>NC_053143.1:10218264-11468264 GCF_016808335.1 Panicum virgatum | reverse complement strand
AGGGCCCGGAGTACATATTCTGGCAGGGTGGTGACGACGAGGGCTTGAGTTCTCAGTTTTCAGAGTTCCATCACTGGCAGCATGGGAAGGGCCATTCGCGGTAGGCTTTATTTGGGATATATACAAGTTTCGGCATCATCAGTATGGGGGCCGGGTACAAGATTAGCGCTAAAAGAAGCTCTTTACATTGCCCTAAAAAACAATCTCTTTATGTAAAGAGTAGTGAGACCTCTTATTTTTGTTTGCTATTGGCAGCACATTTGGAGAGTTATTGATGAGTCCATGTTCTTGTATTATTATTTTGAATAAATATTTCGTCGACTCACATGAATGAACTTCATATGTAACATATTTATCATTTATTAAATTATGGCTGAAGCATTGCGTATATTACAATTTGAGTGAGTTGTTCTTCGTTGTGCCATTATTGTCCAAGTACCACATTTTTCATTGTGCTTGGAAATAAGATATTATTCTCTTAGTAACTTTGAGCCTTAAAACTACCAAAAAAAAAGCATAGAAAAGACATGGGATTATCTACAACTTTCTTCCCACAGCCCCAACTCGAAGAAAATCAAGCTTAAAACCTTCCCTCCCGAGCAAACAACACTACTACAAAAACGTTGATTTGTCCCGGTTGGGAAACCGCTGTTGTCCCGGTTTCCCAACCGGGAACGCCTGTCCGGGACAAAAGGGGGTGCCCTTTTGTCCCGGTTGTGGCAACCGGGACAAAAGAGGACCTTTTGTCCCGGTTGGTAACACCAACCGGGACAAAAGGTGCAGCCAGCGCCCACGTGGCTGGCGCACCCTTTTGTCCCGGTTGGTGTTACCAACCGGGACAAAAGGTCTCTTTTTTTTTCATGTTTTTCTTTTCTCGATTCTTTTTCTATTTCAATTATACTTTTGCATTTCAATTAAACTTATGTATTGGAATTCAGTGTGTATGATCTCCACTAATATATACATATATATAGTTACTTATATAATATTTGTCCTAGATAGTTTTCATATATAAATTAATTCACTTATATATATATGTATACACATATCTATACATGTGAATTCCTTTACATATGAAAATGTCTAGGACCAATATTATATAAATATATATATATACACATATATATTATTGGAGTGCTTATATATATAATACATACATACTCCATCATATTTGCATAGGTATATTCGTTCTTAATTACATAGTAGAATTTGCCTTTTGGAAATTTAATACATACATACATACTCATAAATAGAAATTTAATACATAGACACACATATATATTTACATAGTTATATTCGTTCTTAATTACATATATACGCGTATATTGTCATATTTACTGTGATTGTCAATATTAGATATTCCATCATAGTAGAATTCGCCTTTTGGATCGAGGACTTGCTCAACAATAAATCCGGAGAATTGTTCTTGAATCGCCATAACCTTTTCCTCCGGTATGAGTTTATCGCGCATCTCCCCGACCTATGGAAAAAGGGGATAATTAATTTCGACTAATTAAAATACGAGTTCAAATATTAACAAGTTTTTTTACTTACTTCCTCCTCCCAATCTGTCCAGCCCTTTGGAGGACCTACCAGACCATGGATGTTCTCGCATACATAGTATGCGCACAATACAGTGCCTGGTTTCTGCCTCATACACTTTAAGAGAGAAGAAATTATCAGGTATTTACATGAATATATAATAAAACTAATGAATCGTGCAACGAATCATCCAAGCGCGTACCGGAAAATCTGTCTTGATCTTCAATTCCTTGTCAAATTTGCCTGGATGATTTTTAGCGAATTCTTTCCAAACCCTGTGCATGATTAGAACAATTATAGTCAAGTAACAAAGTGATTCAAATTATCAGTCACCGACGGAGTAGTGGTAGATTTACTTTTTCATCATGTTAAGAAGATTTTCGTATTGTTCTGGAGGTCTCCTCAATGAGTCCATAACCACGAGTAGGCTCTTCTCGGGAATTATGACAATTAGGATCCAGTGTTCACTGCAAGATTATACGGAGGCAGTTCTTGGTAGTTAAGGTTTAAACAATTCGATTACAGAATAGAAAGAGTTAGACGGAAGGAATCACTCACGCAAAGTTGTAAGGAAACAATATCATTTGCTTGTTGTGATAAACGCTTATGTACTTGAACAACATTTGGAATATCTCATCGGTATTGTCGCGTAGAAGCCTCCAATTACAAGTAATTGGGTCGATGAAGCCGAGGTGAGAGTATCCCTTTCTTCTGCAAGTATGTATCTCCATTCTACATGATACCGAATAAATCAAGAGATCAGTATGTTGAGATCATGCAAAACAATACGTAAGGAGAGTAAAATACTTACAGAACCCACAAGGCGACCATAGAGATGTCGAGGGCCTCCTGATGGAATAGTTGGTAAATTTCTTCCCAGTTTATCCATAGAATGGCCTCCCCCCGTAAGAAATCATCATCTTTAATCTTTGCGCCCTGCATGAAGATGCAATCGGCCATCGCACGCATGTAGTGCTGGTGCAGCTTATACATTTGCGTTGGAAGCACAGACACTACTTCGGGGGGTACAAGAGTTTTGCCGATCTCAAACGTCCATTTGACGACCACATCGGCCTTTGGAATATCTTCTCCCCCTGCAATCTGAGCGGCCGTCAGGTTTGATTCTTTCAGAAATGTAACAAAGTCTTGTTCTTGCGTCGTCTGTCCCACTACGAGAGGCTCTATTGATTGTTTCTTTTGGGCTCCGAGCTGTGGAACGTCGGACGACGACGACTTTGATTGTCTCTTCTTTTTCTCAGTAGTTTTGATAATTGTGCGTTCGTAGTCTGAAGGGGGGTCTCTCGGAATGAATTTTCTCTTATTTGCTTCGCACATTCCCTTAAAAAATTTCAAATCTATCGGATTTATCACTTTCTCGGGCTCCGGCTTCGGCTTCGGCTTGAAGTGCTCTTTAACTCTTTCTTGAGTTATCCGATCGCATTCTTCAAGGCTCATGTCCCAGGGTTTAATAGGAGCCTCCTTGGTTTTCTTCTTCTTTTCCTTCTTCTTTGGAGGCTCCCTAGCCGGTGCAGCTACCTTCTTTGCCGGCGGCCGTTTCTGCTTCTTTGCCGGCGGCGGAGGGGGTGACCATGGAGGCGACGGTGACGCTTGAGTGTTCATCGGCGCATGAGATGATGGTGATGGAGAATGTGCCGGTGAACCTTGCCGAGACAGTGCTGCCCTTGGGGAGTTTTGCGGAGATGCCGGTCTTGGAGAGGCATGCTGAGATGCCGGTCTTGGTGTTTGATCATCCGACTTTAGGACAATGTAGCGCTTATCCCATAGGATGTAGCCATGAATGGCTTCTGCTAGTGTCCTCTCCCCATCGCCTCCAGGAATATCAAGCTCGAGCGTCTCCCAACCCTGGCACACCTGCTCCACGCCAACTCTTGTGTATCTAGGCGGAATTTGCTGCCCGTGGTACACGTCGCCTGGTTCGGTTGGCATGGCGGTACCGTACGCAACAGTGAACATTAAGTTCTTAACGGCAGTCTGCAGGTCACAAGGTGTCCGGTGGGTGATCTCATCCACTGGAAATCGCTGCGGGGCCGACGCTTCAACTGCGGCCTGGATCCCCGTGGGCTCGGCAGCGGCGACGTCTGTGGAAGCGCAGCTACTTTTCCGCTGAGACAGGTGATCGGCTGCGACACTAGGCTCTGGAGGCAACGTTTGCGCTTGCTGTTGCTGGCTCATTGCTACGGCCACTTGGCGTTGTACCTCTTCCTCCAGTCTTTGATCGTGTGACATGAGCCGTTCCTCTAGCCTTCGCAGGTGCTCCCGCTCATCATTCTTTCTTCTTTGCCGGCTTCTATATGAATCAATGTAATCCCTGAACCCATACTTCCACGGAACCACGCCTTTGCCTCTTGTGCGGCCCGGATGCTCTGGATTCCCAAGGGCGTAAGTCAGCTCGTCCCTCTCTCTATCTGGCTGGAATGTTCCCTCGGCCGCTGCTTGTATGGCCTCCTGTAGTCTCTGGGCTGCTCGCTGGATGTTTGGCCCATAGATGCAGTCACCAGTCATTGGGTCCAAGCTTCCCCCGTGACCATAAAACCAGGTCCTTGACCTTTCAGGCCAGTTCATGGTCGCAGGTCGGATGCCTCTGTCAAGCAGATCCTGCTCCATCTTCTCCCATTTGGGTACTGCAAGCTTGTAGCCTCCTTGGCCTAGAGTGTGATGGTACACTTTCTTCGAGGCGTTGTCTTTGGCCTTCTGCACCTTTTGAAGCCCAAGCTCTGAAGACTTGTATTCCACAAATGCATCCCAGTGACCCCTGAGCTTTTCGAGCTCGCCGGTAAATACGGGTGTGGTCCCGGTCTTGATATATTTCTTCGTCAAAATTTTCTTGAATGATCGCAGTTGTTCGGCCATCTTACTCAGGGTCCAGCGCTTGCATATCTCTTCGGATTCAGCTGGAACCGTGAAGTTTTTCTTAAGCTCCCGCCAGCACCATTCTTTTTCTCTTTCGGGTACCGCATCCCGTTCCTCGCTTGGATTGGAAGCTTTCCAGAGCTTGAAGCTGATCGGGATGTGGTCCCTGACAATACATCCGGATTGTCTTATGAATTTTTTGGCGGCAGCTTCTGGAGCGATCGGTTCGCCATCTGGACCAACTTCCGTTATAATGAACCGCCCTTCCAGTTTTTTTGTTGGGCCTCGCTTCGTCTTTTTCTGCTGCGACGATGATCCAGACGGCTATAAAAAAACATTCATAGTATTCATATAGATTCAGATGAAAATATGATTGTCACTACAAATAATTATAGTTGTGATATGTACATTAGCACTTTGTTCAGCAGCAGCGTCATCCTGAATAGATGGTGCCTCAATTCCATCACCGGACATATTCAAATATATGTCGGTATTGCTGCCATCATCAGCTTGTTCAGCGACATCTCCTTGACCTTCGCCAATCATATTCAACAAGAACTGTTCGTCTTCCGCGTCTGTGTGTCGCGGGTCCATCGTAACTAAAATATGAATACAAATAAAACCCTTAAAAAATTATCTAAATAATCCACATATTTGCGAGCATTTGACTAAGTAACGGAGAATTGTTTGCATGTGTGCGCGTTTGTTGAAGAGTCATGCATGTGCCAGCTAAGCTGGGCCAGTTTATGATGTACCTGTGTTTGTATTGATCTCGTACGGATGCTATTTTGAAATTCCCCTCAAGATTGAGAGAAGGCTATTTGCTTTGTGAATCGACATAATGAATCATCTTCTTTAACTCTCCGTTGGAGAACCCAATTGCAACAAAATAATTGTATTTCTTTAGTCTCCGTTACTGGGTTAATTAGTACTTTAGTCGTCAAATCACTGCTTCTGCTGATATCTTTACTGTTTCTCTCTTTTAATTTATTCATTTTTTTACATAATACCGTTGTTGATATTCTGTAGTAATTTGTGGAACCCTAAGTATATGTCTTTTCACCCCTGTTCAAACTTCATCTATCTAAAGACTTATTAGTGTACCCTTTTATCACTACTACAAAAATAATTTGTAGGAACACCCCTTTTTTTTAAGGAGCGAATCAAAAAATAACTCATTTCTACTGCTACAAGAAATCCTTAAATGTATGATAGATTTTTGGTGAAATTTACGAAAACTGCCATAAATAGACAGGATCTATGACAATTTATAAATTTTCATTATATATTTGCAAATAATCCATATGGACTCTAGTTTGGGCCCAGTTTCTGTGGCAAACATCTGAAAACATCACAAAATGAAAGTAGAAATCGTCACGAATTTAATATCTTGCTCAAATCACAATAAAATTTTTGCATAAGAATATTGTTGTACAAAAATATGAGGTGCCGAAATTGAACCTCTAACTCCCTTAACGATGCAAAAGTTTTACTACTTCTTTGCACTAAATTTGAGCACCTTGGCGGCGGCGTGAGGTCGGGGCGGGCTCTGGGCGGCGGCGTGAGGTCGGGGCGGGCTCTGGGCGGCGGCGTGAGGCTATGGCGGCGGTGCTCGGCTCGCGCGGTGGGGGGAGCAGGACGGCGGCGGCGGTGGCTCTGGGCGGCGGCGTGAGGTCGGGGCTCTGGGCGGCGGCGACGTCGATGGCGGCGGTGCTCGATCGGCTCGCGCGGTGGGGGGAGCAGGACGGGCGCAGAGATGAGAAACCAAGTGTTAGGAGAAGGGCGAAGGAGGAAGGAAATATATGGGGGGGGGGCCTTTTGTCCCGGGTGAAGCCACGACCCGGGACAAAAGGTCCTTTTGTCCCGGGTCGTGGCTTCACCCGGGACAAAAGGCCCCCCCTTTTGTCCCGGGTGAAGCCACCACCCGGGACAAAAGGACCTTTTGTCCCGGGTGGTGGCTTCACCCGGGACAAAAGGGGTTTTTGGGCGGGCCGGGAAAATTCCCAGCCCGCGGCCCACCTTTAGTCCCGGGTGGATCTACCACCCGGGACAAAAGGGGCCCGTTTTCCCTCGTTCCCGCCTAATGTTATGTTTGTTTTTGTTTCTTTTTTACTTCTCATTTAAAATTGGCTTTCATATGTTAATTCAGATAATAAAATTATGATTCCAAAAATTATGGAACAAAATTTCTTATTATCTCTATATAAACTTGATACACGCAACAAAAATAATTAATTTTCATTCAAGTGATTGGGTCAATGAAATATCTAACTTTTTTGAAATCATATTTGTTATTTTGACCATGCAAAAATATATTAGGTGAAATTTTTTTTCAAACTGTTGCTTTTCGATAGAAAGTGGATTCTATCACGATATTAACGTTTAAAAAGTGAATTTTAGATAAAATTAAGCAATTTCATGATATTAATGAGTAGTGTGTGTGAGTTTGAGAGATAGTGTGTGTTAGTGAGATTGTGTGTGTTAGTGAAAGAGTATAGTGTGTTAATGTGAATGTAATTTCATGAAATAAATAAAATTAGTTGAGTAATCCATTATTGAATGAAAATTATAATTGAGTCTAGTAATTAAGTGAAAAATATATAAAATAATATAAAGAACACATAAAATATAATTGTACAGTACATATATAATAAAAGTATTCGAATTGCGATTATGTTTTTATACAATAATATAAAATGATTCAAGTACATGAAGGATTAGCGGTAACAGACTTTCTCTTCACAAATGTCCCTTGATTATGATCACGGCGCAAGTATGGAGCATCATCATTGGCTAGCAGGATGCATGGATCAGCATTTACTTCGAAAGCTGGAATGGCAACAAAATTATTATATTCTTCTGAAAAGTCTGTCTTGTCCTCCACTCCAACGATGTTTCTCTTTCCTGATAGAACTATGTGTCGCTTAGGCTCATCCTTTTGCTTGTTGATCCCCTTCTTTGGCTTGCTGGACATGTCCTTAATGTAGAAAACCTGAGCGACATCCTGGGCTAGGACAAATGGCTCGTCTCTATACCCAAGATTGTTGAGATCAACTATTGTCATCCCATACTCATCTTTTGTTACCCCTCCTCCAGATAGCTTAACCCATTGGCAACGAAATAGAGGCACCTTGAAATTGGGACCGTAATCCAGCTCCCATATCTCTTCAATGTAGCCGTAATATGTGTCTTTTTTTCCATTATTGTCCGTGGCATCCATACGAACACCGCTGTTTTGGTTGGTACTCTTTTTATCTTGGGCTATCGTATAAAATGTGTTTCCATTTATCTCGTACCCTTGGTATGTTAAGATATTCCAAGATGGTCCCCTAGCCAATAAGAACAGTTGTTCACTTATATCCATGTTATGCATTAGATGCTTCCGCAACCAGCTACAGAAAGTGTTCATGTGCTCACGTGTAATCCATGCCTCAGACTTTTCCGGGAAATTGGAGAGCAGAATTTTCTTGTGTTCCTCGATATATGGGTCAACCAAGGATGATTGTTGAAGAACCGTATAATGCGCTTTCTTGAATGAGAAATCATCTGTGCAGACATAAGATTTCTTTCCTAATGTACCCTTTCCAGATAGTCTCCCCTCATATCGCGATTCAGGGACTCCAATCAGTTTAAGGTCATCAATAAAGTCAACACAAAAGTCAATGACCTCCTCAGTTCCGTACGCACTGGCGATGCTCCCTTCTGGACGAGCTCTATTACGAACACATTTCTTGAGTACCCCCATGAACCTTTCGAATGGGAACATGTTGTGTAGAAATACTGGTCCGAGAATATCAATCTCTTTGACAAGGTGCACTAGAAGATGTGTCATGATGTTGAAGAAAGATGGTGGAAATATCAGCTCAAAGCCAACAAGACATTGCACCACATCGTTTTGCAGCTTTATCAAATTCTCCGGGTCAATTATCTTCTGAGAAACTGCGTTGAGGAAGGCACATATCTTCACGATGGTTAACCGGACGTTATCAGGCAGAATCCCCCGCAGCACAACCGGAAGAAGTTCGGTCATAAGCACATGGCAGTCATGGGACTTGAGATTTGTAAATTTCTTCTCTGCCAAATTTAAGATTCCTTTTATATTGGATGAGTATCCAGATGGAACCTTTATACTGCTCAAGCAGTCAAACATGGTTTCTTTCTCTTCCTTGCTAAGAGTATAGCTGGCAGGACTTAAGTATTGTCGTCCATTATCTCGCTGTTGTGGATGTAAGGCATCTCGTTCTTCCATACGTTGCAATTCTTGACGTGCTTCTACTGTATCTTTTGTCTTTCCGTACACTCCCAAGAATGCTATCAGGTTGACGCAAAAATTCTTCGTGAGGTGCATCACATCAATTGCATGACGAACATCTAAGACTTCCCAATATGGTAGCTCCCAAAATATAGATTTCTTCTTCCACATGGGCGCCATTCCATTTTCGTTCGGAACAGGTTGGCTACCAGATCCCTTTCCAAAAACAACTTCTAGATCTTTTACCATGTTGAAGACGTCTTTACCACTACGGTGCATCGGTTTTGTTCGGTGGTCCGCTTGGCCTTTGAAATGCTTGCCCTTCTTTCGTACCGCATGCCTGATGGGAAGAAACCGACGATGACCCATGTATACAACCTTCTTACAGTGAGTCAACCATATATTATCGGTATCATCTAAACAGTGTGTGCATGTTTTGTATCCCTTGTTCGAATGTCCTGACAAGTTACTAAGAGCAGGCCAGTCATTGATCGTTACGAACAGCAATGCTCGTAGGTTGAAGTTTTCCTGTTTGTATTCATCCCACATCCGTACACCTTCATCGCCCCAGAGCAATAAGAGTTCTTCGACCAATGGTCTTAGGTACACATCAATGTCATTTCCGGGCTGCTTTGGACCCGGGATAAGCACTGGCATCATGATGAACTTTCGTTTCATGCAGAGCCATGGTGGAAGATTGTACAGACAAAGAGTCACAGGCCAAGTGCTATGACCACTGCTCATCTCACCAAAAGGATTCATGCCATCCGTACTCAAACCGAACCTTATGTTTCTCGCATCCAAATCAAATTTAGGGTACGTTCTATCTATTTTTCTCCACTGCGACCCATCAGCGGGGTGTCTCAACATCGAGTCTTTCTTGCGTTCCTCTTTGTGCCATCGCATCAACTTAGCATTATCTTTATTTCTAAACAGACGCTTCAAACGTGGTATTATAGGCAAATACCACATGACCTTCGCAGGAACTCTCTTCCGGGGAGGCTCTCCCTCGACATCTCCAGGATCATCTTTTCTAATCTTGTAACGCAATGCACTGCATACGGGACATGCATCCAAATTCTCGTACTCGCCTCGGTAGAGGATGCAGTCGTTGGGGCATGCATGTATCTTTTGCACTTCCAGTCCCAAAGGGCAAACAAGTTGTTTGGCTTCATACGTTGTGGCAGGCAATTCATTGTCCTTAGGAAGCATTTTTTTAACAAGTTTGAGTAATTCACCAAATCCCTTGTCGGATACACCATTTGTCGCCTTCCATTGCAGCAACTCCAAGGTGGTGCCAAGTTTCTTAAATCCATTTTGACAATCTGGGTACAACAACTTATGGTGGTCCTCTAACAACTTCTGGAACTTCAACCTCTCTGTTTCACTCTCACAGTCTGCCTGCACATTGTGCAATGCTTGCCCCAGATCGTCGCTGGGATCATTTTCTGCTACATCTACTTCGGGCTCTTCCATGGGAATATCGTCATCGAATGCACCGATTCCAGCATTCCCGGGAAAGTGGTCGTCAAAATCTTCTTCTTCATTGTCTTCCATGGTAACCCCCTGTTCTCCGTGCTTCGTCCAACAAACATACTTTTTCATGAAACCATTTGCGAAAATGTGGCTGTGTAGGATTCTTGAAGATGAGTAATCCTTGTTATTGTTGCAATGAACACACGGGCAGCACATAAAACCATTCTGCTTGTTTGCCTCAGCCACAGACAAAAAATAATGCAGGCCATCAATGAATTCTTTCGAACGTCGGTCAGCATTGTACATCCATTGCCGGTCCATCTGCATTTTAAATAAATCGATTTGAATTCTTTACACGTATCGAATAAATAAAATATATCAAACCTAAATTAAACTAAATGTAACATAACATGAATAATTAAAAGATATGCAATATCTATCATACATCTTGATTAATTAAAAGGGGTACTTAATCCATTACAGAACTTAACAAAGGAGTACTATACATGAAATTTAAAAATTCGGTCAACAACACATAGGTTTTCAACCGTCCTTGCGTTGGAACGCAGAATGTTCTAACGGATTTCTTGCTGGCGCAGAATAAGATGGCGGAGCTGAAACCTCCGAGTTTGGTGGTGACGAACCGTAACGCCGCAATAAATCCTCAAGATCAAACGGAGGTTCCTCGCCCCTTGCCATGCATTCTCTATATTCTTTTTCCAAATAACGGAGCGCTGCCCTATGAAAAGCACTAGGTTTTTTGGACCGACGACCTACTCGAGTTGTGCCCTTCTCTCCAGAAGGACAACGATCACCCCCACCGGCGCCACTCCCTCCAGCTGTTGAAGCCATATTTTACTGAAAAATACCTTTATTTTCCACAAAATTATAAATTCTTACCATTACAAAGCAAAAATTATTTACTATTACAATTACAATGATCAGATTAATAACTCTTGCAAATAACAATGAAATTATATAAAAAAAGACGAAATGTATCATTAATCCTCAAGAAATCTCTAATTAATTGAAAGAAATCTCTATAACTTCTAATTACTTTGACACCCTTCAGTTCCAGGAGTACACTCTTTTCAATATCCAGAAACCCTCTAGAAGAAAAATAAACCTTTATTTCTGAAAATGTATATGTCAGTAACCTCAACCCTGCGGTGATGACACTGCCTTTCGGGGGGACACGGTGCGGTACAAGGATGTCACCAATCGGCTAGTCGCAGCACCAACATTTACGATTAATAGGCACAGCACTTGGCACAGGCAGCATGCTCGTTCATATGCTCTCAGTACAACAACGGCATGCTGACTGCGTCAAATGCTGTCTTCTTATCAATCGGAAGTGCTGGTGATGCGACCAACCGATTTGCGACGTCCTTATAGCGCATCGTGTATCCCTGAAAGGTAGTGCCATCACCGTTGGATGGAGATTAACGACGTATACTTGTTTCGAAATAAAGATTTTTTTAGCTTCTAGATGGTTTCAATGTGAGCCTGATTAAATACATCACTAGAGTGTCAAAATAATCCATTCATAATACAAAAAATTCTATAATATACTCATTTCATTAATTCATTCACGAATAAAAAAATCAACTATCCACAATATGGTCATATATACAAGTACATCACATGAAGTATCTACACTCATTCTAAAAATTTCTACTATCCATATACTCATCTAAATCTAAAAGAAAATTACGCCTACATATATATGCAATCTAGCTAGCAAAATAATGTCCAAGAAATGAGCTAGCTACACATTTTCTCTATTTCTAAAGTATGAAATGAGCTATACAAGCCAAGGAAGAAGAGAAAAACAAGCCCCAAACCTTTAGAGCAGATGGATGGACGGGGAATCAAAGATCTTCACAAATGTGGTGAAGAAATGAGCAAGAACTCCTCTATCCCGAGCCAAGAACAGAGAAAACAAGTGAGCTGAATGGCTCGGGCGGGGGGAGAGGGAAGGGGATAAGGGAAGGCCTTTTGTCCCGGTTGGAGGCACGAACCGGGACAAAAGGGGGGACTTTTGTCCCGGTTGGTGGTTCCAACCGGGACAAAAGGCTACGCGGGCCTTTTGTCCCGGTTGGAACCACCAACCGGGACAAAAGTCTCCCATTTTGTCCCGGTTGGTGTCTCCAACCGGGACAAAAGGCCCCCGTCCCCCCGCTGGCCCGGCTAGCCGTTGGACCCGGGACAAAAGCCACCTATTGTCCCGGGCCCAAAGGCTGCCGGGACAAATGGCCAGGAACAAAGGCCTGTTTTGTAGTAGTGCAATGGGTTATCAAGAGGAGGAAGAATGTGTGGTCTCTCTGCTACTTTTGTCGGGCATTTTCAGAGACGGGTAAAGGGGTGACCCGCCCCTGAAAATGACATTTGTAGGGGCGGGTCACCCACTTGCTCACCCTTGAAAATACCCCCTGCACCTCTCTTTTTTTGTGCTGGGTGAGGAGATGATCCGCCCTTGAAAATAATTTTCCAGAGGCAGGTCTTTACTACAGCAGCCCCCCTACCTTTGTGGGAGAGTTACATTTTCACCCGCCCCTGGAAAAAAATCGAGGTATTCCTACCAATCGTTTTTTAGTAGTGGGAAAACACAATGCATCTTGGCTTCTGATGCGACAGATATTTTATCTAGGACCAGATGTTTTAACATTTATTTTGTTATAAACCTTGGCTAACCTCGGTTTGCACCGAATAATTCATCAAATAAATTGTTAATTCTTTTTACATTACAAAATAACTGAACCAAAAAGACGTTTCAAGGGTTCAGAAGATACCTGGGCTTGGCGGCATGCATTCATGGAAGGATTATCGTTCATCAAAAAAGCGGATTCTTCTTTGTCTTTTTAAAACAACAAACCTGACCAAAATCAAAGGAGAAGTCATGCATGAGTAAACCTTGGAACTAAACACATCAGCAAATTAATCGATTAGAGGTATTTATATATTCTCCAAGTCACGCAATTGCAACATTCTCTGTGGCATCCAAATTGCATTATGCATGTGAGAAAATAGGAATGTTTTTGAAATAAGCAAACTCAAAAGGCCACAGAAAATTAAAGAGGGCAGCTAGCTCGACTCGAGTAACGACAGACGCTAGGGCATGTCTTGGCTTGGCAGGAGGAAGAGAAAGGGATGGATGACCGCGAAGCGGCCATCTGCACACCAATGCAAGCTGTACGTATTACCTGTGTTCCCCAGAAGGCCATAACTGCAGCGGCAGGGCGAGGATGTGAGTTTTTTTTTTCTTCATTTTTTGGGCCGAGACAGAGGAGCGGCCCCGGCCTAGAGAGATCGAGAACATTCCAGACCCTAAAATCCCCACCACGCATCGGTAAGAAACCCCCAGCGGCCACAGCCCACCCTGGCTTCCTTTGGCTGCTGACTCGCTAGCTCCCCCACCAGATCGAGCTAGCTCCAGCTGTGATGCATGCCGTCGTCCTCGCCGCCAGCTTCCCCATCCTCCCGCTTACAAGTTGACAGCAGCTAGCGCGGACAGCAGGGCACGTGGCGTCGGTGCAGAGGGTGCGTGGCGGCAGGCCAGCAAGTCTAGGGTTGATGAAGAAGCCAAGTGCGGCACCCCAAACCCTCACCGCGTGAATTGGTTGCTGACCTTCTCCTCGTCGGCCGCCAGCACTGCAGCAAATTTAAGCTGCAGCAAATTTCAATTATACAAGAAACCAATCAAATAATATAGCTGAATCAAGAAGAAACCCTTCAAATGAAATCCAAATCAGGAGGAAATCCGCACCTTCTATTCAGCGGAGAACTAACGTGGCAGGGCGAATTGGACGGCGTGGCTGCCAGCGTAGGGACGGAGGGGCTACGCCGTCGAGTACCTTGCTTGTGGACTCCGCTGCGGGCCGGGCGGCCTCTATAAATAAATAATAATACCGGCCGCCTGCCGCGGACGAAGAAAGAAGGCGATCCAGACGGGCGCGGCGGCGGCGAGGGAAGCAGGGGAGCGGGCGGGCAGCCGGCGGCGGCGACGTGGGGTGTGCTGCGGAGCTGAATCACCGTCTTGTTTCTCTTGGTAACTAACTCCTTGCTTGCTTATTATTACATGTGATTAAGTAGGCCTAGCGGAGGAGCCCATGAGATCTGAAGTTTTGTCTCCATCCAAAGGGAGCAATATCCGTTAATCAAAGAGCTGTCCCTTCTGAGTTTCTTTTTCCCTTCTTATTTTCCTTCAGCACGCCAAGTGCAACCTGTGAAAAACCTACAATAATAACATGCAATCGCCGTAGGATTCTTTTTTTCCTTTTGTTTCTTGTTGGATAAATCCATGGAAATCCCTACTTTCTAAGGTCCATGTTCGTTTCTGAAGGGAACCGAAGGGGATTAGAATGGGTTAGGAGGGATGAAATCCCCAACAAGTCAAAATCCCCTCAATCCCTTCAATCCTTCTGGATCCCCTTGTGAAAGGGATTAACTGAACAAGCTCTAGGAGTTTTTTAGTTGATGGCTATACCTACTATGCCCCTACTTGTTAGGGATTTTTCTTAGGAGATGTTCTTAGCTAGTAGGGTTAAACCTTAGGGTTTATGTCAGGGATTGTGCATACCCAACTTCATAGGCCTTGTTTGATTGAAAGGGGATTGGAGGGAGTTGGGAGGGATTAATTTCCCAACAAATCAAAAACCCTCTCAATCCCCTCTAATTTCCCTCAATCCCCTTGGCAAGGGGATTAACCGCACTGGATCCATCTTAAGGATCATCCTTTTGTTGATGGTTATTAGGTTAGTTTATAAATCATACCTTTCTTTACATCACAAGGACCGGTAGTCCCCTTAATTTTAAGGAACTTTGTTTGAAGGGTATATAACAAGATTAGATCAATATAAAGTATATATATAGGTTTTTTTATTTGAGTTCTAACAAAAAAAATAGTTTAATATCATGCAATTCGAACTATTTACTTTTTTTAAGTGTGTAGAAATGAATGTGAGCATCTCACACACTAAAATTAGTCATATAATTCAAGAAGAGAATGTGCCTTTGTAGAAGGACAAATAAGAGAGTATGACATAGTTTGCACAAATAGTCAAAATATGCATAATCCAGGGCCGGTTGCAAAGCTAGTGTATACTCTTTTTATGTTTCATTTCATTTGGTGGCCTTTTTTTATGTACTAGTGTATACATGTGGTCAATCAAAAACTTATATATGATGTTACTGTTCCATTGATCACAAACATCTACTTAACATATAGGAACATTGATTAAGAACAAAAGGGCTTCGTTTCTCATCTGATTCGATGTCATATAATCAGATGAACAGAGCAAATAGACATTACTCATACTTCTTTTGTGCAATCCAATTGCACTTTTTATAAATTATGAGTAACTGATATTGTAAATTTAACTTTTTGTTTTCAGCAAAGCTCAGTACTGGATACGATGGGTTCATGGTCCGCTAGAGGCCGGAACGGGGGCGTGCCGCTAGCCAATTGGTACGGCGCCCTACGCGAGCAGGTGCTGCATGAAATATGGATGGCGTATATCTACGACCTGAACTGGAAGGAGGTGATATGGCACAGCTTCTTCAACACAGCCAAGGAGGCCAAGCAGGCCCTTGACGTAGCTGCGCTTGGTCATGACGGCAACCGAACAAACCTCGACTTCTCCATGTTGGAATCTAGGCAACAGGAAGGCAGTACAGGGTACTCGCACTGGCAGGGTGATGGAAGCCGTGAGACCCAGGGCCCGGTGTACATATTCTGGCAGGGTGGTGGTGGTGATGAGGGCCCTCAGTCTTCAGACTCCCATCACTGGCAGCGTGGGAATTGAACGGCCGTTCGTGGTAGGCTTATTTGGGATATATATATATATATATATATATATATATATATATATATATATATATATATATATATATATATATATATATATATATACAGGTCGGCATCATCAGGATGGGGTCGGATGCAAGATCAGCGCTTCAACAAGCTCTCTACGTTGCCCTAAGAAACAATCTCTTTACGTAAAGAGTAGTGAGACCTCTTGTTTTTATTTTGAATAAATATTTAGTCGACTCACATGAATGAGATTCATATGTATATCATATTAATTATGGCTGAAGTATTTGCGTATATTATCATTTCAGTGAGTTATTCTTGGCTGTGCCATTATTGTTCACGTAGTTTATGAGTGCTAGGTACACCCACAAATAAAACATGGGTGAAAAGAGGTACCTACAGCTATGGATGTTGCTTAGATAGGATATATATTTGGACATGGGTACAAAAACGTTTTTTTCTAAAACACCAAAGCAAAGTGGTATACTCAAATCGAAGCATGATTTAGCACTTGTTTTTGGTGGGGGATCAAGTTGGCAACAGTGTTATATAGTAGTCTACAACAAAGTTATATTCTTTTCATGCATGCGAAAAAGTCAATAGTGCCACATTTCTTATTGTGCTTGGGAATAAAATATTCTTTTCTTAGTGACTTTGTTACAAGATAAAATAGATTATCTATGGAATGCTTTCTTGTTTTTAAAGAAAAAATGTATCTAATTACGTGATGTGCCACAAATTTGAATAGGACCATGAATGAAACACAAATTATCAAGTGTATTTTTCTCTTCCTTTTGGATAAAAAAAAACTAAATCATAAGAGGAAATAAGATTATTCGGGGCATGTTTATTTCTGCTCACTTAATCATCACCACATAGTTGCAGGTCGGTGTGACCAATGAGTATATGGATACAGTGGTAAACCGGACTAAAGAATAGATAAAAGCTAAAGCTAAGCATTAAATTAGGTGTGAATTAGCTTTTAAGCCTGGGGCTTGAGTTTGTTTTTGTAGCTCCGCCTTCAGATGCTTATAGAACGAGCTGGTTGCTTAATCGCATGACATATATATGCAAAAGGCTGGGTCTAAAACTTGGTTTGGTTGGACTTGCTGGGCTGAGAAGTAAGCAAAACCTTGATGAGGGGGCCACACGACACTAAGCAGTAGTGTGTGTGTGTGTGTGTGTAATTGTTTAGGTCCAATTGTGCAACAATGTGCATGCCTCAAATTTGACTTTAAAAAATACAGTACACATATGGAAGTATATATTTGTATGTATATTTACTGCTCCAGTGCAAAGCATTTAATCTGTCATCTAAACCATCTAAATGCTAATCAAAAGGTGACCGGAAGTCTAGTGTTGGCATCAATATAATACTGGTTGCAGTGAAACTGCAGCTACATTAAGTGAGGAATCTACAGAACCCCTGTGTATACCTTGTCAACAGCTAGTTTTAAAAAAAAATCATATTACTTCCTATGAAAAATATAAATGCTTGAGGTCCAAATTCAAAATCGGCTCTAACAATCATAAGATAGTGCTGGCCCTAAGTCCAATCGCAAAGGACACTTTCGCTTTGTTGTTTCTAAGATTGTCACATCATCTAGAATGTTTTAAGTAGATGAAACAACTACCTCTAATGTGTTGTTTCATTTTGTTGTTTCATAGGATGGCAATATCATTTTAATGGATTCCATGTGGCTTTGCATGAAATAAAACCCACTCAATGCTAGTTTCAATGTCTTCGAACAATATATCACCATTTCTCTCCTCATAATTCTAGTAACATATCACCATTTTTGCCTATATCACCCCATTTAATGAGAATGAAATCCCCAAAATGAGGGCCATGGCTTACAATGGCTAGACCCGCTTGGCTTGTAGTAATATTATTTTTAGAATAAATTCAGAGGTAGAACCAATCGAGCTGACATAGAGCTGAAATGATGGCATTTATATATTTGTTTAACCCATGATAGTCATAATTTATTACAGCTTGTTATATCTAAGCATCGATGTAAAGTGCATTATTACCGTAATTAGTTCTTGCCTCCATGGACATCTATTTTGTAGTCGACTGAGGTAGGGAACCGACTGATCAATTTTTCTGCAGTATATTTTCCCAAATTCTGCAACAACAATATGACTGTTTTTGGCCCCTTCCAACACCAAATAATGTTTGCAATCAAAAGGTTTGGCTATGTAGAGGTGTTCTCGAGACAAACCATATAAAAAAGGTAAGTAGTTGTCATCAGTCGAGCGAAGCGACAGGCACGTAGTCACTTGAGCTAAGCCAAAGGAATGAAGTGAGGTGATATGCTTATCACAGCTCCTGGGTTTAGTTGTAAGAGTGTGCAAGGGAAATGCCTGATGACCTGAGAACCAAGCTGTTATGTTCGCCCTGTGTCAAAGCGAAATAAGTGAAGAGAATATATAGAATAAAAAATTGTTGTATTAGTTTTTCCTCTTAATTATATTCATCAAAGGTGCATGTTGGTATTCTAGATCCCTGCTTAGTTGCTTACCACTAAGGCTATTCCCAATGCATGATTTCATTTGCATGATTTCATAAAGCGACATATCATCTAAGTATATTTGAGTTCGCAAATGGAACAAGATCGTCCAATGCAAAGTTTCATTTCAAGATTTCATGGAATGAAACTCTATAGCCCCCAATGCAAGTTTCAACATGTTTCATAGTCTTGGAAACAATGTATAATAGTTACATCCTGATAAAAACCCCTTCCCAATTTTTCTTCATAATTACATTGCCGTGTCATCACAAATACTAATGTGTCACTATATTTAATGTGCAACCTTTATGAAACTTGCACTGAAATTAGCTCTTTTATTGCGTTGAAAATTGCATCATCCAACAGTCCCAACATATTGGGGACCTATTAGTACCACCTTGCTAGCTGAGCAAGGATAGAGCCAACTTATAGACCTTTATCCGATCCCCCAACCATATGATTAACCCTTTTATATGAAACAAGCATAAAAGTGTAAGTAAGTTGCTATATGTACGCGGGCGCACCCATTAGAAATGCTCAACAATGCAGTTTTGGAGGATGGGGTGTTACACTCTATTTTAAATTTTAGATTAGTTTAGATTTATCCTAAGTCAAACTTATGAAAAGTTGATCACATCAATAAGAATATATATTAATATCAACAATATCAAATGAATAAATCTAGATATTTACTGTTTCTACCTAGTGAACCTATTTAGAGTAAACTAATATAATTTCACTCTTCTTTAGTATCAAGGCTATCCACTCCATAAAATTCCTTCACATATTTGTGCATTGTAGAGCACTATCACTATGTCACACTCCATATCATACTGCTACTCCAACTCTCTTCACATATTCCAACGCTTCTTTATTTCCATGGGCCGACTGCTAGGCGGCTGGAACAGACGAAGAAGCTGGCTGGATGGTGATGCAATATGGGTTGTTACATATGACAGGCCTGTAGAGACAAATTTGCTGGTCTGCTACATTTCGTGTGTAAGTTGCCTATTCCACTAGAAACCGTGATTTAGCTGTCTGAGCAAAAAGTGCCGCCACCTTTGCCAAATCCTAGTGGAGATGCCCTTAGGTGTACCTAACGCCGCGACTATGTTCATCAATTCGTGATGATTATTGGCCAATATGAATAAATCACGCAACTCTATCATGTAGCTGACTTGTATTTTGCAGTTTTCTTCATTGAAGGAGGGATTTAAGTCTGACTGAGTTTATAGAGAAGGTTATCAATATTGGTGTGATACTAAAAAGTTATACCATGAAATATATTTTATAATGGATAAATAATATTTATTTGTAATTATGATTTTTTTCATTTTTTATAAATCTGGTCAAACTTAAGACGACTTGATTTTTCATGTCTAACAATGTGATCTGCCGTCAGATGCAGTGGATTGAATCATGTTGAGTGAGGAACCTAGAATCTCGAAGGAATGAAAGGCAATGGAGGCAGACGAGTAGAAGCTGGTTGATTCGTTTTTTGACCGTTCTATTTAACACCTACACCTCAAGCTTGGGCAAGGTTATCGACCACGATAATTGGAGAAAAAGCACTCTCTGAATGTTACATGCCTTATATATATGCAAAAGTGCCCCTTGAGTCTTATTAGTTGTGCATTCTCTTTTCTTTTGGTCTACTTCGACTATGTACTCGCTTTAATTTCCTGGGAGGAGTTGCTGGCCAGGTCCAATGATCAACTTAACGGAAAAGAATTGTAACATGATGAATCACTTCCTCTATTCGCTCAGTTGTGGATGCAAAGGCCGGGCGCTTTTCCTTAATCTAAAACACATGAATCATTGATTACCTTCTAATCAGCATGAGCAGAGGACATCTCCTTTGTAAGACCGTGGCTGGAACAATTAAACTAGTAATAATGTCATCAAAACTTCTATTGATCTCACGATATCTCATTATTGGACAAAACTTTGTGAAACAAAGGTAATAAGGTGCCGGTTGCGTGTGCAAAGTAGACATTAGTTGCTACTTAACGAACTGTTACAACAACATATATATGAGAAGCTAAGTGTGCATGTAGTATGGACTGTGCAAAGCATAATACTACTAGCACATTTATGCAGCAGATGGAAGAAAAACACTACAATATAACTGAGATAGAAAAAAAGTGATACCTTTTATCTTGTAGATATATAGCTTTTTGTCTTTTATCATGGAGCTGCTCTTTCAAGCCAGGTCTTTGCGCACCTGACTGAAAAACGTCGTTGGCACGTAGAGAACTCATGCCTGCATGCAACAGCAGAGGGTAGCAGATAGCTAGTGCGCACTGGGGGGGCGTTTGAGGAGGCCAGACAGTGACAGTCCTGCTGCTGTATGTGGAGAAGACAGATTAAAGGCGGTAACAAGTGTTGATGTGATAGCTAGGTGGGGATGGCTCGTGGATCTGTCGGGCCGGGGATGGAGCTGAACACAAATGGGGCATATAGACACTTAACTATGTACTGTACCGACCATCTGCCCATGGACTGTGTAGGCAAAACGTATAGGACTATGATTGTCTCTCATCAACAAGAGGTCCATGTGCGCGGAACATGCATGAGACACGACAGATTGTATTGTTTCTCCTACAAAGACTTGATTATTATTACTTCAATAAAAATTATATTAATTCATTTCTTAAACGGAGCCTTAGATCTAATCTTGAAGACTTGGTGCCGCTATGAACGAAAAAATAAATAAAACGCACGAAGCTCTTACGAAGGCTTCCCATCACATGATAGAGATTTGAGAGGTTGTTTGGTTCTAGGAGGCTAAATTTTAGTCCATGTCACATCAAAGAGAATCTTAGTATTTAGAAGTATTAAATAAAGATTAATTATAAAACTAACTGCAAAACTCTGCGGCTAAACTGCGAGACGTATATTAATCCATGATTAGCGAATGGTTACTGTAGCATTACTATAACAAATTATGAATTAATTAGGCTCATTAGATTCGTCTCGCGAATTAGCACTCAGCTGTCAAAAAAATTATAAATAAATTTTATTTAATACTTCAAAATAGTAAGATTCCTTTTGATGTGACAGGGACATAAAAAAAATCCATAGAAACAAACAAAGTCTGAGTTACTTGATGCCAGGCGTGTCCACTCTATTCAATACAAGAATATTAGTTTATGGAGAGAGTACGTATTAAATGTCCGAGAGTAAGTATAGTATTTTAACCAACAGTACAGATGC
This sequence comes from Panicum virgatum, assembly GCF_016808335.1. NCBI lineage: Eukaryota > Viridiplantae > Streptophyta > Magnoliopsida > Poales > Poaceae > Panicum > Panicum virgatum. The sequence continues at coordinate 11,446,582 of NC_053143.1, read as the reverse complement.
TGTCAGTGATTCGTGGTCGGCAAATGTTTACCGCTAATGCATCATCACTCTCGGCAACAATATACAAAATCTGTGTTAGTAGTGATTAGCCCTCTAACCTAATTCCCATCGCCATTCAGGGCTTCAAGCGCGGCGAACCATGCCACGCGGCAATCTATGAGGCTTCACCACCGTCGTGCCCTATGAGGGCTATGACGCAAAGCAACGGCATGATCATCGAAGCTGGCTGGGAGCAGTGCTCCTGATTTCGGTCTCTAGTCCGAGGTCGATTGTTATCTAGAGTCTGCAGAGACCAAAGGACTTCCGATCCTGATGAGCACCCCATGCATCTCACACGACTATAGGTCGGCGACATGTCATGGGGAGCCATTAATTGCAGATCGCTGTTATTTGAGATTTCTTAATTTACCTCGAGATTCACAACCACTGGCATATGGCTTGGTACGTAGCAATCACTGATTAGTTAAGCTGTCATCTACCAAACTTCCATGTAAACTTAATGATACCAATTGTATACTCATAAAGAAGTACATAATGCAAATCTTAGTCAGATGTAGACATCTTAGATGCGCATACATATGCATGATGCATCGGCTTCTGATAACTATATATGCAAGCCAAGACATGTCAGATCTGGCTACTATGCAATGCAACCTTCTCTAGCATTGTGCCAAATTAAAAATATATTGTGCACATGTGTTAGAGTACCTCTGGTCAAATTTCACTCTCCACGACTCTCTTCATGACAAGGGCCTATTTACCAAACTGCATGAATGGAGAAGCAACTTACCGGTTGATGATGCAACATGAGCCACTATATACACTGCTAGAAAAACTGGCATTTGTACCAGGCGGGAACCCTGTTAGTACCAGTTTCCCACCCGGTACCGCCCCATCGGTACTAAACGCAACCTGCGTTTAGTACCGGTCGTGCTGACCAGCACTAAATGTTGCGTTTAGTACCGGTTGATGATACCAACCGGTACTAAACTGCTTGGCACGCAGGGGCGCTGGCGGTGTCCCCAACCGATACTAAGTTTTTTTTCATTTTATGTTTCTTTTCTTTTTCTTTTAGTTTCAATTTATTAGTATTTGTATTCGGATCCATTTCTATACTTGTATTCGTATTCATATCTAGCATTTGTATTTATATCGAGCAAAGAAAAGAAATTATATATATTATATTAATATATACATTAAATATTACAATTACTTCTAATAGTAGAGCACTTGGCATTACAAAAAATATTTACAAGTATGAATGCTAATAAGTTAAGTTTTTTCTGACAAATTCTTAAATAATACTAGTCATCGACGTTGCGGTGCTTCTTTGGATCAGCTCGAGCCACACTTATCCTTTGATCTGAATGAAATTCACCTTTTCGATTTATCACCTCATCCAACAAGAATCCACAGAGTGATTCTTGAATTGCACTGATTCTTTCCGGTTCGTTGAGGTTCTCTTTTATATTCCAAATCTGTCAAGTACAAATAATACCAATATTTTCATTTAATACCAGCATGGAATTAAATGCAAAAAATTGTTATTAATGTTATAAGTACATTGAATGTTTCTTGTGTCATCGTCTTTGTGAGTCTGCAAAAATAATGCATATGTTCGCATACGTAGTATTCGCACAGGTTGGTTCCTTGCTTCTGTCTCAAACACTATATATATGTAGATGGGTTATGAAATATTCATGTTGTTTAAATAAATGAATGTAGATGTGCGACATGAATCATATTCATACCAGCTTGTCAAGATTGAATTCAAGTTCACTCGGCATTGGTGTGACTCCTAAGTGTTTTCTGAGGAACCGAGACCATGCCCTTTGCATGATGTGGCAGAACCAGTTTGAATTACACCAGTTTGAGTGCACTAAACAGCTAAAAGCACCTCAACCAGTATAATCACTGGTCCTTCGGGTAGAATCCCGATATAGCCACTTGATATCGGATCGTAACACAAGTATACATCCCGCACGAAGGCGAGTCAGAGATACAACAATCCCACAATATTTTACATCACATAGATAAGGGTGTAAATTACATTAGAGTTGAATCTAGAAAGTTGAAGAACTTTAAAGAGGTTTTACAGAAACTAAGTGTAAAAGAAAAATTCTGCAGCGGAAAGGTAAAACACGACTATACACAAACGTCGTAGGGTAGATGTCATGGTAAGCCCAAACATGACATCATTCAGCTGATTTATTGCTGGTCGAAGATGGTTCCCATTCCATAGACCAGCCGGGTGGTAAAACACTAGGTCAAGTTAAGCTATTGTTTGGGTCTTCCAAAGTTATTCCTGAAAACAAGGTCACAAGCAAGACTGAGTATACTAATACTCAGCAAGACTGACCCGTCTAAGGGTATAACATAGCCCTTTAACTAGACATGCAAGGTTTGTGAAGGCTCTGGAGTTTCTTTTGCTGAAAAGCAATAAAGAGTAGATCCTTAATTTCAAGTTTTAGCTTTCAGATTCTAGTTTCATTAACTATTCTAGGTTTGCACCTATCTATACAAGCATGTTAGAGAAATTATTTGCATCCAACAAAATTGAGTATCATCTTTGTTTCACTTCTTACTTATGTGGCAAAGAGATTAAGCAGTCTTAATATCCGTGAGAGGCGGAACAGTTCGAACTGAATTTCAATCCTTGCAAGATAAACCTAACACATACGCTTGGAGCACTGACGAGTCACTCTCAAGCAACTGTTTGCCTTTCTTTCTGGTTCATGGACAGAGCCACTCTCCCCGACTATAAGGCACCCACCTCGTCTCTCATAGTCGTAGTTGTAATGCTACATTGTTTAATAGGGCACCAATCTCGTCCCACATCCATTTTATTTATCCTGTCCCTAAGAGAGAGTGGAAGGTATGTCCACTTGCCGGGCCGATTGGTTACTAGGCTTGCCGCGTACCATATTTACGGCATGTAGCTAGTACTTTTAAACACTTAATCAACACTACCACACACTGCGGCCATAGCAAATTCAGCTACACAGGCGGGATATAAACATGAATCCCGTAACCAAATCCCGTCCATGGTCCTTATAGTGATTGCAGAAAGAAAACAATCAACTCCTATAAAGCTCGCGAGTGACAGGTAATCACTCGACTTTTACCGGTCCTATTAGCATAGCATCTATTCGAACTCTATTTTTAGTATTCAAACAATAGGTACCTAAGATTATGCATCTAAGGTTTTCAATCAACTCCAATAACTTAAATGCACAAATTATTAAATTGCATAATTTAAAATAATAGGATTATGCACCGGGGCTTGTTTTTAGTAGAGTCTATAGAGTCAGTGGACTTTGGTTCTTCCGAATCAGAGTTCGGGGCTTCAGTTAATTCAACAACGTTGGCCTGAGCTTCGGAGAAAATCCCGTCTGGTTCCTGGATGAGCTCGTATGTCCCGTCGACTAACGATGTTGTTTCTATATGCAATGCAATATTTGAAATTTAGTGAAGTGCTTGAGTATAGTTTTTCTTCACTAAAAGTGGAAAACCAATAAAGTAAACATTAAGATAAATCTTAATAATTTTACTTTACTGGGTAATTGTTTATAGAGTAAAAGGGAACACAAAGAATTCCATGAAATAACATGAAAAAGGGGTTTTTGTTTTAAAGAAAAATAAACCACATAAAGGTTTTTAAATAAATATTTTAAGATATAAGCAAAACATTGAGAAGAAAATTTTAAAAGCATGAGTTAAAGTCTACTAATGGTTTTGAAACAAATTTATAAAGTTTGACATGTTTCAAAGAACACATGGTTCAAAACTCATTTAAAACATGGCTCTAGAACAAAAGTTATAAATAAAAAGAACCATATTCTAACCCTATTTTTAGAATTAAATACACAAAGATTCAGCAAAACTTCACAACATCAAACTTGTAGAGCTAATTATAAGGAAAACAACAAAATTGGTTTGGCATTTTTCTACATTTTTCTAGGAATTTTTGAAGTTCACTGGAAAAAGAAAAAGAAAAGGGATTTGAACTTTTGCAGAAAGGACCTCGAGAAGATTCAGATCAAAGCAATCAGGTCCCTGCCTGAGGAATAAGAAGATAGGGGAGGGGGTTGGCCGGATTCCGAAGAGGGGCTTCGCCGGCGGCGAGGGCCAAGGGGCTAGGAAGGTGTAGCGGGCCACGGCGCACCTGATGCAGGGGTTGATAAGGAGGATTGGGTGACGGGAGATGCTCGTCGGTGATGGGACAGTGGACGGCGGCGGGGAAGCTTGTCGACGGCGGTGCTCCGGTGGTAGATTGGCAGGGAGGAGTGGCGGATGTGCTGCGCTGGAGCAGGGAGAAGCCACTGGGGTGCTTGGAAGGGGAGGGGAAGCACTGGAGCGGCGGGTCCATGATGGACTGGAGCTCGCCGGAGAAGAAAGGAAGAGCGGCGGTGGTGTGCCAGAAATTTGGCTCGGCCGGGCTTTAAATAGGTGTTGACGCTCCTTAGCGCCCCCGATTTGTATACCGCAAGCGCACGGTTCGTGTAGCTTTTCCCTTAGAGTATTCCCCCAAGGTTTATCAATCCACAGAACCAAAGATACAAGAAACAATCTACTAGCATAGAAATTCCTTTGTGTTGAGATGGTGAAAAACGAATCTAATCTACTAAAAATGACAAACACCGAAGGTAGCAAGAGAAAGTTAGAGATAACCAATCTAGATCACCTAGATCACCACTTTGTTTTTTTAAATGCTAGTATGTTGCTAGTAGTGTGTGGGCAATCATCTCCGATCTCTGTAACGTTCAGATGGTGGGTGCTAATTTTGTGAGTGTGGCTATGGTGGTTGCAGCAGGAAAAACATGCACTAATCAACATGGTACTCCAATTCTGCAACTTTGTGGAATGTCCGGAAACTAAGGAACCTTTATGATCTTTCAGGAGGTAGCTAGTCTTGTCGGATGTGAAGATGTGCTGTGCAAGATGCTGAACATGTTGAGACGATGGGAGGGGCTCGGCAGAAGTCACGGTTATTGGAGCTGATCGTGGAGAAGCTGCCTGGATGCCAAGACAAAGGAGCCACTGATGCTGATAGGATGGGTCAACAATCAACAGCAAACTCTAATGCAGAGCCTGGGCCCTGGGAGATCCTTCGTCGAGGTCTGGCGCAAGCAGCACCAGTGATGCGAGCTCTGAGAGTACTGCTCTTATGAGCGATCGAGAACCAAAGTGTGATGAACAGCGGGCACGCTCAGAAAACACAAAAATCTAGCTAGATCAACTTGTGACATTTTACTTCTTGGAAGCTACACTTGACAGCGAAATCATACCTAACACGCATATACACGCAAAGTACAAACAGATATGTGACTGCACCAACCGTGCATATATTAATCTAAATTATGACTCTCCATCCATCCATTTCCCGGCCAACACTTCACCTGAATGTTTCGTCCCAAAAAAGAAAAAAAACCTTCACATCAGTGTACTAGCTCCTCATTCTCTTCTATAAATAAGCGTAGGCGCATGCATGCTCTAAGAGTCCAAGTCAAGAACACAAGAGCCAGCTGCTCAACGTGTAGCTCTCTACAGCCAGCAGCTACCAGCTCTTATCGACCAAATTAAAAGAATTGCCGTTGCCTTATATTGATAGATCGATCGATTTAACTAATAACAATGCAGGGCCTCAGTATGATGAAGCAGCAGCAGCTCAGCAGCTTGTTGGTCGCCGTTGCTGCTGTCTTGCTGCTAGGCCTCGCCGGAGCCGCGCACGGCGGCGGCAGGAAGAAGCTCATCGTCTCCCGCAGCGAGGACGAGCCGTGCAAGAAGATGACGGTGTACTACCACGACATCCTCTACAGCGGCAACAACACCGCCAACGCGACGTCGGCGGCGGTGACCAAGCCGGCGGCGGCGCTGAGCTTGTCGCACTGGAAGAACGGCACCTTCTTCGGCCTGCTGGTGGTGTTCGACGACCTGGTGACGGAGGAGCAGGCGCTGTCGTCGGAGCCGGTGGCGCGCGCGCAGGGCTTCTACTTCTACGACAAGAAGGAGCAGTACAACGCGTGGATGGCCTTCTCCCTCGTCTTCAACTCGACGGCGTACACGGGCACCCTCAACCTCATGGGCGCCGACCTCATGTACGAGAAGACGAGGGACATCTCCGTCGTCGGCGGCACCGGGGACTTCTTCATGTCGCGCGGCGTCGCCACGCTGAGCCTCGTCGCCTACGAGGGTACCGTCTACTTCCGCCTCAAGATGGACATCAAGCTCTACGAGTGCTACGTCGCCGCCTGATCAGACCATGCATTATTATATTGTTGCTTCACATGCGTACACATCTATCGTAAGGAAAAAAAAAACAAGATTGCTTAGCTAGCTTGTCTTCGTTTTTTTCAATACATGCATGTTTACTTTTTTTTTTGAGGGTCTGCATGTTTACTTATAAGCACGGGCGCTTTGTTTTAATGGATTGTATATGGGTACTTGTATCGACTCTATGCACTCTTATATAAGAGTCATTAATAAAACTTTCTTTATCAAAAGAATGGATGTTTTTGTATTATTCCAACTAATTAAGAAGCATATGTAGAATAGTTCACTAAAGAATATGTGAAGTTTCCTAGCTAGTATCTCATTGTGGGATTGGAACGGGCGACTAGAACTAGAGGGGGTGAATGAGAGTCTTAAAAAATTCTCCAAAACACTAACTCAAATTCACTGTCCAAAAATCCTCTCTTCTAATTGTCAAAATGACACGAGTCAACTGGTGACACGTTCCCAGGATTAGGAAATCTTAAGGCACAGCGCAAGCAACGCGTAAAGTCTGCAGAGAAAATCTTGTACCAAAAGAAAATCAAAAGCTATCTCCAAGAAATCCTAACTAAGTATGCAAAGATAGACTAATTAAAACTAGCTAAATTAGCAAGCTAAGAATAAAAAGAAAAGGAGAGCCGAAACTAGTTTACACAAAAGCTAACAAAACAAGTGACTAACAAGATTAAATACTACTTAATTAATCTAAGAACAAAGAAAAGTGCACGCAGAAAATAAAAGGGAGAGAAGGAAATTGCTCAGTGTGCTTGGTCCCTCCTGGGCTGTGCGTGCTTGGCCAGGAGCCGGCCGTGCCAGCAGCGGCCCTTCGTGGGCTACCTGTTCTCGGCCTTCTGGCACCAGCCGCAGATGGGCTGTGCAGTGCCGCCCTGCTGGGCTGTGTGCCCCACCTGGCCTGCGTCCTCGCGCTGGGCGGGCCCGCTTGGCCGTGCCAGGCCCCACACACAGCCAGGAAGCCAGCGCTCGAGCGCCGGGGTGCGGTTAATCATCGCTTCAGGCGACACCCAACCACCACCTGAAAATATAATTTTAGATGGGCCCAACCCAATAATAAATATGCACGGACTATTTTCGGACTGTTTGGACCTATGCTGCTGGCTAAATCGATGCATGCACGTAGAAGTGAACAACAATAGTGATATCATCCACATGTATGCAAATTCGGAATTAAAAAAGTTATAACTATTAAACTGAACATCCAGATTAAATTTGGATTGTACCATTATCTTTTTTATGACAAGATCTTCAAAATAAGACCACACTTGCTTATATTTGCCCGATATTTTTAAAAAATATTTTTTAATACTAAATAATTAATTTTGGATCCTGGGAACAAATAATTTATCAACACGAACAAAAAATTATTTTTACGAACAAAAAACTAAATGTAATGAACAAATAATAATACATTGTGAATAAAATATTACCCATCACGAACATTTGATTGTATAGTATAAATAATGAAAAATAAATATTACCAACAAATGAGTCAATATTACCGAACAATTAAATCTACAACACGAACAAATCAGTTACACACAAAATAAAGAATTTTACATAAAGATAAATACATGTACAATGAAAAAATAAATTAGCATATAAAAAATATGTATAAATTACTACAAATAAAAGAAAGAAATAGAAATAAATAAATAAACACATCGTGATAGAGAATTTGATGGAAGAAAATGAACAAAACTGTAAAGGAAAGAAATAGAAAAGAAGAGGAAAAGAGAAGCAGAAAGGAAAGGATAACAAAAAATACAATAGGAATGATTAGCGTTCATGCGAAGCGAAGGAAGAAAACAAAGTAAAAACTATAATCAAAGAAATAGTAAGAAAGAAACGCAAAGGAGAAAAAAAAAGGGTCAACAATGCATAACAAATCTACTTCTGCTGCAGCGTACATGGGTTAGTGCGTCAGCATCACTAATAGGGGCGGAGCCACAGGCCCTGGCATACCCTGCGGCCCGACGAGTGCAGGCAGGGTCGCGACTCCCCCTCGCCTCCCTTGATCAGCGCGAGCGGCGGCCGGTGGCCAGCGTCCATCTCGCCGTTCCCGTCCATCGAGCTACCCTGGCACCCTCCGTCTTGTTCTCTCATCAGACAAACGGTCCTTGCCTGGCGTCACCAGCCGCCCAGCGGTTTTGGTCTCTTGGACTGCTGCGATTTCTGAACATTCTTGCCTCCGCAATGAACCATCATTACCGATGTGGACATGTTAAATTTTACCGCATCTCTTTGTGATGGTTGTTTTAGCTTTTGTTAGATAGTACTTAGTACAGCTGGAGAATTTGTGATCTACATTCTGTGGGACCGAAGCCGGCGACCAGAGGGGGGGTGAATGGGAGCCGATCAAAAATTTCTTTCGAAATCGATCCGTCGGCCTATATCCCGAAAATCACCATAAGCCCTCAAACCTAAGATATGAGAGAATAGCTATGGACTAGCTATCTCTTTACAAAATGCCTTAGGAAGCTGCGCGGAAGCAAAAATAGGCAATTTGCAGAACTAAACTGCAGGGATCGGTCAGACCGGTTCAGGATACCGGTCAGACCGGTACGACACACCGGTCAGACCAGTCCTTTCCAGACAGCTCGAAAATCAACCTCCAAATGATGAATCTTGAGCAAACGATCTTCAAATCCAACGAAACTTGGAGGATACCTTCACAACTATTCCGTGAACATATCCCCAAGAGATCTTTCCCAGAAGATTAACGGATCGTGGGAAATTAAGGAAAGATCAAAGTGGATTGGGGTTTTCTCAAGAACTCAAGAACAGCAATTCGGGTGCACTCGTGATTCCAGGGGATTTAGCACTTGGCTAGAGAGATCAGAATCGCCACAAAGAGTCCAGCAAACCACGAATCAATAAACTTGTCTCCTCCAAACACTAAACACACCAAAAGAGGAGAATTCAAGTCCAAAGCACGAAAGAGGAGGGGGAGGACGAGAACTCAGCACACAAGAGTGAACTCATCAGATTCAAAAGCCCTGAGGGCACGAGGAGGATAGGGCCTCCTTTCCCAAACAAATCCAACACAAGATCTCAACAATCCATGGATTAAATCTACTCTAAAGAGAAGAACAGGGGAGAGGAACGCAGGGGCAGCGGCCTGGGAGATAGAACAATTCACGGACGAAATACAAAAGCCACCCCTAACCTAACACAAGTGAAGGGGTATTTATACCCGCGAGACCGGTCAGACCGGTGCGCTGGACCGGTTAGACCGGTTGGCCTGTAGCACCCCCTGTACATGATCTCATCCGACGTCCGAGGTTCTTTCTTCGAAACGAAGTCTTCTCCGCGATGCCGCCGTCTTGATGAAGATCCAGTCCGCGGTTTTGGAGGGTCCGCGAAACCCGGGTAGATGGCCGGTTTTGAGAAAACCGCCAAAACCTCACGCGCGGGAAGATTCCCTCCTCCACGTCGTGGCCCTAGACGCCGTTCCCGCCTCGGCCTTCTGACGGCCCTAGACGCCGCCCGACGCCCGTCACCTCCTCGCCCGCAGCGAGGCCCTAGACGTCGTCGACGCCCGTCGCCTCCGTCAGTCCCGAGACCGACGCCCGTGCCTCCACGACTCGGCGTCTTCAACCGCCGTCCGCCTCCTTGGTTTTGTGGCGCAAACCAAGAAACCCGCCTTCCGTCGCCGCTTGCGCCCTCGATCCAGGAGTGGATGCCACAGCTGCCGCCCGGTCCGAGCTCCGGTCCCGGCTGCCCTTCACCGCCGTCCACCGCACGGTCCATCAGCTACAGCACCTCCACGGCAGCTCCCCGTCGACATTCGACGCCCGTGTACCTGCAATCCAAAGACCAAGCGCACGATCACACCGCACGGTTGACAATTCACTCATCACAAGCAGGATTGAGTACTCAACATTCCTCACATTCTCCAAGATTAACAATGAGTTAAGAAGTTCAATATAATTCACTGCAAAAATATTTTTACTCTTAACGTAATCAGCATAAGTGATTTTATATTGCTAATTGTAATATCTTGTATAGAACTAGCTAGTCTGCATACTGAAAACTCTTTAATTGAACTTTGACCAGACAGGTGAACTACTTGAAGAACGGCTAATCTTTTGGATGATTGTATAATCTTATTCGTTGAGCCGGATCTTTTTTATAGATGACATAAACAATCAAGACTTTCATGGCTTTTAGAAAATGTAGACCAGACAATAAGTAGAGTGATCATCTTTACTCTTGAATAATTGTAGGTGTGTAAGCTTCATTAAGCATATTTTGGACTTAATATGTTTGAACTATTTGTATTGTCATTTATGCAACTTTTACCCTTAATTGTTGAACTTAAGACTTGGTATGTTATCTTTATTACGGTAAACTGAATTCCTCTTGACAAATTTTGAAATTGTTTGTTAATTTATATATGGACTATATGTAGTGGCATACCCTATGATAGAATCTTAGATCCGCCACTGATCACTATCGCACGCATGTGCTGCAAAGCGTTAGTAGTACAGAGTCTAATATTTTGGTAAACTCATGACACATGTTAAGGTCCAGAACCCAAGAACAGAATATTTTTTGCAGACTAATGACAAGAGTCAATGCCCAGTTGCACGAAAGCGTTATGAGCTGATTTTTTTGGCCTTCAGGCGATGGAACTTCAATTTATCACGCGAGCGATATATACTCCCTGCGCCGCTGAGCGCCACCTCCGGCCGCTGCCCCGGTCGTCGTTGCGCGTGCCACCGACCACTGCCGGCGTTGGAGGTGGCCACCTGCGCGTGGCGCGGGCGAGCGCTCCGTGTCACGTCCCTCGCTGGTCTCCTCACAAGCACTCGAACCCTGTGCCAGAATAGAGAAAAGCGAAGGCGAATGAACAAGAACAACTCCGGATCAAGAAACTCAAATTCCTCACCTAAACCACAACGAAACGAAACGGAGTGAAACTCGAGCCGTAGATTCACAACAACAAGGACTAGCTGTTCCATGAAGAAATTCGCAAAACGGTGGAGTAAAAACATGCGAATAAAAAATCGTACGAAAATACCTCCGAAAATCGTAGAAAAAGAAGAACGCGAAGAATAAGAGGACCAACACAATAATCACTCAGATCTTGACGCTGAAGGATAAAAAGAAGTTAAGGCCTCCATTCCCATCAAAATCTTAAACAAACCCTAACACGAAAATCACAAGAAAAAATGAGAATGATGGGAGCAGAAGAGAGATATAGATCCCAACTAGCCATGCCTCTCCACATATAAGGTCTCTCAGCGAATAACTAAAATGTCCCGAGGCTAATAACTACGATATATACCCACGCAGGGGCAAATGGTTTAGATTTTTGTCGAACCATCAGACCGAAACACCGCCTTCACGACTTTGCTTCGCCTCGACGTAAGTTTCACGACGGCGCCACGTTCCCTCCACCTCCGCCATCCGACCGCACCGCACCAGGCCTTGAAACCTGCCTCCGCCCGGTTTTAAGGCCCAAACCGGTAAACCAACCACCTCTGATGTCGACGTGTGTCCGGCCTTTGCCAAGTTTCGACGCCTTCATGTTTTTCGCGCTCCCGCCGCACGGGCAGCCTACTCGATCTTGCCATCGTCTTCCTGCTTGACTTGACCGACACCGTCTTCATCACCATCTCGCGCTCCATGTACTCTTGATTTTTAGTGCACCACGCGGACCGCCATGACTCTGCCCGGACTCCTCGAGTCCCTCAGTCCAAGGCTACTCGTGTTCGTCCTTCACCGCCCTTGGTCCATCGGCACGAACCTTTCGCTTTACCTTCACCGCATCCATTGACCATCACGTTGCATCCGGCGCTTGCACATCACGAGCCAAGTGACATCAAATTCACACCATGTTGTCAATCACTCGTCATCTAGGGTTGAGCACCATTGTCCTCACTCGTCAAAACACTGGAGAAAGTTACGAGTGTTCCATATATTTTACGTACACACCCAAGAGAAGACAAGCAATAAGCAACAAAAAGAAATTAGCCACCTAATAGACATAATCCCATTATAGTTTTATTTGCTAGATTTGAGTAGTACCATACAAATGCCAGATAGTAACAAGGTAGTCTAAAATTATAGGCTACACTTAATTATAATTTGTTGGTACTTAAATTAATTAAAAATTGTTGGATTAATTGGGCCTGGGAGCCTATTAATAAGTCAATTAGTCAAATAATTCTGAGGCCCATAGAAAATGGTGGTAGTTACATTAGTGGTTAAACCACCTTGAAAGTTGAGAGTCCCTAACCAACCTATAAGGTGGAGCCTTTTCACACCTGGTAACAAGGACAAGAAGGGATAGCATGATGCCACACACACGCGCACGCCTCGCCTCGCTCAGCTCGACCGAGCTGATGTTTTACATTTTTTTGTTGATGACTAGTAACTGACGCTGATTGATGGTTCTAAGTGACCAGTAACTGTAACACTGATGATGTCTAGGCGGAGGTTGTTGCAATCTTTTGATGGCTGTAAGTGACTAGTAATTGTAACTGACGGATCTTTTGATGGCTGTAAGTGACTGTAGCTGACGATTAGTCACTAACTGATGTCTATTATGGCAGAGGTTACTGGTAACTGTTGATTAATGGCTATCATTGCTGCAATCTGGGTGCCCAAAATCCTACCAAGCGCTATATATACTGCCTCTCCTCTCCTCTTGCATGCGCGCGAACACACTCTACACTTCAGTGTTGTTGATGTGCTTTTGCATCTCCATTCTGGTATGTCTGGGCGCACAGACTTGCTGGAAGAGCAGGTCTTCGAAGCTTCGTCCTCTCCAAGACTCTGCACCAAGTTGAGGGCGATCAAATCTTTCTAGAGCGCATCAGTGCGATTGCTCGTAGTTGTGAATGACTACTTCGACTACCTCCTAGCAATGCCATTGCATTGTGATCACCTGCACGACATCAACTCTGATCGGCTACATCGAACAGGCTTGACTAGCAATATCGAGTAATGGTGTATCTGGTTCCCTCGGAACTAGCCCTGCTTCTGGGTACTTTCTGAACTTCATGTTCATATTTATTGTTTTCATTACAAGCACTTTTGGTCATGCTCCTGTTTATGCTATCATAACTGTCATGATTTATCTCATATTTTGAATTAAAATGAACCGCATTTTGCTCATATTTCTAACAGAAATAGCACAACATAATTCAAACCACAATGATATACTGTACATGTTCCATATAAGTCATATTTAGCATGTTTGCAATCATAAATATCAATTGTTGGGTAAAATGGTTAAATGCATAACCGTAACTCGAGTTATCTCGAGAATTAAACAGTTCCTAGTAAACTCAAGCAGAAAAGAAAACGAAGACTATGCATCATATAGAACACAACTCAACTCAATGAGATTTAGAACATTGTTGTCTCACCACAAGATCAAGAAAAAAGAAAGATAAAAGATAAAAGTTTCCCCATATAAACTTGTAACTACAAAATGTCAAAAAAATAAAAACACAATCATATCAACACCAACCAGTGGACAACAGATAATTAGATAAGTGATTCTGTACATATTAAGTCATAAGATAAATCATATCACAATGCGGCTCCGTGCTGCCATGCGCAGGTGCGATGCACTTAAGATCGCCTCCACCGGCGCGCGCAGAGGCCGGTCAGGAAGGAGCTCAAGCAGCTCGCCGCCGCCGTGGCGTGCGAGACCGCGAGGTGCGCGCGGTTTAGCCTAGCGTTGACAACATACGATGCGCCTGCGGAGCTCTAGATCATGAGGACCGTGGCCGAGGCCGTCAAGGATCCCCACGGTGGCACCGATGTCCTTTTTCTCGAAGGTTTGAACGTGTCATCTTGGGAAGATGCATGAGCTGGAGTGCATCAGCCTAGTGCATATCGAAGTCTCGGGAGAGAGTGGAAAGGCGCCAGGGAGAAGATAGAGAGATAGGGGAGAGAGAGGGATCTAATCCAAGAAGATAAGACTATGCAGGGGCATTTTTGCATATATTTGCCAATGAGATTCCACATGGCATGCCACGTCGGCTTTGGTTGCTTGCGTGACGCGTTTGGGACCTTGGATGGACCACTTAATACGGTTTAGGGATCGGACCCAAATAGATGATTTTAAAATTTAGGAATCTGGGTGAAACTGCGGGACAAGTTTGAGGACCTAGACTACAATTTACTCTATCTTTTATGTCATACAGAAATACAAATTTGTAGGGATGAATGTAAACCTATAAATAACATATTATTAAATTTACAAATACTTTTCTGTCTTACAAATATTTTGATTTAGGGGAACCAGTATAACATACCACAAATATCAAATTACAAAATTTTCAAATATTTTCTGTATGTCCTACAAATATACAGATTCAGGTGATGGGTACTGGTGTAACCACTATCGTACATGCAATGCAGGTCAATGGAAAATTCGATTTCAGTATGAGTAAAGGAACCTCGATCTATGCTATATTTGCAGGAAATCACTACTCCAGCACCCCTCATCACCGCCGGTTCATAAGGAGTATCACCAACGGTTCGGGAGGCGTTGGATTTATGTCGTTGGTGATAGTGGGGCTATCACCGCCGGTTCGTATCTGGAACCGTTGGTGATGGAGACATCAACACCGCCGGTTGAATACACGAACCGGCGGTGAAGACCTTTTTCCCATCAAAAAAATATTTTCATATAATAATATTGCATCATTTGTATAACGGTGTAAAACGGTGTAAAAATTCTCTTCTCATGAACAAAACAGGTTTTATGCGAGTTAAGGAAATAGATTATCATTCATTACCAGCTGAAACAAATATTTCACTGGCATAGAAGAAAATGGCATTCACTCCCCCAAACTGTTGAAGGACCATTAGCCCGACTCCAACCT
This sequence comes from Panicum virgatum, assembly GCF_016808335.1. Lineage (NCBI taxonomy): Eukaryota > Viridiplantae > Streptophyta > Magnoliopsida > Poales > Poaceae > Panicum > Panicum virgatum. The sequence continues at coordinate 11,431,442 of NC_053143.1, read as the reverse complement.
GACCACAAAGCTGGTTTGTCAGGAAACAACAGAAAAAACATGTTCCTGATAGGAAGAAAGACATATTAACGGTACTTACTGTAATGGCATGAATATAATCCTTCTGAAACAGGTCCAAAACCTTTGACTTTGGTAAATGCTGAAGCTTTTCTGTAAAATCCTGAATACCAAGATCACAGAATCATCAAGAGTTTTGTTTAATATACGGTTAAGTTGAATGTTTATATTTATTCTCAAGTAGGCAAGCATTTCATACTTTAATTTCTTCAGCTTTAGTTCTAAACTCGAAATAAGAGAGGTGTTTATCAACTTGGATGGTAATGGAACTAAATATTCATCAAAAAATTAGTACTTAAAGTAAAGCTACTAACCAGCCATCTAGGGGATTCAGGAGTCACAAGAAGGCCAACCAACTGCAGTAAACATGGTGCCACTCCTATAACAGGAAAGTTAAAATTTGTACATAATGGCATGGATTAAATTTCTTGGTACACTTGTGCATGTATTTGGAGTCGATACAGTTTAAGGAAAAAGGGGAGTCAGCTAAAAATTTGTACATAATGACATGTGGATGGCGTACCCTGCCGGCCCAACCGGTAGATAGCATGATTTTAGAAAGCCTTGCATCCAACGGGTAGCAACCGGAGCAATCAGTATTTTGAGCATCGATTTCAGAAGACAGAAGCTATGTAAATGCGTGAAACTAAAGCCTATTATTGTCACTGACAAGTAGTAGCAAGGGAATTCCAATCCACATTTCACAACAGAGCATACTGATACAATTTAGAAAGCAAGAAGGAACTGAATCCCGTACCGGTGTCTGGTTGGGCGCGAGCTGGAAGATGTAGTACATGAGCCCCGCCCAGACGCCGAAGATGAGCCCGGAAGTGGTCCAGTCGCTAAGCTTCCCACCTCCTCCTCTGCTACCACTCGCAATCCGTGCTGCTGCCGCTGCAGTCGCCGCCTCCCTCTTCTTCTTATCCAGGGGAGTTGAGGAGGCCATGGCGATGGCGATGGAGTGGAGCCAGGGGAGCGTGGGAGCAGGGAAGCGCGAGGTAGGTGGAGGATGAGGAGGCCATGGCGATGGCGATGGCGATGGCGGCGCGCGGTGGTGGCGCTGCGAGAAGCCGGCGAGGCGAGCCGACCGGCGCAGGGGAGGAGGAAAAAAATACCGGAGAGAGAGAGGGGGAGGGAGGGGAGAATGAAAAAAATAGGTGGAGAACACATCACCGCCGGGTCATATTACAATCCGGCGGTGATGCTTACGTATCACCGTCGGTTCGTAACACGACCCGGCGGTGATGCTCTCGTAAGCATCACCGCCGGGTCGTATTACGAACCGGCGGTGATACGTAAGCATCACCGCCGGGTCCATTTGGAACCGGCAGTGATAGACTATCACCGCCGGTTCGAAACAAACCGGCGGTGATGGGGCGTTGGCGATGATATATTCTGTAGTAGTGAATGAACATCAGTGGCAAAGGAGTTGGTGCTCTAATTGGTTCTGACAAATATGATGTAGCAAGGCAATGATCACCCTAAACTCTATTTCACATGTGGAACAAAAGTAAATCCATCTCGAAGGTTTCATTCTTCGATGAAGCCTCCAGTTTGTTATCAGAAGTACCTAGCTAGACTATTATATATAGTTGTCTGTGAAAACTAGAAATAGAATTTCTAGAGAACATAGTCATTTGCCAAGGCGTTTTGCCCTATTGTTTCTTCCATTGACATCAGTCTTTAGTCTACTCAGCTTGTTCAGCTGAGCATTAAAAATCTATCATGTGGGGAATCACTAGAGAGGTTCTTGTGCGTGCCCATTGATTTTAAAGTAAATTTGGAACTTACTATTCGGTTTGGAATGGCTAATTGGGTCAAACATACATCATTGTTTCATCCTCATATACTCCCTTCATTCCAAACTTGAGGTCATTTTGTCTTTTTGGTACATAACATTTTCTGTGCACTTAGATATAAACTATATCGAGAAACATAGTACAAATTATGTATATCTAGAAAAGGGAAATTGAACTATAATTTGGAGTGAAAGGAATAATAAATTAAAGATGATCCGACAAGGACAAAGGCCACATGTGGGAAGTCATCATTTTTATGGTCATCGAATCTGTCCCAAAAAAAAGAGTATAACTTCATATCTCACCATCAATAGAAAATCAATTGCCTTTTAGACGAAAGGCAGAATCTTGAACCTAGTTTGTGTATTGATTTTCATGGTTCAGTTCCTACATTCATTATTTCAAAACACTGTTAAATTTAATCAGTTTGATAATTTTCATTATTTCTTATCTGAAGAAAAAAAAGCTTTCTTCATAAGCTGGACTCATGGTAATTTACAATTGTTCACTTAATGTATTTTCTAAATGTTTCCTGCCATAATGATGGTTCAAGCTCTAGCATAAAGTTCCATTTATAGACTTATGTTGCCTGTAAAATCTGTCGACCTTTAGCATAAACTTTGCATTGGTTCCATGTAAAAGTCAGTTATGTTGGTGCAAGAAAGTTGAGATGTGGAAAAATATGTAGCTTGTTACATTAGAGAGGCATGGTCCTTTTCTTTCTACATCTAACTATCCCTCCGTCTTTAAATATAAATGTCATAAATTTAAGCTGGAGGGAATAGTATCTTTTCAAAAATAATGCAATACATAATATATATATATGTGTGTGTGTGTGTGTGTGTGTGTGTGTGTGTGTGTGTGTGTGTGTGTGTGTGTGTGTGTGTGTGTGTGTGTGTGTGTGTGTGTGTGTGTGTGTGTATATTATTTCAGTGAAACTATTGTTCTCTTTCTGAATGTTCTAAATCAGAAGAGGAGCTAACAATGTATTTCCAGTGTTTCAGCCAAATTGTCAAAATGATTGTTTACCAAGAAATGACGTTGCCTACGTACAACAACCATAACCGAAGACCTGAGTTGCGGCATGATCACAGAATGAAGGACCTGAGAACGCATAGGGTAATGAAATGGTACAGTTTTCGCTGGCAAATATCATCCAAACATCAGGGTGACCACGCAGTTCAGTAATTGTACCTATGGTATATATTGATTCTTTTTTTTTCTTTTTTGAAGCACAAGGCATCTTGGTTCTTGATGCGACTGATATTTCATCTAAGACCAGGTGTTCAACATTTATTTTATCATAAATCTCTCCGAGATCTTCTGACAAATAATTATGCTAATACTACATACCAAGGCTTTTTCAGAGGCTAACCTCGTTTTGCATCGAAGGCTAATTCATCAAAAACTGTTGATTCTTTTTCTTTACAAAATAACTATGAACCAAAAGGACGTTTCAAGGGTTCAGAAGATACCTGGGATTGCATGCATGGAAGGGACGATGTTCATCAAAATAGCGGATTCTACTTCTTTTTTCAAAAAAAAAAACCTGAACAAAATCAGAGGAAAAGTCATTACAGTAGCCAAATAAACCATGTGGTATTAAATACATTAACAATGTTCGTCGAAAAAAATACATTAAGAAACTAATGGAACAGAGGTGTTCTCCGAGGCATGCAATAGCAACATTCTCCGAGGCATTTAAATCGCAATATGCATGAGAGATAAGGAATGGTTTCTGAAATAAGCAAACTCAAATGGCCAGATAGAGAAAACAGGGCGGCAGTGAGGATGGAGCTAGCTCGACTCGACTAACGGCAGACGCTAGCCAGTGCATATCTTGGCGCAGGAGCTGTGAGAAGGGGCCAAGCTGAACATCGAGCTGTACGTACCTGTGCTCCACAGAACTGCAGCGGCGTGGCGACTGAGGCCGCGTGGTGGAGGATGCGATTCTTCTGCACGGCGAGGACCCCGACAGGGCCAGGATGCGAGCGTTGTTTTTTTCTCCATTTTTGGGCCGAAACTGTGCAGAGGCCGGCCTAGAGGGCTTGAGAACCTTCCAGAAGAATCCAGAACCAATAACCCCAGCGGCCACCGCCCACGGCCCACCGGGTTACACGTCATCGACAGCAGCGCGCGATCTCCAGTCTATCCACGTGGCGGCGGCGGCAGGTCGGCAGACGGCACGTGGCGGCGGCAGCAGGCCGGCACGCAGTAGCAGAAGTCTAGGGTTTTGTTGATGAAGCAAATTGCGGCAGCCCAAAACCCCACCGGCCGGCCACCGTGACTTGGGCGCCCCGCCTGCACTGCTGGCTCCAGCCCATGATGTCCTCCTTGCTCTGGCAGTGGCAGCAAACCCTGGCCGGATCCCCCAGCGCATGTGGCCGCAACGAGCGAGGCAAGGGCTGATGCAGCGAATCTAATTAAGATGCCAGCCCAAATTTAATTTAAACCAAGAAGAAACCAATCAAATAATATTTGAACCAAGAAGAAACCCCTTCAAATGAAATCCAAATGAGAAGGAAATTCGCACCTGGTACTCAGAAGCAAGTGGCGGCCAGCGGAGGGCTACGTGTCGTCCAGGACCCCTCGTGCCACGTCTTGGGCCTATATAAATATGCCACCTCTTCCGCGGATGAAGAGAAGGGCTCACAGCGGCGAGGGGAGCGAGAGGGAGCGGGCGGCGGCGACGACGACGCTGGGTGTGCGGCGGCGCTGAATCATCGTCTTGTTCCTCTGGTAAGTGACTTCTTCCTTGCCCACGAGATCTGAAGATTTGTCCCCTTTCTGTGTGAATCCAAAGGGAGCAATATCAGTTATTCCAAGCTGTTCCTTGTGAATTTCTTTTTTCCTTCGTATTTCCTTCAGCACGCCAAGCGCAACCTGAAAAACCTACAGTAATACGGAATGGGCATACGATTCTTCCTTCTGTTTCTTGTTAGTAATCCCTACTTTCTAAGATCTTGTTCGGTTTGAAGGCAATGGATGGGGATTAGGATATTAGATCCCTAACAAGTTAAAATACCCCTCAATCCCCTCCAATCTCCCTCAATCCTCATGTGAAAAGAATTAACAGAATAAGGTCCAAGAGACTTTTAGTTGATGGCTAGGGTTTAAGTCATGGGTCGTGTATACCTGACTTCATAGGGCCCTTTCGATTTGAAGGGGATTGGAGGGGTTGGAAGGGTTAAATTCCCAACAAATTAAAATCCCTGTTAATCCCCTCCAATCTTCCTTAATCCCCTTAGTGAGGGGATTAACCGAACAATACCTTATGGATAATCCTTTTGTTAATAGTTATTCGGTTAATTTATAAAACTTGTTTTTCTTTACATAGGGATCGGTTGTCTGATCCCCTTCATTCTAAGGAAATTTGTTTGAAGGTTATACAGTAAGGTTGTATCAATATATATAGGATTATATATTTTTTTATTTGATTTCTCTAACAACAAAAATATTTTAATATCATCCAATTCGAACTATTTACTTTGTTTAGTGTGCAGAAATGAATGTGAGCATCTCACACACTAGACTTATTAGTCATATAATTCAAGAAGAAAATTGTGCCTTTGTAGAGGGACAAATAAGAGAGTATGGCATATATAGTTTGCACAAACAGTCAAAATATGCATAATCCAGGGCCTGTTGCAAAGCTAGTGTATTACTTTTTGTTTCTTTTTAATTTATTTGCTGGCTTTTGTTCCTCTGATCCTGCTCTCATCATACATGTGGTGGGCAATCAACAACTTACATATGATGTTACTGTTCCATTGATCACAAAACATCTACTTAACATATAGGAACGTTGATTAAGAACAAAAGGGCTTCTTTTCTCATCCGATGTCATATAATCAGATGAACAGAGCAAATTGGACATTACTCCTACTTTTGTGCAATCACTTCGTATAAATTGTAGGTAACTATTATTATTATAAATTTAACCCTTATTTTTGTTTTTCAGCAAAGCTCAGTACGGGATACGATGGCGCCGCCAGGCAAGTGGTACGGCGCCCTACGCCAGCAGGTGCCGCATGGAAAGTGGATGGCATATGTCTACGACCTGAACCGGAAGGAGGCGATATGGCACAGCTTCTTCCACACAGCCGAGGAGGCCAAGCAGGCCCTTGACTTAACTGCGCTTGGCCTTCACGGCAACCGCACCAACCTCAACTTCTACGGTTCAGCAGCGCCGCCGCCGCCGATGTCCGGGGCTGCGGCTTTGGAATCTTATTGGCAACAGGGAGACGGTGCAGGGTACTCGCACCCAGGGTACATGCCCTGGCAGAGTGGTGGCAACAAGCGCGAGACGCAGGGCCCGGAGTACATATTCTGGCAGGGTGGTGACGACGAGGGCTTGAGTTCTCAGTTTTCAGAGTTCCATCACTGGCAGCATGGGAAGGGCCATTCGCGGTAGGCTTTATTTGGGATATATACAAGTTTCGGCATCATCAGTATGGGGGCCGGGTACAAGATTAGCGCTAAAAGAAGCTCTTTACATTGCCCTAAAAAACAATCTCTTTATGTAAAGAGTAGTGAGACCTCTTATTTTTGTTTGCTATTGGCAGCACATTTGGAGAGTTATTGATGAGTCCATGTTCTTGTATTATTATTTTGAATAAATATTTCGTCGACTCACATGAATGAACTTCATATGTAACATATTTATCATTTATTAAATTATGGCTGAAGCATTGCGTATATTACAATTTGAGTGAGTTGTTCTTCGTTGTGCCATTATTGTCCAAGTACCACATTTTTCATTGTGCTTGGAAATAAGATATTATTCTCTTAGTAACTTTGAGCCTTAAAACTACCAAAAAAAAAGCATAGAAAAGACATGGGATTATCTACAACTTTCTTCCCACAGCCCCAACTCGAAGAAAATCAAGCTTAAAACCTTCCCTCCCGAGCAAACAATGGGTTATCAAGAGGAGGAAGAATGTGTGGTCTCTCTGCTACTTTTGTCGGGCATTTTCAGAGACGGGTAAAGGGGTGACCCGCCCCTGAAAATGACATTTGTAGGGGCGGGTCACCCACTTGCTCACCCTTGAAAATACCCCCTGCACCTCTCTTTTTTTGTGCTGGGTGAGGAGATGATCCGCCCTTGAAAATAATTTTCCAGAGGCAGGTCTTTACTACAGCAGCCCCCCTACCTTTGTGGGAGAGTTACATTTTCACCCGCCCCTGGAAAAAAATCGAGGTATTCCTACCAATCGTTTTTTAGTAGTGGGAAAACACAATGCATCTTGGCTTCTGATGCGACAGATATTTTATCTAGGACCAGATGTTTTAACATTTATTTTGTTATAAACCTTGGCTAACCTCGGTTTGCACCGAATAATTCATCAAATAAATTGTTAATTCTTTTTACATTACAAAATAACTGAACCAAAAAGACGTTTCAAGGGTTCAGAAGATACCTGGGCTTGGCGGCATGCATTCATGGAAGGATTATCGTTCATCAAAAAAGCGGATTCTTCTTTGTCTTTTTAAAACAACAAACCTGACCAAAATCAAAGGAGAAGTCATGCATGAGTAAACCTTGGAACTAAACACATCAGCAAATTAATCGATTAGAGGTATTTATATATTCTCCAAGTCACGCAATTGCAACATTCTCTGTGGCATCCAAATTGCATTATGCATGTGAGAAAATAGGAATGTTTTTGAAATAAGCAAACTCAAAAGGCCACAGAAAATTAAAGAGGGCAGCTAGCTCGACTCGAGTAACGACAGACGCTAGGGCATGTCTTGGCTTGGCAGGAGGAAGAGAAAGGGATGGATGACCGCGAAGCGGCCATCTGCACACCAATGCAAGCTGTACGTATTACCTGTGTTCCCCAGAAGGCCATAACTGCAGCGGCAGGGCGAGGATGTGAGTTTTTTTTTTCTTCATTTTTTGGGCCGAGACAGAGGAGCGGCCCCGGCCTAGAGAGATCGAGAACATTCCAGACCCTAAAATCCCCACCACGCATCGGTAAGAAACCCCCAGCGGCCACAGCCCACCCTGGCTTCCTTTGGCTGCTGACTCGCTAGCTCCCCCACCAGATCGAGCTAGCTCCAGCTGTGATGCATGCCGTCGTCCTCGCCGCCAGCTTCCCCATCCTCCCGCTTACAAGTTGACAGCAGCTAGCGCGGACAGCAGGGCACGTGGCGTCGGTGCAGAGGGTGCGTGGCGGCAGGCCAGCAAGTCTAGGGTTGATGAAGAAGCCAAGTGCGGCACCCCAAACCCTCACCGCGTGAATTGGTTGCTGACCTTCTCCTCGTCGGCCGCCAGCACTGCAGCAAATTTAAGCTGCAGCAAATTTCAATTATACAAGAAACCAATCAAATAATATAGCTGAATCAAGAAGAAACCCTTCAAATGAAATCCAAATCAGGAGGAAATCCGCACCTTCTATTCAGCGGAGAACTAACGTGGCAGGGCGAATTGGACGGCGTGGCTGCCAGCGTAGGGACGGAGGGGCTACGCCGTCGAGTACCTTGCTTGTGGACTCCGCTGCGGGCCGGGCGGCCTCTATAAATAAATAATAATACCGGCCGCCTGCCGCGGACGAAGAAAGAAGGCGATCCAGACGGGCGCGGCGGCGGCGAGGGAAGCAGGGGAGCGGGCGGGCAGCCGGCGGCGGCGACGTGGGGTGTGCTGCGGAGCTGAATCACCGTCTTGTTTCTCTTGGTAACTAACTCCTTGCTTGCTTATTATTACATGTGATTAAGTAGGCCTAGCGGAGGAGCCCATGAGATCTGAAGTTTTGTCTCCATCCAAAGGGAGCAATATCCGTTAATCAAAGAGCTGTCCCTTCTGAGTTTCTTTTTCCCTTCTTATTTTCCTTCAGCACGCCAAGTGCAACCTGTGAAAAACCTACAATAATAACATGCAATCGCCGTAGGATTCTTTTTTTCCTTTTGTTTCTTGTTGGATAAATCCATGGAAATCCCTACTTTCTAAGGTCCATGTTCGTTTCTGAAGGGAACCGAAGGGGATTAGAATGGGTTAGGAGGGATGAAATCCCCAACAAGTCAAAATCCCCTCAATCCCTTCAATCCTTCTGGATCCCCTTGTGAAAGGGATTAACTGAACAAGCTCTAGGAGTTTTTTAGTTGATGGCTATACCTACTATGCCCCTACTTGTTAGGGATTTTTCTTAGGAGATGTTCTTAGCTAGTAGGGTTAAACCTTAGGGTTTATGTCAGGGATTGTGCATACCCAACTTCATAGGCCTTGTTTGATTGAAAGGGGATTGGAGGGAGTTGGGAGGGATTAATTTCCCAACAAATCAAAAACCCTCTCAATCCCCTCTAATTTCCCTCAATCCCCTTGGCAAGGGGATTAACCGCACTGGATCCATCTTAAGGATCATCCTTTTGTTGATGGTTATTAGGTTAGTTTATAAATCATACCTTTCTTTACATCACAAGGACCGGTAGTCCCCTTAATTTTAAGGAACTTTGTTTGAAGGGTATATAACAAGATTAGATCAATATAAAGTATATATATAGGTTTTTTTATTTGAGTTCTAACAAAAAAAATAGTTTAATATCATGCAATTCGAACTATTTACTTTTTTTAAGTGTGTAGAAATGAATGTGAGCATCTCACACACTAAAATTAGTCATATAATTCAAGAAGAGAATGTGCCTTTGTAGAAGGACAAATAAGAGAGTATGACATAGTTTGCACAAATAGTCAAAATATGCATAATCCAGGGCCGGTTGCAAAGCTAGTGTATACTCTTTTTATGTTTCATTTCATTTGGTGGCCTTTTTTTATGTACTAGTGTATACATGTGGTCAATCAAAAACTTATATATGATGTTACTGTTCCATTGATCACAAACATCTACTTAACATATAGGAACATTGATTAAGAACAAAAGGGCTTCGTTTCTCATCTGATTCGATGTCATATAATCAGATGAACAGAGCAAATAGACATTACTCATACTTCTTTTGTGCAATCCAATTGCACTTTTTATAAATTATGAGTAACTGATATTGTAAATTTAACTTTTTGTTTTCAGCAAAGCTCAGTACTGGATACGATGGGTTCATGGTCCGCTAGAGGCCGGAACGGGGGCGTGCCGCTAGCCAATTGGTACGGCGCCCTACGCGAGCAGGTGCTGCATGAAATATGGATGGCGTATATCTACGACCTGAACTGGAAGGAGGTGATATGGCACAGCTTCTTCAACACAGCCAAGGAGGCCAAGCAGGCCCTTGACGTAGCTGCGCTTGGTCATGACGGCAACCGAACAAACCTCGACTTCTCCATGTTGGAATCTAGGCAACAGGAAGGCAGTACAGGGTACTCGCACTGGCAGGGTGATGGAAGCCGTGAGACCCAGGGCCCGGTGTACATATTCTGGCAGGGTGGTGGTGGTGATGAGGGCCCTCAGTCTTCAGACTCCCATCACTGGCAGCGTGGGAATTGAACGGCCGTTCGTGGTAGGCTTATTTGGGATATATATATATATATATATATATATATATATATATATATATATATATATATATATATATATATATATATATATATATATATATATATATACAGGTCGGCATCATCAGGATGGGGTCGGATGCAAGATCAGCGCTTCAACAAGCTCTCTACGTTGCCCTAAGAAACAATCTCTTTACGTAAAGAGTAGTGAGACCTCTTGTTTTTATTTTGAATAAATATTTAGTCGACTCACATGAATGAGATTCATATGTATATCATATTAATTATGGCTGAAGTATTTGCGTATATTATCATTTCAGTGAGTTATTCTTGGCTGTGCCATTATTGTTCACGTAGTTTATGAGTGCTAGGTACACCCACAAATAAAACATGGGTGAAAAGAGGTACCTACAGCTATGGATGTTGCTTAGATAGGATATATATTTGGACATGGGTACAAAAACGTTTTTTTCTAAAACACCAAAGCAAAGTGGTATACTCAAATCGAAGCATGATTTAGCACTTGTTTTTGGTGGGGGATCAAGTTGGCAACAGTGTTATATAGTAGTCTACAACAAAGTTATATTCTTTTCATGCATGCGAAAAAGTCAATAGTGCCACATTTCTTATTGTGCTTGGGAATAAAATATTCTTTTCTTAGTGACTTTGTTACAAGATAAAATAGATTATCTATGGAATGCTTTCTTGTTTTTAAAGAAAAAATGTATCTAATTACGTGATGTGCCACAAATTTGAATAGGACCATGAATGAAACACAAATTATCAAGTGTATTTTTCTCTTCCTTTTGGATAAAAAAAAACTAAATCATAAGAGGAAATAAGATTATTCGGGGCATGTTTATTTCTGCTCACTTAATCATCACCACATAGTTGCAGGTCGGTGTGACCAATGAGTATATGGATACAGTGGTAAACCGGACTAAAGAATAGATAAAAGCTAAAGCTAAGCATTAAATTAGGTGTGAATTAGCTTTTAAGCCTGGGGCTTGAGTTTGTTTTTGTAGCTCCGCCTTCAGATGCTTATAGAACGAGCTGGTTGCTTAATCGCATGACATATATATGCAAAAGGCTGGGTCTAAAACTTGGTTTGGTTGGACTTGCTGGGCTGAGAAGTAAGCAAAACCTTGATGAGGGGGCCACACGACACTAAGCAGTAGTGTGTGTGTGTGTGTGTGTGTAATTGTTTAGGTCCAATTGTGCAACAATGTGCATGCCTCAAATTTGACTTTAAAAAATACAGTACACATATGGAAGTATATATTTGTATGTATATTTACTGCTCCAGTGCAAAGCATTTAATCTGTCATCTAAACCATCTAAATGCTAATCAAAAGGTGACCGGAAGTCTAGTGTTGGCATCAATATAATACTGGTTGCAGTGAAACTGCAGCTACATTAAGTGAGGAATCTACAGAACCCCTGTGTATACCTTGTCAACAGCTAGTTTTCAAAAAAAAATCATATTACTTCCTATGAAAAATATAAATGCTTGAGGTCCAAATTCAAAATCGGCTCTAACAATCATAAGATAGTGCTGGCCCTAAGTCCAATCGCAAAGGACACTTTCGCTTTGTTGTTTCTAAGATTGTCACATCATCTAGAATGTTTTAAGTTGATGAAACAACTACCTCTAATGTGTTGTTTCATTTTGTTGTTTCATAGGATGGCAATATCATTTTAATGGATTCCATGTGGCTTTGCATGAAATAAAACCCACTCAATGCTAGTTTCAATGTCTTCGAACAATATATCACCATTTCTCTCCTCATAATTCTAGTAACATATCACCATTTTTGCCTATATCACCCCATTTAATGAGAATGAAATCCCCAAAATGAGGGCCATGGCTTACAATGGCTAGACCCGCTTGGCTTGTAGTAATATTATTTTTAGAATAAATTCAGAGGTAGAACCAATCGAGCTGACATAGAGCTGAAATGATGGCATTTATATATTTGTTTAACCCATGATAGTCATAATTTATTACAGCTTGTTATATCTAAGCATCGATGTAAAGTGCATTATTACCGTAATTAGTTCTTGCCTCCATGGACATCTATTTTGTAGTCGACTGAGGTAGGGAACCGACTGATCAATTTTTCTGCAGTATATTTTCCCAAATTCTGCAACAACAATATGACTGTTTTTGGCCCCTTCCAACACCAAATAATGTTTGCAATCAAAAGGTTTGGCTATGTAGAGGTGTTCTCGAGACAAACCATATAAAAAAGGTAAGTAGTTGTCATCAGTCGAGCGAAGCGACAGGCACGTAGTCACTTGAGCTAAGCCAAAGGAATGAAGTGAGGTGATATGCTTATCACAGCTCCTGGGTTTAGTTGTAAGAGTGTGCAAGGGAAATGCCTGATGACCTGAGAACCAAGCTGTTATGTTCGCCCTGTGTCAAAGCGAAATAAGTGAAGAGAATATATATAATAAAAAATTGTTGTATTAGTTTTTCCTCTTAATTATATTCATCAAAGGTGCATGTTGGTATTCTAGATCCCTGCTTAGTTGCTTACCACTAAGGCTATTCCCAATGCATGATTTCATTTGCATGATTTCATAAAGCGACATATCATCTAAGTATATTTGAGTTCGCAAATGGAACAAGATCGTCCAATGCAAAGTTTCATTTCAAGATTTCATGGAATGAAACTCTATAGCCCCCAATGCAAGTTTCAACATGTTTCATAGTCTTGGAAACAATGTATAATAGTTACATCCTGATAAAAACCCCTTCCCAATTTTTCTTCATAATTACATTGCCGTGTCATCACAAATACTAATGTGTCACTATATTTAATGTGCAACCTTTATGAAACTTGCACTGAAATTAGCTCTTTTATTGCGTTGAAAATTGCATCATCCAACAGTCCCAACATATTGGGGACCTATTAGTACCACCTTGCTAGCTGAGCAAGGATAGAGCCAACTTATAGACCTTTATCCGATCCCCCAACCATATGATTAACCCTTTTATATGAAACAAGCATAAAAGTGTAAGTAAGTTGCTATATGTACGCGGGCGCACCCATTAGAAATGCTCAACAATGCAGTTTTGGAGGATGGGGTGTTACACTCTATTTTAAATTTTAGATTAGTTTAGATTTATCCTAAGTCAAACTTATGAAAAGTTGATCACATCAATAAGAATATATATTAATATCAACAATATCAAATGAATAAATCTAGATATTTACTGTTTCTACCTAGTGAACCTATTTAGAGTAAACTAATATAATTTCACTCTTCTTTAGTATCAAGGCTATCCACTCCATAAAATTCCTTCACATATTTGTGCATTGTAGAGCACTATCACTATGTCACACTCCATATCATACTGCTACTCCAACTCTCTTCACATATTCCAACGCTTCTTTATTTCCATGGGCCGACTGCTAGGCGGCTGGAACAGACGAAGAAGCTGGCTGGATGGTGATGCAATATGGGTTGTTACATATGACAGGCCTGTAGAGACAAATTTGCTGGTCTGCTACATTTCGTGTGTAAGTTGCCTATTCCACTAGAAACCGTGATTTAGCTGTCTGAGCAAAAAGTGCCGCCACCTTTGCCAAATCCTAGTGGAGATGCCCTTAGGTGTACCTAACGCCGCGACTATGTTCATCAATTCGTGATGATTATTGGCCAATATGAATAAATCACGCAACTCTATCATGTAGCTGACTTGTATTTTGCAGTTTTCTTCATTGAAGGAGGGATTTAAGTCTGACTGAGTTTATAGAGAAGGTTATCAATATTGGTGTGATACTAAAAAGCTATACCATGAAATATATTTTATAATGGATAAATAATATTTATTTGTAATTATGATTTTTTTCATTTTTTATAAATCTGGTCAAACTTAAGACGACTTGATTTTTCATGTCTAACAATGTGATCTGCCGTCAGATGCAGTGGATTGAATCATGTTGAGTGAGGAACCTAGAATCTCGAAGGAATGAAAGGCAATGGAGGCAGACGAGTAGAAGCTGGTTGATTCGTTTTTTGACCGTTCTATTTAACACCTACACCTCAAGCTTGGGCAAGGTTATCGACCACGATAATTGGAGAAAAAGCACTCTCTGAATGTTACATGCCTTATATATATGCAAAAGTGCCCCTTGAGTCTTATTAGTTGTGCATTCTCTTTTCTTTTGGTCTACTTCGACTATGTACTCGCTTTAATTTCCTGGGAGGAGTTGCTGGCCAGGTCCAATGATCAACTTAACGGAAAAGAATTGTAACATGATGAATCACTTCCTCTATTCGCTCAGTTGTGGATGCAAAGGCCGGGCGCTTTTCCTTAATCTAAAACACATGAATCATTGATTACCTTCTAATCAGCATGAGCAGAGGACATCTCCTTTGTAAGACCGTGGCTGGAACAATTAAACTAGTAATAATGTCATCAAAACTTCTATTGATCTCACGATATCTCATTATTGGACAAAACTTTGTGAAACAAAGGTAATAAGGTGCCGGTTGCGTGTGCAAAGTAGACATTAGTTGCTACTTAACGAACTGTTACAACAACATATATATGAGAAGCTAAGTGTGCATGTAGTATGGACTGTGCAAAGCATAATACTACTAGCACATTTATGCAGCAGATGGAAGAAAAACACTACAATATAACTGAGATAGAAAAAAAGTGATACCTTTTATCTTGTAGATATATAGCTTTTTGTCTTTTATCATGGAGCTGCTCTTTCAAGCCAGGTCTTTGCGCACCTGACTGAAAAACGTCGTTGGCACGTAGAGAACTCATGCCTGCATGCAACAGCAGAGGGTAGCAGATAGCTAGTGCGCACTGGGGGGGCGTTTGAGGAGGCCAGACAGTGACAGTCCTGCTGCTGTATGTGGAGAAGACAGATTAAAGGCGGTAACAAGTGTTGATGTGATAGCTAGGTGGGGATGGCTCGTGGATCTGTCGGGCCGGGGATGGAGCTGAACACAAATGGGGCATATAGACACTTAACTATGTACTGTACCGACCATCTGCCCATGGACTGTGTAGGCAAAACGTATAGGACTATGATTGTCTCTCATCAACAAGAGGTCCATGTGCGCGGAACATGCATGAGACACGACAGATTGTATTGTTTCTCCTACAAAGACTTGATTATTATTACTTCAATAAAAATTATATTAATTCATTTCTTAAACGGAGCCTTAGATCTAATCTTGAAGACTTGGTGCCGCTATGAACGAAAAAATAAATAAAACGCACGAAGCTCTTACGAAGGCTTCCCATCACATGATAGAGATTTGAGAGGTTGTTTGGTTCTAGGAGGCTAAATTTTAGTCCATGTCACATCAAAGAGAATCTTAGTATTTAGAAGTATTAAATAAAGATTAATTATAAAACTAACTGCAAAACTCTGCGGCTAAACTGCGAGACGTATATTAATCCATGATTAGCGAATGGTTACTGTAGCATTACTATAACAAATTATGAATTAATTAGGCTCATTAGATTCGTCTCGCGAATTAGCACTCAGCTGTCAAAAAAATTATAAATAAATTTTATTTAATACTTCAAAATAGTAAGATTCCTTTTGATGTGACAGGGACATAAAAAAAATCCATAGAAACAAACAAAGTCTGAGTTACTTGATGCCAGGCGTGTCCACTCTATTCAATACAAGAATATTAGTTTATGGAGAGAGTACGTATTAAATGTCCGAGAGTAAGTATAGTATTTTAACCAACAGTACAGATGCTGTCAGTGATTCGTGGTCGGCAAATGTTTACCGCTAATGCATCATCACTCTCGGCAACAATATACAAAATCTGTGTTAGTAGTGATTAGCCCTCTAACCTAATTCCCATCGCCATTCAGGGCTTTAAGCGCGGCGAACCATGCCACGCGGCAATCTATGAGGCTTCACCACCGTCGTGCCCTATGAGGGCTATGACGCAAAGCAACGGCATGATCATCGAAGCTGGCTGGGAGCAGTGCTCCTGATTTCGGTCTCTAGTCCGAGGTCGATTGTTATCTAGAGTCTGCAGAGACCAAAGGACTTCCGATCCTGATGAGCACCCCATGCATCTCACACGACTATAGGTCGGCGACATGTCATGGGGAGCCATTAATTGCAGATCGCTGTTATTTGAGATTTCTTAATTTACCTCGAGATTCACAACCACTGGCATATGGCTTGGTACGTAGCAATCACTGATTAGTTAAGCTGTCATCTACCAAACTTCCATGTAAACTTAATGATACCAATTGTATACTCATAAAGAAGTACATAATGCAAATCTTAGTCAGATGTAGACATCTTAGATGCGCATACATATGCATGATGCATCGGCTTCTGATAACTATATATGCAAGCCAAGACATGTCAGATCTGGCTACTATGCAATGCAACCTTCTCTAGCATTGTGCCAAATTAAAAATATATTGTGCACATGTGTTAGAGTACCTCTGGTCAAATTTCACTCTCCACGACTCTCTTCATGACAAGGGCCTATTTACCAAACTGCATGAATGGAGAAGCAACTTACCGGTTGATGATGCAACATGAGCCACTATATACACTGCTAGAAAAACTGGCATTTGTACCAGGCGGGAACCCTGTTAGTACCAGTTTCCCACCCGGTACCGCCCCATCGGTACTAAACGCAACCTGCGTTTAGTACCGGTCGTGCTGACCAGCACTAAATGTTGCATTTAGTACCGGTTGATGATACCAACCGGTACTAAACTGCTTGGCACGCAGGGGCGCTGGCGGTGTCCCCAACCGATACTAAGTTTTTTTTCATTTTATGTTTCTTTTCTTTTTCTTTTAGTTTCAATTTATTAGTATTTGTATTCGGATCCATTTCTATACTTGTATTCGTATTCATATCTAGCATTTGTATTTATATCGAGCAAAGAAAAGAAATTATATATATTATATTAATATATACATTAAATATTACAATTACTTCTAATAGTAGAGCACTTGGCATTACAAAAAATATTTACAAGTATGAATGCTAATAAGTTAAGTTTTTTCTGACAAATTCTTAAATAATACTAGTCATCGACGTTGCGGTGCTTCTTTGGATCAGCTCGAGCCACACTTATCCTTTGATCTGAATGAAATTCACCTTTTCGATTTATCACCTCATCCAACAAGAATCCACAGAGTGATTCTTGAATTGCACTGATTCTTTCCGGTTCGTTGAGGTTCTCTTTTATATTCCAAATCTGTCAAGTACAAATAATACCAATATTTTCATTTAATACCAGCATGGAATTAAATGCAAAAAATTGTTATTAATGTTATAAGTACATTGAATGTTTCTTGTGTCATCGTCTTTGTGAGTCTG
Organism: Panicum virgatum; assembly: GCF_016808335.1. Taxonomy (NCBI): domain Eukaryota; kingdom Viridiplantae; phylum Streptophyta; class Magnoliopsida; order Poales; family Poaceae; genus Panicum; species Panicum virgatum. Next base: position 11,413,802 of record NC_053143.1, on the reverse strand, counting down.
CAAAAATAATGCATATGTTCGCATACGTAGTATTCGCACAGGTTGGTTCCTTGCTTCTGTCTCAAACACTATATATATGTAGATGGGTTATGAAATATTCATGTTGTTTAAATAAATGAATGTAGATGTGCGACATGAATCATATTCATACCAGCTTGTCAAGATTGAATTCAAGTTCACTCGGCATTGGTGTGACTCCTAAGTGTTTTCTGAGGAACCGAGACCATGCCCTTTGCATGATGTGGCAGAACCAGTTTGAATTACACCAGTTTGAGTGCACTAAACAGCTAAAAGCACCTCAACCAGTATAATCACTGGTCCTTCGGGTAGAATCCCGATATAGCCACTTGATATCGGATCGTAACACAAGTATACATCCCGCACGAAGGCGAGTCAGAGATACAACAATCCCACAATATTTTACATCACATAGATAAGGGTGTAAATTACATTAGAGTTGAATCTAGAAAGTTGAAGAACTTTAAAGAGGTTTTACAGAAACTAAGTGTAAAAGAAAAATTCTGCAGCGGAAAGGTAAAACACGACTATACACAAACGTCGTAGGGTAGATGTCATGGTAAGCCCAAACATGACATCATTCAGCTGATTTATTGCTGGTCGAAGATGGTTCCCATTCCATAGACCAGCCGGGTGGTAAAACACTAGGTCAAGTTAAGCTATTGTTTGGGTCTTCCAAAGTTATTCCTGAAAACAAGGTCACAAGCAAGACTGAGTATACTAATACTCAGCAAGACTGACCCGTCTAAGGGTATAACATAGCCCTTTAACTAGACATGCAAGGTTTGTGAAGGCTCTGGAGTTTCTTTTGCTGAAAAGCAATAAAGAGTAGATCCTTAATTTCAAGTTTTAGCTTTCAGATTCTAGTTTCATTAACTATTCTAGGTTTGCACCTATCTATACAAGCATGTTAGAGAAATTATTTGCATCCAACAAAATTGAGTATCATCTTTGTTTCACTTCTTACTTATGTGGCAAAGAGATTAAGCAGTCTTAATATCCGTGAGAGGCGGAACAGTTCGAACTGAATTTCAATCCTTGCAAGATAAACCTAACACATACGCTTGGAGCACTGACGAGTCACTCTCAAGCAACTGTTTGCCTTTCTTTCTGGTTCATGGACAGAGCCACTCTCCCCGACTATAAGGCACCCACCTCGTCTCTCATAGTCGTAGTTGTAATGCTACATTGTTTAATAGGGCACCAATCTCGTCCCACATCCATTTTATTTATCCTGTCCCTAAGAGAGAGTGGAAGGTATGTCCACTTGCCGGGCCGATTGGTTACTAGGCTTGCCGCGTACCATATTTACGGCATGTAGCTAGTACTTTTAAACACTTAATCAACACTACCACACACTGCGGCCATAGCAAATTCAGCTACACAGGCGGGATATAAACATGAATCCCGTAACCAAATCCCGTCCATGGTCCTTATAGTGATTGCAGAAAGAAAACAATCAACTCCTATAAAGCTCGCGAGTGACAGGTAATCACTCGACTTTTACCGGTCCTATTAGCATAGCATCTATTCGAACTCTATTTTTAGTATTCAAACAATAGGTACCTAAGATTATGCATCTAAGGTTTTCAATCAACTCCAATAACTTAAATGCACAAATTATTAAATTGCATAATTTAAAATAATAGGATTATGCACCGGGGCTTGTTTTTAGTAGAGTCTATAGAGTCAGTGGACTTTGGTTCTTCCGAATCAGAGTTCGGGGCTTCAGTTAATTCAACAACGTTGGCCTGAGCTTCGGAGAAAATCCCGTCTGGTTCCTGGATGAGCTCGTATGTCCCGTCGACTAACGATGTTGTTTCTATATGCAATGCAATATTTGAAATTTAGTGAAGTGCTTGAGTATAGTTTTTCTTCACTAAAAGTGGAAAACCAATAAAGTAAACATTAAGATAAATCTTAATAATTTTACTTTACTGGGTAATTGTTTATAGAGTAAAAGGGAACACAAAGAATTCCATGAAATAACATGAAAAAGGGGTTTTTGTTTTAAAGAAAAATAAACCACATAAAGGTTTTTAAATAAATATTTTAAGATATAAGCAAAACATTGAGAAGAAAATTTTAAAAGCATGAGTTAAAGTCTACTAATGGTTTTGAAACAAATTTATAAAGTTTGACATGTTTCAAAGAACACATGGTTCAAAACTCATTTAAAACATGGCTCTAGAACAAAAGTTATAAATAAAAAGAACCATATTCTAACCCTATTTTTAGAATTAAATACACAAAGATTCAGCAAAACTTCACAACATCAAACTTGTAGAGCTAATTATAAGGAAAACAACAAAATTGGTTTGGCATTTTTCTACATTTTTCTAGGAATTTTTGAAGTTCACTGGAAAAAGAAAAAGAAAAGGGATTTGAACTTTTGCAGAAAGGACCTCGAGAAGATTCAGATCAAAGCAATCAGGTCCCTGCCTGAGGAATAAGAAGATAGGGGAGGGGGTTGGCCGGATTCCGAAGAGGGGCTTCGCCGGCGGCGAGGGCCAAGGGGCTAGGAAGGTGTAGCGGGCCACGGCGCACCTGATGCAGGGGTTGATAAGGAGGATTGGGTGACGGGAGATGCTCGTCGGTGATGGGACAGTGGACGGCGGCGGGGAAGCTTGTCGACGGCGGTGCTCCGGTGGTAGATTGGCAGGGAGGAGTGGCGGATGTGCTGCGCTGGAGCAGGGAGAAGCCACTGGGGTGCTTGGAAGGGGAGGGGAAGCACTGGAGCGGCGGGTCCATGATGGACTGGAGCTCGCCGGAGAAGAAAGGAAGAGCGGCGGTGGTGTGAAATTTGGCTCGGCCGGGCTTTAAATAGGTGTTGACGCTCCTTAGCGCCCCCGATTTGTATACCGCAAGCGCACGGTTCGTGTAGCTTTTCCCTTAGAGTATTCCCCCAAGGTTTATCAATCCACAGAACCAAAGATACAAGAAACAATCTACTAGCATAGAAATTCCTTTGTGTTGAGATGGTGAAAAACGAATCTAATCTACTAAAAATGACAAACACCGAAGGTAGCAAGAGAAAGTTAGAGATAACCAATCTAGATCACCTAGATCATGCATATGTTGTAGTTCCAGCTAGATGTAGTGAAGTAAGATAGATGTGAATCTCAATGAAAAGCATCTTTAAACTCAAAATCTCCAATCCGATCCCTCGATACCCCACCTACTCAGTTGCAACGCCCTGTCACGACGCCGCCCCTTTGGATGAAAGTACCTTGAAGCAAGTCGAACCCCCTTTGGTAGTTCCGCCATGAACCTCTAGCCACCATGACTACAAGATCATGCTAAGCAATCTATCTCAATAATAGATCTAGGATGAAGCAAACACAAAGAAAAGAACGAAATCGAAAGAGAGAACATGGTCGCTAAACATTCGGAATCACAAATAACTTCACCATGAATGATTGTACATCACAAGATCACAACCGGGGCCCTACCTTGATCTTGATGATCCTAGCTCCAGAACTCCGATGTGGTCTTCCTTGCAAGGTTCCCACGTTGGCTAGGGAAGCCCCTAGACAACTAGCACGACCCTCGGCTCTCCGAGAGGTGTCCCTCTATCTTCTCTGCTCCTTGGCGTCGTCTCCCGAATTGATCTCTGCATGAACCTTGGGGAGGGGTCTTTAAAAAGCCTCAGGGAACCCTAGGTCAAAGGGGAGGCCGAACCGCCTCAAAAAGGGGCTGGGCCGGCCGGCCCAATGGACCCAGGCCGACCGGCCTGGCCCATTTCTTCGCCGCCTCGTGTCCTCCTTTCTCCCCAAGTCTCCTGGAGTCTTTTAGAGTTTATGTCTTTCACGATTGCACCCCATTAGACGTCGTTATCTTCGAGATTTCTTCGAGGAAAAGGATAGGATGGAAAATCCTTCCTTAAATCTCTCTTTGCTTTGCTTAGCCCCGTAGTATCTTGATCTTATCTTGTGGGCTTTGTCCTTTGGGCTTCATTGGAGGGTGGATGTGCACGAACGGGCCTCTGACCATCATGGCCTTTGGTCCTTTGTTCAGGCTTTGGCCTTCGTCTTTCTTCGTGTCATCGCGTGATCATGGGCCTCGTCATTTCATGCTCCAAAATTGGTCAAAAACCTGCAAAAACGAAGTACCTCCAAAATATATGTGCAAATGTGAAAACGACCAATAATTGGGCCGAGGTTAGGATGGTTAGTGATTTTGATATTAAATTCATGCCATTATCAAAGTTAAATAGGGGATAAAATGGATACTTAAGGAGCGCCAACAATAGGCCAGTGGAAAGAGGATGGGCACAAGGGGAGGCTCGGGGATGAGCTTGTCGAAAGGAAGGGCGAAATCAGAGACGGCAAAGCAATCCGCGGCGGTCGGCGGTCGTGGTGTGCAGAGCAGCGTGCTGAGCGGCGTGGCGCGAGGCTCATAGGCCAGCAGGGTGGTGCTAGAGGCGGCGGGAGCTTTGGGTGCAGCATGTGGAGGCAAGAAAAGGCCCTGGTAAGGCGGTTCCAGGGGCGGCACAGTGTTTCCCGCGGCGGCAGCTCACCGGCGAAGGGGAAAACAGAAGCGGCGGCGCGTGGAGGAAGGAGGAGGCGCCAGCAAGGGAAAGTGTGGGGCCACGGAGAAGCAGGGAGAGGCAGGTGGCAGGCCAGAGGCGGCGCAGGTGCCAAACCGCGGCGGGGAATTGGCGGCGGTGGCAGCCTGCCGAGCTCTTGGGAGGCTGGAGGTGGGAGATGAAGTGGAGGGTTTGTTTGTAAAATGGAAAGAGTTCAGGGGGCTATCTGTAAACTAAAATTTCTCATTGATCTAAGGCACAAATGAAAAAGTGCCCAAAATGAAAATTATTCAGTTTTTCAAGACCTGCAACATTCATATTGTGCAAATTTTCACTAGATCAAAGAATTTTGAAATATTTTGAAAAGTTTGAAAGAACTCTAATTAATTAAAGAAAAACACTTTTTGATTGCAAATTTCAACAAGTTTGGGACTTATTTGCAATAAAGCTGCCAAGTAATGATTACTAGCATATTTGCAAAAATGCCCTTCACAAAGTTGAATTAGCTCCCTAAGTTAGAAACTTTTGCAAAAAGGAACTTGTAATTTTTCAAAATTACAGAAATACCCCTAATATTGCATTGAATATTTTTTACTATCAAACAAATAAACACAAAATGCACACATTATCTTATGTTCTAATTGCTAGACACCTAAGGTGTCACACATGATGTTTATGAGATTTGGATATTTGTCTTTTGGCTTCCTCAACGAGTCAAACACAGTAACTCGGGACGGATCGATCTCGATCACAAGTAGGATCTAGTGGAAATTGTTGATACATACATGATTAGAAGAAATGTTTGATATATACACTTATTGGCTAATTGAAGTGACTAAAAAAATCAAAGAACTCACTCAAAGTTGTACGACAACAGAATGAATGTGCGATCGTGCTGCCCATTCAAGGCCATGAATATATTGTTCTCGGTCCGATTTGGCTAGGTGCGTACACTCTCCTCATGTATGACATTTGGGTCCATGAAGCCTATGTTGTAGATCCTGTTCTTCTGGCATTCTTGCACTTTCATCCTGGATGATTACAAATAAAAGGAGGTAACGAGAAAGCAAAGAGATTTAGTAGAACTAGAGTATAGAAATGAGATGAAACACTTACATAGCCCATACACTGACGAGGGACTTGTTTAGGACATCTTGATGGTACAGAAACCAAAAAATGGTCAAAATCGATCCAAATGTCACCCATCCCCCGATGGAAATGGTGATGTTTAATTCGAGCAGCAAGCATTACATACCTCTCCGCACATGCTTTCATGTACCATTGATGCAACTCACACATTCTTGTTGGTAGCATGTCAATCAACTCTGGCCATATAAGAGGTTCCCCCATTACAAATGGTTTTCTGCCTGCCCCTAGGTGAAGCGGGATTTTATCTCCTCGGAGCTGACCTTTTGTGAGGTTGGTTTCCTCGACAAACTGAGTAGTAGCTTCATCCTCTTTTGAAAGCACTTTTAGAGGGGGTACCATTTTGTTGGGTTGTTCTCCGAGCTGTGGAACTGTCTGGTTCGTTCGACGGTTACTCTTCTTCTCCCATGACTTTGTGATCGAGCGGTCGTAGTTTGACAAGAGTTCTTTCTGCTTTGGTTGGCCCATCATGGAGAGAAAGAATTTCTTTGCTGCTTGATCCACTAGTTCCTTTGGCTCACGCTTCTTTGGCTTCAACTGATCACACACTTCTTTTTCCACATGCGCCGTCAATTTCTCAAGAGTCATATCATGCACTGACTTCTCTGACGGGAGCTTCTCTTTCTTCTTGCATTGTTGGGTCTTCTTCGGCCTTGGAGGTGGCGGTGGTAGGAACCAATTAAATCTCTTCTTCTTTGCGGGGGCCGGAGGTGGAGGAGGTGGCGGAGGCGGACTAACACTGGGGTCCCGGGAAGCGGCCGGTGACGGCGATGGACTAACGCTGGGTCCTGAGCAGCGGTCGGTGACAGTGGTTCCACGCTAGGGTACCCTTGAGTGGTTGGTGACCTTGGTGCCAGGCTAGGATCCCTTTTTGCGGACTCTGTGGTTCCTTGCGGAAATCATATGTACTGTTTGTTCCAACAGATCCAAGTGTGGAGGGTTTGTCCTAGTTCCTCTTCTCCATTGCCTCCAGGGATTTAGAGGTTGAGCTCTTCCCATACTTTCTCAACATGGTCAACCATGACTCAAGCATATCCTTCTGGAATCATCATGCCATGGATTGTCCCACCTTGTATAGGGACTTTAGCAATCCTGCGAGCTACTACTTTCAGTTTTTTCCTTAGCTGATATAGAAGCTCGCAGGGGGTCCTCATGGTGATGTCATTCATAGGGTAATGTTGCGCAACCGTTTCATCTCGATCTGCGGCTGGGTGTTCTGTGGAAGCGACGCTACTACGACGCTGCGAGCCGATGGGGCTAGTCTCCAACTGAGCCGTTGATTTGCTTCTGGTTGTTGCTGCTGGCTAGCTGCAATTGCACCTTCAATCGAAGCAACCCATTCTTCTAGGGCATGCATCTTCTCTTCTTGTTCATCCTTTCTTCTCTGTCGGCTGCGATACATGTCTATGTCAGCACTGAAGCCATACTTCCATAGAACTACACCCATGCCTCGCACACGTCCTGTGTGTTGGTGTCCCAAGAGCATACGTCAGCTCGTCTTTTTCTCTGTCCAACTTGAAACTACCTTCGGACATGACCTTTAGTGCCACATCGAGCCTATCGGCCGCTTCCCTTATGGCATCGCTAGTGACGAACGTCCCATCTTCAATATTCAATGTGCCTCCATGAGCGTAGAAGTAATGTTTTGCTCACAATGGCCAGTTGAAAGTCGCCGGTATGATTCTTATGGAAATGAGATCATCTTCCATCTTCTGCCATTTCGGAATCGCCAACGCATATCCTCCTTGCCCAAGATGGTGGAAGTGCTTCTTTTTGCTCGCATTCTCTTTGGCTTGGGCTATCTTCTTCTCGCTATCCTCGGATGACTCATACTGCACGAATACCTCCTAATAAGGACGTTGATTCTTGAAGTCTTCCTCGAAGTTAGCCTTTCTGCAGAATTTGCTTCAGTCTCGTCCATTGGTTCATCTTCAAAGGCACCTGCTTCATATAAATGAGCCCAGTCTGCAATGTTGTTGTCATCATCATCATCTCCTTCACCTTCTTGCATTAGAACTCTAGGTTCACCATGCTTGGTCCAAAGTGTATAGTTATCCATAAAACCCTTTTCATAAATGTGGCCGTGTAGAGTTTGCCTATTAGAGTATTCTTTCTTATTTTGGCAAGTGCGGCATGGACAACACATGAAACTTTTCGATAATTTGTGGGCCTCCGCGGCATCAAATAAAGACTTTAGACCATTAATCCACACTATGGTGCACCTGTCGCCGTACATCCATTGTCGGTCCATCGTTCTACAATAAATTGGCAAACTTCACAATATAAAATTTACATAATGAAGCATGCATAATTTTACAAAGTCATTTCTGCGAATTCAACATTAGAATGTAAAAGGTCCAAAAATCCATCACATAACATGCTTAAATTACACAACATAATAAATTAGAAGGTCCAAATTAAAAAACAAGATTAAGTACGACATGCTAGCTACCTAATACAAACTACTAATCATGTGATCTTTTGACCAATGCCTTGTGAACTGCCTCGTGAAGTCTTGACACGAAACGGTCATATTCTGCCAGCCCCAACGCTTCACTTCTTGCATTATATCGAGCCATCAACTCACGATTATCATCAGTATCATGCAACTCGACATTAAATTCACGATGAAATTTACGGCTTTCTTTGCCAATAGAGAATATATGAAAAGCTTTCTTAATCAAATGACGAATGCGTCCGCTAACAAGACCAACACGCTCTGCAGAGTGGAACTCAAGCGAATGACCGATGCGCTCCAATTGATTGTGTACCACCGCCCGAGCTGCAGCTCGACGCTCAAAAGTATCATGTTGCAAAGTCATTTCTAAGAAGTAATATTAATAATAGGTCTATTATATGTCTTATTAAGAAACAAAACTAATTTCAATACACTAATCAAATAAATGCAAAAAACTGATCAAGAATTAAAATGAAAACATAAATCGAAAACCATAATTAATTTGACACTCTTCAGTTCAAGGTGAACACGTCATTCCACGTCATAAGGGATGCACAATCAATGTTCGCAGCGTTGTTTCAGGCTCACTTTCTCTAAAACCATCAAGAAGAAAAAAATGTTTGTTTCGAAACATGTCTATATCGCTAACCTTGACCCGACGGTGATGATACTAGTATTCGGGGCTAGCATTGATATCCACGACACAATGTGGTACAATAGAAACCGATGAAGGAGTGCAACCTTGTTCCGGATAATTTTATTCTCAACTCGCTCAATGGTGAGGATGTTATTATTGGGACCAAGCCCATACTCCTTCATCGCGTCCTCATATATACCGCACCGCATCATGGATATCGATGCCAGTCCTGAATAGCAGTGTTTTCACTGTAGGATCAAGGTTAACGACATATTCATGATCCCAAATAAAGATTTTTTAAACTTCTCGATGGTTTCCATATGAGCCCGAATAAATACATCATTAGAGTGTCTGTGACATCCCGAAAATCTACCAATTAAATCACGCGTGAAAAATTTAGAATTCTTTTCATCGTTGAGCTCAAAAACCCTCCTAAAACCCTAAACCCTAATTTCTGGAACCTTTTTCTGTTCCAAACACCGATGTCCCGTCCCCGAACCTTTTCTCTGTGGCCCTCGTTCCGCGCGCGCACGCGAACGCTGCGTGTGGCCGACCGGGGCCGCAATCGCCGCCTGCGCGCGCTCGCTCTCCCTCTCCTTCTTCACTTTTTCTTCTTTCCCATTTTCCTTTTCTTTTCTCCATTTTATTTTTCCTTTTTCCTTTTCTTTTTCTCTTTTTTTCCCTTCTTCCTTTTTCTCTTTTCTTTTTCTCTCTTTTCTTTATCTCTCCCTCTCTCGCTCTCCTTCCTTCCCTCACTCCTTCCCCGAGCGCTGCTCAGCCCGCCGGCCACCCCGGCCGCGCCTCGCTTCGCGACACCGTGCCATACCTCGGCCGCCCGTGCGCCGCCTTGCCCACACGCCGCGCACCCGCACGCGCAGCCTGGCCCGGCTTCCCCCCTCCCCTTTCCTGCGCGCTGCTGAGCGGCCAGCTCGCCCCGCCGCCCCTGGCTGCCTGTGCGCACGCGCGCGCGCACGCACATGGTGCCCGGTGCGCCGAGCCGCACGCCACGCCACGCCGAGGCCGCTCGCCCACGCGCTCCATGTGTACGCACGGGCGCGCCACACGACGCGCGACGCCCGCCGTGCCGCTCGCCGTTGCAGCTCGACGCCAGCCTCTGCTCCCGGCCTTGCCCTGCTCTACTCTGCTCCCTGGCTAGCGCCAGCGCACGCCACGCACGCACTCGCCGGCAGCGCCGCGCCTCGCCGCTGGCGCCCGGCCCCGCCACGTGAAGCGAGCTTCGCCGCGCACGCACACAACCGCCGTTGCCACTTCCCTGTGCTCGCACAGCGCCGCCTGTGTCGCTCGCCCCCTGCCCGAGATGTCACGTCGCCTGTGCTCGCCTCGCCGCGCTCCATGACACCCGCAACCGGCCGAACGCCATTAAAGGCGCTCCGCGCCGCTCGCCGGCCGCCACCGACGCGCCCCGCCCTCCACCGCCTTTCCCCGGCTATAAAGAGCCCCCCCCCCCCCCCGAGCACCACAACCACCACCACAAGCCACGCTGCCACCCCTAGCCCCTTCTCCGGCCTTGCAATGCCGCCACCGCAAGCACCTCAGCCCGCCGCCGTCGGCTCTCGTCGTCCCGCCGCCTCGCTCCACCCAGGCTCGAGCTAGGTGGGGAATCACGCCACCTCCTCCCCCTCTCCCTTTTCCCCCCGATCCCGGGCCACCACCGAGCCCTGGCCGCTAGAATCGGCCAGCGCAGTGGTTCCCCCCGCCCCTCCCCTGTTTCCCGATCGGGAGGAAGGAGAGGAGGGCACTTTTGCCCGGACCCCCTCCCTTTTTTCTATTTATCTAAAAACCCTTCCACCCTTTGGCCCTTTTGCAGATTAAACCCTTACTTTTGTTATATTTCTAAATAATCCTTCGCCATATAAACATAATTATAAATAAGAGCCTACCCTTTTCCAATATAACCCAAACCTTCCCTGAAATTCTAATTAAGTCATTTCACTACTTACAAATAGGTCCCTGACTCCTTATTTAACCCCTACACCCTTATATAACCTATCAGTTCATGCGCCAAACGACCTCTGATCAACCTAAAACTTTATCACGCCTCTCATAACATAGTTTTGTCCATGCCATTTGGAAACCACCCAAAAATATTACTCCAAACTCCATATCTTAACTATTTCCGATTCGAGCTCAACGATAAAACTTTTATTTCTTTTTCTTGATTGTGTGTTTGTTTGTATGCGTCGTAGATCACGGCGTGAACGAAGGAGAACCCGTTGACGAGCAGTACTGCGAGCCAGCGAATGAGGACCAGTTCTGCGACCCCGAGCCCAAAGGACAGTGCTTCGACCAGGACCTCCTCGAAGGCTTCGAAGACGGCAAGTTCAATCCCATCCTTTGATGCTTGCTTTTGTCCTAGTTTTTATAAACACAACCTATTGGACTGTTTTATAAAATTGCATAAGTTTTGTCTACTGAAAACATGATTGGATAGCCACCCCTTGATTTGTTATAACCATTCCTTGACCACCTAGATTAATGTATGATTTTGTTTGGACGTTAATCGCTGCTAGAACGCTTAGGATCTTATACACAATACAAGTTGTTTTATAAATAAAAGGTGTGCGTGTGTGGGAAGGGATAAAAGTGGATTTTCGAAAGATGAGTCTAGACGGGATGGATGGCATTTTTGTGTGATTTGCCGATTGGTGTGCTCGTGCCTGTGTGGCAGGGCAAGGAAGGGAGATATCCATCTTGTCACAACTAAGGATCGAGTTGGTGTGTCATCTCACCTAACTCCATTATCGTGCAAACCACTCGACTGTTGTATGGGCAACGGCTTAGCATAAACCCCACTAGTTAGTCTGATAGCCATCAGGAGAGCTGAGAGCAACGGGTGATCAAGGAGAAGGGATTAGCTCTGTGTGACTTATGCCCCGGTTAGAACCTCTGTGATAGGTCGATAACCCCTTGGTGGATCCCGTGATGGCTAGTCAGGTCTAGCTAAGGTGGGTAATGGCTTTGTTGGGATCTGCACCGACACTAAGGTGATCGAGTTGCGGTACCCTGCTTGTGGGTAAAGTTGCACACCTCTGCAGAGTTAAAACCTATTCGAATAGCCGTGCCCACGGTAATGGGCGAGTTACGGTGTGGTCACATAACTAGTGTTTATTGTGGGACGGGTTGGCGTGAGTTGTTTTGGAAATGTGTCCGGCAGTTGTGCCGTGTGCTACGGCAGATGAGGAGTCTGGTAGCAGTCATAAAACTTGGATCCTGTGTGGATCAACCCTTCGTGTTACTCGATACAAGAAAACTAGTTTTGGAAATGTTTTCTTTCAATTGAACCCTTGCATAAAAATCAGCTTTCCGCAAATTAAACCTTAGCCTTGTCCTTGATTTATCCTGTGCATTATATTCTATTTATACCCCCTCTGTGGGTGTGATTGGACTTGCTGAGTACGTTTGTACTCACCCCATTCTCAATTTTTACAGAGGAAGACCCAGACTTCATTCCAGAGGACGTTGAGTAGGGTACCGTCCTGCACCCAGCCTTGCCTGTGGATTAGGGTCATCCGCAGGAGATACCGCATGGCGCAAGACTCTGATGACCCCCGTTTTTGTATTTAATATCATTGTGTGGGTGTGGGTTGTAATCCTCGCGATAGTGGCGCTTCTCTGCTCACTACCGCGTAGAGTTGTATGGTGATGAACCATCTGATGTAATAAATGTGTCATCGGCCTTCTGGGACTGATGTTTGTATCACATTTAAGTCTTCTCTTATGAGGGGACGCTTCAGGTGGTATCAGAGCCGTTGGTTGGCCGTAGGACATGACCCTAGGAGCGAGACCCTTTTACCGACCCTTTGACACTAGAACTTTTCTTTCCTTAATCTTTCTTTCACATAAACACTCACCACTGGTTCTTGCCCTGTTCCAGATGGCTGACAATGGATGGATTGGCGGAATCTATCACGCAGAGCCCGGCCTTCCTAAGTTATTGATACTCAGCCTGGAACGCATTGGAGTGGTGGACCCACCAGAGTACGTCTACCGGGAGTACGACTCCAGGGGCACTCTTCGGTGCGACGTAATGGTTTTCGTGGGAAAGAGCACCCGCTACCCTGATGTGGATCCCTGGTTCATCTCCACCACTGGATTTCGTTTCCCTGACACCTCCCGGAAAGCCGCCCGTAAAGCCCTCCGACGTCTGCGTGTGATCTACAAGCACCATCTTCAGCAGACTCCTATGGGATTTTCCCACCTACTGAAGGAAGAGGACGCACATGGATTGCCCGGATGAGAGGACTCGGAAGAGAAGAAGAAGACCTGGAAGATACAGTCTCCCACCTATCCATCTATCTCACCGGCCTGGATGAGCTCTACCGTGAACAAGTGGCACAACTGAAGCAACAAGTCCACAGAGCAGAAAAGGCAACTCAAGAGCTGGATGAACAATGGACAAGAGCCGCACGCGCTGAGTATTCCCTAGCTGCTCCCCAAGCCCAAATGCAAGAGTGTGAAGCAGAACTGGAAGAACAACAGACAATAGCCACACACGCCAAGAATTCCCTAGCCGCTCTCCAATCCCAAATGCAAGAGTACGAGGCTCGCAGAGGAATAGGTGGGTGGATAGAGGAAGAAGAAGAATCCGAAGAAGCTCAATGGGATGTAGGCACTCAGACCGATGAAGAAGAACCCGAAGAAACCCACTGGGATAAGGGTACTCAGACCGAAGATGACGTGATGGATCAGTGTCTTCCACTGAAGAAGCGCCCTATCAGGGTCGAGGAAGAATCCCCATGATAGAGTAGCACCCCAAGCTAGAACCTTTGCCCTAATAATCGTGTATCCATGAAACATGTATTCCCCATGTTGCAGTAATAGATACCATATGTTCCCTTGTATCCATGTACTCGTGCAGAATTGTTCTCTATCTTTGTTTTCAGATGGCTGAGGAAGGATGGACCCAGGGCAATTGCCAAGCTGCACTTGGCTTCCCCAGCCTGTTGATCAATGCCCTGGAAAGCCTTGGAATTACGGAACGCCCAAGGTACTACAGCAAAGAGTACGAGCACCATGGTACCCTCTGCTGCAGGGTGATCCTGGTCATCTCCAGGAGTGATCGCTACCCCGACATCCAGCCGTGGCGAGTGACCGCTACGGGATTTAGGCACCAAGACACCTATCCCTTGGCCATCAGAAAGGCACTCCGTTACCAGTGCCGGATTTTCGAAGAACACCTAGCCTCCACACCAATGAAATTCTTTCCGCCGGCCATCAGAACCCCAGTTTGGGAAGCTCGAATGAGGAGTCTGGAACGGCGCCGCCATGAAGAAGACCCCCTGTACCAAGTGGCTACTTACCTAGCTGCCTTGGATCAGTTCTTTGACGAGCAAGGCAACATTCTGAGGGAGCAGACCCATCGAGCCGAGCAAGCAGAGCTCGCGGTGAGACTGCAACAGGTACGAGCAGCCCAAGCCGAGGCAAGAGCCGCAGCCGCGGTCAGCAGTGAAGTAGTTGCTCAGGAGAGCCTCAGGCAAGCCCGAGACCGGCGTATGTAAAAATGCACCAGAAGTGGAACACCAGTCCCGGCAATTGGGGAAGACCAAGTTCTACCTGGGACACCCGTCATAGGATGGGGACCACTTGTGATAACCCCATAAGCCCCACCCGAGAACCCTGAAAGGTCTACTGCCGCCGATGAAGGAGAAACAGTTATGCAACCCTTGGCAAATGGAAACCTAGAGGACGGCGAGCAAGGACTACTCGCACACTCCGCCCCAGAAGTAGGCTCGCCCCGCGAGTAGAATGACCGACGCCATCCTGTTGTTGCACCCTCCCAAGCCCCTTGGCCTAAGTTGTACCCGTAAGTATGAACGTGTACCCAGACGTGTAGTACGTGTTTTAGTCTTGCCCCGTGTTGTACCCTCCCTTGCAGTAATAAAGTTGTGTGTGCTTGTTGTTTGCCATGTTTGTGTGCTTGTTAGTTGTGTGCTTATCGGCAGAAGATAGATTCTACCTTTTCAAAAGTACGAATTAAACAACTTAAACATCACTTAATCCCAATCTCACAAAAACTCTACCCAATTTGCAGATGGCTTCCCGAAGCGTTACGAGGGCCTCCCGCATTCGGAACCCCGCAGTCGCTGGTATGGGAGTGCAGCCTAATGGACAGAACCCTCCTCAGGATGAACAAGAAGTGAGCTAGAACCAAGGAGAAAATCAAGAAGTGCCACTGCCACCACCACCACCCCTCGGACACCTGGCACAAATAATCCACAATCAGACCCTCATCCTAGAAACATTAGCCAATGCTCTCGTAAACAAGCGGCCTAGAGAGCAGACCATGAATGATAAGCTGACGGCTTTTCTGAGGACCAAGCCACCCACCTTTACCGGATCCAGCAACCCGTTGGATGCAGATGACTGGCTACGAGTAATTCAGAGGAAGCTCGAGCCGTTCGAGTGTCAGGACCGAGACAAAGTTCTTCTGGCAGCACACCAAATCACCGGGACTGCCTTAGCCTGGTGGGAGAATTACTGTGCTGCCGCCGAGGATGCCTCCACCATCACCTGGAATTAATTTGTGAAGGAATTCCGCCGATATCATATCCCCTCGGCCACCATGAAGTGCAAGGCGGATGAGTTCCGCGCACTACAGCAAGGAAGCATGTCGGCAGAAGAGTACACCCATCAGTTCATGGAGCTGGCCCGGTATGCACCAGAAGAAGTGAATGGCGATGAGAAGAAGCAGGATATGTTCAAGAAAGGATTAAACCCAGAGCTCCGGACCTTGCTTACTCCGTAGATCTATCCAGACTTAAACACCCTGATGAACAAGGCGATTCTTACCAAAAGGGCCAAAATTGATGAAAGAAAAGATAACAAGCGCAAGTTTCTGGAAAGCAAGTCCTGCCATCAGGATCGCTTCCAGAAACCAAGAAGATTCAGTTATACTGCACCAAGGTATCAGGCCCCTATGCAGTATAGGACACAATCTCAAGTGACAGGCCCACAGGCCTATAACACGCAGTTCCAGAGCTAGAACACCATCAAGGCCCCGCAGAGCAATGCAAGCCAAGTCACAACCAACAACAGCAATGCTAGGGTCTGTTTCAACTGCCGTGAGACAGGGCATTTCATTGCCAACTGCCCATATGCCAAGAACAAGCCTACTACATCAGCATTCTCCAATATAGTGAATGGACCAAGGCTAGTGCTGTCAGGTGCCAACCGAGTGCCCATCCACAACAACAACAACACCAACAACAACAGTCAGCAGATGAGGCAGCCCCAGCAGTCATATGGACGAGCCCACGTGTAACACCCTAATTTAATTTTCAGTATTTAATAATAAATTTAATTGTCTATATTTAAAATTCTAAGGTTTATTGTGTTTAGACTTTCATTTAATCTAATTTTGATCCTCAAGTAATTAAAATTTATCATAGGTTTAATTTTTGTTGTTGCATCATGCTGGAGCATTGTTTTATTTGTTGAGTGCTTGTGTGAATTCAAATTCAAATTTGAATTCATTTGCCTTGAGTTTGAATTAGAATTAGCATTAGAAAGGAAAAGAAATAGAAAGAGAAAGAAAACCCAAAACCCAAAACCCAAACTCAAACCCAATCCCGTGGCCCACTTCTCTCACTCAAGCCCAGCCCGGCCGGCCTTTCTCCTCTCTTTCCTTTTCTCCCGCACCGGCCCAGTTCCTCGCGCGTCGCCTGGCCCGCTCTCACCCGCCTGCTACCGGGCCCCACTCGTCAGGCGCCTCCTCCCACGCCCCGCTCTCCCCGCGTCACCCGTTCCTCCCTCGCTCCGTTCGGCCCAGCAAGACCCCGCACCGCGACGCGCCCCAGGCCCACCTGCCAGCGATCCCGCGCGCCGCTCAGCCCGCACAACGGCCCCTCCGAAGCACGCGCCCTGACTGACAGCCCTGGCCCACCTGCAGACCCTTCTTCCCCGCTCCCTCCGCGCGCTCACCGACCACGCCGAGATCACGGCCGTGATCTCCGGCGGTTCCCTACCATCCCGCGCACCCGAATCTCGGGCCCTCTCTTTAAACTGCCCCGCGGACCCCCCCTGCACCCTATCTCCACGCCCTAGCCGCCCCCAAACTCTAGCGCGCCGCACCTAGCTCCGCTGTGCCACCGCTCCTCTGCGCCGCCGCGCTCACGCCACTCCGCCGCACCGAAGCCCCGTCCACGCAGCGCTTCGACTCCGCCGTGACCGCCAAGAGCTTCCCCGAGCCGCTGCCCTCGGCTACGACCCCTGTGACAGCCTCCTCCGCGTGCGCAAGGTCAACCTCACCGCCGGACCTCGACGTCAGCGCCCGCACGGCTTCCCTGCTTGAAATCCAAGGCTCGGTGAGCTTCGCCTACCCTTGCCCTTCGTTTTTAACTAGAAATCCTAGACGGTAGCACCCCTTTAGGTGGCCGCGCAACCCACGCCGGCGACCAGGGCCGCCTCTCATCACGGCGAGCCACAACTGAGCCTCGGTTAGCCACCCAGTGCACTCCAGTGGCTTACTCATGCCGTGCTCCTTCTTTTGCAACAAACCGTAGGCCAAAAGACCCTCGGTAGCGCCCAATCCTCCTACTCCGGCGAGCTCCGCCGAGCAGGACCGCCCCCACCGCTGCGCACGCCACCCCGATCACCCCCGAACCCGGACAACTTCCCCAGTGGATCACGCGTGATGCGTGGAGTCCTCCCGACCCAAAAACCCGTCGAGTCGACCCCAGGATGGCCGATTTCGGCCATCTCCGACGAGTTTTCCCCACGCACCGCCGCGGGGACCCCAACTCCGGTGACTAGCGCCGCCGACCCGCGCTCCGTTGAATCCCAGCCGCCCGATCTGCCTTGGACGCTTAGGATTAGATCAGCTTACCTCTTTGATCCGAGCCGCAAGATCCAGATCTGACGGCTGATATCTTTAGATACCGGTTCGCCCTGGTTTTCTTTCTAAAGAGCCCCTGAGTTTTTCTAGAATCAACCCGCGCTCCTTGCTAGTTCAAAAATATTTGCAGTTTGGCCCAAAAATTTTCACCGAACCCCCTGAGTTTCTTTAAATTAGAACCTGCCATCCTTGGCTGCTGTTTTTGTGAGTTAGACCCCAGAGTTTTAGTTTAATTACATTTAGACCCTTGGTTTTTGCAGAAAACCCCCTGGAACCTAGTTTTTCTCGCAGATCAGCCCCTAGATCTTGTTTTAGCTCTAGTTTATGCGTTTTAGGTCCGTTTTAGGCGTTCTTTATATCCACGGGATTGTTGTAATGCGTAGAATAGTTTTAGACTAGTTTAGTGTGCTGTTTCTATGTATTGATGTTCTGTTTCTTAGCTTTTGTTAGTATTTGCTTGTATGCTTATTATTGTGCATTGTTTTGGCCATGTGTTCGTGAGTAGACGTTGATCCATCTAAGGAGCCCCAGTACCAGTACCCGGAGCAGCATTCTTTTTCAGATCAGTTTGAGCAGCAGTAGGAACAGTTTGAGGAAGGCAAGTATAACATGAACACCACCTATCACTTTAAATACATTTTCATACTGCATTTTAATAATGTATGCCTATAAGGACTTTCCTAGCCACTTTATATCCTTTATATATATCCTTTGGGTTGCATTTTGGTTAGTTGTGCTAGGTGCCGCGCTATAACACACTTGGTCCTTTTTAATTAATTTGATTAATGGTATATGCAATTTAATTCTGAGAGTGACCCTCTGTGTTGGCTTGAGTGGCTCACGTCTCGTTAAAATATGTTTTGTTAGAAACATGGTTTAGGGGGCCAGCACGGTGCTTAGTGCTTGGTTGGCCACTCTCCATAAGGACCGGTTCACAGAGCGACAACCTGGGACAACAGCGCTACCAAAAGACTGGAATGGGACGGTCTTGGCGTAATAATTAGGTCTTTTTGGTTTGGAGTAACTTACCTGCGGGGCAGGGGCAGTAAGCTTCTATGGCCCTCGTACTGAGTGGCCTCGTCTGTGCTTGGTCTGCGTACCTGTGTCTTGACGCCCACTAGACCTGCTCCATAGTCGCCGATCCACCCTCGCGGTTACTCCCTACCAACGAGATTCTTTGTAAAGGCCTCGTAGTGAGTTTGCTAGTCATCTCACCTAAGAAAGTGTGATAAACAACTGGCGTAGCTCACGACTTGTGGGTAAAGATGTGCAACCTCTGCAGAGTGTAAAACTGGTATACTAGCCGTGCTCACGGTCATCAGCGGCCCAGATCCTCCTTTTGATTAGTGGGGTTATCTCCTTCCGACGAGGGAGGTGCCTCTCGAGGTTCCCTTGGTTTTGTTTGGTTTGGTTCTCAGTAGTAACATGTTTAATTCTGATTAATTACTATGTAACCGGGTTTATGGTAATTCATCAACTTATAGTAAATAGCTTTAATAAAATTTTGCCAAGACTTAAAAGCTAATGCAGTTGAGTCAGCCAACCTTAGAGCCTCATAGTTTGTGTTATACTTGTTGAGTACAAGTTGTGTACTCACTCTTGCCTCTTCTCTACTTTTTTCCTCTTGGATACGCTACTGCTGCTCAGTTCCTGCCGACGCGAGGGAGTTCGCTCAGCGCTACCAGGACTACGAGGACTTCTAGGCGTTCATCTCCCAGTCGACGTCCCTGTGGCGCCCTGCTCAGCTTCGGAGAGTTTTTTATCGTATTTGTACTTCGCTTCCGCTGTAACAGACATTTTGTCTTTAATGTAATAAATAACATTCGTACTCGCCTTATTATATCTTTTTACGTGATATGTGCTGTGATATACTATTCATTCTATTGTATATACGTGTGACTTGATCCTGGCACGTATATGATTGCTCGGTTTGTGTCCTTTTATAAACCGGGTGTTACACCACGTCAACCACATCAACGCACATGAGGCTCAAGGAGCTCAGGGCATAGTGCTCGGTGAGTACCTAGTCAGCTCAGCTCTTGCAACAGTATTATTTGATTCGGGAGCATCACACTCATTCATATCCTCGAGTTTTGTGGAAAAGCATAACATACCTACAGTACTACTAAAAACGCCCCTAATAACCCGGACGCCTGGAGGTGACATCAAGTGTCAACTAGGGTGTCTACGGGTAAGGATCAATTTAAGTGGGGTAGAATTTTTAGTAGACTTAGTAGTACTTAAGTCTAAGGGGATAGACGTGATCCTTGGAATGGACTGGTTAAGCCGACACAATGGTCTCATAGGTTGTACTGACAAGGTGGTACACCTAACAAACCCGGAAGGAGTACGAGTGACCTGCCATACCCGGGTAAGTGGATCAGACCCGATGGTGTTTAGCATGGAAGCCAAGTCCTTAGAAGAAGTCCCAGTAGTAAATGAGTATCCAGATGTTTTCCTGGAGTAACTCCCTGGAATGCCACCAGATAGGGATATAGAGTTTGTCATCGACCTTGTCCCTGGAACCGCCCCTATAGCCAAGCGACCCTATAGGATGGCAGCCTCTGAATTGGTAGAATTAAAGAAGCAACTGGAAGAATTGCAACGAATCGGCTTCATCAGACCAAGCTTGTCGCCTTGGGGAGCCCCAGTACTATTCGTCAAGACGAAGGATGGGAGTATGAGGTTGTGCGTAGACTATCGGGCACTGAACGAAGTTACCATCAAGAATAAGTACCCCCTTCCCAGGATTGATGATTGATGACCTTTTCGATCAATTAAAAGGAGCCAAGTACTTCTCCAAGATTGATTTAAGGTCAGGATATTTTCAGCTTAAGATCAGAGAAAGTGATATTCCAAAGACAGCTTTTGTCACCCGCTACGGACAGTTTGAGTTCACTGTAATGTCCTTTGGACTCACAAATGCTCTTGCCTATTTCATGAACCTCATGAACAAGATATTTATGGAGGAGTTAGATAAGTTTGTCATAGTCTTCATCGACGACATACTTATTTACTCGAAGATTGTCCAGGAGCACGAGCAACATCTGAGAGTAGTTTTGGAAAATTAAGAGTACACAGGCTATATGTCAAATTCAGCAAATGTGAATCCTGGCTGGAGAAAGTAGCTTTTCTTGGTCATATTCTGACCATAGAAGGAGTAGCAGTGGACCCCGAGAAGGTCGAAGCAGTCTCCAACTGGTAGCAACCGACCAACGTTAGTGAGATCAGAAGTTTTCTCGGATTAGCTGGATATTATC
This sequence comes from Panicum virgatum, assembly GCF_016808335.1. Taxonomy (NCBI): domain Eukaryota; kingdom Viridiplantae; phylum Streptophyta; class Magnoliopsida; order Poales; family Poaceae; genus Panicum; species Panicum virgatum. The sequence continues at coordinate 11,392,901 of NC_053143.1, read as the reverse complement.
GGAGGTTCATTGAAGGATTTTCCAAGATAGCCCGGCCCATGACAGAGCTGCTCAAGAAGGAGAAGAAATTCACCTGGACAGAGTCATGCGAGAGGAGTTTTCAAGAATTGAAGAATAGGTTGACGACCGCCCCAGTGCTGACCCTACCGGACATTCATCGGGATTTTGTCATCTATTGTGATGCATCCCGACAAGGATTGGGTTGTGTACTCATGCAAGACGGGAAAGTCATCGCATATGCTTCCCGCCAACTCGGGCCTCATGAGCAAAATTATCCAACCCATGATTTGGAATTAGCAGTCGTGGTGCATGCCCTTAAGATTTGGAGACATTATTTGATTGGGAATAAGTGTGAGATTTACACCGACCATAAGAGTTTGAAGTATATCTTCACTCAGCTGGATTTGAATTTGAGGCAAAGAAGGTGGTTAGAACTGGTTAAGGATTATAATGTGGAAATTCATTACCACCCTGGCAAGGCTAACGTGGTAGCCGATGCCTTAAGTCGGAAATCCTATGGACCCAAGGATGATCATCTACGAGAGGAAATGGCACAATTAAATGTGCACATTGTTCCCCGAGGCTCCAGCCATGTGCTGAACGTTCAATCCACACTAGAAGACAGAATCAGAAAGGCTCAAAGTTCGGACAAGGGGCTGATGGAAATCCGGAGGCAGACTGGAGAAAATAAGGCACCAGACTTTAGAGTGGATAATAAGGGAACGTTATGGTATAAAGATAGGATTTGTGTGCCCCAGAAAGGAGACTTCAGGCAAATGATCATGGATGAAGCCCATAACTCGGCCTACTCCATCCACCTAGGATCCACCAAAATGTATATGGACTTAAGACAAAAATATTGGTGGAATGGGATGAAGGCGGATATTGCACGATTTGTCGCCCGTTGTGATACTTGTCAAAGGATCAAGGCCGAATATCAGAAGCCAGCAGGGCTATTGCAAGCCCTACCCATCCCGGTTTGGAAATGGGATGAGATAGGAATGTACTTCGTAGTGGGTTTGCCCAAAACACAGAAAGGACACGACTCCATATGGGTAATAGTGGACCGACTTACTAAATCAGCCCATTTCATACCCGTACGAACCAACTACGGCGGAGAAAAGCTAGCCAAGCTTTATGTGGAAAATATAGTAAAGTTACATGGTGTGCCTAGCAGAATTGTTTTAGATAGAAGGACCCAGTTCACCTCTAAATTTTGGAAAAGTCTGCATAAAGCCATGGGCACCAAGTTGGATTTCAGCTCCGCTTATCACCCGCAAACGGATGGCCAGACAGAAAGGGTGAATCAGATCATGGAGGATATGTTGAGAGCATGTGTCCTTACTAAAACGAACATGGCACCATTTATGCCATTTCGAGTGATTTTGGTGATCGAATGACAACACAACACTTGGACTAATATGATTGTTAAGATGACCATTCTCAGGCGTTTAGGTTCAAGTGATGACAATGACAAGAGAAGATAGGCGTAGCTAGGCCCGAAGGGCCGCCCCTACGGGGGTTCCGCTGCCTAAGCATCGGTGCATCCGACGCTTGTCGGAAGAACCGACGCTATGATGTTTGGTGCAGGAGGGAATCGAAGCCAAGTCAGTCTATAGTCACCGGTTGAACCAACGGTCCAAGAAAGGGCATCGGTGCATTGGGCGTACTGTGTACCAGAGACGATGTCTAGTGCCCAGGAGAAGTTTCTTCAGCACCGGTTCAACCGACGGTGCATCGGAGTATTGCATTGGTGTAATGACGTCAGCGCCCAGGAGAAGATCCTTGAGCACTGGATGAACCAGTGATGCATCGGTACAAAGCATCAGTTCAACCGGTGATCACCGCGTCAGCTGTCAGAAGTTCAATGGCTACTTCGGGTTATGAGTGACCGGAAGAACCGACGCTACCTCAGCCAAAGGCATCGGTTCATCCGATGATACGCATATTTTCTGCTGACCGTTGGAGCAACGGCTACAAGACTTGGTGGCCTATATATACGCCTCACCCCGGCCATTTGAAGATTGCTGGAGTTGCTGGACATCCCACACACACCCAAGAACATCTCCAAGCCATACAAGAGCATCAAGATCATATCCTTAGCCCTTAGCACACTTTGAGAGTGTTGTGTAAAGGATTAGCTCTTAGTGAGTGAGTTTGCAAGGCTTCGAGCCTTTGTGTTGTGGTTCATTAGCGAACCAAAACAAGAGCTTGGTGCGCCAGCACCTTGGAGCGTGAAGCTCGCCGGCAACGTCATCGACCCTCCGACTTGGTGTGGAGCGGCGACGACATCTTTGTGCGGGGGACGTGGAGACCCCCATCCTTTGTGGAGAAGATCCTTAGTGGAACCCGGGGCCAAGGTGACCGTGATTGTGTTCACGGAAGAGACTTGGTGGCCGAGTAGCAATACTCTTAGTGAGTGCTATAACAACGTGGATGTAGGTGTGCCTTTGTGGCTAACCGAACCACGGGATAAACACCCGCGTCAAGAGTTTGCTATCTCCTATCCCGCTCTTTAAGCTTCCGCATTTCATACTAGCAATTTGTGTGCCTTTACTTTCATAGAATAGTTTCTTCATAGGAAAGGCTATAGGTTGCTAAACTCTTTTGGGATAGGGGTTTCACACTAGAACAACCTAGTTGCACATCTAGATAGCATGTTTTAGTTTAAGTTTTGTGCAAACTAGTTGGAGCCATAGGTCAAAGTTTTTATTAGTGCCTAATTCACCCCCTCCCCCTCTTAGGCTAGAGCACCCGATCACTTTCACTTACCCATGGCAAGGATTGGGAACAGAGTTTACCCTATGCCGAGTTTTCATACAACAACAGCTACCAAGTAAGCTTGGGCATGTCACCGTTCGAAGCTCTCTACGGAAGGAAATGCAGAACTCCTCTGATGTGGTCAGAAGTTGGAGAACATGCCCTAGTGGGACCTGCACTCATAAAAGAAGCAGAAGAAAGAGTTGCCGAGATTAGAGAAAAGCTGAAAGCAGCCCAGTCTCGGCAGAAGAGCTACGCGGACAAGAAAAGACAGGAAATAAGTTTCAACCCAGGAGATTTCGTTTATCTCAAGGTGTCACCCATTCGAGGGACCCGAAGATTTCAGGTACAAGGGAAATTGGCCCCCCGATACATTGGACCATACCAAGTCCTGAAGAAAGTTGGAGCAGTAGCATACCGCCTAGAGCTACCAGGAGAAATGTCGGATATACACCCAGTATTTCACGTCTCTCAATTAAGAAGGTGTTTGAGGGTACCCGAGGCAGGACACGTGCCAGTGGAAATGATAGATCTGCAGCCAGACCTGCGATACCAGGAAATACCGGTCAAGATTCTGGACACAGTCACGAGGAAGACAAGAAACTCCGAAGTACGGATTTGCAGAGTTCAGTGGAGCAGACACGGAGTAGAAGAAGCTACGTGGGAACGCGAAGATGCTCTGAAGAAGGAGTTTCCCCATCTGTTTAGGAGCCAGCCGAATCTCGAGGATGAGATTCATTTTAAGTGGGGTAGGTTTGTGACATCCCGAAAATCTACCAATTAAATCATGCGGAAAAAATTTTGAATTCTTTTCATCGTTGAGCTCAAAACCCTCCTAAAACCCTAAACCCTAATTTCCGGAACCTTTTTCTGTTCCAAACACCGATGTCCCGTCCCCGAACCTTTTCTCTGTGGCCCTCGTTCCACGTGCGCACACGAACGCTACGCGTGGCCGACCGGGGCCGCAATCGCCGCCAGCGCGCGCTCGCTCTCCCTCTCCTTCTTCACTTTTTCTTCTTTCCCATTTTCCTTTTCTTTTCTCCATTTTCTTTTTCCTTTCTTTTCTGTTTTTTCCTTTCTTTTCTCTTTCTCTTTTTCTATCTTTTCTTTTTCTCTCCTTCTCTCTCTCCTTCCTTCCCTCCCTCCTTCCCCGAGCGCTGCTCAGCCCGCCGGCCACCCCGGCCGCGCCCCGCTCCGCGACACAGTGCCACACCCTGGCAGCCCGTGCGCACGCGCGCGCGCACGCACACACACGGTGCCCGGTGCGCCGAGCCGCACGCCACGCCACGCCGCGGCCGCTCGCCCACGCGCGCCACACGACGCGCGCCGCCCGCCGTGCCGCTCGCCATTGAGGCTCGCCGCCGGCCTCTGCTCCCGGCCCCGCCCACGTGCGCCGCCCAATGCACGCCCACACGCGACCCCGCGTGGCCGCGCCGCCCGCCACGCCGCGCGTCGCTACCCTGCCCTGCTCTGCTCCCTGGCTAGCGCCAGCGCACGCCACGCACGCGCTCGCCGGTAGTGCCGCGCCTCGCTGCTTGCACCCGGCCCCGCCACATGAAGCGAGCTCCGCCGCGCACGCACGCCACCGCCGCTGCCACTTCACTGTGCTCGCACAGCGCCGCCTGTGTTGCTCGCCGCCTGCCCGAGAAGTCACGTCGCCTGTGCTCGCCTCGCCGCGCTCCACGACACCCGCGACCGACCGAATGCCACTAAAGGCGCTCCGGGCCGCTCGCCGGCCGCCACCGTCGCGCCCCGCCCTCCACCGCCTTTCCCCGGCTATAAAGAGCCCCCCCCCCCGAGCACCACAACCACCACCACGAGCCACGCCGCCACCCCTAGCCCCTTCTCCGGCCTTGCAACGCCGCCACCGCAAGCACCTCCGCCCGCCGCCGTCGGCTCTCGTCGTCCCGCCGCCTCGCTCCACCCGGCTCGAGCTAGGTGGGGAATCACGCAACCTCCTCCCCCTATCCCAGGCCGCCACCGAGCCCTGGCCACCGGAATCGGCCGGCGCAGTGGTTCCCCCCGCCCCTCCCCCGTTTCCCGATCGGGGGGAAGGAGAGGAGGGCACTTTTGCTCGGACCCCCTCCCCTTTTTTCTATTTATCTAAAAACCCTTCCACCCTTTGGCCCTTTTGCAGATTAAACCCTTACTTTTGTTATATTTCTAAATAATCCTCCACCACATAAACATAACTATAAATAAGACCCTACCATTTTCCAATATAACCCAAACCTTCCCCAAAATTCTAATTAAGTCCTTTCACTAATTACAAATAGGTCCCTGACTGCTTATTTAACCCCTAAACCCTTATATAACCTATCAGTTCATGCGCCAAACGACCTCGGATCGACCTAAAACTTTATCACGCCTCTCACAACATAGTTTTGTCCATGCCATTTGGAAACCACACAAAATTATTACTCCGAACTCCATATCTTAACTATTTCCGATTCGAGCTCATAACATAGTTTTCTTTGTTTGTATGCGTCGTAGACCACGGCGTGAGTTGTTTGGAAATGTGTCCAGCAGTTGTGCCGTGTGCTATGGCGGATGAGGAGTCCGGTAGCAGTCTTAAAACTTGGATCCTGTGTAGATCAACCCTTCGTGTTACTCGGTACAAGAAAACTGGTTTTGGAAATGTTTTATTTCAAATGAACCCTTGCATAAAAATCAGCTTTCCACAAATTAAACCTTAGCCTTATCCTTGATTTATCCTGTGCATTATATTCTGTTTATACCCCCTCCGTGGGTGTGATTGGACTTGCTGAGTACGTTTGTACTCACCCCATTCTCAATTTTTACAGAGGAAGACCCAGACTTCATTCCAGAGGACGTTGAGTAGGGTACTGTCCTGCAACCAGCCTTGCCTGTGGATTAGGGTCATCCGCAGGAGATACCGCATGGCGCAAGACTCTGATGACCCACTTTTTGTATTTAATATTGTTGTGTGGGTGTAGGTTGTAATCCTCGTGATAGTGGCGCTTCTCTGCTCACTACCGCGTAGAGTTGTACGGTGATGAACCATCTGATGTAATAAATGTGTCATCAGTCTCCTGGGACTGATGTTTGTATCACATTTAAGTGTTCTCTTATGAGGGGACGCTTCAGTGTCAAATAATGTAACTAAATGCATAACAAATACCAAACTAATTAACCATGTCACTTGAAAAAAATTGAAAAAAATCACTATAAATTATCCACATTGAAACTATCCAATAGACATTCTCCAAATTCAAGTAATGGGCGCTATACATCTCAAATTCATGCATAAATCAAAGAAATCGTACTCATTCTTACTATTTCTAAAAATCAAAAATTTCTCTAACTATGGAGCATGAAACAAAGAACGAAGACCATCAAACAAGAGAGGATGAAGTTGCAAACCTTTGATGCACCTGGATGAGTGAAATCCACATAAAACTTGAGAAAATGGGGCAGTACCTCCACTCCAGGTCACCACGAGAAGAAGAACCCAAGCTCTTGGTCAAATGCTGGCTCGGGCTCGGGGAAGAAGAAGGGATGCAGATATACAGAAGAGAATTAGTTTCGGCTGGAGCCATCAACCAGTACTAAAGCTCCACTTTTAGTACCTGCTAGAGCCACCAACCGATACTAAATGTTCTCGGATCCATTTAGTGCCGGCTAGTGGCTCTAGCCGGTGCTAAATGGCCACTTAGATGTTGCGCGCGGGTGTCGGTGGAGCAGTTTAGTACCAGCTGGTGGCTCCAGCCGGTACTAAACAGCTCTCAGGGCTACTGTTTCTTGCGCCCGGTACTAAATGTGAGCATTAGTACCGGCCGAAACCAAGCCGGGTCTTAACGTCCATGGACGAATGAACCATTTTCTGGCAGTGATATGGCGTTCTTGGAGAACGATTATGGAAGCCACTACATTTGGCGCGCAGGTTCCTGATTCTATTAAGGATACGGTGACTGGGTTAAGAATACTAGCTAACCTACGTGTTTTTTTCTTTCTTGTTTCTGGTTGGGCCATCCGTGCTTAGTACGTGTATCTGGTTAAGACGACCTTGTTCAATACTAACGTCGATTGGTACGCGTGTCCTTGTCCAAAGTTGCACCACCTTTTTCGGCTTTTCCTCCTATTAGTATGTAGGAGGAACCACCTGGCAGAGGGTTAGGTCGGAGTAAACGACATGAATCATATGCAATGACACATCAGAAGTATAATTAGGTAAAAGGCAATTACCGCGAGAGACAGTGAGTTCTCGCATTTTTCTTGATTTACTTGAGGAAGAACTAGAACTATTATTTTTTACAGTAGGCCATCTATCCGTTATTAGCAAGACATCTAGGTGGTAGCTTCATCGATCTCAAGATAGATCTAATATCTTGAAAGTGCTCATCGGGTGTGCATGTAAATGTTCATAAGTGTAGATCGTAACGGCGAACTTAGTGTAACTCAACTGGTAAGATTTCTTATGGTGGAACCTGCCTACACTAGTACAGAACGGGGCTAGTCCTGGGCTGCACTCATTTTAGTCCCGGTTTTCGAACCGGGATTAGGAGCCCAGAACTAAAGGTCCCGATCCTTTAGTCCCAGGTCCAATAACCAGAACTAAACGGCATAATGCAAGTAAAGAAATATTATGTGCGACCTAGAACTCGAACCCGAGACATCTCGCTTCGCACATAGCTTCTTTATCACTCTACCTACACAACACGTGTGACTTTAGATGGAATGCTTTCTTTTGAACTAATCCGTGAAGAATTTTAGTCCCGATTGGAGCTACCAACCATGACAAAAGACCCTTTTAGTTTAGGTTGAAGCCACCAACTAGGACTAAAGGGTCATCCTTTAGTCCCTGTTAGTGTTAACTTTTAGTCCCAGTTAGAGGTACCGACCGGGACTAAAGCTCCCTGTCGCCCCCTAGTCGTTGGATCCCAGACCAAAGCTTTCATTGGTTCTAGATCTAATGGCGGCCGGGACTAATATGCTGAACCAAAACCATTTCTCCACTAGTACTAACCAGATTCGAGTCCTCGATTTGGCACGGATGCTTATATTTTTTTCTAGATTCATTCTAGGATTTAATCAGTGTTATTCTTTAAATGGTGTCAACAGTGAGGCGCTTATGGTGACTTCATGAGTCTCGAGATCTGTCGTTTTAATCATTTGGAGATGCTCACAAAGGTAAAGATTGCATGCATATATTCATAGGGGTAGATGTTTTGAAAAAGTTACGACTTCCACCGAGTACATGTGAGGTTGGGTCAGAATAATACAACACAAGTGTTATAATACCGTTCTGCCCGAAATCAGAGTTATCAGCGCAAGTAGCCCTAGGAGTTAGTACTTTTTTTTAATCTGGATAGATGTCAGAGGGCACATGAAGAGCTTACCAATACCCTGCAGCTGGAGACACGAAGGCCCTGATTGTTATTAGCAACTCCATCCGTTTCAAATTATAATTCATTTATTTTTTAATCTCAAGTTTGAACACTCGTCTTTATTCCAAACATTTGTATGTCACTCTCGAAAGCTGATATGTCACATGATATTATACGGATGAAACAACCACCCTAATGCATAGTATCAATGTTGTTTGTTAGGCCCCACAAAACAATGCCCAAAATCGTCACTGGGATCCCTCAATATCAAAAGCTATACCCAATTACCATGACTTGATTCCTCCACTCCATCGTCTCCCGGTCAATAAGCTAGCTCATCCACGCTGGTGAGCTTCTTGAGGACAGCGTTCCATGCTGCCGATCGAGCTCGTTCTCGAGGAACGCCACGTCCCTTGGCACAGCCTTGTTGTGCTTCCCATTTCCCATACTGCTTCCCTATTAAAGCACCCAGCTTCTCCATCAGAGTTCATCGCCCCAGCCGTGTTCTGCAGGAACGCCGCCATGGAGATCTAGCTTCTCTATTTTCTTCGCCTTTGGCTACGTGTTCTGGCTGTGTGGACAAAAAAAAAAAGAAGAGCAGAGCGCTTCGCTTGTCCACTCTTCTATTGATGTATGAAACTCGTCAGAAGTAGGTAATTAATGCCTCGTTTTTGTTTATTTATTGGGTTGTTAGCTAGAACTATTGACAATGACAGTGATTCTGATGCCGATGTAGCTGTTTGGGGACTGAGCAAAGACAACGAAGATTTTGGTTTGTTGTCAACTAGTACAGACAAGTTGGCCTAGACTAGCTGGGTCAAGAAAAATATGGGATGCCTACATATCCAACGCCTACTACTGACTTTTAAAGTGCCACACATGGCCGAGCCAAGCCTAGAGAATAATCAACATCAATAATGCTGGTCTGTAGACATAAGAAAATCGTCACATTAATACCATCTCTACTACGAAATGGGTTGGTAGGGACGGGTGAAAACTCATTTGTAGGGGCAGGTGTGGTACCCGCCCCTGCTTCTCTTAGTTAAAAGTACTATTTTTAGGGGCAGGTTAGGGGTGACCGGCCCCTGGAAAGATCCAGCCCGTCAAAAATTTACACCGATTTGAATTTAAATTTTTTTGAATATCTTCCCTATTATTTCTTAATATTTGTATTCCCGCCAATTTTGAGCTATCAAGCTATTTCATGATCGATTGTCATAGTCGATATGGAACATGTTTCATAAATATAAATAATTACGCATACAAAATTAAATCATATGAAAATAAAACACACACACATATATATATTATATTAATAATGCACCTGGGTATATTTGTATAGAGAATGTACCCATGCTCTCAGTTGCAACTGTGACAGTTCTAGTTGCAACTGGATTGTGTCCGATTGCAACCGGTTCACATCCGGTTGCATCCGGGTCGGTCTGAGTTGCAACCGGTTCGCGTCCTGTTGCAACTAGGTCGGTCTATGGTAAATCATTCGTATCTAGTTGCAATTGCATCAGTCTGAGTTGCAACTAGTTTGCACCCAGTTGCAATTAGCCCCGTCCAGTTACAATTGGTTTATTTTTCCGGTTGCAATTGATGTAGTCTCTTGGTTGCAACTGTAGTATGGGTGTGTTTTCTATAGAAAATGCAACATTTTAGCCGCCTTGTTGTGTGAGTATGCGTGCGCGCGCCCGTGTGTGTACACTATTACATAGCATCATTAGATTACATCATTAAAATTACAGCTCGAATACATGTTTTTCTCCCATTTACCAACATGTTGTTCTCCTATTTACCAATGCTACTAGAGGAGGCACGGTATTGTTGGTTCTCCCACTCACAAAGAGAAACATATTTAGGTCCGTTGCTAATTCATGGTCACCGTTAAAAAAAATGTGCCCCTTGGGTGGATCACTAGATGCATAATGAAACGACATAAATCGGCGACTACTTGTAGAAGTTCTTCCTCATGGAGGGGCCCCTCATTCCCTTCTTGGATGAATCTGCAATTAATGAATGCATGGAGAAATCAAGCAAAGTGTAAGATGAATGTAAAAATAAAGTACATATGCATGTATATCTATCCCATAGTTAAAACTACATTAAGTTGTATATTGTCAAAATAAGATATACCCCCACTAATTCTTATAGATAATATCATCAGTCTCGCTACTTCGGGCGTGTTAAGGTCCCAAAAAAATTTTACAGTACCCATCACATCGAATCTTCGGACATATGCATAGAGCATTGAATGCAGTTGAAAAAAATAACTCATTACATAGTTTAATTCTAAACAACGAGATGATTCTTCTAAGCCTAATTAGTTCATAATTGGATGTTAATTGTCAAATAACAACAAAAATGCTACAATACCAAAACTCAAAAAATTTCGTGAACTAAACACGCCCTTCATCAAGCCCTAGGAAGAGACAACCAAAATGGTCAAAGTTAGGCCCTGTTAGGAATGGAGAAAAAATGGAGGTTTTAATTCCAAAGGAATACAAGCTATACCCATTTGGAACAAAGGAATCGAAGACAAACATTCCAGAAGAATGGTGAGGGAGCCTGTACTTTTGGAGGAAAGAAAAAATGTGCTCCCGAGCTCTTGGAAAGTTTTCCTACAACGCTCGCTCGCACAGTGACACGCTAATCAACCTTGCCATGGTGTGCTCTTCCTCCTCGTCACACAACTTGAGACTTCGGAAACCTTCATTCTAGCGACAGAAGGAAATAAAGAAAAAACTCAAACAAAGTGGAACCGAGCTTCAACTTGAACAAGAGCTTAACGAATCCTTCCAAATCAAAAAGAAAAAGAAAAAACTCCGCCCAGAAAGAGAGAACTATGTTTCTCTTGGTTTGGGGAGCGGAGCTTTGGTTGGCGAAGGAGATCGGCTTTAGGTGTGCTCAAAGAGGTCGAGGGCTCACCACTACTTCATGCTGAGCTACTGGCCTCCGGCTGTGCTCCGTTGACCCTTTCATGGCGCCCGAGCTAGTTGGTCATGTTAATTTTTATCACAATTCTATTCAGTACTTCTAGCATTTTATGATTACTATGTTATGGATTCCTGCGATCCAAAGAGTCTAAATTTGACATTCCTATGCTTTGGAATTCATAGTTTTTTTCACTCTTCACTTCATTTTATTTGTGCCATTTTTCCCGTCCCTAAGTTTTGAATTCCATTATTCCAAACAGGCTTAGCATGAAGAACTTGCAAACAAACCCAAATCCATATCCTACTCCGCAGAGGATATAAGTTATTATTAGCTATACAAAGTGGTATAAATGTTGGCATTATCGGAATAAGTTTCTGATTTCGTATAGAGGTGCTAATGGGTGATCCTGAGTATAAGATTATACTAAGCACCATATACCATTTCCTTCATAAGTTCGTGATTTCGTATAGGGGTGCTAATGGGTGACCTTTAGGGGCACCTCTAATACTCTTTAGTTCAAAATTTGTACTACTTTTCAAATGGAATTTTATTTTGGAAAATTAGTATAATATTTTGAACTAAAGAGAGTTGGAGGTGCACCTAAAGGTTATCCATTTCCACCCCTAATTTCGTACCAGGTATGTATTTTATTTTTTTCTGGGCTAATGGTCCTTAGATATTTATTTAGAGGCAGATAGGGTGAAGATGTCACGCGCCGTGACAATAGACTTATGTCAGAGAGTAAATGATGAATCTGGAGGAGCACTCAGTTGCTCCATTTATCTTTGAAGGATGTGGCGTAATCAATTCTAAGATATCCTTTTACTGGCCTTGTTGCAGTATAGATACAAATCTAAAAATGATATCTGAATATTTTACCTAAGTGTTATTTTGCTGCCTTTAATTGAGGCCTTCATTCTTATTGAAACTCTGAGTGTGACCGACCATATCCCAGATTAATACTTATTTATTTCACATACTTCCTTTATTCTCATAAAAAAATAGAATTGCACTTTTTATAAGACGGAAGGAGTGTATATCTATATTAAATGTATGCAATGTGAAGATTCCGTGAAACTTTAATAGGATATCTCCAATATTAGAATACCTCTGCAGATTAGTTCTAAAATTAAACCACTTATCTAGCCCCAAAGATAGGGGTATCTATCTATCTTTCATGATATATATTATTGAACCAAAGATTTCGAGTGTCACAAGCATTAATCTTTCGTATACCCACTTCATGCCTTAGTTTCTATATATATATAGGAGTGCATATGCAGGAGCTCCACATAGCTTCAGACTTGGGGCCTAGTTTCTTCTTTCTTCACCAAGTTGATCAGCACACCCTGCTACATCCGCACCGAGATGCTACCTGCTGGAAAAGCAGCGTCGTCTCTCCTCCTTCTAGCCATGTTTGCTGTAGTTTCTCTTCACCCTGTGATTGCCGGATGTTGCTTGCCTATATGGGGGGATTGCACAGAGCAACAGAAGATACGCATCATGGAAGCATGTAAAAACCCCTACCTCAAGAAAGATAACCCCGTCCGTACAATCCCAGCCAAGACTCATGCCTGCTGCCAACTGGTGAGAGAGTACCAGGCCCCGAAAACTATGAACTGCATCGTTAGTCGATTTACAAAGAAAGAGAAGAAGGAATACGATCCAACACTGCTCTTCTATTTCCGATCATATTGCGCGCTGCCTCCGTCCCGTTCTCCTCCTCATCATCCTCGCAAGGTGAAAGTCATGAGCCACCCATGGTCCTTTTCATACTAGCTAGTACAGCACAACATGCATGATTGTTAGATAATAAGATAACAAACTAATTATTAATCATTTATCATGTTTCTTTTTCACAACCAGGTCATGGTGTAAATTAAAGATCCCGATGAAGTGTGTCGCCGTAATAAGGGGTTTGGAGTAGTTAAATCGATGAAAGCGAGATTATTATTGTAACTTGTATCTTTCATCAAGGGAAAATGTGTCATCAATATTCCCAAGGGCGTGTCTATGTAATAACATCTGGATGATCCTGGTTTCAGTTATCAATCATGTTTTGACCAATGAGATAACGGCACATACATCAGTTCCAAAATAAAATGGAAAACAGAGTGATATAGCTACTTTTTCAACCATATATGCAAAGTGCATCAATCTCATAAAAAATCGAGTGAAGAAGGGCAGAGCGAGAAATCACTCCGATTACATATAACCACTCAACAACCCTCACCAAAAACAATAACATGGGCAAAGAATATCCTTTTTTTTAAAAGAATATCCTGATAGTACGGGGAAGGGCATTAAATGCATGTAAGATATCAGAAATTTATAACTAATGACATCTTATTTATCTATGTTTAGAAAATGAAGGGAAAAGTGTGATAGCTAAAAGCTGAAATAGAAAAGAAAGAGATAGCGGTAAAAACTGACCAACATAAATAAGGGTGCTACTGAAATAGAGAGCTAGAGCTACTTATGAGGATTAAAAATAGATAGCGCTAGAATCGACCTTTTTACAGCGTGATTATTACTGTAACTTCTGTGTTCTTCATCAAGAAAGAGTGACATTAATATTCCGAGTACCATTCAGGTTGTACATTGAAATCATTCTGGGTTTTTTTCCAGTTGCCCGAAACTGTAGTAGACACCTTAAAACTGCAGCCATACCACCCGGAACTATAGACAACTTACGGTTGGGCTTTTTTGCTGGAGTTCCTATTTCTAGTTTTGTTGGGCTAGGTTATAATCGTCGGTTGACACGACCTGGTGGGCATCCCAATCAGGTAAACCCAACCTGTTCGTCGGTCTCGGGCTTGAATATTCAGCTTGGAGAAGCTTTCGGTTGGGCTTGATCCTGGAGAAATTTTCAGTTGTGCTGAGCTCTGTAGTTTGGCCGTCGGCAGCTTGAACTAGCCCGACATTAGCAAAAAGATATTCTATTCTATTTTTCAATTATCGTTAAAAATTTTTTGAAAAAAAACTCAGATTCTAATTAATTATTCAATATGGCTTCCACGCCATATATTTCCTCTCTTTCAAATAGAATGTCCATACCAGTCGAAAAAAAACCTCAGATTCTAATTAATAATTGTTTAATATGGCTTCCACGCGTAACAAAAATATTGGAGACCTTGCTTATGGAATATGCTTAGCAGGTACATTTCTCATTTTGCAAACCTCCCCTTCGCTGCGTGAAATTTCCATTTTGGAGCAAATGCGTGACACTTCCATTAGCAAGAAACTTGCAGCATAAGCACATAGCATTCCAGAGACGTAAGGTTTTGTACACTATATTCTTCCTACTGTTCTCACCCTGTGGTTTTTTAATGGTTCTTCTACTATTGTTGCTCCAAAAGGAAAAGACATGCTCTGAAGACAACGGAATGTGCAACCTGAAGCCGGGGAGTGTGGTATGTCAGCAAGTGGTGAACTACAGTGGGAGGGAAAACCCACGGAGGTACTTGGAGTCGACTCCAGACTCACGGAGCAGAGCAACCCGGCCAGTTCGTGCAACCTGCAGGAGGCATGGCAGTAGTGATGAGAGACTTACTGGCATGCATATCACAACGATTGCAAAGTACAATTAACAGTCGATTCACTACTCCACATAAATAACTTGTGCAAATTTTTTAATAGATCATGCATGAGATGGTAAGGTAATGGCAGATATCCGTGAAATCAGAAGGTCGATACTCAATACGAACCTCACAGATGCCATATTGCTCTAGCATGTTATGCAATCTAACCATTTTGTCAATGTCTCCGGTAAGCTGCACGAGCCAACAAGGTTATTGCTCAATAAGTATGGTAGTAATGAAACATGTCTGATTAAAGAAATTGGTGCAGGTATGCATGCTTATTAATCAAAAATAAAGCAGGAAAACAATCGTTGATCGAGTCCAAAATTTATAAACTTCAAAATTCAAATCACTCTTTAACAATTGCCAATTACAAAAATATGTTAATACCTGAAATTATTTTACCTATTAACATCAATATACTAGCCCGTTCATGGTAGGACCATTACTAATGATGCATAAAGAAATTGTTATAGATGAACTATTTGATGTTTCTATTGTGTACACAATATTTTGTGCATCAAGTCGATTAAATTATCATACTTTCAGAAGAATCTTACAGTCGTTTTATGAGGTGTGTGTGTGCAGGTAAAAGCTCTTCAATAACAGTTACCTGAAGTGTAATTGTGTGGTCTGATATGTCAACTTTCTGAGCCTCAAAAATCTGAGCAATATCTAGGACATCCCTTCGAGCTGCAGCATTTGCAGCGACCTTTATGATCATCAACTCTCTAGCAGCAAATGGTAAATGAGTAAAATCCTGGACCTGAGAAACCAAAAAAGAATTTGAGCAAGACTTCATTTATAGTAATCATGCCAACTGCATTACTAACAATCATGCCAACTGCGACCTCATAAACATCAATGAGCTTGTACAGTTGATGTACTAGTTTGGTAATGGATTCATCAGTTCCAGGAACAACAGTAGTGATGCGAGAAGTTCCTTCTTTTTCAGCTGGGCCAACAGCAAGACTCTGAAAGTGATAGTTACTCTTTAGCATCAACTGTATCCTGCAATGATCTAATTAAAGCAAGCACAAAATACTAAATTGGGTTTGATGAACCTGAATATTGTAGCCCCTTCGGGAGAAAACACCTGTTACAACATTGAGAACTCCGGGGAAATCATTCACAAGAATTGATAAAGTATGTGAACAAAACCCTGTTGGCTGAAGCAAGAAGAAGTTAGTAGTTTAGTTTGTAAATAGGGACATTATAATTATAATTCTTTGTTGTGAACCATAATTTAGATATAAACTACCATTGAATTTGGATTCCCGGTACCCCTATAGTTTTGCTTTTTAACTATTAGCAACACAATGGCTTCATGTGAAAGGACGAGTGGAACTAATTATATTCTTTGCTGTAAACCATAATATAGATATATAAACTAATGTTGAATTTGGATTCCCGGTACTCTTGTAGTTTTGCTTTTAAACTATTAGCAACACAATAACTTCATGTGAAGGACAAGTGGAACTAGATGCAGATCATCTCAAGCTAGCACCAAACAGTTCAAATTTAGAATACAAGAGCTTACATCACCATCAGTCAAAACACCCCAATGAGCATCAAGAATTTGATTTGCTGAGAAGTTTTCATAAGATTCCACTGGATAAACATCACCCTGCATAGAAAAAGGAAAGAACATATAAAACCCTCATTATAAATTTAAACTTCCACCGTGAGGATTACAAAAGGTCTTTCCAGAAAACATTACGCCCAAAAAAAAAGAATGAGCAATCATTTTCAAACTGGTTATATTTAAGTAATTTAACGACAGTACCAAAACACTAAAAGTCCAAAAGACAAATTAAGTAATGATTGAGTGCTATTTGACTGCAATGTCAGATATCTGCAAATATAATAATATGTAAGTGACATCATGTACATGTACACAAATATAAGGTTCACCTTGGAAGGACCAATGTTACAAAACTTAGCAATAAGGCCATTTCTTCGTAAACACGAACGGGTATTTAATATCCAAATCAATAGAACGGACAGCAATTAGAACCAATTCAAAAGAACAAATTGTTCTTGTGAAGCTAGTCAACAGGACGCATGACTGAAAGTTTATTGAATGCAAGCAAGCAACTAGGGGACTAACATTAAAAAGTATCATCACAATGATGAGAAACTAAACACATCACTCATCAATGACCAGGTCAAAGGACACTTGTGGTTTCTTACCCCTGAAGATTCATTGGAAATCTGATTGACTGCATCCACTCCAGAGCTTAGCCGAGAAGTTGAAGGTATTGCCACTTCAAGATCAGGATAAGAAGCTGCAGAGAACCTCCAAAATGGAGCAGTTTCTCCCATTTTTTCACGGCGCAAAGCAATCTATAACATCACTAATTTGTTCATTTGGTCTAGTATAGAACAAGATCACAATAAATTTTCACTATATTCTAAACAACAATGACGTTGCCAGTTCTAGCAATCTCTTTGATCCCATGTTTGCTCAGAGTCTTCTGTATTGCAACCATCTTTCCTGGATCTCCAGTTACCTTGATGGTAATCACAAGAAAGAACCATAAGAACAACAACACAAGTTATCTTCAAGTTAAGACACAACAGCGACATTACCTCAATAGTTAGTGTATTATCTAAAAGATCAACCACTTCTGCTTTGAAAATGCGAACCAAACCCATTATCTGCATTCACAAATAGAGATAGCAGACAAACAATAAAGTCCAATGTGCTAGTTTTGCACCAGGTCCGCAGACTTGATTTGTGATGACTTTGTTCCCAAATTACATATTACTTTCAACCAAAGTGGCCCATGTTCAATGTTCACTTTTAAGGTTACCAGGCCAGAAAGAGCAGAAACATTTTGAAAGATGTGTATGCTTATTATACCTCAGGCAGCTTATCTCGCTCCGCATTTATTTTTATAAGCATCAGTTCTCTTTCAACTTGTGGTTCTTTTGATAAGTCAACAACCTGTTTATCCAATCCAAATGTTAAGATATGAATACACGATACACTGTTGGACAGGATCCGTTCAGGACAAAACAAAGAGCGATAACTTTTATGACATATCAGTTACCTCAATCATTTTTGTAAGTCACATGATATAAGAAAGATACTGACCTTTATAACATTAACAAGTTTGTTTAGTTGCTCTACAACTTGGTTCAATATTTTGTCCGTTCCCGACACTACTATTGTAAACAATGCTTTATCCTTGTTCAGCCCAACAGCCAATGACTCGATGTTATATCCTCTTCTAGCAAAAACCCCAGCAATTCGGTTGATCATCCCACTTTCATCACCAACAAAAACTGATAGGGTGTGACGCTTTATAACCCTACAAATTAGAAAGGGAAATTCATCCAAGTGCGGCAATGAGAAAGTGCAGTAAAAACTGTTAATAATAACTTGTTAAGGGCACTTGCATGATAAAGCTTTGCCACAGAGTGGAACCATTTACAATACTTACAAATTTACAATATAAGAATACTAATTCACTGTGTTTCATGGCTATGCATAGCAATTAATGATTTCCAGGGTCTAATAAAGGATATGCCATCGAATTACATGGCATACAGCCATACACACATAACACTTTGCATATTGATTTGTTAATTTTCAAATTTTCCATGTCAAAAGTAGAAGAATATTTTGTGCTTCATATTAGTTTGATTGCTAAAATGTAAAGTAATATGTTTGAAACTCATCTGCACAAATCATCAAAATTGAAATAATTTCAGGCCCTTAAAGAAGTACCACAATGGTCAATGTCTCAATGATATACCGAATTTAGTTAAAGTACTGCGCTGAGACTAGTTTCCTTAACGATTCATGCGCGGGGGAAAATCTCCCTTCCTTTAAGGTACAGCGATGCGGGATTTCAACATGAACACCTGGTCAGGTCAGCACGATCCATCTGACAAGTCTCGGCCAAAGCCAAGTCTGGCTGCTGCAACTAAGACAAAGCTCCGCTAAATTCCTCGCACACGACACATTCCCATCCCGCGCAGTACTACAACGCATTACAAATTGGGGGGGGGGGGGGGGGGGGGGGGGGCGCTCTTGCGAGCGTCCCCCACTACTACACGCCCTAGCGAACCAGATCCCCCACAGGAAATTCAAAGTGAAGGTGGTCATACGAGCGGCTGGAGCGGGGTGGCACCGGCGCCACCCCGCCGGTCGCGGGAGACGGGGCGGCGGCGACGGCGACGGCCAGGGAGCGCGCCCGAGGCCCCGCCGCGAGGCCCAGCTTCGGCGCCGGCGGCCGGCGGTGGCCGCGGGACCCGGCCCCAGTTGCGGCGGGGCGGAGCTGGGGGACCACCGCGGGGGCGGCGGCTGCGGCCATGGCGGGTGGAGAGGCCGAAATGGGGAGCGGCGGGGGTTTTGGGCGAGGGCTTTGGGGATCGCGAGAGGCGGAGGAAAAAAAAATTGTGGGTCAACGCGCGGATGAGCTGTCGCTTCGTCGGCAGGGGAGGCGGCGCCTTTGGCTGCGTGGCTGACCGCGGCCGCCGCGATTGGTCGCCGCCATGTGGGCCCCACCGCAGCACGGGGCCATCTTGTTCCGTTGGACTGGTGGAAGGGAAAATTCCCTAAATTTCCCTTATATGATATTATAATTTAGCTATCCCTTCATTCACTCTGTTCGCTACATCCAGCCAACAGTATTTTTCTCATGCATCAAACCAGTACCAGCCAGCAGTACTTTTCTTTTACAACAAATTAGCACCAGCCACACCACAGCGAACAGTGTGAATTATTGTTGGATTTTAGGTAGGCAATTACGCTCCCACCTTATTGGAAGCATAATGAAGGGATAGCTATTTGATTTTGATAAATCCTGTTTCGTTCACGTACACTGGCCCGTAAACAAGTCCTGGGCAAAATACACGAAATCCGAAGACCGAACCCGAAAAATCCGAACCCGAATCCGAACCCGAAATGTCGGGTACCCGAATTTTCGGTTTTTGATTTTTTTTAAGGAATTTCGGGTTGCAGTTTTTAGAACCAGAAATTTTGAAAACCCAAAAAATCCGACCCAAAATTTTTGGGTAACCCAAACGCCCAGCCATAGTCCCATGTATTCAGATTCCAGGCAATACAAAACCGATACCCCTCTATCCACACCATAATACAATACTATTATATATATGGGATTAATTTGATCTAAAATCCAATAAAAGGAGACAACTATCCATCCTATCCTAATAATTAGTATCTAACATCCAGTCCAGTCCAATCCAACTCCACTTAATCCAAATCCATCCAAAATAATCCAAAAATGTGGAGAAAAGGCTATTTAAGAAGGGCACATCTCGTATTGAAAATATAATGTTCAGAAAATCCTTCTTCATTCGAAGATATTCAGCACAGAGATTTGGTCAGTCTTCTTCATGGATTGCAGGCAAAATTCTCCTGCGCTATACCGGCAGAGCGCCAGCAAGTGCGCATGTGGAAGTACGGTATGAAGCAAAATTATGCTGCTATAATAACAATTATAACTTGAGCCCGATTAATAAAAAGAAATCTTTTATTGCATTTGCTTGACACAAAAGTAATGCAGTTGATTTGTACATGCATGCAAGAACAAAGTTTGCCAAAATAGACGCTGATGAAGCTTGAAATAAAGCCGTCATGGGCCAGGCCAGCACACAGCTATATAAACGGCAGCACCGCGCTTGGACGACGCCTTGGGGTGCCCTGGTGGTGCGTCCCTGCTGGTGGTGGACCGTGCACCTTGAACTCGCAGCAACACTGGTGCGTAAAAGGAACAATCACCTTGCAATACACTCTCAAAGTGGTGGTCGCCGTACGAACTTCGGCACTGGAGCCTGTTGCAGTTTGTATAAAATCGCATTTCCTTTGTAGGACGCCACAGCGCACTTCATCATCTGCAAATTTTGTCAGTCAATGGATTTCGAAAGCAAAAGTAGTTAGCACTGTGACTACTTCATCCATTTCAAATTATAGGTTGTTTGACTTTTTTAATTCCAAATCAAGCAAATTACAATGTAGAATGGAAGTAGTATAAATTAAAGTAGGCACGAACCTGCTGCATAGGTGCTGGACAGGAGCGTGGAACATGATCAGAACAAGCATGGCGGCGGCAGCTACCTGCAGGCACACCATCCCCATCGTGCCCACCATATAGATACTTCTGCTTTTCTGGTGTTCCTCTGCTTCCATGGTGTTTATATAGAGGCATGGCTGGTTGTTCTTTATTTGGTTTCAGGGGCTAAACTTTAGTTTATGTCACATCAAAGAGAATCTTAATATTTAGAAGCATTAAATAGAGATTAATTATAAAACCAACTGCAAAACTCTAGGGCTAAACTGCGAGACTAATCTAATGAGATATATTAATCCATGACTAGCGGAAGGTTATTGTAGCATCATTGTATCTAATTATGGATTAATTAGGATCATTAGATTCGTCTCGCGAATTAGCACTAAGCTGTCAAAAAAAATTATAAACAGATTTTATTTGATACTCTAAAATTGTAAGATTCTTTTTGATGTAACATGAACTTAAAAAAAGTTTCTCGAAACAAACAGCACCTTACTCAGACAAACTAATGATACATCGAAAATGGTAAGGTTTGTGATCTTGATATATTCACATAAATGTGACCATATCCCAGTTTGCAATCTTGACCATATAAATCAAATAAACGTGAACATGCATATCCATTTTAGATTTTACAGAACATTACTATCTCCGAATCGCATTCCGTTCACTGTGGCATTAGCATTAATTATTGCTTTTCCTACAGCATCGACTGAATTGTTGATCCATGTTTCTTGCATTACAAATTTCTAAAATAGGAAAAAAATTGCAAAAACCACCATAGAGGTCATCACATAGATTTTGAGACGCCCTTATAGTGCTGTTTTATTTGTTGCATACGTCCATCCATATATAATTCATTCTGTGCATTCCCAAATCAGTGCCCCTTTGTCTTAATTGAATCTTTGGGTCATGAGCACACGATCTCGTAGTTAATATACTGATTAAAATCAACTTTAATAATATATGTATTTTTTGTATTAGGCCTTGTTTAGTTCGCGAAATTTTTTGAGTTTTGACAATGTAGCACTTTCATTATTATTTGACAATTAATATCTAATTATGGACTGATTAGGATTAAAAGATTTGTCTCGTGCTAATCAGTTAGACTATGTAATTAGTTATTTTTTCAACTATATTTAATGCTCCATGCATGTGTCCAAAGATTCGGTGTGACGGATACTGTAGAAAATATTTTGGGAACTAAACAGGGCCTTAATTTTGATATCCTGAACTATGAAAAATATTATATTTTTAATATCAGCATTTTAATTTACTACAACTTATATTACATATCTGAGCTCTATTACAATGATTGTAAAGTACCAGAGGGTACTTTCAGGTACTTTTCACTTAAATTTTTTCTGGTTGTTGATCTATGGAAAATTAAATTAAATTAGTATTCGATCCTACTCTTTTTTGTATGTGGTCCCACATTTTTTGCAACCAGTTACTTTAGTCTAGGTACTTTCAGTTACTCTTACCTTGACCACCGTATGATTCTATTAAATGGACGGCCCTTATTTTTTCAATCATTGTAAAAGTTCTCTTCATATCTATGTACTTTTTCATGTATAAAGTTCACAAATTGGCATTGTTTGCCTGGTATGCTAATGTTTTTTTCTTGTGTATTTGGTACATTATTCTCATGCTAATTTATTATTGTAGAGTTTCAGTTTTGATTTGTATTTCTAGGCTTATATATAGTGATTTTTATGGTTGTCCGCTATTTTTGGGCTTTGCATTGTATTGCCTCACCAGGCTGTTGAGTTCCAAGTTGCTGTTGTCCTGAGGCTGAGGCACGAGAGGCGCGCAGGAATGGTGGGTCGACAGGCCGAGAGGGAACGCCTGGGTGGTTAGAGGGCAATTTCTATTTGTCACATATGCGAGCGGGCGCCGATCCATCGTAGAAAGCACTTTGCCGCAGAGCTGATGTGACTTGGACTCCGGACAATACCAATACTCAAATAAAAAATGTGCTACATCACAAACCAATTATTCAAATTAAGTTCTGATTGCACCGTTACATTTTTTCGGTAAGATTTTCAAAACTAGACCACACTTGACTATGTTTAGATGATATTTTTTATAAAACATTTTTATTTGTTCTAGAACAACTTGTTTTGTTTTGGAACATTTTGTTTTCTTCTCAAAACAATTTCTACTTTTTATGAACATTTTTATTTGTTCTAGAATAATTTATATTTTTTAGGGTGGAACACCAATTTTTTTCTAGTTTCACCATCAAGTTACTCCAATTAAACAAATCATTCAAATATAATGTATTCATAATTTTTCAATACTGGTGTGTAAGAAGGGCCATGTTTGGTTACATGTCAAATCACAATTGCATAAAAAGACAAACATCCGCATGGAGTACTAAATGAAGTCTATTTGCAAAATCTTTTTAGGAATGAGTGTAAATTTTCGAGACGAATCTAATGAGCCAAGTTTCATCATGATTGGGTACAGTGATGCTACAGTGACCGCGCTCAATCATCCTCTAATCATGCGGTCAAATGCCTCATTAGGTAGAGCAACTGCTACAGTACCACAGTTCTGGAGGTAATTTTATAATTAGACTTTATTTAATACCCCTAATTAGTGGTCAAAGCATCATTTCTCTCTCATCAAAACATTTTCACACTTCGACCAAACATGGCCAAGAAAGTGTTGTGCATGCAACAGGTGCCAAGGTGGCTCCGTGGCTGGTGGGGGAGCCTGCTGCAATCCTTCTGCGATAGCAGAGCTGGCCCTCGCGCGCGCTAGGAATAGACATCCCCTGGTTAGAGGGTTTTGAGAGAGGGCTCTGGGGATCGCAAAACCAGAGAGAGAAGAGGGGTGGTGACTGCTTTGCGAACAAGCCTCTAGCTGACTTGGTCAAAGAAGGGTGGGGCCATGGGGGTAGCATTTGTAGCTACGGGGAATTGGGACGGGTACCGCACCAGCCCATCCCTACAAATGCGTTTTTAACCGCCTCTAAAAACCATTTTCAGTTGATTCCTCTTAATGAAAAATGGCAGGACCGTCATACCCTTCTGGTCAGTTTTTTTTTCTCTTGCCACCATATGTACGGGCCTATATCTGCTTCGATGGGATTCAATAACCAGGAGAGGGACACAATCCATCTGCACATCATTTTTTTTGGAAGCGTGTGTAAAGAAAAATTATATACTCTATACAATTACTAGTTGCGCATTACATGCAAGAAAGCCGTCATGGGCCAGCACAACTATATTTAAAAAGGCGGCACCGGGCTTGGATGATGATTCGGGGGACTTGGGTGGTGCCCTGGTGGTGGTGTGTTCACTTTGAACTAGATAGGTTGGCGCGCTATGCGCGCCTGTAGCAAAAGGTTTGATTTAAAATTATAATAAAAATATATTATTATGTGCTATACTTAAAGTAATATCGTGTTGATGTATTTTAACAATATGTTGATGTATTGAATGAAGTCTAAAAGTTAAAGTACATAGGTATAGTAGTTTAAAGTCTGAGAGCACGCTAAATGTATAGATATATATATTTTTAGGTTTTTTTTGTTTTATGTTAGTAGGTACGGTAGGTGAATTGATTTATATTTATTATTGATTTTGGTAGGGTAAAAGAAAAATTTAGTAATTTGTAGTAGGTATAGTTCATGAATTGTCATACAATTATATTTTGCGAATTAAAATCCATTAAGTTGTAGGGGCTAGCACATGTAGATGTAATTGATGTTTATTATGTTCGTGTAAATAAATAATTAAATACATTTTATGAATGAATTCCAATTGAATATTATGTGGGTACCACCTGAATAGCACACAGGACCCACGTTGGTTCTGCATAAATAGTATATGTAGGAATTCATTTTTTGTATGTTAACAGATATAGTTGATGGATTAGCTTGCACTAATTATTAATTTTGGTAGAAAAAATCATAAGATTAGGAATGAATGGATGATTCAATTATATTTTGTGAGTTCACAAAGTGAAAACAAAATCCAATAAGTAATAGATGTGAATGTTTTGGTAGAAAAAATCATAAGATTAGGAATGAATGGATGATTCAATTATATTTTGCGAGTTCACAAAGTGAAAACAAAATCCAATAAGTAATAGAGGTGAATGTAGTATATAATTTTTTTTTTGTTTTTTGTGTATAAAGAATAACTAAACATTTAAACACGTGGGGCCACATGTTTTTATTTTTTTACAATTTTATTATGAATCATATTTTTATTATTTTTTATTATAAACAGTGCCCGGGCCCGCATGAACAGTACTTCAACATTATTATTTAGTATGAACAGTGCCCCCGGGCCCACATGAACAGTACCCCCCGGCCCACATGAACAGTACCGCCGGCCCACGTGGGGCCGCGACTCACGGCAGCGCTCCAAATCTTGGAGCTTTAGTATATGTACTCAATTCGCAGCAGCACAGGTCTGGAAAAGGAGGAGTCTTCTTGCAACACACAGACTCGAAGTGGTGCTCGCCGTACCAATGCTTGCACTGGAGCTCGTTACAGTTTCTTTCATTGCATTTTTCTCGTAAGATGTCACAGCGCACATCACCTGCAGCATTCACTGGTTATGTATGGACTTTGGGAACTCAAATGTCGCCGATGACCATACTGTATTAAAATAGGCGTGTACCTGCATTGGTGGTGGACAGGATCGTAGAAGACATGATCACAGCAACAATAGCAGCAGCAACTACCAGTTGCAGAGTCCGCTTCCTGATTGTTGGCTGTGGAGAAAGGGATCAGCTTGCATGTGTTACTTCTGCTTAGATGTCGTTGTTTATATAGAGAGAGGCATGGCCTATTAAGGCTATGATATAATTAACTGAATGCTTGTCTATAATTATGTCTGCATATCGCAACGCCATGGTTTGTAATCTTTATATATATTCACATAAATGTGACCATATCCAGTTTACAAAATCTTTGAATAGCATTTTTTTGAGAGGGTATTTTTGGAATAATAATTTGACCGAATTTCTACCTCAAAAGCAGTCAGCAAATAGATACTATATATATATATATATATATATATATTAATTATTCTGTCTGCATATCGCAATGCCATGGTTTGTAATCAGTGGTGGAGCTCCCCATGCGGCAGGCCGGGGGCAGCTGCCCCACCTACTACCGGAGTCGCACCACTAGAACCCCCCGTCTTTCTGCCTTCCGGCGAGGTGGTGAGCAATGGAGCGGTGACAATATGCTCCACCTAAACTTTGTGTCACACTCGGTTTTTAAAAGAAAATCGAATGCATAACTATATGTATGCCAGTATCAAGTTTTATACATATAGTGACGTCATAATGGAATAATGAGCAATAATATCACGTAAAAGAGACTTACAAAGAATAAAAGACTATCAGAGATGTACAGCTTCTTCTGAAAACGACGGCTCCACACTTCACAGGCAATCGACCGGCTTCATAGCATCTTTCTCTTCTGAGCAGTGTTGGTATAGCAAGGGTGAGCACATGTCGTACTCAGCAAGTATATTAAGAAAATAAATGACATGCAAGGCTTAAACCAAGGAATTAAGGCTGGCTGAATCAAGCACAAAGTATTTTAATTAACAGTTGAACATTAAAGCCTATTTACTAAATCATGTATGAACCATCCCACATTTATGAAAAAGAAGTATATGTCTATGTCTGAATAAACAATTAACTTGGAACAATAAATAACTGAATTAATTAATGATTTCCATTAAGTAGACATGTGAGGGTCCGAGCCCCTCTTGACCGTGAGCACGGCTGATATATCAGTTTTCACTCTACAAAGGTTGCACATTTTACCCATAAGTCGCGTAAAAGTTCAAAAGAAATTTAAACCCAACCATGTATGTGCTGATCAGGCACAATACCACACTTCCTTAGGTGTGATTGCATAGGGACGCTAAGAGGCCTTTACAAAGACTCCCTAACTAGTAGTAGCCCGCTAAGGTTTTAGTAGCTGCGTGAGTGAACCTCCCCCAAGGCGTGACCAAAACCAAACAAAATGCACCCTTGGCAGGCAGCGACCCCTCATCACAGGCCCCCCTCATGCGCCTTTCGGTCAGCTACTAACAAGCTAGAGACATCTAATTAATCAGTCAAGACCAGAGCCATGTAGTCCTTGTGGTTGCGCTGTTTTTCCGGGTGGTCGCTCTCGCTCCATGGTTGATTTTAATCAAGTTACCAAAGCATGATATTGTTCCAAAGAATATGTATATAGAAGTCTCATGTCTCAAAAGTTTTGTAAAACCCACCCATAACTATTGTTCAGCGGCTAAGCATACTACCCAAAAGACTTTTATATTAAAAACCCGGCTAATCAAGGACAAGGATCAACAATAAGGATATATAGGTAGACCCCCACAATATTAATGCATGCAAGCTTATTTAAGTGTTATTGGGACCAAGAATGATCAAGGAATATACTTGCCTTAAATCCAGATAATAACTGCTCAGAGTCTTCGGCTCTTGTTCTTGCAACTCTTCACCTTCAGCTCTCGAACTGCTTTTCTTTTTTCTCGCGACAAACATCGGGCACACATATACAAGAAACAAGCAAAACAAGCACAACTAAGAAAAGATTACTAAACAAAAGAAAAGCATTACAATAACACACTAAAACGGAGCTAGAATGATGAAACTATGGAAAAAACAAGACTGCAGGGACCTACTTGCGATTAGCCGCAGATTTTAAGGAGCAGATTGCAAAAGCTCGAGATCCGATGGCGGACAGAAGCTCGCTGCAGGTCAAATTGTCAGTAATTTAGAGCATACGAGAGTGCAAGGAGCGGGACAATAGAAAAGGGACGACAGAGGAAACTGTTTTACCTCCTACCCATAGCGAAGGCGGATCGTGGCTGCAGGAGTTGAAGGGTGCGGCGCTGGTCTGTTCCGCTGAGATCGATCAGAGGGGGCGGCATCCTGATTTGGCGAGCGAACCTGACGATGGCGACGGTGGTGCAGGGAGAGGTGCGGCTGCACCAGCAGAGCACAGGGAGCAGGAGGTTGCATGGCAGGGAGGCCCACACGCGAGCAGATGGGACGCACGGGCGCCAGGGGCTAAGAGCTCAGGAGCGACGGCGATCTGATCAGCAATGTGCGGCACCAGAACGCGAGCGGCAGGCGAGGTGCAGGCAGCCAGGTCGCAAAGAGGCACGACGTAGAGGCTTCGGCGGAGCCTGGCGCGTGCGGCTGTAGAGGAGAAGGGGCTCGCAGGCAGCCTCGTGGACTACTTGGTGCTGGAGACATGGCGTGGCAGCAGGGGAGTGCGTCGAAGCCTAGGGCCGGCGGTGCAGGAGGAGATCGCAAGTGCGGTTCGGCTTCTCTTTCTTTTGATTTTCTATAGGGTCCGGGGCCGAGGCTTCACGTGGTGTGTTCAACCAAAAAGACGGCATGCAGGGGGAGCGGCTCATGGCAGGGGAACATGTGGCGTGCGGTCTAGCGTGGGCCACGGGGGAAATCAAGGGTGCGAGCAAGGGTCACGAACATGTTTTGTACAGGCACGTGAGAGAGAGGAAATTGGAAGATGAGAGCAAGGGAAAGGAAACACACGAAGGTGCTCCCTCACGTTAGAACAAAGAAGCCAAGCTTCTCCGCGACGAATTGAGAGCGGCGACTAGTGGCCAGGCTGCAGCACGTTGCGATGATATTCGGGGAAGTCTTGGATTTGGCAGGCGGGCAGACGAGTCGGCGAAGCCGGCAGCGCTCGGCCTCGGCAGGCTATGATGGTTGAGAGGTATTGAGATGGAACTAGTATTCCAGAGCGACGGTGCTGGTCGTCGGAACTGATGGTGATAACAGCGAAATATCACCAGAAAACACTAAAATCGAGATAAGACTCTATTTTGAGCGTGATTTGATCGAGGTGAAAAATTAGAGAATCAAGAACTCAATGGCCCATAACAAGTTGAATCCAGATAGGAAAGAAAAGATAAAGGATTTCAATCGCTCGGAATATATTTTCAGGCTTACAGAAAATTTAGAAAAGTCTAAATAAATCTTTTAATCCATGAAAAATATATCCTGAAGATTCCAAAAATTCCAAGAAAAGGTCTGGAGATAGTTTGGGACACGAGGAGTCCGAATAAATATTTGAATCTCGTGAAATAGATTCTAGAACATTCCATCAAATGGATTTAGCTCTATAGAAAAATAAGAATAATTGTCAGAAAATTCTAAATTTTTTTAGAAATATGCAGAAGATGGATAATTTTATTCAAAAAGATATTCACAACCCAAAATTGAAATTTTGGGGTGTGACACTTTGTTCGAGCTCTGCCACTGTTTGTAATTCATATATTCACATAAATGTGACCATATCCAGTTTACAAAATCTTTGAATAGCATTTTTTGAGAGGATGTTTTTGGATCATAATTATTTGACCAAATTTCTACCTCAAAACCAGTCAGCAAATAGCTACTATATATATTAATTATTATGTCTGCATATCGCAATGCCATGGTTTGTAATCTTCATATATTCACATAAATGTGACCATATCCAGTTTACAAAATCTTTAAATAGCATTTTTTAGAGGATACTTTTGGATCATAATAATTTGACAGAATTTATTTCTACCTCAAAAGCAGCCAGCAAATAGCTACTAGCTAGAGGGATATCCCTTATTTATTTCTCTTGAATATATAGTGAATGTGAAGTGAGGATTCCACTAAACTAGGAATGGATGCTTTCAATAATAAATAGGGACCTCTAAGATTCAATCAAAAAGACCCTTGTGCACCCGCTTCATCCTTTGGCTTCTATATATAGGAGCGCATTTGTATGCGGGTTTTCTAGACATAATATGGCTTAGCCCATTGTTCATTCGTTCACTCAGGTGTTCAGTACCGTACCTGCTAACTTAGCAGCGGGACGATGTCAATCAGGAAAGTAGGCATTCTCCTCCTAGTAGTGTTTGCTATAGTGTTGCCTGACCCTGTGAGTGGTGGATGTTGGTTTTGTAAGAAACCATGCACAAAGACACAGAAGAACTACATTGTGGATGTATGCCACCGCTACATCTTGAAATCAAATTACGCCCGTGTACTCCCAACCAAACATGATATCTGTTGTATAGAGGTGAGAACGTTGCAGAGTAACGGTGAGGGGATGATGCAGTGCATCGCTGATCTACTTACACGAGAAGAGCGGTTGGAATACGATGTTATGGTGATGCTGTACTTGAAAAGATACTGCACACAACCTCCAATTCCTGCTCCTCCTCACTATGAGGTAAAAAGTCATGTTATGATGATCCTTTTCAGACTAGTAGCGCGTGCACAACATGCAAGTGTACGGTAATTTAACCTCAGAAATTCATGAACACTCATTTAATTATCTTTCACTGCCAGGTCATGGTGTAAATAAAGACCCCGTCGACCGACGAAGTGCATGGTCATCAATAAGGAGATTGAATAAAGATACACCTATGTTGTTAATTGATAAAAATAAATCAAAGAATGATCCTTATATTGTAACTTGTATCTTTCGTTGAGGAAAAGTGTGTCTTGAAGGACCCATCAGACTTTCTTTACTTGCAATCCTCCCGTTGCCCAAACTGTAAACCATACATCTTATAAAGCACAACCGCCCACCGAAACTGCATATACAGCTTGTGGTTTGAACTGTTTCCCATGGTAAACGTTTTTTTAGAGCGGTAAACGGTTAACACTGTTACTTCTCGTTTGGTTGAGTTGATCTGTAGTCGGTTCAAAGTGGGTCTGGACAGTTCTAGGAAATTAAGTCCATAGTATACCAATGCAACGAACCAGCACTATGCGATCACGTCGCTAGCTTACGGTACAGTAGAGTTCCGATCAATTCAACTCCCGCCCGCTTGCAATACAAGTGAGAAACCTACGAAAGATTGGATGCGCAGATCTTACTGACAAAGTCACCGTAAATGTCTCACTGAAGATGGGTATATATATTGCCTACCACCAAATATTCCAGGTCATTTCTTCCTGAAATAAATTTAGAAAAATACAAGTCTAAGATTTAAATCTAGGAGAGCAGGTTTTACCACAAGTAATCTGACCAACTGTCCATTTTACATGTACATGATTGGACAGATAATAAAAGATAAACAATCACGCGTGCATTTTGCATCTTTATCCCTTCATGCTTTGGCATAGCAAATGGTACTTGCATATTGATTCTTTTTTTCTTGAACATGAGCAATGTAGTGCATCAACACTTTTGTGGTGATGATGATAGATAGAGCTATAGAAGTGTATATACGTCCCTTTTCCTGTGGCTAATCATTCTTCCAGCCACCATGCACGGGATACACACACGCACACATCCACAACACACAAATACATGTATTAGACCACATTCTGCTACCTCACAGTCCAGAAGTATAGGTCACTCCAGTGCCACCCAACCACGAGTCTCCCATGATAAAATTCGCCACGGTGAACCTCGTGGCATCTGATCTGGACAGTGACGTGTGCACCCCAGTCCATGTCACCCGCTTACCTGTCCCGGCACCAGGACCAGTGTTACTGTACTCACCATAGTATAGCGTGTTCAGGGCGAACTGGCCCAACCACTCTAGCCAACCCGCGGGCGAGATCGAACGGTCGAGGAAGCTCTCCATTACGACCGTCCGTGAGTATTTCTGCCACGGACTTCCCAGATACACTGGCGTGCCACCGAGGTCCGGTGCCCCGGTGATCCTGCACTTGTGGATGGAGATCCTGGTGTTCTGGTTCGGATCGGTCTGGCCCTGGGCCGTGACCGTGTCCTTCTGCCCCGGGTTTGGCCTCGGAGCTTGGATGTCACAGTTTTGGATGACCACGGCGGAGTTGCCGAAGATGAAGTCCACCATGCCGGCGATGTCATCCTCGGCGTAGAACTGGCGGTTGTAGTGCGTGTAGAGTGCGTCTTGGTACGCCTGGATGGCGCACTGGTACACGACAAAGAAATCGCCGCTGATGCGCAGCGCAACAGCCTGGCCCTTCCTGGGCCCGGCGCTGTTGACGGTGGTGAGGCCCTTGGCGATGAAGCCCGAGCCCGTGGCAGCTGTACCACACGCATAGATCAACAAAAGGTTTAAGGTGCTAGGATATGTATGGAAGACACAATGGGAGTGTACTGTCGAGCACAATGGAGAAAAGGTGAAGATCGAGTGGGCGACCTGGCAACTGAAACATCGCTGTCGACGCTGCATTTGACGGTGCCCACGGTGCAACCACGAACCACATGCATTGATGCGTGCCAGTACTAGTGTAGGTGTGCTACATGTAGAAGAGATGGCAACGAAGCCTAGAAAAGGGGAGGCATCTAACGATCAAATCGAACCAGGGCATCTTTCACTTGCTTGTCCATTTAAATTTGCTTCTAGATGTACAAAACGAATGGTTGCAATCCTACCATTTTGGGTGCTTAATCTTTTGCATTATTGATGATTTTGTTAGAAACGACGGCAAAGAAACGGTGAAGAACAGCAAGATCAAACCACAGGAGACATGAGGATTTAACATGGAAAACCCTTCCAATGCGAAAGGGAAAAAACACGGGCGCCAGCCAGCAAATCTTCACTATATCGGGTGTGTATTTACAACGCCTTGTGGCGGCTTACAAAAGAAATCAACTAAACGAAGAACAAGCCCTAAAGGGTATATAAATCGGATTAATGTTCTCTGGTGCTGCCTATGGGTTCGATATAAAAGAGAGTCATATGGTCTCCTCAACTTCTACTAGCAATGTGGGATTAAAAGTTTGCACCACATGAGCCTTTGGGATTTCTTTGGAATAACTGAAATACTTTATGGGCCAAGCCCAAATTCCAACAATCTCCCATCAGATCTCAAATGCCCATTTAGAGAGCCTTTTCTTGTGTAATGAATTTGGATCACAATATAACATACTCCACCTTGAGACAAATTCTCTCTTGTAGCACAAATCAAACCATCACCTGAACACAACAAAGAATAAACTTGAGACAAATTCTCTCTTGTAGCACAAATCAAACCATCACCTGAACACAACAAAAAATAAAATTTCTGGCGCTAAATCGCCTCTTGGGCTAAGCTGTCAAACCAACTAAACTTGAGCAAAGCTCAAACTTAGCAACAGAAATTGGCTTTGTCATCATATCAGTAGGATTATCATGAGTACTGATCTTACATACCTTCAATTTACCTTATGAGATGACATCACAAACATAATGGTACTTGACATCAATATGCTTTGTTCTTTCATGGAACATCTGATCTTTAGTGAGACAAATAGCACTCTGACTGTCACAGAATAGGTCAATGCAAGAATCAACTCCACAAAGCTCAGCAAACAAACATTTCAGCCAAACTGATTCCTTCCATGCTTCCGCAATAGCCACATATTCTGCTTCTGTGGTAGACATAGCAACTACAGGCTGCAAAGTAGCCTTCCAACTCACAGCACAACTGCCAACAGTGAACATATATCCTGTGTGTGACCTGCGCCTATCCAAATCAGCAGCATAATCTGAATCCACATAACCAATGAGTCCCTGATCAGTTCTCACAAACTTCAAACAAGAATCTGTTGCTCCTCTGAGGTACCTGAAAATCCACTGAACTGCCTTCCAGTGTTCTTTACTAGGATTAGACATGTATCTACTGACCAAACTCATAGCATATGATAAATCTGGGCGAGAGCAAACCATAGCATACATCAAAGAACTAACAGCACTAGAATAAGGAACTTTGGACATGTATTCAACATCCTCATCTGAACTAGGACACTGAGAGGCTGACAATTTAAAGTGAGGTGCAATAGCAGTACTAACTGGCTTTGAATCATGCATATTGAAACGATGAAGAACCTTATTATTGTAATTATACTGACTAAGAAACAATAAATTAGATTTCCTGTCTCTACTAATCTCTATACCTAAAATTTTCTTAGCAGCACCAAGATCCTTCATATCAAACTCACTACTCAACAATTTCTTCAATGTAGTGATTTTTTTCTGCTCTTGGCAGCAATAGGCATGTCATCAACATATAACAGCAAGTATATAGGTGATCCATCAACAAACTTAATATATACACAGCTATCATAATCAGATCTTTTAAAGCCATGTAACAACATAAATGAATCAAACCTTTTATACCACTGACGAGGGGACTGTTTCAAACCATACAAATACTTCTTCAATTTGCAAACAAAATTCTCCTTGCCTGGTACTATGAATCCTTCTGGCTGATCCATGTATATTTTCTCCTCAAGCTCTCCATGTAAAAATACAGTCTTCACATCTAACTGCTCAAGCTCAAGATCACACATAGCAACAATACTAAAGAAAGTACGAATTGAACTATGCTTCACAATTGGAGAGAACACATCATTATAATCGACACCAGGAATCTGACTGGAACCTTTTGCAACTAACCTTGCCTTAAATCTTGGAGGCCCATTAGGAGATAAACCCTCCTTTCTTTTGAAGACCCATTTGCAGCGGACAGACTTTTTTTGTTTAGGCAAGTGCACAATCTCCCATGTGCCATTCTTCTCAAGGAACTGCATCTCCTCCTGCATAGCTGAGATTCACTTGTCCTTATCAACAGAATCAATGGCTTCAATATATGTTGCTGGCTCACTAGCATCCTCCACCTGTACAGCACAACTCAAAGCATAATAAGTCAAATTACACTCCTCAATTAAATGATTTGGAGGTCCACAACTCCTCTTTGACTTGCGAAGAGCAATAGGTACATCTAGATCCTCCTCTTGCTGCAAAACAGACTGTGAAACTGGAGGCGATTGCTGAACAGTATCATGAATATTGTCTGGAACATTATTACCAACAACTTTATTTTCCTGGTCATCCATAAACTCCACCTGCACACTGACATGTGGCTGCAATTTTTCAACTAAAGCATCATCTGTGGTCAAGCTATCAGTAAACATCACAGACTCATTGAAAACAACACTTCTGCTCATGAAAGTCTTTCTAGTTTCAGGATTCCACAATTTATATCCTTTGACTCCCGAACCATAACAAAAAAACAGACATTTAATAACTCTAGGCTCTAATTTTCTATTATCAACATGAACATAAGTAGTGCAGCCAAAAACTCTCAACTGTGAATAATCTGCAGGTGTACCAGACCATACCTCAATAGGAGTCTTCTTGTTGAGTGAAATAGAAGGCGACCTATTGATCAATTAGGATGCCCTGTTAGCAGCCTCTGCCCAAAAACACTTGCTCATGCGGGCATTGGACAGCATGTAACGAACCTTCAAGATTATGGTTCTGTTCATGCGCTCGGCTACACCATTCTGTTGCGGAGTATACAGGATGGTGTGATGCCTAACAATGCCTTCCTTCTTGCAATAATCATCAAAAGCATCCGAACAGAATTCTCCACCATTATCAGTACGAAATACCTTGACTTTCTTTTCAGTTTGCCTTTCTATCATGACTTTCTACTCTGAAAAAGCAGCAAAGGTATCATCTTTGTTTTTCAGAAAATAAAGCCACACTCTTCTAGAGTAATCATCAATAATGGTAAGCATATAACGAGCACCACCAAATGAAGGTTTACGAGAATGACCCCATAAATCAGCATGTACACAATCAAGTGTACCTTTTGTGGTATGAACAGAGGTATTGAATTTTACCCTCTTATGCTTACCAAAAACACAATGCTCGTAGAACTTCTTTCCACTCAAGATGCAGCCATCCAGAAAGTTTCTCTTCATCAATTCTGCCATGCCAAGCTCACTCATATGTCCAAGATGCATATGCCAAAGGTTAGTCTTACTAGGTTCAGAATTATTAACTATAGCAGCAGCGGCAACAAAACCATGCACAGTACTACCTCTGAGAACATATAAATTTGAAGCATTGAGATCACCAAGCAAACATACAAGAGAACCTTTTGATACCTTTACAACTCCACCTGAACCAGTGTAGTTAAGCCCTTCTTTATCAAGTGTGCTCAACGAGATTAGATTTCTCTTCATCCCTGGTATATGTCTCACGTTCTTCAGTGTGCGAATCATGCCATCATGGGTCTTGATCTGAACAGAATCGATGCCCACAATCTCACACGGGTTATCATCTCCCATACGCACAAAACCTCCATTCTGCAAAGGCTCATATGAACTGAACCAATCTCTGTTAGTGCACATATGAAAAGAACATGCGAAATTAAGTATCCATTCATCATGACCAGCAACACAACCAGCAAAGACAACCAGGCAATCTGATTTAGAATTATCAGCAGCAGAAGCAACACTAGCCTTACCATCAGAATTATTTTTTCTTTTCTCCTTATTCTGCAATTTCCATCATTCTTCAATGTTGTGAGATTTCCTCTTGCAATACTTACAGAATTTCTTCTTGGGACCTTTGGACTGGAAGCGGCCTCTACCGTCATTGCTCTTGAAATGATCATTGTTGTTGCTCGATGATCTATGCTCAGATCTGCCTCTAACATGCAAGGCGTCTCCCCTTGAGGATGATTCATCAGCCTGCACCATGCCTTTCATCTTCTCCCTGGACTGGAGTGCCTCACAGACTTCAGCAAGGGTTAGTTCATCACGGCTTAATAATATGGTATCACGGAAACTTGCATACGAACTGGGCAAAGAGCATAATAAAAGAAGACCTAAGTCCTCATCATCATATTCGACTTCCATCGACACTAGGTCGGAAACGATCTCTTTGAAGACAGATAGGTGACTCAGCATCGATTCACCCTTCTGCATCTTAAGCGTGAATAGCTTCAACTTCATATGCATTTTACTGGTTAGATCTTTGGACATGCAGATTGATTCTAGTTCGAGCCAGAGTTCTGCAGCATGTTTTTCCTGCAGCACTTCTTGCAAAATATCATTAGACAAATGAAGCTGAATCAGAGATAGGATCTTACGATCTCTCCGCTTTTCTTCAGCGGTCCACTCATCCTTTTTCTTCTTCCCGAAGCCTTCCAGCGTCTCATCAAGATCTTGAGATTGCGCCAGAACAGCATGCACCTTGACTTGCCATAGCGAGAACCTCGTCTTGTAATCCAGCGGCGGTAGATCATACTTCATCGATGCTATCGCGGAACCCTAACCAAAACTCTGATACCACTTGTTAGAAACGACGGCAAAGAAACGACGAAGAACAGCAAGATCAAACCATAGGAGACACGAGGATTTAACATGGAAAATCCTTCCAATGCGAAAGGGAAAAATCACGGGCGCCAGCCTGCAAATCTTCACTATATCGGGTGTGTGTTTACAACGCCTTGTGGTGGCTTACAAGAGGAATCAACTAAACGAAGAACAAGCCCTAAAGGGTATATAAATCGGATTAATGTTCTCTGGTACAGTCTATGGGTCAGATATATAGGAGAGTCACATGGTCTCCTCAACTTCCACTAGCAATGTGAGATTAACAGTTTGCACCACATGGGCTTTTGTGATTTATTTGAAATAATTGAAATACTTCATGGGCCAAGCCCAAATTCCAACAATCTCCGACCGGATCTCAAATGCCCATTTAGAGAGCCTTTTCTTGTGTAATGAATTTGGATCACAATATAACAGATTTAACAATAAGCCCACTTTTCTCCAAGATCAAATCACTTGGTGTGTAGCTTCTGTAAGCATGAGGCATTAGCAGATCATAGTCATAGATGTCGGCGTATAGTACGTACCGATGGTGGCATAGGTGGTATAGCCGTCGCCCGTCGGCGGTGCTCTTGTGGCCGACGATCACCGTCTTCCCCTTGCCGTCGCTCATCAGCATCACGTTCTTCTGCTTGCTCGAGATACACATGCTCTCGTCGTACCGCCCGGCTTTCACGTGGATCACCTTCCTCCCGCCTCCCCCTCCACCGCCGTCATGGCCGCGATCACCTCGTTGATGCTCCCGCGCGTGCATCCCATTGCCGTCGAGCGCCACCACTGCGTCAATGGTGACGCCACCGCTCGTCGTTCCCGCGGGGGCCTCCAGGAGTTTCCTGTAATGTTCCATTACCTGCGACGGGAATGCTACAGGTGGCGTGGGCACTCCGCCGGGCGGGATAAGAATGTTGCTTGTTATGAAACATGAGTTCTCAGCTAGTGAACTCATGCAGCACGACATGACTGGAGAAGTTGTTGCCGCGTTGCTCTGCTCTGCATAACTCATTTGGGTGAAATTAACATATATTGACCGCTATGGTTCATGTAATATTGACCCCACCACGTCCTATATATTGGAGCCTGCTTAATGTGCCGGCGCCAATAAGTTCCCTTACTTCCGGTCGATTTCCGACAAGGGGGAATCACACGCATCAAAAAAAATTGTCATTTTCTGATAAAACATTTGGAGAGAAACTTTCCGTGAAAAAAGATTTGGAGAGAAAAGAGAAAATTTTAATGAGAAAAAGTTTGGAAGACAATTTTTTGAGAAAATTTGAAAAAGAAAAATTTTGCATCCAAAAATCCAAATAAAAGTTTGAGAAAAAATATTTTGAAAAAATTTTTGCGTCCAAAAACCGAAATAAAAAGATTAGGAAAAAAATTTTGTAAAAACTTTTGCACCCAAAAATCAAAAAAAAAGGAAAAAACCGCTACCCTGGAGTTTCCCGCCGGTGAGCGCTCCCTCACCCCCGTCTCACCCCCGTCGCCGGAGGCGAGTGCCCGAGAGGAGCACCCTACCGGCACCGCCGGCGAGCACCTTGTAAGGTCGAGATGGCGGACTAGAGGGGGGGTGAATAGTCCTTTATAAAACTAATTGCGCCGGCTAACCGAAACTTATTCGGAATTGAAACTATTCGCTTATCCAAGACTTCACCCCTCTAACTATGACTCTAAGGCACCTCCAAAAAGATCCTACACAAAGCAAATGGAGTGCCAAGCTAGTAAGAGCTCTCCTAACAATTCTAATGCCAAGTCACACAAGCCTAAATACTAGTACTTCACAAACCGGGGAGCTCCTACACAATTCTAATGAGCAAAAGCACAAAACCAAACCTAAACTCACTAGATGCTCAAGGACAAGGATACACAATCCAAATCCAAGAGCTCAACTTGCTTAGCTACACAATCTAAGCACGAGCAACTAATTAAGCTACACAAGCTAACTAGTTACACTAGGATCTCTACTTCTAGCTACACAAGCAAAAAGATGATTAGCAAGCTACACAAGCTAACTAATCACTAGAGAGCAACTACACAAGCACAAGATATAGATGAATGTAAATACAAGGCTTATGATTTGGAGAATGCAAACCACCGAGAAGAGTAGACAAGATTGACATGGTGATTTTTATCCTGAGGTTCACTTGGTTGCCACCAAGCTAATCCCCGTTGAGACAAGCTCCAAGGTTGCCGCCGATCCTCTTGCTAGTGGTGACTCTCAAGTCACACTCTCCCATGTGGAGTGCTCACACCGAGCTCTAGCACATGATCCGGCCGGACCACTTGTTGCTCTTCACGTCTCGCTCAACTAGAGTTGCTCTTCGTGGCTCCTGCGGGGTGAGCACAATACCCCTCACAATCTCTTCTTCGGAGCACCGCACAATCTTCTTGCGGGCTTCAACGGAGCCTCTTGCCACCAAGCCATCTAGGAGGTGGCAACCTCCAAGAGTAACAAGCATACCAGCTTGCAACACGATCACCTAGTGCCACTTGATGCAATCTCTCAAAGCATTCGCACTAGAATCGCTCTCTCACTCGATCGGATGATTACTATCAAGTTAGAGTGAGTAGAGGGCTCTCATGCACTCTCACACATGGACACCAAGTCCCCAAGGTGCTCAGCAATCTCAAATGGCCGGCCACACCCTCTATTTATAGAGGGAGGCCCCAAACTAGCCGTTACACTCAAATCCCGTGAAAATAGAATTTTCGCGGACTGTCCGCCTCACAGAGACCGGACCGTCTGCCATTCAAAACCAACGGCTAGAACTGCAATGATTATATATCAGAGTCGACCGTTAGAGCCCCGGGCGGACTGTCCGCACCCCTGGGGCGGACCGTCTACGGTTCAAAACGTTGAACCAACCGATTTGCAAACGTCTCTGACTAAATCTGGAAGTGACCGGCGGACTGTCCGCTCCCTAGGGGCGGACCGTCTGCCGTTCAAAAAGTGAGAACACACAGAAACCACAGTGTTTCTGTCCCAGAATTTTCAGTAGGAGGCGGACCGTCCGTCCCCAAGGGCCGGACCGTCCGCAGTACAATTTGGACACCCAAGACAGAACTACCAAGTTTCTGCGCCCGTTTCAACTTTTTAAGGCGGACCGTCCTCCCCCATGGACCGGACGGTCCGCAGTTCATTTTGGACCACCAACAGAGCCAAAAACGGTTATGTTCGAGCTCAACCGAGATAACGGCGGACCGTCCGCCCCCAAGGAGCGGACCGTCCGCAGGTCTATTTCCAGCAGAAATATACCTTGGTAAAACGGCCATAACTCTTAGCTCCAATGTCCAAATTTGGTGATCTTGGACTCTATGGAAAGCTTATTCAGAGGGATACACAACCCAACTGAATATTTGATCCAAAACACAATGGATCAAAGCAGTATTTCACTCCAAGAGTCAACCTAATCTCCGAAGAACACCGAAAAGCCTCTCTTGCTTCCCCAAGTTGATAAACATCAACTCCAACTCTTTCTCCTTTGCAAATGTGCCAACACCACCACATGAACAACACCATGTGCATGTATGTTAGCATTTCACAATCATTTTCAAAGAACTTTCACTTGATCTCACCACGCCACTTGATCCTAGCAACATCGCAATGTTAGATCGCTCAAGTGGCACTAGATGACCGATATGCAAACAAGTTTGCCCCTCTTGATAGTACGGCCATCTATCCTAAATCCGGTCATGCACTTCTCTACACAACCTTTGACCGGTGAAATGAAATGCTCTACAAGTCATATCTTTGCCTTGCGCATTCCATTTCATCTTCCCAAATGTTGATGCCACACAAGCACCAAACTCCATCAAGCCTTTTGATCATCATCATGAGTCAACACTTGGCTTGATCTTCCTTGAATGATATGATCCACTCCATATCATCACATGACCTCTTTGGTCCATCGATCATGACCTAGTTCGCTCTTCACCGTTGCCTCGGTCCATCGGCGCCAAATGCTGCCCAAGCTTCACCGCCTCGCGGTCCCTCGCTTCAAAGCCTTGACTTGTCCTTCTCCATTGCAACCGGTCCATCAAGCAAAGCCTTGTCTTGATCTTCTCCACTTTGGTCACATAACTCCATGTCATGTCTCATATGCAATAAGTTCCTCCATCACACTATATGAGCATAGCATCAACCCTTAGCCATTTCTCCTCCATGGCACATGTCGCTCATACTAGTGTCTTTGTGTGGACTAATCTCCTGTGTATCTCGACATAAACACTTATTAGTCCACCTAAGTTGTCACTCAATTACCAAAACCAAACAAGAGCCTTTCACACCTTCGCCGCCGCTTCCCCCATCCTCCACGAGCGGCCTCGCCGTCGCCGCCGCTGAGCGCTCCCTAGCCGCCGGAACTGGAGGCTAGCACCCGGTGGGAGCACCCTAGCGCCGGCCGCCGCCTCCCACATCCCCCGCGAGCGACCTCGCCGCTGACGCCCCCATCCTCCGCATGCAGGGCCGCTAGATCCAAACCAGAAAGAGAAAGGAAGGAGAGAGAAAGAGAAAAGAGAATGTGAGAAAGAGAAAAGAGAATGTGAGTGGAGATATCACAGGAAGGCCTAGCCACTAGGAATGGGTTGGGGGGAGTGACGTGGGCGTAGGGCCCTGTACGATGAGTTGATCGTGGGTTTGCTTTCATCCGGTCACCCGCAGTAGCAGGATTTAGTATATATTCTTATGAGTACAATAAATTGTTTATCATATTATGTAGGCCCCATAAAAACTTGTAACCTCAAAGCAATGATGATTCTCTTTTTTTAGACCAATTAGAGGGACTAAACCAAAGACAATTTCAAAACTAATCACATAAGTCGTAGCTAACATACAAATAGAACCTAATCGACATGAAAAGGAAGGGCTAAAGTTACGGTGCGATTATACATCACCAGAGGCGATGAAAACAAGAACCATCACCACAAGAATATTTACATGCGGTGATTAAATGGACCG
This sequence comes from Panicum virgatum, assembly GCF_016808335.1. Taxonomy (NCBI): domain Eukaryota; kingdom Viridiplantae; phylum Streptophyta; class Magnoliopsida; order Poales; family Poaceae; genus Panicum; species Panicum virgatum. Next base: position 11,351,160 of record NC_053143.1, on the reverse strand, counting down.
GTAGCCCAACAAGTAGATCTAGGCTCTATTTAATTCACCGCTCCACAAACTTCATGGGAAAATCCACGGGAGGAAAGAGAAAGAGACAATGCAAGTAGAGACAAAAATTGATGACATCAGCCACATCCAAAGGATTTTCAAATTAAAAGTCTATAAAACTTAAAATATATATCCAAAGTAAATTCCGATTACACCATTATCTTTCTTGTGACGCAAGATCTCACTTGCCAATCTGTGCAGGATATTTTTTGAAAATAATTTTTTACTACTAAATAATTTATTTTATCTACTGGGAACAAATATTTTAATAATATGAACAAATAATTCTACGAACAAAAAACTAAATATGATGAACAAATAATATTATATTATGAACAAAATATTAAACATCACGAACATTTGATTGTATAGGATAAATAATGAAAAATGTATATCATAAACAAATGAATCAACATCACCGAACAATTTAGTCCACAAAGTGAACAAATAATTTGATATTACGACCAAATTAGTTCATGCAGTTAAATAATTTTACATGAAGAACAACACATCCACCTGGCAAATAAATTATTTTTATATGCAAATGGAACATGAACCTGAGATGAACAAGTCAGTATATAAGTAAATTATATTACACGCCAACTAATGAGTCTAGAATGCAAATAAACTTGTATACATAAGTGTGAGATATTGTTAAATATGAAAAAATAGATAGAAATAAAAAACTAAATGAAGTGAAGATAAAAAATATCAGTAAAAAGACCGGGTAAGTGACATAAATATAAAATTTATCACTACTTGAATTTTTATGTACCAAGAAAACTATCCACAAACTTACAATGAAAAGAGCAAGGAAAAGGTATAGACATAAAAAAAAGAATAGATAGAATAATAAACCAAATGGAGTCACGCTGATTAGATTAGAAATAAAGTAAAGAAGGAATAAAGAAATGGGAAAAAAATAAAAATAGAGAAGAAAAAGAAAAAAAGAAAAAAAGCTAAAACTTTACATGCATGCAGCATGTGTGAACAGCGCGCCACCCAATAGTTTGAGCACATTGAAAGCATCTAGGCCCCTAATTCGAGTTTTGGTAATTAATGACAACGGTTTGTGGATTAACGATTTCAGTTGAGATAATGAGTATAGGTTGATCCACGGATGAAAGAGATTTGATTGTGAGCGTATGAAGTTTTGGAGATGATGAGCAAAGCTCGAGCTCAAGGCAAAGGTATAAAATAGGGCTTTTGTATTTTACCGGTCACAAGGCGTTTAGTGGATGAAAAGTGACCGGATTTGTTGGATAGATAGCCGTACTATCAAGAGGGGTTGTGTACTCATGCTTGACGGGTCTTTAGTGCCATTTTGCTCAAAATATCTAGTTGCATGCATGAGGGCTAACGGTGTTTTGAAAAGATTTGAAAAAGACTAAGTTTGAAAGCTGACTGAGTAACGGCGGACAGTCCGCACCAGTGGGGCGGACAGTCCGCGACCGTTCCAGAGAGCTTGCAGAGTCTCTGGTGGGCTCGCGGACGGTCCGGCCCAGGTGGGCGGACGGTTCGCCACTGTTTTTCAAATGTGTACCAGAAAGGGTGTCTGTCTGGTGTGAGCTTCAAAGTTGAACAGCGGACAGTCCGCCCATGGGGCGCGGACGGTCCGCAGGCTAATCTCAAAATTGTTCCCGAGACGATGTTTGTCTCTGGTGGGTTGGAACTCTTAACTGCGGACGGTCCGCCACTGGGGCGCGGACGGTCCGCCAGGACTTAACGGCTAGTTCTGACATGCATTTATTGCACTCTGACTCACTGGTTTATAACGGCGGACAGTCCGGTTTTTGAAACGCGGACGGTCCGCGACTTCGCAGAAAAGAGTGTAACGGCTAGTTTTTTTAGGGGTGTCTATATATACCCAATGCCCGGCCATTGGGAGGTCCTCTTGGCCATGTGGATAGCATTCTTGACACATTAGAGCTAAGGCATCCCTCTCTCACACACACTTGCTTAGAGATTGCATTCTTGAGAGTGTGAGAGCTTCCTAGTGCATTGCATCAAGAGTTTGAGCTTTGTGGCATTAGGGAAACTTCAAGCAAGCGTCATCAACTTGTTACTCTTGGGAGTTGCCGCTCCCTAGACGGCTTGGAGAAGTGGATTTCGTGGAGTACCTCCAAGGAGATTGTTGAGGAGCCCCGATTTCGGTTGTGAGAGGTTTTGTGCTCACCTCACCGGAGTGGTGAAGGGCAACTCTAGTGGAATCGAGGTGTGGAGTGGTTTCTTGATTCAAGCCGGCTCAAGATCAAGAGGTTCTTGATAGAGGAGCGGTTGATTCTTCGAATCCACCTCAACGTGGATTAGGGGTGACCGGCAAGTCATCGACACCACGGGATAAACTCTTGTGTCAAGCTTGGTTACTTCTCTTGCTCACTTTAATTGTTGTTTTACTTTGAGCAATTTACCTTACTAGAGCTTGATTTGTATCTTGTCACCCTAGATTGCAAACCCATCTAGAGATAGTTGTAGCATAACATAGGGCTTTCCTTTGTTACTAATTAAATTTCTCTAGTGTTATTGGTTTTAGTTTTTAAACCGCCTATTCACCCCCCTCTAGTCGGTGTTCTTGATCCTACAAGTGGTACCAGAGCTAAGTACTCCATTAATTGCGGATTTAACCATCTTGGAGTAGAACAATGACTAGTGATCATGGGATTCATGTTGGGAAGCCACCGTTCTTTGATAGGAACAATTATGATTATTGGAAGACTAGGATGTCGGCTCATCTCAAAGCCATGAGTAGAAAGCTATGGAGAGTAGTAAGTGATGGATATGTCATTTTGGACCCAAAGAGTTTGACACCCCTAGATGAGGAAAATGAGACACTAAATGATCAAGGGGTTAATGTGCTCTTTAGTGCTCTTGATGTGAATGAATTTAATAGAGTCAAGAGCCTCACAAATGCATATGACATATGGAAGAAGCTCATGGAAATTCATGAGGGCACATCAACCGTGAAGGAGGCCAAGTTGTATTTGCTTAAAGGGAATTTTAGTGAATTCACCATGAAGAAGGATGAGAGTATAGCCGAGATGTTCAACCGGCTAAATGACATTGTGAATGACCTCAAGGGACTTGGATTTGAGGTACTGGATGAGGATTTCAACCACAAATTTCTTAGATGTCTTCCGGAAAGATATGACACAATTGTGACCTTACTTGTAAGGTCAAATGTGAAGACCGCAACTCCCACACAAATATTGGGAGAAATTCTCACCCATGACATGTTCAAGAAATCTCAAGATGAAGCTCATGGTGGAGAAATTGATGTGAAAAAGAAAAGTGTGGCATTCAAAGCTCAAGATAGCAAAAATGAAGAAGAAAGTGGGTGCCAAGAAGAAGAATCGGATGAGGAGATGGCTCTCTTTGTCAAGAGATTCAATAGAATGATGAGCAAGAAGAACTTTGGCAAGAGAGGTCAATCATCAAGAAAAAATCCTTTTGTGGACAAGACTTGCTTCAATTGTGGTGAAGTAGGTCATATCATTGTCAATTGTCCAAACAAGAAAAAGGACAAGAAAAATGATGAAAAGAAGAAGAAGAAGTTCATCAAGAAGAAGAAGAATGGCCAAGCTTATTTTGTTGAATGGGATTCCGATGGAAGCTCCGATGATGATGATGATGATGATGATGATGATGATGACAAGCCATCCAAGGGAGTTGCCGGGATCGCTATCAAGGAGGCTCCATCACTCTTCTCTACACCACATTGTCTTATGGCAAAGGGTGGTGCAAAGGTACAACAAGATGGTGAACTTGATGAACTTTCATATGATGATCTTGTTGAAATGCTTAATGATGCCGATGAATTCATGACAAAAGAAAAAGCTAAGTTGAAGGACTTGAAGTTGAAGTTTACTTCTCTTCAAGATTCCTATGAGGAGCTAAAGACTTCTCATGAGAATCTCAAAGAAACTCATGAGAAGCTTGAGGAAGCTCACAATACCTTGCTTAGTCATGAAAGAAAAGCAACTTTGAGCATTGGTGTTAGTTGTGATTTAATTGATGATAAATCTTGTGGCTCTAGCTCTACTAGTTCTCTTTGCACCAAAATTGATAACCCTTCTTGCAATGAATCTCTCATTATGGAAAATGATTTGTTAAAGAAAGAGGTTACTTGCTTGACTAATGATTTGAGAAAATGCTATGATAGTAGAGCAAAGTTTAATCATTGTTGGGCAAGCCAAAAGTTCACCTTGAACAAGCAAGGGTTTGGATATATTCCTAAGAAAGGGAAGAAGGCTTTTGTGCAAACCAAAACTACCTTTGTGAAGAGTTGTGGCAAGCCATATTGTGAAAAATGCAAGAAGGTTGGCCATGTTGAGAAGAATTGCACCAACAAGTCATATCCTTTGATTCAAGTTACATGCTTTTGAAAAATTCAAATGGCAATGTTAGTGCAAAATTTGTTGGGATACCTATAAATGGTGCTAAAAAGAATGTCATTTTGGTGCCAAAAGTCTTGGTCACTAATGTGGTCACTAACGTTCAAGGACCCAAGAAAGTTTGGGTACCTAAAAGAGTTACTTCCTCTTTGTAGATGAATTACAAGTCCGGAGGAAGACATTGGGTGCTTGATAGTGGATGCACTCAACACATGACCGGAGATCAAATGATGTTTTCCTCTCTAGATGAGAATGTGGGTGGCTATAGTGACATCATCTTCGGTGACAATAGCCGGGGCAAAGTCAAAGGAGTTGGTACAATTCCTATCTCAAGCAATCATTCTCTTTCAAATGTATTGTTGGTTGATTCTCTCAAGTTTAATCTCTTAGCGGTCACTCAACTTTGTGATTTTGGATATAAGTGTAGTTTCACTAAAGATGATGTTGTAGTGACTAGTTTGGATGGAAAAGATCACATCTTTACGGGATTTAGACATGAGGATGTATATCTTGTGGATTTTGCTACTAAAGAGGCAAATTTGTCCACTGGCTTATTCACTCAATCATCTTTGGGTTGGTTATGGCATAGAAGGCTTGGTCATGTTGGCATGAAGCAACTCAACCGACTTTTGAAGCATGATTTAGTAGTTGGCTTGAAGAATGTAAAGTTTGATAAAGATAAGCTTTGTAGTGCATGTCAAGCCGGAAAGCAAGTTGCAAATACTCATCCCACTAAGAGTGTCATGTCAACCGAGAGACCATTGGAATTATTGCATATGGATTTATTTGGTCCTACAACATATAGAAGTATTGGTGGAAATTGCTATTGTCTTGTGGTAGTGGATGATTCTCAAGTACAAGATCAAGTTGGTTCATCTAGTGCACCTTCTTCATCAACTCAAGAACCCATTGTTCCTCAAAGAATTCATCATGTTCTTGCAAAGGATCATCCGGTGGATCAAATCATGGGTGATATTAGTAAGGGTGTCCAAACTCGATCTCGCATTGCTTCATTTTGTGAACATTATTCTTTTGTATCTTTTCTTGAACCTAACCATGTAGATGAAGCATTGAGAGATCCGGATTGGGTGAATGCTATGCACGAAGAATTGAATAATTTCACCCGGAATCAAGTTTGGGATTTAGTAGAGAGGCCCAAGAATTATAATGTTATTGGCACAAAATGGGTTTTTAGAAACAAGCAAAATGAAGATGGAATTGTTGTGAGAAATAAGGCAAGATTGGTAGCTCAAGGCTTCACTCAAGTCGAAGGTTTGGATTTCGGTGAAACTTTTGCTCCCGTTGCTAGATTAGAAGCTATTAGAATTTTATTAGCTTATGCTTGCTCTCACAACATTAAACTTTTTCAAATGGATGTGAAAAGTGCTTTCTTGAATAGCAAGATTAGTGAACTTGTTTTTGTTGAGCAACCTCCTGGTTTTGAAGATCCCAAGAAGCCAAATGATGTATACAAGCTCTCTAAAGCTCTTTATGGTCTTAAGCAAGCTCCACGAGCTTGGTATGAAAGATTGAGGGATTTTCTTATTTCTAAGGGCTTCAAAGTTGGTAAGGTTGATACTACTTTGTTCACTAAAGATATTGGAAAAGATTTGTTTGTTTGTCAAATTTATGTTGATGATATTATCTTTGGTTCAACTAACCCAAGCTTTTGTGAGGAATTTGGTGAAATGATGTCTAGGGAATTTGAGATGTCCATGATTGGTGAATTGAGTTTCTTTCTTGGACTTCAAATCAAGCAACTCAAGTAAGGCACCTTTGTGTGTCAATCAAAATATGTGAAGGATATCTTGAAGAAATTTGGTATGGAAGATGCAAAACCAATCAAGACTCCTATGGCCACAAATGGGCATCTCGACCTAGATGAGGGAGGTAACCCGGTTGACCAAAAGCTTTACCGTTCTATGATTGGTAGTTTGCTTTATTTGACTGCATCTAGGCCCGACATCATGTTTAGTGTTTGCATGTGTGCACGATTTCAAGCCGCACCTAGAGAATGTCATTTGACCGCCGTCAAAAGGATCTTGAGATACTTGAAATATTCTCCTAATATTGGTTTGTGGTATCCCAAGGGTGCTCATTTTGATTTGGTTGGATTCTCGGATTCGGATTATGCGGGGTGCAAGGTTGATAGGAAAAGCACCTCCGGTGGTTGTCAATTTCTTGGAAGATCTCTTGTATCATGGTCATCAAAGAAGCAAAATTCCGTGGCTCTTTCAACCGCCGAAGCGGAATATATCTCGGCCGGAAGTTGTTGTGCACAATTGTTATGGATGAAGCAAACTCTTCTAGATTATGGTGTGAAATTTGATGAAATTCTCTTGTTGTGTGATAATGAAAGTGCCGTGAAGATTGCCTCTAATCTGGTTCAACATTCAAGAACCAAGCATATTGATATCCGCCATCATTTTCTTAGAGATCATGTGAACAAGGGTGATATCAAGATTGATGGTATTGGCACGGATGATCAATTAGCCGATATATTTACCAAGCCTTTGGATGAATCTCGGTTTTGCAAGTTGAGAAATGAGTTAAATATCATTGACTTCTCAAATGTGGCTTGAAAACTAGCACATGTGGTATATGGTTCTTTAATGCTCTCCTTGTTTCATTTTTCTGAATTTTTGAGGTATTTTTGAGCCATTTATGAGTTTTCATGATTCTACTCGATTTATTTTTGAATTCTTGTTGAAACTTGCTCATATGAGTCTTTTGAAGGTTTTTATGCAATATTTGAGATTTTTGGATTTTTATATGAGCAATGATCCCAAACCGGAGTTGGAATTGAGAAAATTGGCACAATTCTGGACAGTCTGAAATTTGGTACTGCGGACAGTCCGCAGGTAAGGGGCGGACAGTCCGCCAAAGGACCGCGGACGGTCCGCCTGTGCTGGGCAGTTTTTACCAGAGGCAGTTTCAGTCGGTTGGCAGTGTAAAAAATTCAACGGCGGACGGTCCGCCAGGATATCGCGGACAGTCCGCGACTGGACAGAAAGGTGGGGTCGGCCAGACTTGACTTATATTGGATGTCCCTCTCACTCTCCCCCACCAAACCGCACATATCCTCCAAAAGACTCTCTCTCTCTCTCTCAAGCACGTGGGGGAGACAATAAGGTCAAGCCTTTTTGGAGTGGTTCCCGGACGGTCCGAGCACATCCCCGGACTCTTCTCAAGATTGTGCATCATGTCCTCTCGGTATTTCGATGAATCCCTAACTCTTGTGCTTGGATTTCTTTATTGGAAAGAGTTAGGGTTAGATGCTCCGATCTATTTTTTGGACCATGGATTCTTGAAAATACTTGGGGGATCTTATTCCTAGTGATGAGGAGATGCTATAGTTTAATTTTGGTTGGTGGATTTGAATCGAAACTCAAAATGTGGGTGAATCAAAGATGAGGGCGATTTTGTGTTCCTGCGCAGAACAGATGGGTCGCGGACAGTCCGCCTGCTGGACGCGGACGGTCCGCCGTGGTAGTTCATGAACCGCGGACGGTCCGCATTCAGAAGTGCGGACGGTCCGCTAGTATCAGATTTTTCAGATCAGTGCTGAATTGAGTTATATCATTAAGGATTGATTCTATGACTTTAGTAATTGTTCTTATGGTTAAATCTTGATCTCAGGCCACCTCGGAAGATCATCAAGGCCACTGCTTCAAAAATTAAGAAGGCAATGACTTCCAAGAGACAAAGAGATAGTGATGACTCGGATGATGTGGATTATGCTCCAAATGTCAGTGAGATGGCTGCTGCATCTTCAGTGGGAGATGTTGGTGATGAGTCTTCAGAGGAAGATACTGAGGGGGTTGACAATGATGTTACAGATTTGATGGGGCTGGATCTACCTAGTCGACAGTGGACTGCAGAAAGCTATGCAAATGCAAGAGCAGTGGATCAGTTCAGCTTGCCTCGTGACACCAACATTCTCTTCTTCAAAACCGAGGTACAAAAAGATGTTTACTTTGGTCATCTAATTAAGAAAAATGTATTCAAATATCAGACCATTGACATAGGCTACATGAGACAACAACAAGTCATGACTGATCTAGTAGATAGATTTCAGCAAATGGGGTTAGCTAATTTTCTGCAGCATAGGTGTGATTGGAATGAAACTGTGATACGCCAGTTCTATGCCACTCTAGAGATCAACATGGTTGAGGAAACATTTAGGTGGACAACTGGCAAAAGAACCTATGGTGCTACATTTGCACAGTTTGCTGAGGCAAATGAATTGGATTATAATTTCATCACTAGTGAGCAAAGTATGAATATTGTGTTAGAAAACCCTCTAGATGAGAATGACTATCCCATGTTCTATGAGCCTGCACATCTTGGAATTGCTAGAACTTTTGGGGGCACTCAGGGTCTGAGGCATCATCCTGCAGTGATCAATAAGATTGCTAGAGTCACATTCATGCCTAAGAGTGGCAACAAGGACAAGATTAGAGGACACTATTGGAATGTGATATCTCATATCATGAATGGAAATAGAATCAATGTCATTGCTCTTATCATGGATCAGCTTGCAGATTTGAGGCTAAACATGGAAATGAACTTATGTTTTGCTCCATATATTATGTCCATCATCAAGGTTAAGACTAGCTTCAGAGGGATATGTGAAAGCAAGCACACACCTTTCAGGCCATTCAAGAATGACAATGCTTTTCTCTTGAGGCCTTTGACTCCCTTCCCTGGAGATGATATGGATGCAGCACAGGGGCAAGATGATAGTGATGATGGTGCTCACATGGGAGCAGCTGCAGCTCAGCATGCCATGCCACCACCGCATCCTCCAGCACAGCAACAGTGGGCTCCTCCAACTGGCTATTTTGACCCATACTTTGCATCCATGCAGAAGAGCATGTCCTCTCAGATTGCGGGGTTGGCCAGTCGGATACAGAATCAGATGACCCTAAACTTTCAGAACATGCAGCAGCAGATGCTCCAGCCCATGATGGCTCAGATGCAGGGGTTTCATGAGAGTTTACACTCAGATATAGCAGCTCTTGACTCACGTTTTGAGGATTTGCCCTCTTCTGAGCAGTTTGAGCAGAGACAGGAGCAGTTAGAGCAGCGCTTTGACGCCTTCAGCACTGCCTTCACTGGATTTTCGGATCACTTCTACTCGGTATTTCCGGCTCCAGTGCCGCCTCCAGAGTTCTACCCGCACCAGCCGTTCTACCCACCGCCACCTCCTCCACCAGCCGTTTGACTTTCTTGGCAATTGATGCCAAAGGGGGAGAAGGAGCTTTGGAGTGCTTGGATCTAGGGGGAGCTCATGGACTTTTTATGGAGATCATTCGTTTTCAGCTTCCGCTTGCCTCTCATGTTTTATTTGTGTCTTTCATGAACTCTATTTGAGACTTGTGTTTGGATTTGAACATTTGGTTTGTATTGTGTGATGAACTATGTTAGTTTATACTACTCTTATCTATTTATGTTCATCTTGTGGTTGTGAGGTTGTGCTAACCATGCTAAAGTCCATATCATATATATTTTGTATCTTGTATGCCTCGATTTCCACTTGTAGGGAAAACTCCGTCAAAAGTTTCAAATATATATATGTATACTTGGTATTCATGCAAATTTATATGCACATATCAAGGGGGAGTTCTCTCTACTCATCGAACTTGGTGAATTTATTCATACCATATTCTGAAATTTTCATGAAAATGAGTAAGTTCTTCCAAAGTTCAATTCCAAGTCCACCTTATGCCTAGCGTATAAAGTTGACTTGAAAACTTTTATCACTCCAAAATTAAGTGTTGTCATCAATTACCAAAAAGGGGGGAGATTGAAAGCATCTAGGCCCCTAATTCGAGTTTTGGTAATTAATGACAACGGTTTGTGGATTAACGATTTCAGTTGAGATAATGAGTATAGGTTGATCCACGGATGAAAGAGATTTGATTGTGAGCGTATGCAGTTTTGGAGATGATGAGCAAAGCTCGAGCTCAAGGCAAAGGTATAAAATAGGGCTTTTGTATTTTACCGGTCACAAGGCGTTTAGTGGATGAAAAGTGACCGGATTTGTTGGATAGATAGCCGTACTATCAAGAGGGGTTGTGTACTCATGCTTGACGGGTCTTTAGTGCCATTTTGCTCAAAATGTCTAGTTGCATGCATGAGGGCTAACGGCGTTTTGAAAAGATTTGAAAAAGACTAAGTTTGAAAGCTGACTGAGTAACGGCGGACAGTCCGCACCAGTGGGGCGGACAGTCCGCGACCGTTCCAGAGAGCTTGCAGAGTCTCTGGTGGGCTCGCGGACGGTCCGGCCCAGGTGGGCGGACGGTCCGCCACTGTTTTTCAAATGTGTACCAGAAAGGGTGTCTGTCTGGTGTGAGCTTCAAAGTTGAACGGCGGACAGTCCGCCCATGGGGCGCGGACGGTCCGCAGGCTAATCTCAAAATTGTTCCAGAGACGATGTTTGTCTCTGGTGGGTTGGAACTCTTAACTGCGGACGGTCCGCCACTGGGGCGCGGACGGTCCGCCAGGGCTTAATGGCTAGTTCTGACATGCATTTATTGCACTCTGACTCACTGGTTTATAACGGCGGACAGTCCGGTTTTTGAAACGCGGACGGTCCGCGACTTCGCAGAAAAGAGTGTAACGGCTAGTTTTTTGAGGGGTGTCTATATATACCCAATGCCCGGCCATTGGGAGGTCCTCTTGGCCATTTGGATAGCATTCTTGACACATTAGAGCTAAGGCATCCCTCTCTCACACACACTTGCTTAGAGATTGCATTCTTGAGAGTGTGAGAGCTTCCTAGTGCATTGCATCAAGAGTTTGAGCTTTGTGGCATTAGGGAAACTTCAAACAAGCGTCATCAACTTGTTACTCTTGGGAGTTGCCGCTCCCTAGACGGCTTGGAGAAGTGGATTTCGTGGAGCACCTCCAAGGAGATTGTTGAGGAGCCCCGATTTCGGTTGTGAGAGATTTTGTGCTCACCTCACCGGAGTGGTGAAGAGCAACTCTAGTGGAATCGAGGTGTGGAGTGGTTTCTTGATTCAAGCCGGCTCAAGATCAAGAGGTTCTTGATAGAGGAGCGGTTGATTCTTGGAATCCACCTCAACGTGGATTAGGGGTGACCGGCAAGTCATCGACACCACGGGATAAACTCTTGTGTCAAGCTTGGTTACTTCTCTTGCTCACTTTAATTGTTGTTTTACTTTGAGCAATTTACCTTACTAGAGCTTGATTTGTATCTTGTCACCCTAGGTTGCAAACCCATCTAGAGATAGTAGTAGCATAACATAGGGCTTTCCTTTGTTACTAATTAAATTTCTCTAGTGTTATTGGTTTTAGTTTTTAAACCGCCTATTCACCCCCCCTTTAGTCGGTGTTCTTGATCCTACACACATGCACCCAAACGGATCATACATGCACCAAAATAGATCTGCTGGGCTGTCAGAAATCTATCAGGCCGATTCCTCGTAGTGGCCCGTCCGACACGCTTTCAGGCAATGGACACTGGTTCTGTAACGCGCGCAATATATAGTCCTCCGGTTAAAGTTAAGGCATGAGAATCAAAGAAAGAAATCGGCCCAAATAGCCAAATCAGCCCAATTATAAAACAGAAGAGGAGGAGAGCTCACATTCTCTTCCGCGCTCTCCCGGCAGCGGACGCGCGTCGTCCGCGCAGCAGCTACGCGAGCGTTCGACCTGAAGGAGCTCAGCAGCGCCAAAAGCATTCTCTTCCGCCCTGCCAGCGGCAGCCGCGCGTCGTCCTCATCGTCAAATCAAGCGGCTTACTGTGTCTTCTTCAGCTCTGCCGGCGGCGTCCGTGTCGTGCTCGCGATCAGACGCCTCTACAAGCGCAGCCTTGCAGGGGCACGAGCAATAGCTTGCCGAAGTTCAACTTTTGGGTGACCTTGCAGTCAGCGACGAGAGCGCCGCCCTCCATTTGCGGCTCACAGGCGGAGTCCTCATCCTACGTTATCCGTTGGGTTATCCACACCCATTGGATAATTACCCTCCAATTTGGGAATGGATGATATGGGGATGGATAATTATGGGCATGGACATGGGTTTGTCCGCACCTTCCCGAACGGCATCGCGACTACCTCCCTCATCCCCCGCGAGCGACCTCGCCGCCGGCGCCCCCATCCTCCGCGTGCAGGGTCGCTAGATTCAGACCAGAAAGAGAATGGAGGGAGAGAGAAAGAAAAAAGAGAATGGAAGGAGAGAGAAAAAAAAAGAGAATGTGAGTGGAGATAACGGGAAGGGATAGCCGCTAGGAATGGGTTGGGAGGAGTCATGTGGGCGTGGGGTCCTTCACGATGGGTGGATCGTGGGTTTGCTTCCATTCGGTCACCCACAGAAGCAGGATTGAGTAAATATTTTCATGAGTACAATAAATTATTTATCATATTATGTAGGCTCGATAAGAACTTGTAATCTCAAAGCAATGATGGTTCTCTTTATTTAGACCAATCAGAGAGAACCAGAGACAATTTCAAAACTAATATAAGTCATAGCTAACATACAAATATCTAAATCTATATCGCCGAACCAAAAGGGAGCCTGTGAAGGCCTCTGCCTTGCTGCTGCCAATCCCGTCGCTCCGGCTGTCTTTGGTGTGCTTAGTTAGTTTTTTTTTACGTATTGTGTGTAACCTGCGCTGGTTGTGCTTTGGGCCCATGGGAGCGTCCTTTACTTCTCGCCACAGTCACGTTCCTATTTGCCTGGGCCGTTCCTGCGTCATAGGCTGCTCGCTGTATTCCCGATGTGTGGCAATTATTTCGGCCTTTTTTCGTTGTTGCAGCTGGACAGACTCCTGCCTGGGCCAGCGTACTTCGTATGCTATACCAATCGCCATACCATTACTAAGCGCTGCTCTGTTGTTCTCGCCCCCCAGCTTACACCTGTGTGGCAGTTTTCCTGCTTCCGGCGCCGACTGGATTTCTCGGGCTGCGTCGTCGCCTACACCGTGTCCTGGAGTTTCTCGGTTGCATCATCGAGTGCAGCACCTTCTCCTTTGCATCTTCGACCCCTTTTCTTTCCTTCGTTCCCCTTTGCTAATCTCTAAAATTTGCTAACTCCTCTTCAGCTATATTTTTTTACTGGTGCAGATTGTTGTTGTTATCGATGATGCATATTTTCTGTTATGGTCTAGGGTCCAGTCGCCTGCTATGTGCTTTGGTCGTCGTGCTCCCGAGGCCTCTGGCTCTTCTGTTGGCCTGCATTCCAGGTGAGATTACCAATTCCAGATTCTACTGCTGCTCATTTCCGTCGCATATTATTTTGTTATAGTTGTTTGCAGCTATGTTTCTTCTTTTCGTTTTCTGATTGTGGCTGCCTGGTCTCCCTGCCGATGAGCTTTGAAGGGGAATTTTTCTATGTTTGTGGACTTGTGGTGACCCTATGTGCATGTCAGCTCCATTTGCATTGCACTATTGTTCTTTCTATATCTTTATTGTTATTGCTATCATATTTTCATTTGTTTAAAACTTATGTGCAACGGACAAATGGAAGCACATGGATACGGGCGATCATTATTAGAGGTAATAGAGATTTCTTGGATATGGTAACATGTTTGGTATGGTTGAAGCATTTGAGGTGCTTCTGTTGATTGGATTTGGTCATGAATTGAGCTGTTCCAGAAAATTGCCTTTCTTACCGTGCTCCGGGTGTGGCTGTGACTCCTCTCCAATCTAGAGAAAATTGCCCTTTCCAGTCTAGAGAAAATTTGTAGTCGATTGCTATGGTGCCCCTTTCCAATCTAGAGAAAATGCCCTTTCAAACAAGGTTGTTAGGATCAACAGCATGCCACATGTACTGTCTTCGATAGCCCTTTCTTACAGACATTCAACAACATAAGTTCTTTATAATAAATAACAATTTGTGTTCTTTGTTAAGATAAACAAGAATAGTGTTGTATGATGATGTTGCTCCTCCATGCCTCCAACTTGTATTTTCGTTGGAACCTTCAAAAGTTATTGTGCATGATCAGTGCAACAAAATCCATACACTGGCATGCGTGACCACTCTACGGGCGCGGCATTAGCGCGCCTACCTTCATAGTAGAACATAACCGAGATGAAAAGGAATGGCTAAAGTTAAGGCATGAGAATAAAAAAAAAATCGGCCCAAATAGCCAAATTCAGCCCAGTTATAAAACAGGAGAGGAGGAGAGATCCCCCCACCCACCCGATCCCCTCGCCCTCGCACCGCCGCCGCCCGCCGATTCCAACCAAGCAGCATGCCGCCGCCGCCGCCGCCGCAGCTGTTGGACGAGCTCGTCGAGGAGGTCCTCCTCCGCTTCCCGCCTGATGACCCAGCGAGCCTCCTCCGTGCGGCTCTCGTCTGCAAACGCTGGAGCCGCCTCGTCTCCGCCCGACGCTTCCGCGCCCGGTTCCGCGGCTTCCACCGCGCGCCCCCCATGCTGGGCGCCGTCGTCAACGACGACGGCTTCGTGCCCACGTCCTCCTTCCGGCGCCAGGTCCACGCCGAGCTCCGCCGCGGCTGGATGGTGCTCGACGCCCGCCACGGCCGCGTCCTCTTCCACAGCGTGAACTGCTATTCCCAGCCGTGGGTCCCAACCCTCGCTCTCTGGGACCCATTCACCGGCGAGCGGCGGGAGCTTCCGAGGATGCCGCGGGTGCCTCAAGTGCATGAAAAACTCAAGTTGCTGTTGCAAGTTCTTTAAGACGAAGAAGGAAATGTGTACTGGTGATGCAGATGGCATATATGTGTTTCGTGGCTTGTAACACTTTTCATGAATGGCAGCGCAGTTCTGCTTGCCTTCATGCTTTCTGGATCGTTGCCTAGTGGTTTAATGGATCGTCAGTAGTCTCTCTTACCTTATGTTTTTCAGCTTGCTAGTTTGTTTAAAGCGTCTGTTGGACTTATCTGTAAGATGTTAACGTAGCGGCACCAGCAGCATTGATCTTGCCCTATGTTAAGCTTTGCAGTGAGAGTGTGAGACCTTGGAATGAACATGCTATTATAGTATTGTCTCCCTTATCTACAATTACTGGTCATCTCAGGTTCTTGTGGTTGAAATTCCTTTGACCATATTGTGGAGATTTTATTTTCTTGTGCTTTTAGCATGCAATTTCTTGAGGTGAAATCTTCAGGCATGTGTAGTGCCTCACTTGGCCTAGTTGCAGAGAAGAGATTCAGTCTGTAACCTTATTTTCTGATTGTGATGCATCTGATGCCAGCATGTAACATTCCCATGCTTCATAAGCCGGTTCAATGACATTCTGAATCTGTACAAATGCCACTGTGCTTACTCCCTCTGGACGACCCGGCCAGCCTCCTCGGCGCGGCGCTGCGACCTCCGGAGCGACAACGAGGGCCGCAGAGAGCGCGGCATCTCAGAACCGAACGTACCTCACCATCTGGGTCTGATATTCGGCGTCTGCCCGCGGAGCTAATAAGAAATACATCAAATTCAGTCAACGGTTGTCAATTATTTTTTTTTAAGAAATTGCGGGAGCACCGCTTTGTCATTTAAGCTGGGAGAAGAAGACTAGCGTTTAGAGTGCTTACACTGACAAACATTATCAATTACTCCTCATCTAAAAGTGATCATCATTGGTCCTCACTAAGTCACTAGTTCCTCACTAGTGGAGCAAATTTTACCACAAGTAATTTAATCTGACCAATTGACCATTCTATCCATGTACCTGATTGGACCGATAAAAGATAAACAAACATGCGTGCATTTTTGCACACTTTTATGCCTGCATGTGCTTTGGCATAGCATATGGTACTTAGTTGCATATTGATTCATTGTTTAATGAACATGAGCAATATAGTGATTTAACACACTTTTTGTGGTGATGATATATATATATATATATATATATATATATATATATATATATATATATATATATATATATATATATATATATATATATATATATATATATATATATATATATACACACACAGAGAGAGAGAGAGCTATAAAAGTGTATATAGTCCCTTTTCTTGTGGCTAATTATTCTTCCACGTACGCCACCACCATGCACGGGATACAAACATACTCCCTCCATTCTAAATCATAAGTAATTCCAAGAATCTTGCAGAGTTAAAGTTTTTGAAGTTTGACAAAATTTATATGACAAAATAATAACATTTATGATACCAATTAAGTATCATTAGATTCTTTGTTAGCTATATTTTCATAGTGCACCTATTTGATGTCATAAATCTTTATATTTCTTTCTATAATTTTGGTCAAACTTTGAGATGGTTTGACTCTCCAAGATTCTTGGAATGACTTATAATTTGGAACGGAGGGAGTACATCCACATCACACAAGCCCCACATACAACTCAACACATTTTTTTTCTCCACAATGTATATACTCCTGAGTCCTGACTCCTAAGGCTTCCCTTCAAATAAAAGGCATCGCAGTTAATAATTTCCTTTTCCATCTTTTATTTTATTTAAATTGGTTCATATCTGGTCATAGTTAATTGGTCCAGGCTATAGTACACAAAATACATGTATTAGACCACATTCTACCTCACAGTCCAGACGTATAGGTCACTCCAGTGCCACCCAACCACGAGTCTCCCATGATAAAATTGGCCACGGTAAACCTTGTGGCATCTGATCTGGACAGTGACGTGTGCACCCCAGTCCATCTCACGCGCTTACTTGTCCCGGCACCAAACCCAGTGTTACTGTACTCACCGTAGTATAGCGTGTTTAGGGCAAACTGGCCCGACCACTCTAGCCAACCCGCCGGAGAGATAGAACGATCGAGGAAGCTCTCCATCACGACCGTCCGTGAGTATTTCTGCCACGGACGACCCAGATACACTGGCGTGCCGCCGAGGTCTGGTGCCCCGGTGATCCTGCACTTGTGGATGGAAATCCCGGTGTTCTGGTTCGGATCGGTCCGGCCCTGGGCCGTGACCGTGTCCTTCTGCCCCGGGTTTGGCCTCCGAGCTTGGATGTCACAGTTTTGGATGACCACGGCGGCGTTGCCGAAGATGAAGTCCACCGTGCCGGCGATGTCGTCCTCCGCGTAGAACTGGCGGTTGGAGTGCACGTACAAGGTGTCCTGGTATGCCTGGATGGCACACTGGTACACGACGGAGAGGTCGCCGCCGACGCGCAGCGCAACAGCCTGGCCCTTCCCGGGGCCGGCGGTGTTGACGATGGTGAGGCCCTTGGCGATGAAGCCGGAGCCCATGGCAGCTGTACCACACGCAAAGATCAACAAAAGGTTTAAGGTGCTAGAATGTATGGAAGACACATGGGAGTGTACACTGTCGAGCACAATGGATCGAGAAAAGGTGAAGAGTGGGCGACATGGGAAGTGAAACATCGCTGTCGACGCTGCATTTGACGGTGCCCACGGTGCATCCACGAACCATGCATTGATGCGTGCCACTACTAGTGTAGGTGTGCTACATGTAGAAGAGATGGCATCAAAGCCTAGAAAAGGGGAGGCATCTAACGATCAAATCGAACCAGCAGGGCATCTTTCACTTGCTTGCGCATTTAAATTTGCTTCTAGATGTACAAAAAGAATGGTTGCAATCCTACCATTTTGGGTGTTTAATCCTTTGCATTATTGAAGCTTTAACATTAAACCCAGTTTTCTCCAAGATCAAATCACTGGGTGTGTAGCTTCTGTAAGCATGAGGCATGAGCAGATCATAGTCATAGATGCCGGCGTATAGCACGTACCGACGGTGGCGGTGGCGTAGGTGGTGTAGCCGTCGGCGGCGCTCTTGTGCCCGGCGATCACCGTCTTCCCCTTGCCGTCGCCCATCAGCATCACGTTCTTCTGCTTGCTCGAGATGCTCACGCTCTCCTCGTACCGCCCGGCTTTCACGTGGATCACCTTCCTCCCGCCGCTGCCCCCTCCGCCGCCGTTCGCCGCCGTCACGGCCGCGATCGCCTCGTTGATGCTCCCGTGCGTCCCGCTGCCGTCCAGCGCCACCACTGCGTCAATGGTGACGCCGCCGCTCGTCGCTCCCGCGGGGGCCACCAGGAGTTTCCTGTCGTGTTCGGTTACCCACGACGGGAACGTCGTCGTTGGTGTCGTCGCCGTGGGCGCTCCGGACGGCGGTGGGCCGCCGCGGGCGTCGGCGTTGAGCTTGTTGACGTGCAGGGCCAGCGCCGTGGCGACGAACTGGGTGAGCGCGGAGACCCGCGCGCGCACGGCGTCGCGCCCTGCTGAGACCGGCTCGGCGGCGAGGCTGTCGACGCAGGTGCCCTGGTTCGTCAGTGCGGCGCTGAGCCACGTGGTGACCCCGTCCGCATCGCCGGCGAGCGCGTCGCGGAGCTGGTCTAGGCTGATGCCGAGCAGCTCGGCACAGTCCGCCGCGCCCGACGGCGGCGCGCCGCGGAGGCGCCGCGGGGACGAGGACGACGCCTCCCCCGAGACGTTCCGCGCCAGCGCGCGCGCCGACGCGGCCCGGGACATCGCGAACTGCACGGACGCCGCGAACGGGTCCCTCGCCGACCCCGACGCCGGCGACGTGAGCGCCGTCTCGCACGCGCTCGGGTACGGCGTCGACTGGCAGATGGCTGAGACGTTCGCGCCCCATGGCGCCGCCGGCGCCGCCGCGGCCGAGACAGCAATCCTCGACGCGTCGTCGACGGCCACATTGCCGCCCCTCGATGCTGCCGCTTCGTCTTGCGTTCCGGCAGCGACGAGAGATGCTGCCGTCGAGAGAGCTAGCAGCACCGTGGCAATGGCGCGCGACCATGGCCATAGTAGCCCGTGCATCTCGCCTCTCCCGGAGCTTTTGTGCCCACCACCACGTACACGCCTCCACTGTTGATGCTAATAATAAGCTGCTGCGTGTACGTGTTCTTCTTTGTTCAGTGCACGCAAGTCTCTTGTGTATTGCAGCACTTGCTATGGGTCTCTGCTGTCGATTTATAGGCGTAATGGCAGTTGGTACCAAACTGAGTATTGTGAGTGTTTAGTGGAGTAATGCGTTTGCATTTCACCAATGTGCTAGAAATGGGATGAACAGTCTTGCCATGTCACAACGGTTCAAGGCAAGACACTCCGGTCTCCGGACTGTTTTTACCTGTGTTGGTCGTGTTCAAGGAAATCCCGGAGCATCATATGTTTCTCCAACATTAGCCGATGAATGTAACTGCAGTTAAGCAGATTAATTTAGGGTTTAAGATTTAGAATAGACCATCACAAACTCCTTACATTGTTAAATTTGCTAGAAATGGGATGAGTAGTGTCTTGCCATGTCACAACTGCACGTTAAGGCCCATTACATTGTTGAATTTTCCGTGTATGCCCGCACGCGTGTGTGTATATATAGTATCAGAGCATGGAAGGCCATGCTAGAAGAAAGTGTCGGGTACCATGATTAGGGACACCTTAATCGGGGTACTAAGATCACTCTAAAAACGCAAACACATATTAGCCGACTGAGCCCATGAAGGCCCACAACCTCTTTCCAATCTGGAAGAAAGGAAAGAACTCAAAGAAGTACAGCATGCGGCCCATCTGCGACCCCCTCGGACTCGCGGGGCGATCTCCGCCTCACTCGAGGGCTCCCATCGGGACCCTCGACTGCGCCCCGCATCTCCGTCTCGCTCGAGGGTAGCGAACCAACCCTCGAGCGGGCAAAACATCTCCGCCTCGCTCGAGGGTAGCGAACCAACCCTCGAGCAGGGCGAATCATCTCCGCCTCGCTCGAGGCCACCCCTCGACGAAGAAGACAAACGTCCCTGCCGCTCACCTGTCCGTCGTACGGAGGCATTGAATGCCAACCACTCCTCCACAGCGCCCAGGACAGACGGCGTCAGGCCGCCATTCCCCACAGTGGCTGTGACCGGAGTCCCATCCGCCAACTCTGGCCACTGCTCCGCCATCCCGGACGCTGTGGCGGCACTATGGGAACCTGCGACGCGGGACGAGACGTGCTCGGCACAGTTTCCGTTACTATTCTGCCAACTCCGGCTGACCGAACTCCACCTCACCACACGTATGGCCCCGGACCCGCCCCCTGACCGGGAAGGGGTCCGGCGTCGCCACGTGCCCCTCAAGGAGGGACGCTCAGCACTCGCAGCCGGAGTCCCGGACCCCCCCCCTCGAGGGGTCCGGGATCTCCGTGTGTCTCCCGGACCTCCGTTCAGGGTGGTCCAGGACCGCCGCGTAACCCGCTATCACTGGCGCACGCAAGACCCTGACCTGCAGGGCCCGCGGAACGTCACCATGCCACATCTGGAGGACTATACACCCTACAACGATAACCACGCTACCTGCTGGGGCTGGCAGGACTCCGGTGCGATCTCCGGAAGACCAAGGACGATATCCAGGACAACTGCCATGCTCGACGCCACGCCCCACAGTGTACTTCCTACAGTATGCGACCACTGTACCCCCGCGATTCGGGGGAAATGACGATTTCCCCGTTCCCCTGCGCATGTACACCGTCCCTCCTTGTGACTATAAAAGGAGGAGACGGGCTCCCTTTAAGGGAGGTCGCAATCATCTTCACGCGAACACGACGCTCAGCACTCGATACTAGCACTCGCCTCAATCGACTTCTCCTTTAGCAGAGACCTGAGAGCTTCCCTCCCTCTCTCGCCACGCATGTATCCCCCTACTACAGGCTCCACCGGTGCAAGATAATACAGTGCCCTCGCACACTCCCTTGCTGGACGTACGGCCCCGTGGCCGGAACCAGGATAAACCCGTGCGTTACTGTGTTGGCTCTTGCATCAACGTCTGGGATGAGGAAACATGCAGTATTACTAGTTGGGATCCGGACCCCCGGGTCAGGACACCGACAGAAAGAATTTCAATAAAAAAAGAAGTCACATGTTGTCCTCCATCTTTCACTTTAGTGCACAGGTGTCTGCAAATATCAGCATCCATCTGTCATTTTCTGTGCTCAGGAGCTGCAGAATATATGGATTCCATATTCATATAATGATTGTCCATCGGTACTTGTACTATCAAGGTTTCAGGCATCTTAAGAAACCATGTTATGAGCAAAGTGTGCATGCCTCCTACAAGTACTTAAGGGTTAATCCCTGCATGCATGTGTGCTCTCCAAATTGCATGCACATGAGGAATATTTTATATCGTCCATGCGTCGTTGTTTAGAGACTCAGAGCCATCTCTCAGGCGTGAAGATAAATAAAGCGTCCCTTCACTTGGCTATATAAGCAGAGAGAGACGTTTAGGCGGAGAGAGAGAGAGGGAGGAGAGAGAGAGGAAGCAAGCAAGGAAGACACACAATCTTTGAGTTCCTGAGAGCACTCATCTGTAGTAGTTGTACTCCCTCCTTCCCCGTTTATAAGGCATGGTGGAACATGACACGGTCTTCTAAACAACACTTTGACCATTTATTTATCATATATTATATCACTTTTGATTATAAGCTTATAATCATTGTAAACTATATTTGATTATGAATCCAATCATATGAAATTTGCATTATAAAAACAAAAATTTAATAGTCAAATTATTGGTCAAAAATGAGAAGGTTTGAATCTTGATATACGTGTATGCCTTATAAACGGGGAAGGAGGGAGTAGTGTTTAGCCAATCCACTGTGTAATATTCAAGAAGACCGCTATACCGTGTCTGCTGTAAGGTTAGTTGTTTGTGGGATTTCCCAAAACGGAAAGCCATATGTAAGCATGTTTGTTTTACTAGAGTAGTTTGTCTTTGAAAATCCCTTTGTCTTCTGGTCTTTTTGTGCAAGACGAGTTTCTACATGCTAGGGACCCTACAGGAGAAACATCTGCGTTTGATGCTCTCGTTAAAGCCCTGAGAGTGGCGTGTTGGAGAGCCATGCCGTAGAGAAGTGTTCCCTTCGGGTGGAACTGCCGGGGGAGACGATAGAGCTCATTTTGCATAGGCACGACTTGGGACATCCGAGAAAGGTTACCTTTTTAGGATAGCTTGCGATAAATATGGTGAGTACCGAGTAGAACAAACACAACTGCTGAGACATTCCGACTGTATTGTTGGTTTCGCCAGGAATATAGCTGCTCGCTAATATAATTATCTCGTCCTAATACCGCGATCAACACAAATGCAATATTATATACGACAGAATATTTTAAGCTAATCACAATTTGCTTAATTAAACACAGCCTAATACCCCTCTCACGAGAGCCATACAATCTTAAAATTTTGGCCGCTATATTCTAATACTCCACCGTCATTTGCATAGAATATATATTCCCTAATCACGCATAATATTCACATATAACAAGGAAGGCCACCTGCGCATTTGCGTGGCTAGATGTTACCATCTCTAATGTTACATTTTAAATTATTTAATTATTTATATTTAATATTTGTGTGTCTAGGTGTAAGTATATTTAAGGTTATAATTTTTTAATCGACTTTCATAAAGCAATTTTTTGTTGACCAAAATCTATATCTATTAAAGCTATTTTGAGGATCAATAATTTGATTTTATTTTCATACTCCTTTCTAGGTTTGAATTGGATACCATTTTGAGATAGTTCTAAGTTTGTTGTTGTATACGTTGATTAAAAAATATTTAGTTTCACTAAAGTGTAAATTTTTTAATAGTACTCAAAGTTGTGTTTTGAGGATCGCGGCAATGGCAAACAAATTATTATTCATTTAAAGGTAGTATTATTTTTTACATAAGAAATTTTTTGAGCATTTTTTTAGATTTATGTGTTACAGTTAACGTTGTAGCGTAATATTTTTATTTATTTAATTTGGATTATAAGTCAATGATTTGCGGTACCTTCTTCGCGTCTTCCTAGTACTCACCTGTTGGTGTTGCTGCTTCTTGTTTACTGTTATCTTGGCTGCTCAATGGGAGAGACAAAAAAAAGGAGAGGTTTACACTCTCATTTCCAGCTTAATTCGTAAAATCGATAGAGCGTGTGAATCCTATTCATCCCAACCATTCATTTCTTCATTATTGCCCATAATCCAATAATAGTTCCTCCACACTCCACACTCCAATCCTCCGCGTCGTACACTCCGTATCCATGCTGGCTTATGGCCTTTTCTTTTTCTCATTTTCCTTTTCCTTTTTTCTTATTTTTTCTCACCCCCTATCGTTTTCAATGGAATATGGATTTAGTGCACATATTTTGTTCCTCTCTTAGCCTTGGGTACTCATTAATCAATTCAAATATGCTGCAACTGATTTGACTAAGACAATGGTTAACATAAGGTTGCTTCTGACTTTTTTAGCGCCATTTATTAGTTTCAACATGACTTTTGACTGAAATGTTAGTAAATAGAACACATATTAACTTTTTCCGTACATGTTTCGATTGTATGCTAAAAATAATATTACAATTATTTAACTAAAATGATAGTATTTCTCAATAAACTGTGAGGCTATAACTTTTCTACTTTTTCCAGCGTGTATTGTGGTGTGCAAATATTTTTCTGAAGCTTGTTCGAAATTTTTTATCAATATTTATGCATGTAAAAAATGAATTAAAAATTATGATAGTAATTTTTTAAGAATCTCCTAGCTTGCCCAACGCTATTTGTTTGGAGTTTCATTACTATGTTACATATTGGATTAGTTTCTTTATAATGACATAGTGGGCTATATTTAGTCAAACACAGTGGTATTTTGAGCCGATTTTTATCGTAATGACAGTCGTGGGTAATTTCAATTTCTCTTATTTTCTCCGATTAACGTAGGAATTTTTAGGCCTTGAGATCGAACGTGGAGGCTCCGTTTGTTGACCAAATAATAAGATATCTTAGTACACCGTGAGGCTACAACTTTTCTACTTTTTGTAGCATGGTGCTATGGTGTGCAAATATTTTTCTGAAGCTTATCCGGAATTTTTTTATCAATATTTATACCTGTAGAAAAAATAAACTAAAAATCATGATCGTAATTTTTAAGAATCTCCTAGCTTATCCAACGCTAGTTGTTTGGATTATCATTACTATGTTAAATATTAGATTATTTCTTTATAATGGCGTGGTGGGCTATATATAGTTACACATGATATTTTGGGTCGATTTTTATCATAATGACAGTGGTTGGATGAATTTTTTTTGTAATGGCGTGGTGGGCTATATTTAGTCAGACACAAAGGTATTTTGGGTCGATTTTTATCATAATGGCAGTGGTGGGTAATTTTAATTTCTCTTATTTTTTTCGATTAATATGGAAATTTCTAGGCCTTAAGAGCGAATGTGGAGACTCCATTTGTTGGCCAAATAATAAGATCTGATTAATGTGGAAATTTCTAGACCTTGAACGCGAACGTGGAGGCTCTGTTTGTTGGCCAAATAATAAGATAATAGATAGTTTTATTCGGCCGTTCGCTCGTGATGAGATGGTTCAGAATGCTCCTCCACATTCATGGAGCATTGCATGGTAGGGAAGTGGGCAATCTCAACTCAACTCATATAACAGGAGCCATGTGCAGACGTGGAGCATGGAATGGTCCATGTTGTACGCTGATCGATAATGGTGGGCCGGAAAACACATTCTGCCAGAGAATGGCGCACGCTGAACAAAGGTGAGGAAGTGCCAATGAAAAGGCAGCTCAAGTTTTGTTTTCTCCCATTTGTCTTACGTATCCCGTGCGTACATCATGGGAACTTTTGTTCCGTGTTGGTTACATATGCTGCCCTCGAAACGAAACAATGTTTGTATGGATGGAAGTTCCTGCTATATATGCAGATCCGATCCGGCTGGTTAATTAGCTTGTGGTTGATGTGGTGATCTCAGCACCAACCTGTAGATTCGATTCACTGTTTTTTTTAATAAACACTGTAAGCCACTACACGTGGCGCAAGAACACGTATTCACAGTCCTGAAGATTATTAGCAGATCTGAGATTGATGAAGTCTCTGCGTGATTGTCTTATAGTCACGAGTACGTTGTCTACCAATGAATAAATGAATAGCTGCTTGCATTGAGAGACATTCAGGACGTCAAACCAGAGGTTTCTTCAGGTACCGGGTGGCCATCTCGTCTTGATTGACTGAACTTGACATGTGATCCCGATTGGTGCTAACCCAACAGTGACCTGAGCTGATTAGATGCCGACTGAAGTTATGACGGGTTAGAGTTTTCTATAACCACATCCAGATTCTATGCTTAACAGCAAGAGAAAATAGCCAACAGCTCAAATTTTTATTTTCTTCCCCCAAAGAATGCAAGGGCAGGAGCCCTGCCCATTCATCCAAGAGAGGGAACAATGGCTACCTTTCTCCTAGGGGCACAGTGTCTACATGTTAAAGTAACCGCCCCAGCCTCTTGCACAAAAAAGGCGAAACACCCAATTACTCATCTCCAACAGCTCGTCATGGCTGCCTTTACTTCAGATTTGAAATAAGGATTGCATGATATGCCAATGCGATGATGAGCACTGATACGATACTCATACAAGAATCTCTGAAGGTACAGTGCTTTTGAGCAGTCACAGGTTCATAGCTGGCTAGCTGTAGTCACTGTCGGTGTCCAATTGGTACTTCTACATGGGAGAATATGTCTTGCAAGATTAGCAATTCAATTGCAAAATAAAAAGACTTTAGATTATTAGAAAAAAAATCTTGCAGAATTAGAACTGTAAGTTTTTACTCTGCAGATCTGCCTTTTGAACTCATCGTAGTGATGTGATTACTATCATTTGATTCCAGTACTAATATTATACTACTTGATTACTACTTCGTTATTATGAGTTAACAGTTAAGTTGAATTTTCTCTAACCATGCTTCACTTCTTTCTAGAACTGTGATGCATTGCTTGTAGTGCAATTCCTGTGTACTAGCATCAAAATATGGCACAATGGGATGAGCACTGGTGGTTACCTAATAACGAATCTATGATGCTTGTGCAAACAATCTTCAAACCTTGCTTTCCTCTCCACACTCCACAGAATTCCTTTTAGCAGACAGAATTGTTCAGAACGCTATCCAGTTGCTGTTTAAAGTGTACTGACAAGAATCAGTGGTTAATAAAACCTAAGCCAAACCCAAACGAAATTGGATAGTGATCAAGCGAAATCAAGTCCCACACCAATGCTTGCCAAAGAGTCCCTAATCTGTTGACTTGGCCAAACAAAATGGTTTAGTGCAGAATCACAGAAGAGTTGCTACGAAGGCTCCAAATACATCAGATTTGACACCTTCACTAGAGTAAGGAACAGCACCCGCCCTAGCCTAAGTGCCGGACGCACCAGAAAGACGAGACACCAAAGCTAGGCAAATTCAAAAGCTCATCATCGCAAAATGTGTATACCTTTACTTCTGATTTGAAATAAAGGTTGGAAGGAACTGCAGTGCATGCATGCAGATATAAGGTGCCACAATGCGATGAACCCAGATGCTTACTTAGGCCAGTCTCAGTGGAAAGTGACATCGCACAGTTGCCGAGAGTGCCACATTAACTTGACACTGGAATGACATAGTCACTCTCAATGTACAATGTCATGATAGTGTTTCATAGACAACTTACAGCATTAAAAAGTACAATAGTTGTGTGATCAAATGTGCTAGAACTCAACAAAGACCGGTCTCAGTGGGAGTGTCATCCCCGTGTCGTGGCTTTGGCAACTGTGCCACGAGAGGATCATGGTGATGACCCGTGTCGTGGCTTTGGCAATTTTGCTGATGTGTCATAGTCTTTAATACCTATGACACTCTTATGACACTAGCACTGAGACTGTCCTTGTGACTTGTGAGTATATATATATATATATATATATATATATATATATATATATATATATATATATATATATATATATATATATATATATATATATATATGATGCGGTGACGTAACGGGGAGGATCGAGTCTGCCCCGCGTCGTCTTCCCGAAGGGGCGACTCGGGCGGCCCCCCATCCACCTCCGCTGCCACCCCCTCCGAGCCCCTCCTATCACCTCGCCGCCACTGGAGCAGGGCCTCGGAATCCCGAGCGCCTGCTAGGAGGGCGGGGGGGGGGGGGGGATCTTCCGTCGCTCGAAGCGCTCCCACCCGCGGCACCGCGCCGGCCATGGCTTCAACAGGGCCCCGAGCCAGCGGATCCGGTGTCCCGGGGCCGGATCCAGCGCCTCCGGGGGCGGATCTCCGTTGTCATAGTGCCGCGCCTCGGGTTGGTGGTCGGGAGAGGAGACCACGATGACGGCGCCTCTCCGGCGGCGGCTAGCTTGCCCTCGGCTGGATCCGCGCAGAGCTGCGGCAGGCCGCACGTACAGGCGGACATCGAGAGCTGGGCGGCGGCCATGACGACGTGGCTGATCTTCGTCCGGCAGCGACAGGGCTCCTCGGGCGCCCAATCCGGGGCGATCCGGCGTCCCCAGCACATGATCCACATGTGCCGTTGTGTCCAACAGCCTTGGCGACGGTGGCCGCGGTGGCGATTTGGGCGTCGCTGACCTTCAGGCTACAGCTGCATAGTCTAGCCGCCGCCTCTCGGGGTCGCCGGGATCTCGACCCAGTCGGGCTCCCGCGGTTCCTCGTCGTGAGGGCCTCCGGCTTCGACGATAGAGAGGCTAGCTCCAAGTTTCACGACTACTTCTGGCAACGACATCTTTATATTTTTGACTGTGTCTTCCACGCAGTTCTAGAGGCTCGTGTCATCTTAGCTTGAATCTGCGGATTCTCTTACTTCGAAGACTGGTTCCATCTGCACTTCGTTCCGGTGGACTATGCAAGTATCTATATTGGCCACTTGGTAGCATGGTATTCGCGGCAGACGAGGCTACAGAAGGTTTGCTAGACTTGGAGTTCGTTGCTGTTTGAAGTGGGCCAAGTTTGGTCTGTTTGGTAGCATTGGCATGGCAAGAAGGGGGAGCAGCACCAGGTGACTTTATCTATGTAGTACTTGTTCGGTACTGATTCTTCGGTGCCAGGAAGAAATTCCAAGGTCTGACCTTAACTAGTTGTACTTGGCAGTGGCCTTGCGGGAGGCATTGTTTGGATTTCGAAGAATTGCTCTCTAGGGTGAAAACCTATGATCTGACCTTAATTGGTTGGGTTACTGCAACGGTGGTGCGTGCGCGTACCATTTCCTCGTTGGTGGCATTGTTTTGGGAGCCTTATTCGAAGTCCAGGTGTTTCTATGGTAATGAAGGAGGCAATGACCTGAAGATGAAGTTGTATGTTGTAGTTTACTATGGCATGATTTTTTGTCTCGTCATTTTTTTTGTTCCTTTTACTCTTTAGGCTGTATGCATCCTAGCTATGCAGAGGTCGGGTTGGATCTTAGTATGATTGTATGATCTTGATGCAATTGTCTTAGGTCAATAAAACTTCCCTTTTTCAAAAAAAAATATATATGATGCGGCACTGCTTTTGATCAGCTAGAAGCTAGTCGCAAGAGCTGACATATCTTTGAATTGATTGCATATACTCTGAACATAGTGGTGTGGGGTCTTGTTTGAAGTTTTAATAGAAACGAGTGCACCTGTGGCGTTGGATTTTGATTTGGACGCTCGATATTGAAACTACAATTTTTTTTGTTTGAAATCGTATCCTCTTGTACACAATACGGAAGTTGAGCGGAGTGGGAAAACTGCCAAAATAAAAAATCTTGATTAGGGACTTCCCCTAGAAGGAGCGACCGTATGACGGGTATAGCCAGATCCATATTTTAAATTTAAATAATAAAACTGACATATCTAAATGGAAATAGGTGATATGGTTCAAAAGGGTTTTGAATGCTAGGCTGGGAAATATCCCATTCACTCTAGGCCTAAAATCAGCGCCTATGTTGCATGATAACTCTATCGAGCCTACAAATTGGGCCCAATTGGATCGAGCAATTTTTTTGTGTAAAAAAAGTATTTTAGTGTACGGCCAGGTTAAGGCCGGCCATTTTTTTTTTGGAAAATTCGATTCGTGCCACCACAACTCCGTGAAATTGGGTGTCACATTCAAAATCATGCCACTCAATGGCATGGATTTCAACATGAAATCCAACATCAAGAAATTGTAGTGGCATGGATCAAAATGACCCATTTTTTTTTTGCTAGCAGAAACAGCACCATACCCGGCCCAAATTAGTACCTGCCGGGCTCGGCCTATTGTGTTTGTCCCAGACCAGTCCAGACCTATTTTTTTGCTAAGGTCTAGGTTAGTGAAGGAAATTTGATATGTACAGTCCCATTTGAAACGTTCAATGGTGCTACTCAATTTATGTTTAACTTTTCATTCAATATCTGTCATAGATATGAAAGATAGTTACTTTTAAATCATAGAGTTTAATACACCCGCTGTCCTCGAACTTGTCCTGAGGTGCCAAATCAAAATCTGGCATCCCGAACTTATTAAGTTGTGCCACTTTGGTCCATAACCCTTCAAGAGGTATAAATATATGCAAAAAAAAATCCTTAAATTTTACCATCTTATGTATCTACATCCTCAAAAGCATCGTCTCCAATGTGCAGCCGGGCGCTGCTCCTCCCCGCGAGCCACCTCCGCACCTTGAACGCCGGCATGCCGCCGAGGGACCATGTCCGCGGTGTACGCCCGGACGGCGCACTCGCCCAGCTGCCCGCTGCTGCTCCTAGCCGCGACATCGGCAAGGGACCCCCTGGCGCGAACTCTAGAAGAGCTCCGGCGGGCGAGCATGCCGACGCGAGCTCGGCCGGGCGCTGTAGCAGAACCGCCCAAATTAAACCGGCTTAAGTGCGCTAACTATCATCTTAAGCGTTAATCAAGTAAACACGCACTTAAAACGGTGTAATCCGGCAGCTTGTTGGGTTAAGGATCGAAAACACTGGAAGTCTCGCACGAAGACGAGCACAGATGATTACAAGCAGATAAAAGTTCTCAAATTTAATTTATAATGCGGAGTTTTACAAACAAGTTTACGTAAAATATTAGAGTTCAAAATGCAGCGGAAATTAAATAGAAGTTTAGTTTAGAAAAACAACGATTACTACGATGACGTGAGGACGTCACATCGAGCCCACCGATGTGAATCCTGGTTAGCTCCAGCCAGCAGTAGTTACCTGAAAACAGGGTGACAACAAACCCTGAGTATACTAATACTCAGCAAGGCTTACCCGACATGGGTATACTTAGCCCACGATCTAGACATGCAAGCTTTTGGCTCTGAAGTTTATTTTTGCTGGAAAGCGACTAATGGTGGATCCTTGCTTTCATTATTTTAGCTCAAGTTTAATGTACAATTATCAACTAGGTTTGCATAAACATCTAGAGCAAACATGGTACATCACATTATATTTTCCAAGAGTATCATAAACATATATTCCGCCCTCGTCTTTCAATTCTTATTCCACTTCTTTACTACGATGTGACGCAGTGACCAAGGCTCTCATATCCGCGAGTCACGGCGAATCGATCCGATTTAACCTTGCAAGGTGGACCTAACTCACACGACGCATGTAAACCCCGTCGGGTCACGCGCGTCAACTGTTTCCATCATTACCACCGCATCTGAACTACGCCTGCTAAAACCCAGGTGATGGGCCCCTCGCGGTGAACTCCCGGAGAACCCGGAGGCGGCATCCTATCCAACACCCGCCAACTCCCACGCCCAGCGTAGCATGACGGAATTCAAATCACCGCTGTAAAGTGGTACACAGCTCACCGGTTTCGACTACCTCCTACTTCCGGTATGTGGTTAGTACTGTTCAAACTCGGTCATCAGGGCCAACAATGGTACGGTCCTCAATTGACACAGGCGGAAGTTCATTTTCTCATCTATTCCAACTCATTCCCGCCCGGTCTCCAATTCTTTTTACTCATCAACATATTTCCAAGCCAAAGCTAAGGGATCAAGATCCTAAACTCGCGAGTGACAATAATCACTCGACTTCTACCGAAATCCTATTTAGCAAAGCATTTCTATCGACACCTGCATACTAGTATAGGCCCACGGTACCTAGGGAAAACATGCATACTATGGTTCCATTCAACTCCTAGAACATAAATGCACAATACTTAAATAAACATTGAATACTCAAATTAGGGGTTATGCTCCGGGGCTTGCCTGGGTTTGACACAAAGTCAGTTAGTTAGCTTGTAGTCTTGCACCGGCTTGACATCATCCCAGTCCAAGCATGCACTCCAGTCGGTCCTTCCATCTTCTGGGTCGGTTCATCAATACACCATCTTCTGGATCGACTCCAACATCACCCTTCAGTTCCACGCGTCACACATCTAGCGTACCTAAATGAGATGCAACAATGCGGATATATGAATGCACAGAGGTACAATAGACAATGCATCAAAAAGAGCAAGCAAGACAGACACAAGGTCACGACTGAGCATCCATATGAATGAAGGTCATGAGCTAGCTTTAGCAAACATGCAAACAATATCAAGCTTAAACAAGAGTTGCATGAGCAACATCTACACATATAAGGGAGCTATAACCAAGATAGGTGCTCACATTCAAACACTACTCACAGCAGTAAGGTTTACATTAAACATGCCATAGGAGCTAAGCCTCCACCTAAGCCACATTTTAATTACTCAAGCAACCTATGTAAAAATTCATTAAACAGATATCCTGTGCATTGCTTGTTTTGTTAAAAGAGAGCATGCACATCTCATTTGAAAGCTCAAACATAACTAACACAATTGAGCAACATACTAACATGTCATACATGACTTATGATCACCAGAAAACATAGCATCCAACCCCAAATTAATTTATTTAAAGCCTTTCTTAATTTATTTAGATAATAAGACATATAGGCATATATATATATGATCATACATGTAAAGTGCACAATAAATTCTACCAAAATCACAGTAGATCACCAATACTCCTAATAGTCTACTGTACAAATTTCACATGATCAGGTTTTATATTTTATTGATTATAAAAAAACACAAATCTTTATTGCACTTAATCGTGTGAGAGCAAGTTAAATGTAAAACTTTATATTTTCTGTAAACACATGGCCATATTATATTTTATTAGGCCAACATAACATCATACAAGGGCATTGGAATCCCATTTTCCATTTTTACACATTTCTATTATTTATAAACTATTTACTTAGCATTCAACAAGTTTAATCAAAAACTCAGTCATACTGCCCTCAATGAACTTGAAATTTTTACCACAGCACACACATCACAATAATAGCCTACCATAAAAATTTCATATCATTTAGAGCATTATAACTGCAGTTATGAAAAAGACAAGCAACACTAGCATTAAAACCTTAACAAGCACAAATCTATCTTTACAGCAAATATTTTCAACTAACATCCATTATTTTATGATTCCACTGCATATATCTACTCACAAGAATTCCAAAACATCTTAATTTTCTATTTTACGATTTTTCTACTATTTACTATGCATTTTCAAAGTTTCAAGCAATTTGGTCCCTGAAACACTATTTCTATGAGTCTATGACAGTGCAGAAACCCCCCTGCACTTGTCTGAATTGCTGCACGAGGCCCTCCACGTGAAGTTGGAACAGAGGAGGTGCTCACGAGCTCGGTTTGGCAAGGGGAGGCCATGGCGGCTGCAGTGGGGTGGTGGGGAAGCACAAGAGGCTCGCCTAGGGCCGATTTGAAGCAAGAGCCGGGGTCGGAGGTGGTCTGTAGGGGGGGCAGCGGCGGAGCAGCAGCTCGAGCTGTGAGG
This sequence comes from Panicum virgatum, assembly GCF_016808335.1. NCBI lineage: Eukaryota > Viridiplantae > Streptophyta > Magnoliopsida > Poales > Poaceae > Panicum > Panicum virgatum. The sequence continues at coordinate 11,318,195 of NC_053143.1, read as the reverse complement.
CGAGGTCATTCCGGTGAGGGGGCAGCCGATGTAGGTTGGGGAAGGGGCCAGGGAGGATGAGGGCGTCGAGAGGGAGCTCACCACGGCTTTGATTCGGGCGGAGGAGAACCGGAGGAAGGGCTCGACGTGCAGGACAAACGGCGGCCATGGCGAGCGGCGTTCCTGCCAGCGGCGAGGCCGGTCGACGGCGCAGCGGAGCGGCGCGGAGATCAGCCTGGCCAAGGGCGTCCGCGGCGCGCAGTGGCTCGCAGAGGCGCGGCACATGGGCTTGGGGTGGCCGGCGATGGCGACAGTGGCATAGAAGGGGAGCGGCGGCTTGGTGCTCAGCTCGTGGCCGTAGCGGCCATGGCGCGGCGCCGGGCCGATTCGGCCGGGGAGAGGCTCGGTCGGGCTCGTGGAGAGGCTGCGGAGCTTCGGGGCGAGGCGAATCGGCTGTGGGGAGTGGAAACGGGGCGGGAAAGCGAGGGGTGGTCGGCGCGACGTCGACGGCGCTCCGCTCGGCTCTGCTCGTCTCGAGCTCGAGGAAGGAGAAGAGGAAAGGCGAAAGGGCAACGTGGCCTCGGGGAGAGGATAAGGACGCGCTCGAGCGGAGGCCGAGGATCGCCGACGTGTGGAGTCGTCGCTGGCATGGGCGTGCGGCATGGGCGCCGGGAGCTGTGAACAGAGGGAGAAAATGGTTCAACGAAACTTATCTCGATTTTGACCGTCCAAAACTTAAAATTTCATATAGAAACTCAAAAAATTTCAAGAATGAAAGTTGTTCAAAATTTGATTTCCTCCAACTTTTGTTTTAGGCAAAACTTCATTTGAAGATCAAATTATGGTTTAAAATTTGAAATGTTAAAACCAAAACATTAATGTCCTATTCAAAGCAAAATTAAAAGTTTTCTTCACTTTTTGCATAGCAACCTCAAAATCCACCAATATGAAAGTTGTTCACAGTATAAAACTCTAAACCTTTGTTTTTTTGGCAAAGGTTTATTTGAGCAAAAATTTAAAAGTTATTTTTAAAACATGTTTTATTGGATTTGAAAAAATAGTCATCATTTCATGTGTTAACAAGCTAGCAAAATGTAATTAAAAACATTTTTTTTGCATGCACGGTTAGTGTTAATGACGATGTTAAACACATGATTACTCCTAATTACTAGGAATTAACACATGAGGTGTTACAGCCTCACCCCCTTAAAAGAATCTCGTCCCGAGATTCAGAACGAAATACTTTCAAGGAGAGAGGAGCAGACTAACCATCAAAGCCAGCAGGACAAAGTCACACTAGAGAAGATTGATGTTGACGATATGATCCTTTGACGATACGATCCTTTGCAGATAAAGAGTGAGAACTTAGAGAAAGTTTAAGAAGCAAGGTATAAGAAATACGATATCTCCCACGATTTTGTCCAATGGTTAGCTTGTCCAACTTTGCATGTTTTATGCCCGCTCGTGCCAACCATAATGGCACAGGTTGCTTGATCATCGGGATAAGGTTCCTTGTCTACCACCTCTTGCAGTCTTCTAATATGTTCGTCCAGTAGCAGTTCTTTCGAAGTAACTTCGGTAGAAAGGCCCACTAGATTTAGGTCCAACATAGAGATCTCTAGGCAGAATAGCGAAGGATAGATGCGGGAAATGTCCACGAGGAGATAGCACACCAACATAGTTGTATAAGGGATCATAATTAGCAACCTCAATCCTAGTGTGTGTCGATCACTCATAGAAGGCTCTTGGTTTCATCGCGCCACTGTCAGTCCTTAATCATTACACCATTACTGAGGATACCACTGATGAGAATTCCCTTGTTGCACAGATGGAGCATGCATGGATGAGCATTATGAGAATGAGGGGTAGCAAAGAAGTGATCTGAAAAAAAATGGAGGCATAACATGAGAGCAACAGAGATTAGCTGCCACAGACTGCAAGAATTAAAACTCTTGCATAAGCTTCACATACAGCTTGCGTCCATCGACGAAATTATCTGCTTAACGATCAACATGTCATTTGGTCCGGTTGGACAGTAACATGAGATCAAGATCGCTAACCATTCAGGAACCTATGGGAACTATAAACGAAACAAGCAGAACACTTGGAACAAAGCCGATGTACCCTCCAGAGACTTACCTGATAAAGCAATGACGTGATTTACAAAGGAACGATTTTGACGCTAAGGTAGAAAAGAGATTAGCATTGCACTAGATCATCTTTAGAATAAGCGACAGAGAGGTTCCACCAGGATTGTAGGTATGGCTTTTGAACATCAGGCACATGAGCAGACCACAGACATAGACAAGCACTTGGTGAAACTTGGCTAGGGTAAGCGGGTCAACGAAAATGTCTACAGGATGCATAGATCCTGGATTTTTTGCAACACAAACAACCGTAACTAGCACTGCGTTTAAGATTTCTAGCTCAAAACCTTGATCAGGGTCATTTATGGAACTCAAAAGATTAGACACGCATTTCAGATTTAGGATTTCACCACTAAGGTGATAGGAAGTTCCTCTTTGCATGCAGCCAGGGATGGCTCTTGCTAACGACAATGCTTTTAAGAAAACACCATACTCGATTCGTACACGGCTCTTCAACTAGAACGGTTGGTGAAGTCTCGTAAAGCTTCTTGATCCAGCAGGGAAAAGGTTAACAAATCAAGGATATGGTGATGAGACGAAGTGATCATGTTCTCATCGAGTTGAAATCACAACACAAAGAAAACGGATATCGGTGAGATTCAGCACAAGGCTTGGGAGAACAAGTGAGGATAACACGGAAGATTGGTTGAAAAGGATCTTCTGGAACATCCTTACTCAGAATTTATTATCTGATTGATTTGCACGATGCTAGTTGCAAAACATGCCCATTTATGTCGATGCAATCAAGGAATAATGACAAAGTATATTCCAACTCAGAGTGCAAATGCTCGATAGCCATGATAATGATGCACCCTAGAGATGGATGATTGCAATGGTGGTGCAACGCGATAAGGGAAGGTCCCGTGCACAAATGAAACGGTGCATATGACATGATGCCGACTCAATGATGCATACACCATTATGCAAAGATGATAAAGCTCTTAATGTATGCATGTATGATATGCATACGCATGATGCACATGATTCACACCCCGTAACCATTCTCTCATGGCTAACACCTTGTTAGATCTATACCCTCGAGGAAGGATCAACAGATAGGACACTAGTAAGGTTGCATAAAAGGGGATCGTAGTGAGTTACGTCACACATACCTAGACACCAGCGCGCTCCTAGTGGCTCGATCATGTGGCTGCAGCGCACATGTGGCCCTAGGTTCCATCGCGGCATCAGGGTTATGTGATTAAACACCACCACACGATATGAAAGTTGTTCACAGTATAAAACTCTAAACCTTTGTTTTTTTGGCAAAGGTTTATTTGAGCAAAAATTTAAAAGTTATTTTTAAAACATGTTTTATTGGATTTGAAAAAATAGTCATCATTTCATGTGTTAACAAGCTAGCAAAATGTAATTAAAAATATTTTTTTTGCATGCACGGTTAGTGTTAATGACGATGTTAAACACATGATTACTCCTAATTACTAGGAATTAACACATGAGTTGTTACAGGCGCTCCGCAGCCACGGGCAAGCATGCTGACGCTTCCTCCGACGGGGGCTCTGCTTGCGGACAGCTTGACCACCCGCCGCCACTCCACTCGCCCGCCGCTCCGCCCCGCCAGCGCGGTGTTGACCCCCGCCGCCACCGCCGCGAGGAGCTCGAGGCCGCTAGATGCTCGGATCTGGCCGCCCCGCGGAGAGGGAGGGAGCCTCTCGCCGGAGCTGCCTCCTGCGCGGCCGCGCCATGGGAACGCTGCTGCCCGCGGCCGCGTCGTACTCTGGCTGCACGGATCCGGCGCAGGGGAAGGAGGCTCAGGAGACCTCCGATCCGGCGTAGGGGAAGGAGGCCGAGGAGGGAGGCAATCGCGCTCGCCGGATCGCTAGCCGCACCGCTATCCCCGGCTCCTCCGCCGCCGCCACGAGCCCTGCACTACCGGCATCGAGCCCCTGCACCGCCGGATGTGGCCGCGGCCGCCGGAGCTCGCGAGGAGGGGCCGGCCACCCGCCGCCGCAGCTCGCCGCCGCTAGGTCTGAGCTGAGGCAGAGGAGATAGGGCGGGAGACAGGGGTGCCGGCGTGTTGCCGCCGCGTGCTCCGCCCACTCCTCCCTCCCGCGGCGGAGAGGGCCGGAGCCCCTGAAGGACGACGGCCAGGCCCCTGCTCACTGGATCTTGATGACCGTTGTGCGCGTGTCGCCCTCGTCTCCATTCCTTCTCTTCCAGACACCATAGGAGGGCCGGAGCTGGGGCACAACATGGACGGCGCCGCCGCTCCTAGGCGCCGCTTCCGGCAAGGGAGCAGGGAGAGGGGGTGCGGCGGCTCACCGCCGGGGCTGGGAGGGCGGCACGTCGAGCAGGGACAGGGTGGCACGTCGAGCAAGGAGTCTGGGAGGGAGGAGAAGGGAGGAGGGGAGTGAGGGGGTGAATGTAGAAGATAGCAAGTTTGGAGGATTTTTTTTGCATATATTCATGCCACGTGGTGCATGTCAAGGGGTATGGACCAAAGTGGCACAACTTAACAAGTTTAGGGTGCCAGATTTCGATTTTGCGAGCTCGTGGACCTAAGTGACATCTCAGGACAAGTTCGAGGGCCGCGTGTGTATATATCTCTAAATCATACTGATTGAAATAAGCAAAGAGAAATAGAAAATAATTGAAACAGGGAAAGGCATACCGAGCAGTACACTCAGCCTTGTTATCAGTTTTTGATTGAGCCACATTGGTAAGGATGAAAAAATGGATACATTCGTATTACATTTTTTTCATTCAACAATTCAACTAAATAATGCCAGTGTAGTAAGAAATATTTTATTTGATTAATTAACAAATATGTGCCAAATATGGAATTATGGATACATCCGAAATTACTCCAAATATCTACGTCCAAATTCATTTTTTCTAGAAAGTAGATTGAATTGGACGTGGACAATATCCAAATGGCAGGAGGTGATGGATCTTTCATCACGATGGGCATTGGGGTTTGCAAGAGGCGCAGTGGGCTCTGCATTCCTCTACCTCTGCGTAGCAGTTCTCTCTGCGGATGTCGGCCGGGCAGCAGTAGCAAAAATCGTAGCGAGGATTGAAGTAGTTGCACCGCACCTGGGCGCAAAAAATCAAGCTGGTCTTTCTTGTGTCGTCTAATGATGTGGAGTTGATAGCCGTAGCAACAGAACTCTGATCAGCATCCACTACTTGAAGGCATAGATTACTTATTATCTTTATTATCAACAATACACTGAATTTAAATAAATACAAAAACCCAATTTACTATACACTGAATTTAATAAATACAATTATCTTTATCAACAATATCGTATACTACTTACACTGTGTAGGAAATGCAACGAACCCCAAAAGCATAGTAGACAAGAGCACGGAGATGGAGATGTTGTTCCTCATATTGGCCGGATATTGGGGAGATGAGAACTCTATATCTGAAGCCTTCTCCAACCACCACCAAATATATATTGGAGAGAGAGAGAGACCAGCTGTTGAACACTGCGGTTACAGCTTGAAATAAAGAGTACGCTTCATTGACTTCCATACATGCTCAAATAAAATCTCTTTGAATGCTTGACAATTTCAGTTGCTGTCAGCGTGGAGTATGAATTGTTATTTAAGGATATGGCGGGTGGATAGTGGCTCTCTATAAGAGTCCACGTCGGAGAGAGAAAAGGAGAGAGAAAAAAGTGTCGCTCGACTCTCTACAGCGCACGGATCAAAGCTAGTGGTCCCCACAAACGCGATTTTTCTGCCAGGCAAGAGAACGTGGAGCGCAGGTGAGCTTGCCATAGAGAAGATGACGAGGAGGCCAGCGAGCCACGGGCGGAGGCCGGCCAGAGCGGAGGCGGCCGAGGCAGAGGCGGCGCGGACCGGCGAGCTGAGGCGGCGCAGAAAGTGAATCGCGCAGTGGAGTCTAGGCGGTCGGCACAGGCCACTGTGGAGCGCTCTGGCTCGCCTTGCGGGCGCCGTCAGTCTGCCTGGCCTAGCGGGCACTCTGGCTCGCCTTGTGGGCACCGCCGCATAGGGAGGCGGGAGACCGGCCAGGGAGGAGTGCAAGGTAGAGCCGAGCGAGAACTGGAGCGAGCGAGGTGCCCGGCGCCACCGCGAGAGGCCTGGCGAGGCCGGCCAAGCGGGAGTGACCTGCCGCTGCCAGCCGCTGTGGAGCAGAGACGCCAAGCTCGGCAGCCCGCCGTGTTAGTATTGATCTCCGCCAGTTGGCCCAACGGCGAACTGGGCCCTTGACTCGCGTCCTGATCGGGGACGCACAGCCCAACACGGCTGGTGGGGCCCCGTCGCGCAGCGCCATATAAAAGAGAAAGGTGGGGACAGTGGCACAAAGGACGATGTTCGCCGCCGCCCAATTTGACCACCGAAAACCCTAGTCACGACCCGATCTCCGCGAGGCGCTGAAGCGACGGGAAGCCCGCCGCCCCTGCGCCACGCCAACACCGCCAACGAGACGACACTACCACTTCTACACCTCCCGCCGCTGCCCGTGCGCAGTCTCCATCAACAAACGAGATGGCGCCGGAGTCATCGGCGGCAATAAGAGTGACAAGGTACGTTGCACAGAATAGAAATCTTGCTGATCTACTCCTAGAGCACCTAAAGATTCTAACAATGGTACCAGAGCCTTCTCTAGTGAGTAGACCGAGTTGGGAGAGAGTGATTCGAACTAGAATCGAGAGATTCAAAGGACAGATCAGGTTTTCAACCAACCCTAACCCTAGCAAAGGAAGAGGCGGCGTGACTCACCTGGATCTCTGCGCCGCCCCTCACCGTCAACCGGAGCCGCGCGGGCCAGCACTAAGCGCCGGCTCGCCGGGGCTCCGTACCAAGAGGAGCCACCGCCACCCGCCACCGGGATGTCGGAAGCGTGCGTGCGTGGGCTCGCGAGAAAAGGGCTCTGTCACCGTCCCGCTCGATGGCGGCGCGTTCACCATCCAGCGAGCGCGCGCCCCGGCGAGAGAGCTGCGGCAGCGCCACCACCTCCTTCCCTGGCCATCCATGGCCGCCACCGCTTGTTGGAGGAAATGAAAGGGCAGGAAAAGAAAGCAGGGAAGGAAGAGAAAGAACGGAGCGAGGGGCGGCTGGACTGGATCCAGCGGTGGAGTCCATCGCCGGCGATGACAGCCAAGGTGGCCTGTCGCCATGGGCGGCCGCCGCCATGCAGCTCAGAGAGAAAGGGACGAGAGAATGAGAAGCTAGGGTTTCGGGAAGAACCGGCCGGTGGCGGGTTTTGATCCCGCGAGAACGGCGGACGACCGTTGGATCAGATCCGACGGCCAGGAGCAGCCGGCGCCAGTCAGCCCGGATTGGGCCCAAGAGGGAACCAGGCTGGCGCCTCTTTCCCGGCCTAGGCCCATGCTGCGGCCTGGGGCGCGGGGAGCGTGTCGCACCGAGCGGGCCATGGGCCAATTTCTCGCCGGGCCGCTTGAACAGGGATGACAATTTATAGTATTTTGTTAATTTCAGAAGCTTTTATTTGATAAATTTTGAACAGTTTTGAATCTCTATTCAAATTTGAACCAACAGGATAATTTGTTTTAGAGAATATTAAAGTTTACAGTACCATAGCTTCTGAATAAGAATGTTTTTCATATTTCCATTGCAAAGTAAAAGTTTCATCCTCTATTTAAATTAGAACCAATGGGACAATTTAAATAGAGGAGAAGAAAGATATTGGTTGAAAGTTAATTATGGTATTGTTATTTTCTGACCAACGTTGTTGATTACAATATTATAATTTCATTATGATTTTAAGTTCAATGTTAAATCTCTGACTTTTTTGCATCAAAGTGATCATTTTTTCAGAGAAGAGATAAAGACAAAGAAAAGCTTATGAAAGAAAGAAAAGTTCTCCGCTGCAATAAAGAAAGATAAACTCAGATGAGTTTTTCCCTGTGGGAAAAACAACCTTTAAGTTTAAGGTTGAGAAAAGCTTCCGCTGTTTTAAGTTAAAGAAAGGTTGATTTTTGGCATTGTTTTGCCATTGTAAGTGTCAAGTTGAGCATTAGTTTTTGCTCTTAAAGAAGAGAACTTTAAAGTTAATTATGATTTTGTCATTTTTTTACCAAAGTTGATGATGGCAATATTATAATTTTTGATCTAATCATTTATTCTTTTTCTGACCAATAGTGATAAAGAATTGAAAGTACAAAAAAGTTGTATGTTTTAAATTTGACCAACGTTAAATTAAGACATTCAATTTTTCCCAGTAGAGAGATATCAGCTGACAAAAGTTGATTTCGATCAATGCTACAGATAAAGTTTTGAGCTTACTCAGTTGTATAGTTGAGCTTAAGAAAGAAAAGTGCTTGCGTCCATTTGACCTTATGGTTGATAAGGAAAAGAGACGCAACTGTTTCGAAAAGTCTTTGGTTGTTCTCTCACTAAAGTTTTCATGGTATTGTAATTTGTTGGTTTTTCTGATTAAATTGGAACCAACGGGAAGATTTAATCAGAAAAGATAGTATATGTGCATGTTTTAGTCATTGTGACTAAAGTTCTATCATTGTAAAATGGTTTTTTTGTCCTTCACAGCAAATATGATAGTTGAAATGAGTTTGATGCATGTTTAATTTGACCAATGTTGAATTAAACATGTGTTACCAATGTCTTTAAAGTTTTATACGGCATATCGGAAAGTTTTGGCACTTGTGCCATTCATAGGCCCCCGTCGCACAACGCCATATAAAAGAGAAAGGTAGGGAAAGTGGCACAAAGGACGATGTTCGTCGCCGCCCAATTTGACCACTGAAAACCCTACTCACGACCCGATCTCCACAAGGCAGTGAAGACACGGGAATCCCGCCGCCCTTGCGCCATGCCGACACCGCCGACGAGACGATACTACCACTTCTACACTGCCCGCCACTGCCCGTGCACAGTCTTCATCAACAAATGAGATGGCGCTGGAGTCATCGGCAGCAATAAGAGTGACAAGGTACGTTGGACAGAATAGAAAACCCTGCACAGAATAGAAAACCCGCTGATCTACTCCTAGAGCACATAAAGATTCTAACACGCCGTTATCATCGCGGAGGCGTCAAGCCACCACGAGCAGCTGAGCAAGCGGGCAGGAGTCGGCAGCGGCCACGAACGGAGTGGAGAGCCGCGGCCGGTGCGTCTCCGGTGCGGCGGGCGGAGATGAGGAGCTCGCCGCCGTGGTGCAGATGACGGACGTGGCGCAGCCTGGCGCTCCTCGTCGCCGCGGCGCGGAGGAGGGACGGGCGCGGCACGGTCCTGCGGAGGCTGCCGCCGACCGGACCTGCAGAGGACTGGTGCGGCGGCGCCGCCGAAGCTCGCGGCCTCCGAAGCCCACCGTCGCCGGGCCGAACGAAGAGATTGGAGAGAGATGAGAATGTGAGAGAATCTCGTCTGAATAAAAAAATTTCTGACATATGGGATCCACAAAATTTTAAAGCTGCTGTTATAGACGATCCATGGAGTGAATAATCTATATTACTATCTGTAGATGACGTGGCAAGTGTTGCAGAGAGCTGCTCTCTATAACTGTTACGGGTGCCCTAACTTGGTCCCTTTTGTCGCATGCCACCAACTTTTATTGGCGTGATTAATGCCTGCGTTCACTGCTGACTTGAGAATCATTCAATCAAATAATTGAAAACTACTCGTTTAAACAAAGTTGCACATTTTCTTGAATATCTAATTATCTGTCTATTTTGTGCCATTAATAAAAATGATTAAATTTTAAGACCCTCCTTTGAGAGAAAAAAAATTGTATATCCAGCTTGAATTGGATTCCATTTTATTCAGGGTGGATACCCACACAACACAAACAATTACATAATGCCTAAATTCTTATGTGATGCTACTTTTTTTAATTACACAGTACAACTCAGACACTAAGAACTCACATACACCCCCTGTGAAGGCAATATGCAAACCCTACCATTAAACGCATGGCAAATCCTTAAATTTGACGAAGTCACCACAAACGCCTTGTTGTCGACGGGTACATCGCCTACCACTGAAAGCACAACGCCGTTAAATCCTAGAAAATTCGCTCTCATTGGGAGTCGAACCGTAGACTTGAGGTGCTACCAAGACTGTTGTAGCCACTAGATTATGGGCGCTTTCGCTGATGTGATGCTAAATTTTGCTTCATGCCTTGTTTCTTGGTTGGTGCACATTTGTGTAAACCGACTCTCAGCTCTTAACCTTCACTGAGTGCGCAAAGAAACAACATAACCTTCACTGAGTGCGCACCCTTGGATGAAGTCGAGTGCAATCCGGTGCAACTCAGGGCCCGGCGGCCTCCCTAAGTCGGCCGATACACTCGTGACTAACCAGAACATTGCTTGGTGCAACAGGACTCTGGAGCCGAGCCTGCATGCGTGGAATCTGAACTTGGTAGGGTTTTTCTGTTATTCTTTCACTGAAATTATTTTGACCTTACCTATTCCTTTTTTGTTTGCTATTGTATATACACTTTAGTGATAATTAAATTTGAACCTTGCATCGCCCATCCAACAGCCCAATGCAAGATCATCTGAAGTTATTAGGGTATTGTAGACTCCCTACTCTTTTGGTGGATAATCATACACGAAATGAGATTCCTTGTTACTATAGTTGTTTCACCATCTGTTTGTAAAGTTGCAGGATATTTTCATACACATGAATCTAGAAGGTAGTCAGATGTGAATTCAAGTTTTGAGGCATTCAATCCATACTAATACTAGCATTTGAGAATATTTGTATTTGTACCTGTATTAAATTATGGACAATTTGATTTAAGTCGAATCCATTTCAAGCCCTACATATGTGGGATCTCTTGCATGCCCCAAGGAAACTTTCAATAAGATTACTTGTATTAGATGAGGGCATCCATCCTAACTTTTTTAAATCTTAATCCATTTAATAAAAAAACCATTAAATGAAACTGCTCATTTATTTCATGGCACCCAAATGGACTAAACATGGAGCGAGGATCCACACTTCCATGGAAATACACACGACCATGTTAGCAGTAATTAAATGTTGGAAATCCACACAGATATATTTTTTATAAATGAAGAGTATCTGCTCTGCAACATAGGAGTTAGTATCCATACTATATTCTCTATAAATCAAATGTATCCAGCCCTTATATTGGAGTATCCATACTCCACTTTACTGACTAATTCCCAGTAAATAAACGTTGGAAATCCACATAGATATATTCTCTATAAATTAAGTGTATCCACTCCCATATATAGCAGTATCCTTGTTATATTCTCTATAAATGAAGTGTGTCCGTCTCATCCATCCTTACCTTTTGATCTTAACTTATTTATTAACTAAAATCCATTAAATTCTTTACACTATTTATTTCTTCATGGCGCCCCAAATGGCTAAACCGCAGGTGCAAGGATTTCATGGAACTAAACATGACTATATTCGCAGTAAATAAAGGTTGGAAATCCACACAGATATATTCTGCAAAAATGAAGCGTATCCGCTCCCATATATAAGAGTATCCATATTGTATTCTCTATAAATGAAGCATACCCGTCCCATACGTAGGAGTATCCATATTCCATTATACTAAAGGATTTGAGGATCTTGATTAGCCATTAATATAGAGCCGTTGGTGGTGCATGCATTGCTTCCTCTCAATCTCTCTATAAATAGGAGCCCATATGGTGTGTAGTTCCTGCATCAAGTAAATCACCACCTATTAGATTAGCACTGATAGATCCCGCTAAAATGCTGCCTGTGAAAGTAGCAGCTCTACTGCTTGTGTGTGTGATGATCATGTATCCCCACATAGTGTCCAGCACATGTACTAAAAAGGAGAAGGACGAAATCTTAGGGCACTGTAAAAAATTCATTGGCCATGGGCCACCGCATCCGTTCCCCAGGGATCCACATGATCCCTGTTGCAAGGCGGCAAGAGAGGTGCCACAGATGGACATGCATTTCATCGTCAAACTGCTTACACCTAAAGAGGACAGGGGCGAACGGACCAAATGTCCGGTGGCTAGCTCCGGCAGTGGCCGAGCTGCCCGCCCGGGTTCGAGCCCCGTCGGGGCCAAATTTCCGGGTGTCGCACGGGGTTTATCCCCAGAGGGGTACCGGGGTGCGTGTGTACAGGTGTGTGGTGTGTGCATGTGTAAGCCCCGGCAGGCGCATCCTCGGACTTCCCGGCAGCCCATCTGCGTTGAGCGCACGGTCCGTGTGGATGCCCAACTGAGTTCTTACATGATTCCCCAGTGCTCTTGGGTGCTTTTAAAAAAAAAGAGGACAGGGAATACGATGATCACAAGATCCTGGACCTCAAGCATTTTGTTGACGCTTTTCTGGTCAACACACCAATGCACTAGAACGCGCGGATCACAACGATCAATCACCAGCGGGCTTCAGACAGGACCGGTCAGACTGGATCCTCCAACCGGTCAGACCGGTTGAACGCAGAAACTCGCGAAACCAAAAACCTCAAGCTTGGGAGGGACCCCGTCGGAGCTTGAAGATCTAGGGTTGCCTTGAGGTCGGTAGGCCACTCAAGACGCCCTTGAACGCCGTAGAGACGAGCAAAGAACAACAAATGGGTTGGAAAAGATTAGGGTTTGAGATATTGAGTAAAGAGAATAGTTTTGATTCGATTGTGGTTAGAAAACCCTCAATCGGCCGCAGCCTTTATATTTATAGTTCGGGAGGACGTACCCCTTCCAAATCGGATTACAGTAGGACTCTTAACGCAAAACCCTAACCCTACTCGGATTACAAGCCCAGACCGGTCTGACCGGTCGGCCCAACCAGTCAGACCGGTCGGCCTCGGTTATTGCCAATTTTAGCCTCCAATATATGCCCCCCTGCCTTTTTGGTGAGCTCTGGCCTAAAAATAATGCTAAGGGCGATATCCAAATACCGGCCATCATCATCTTCAAACGTCTTGTCAAACATTTGGGTAGTATTTCTTCAAGTATCTTCCATTCAGCGCCCTAGGTAGACGTTCTCCTTGCAGCATCTCCACTGTATAAGAATTTCCGAAGATAACCTTGACAATCTTGTATGGACCTTTCCAACATGGCGATCACTTGCCAAACTTATTGCTCTTCGTCCCAAGCGGCAGAATTGTCTTCCAAACCAACTCACCAACTTGAAAAGATTTAGCTCTTACCTTCTTATTGTAAGCTCTAGCCACCCGAAGCTTGTCTTTCTCAATTTCCTTCAAAGCTTGTAACCGCTTGTCTCTCACTTCATCAATATTATCCATCATCGAGTCATGATAATCAGCAGCGGAAAGGTTATTTTGTTTAGCCAATCTATAAGCATCCAAATTTACCTCAATGGGTAAAATGTCTTCTTGACCATAAACAAGCTCAAAAGGAGTAACTTTAGTAGCACCATGTCAAGATATACGATAAGCCCATAATGCTTCGGATAAAACCTCATGCCACCTCCTAGGATTCTCTTCTATCGTTTTCTTGATGAGCCTTATTAAAATCTTGTTACTAGACTCGGCCTGACTATTGGCCTGAGCATAATATGGAGATTAATTATCTTAATTTTGTAAGATTCGGCAAATTCTCGTACCTCCTTTGAAATAAATGATGAACCTTGATCTGTTGTCAAAGTTTGAGGGATGCCAAATCTATGAATAATATGCTGCGTAATGAACTCAATTACCTCTCTATGTGTCATATTCTTCAAAGGTACCACTTCGGTCCACTTAGTAAAATAATCTGTCGCTACTAACACGAAGCGATGTCCCTTTGAAGAAGGAGAGTTAATTTGACCAATGAAATCCAAACCCCATTCTCCGAATGGCCAAGGCTTAATAATAGGATGCAACAACGCAGTAGGCGCCAACTGAATATCACCAAACCGCTGACATCCTTCACATCCTTTATAATATCTAAAACAATCTGAAATCATACTTGGCCAATAAAAACCGGCTCTCCTAAGCAACCACTTCATTTTAGGAGCTGATTGATGTGTACCACAGATGCCTTCATGCACTTCTCCCATAGCAACATGGGCCTGATCAGTACCCAAACACTTGAGAAGAACATCATCGGCGGCTCGACAATAAAGCTCATCGTCAATCAAAATATATTTAAATGCCAAACGCCGAAAATTTCTCTCTGCACCACGACCAGGGTCTTTCAAATATGCTATGATAGGCACCCTCCAATATTGTACTTCGGCCTCAACCTTTTGAGTAGGATTTTCAGCCGAATTGCTGTTCTCACCGCCCTCAGCGGTCAGACCGGTCTGTGGACTGGTCAGACCAGTTGGAGCGGTCAGACCGGTCACAGCGACCGGTCGGACCGTTTCGTTCAGAACCAGTGACTCGGCTTTAATTCGCATCGGCTTTCTAATGTTGAAGTATTTCTTCGTCACATTATAGCCTGATGCTTGTTGAGCCAGAGCATTAGCCTTTTCATTATCTTCTCTTGGAATATGTCGAATCACAAATTCATCAAAGCAAGAGATAATATCAATGCATTTATCAAGATATGCATTCGAAGCTCTATTGTAACATTGGCATACCTTGGATACTTGCTGCACTACTAGAAGTGAATCACCAAAGGCTTCAACATACTTCACGCCCATAGATTACAAAAACTCCAAGCCAAATAGAAGTGCTTCATATTCAACTTGATTGTTTGCGCAAAATTCTTCCAATCGGTTTGATAACTCAAAAAACAGCACCACTTGGAGAGATGAGAACATTACCAATACCAACTCCTCTCCCGTCATCACAAACCGATCCATCAAAGTACAATTTCCATGGTGTGCAAGTAATATAACCGACTTCCAAATCATGATCATCATTAATCCGATGTTCAACAATAAAATCCGCTATAATTTGGCCTTTTACGGATTTCAACGATTCATAGGCCAAATCATATTCTACAAGTGCATAAGCCCACTTGCCGATTCTCCCACTCAAAATCGGCTTTTGCAACATATGCTTAATAACATCGGCTTGACAAGTAACTATGCATGTGCTAGATAGCAAATAATGTCTCAACTTGGAACAAGCATAGTATAAGATAAGCACAACTTCTCAATAAATGTATACCTTGTTTTTGCATCAATAAGTCGTCGGCTCAAATAAGTAATAATGTACTCCTTCCATACGGTCTCTTGAGTCAAAACAGCACCAATAATTTTATCTTCGATAGCCACATAAAGCCTAAAAGGAACCCCTCTCCTAGGCGCCTTAAGCACCGGCGGCGAAGACAAATAATTCTTAATCTTCTCAAATGACTCTTGCTGGTCTGCTCCCCAAGTAAATTCGGCTTCATCTTTTAACCGAAGAATAGGAGTAAAAGAATCAATCTTCTCGGACAAGTTAAATATAAATCTCCTCAAGTAATTCACCTTGCCCAACAACTTTTGCAAATCTTTCTTACAAGTCGGAGCCTCAACACGCTTCATGGCTTCAACTCTCTTTGGATCAATTTCTATGCCTTTCTCATGAATAATAAAACTCAAGAACTTCCCAGCCGATACTCCAAAAGCACATTAAAGTGGATTCATCTTCAACCCATACCGACGCATCCTCTCAAGAGCCAACCTCAAATCAGCCAAATGATTTCCCAAACCGGCCGATTTAATCACAATATCATCAATATAGACCTCCAATATAACACCAAGTAAATCATGGAAGATCAAATTCATATCCCTTTGATAAGTAGCACCGGCATTTTTCAAACCAAAAGTCATGACAACCCACTCAAAACAAACCGATAAATTCCGGACATCTAAAGGTCATTTTAGATATATCTTCTTCAGCCATAAAAATTTGATTGTAACTGGCGTTACCATCAAGAAAACTAATGACACGATATCCGGAAGCTTCATTAATCAACATATCGGCAATAGCCATAGGATATTCATCTTTAGGAGTAGCTTTATTAAGGTTTATGAAATCGATGCATGCCCTAATCTTGCCCAAATCTTTCTTCTCAACGAGCACAATATTAGAGATCCACTCCGCATATCGACAAGACAGAATAAATCCAGCTTCTAACAAGTGATTAATTTCTTCTTTAATTCGGTCATTCATTGCAGGATTAAATCGCCTAGCAGGTTGTTTATAAGATCTAAAACCAGCCTTAATCGGCAGCCGATGCTCAACCAAATCACGGCTCAAACCAGGCATTTCATAATAACTCCATGCAAAGCAATCCACGTAGTCTTTCAATAACTTTATGAAGTCGGTTTTATATTCAGTCGATAAATTTGCATTTACAAAAGTCGGCCTAGGAACACTACCATCTCCAATATCTACCTTTTCCAAAGGATCCGCCGACGTAAATCCATGGCCTAACTTATCCATGTCTTCAGTATCTTCGATGGCCTCACACATATTGTTCGTTTGCGACCGATAGTGCTCAATCCTGTCCAGCAACCAATCTGCGTCAGACCGGTCTGACCGGTTAAACTGACCGGTCTGACCGGTCAGCTCTGCGTGCCGATATGATGACCGGTCTGGACATCCGGTCTGACCGGTCTCGCCTGAGTTGCCTGCTGCACTCATTTTATTTACAATAATGTAGCCGATTCTCCATCGGCTTTAGAGTAGAAGGCACGAACCCATCCTTGGTGCAACTGATCAGCTCGAAATCAGATAGATCCAATCCCGATAAATACTTAATGTCATCATGCACCCCAAGAGTATTGGAATCGGCGGTTGCAATGAAAGATGAAGTATCACCATGAACTACCTCAATCTCATTGCCGATCCACTGAATAAGAATTTTATGCAAGGTAGAAGGTACACATTGATTGGCATGAATCCAATCACATCCAAGTATTAAGCTGAAATTACCTTGCACCTCGGAGATGAAGAAGGCTGTCTCTAGTGTCTTGCTTCCCACGGTCAACTCCATGAAAGCCACCCCTTTAGCACCAATAGGGTCGCCCCACCCACGCCGCTGACTGTCATGTTTGTCTTGATCAGCTCTTCATCTGTCCCTCCAAGCTTCTTGTATAATGAATAGGGCATCAAATTTATAATTGCCCCTCCATCAACAAGCATACGGGAAATCGGCCTTCCATTGATATGACCCATCATGTAAAGAGCCTTCAAATGATTGTCCTATTCCTTTGGATTCTGGAATACGGCCTCACGTGGCCCGAAATCCAGAAGAGCCACCTCTTCCTCCTTCGAAACAGCATAGTACTCTTCGGAGAAACACACAACATTTATCTCCATGTTACTGCGTTCTAGAGAAGCTTCATAATCCACCAGTTCCTCATCACCCAAAGCCGTAGGAACTGCTGGAACTTCATCATGCGAAGCCGAAGTAGTTGCTTCAGCCTTCTTCTCAACAACAGGCTCGACCGGTCTGACCGGTTGCGCCTAGTGGTCAGACCAGTCTTCTGAACTAGTCAGACCGGTCACCTGGGGCGGTTCGACCGGTCCTATTGACTGCACAGCGGGCTTGGCTCGCCATTCTTTGCCCTAAGGAACTATTGGCCGATATTTGCTCATCCCTGAGCTTCTCGGCCTCTTGCTCCTTCCACTCCTGGCGCCTTAAGCGCTGCAATCTCCTCTTTTGCGAATGACTTAAACCCGGCGGACACCACCTAGGTTGATGGGACTTGCTCGCTGAGCTGCTGCTGCTGGCCTCATGATCATTGGCCAACACACGCTTCTGGGAATCAGTTTGAACCGATTTACCAAATACCATCGGTTTCTTTCCAACATCCTTGACCACCACATCCACATCACTGATTTTCACAACATCATCAGTAGTGGTCTTCCCAAAATCCACCTGCATGGGCTGCACATCCTCCTTCTTTTTCTTGACACGGTATTCTTGCCTTGGAGGATGAGATCGGACCGGTCTCTGCTGAGACTGGTCTAACGGGTCGAGTTGGACCGATCTGACCAGTGTAGCATGTTGCTACTGACCAGATTGGCACGAGCCAAATCGGTCATGCACCGGTGTTCTGGAGCCTTCCCCTTGATAATGTGGAGGATATGGCATGGGGAAGCACTGCATCCAGACTCCTTAGTGTTCCCATACCGGATTTGTAGCATTTGATGCCGGAGGCATCCATGGCATAGTAGCATAAGCCTTTTGAAGTGGGAACATGGTGATGACCTCGCCCCTGCGTTTGTTGGGTCCTTCCCTCATTGGAGAACCACCTCGATGCGGAGGTGACCAAGATCTCTTTTTTAGTGGCCGATCTTGTTGAACGGCCTTCGAGTAATTATTCAGAAGCTGGCCAAAGGTTGGTTTCTGAGGAACAATCCTTCCTTGAACCTTTGGCACATTCTGCTTCCAAGTACCCTCTTCCGGGCACATGGGTTTGAAAGTTCTTGGTCGGCCCTAGAGCGGACCGGTCTGACCGGTCGGAGAAACCGATCTAACCGGTCGGTTCTGGACAGCAGGCCGACTCGCAGTAGCAGAAGAACTTTCTTGCCCCCCGGGCACTTGAGCTTTGATAGTAATTTTTATTAGCTCCTTGCCATCAGGAGCCTTCTCCATAACCACTTCCCTGGCCAAAATCTTGTCATTGACATTCTTCGGCCTTGCTTCACCAATCACCACATTTTTGCCTTCCGCACCTTCGGCTTGTTCCGGCCGAAGCATCACCTTCGCATTATTCAGATCAATGGTATGTGTGTTGGTGTGAACAAGGAACGGTGTCTTATCAACTTTCATCTCAGAAAAGATCAATCGCCCTTCGTTCATGGCCGATTGAACCTGGCGACGGAATACATTACAATCATTACTCGCATGAGAATGAGATGAAATTTACAATAAGCTTGCCGCTTTAACTCCTCAAGCGGCGGTATAACATGAGAAATCTTGATATGCCCTAAATGCAATAATTCATCAAATATATGATCGCATTTAGAAACATCAAACGTAAAATTCATTTCTTCCTTCCGATTCTTTTGAACCGGCTCAAGTGATGCACATGAAGACGGTTTGGCCGCCGATGGCCAAACAAATTCAGCAGTGTAAACCTCTCTATCCTCATCGCTCGATGAATCAGAATCATACTCAACAACATGGGTATTTGAACGATGAGGTTTATATGCATCTTTAGAATTTTAAATTTAGTCTCTTGGCTCATAGCTCGAAGTTGCAAACCATTAATAGAATAATAAACAAGACCTTCAAGTTTTTCCCTAAGATGCGAACGTAAGCCACCAAGAGCAATATCAGCTAAATCCTTTTCAGGAATAGTCAAGTTGAAGCATCGGTTTTTAATATCTTTAAATCATTTGAAATAGTCCGAGACTGATTCATCTCGGCCTTGTCTAACCGATGTCAAATCTGTTATTTTCACCTCATTATCCCCATTATAAAAGTGATCATGGAATTTTTGCTCCAATTCGATCCAAGATTGGACCGAATTTGGGGGTAAAGACGCAAACCAAGAAAAATCCGTCCCAGTTAAAGATAACAAAAATAATCGTACTCGCAAAGAATTACTGGAACTAGCCTCACCAAGCTGAGCCACATACTGACTAATATGTTCCCAAGTTGACCGATTGTCATCCCCACTGAACTTAATGAAATCAGGAACCCTCCACCCCGAAGGGTAAGGGACTAAATCGAAAGTGTCGGGATACGGTCGCTGATATAAGCGGCTTTTACTAGGAGCTAACCCTAGTTGACTCAGCTCGCTTCAAAAAAGTTGGCTCAGATCTTCTTTTATTTTAATTAGATCGGCCTTATAATTCTCAGCATTTGATGTTTGAGCACCATAATTTAGACGATTTACTGCTGGAGCAATATCACTCATCGTCTGTACGGCATTGTGAGGGCTATTTCTAGTCAAGTCGTCCCAAACATCTTGTGGCATAGCAGGTGGAAAAGGTGGCTCCCCATATGATCTGGTGGTATATGGCGGAACAAAGCCCTCCAATTCATTGGTTTGGCCAATAGCAGCCGAACTTGGAATTGGCGCAAGTGCGGGAGTGGACGCCGAGGCCAGCACCACGGCACTAGTCTGACCGGTCTGAGGGACCGGTCTGACCGCACCTGCCGCCGAGGCAGCGGTCTAACTGGTCGATGCGACCGGTCTGACCGTTTCGGCCGTGGTTGGCCGAACGGTGCCTGGCGGTGGTGACTGCCCAGCGAAATAATTCGGTGGCATACCATACTGCACATTATCATTAGAAGTAGGCGCTGTCGAACTCTGAGCAATGTCCTTAGTGGAATAAGAAGTATCTACAGATTTGCCCTTTTCTATCATCTCATGCATCTCGAATATGAGATTCTGCGTGAGAGTTTGCGACTTCTCGAACTTATCCACAAATTCCCTCAAGAAGTGAACAAGAGGGTCTTTAGGAGTACTTACATCAATGGGAAGAGAAGTCGACGTTGTAGTGGAAGGAGCATGCGGTGTAGCAGATTGGAATGCCGGCATGACGAATTTTTCCTTCTCGATCACACCTTGCCGGGTTTTCCTGTAGCATGCAAGCATCTTTGCCCTGATCTCCTCGTTCTGCCGCTTCAAATCGGCTTCGAACTTTTGGCGTTGCTCTTCAGATAGATCTTCGTAAGTGACGTTGATGCCATTCGTCGGATCTATATTGGAAGCATCTCCTAATTCACCGGCCGTTGTAACCGATGTAGATTGCTTCTTCTTTCCCAGCGGAGTCGCCAAAAAATATGTTGACGCTTTTCTGGTCAACACACCAATGCGCGGATCGCAATGATCAATCACCAGCGGGCTTCAGACAGGACCGGTCAGACCGGATCCTCCAACCGGTCAGACCGGTTGAACGCAGAAACTCGCGAAACCTAAAATCTCAAGTTCGGGAGGGACCCCATCGGAGCTTAAAGATCTAGGGTTGCCTTGAGGTCCGCAGGCCACTCAAGACGCCCTTGAACGCCGTAGAGACGAGCAAAGAATAGCAAAGGGGTTGGAAAAGATTAGAGTTTGAGATATTGAGTAAAGAGAATAGTTTTGATTCGATTGTGGTTAGAAAACCCTCAATCGGCCGCAGCCTTTATATTTCTAGGTCGGGGAGGACGTACCCCATCCAAATCGGGTTACAATAGGACTTTTAACACAAAACTCTAACCCTACTCGAATTATAGGCCCAGACCGGTCTGACCGGTCGGCCTAACCGGTCAGACCGGTCGGCCTCGGTTATTGCCAATTTTGGCCTCCAACACATTTCTGCGAGCTAAGACGTCGCCGACAGGTACGAATTCGATGATTTGCCCGTGAAGAATTTAATTTGTTTGCTGCTGATGATAAGCCAGCCGGTGCTATTGATAACTATGGGAAGTAGGGAATTGGTTGTTCCTTCTAACACTTATCCTTTTGTCTGTTTTTCTTATTGACTTGGTCTTGGCATAGATGGAATGATATGGAATGCGGCCATTGTTGATGAAGTTCATTAAATAATTAGGAATTCGAGAGAACATACACCTGCTGGTTAATAATATTGATCAAAGTCTCATCATCTTCATATGTATCATTGATATATAAATGAAAAATGGTTGATGAATTTTTCTTATGCGTTTTTGTTTCATGATAAGAATGACTCTTTATATCGGGCTGTGATAATTAACCTAAAAATAGAAAGAAAAAACATATTTTTTTAAAAAAATGGATAGCGCTTGAGAAGACTGAACGCTGCAACCTTGCCACTGTTTATCCGATTTCACTACATATTCACAGGTAACTCTGAAAATTAAAAATGTTATTTGCAGGTAAAAAGTAAAATGTTTAGGAAGTTCGCACTGTTAGTGGCGGATTATCAATGTGAAATTTCTTACCGAACATTCCATGGTCACTGCAACATCGAAAATAATAACATCTCTAACATCAGAAATCGACATGCGTGACATAAAAAATTATGGTAACAAATAACTCACTACGGTGCAATATCCATCAATAAACCTGATCTACCATTTACCTCTCAGACTTTTCTAGTTTTAGAATGTCAATAGGTGGTCCTAATAATCAACATTTTCACATATTCAAAAAATTCCAACATTAGTTAGTTAGCAGGACATTAAATTATTGTAAATAAGTATCTTCTAAACAAGTAATCAGTAGAGGTTATACGTTTTCAAATTTTTAAGTAGCTGCAGTGTTTGCATAAGTATTTATTGTGTGAAAATGTATTCTAAAACTCAATAGAGAACCCATAAATTCATAAAAGCTCGTTCATCAGGACGGAAATATCTCTCCTTTTCTTGGTTACTCCATCTTTCTTTTTCCTCCTTTTCTTTTAATTCTTGTTGCCAGGGTGAACTGTGATATAGAATCGATCAATTTATTCTGGCTTAAGAGCATCTTATTACCTCACACATAGAGATTCGAGCCAATGCTATTAAAATGAAGTAAATCTGGTAGTCCGTCAGGCTTCATCCAAACTATCTAGTTAACTGTTGCTCATCAAAAAGTGAGTTGTTACACGAACCAATTCCAGCAGCAATTTACGTAGAGCTACTATTTAGGCTATGAAAGGAATCGGTACTCGTAGCCTAACTTTTAGTATATATTTATTGTGTGAAAATATTTTTTAAAACTCAACAAAAACCAATAAAATTTGAAAAATCCCCTTCATGGGGCCAAAATATTTCCATTTTTGGGCTAGTCCATCTTTCTTTTTTCTTTTTTCTTTTTGCTGGGCCGGACCAATTCCAGCAGCAATTTAAGTAGAGCCACTATTTGGGCTATGAAAGAAATTAGTACTCATAGCCTAAAGAGAGGAAGAGGATGAAATAGGCAAACCAAATAACTTAACTTATAGCCTCCACAAGTGTAAAAAATAGCGCGCTATAGTGCCAAAATAGTGCCGCTATAGCGGCCAGAAGTAGCTGTCACGATGCTCATTAGTGCCCCTATAGCGGTAAAATAGCGATAAAAAATAGCGCCGCTATAGTGGTAAAATAGCATTTTGGGCAAGCTCCCGCTAAATTCTATAGCCCACGATTTTAAACATTAGCCTCCACTGAATTGCACAAAGATAAACTAGAGCATGGTATATAGGTATGCAACTATGGTTCATCTAGTTTGTACCTTATCCCCAAAAGGAGTGTTGCAACCTAGTGCACTACTCTAAGAAGGTAAAAGCATATAAATTGTAAATATGAAATGCGAAAATGTAAAGAAATAGGTTAAAGATAAGCAAACTCGGCACAATGATTTTATCTCGTGGTATGAATAGGCAAATGCCATCCCTAGTCCATATTGAAGTACACTAAGGATAAGCTTGTGGTCAAGATCTAGAGCTTGCCACTGAGGTTCTCACCAAGCCGGGTAAGAAGCTTGCCACTAAGGCAAGGCTCGTCATTCCTTTTCATTGGTCACCTTAACACCGTGTCCACTCCGGTATTTCTCGACCAAGGAAGGGGTCTTCTCATCCCCAGTACACGGTCATCGTCGCTGTTCTAGACCACGCTGGACGGTTGATGATTTGCTAGCAAGCCACAAAGACTCCAATGATATGGCACACCAAGATTACCATAGTGATTCACTCAAGAACCAAAATCAAGGCTGCTACACCTGCTCCGTCTCTTTTAATTCTCTAGTTCTAACCTAGCAATAACACTCTAAGTGCTAAAGCCTTGGATATATGATCACTTCAGCATTATGGTGGCTTGCAATTCCTCTAGACTCCAGCAACCCAAATGAGCAAGTAGAACTAGAGGGGTACAATACTACTTAAAAAAAACTTAACTCCAACATTTAAAAAGACCCTCGGAGGCGGACATGATTTTGAACTGCCTCAGTTAATGCCTACGATTAACTGAGACGATCATTTTTTTATTAACATAGGTAGTTAATTACAAAAAACCGCCTCATAAAATTGATTAACAAAGGCGGAAGCTTTAAAATATCCGCCTCGGTTAATTAACCTAGGCAGTTGTTTTAACGTAAATGCCTCGGTTAATACATTAACGAGGCAGACACGCTATAAGGCCCGCCTCGAATAGTCGCTACTAGAAAAGACACCTTAGGTACCGGTTAGTAAGGGCCTTAGGTATTGGTTTTTGAACCGGTACCCCGAAACCGGGACCTTTGGCCTCGATCTTTGGCACCGGGTAAAGGAACCGGTGCCTAAGACTCTCTTAGGTACCTGGTGAAGGTTCTACCCGGTACCCAAGTAGTTTTGGTCAAAAAAATATATTAAACCTGGGAAGAGGCCGCACACTCCACTACACTCACGTGTAGTGGCTGGGATTCGAACTGGTGACCTCTTGCCTCGCGTGTAGTGACCTTACCATCTCATCTACACATCATTTGTGATTGAGAGGGAGATATTTTTCTTTTAAAATAACCCATAGATGAGCCTAAGGTATCGGTTGGTAACACCAACTAGTGCCTAAGACTATCCATAGGCACCGGTTGGTGTTTCCACCCGGTACTAATATAAAGGTACCGGTTGGTAACACCACCCGGTGCCTATGGATAGCCTTAGGCAGCGGTTGGTGTTACCAACCGGTATTTTAGGCTCTGTATAGGCTTCCATCCAACCCAAAAGTACCGGTATGAAGATGAATCGGTACCTATGCTAGCATTGGTACCGGGTCTTCTTCATGCTGGTACTTTTGGAGTGGACATTTGGCCTCTTTTCTAATAGTGAGTACTGGCCCATCTCGGAGCCCAGACAATCCATCTCGGCCTGATATGGATTAATAACATGATATTTAGATGACATTATATTGGTCCTGATGAACTTAGCAAAAAATCAGATAGGATTGACTTATGATAAAACTAAAGTGGCTAAATAATTCAGAACGCGGGTGGAGTACATAGGAGATCTGTACCGCTCCGGCGATAAGAAAAAGTTGACATCTGCTTTATTTGTTAAGTCTGCGAGATACATAGCTGATAGCTTGTCCGACTGATTCTCCGCCGAGGTTAGTACTTGTTTGATTTTACATGTTATTATAGAGCGGTGATGGTCCATCCGCGTATGAAACGATGGCATCATCCGGTTATGTTGGACTGTTTTGTTTGTCCTAAACTCAAGAGGTTAATTTTAAAGAACAAAAGTTTTTAAAATTTAACAAGTTTATAACTGTTTAGATTTGTCGGACATGTATCAGAAGCGATAGCCCTATCCAAACAGAAAATACAGTGCCACGTCACATTCAACAATCCATAAAATTTTGTCGTCATGCCAACAAGGCCCAGCCCTACTTGATCAATTTTGCTGCAAAACCCACAATGAGAAGCAGTTGATCAACGGATTTACACATCCCATACTTTTAGGGGTTTCCACCAAAAGAGTACTGTTACGTTGCTGAAAGCTTAAGCATGCATGATCATATTTATTCTACCAAATTTCTTCACAAAAGTATGATGAATAATCATATATAATAGTATATGTATGAACAGGTTGCGTTATCCATTGTTTGCCATGTGCCAGGGACGCGGCACACGGCAAAGTGACCATTTGGCCAAACCTGGAAAACAATTTCACCGTGTGTCCAACGCACGGCACACGGCGAAGCCCTCTGCAGCTGGGCCCCACACGCACATGTTTGTCGTGCGCCTAGCTAGGTGGCGCACAGCAAAGTAGAAAATTTCGCCGTGTGCCTACTGCCCGGCACACGGCAAACTCCTATCACGCCGTCAAACCGTCTGCCTGGCACACGGTGAACTCCTCCATCACGCCGTCAAGCCGTCGTCACGCTGTCTTCGCCTTTTTTTACCATGTACCCTTGAATACACATGGCGAACCTGTTTGCCGTGTGCCCGATGGCACACAGCAAACTAGGTCTGGCTAGCCCTCTTAATGAAAAATGTGCTCAAGTACAGTTGTGAAAAAAAATAGGTTGGCTAGATTATTAGTGTGGTTATAATTTGGACCTACCCAACCATACGGACACTCAATATTATCTTGCTGGCACCTCTAAGATCAGGAAGTAGAACAACACAAGGAAAACAGAAAATAGAAGCTGGGTATCTTATTAGAGCGATCAGCGATGCACAACTACACAAACTCTAGGACAGGTGCAGCATATGGATGCGTGGCTCAGCTAGAGCTTCATTCCGGGAACATCACCGGCCACAGTGAGAGATCGTCGTCGATCAGCCGTCAAGCCTATACCTGCGGCGGCGCTCGTTCATGTCGTTGATCCGGGCCTTGAGCTTCTTTATCCTGCTGCCGATCGTGTGGCGCGCCCCGACCGTTGCCACCTTGTGGCTGCTCTTCTTGAAGAACGCCGCCACGGCGTTCTTCCCCTTCCGGCCGTCGTCGTGGCCGTCGTCCTCCGCGGCGACGCGGCGCCGGTAGTCGTCGACGCAGGCCTCGACGTCGGCGGACAGCCTGCGCACCTCGTCCCGCCACGCCCGCATCTGGGCGTCGAGGTGGCCGCCGCCGCCGCCGTCGTCGTCGTCATCGGCGGCGCCCAGCCTGGCGAGGAGGGCGTGCATGCTCCTCAGCTCCTCCCTCATGTAGTCGATGTCGTCCCGCAGGCTGCTCAGCTTGCACCACTCCATCTCGACGAGGCCGGTGAGCTTCGAGACGACATGCTTCGTCGTCGTGGTCGTGGCCGTGTGCGCTATGACTTCGCCGTCCATTGCCAAGCAAGGTCTGCTTGTTCAACTCGTGGTGGTAATAAGAGCCTACTAGCTAGGAAGCGATTTATATAGCCCGTGAGCAAGAACTTTCGTGGAAATTTCGCTCCGAATGCAGACATTCCTCCTGTGCAGCAACCTAAAATGAGAGGAGCTGGGTCAAATAAGCTTTTGTTATTTGGAACCATCTCTAGGTACAATCGTTGTGGATCAGCTGAGTGCAAGAGCGTCTCCTGTGGACTACTACTGTAGTTGTAATGCCTAGCCGGCAGGTGTACTCTTCTTCCAATCATGAGGGTAAAAAACAATCTACTTCGGTGGTTAGTTTTCTTGTGGTGGTACATGTCTAAATCTACTCAAGGTTTTTTTTTAAAAAAAACGCGTTTTAAATTTGTCCAGTTTGTAACGGTTTACATTTGTCGGGCATGCATGTATCCCCGGCCCTATCCAAATACAAGCAAAATACAGATCCCACTGCCAACAAGCAGAAGGGAATAATTAATGCTGCGGTCAAGGATTTGATTTCAAGTATCACACTGCCAAACGGCACCTAATTAGTTCCCGCCCTATATAAACAACCAATGAGTCTTAATGACAAGCCAAATACATGCCAGATGGGAATTTTTTTCAACTCGAAATGAAAAGGTACATCTAAGGTTTGGGCTTGGCAAGGCCTTCACAAAGTTAAGCATCTTTTTTAAGTGGGGGGCATCGATTGAGTTCGTGATGGTTTAAAAACCTTCTTCTCGGAAGAGACATGGCTGACGGAGGGAGTTCTTTCAAACAGAGTTCTTTCAAACATTCAGTTTCCTTATCTTTGCAATATGTGTTCAGACCCAAAAGCTCCTGTACAATGAGAAGCAACCTGATTGTTGCTGATGCTACAAAGGGTGCGGATGGATCTTTCCAAACCTGATGAAGTAAAATGGGCCCTAGACAAATCGAAGTCTTGCCCTATTGGTTTACTGCACTACGCCCAGCAGTCTTCTTGAGTTCCATGTCCTTCATGGCCCTTCTCATCCTTTCTGCATCTTCCAACATTCCAGCTTCAAAGTACAAGTTTGACATCAACACGTAGAATGTGACATCATTGGAACCTGACTGGAAGAGGTCCTTGGCAACGAATTCAGCTAGCTCCAGATTGCCATGAAGCCTACAACCACCAAGGAATGCACCCCACACGCACTTGTCTGGGCACATTGGCATTCCCCTGATGATTTGATATGCTTCGTTAAGTCTACCAGCACGCCCTAGCATGTCGACCATGCAGGCGTAGTGCTCAAGTGTTGGTGACATCTGGTAGTCTGTCAGGATGCTGTTGAAATGCTTAAGTCCTTCATCAACAAGGCCTGAGTGGCCACAAGCCACTAGAACCGCAGTGAATGTGAATGAATTAGGCCTCACCCCTTCACTTTTCATCAGGGAGAAGAGCTTGAGAGCCTCTGCAGACTCCCCATGGTTGGCGTATGCGCTTATCATGGCACTCCAGGGCACAACACCCCGCACATGCAAACTGTCAAAGACCTCCCTTGCATTAGAAATCTCGCCGCACTTTGCATACATGTCGACAAGAACATTGCCAACCCTTGGATCTGTGTCAAGCCCATGATTCCGGGCAAACTCGTGCACCCATTTGCCAGTATCCAGGGCTCCTGAGCGTGCGCAAGCTGACAGAACACTGACAAGAGTCACACAGTCAAACCCGACCTTCTCAGTCAGCATCCTGCGGAAAAACTTGATTGCCTCAACCGCATCACCATGCTGCTCATACATGGCAACCATCGTGTTCCAAGAAACCAGACTGCGCACCGTCATTCCTTCAAACAGAGCCTCTGCCATAGCAATGCTCCCACACTTCCCATACATTGCGATGAGTGCATTAACCAAAGGGATGTTTGCATCGAACCCCAACTTGATCACAAACCCATGAACCATCTCGCCAGCATCCAGCCATTCTTGGCCCTGCAAGCAGGGCAGGAAACTGATCAGAGTGATCTCATTCGGAAGCACACCCTCAGCAATCATCCTGCCAAACAGCGCAACTGCCTCGCCAAAGAAGTAGTTTTGCACGTACCCAGCAACCATGGCCGACCACGACACGACCGTCGGGGAAGTACCATTGCTCTCCACAAAGACCCGCTCGGCGTCGGCCACCGCCCCTTCCTGGAAGTACATCACGATGAGGGCGCTGCGCACGAACCCATCCCCCGCCAGCGCGAACCGCACCGCGTCACCGTGCGCCGCCCGCCCAAGCCGCGGCGCGCGCGCAGCCACGCAGGCCGGGAGCACGATGGGGTAGGTGTAGTGGTCCGGCGCGACGCCCGCGGCGCGCATCCGCTTGTAGAGGGCGAGGGCATCGGCAGCGTGCGGTTGGGAGTGGGCGTGCGCGCGGAGGAGGGTGTTCCACATGTATGCATCGCGTTCGGGCGCGGCGTCGAACACCCTGCGCGCGTAGGCGAGGGAGGCGGGCGCCGCGGCGGCGAGGAGGCTGGTGGCGAAGGCCGGGTTGGCGGACAAGCCGAGGACGACGGCGCGGGCGTGGATGGGGAGGAGCGCGCGGAGGGAGGCCGGGGAGGAGGTGGCGGCGGCGGTGATGAGGCGGTTGTAGTGGTGGACGACGGCGGCGGAGGTGGGGAGCAGAGCGGGCATCTGTGGAATTGGGCTCGCCAGGTTTTGCCTGCCTGCCTGTGTTGGGTTTTGTATTGCATTTCGAACGCTGACTTGCTTTATAACACAAATTCGTGTTTGGTTTGAATCGAGTTGCAAAATTACAACGGGCTTATGCTGTTTTCAAATTCTTCCAGATTTTTTTCCTGTCAGCTACAATCAGGCAATTTCATACAGTTTGCAGAAATACCCAGTGAATTTCCCAGCAAACAACTTCCATACACAAGAATATTGTGAAATTCGGACCGTCTCAAACCAAGCATGAATAATTTCCCATGTATATGTCTCATCAAATGTGCCCGCATGGTTTGGACTTTAGAAGGTAAATCGCAATGCAACAGAAACGAGTATGGACTGATGGGAGCAGAACATGTTCTTCCATCCTGGTACTGTTTATGCGTAAGCAGTGAGTTCAGTACAATTCAAAATGTCGATGATGTCCAAAACTGTTCTGAAGCCAGGAGAGTAACAGGATACAGTGATCGTATTATATCGATATCAGTAGGAGCTCTGCATAGTTCTGGCTAATGGGTTTTCCACTGAAAAAAAGTGGAGTTGATCCACAATTGTGAATTTGAAAGATACTCTATTATAGTATTATCTGACCCTAAAGGAAGAGTAACAGGCCTCTAATTGATGTTGAGGGAGGACTTGATCTGCTCCACCACATGGGGCAGCACCCTGATGCTGTCATCTATAGATTTGTTCACACAGGATTCCAGTTCCTGAGTCGCATCCGTTTTCATCTTCTGGAGCTTGGCTGCTTCAAACTTGTCTTGGCAGACCATCAATGACCGATTCAACCGTTCCTGGAGTAAGGGACAACGATTAATAAAGGGTCATGGATGGTGACTTGTGCAGAGAAATACATGGATAATCTAGAACCTAAAATTACAAAAAGTCAGAGCAAAACAAGTTCCAAAGATCCCAATGCAGCATTAATATGAGTCAGGATTATTCCATATAGTTGGTGTTACCTACAAATGGCCATATCATTTTTTCGGTTGAAACTAACAAAGCATGGTGTTACATTGTGTCTTCCCAGAACTCCAGACACTTGAGAAACCATATTCAATAACCTCTGACCACAGCTCGTAGTCCTAATATAACAAAAACAAATAGGTGGTGTAATGATTTAGGAATACACTTTTTTAACTTAATACCACTGAAACTTGTGCACTTGACCATCTTGGAGTGGTAAGTGTTGTGGTATGGAAAAAAATGCTCAGATTATATGTCCGAAGTAACATGTGCACAGGGATGCATTACGAACAAAAATGCTGCAGGGGGGACCTTCCAAAACTGTACTATTGCGACATTGCGATCATAACAGCAAATTGATGAAATAAAATAGCCATAGTATGCATTTGAATCCTATACTGTCATCTGGGTAGAGGATTTTCCTACAGGTTGCTTGTTTGCATGAAATAAATATACCACCAATAATCAGCCACACACACCATGCTTTTGTTAAAGAATTTGCTATCAAATAAAGGACTAACTGACTAAGACTATATACAACTTGGAAAATATGACTTCAACTACGCAGAACTCAAAAGCTAGAACTGGTGAATTTACTGAGCATGCAAAACAAATAGCAGCACCTTAAAAGTAACAAAGATTATATATATATTATAAGTTATATTATAACTTCACTGCAACAAAAAACTAACCAATCAAAATTTCAGTATTAAAAAAGAGCAAAGGAAATAAGTTACTACAACTAAAAAGACTAAACAGAGACAGACCTGATCTATGTTGTTCTGTTTGGGGGGGAAAAAACAACGGCAAGACATAGTACCGAAGATTAAAGGTACCTGAAATTTGGCCATTTCATTCTCAACAAGATTATTGGCGGTGAGAACAGGCACACTACAGTTCTCCACGCAGTTGTTAATCCCTTCTTGGTTCCTTCGGCGATCGAAGCAATCATATGCACACTTGAAGTATGCTTGCTGAAAATAAATAAGAGATTCAAAAGAGAGAATCAGCACTAGTGTTTCAATTTGGGGGCACACCCCTCTCCAATCCAACAATGGTATCAAGCACATGAACCTTTCCCATGATAAATTGTACTCAGTCTACTTTACTAGTGCTGTTCCCACTCTCATCTCTCTCATCTTCAGAACGGCGGTTGTCAGGCTCAACTAGTCTAAACTCAATTTTCTCTCATACCCAGAATAGTGTACAGAAATGAATATATTTGGCAACCAACTCATGGATTCGCCAGAAAATCGTACAACACGACAACACCGTGATATACGAAATCCCAAGAGTTGTAAAAAAAAAGATTAAAAAAACATCCATAGCTGAATTCAGCATATCCCAGTACTGGCATCCAAGCTACATTAATAAGCTTGAATTCCTTTCCTACACATTCCAGCTCCAACCACTAAAATTCCATTGACGCGCTTGAAATCACATCAGAATAAATCATAAGAAATCCAGGATTCAGCACCTGAGCCCATAACCCCCAATACTTCCGGTTCAGAGTTCAGACAACCGCGCCACTACCCCGCCAACGAAGAATACAGAGAAACCCCCACTAACACCACGCACAAGAGGCGAGATTAGCGCCACTACCCCTCCACCCCACGACGAATCCCCATCACAGAACAAGCAAACCGCCACCAAACCCCCAGAATACAACCAATGCTCCACCAATCGGAGGCTCCGAGCCCCCGCAACTCCCTCCCCCCTTGCCGGGGGGGGGGGGGCAACCTGAGGAAGGATTTTTTTTCCCCCTGACCTGCATGGTGAAGTTGACGTGGTCCTGGACGCCGGCGAGGTGCTGCTGCGCGGCGGCGTTGACCTCCTCGAGCTTCCGGCGGATCCGCTCCGTGACGATCCGCTCCTCCATCGCGCCCACGGGGTCCATCGCTCGCGTCTGGGTGCCTCCGGTGAGCGGTGGCCTCTGCGGCTTGGAGAAGGGGAAGAGGAGCAGCGCAGAGAGAGGGGGGCAGAAAGGGAATGCGCCTCTCTTCTTTCTTGGTGGAGAAGAGACGAGACGAAACCCGAAAACAGTGAGGAGGAGGGTTTAGAGGCCACGGGCTAGGGTTTTGTGGACGCGGCCCATTGGGCTAAAATCAGCCCACTCGCCAATAGCGCAACTTCGTACTGGAGGATCGAGGCGTGGATTTCTTTGTTTTTTTAGTATACTGTCTATTTTGCCAAAGGATGTCGGGCCAATTGGTTCTGTCAGTCCGGCGGCACTCCGGAGGTCGTGGTTTCGATCCCCGGAAGGGACGAATTTCCGCCTCCGGTTAAAAAAACCCCTCGCCTGCCTCATGTCCAAAGCACTGTGGAGCCCGGCCTAACTCATTCCAAAGCACTGTGGAGCCCGGCCTAACTCACAAGGCGACGGACCCCCGTGTACGGGTGGGGCAGGGGTTCGGGGGTTTTCTTGGCCTGCTGTGAGAAGGTCATTCTACCTCTCAAACAATGTCGTGGGGCGGTCTTACCCCCGCAGATCAAGTTTTAGTATACTGTCCATTTTCCATTTGGGGCGCAGACATGCAGTCGATTTTTCAAACCAATAGAAATATGACATGTACTTCCTCTATTTTAAATTGTAATTTATTTGACTTTTCTGACCACAAATTTAACCACTCGTCTTATTCGAAAAATTTGTGCAAACATAGTCAAATTTTGGTTATTCTTCAAAAAGTTACATTGATAAAGTGAGTCACAACAAAATGAGTGATATTTTGCACAAATTTGAATAAGAAGAGTGGTTCAACTTGGGGTAAAAAAAAAGTCATACGAACTATAATTTGGAACGTGGGTGTAATAATTAAATCGCCATTTTGTTTGACCAAGCAAATGGACCAGACTGTTTCATATCTCATTCGAATTTTTCGTCACCAATCGCAATCTAGTCAGCCAAATTCTTCTGAGCTGCACAGTACTGCAAACACACGGATGCGTGTAATACAGCTTTTGTGTCACAAATTTTGAACACCAATCGTGCACTCAAAACATTTTATTTAGGAAAAAGTCCATTTTTGACTATCCAATTCTGCTCTCAGTTTGATTTTGGCCATCGAACTCCAAAACCAGATATCTTTGACCATCCAACTATCAAAACCGTTCAAATTTGACCATCGAGCTATTTTGATGGGTGGTTTTAATTTTTTTATTTACAATTAAGTACTTAGATTTTAAAATAATTATTACTTTTTGCCCGTACCTCCGATTTATGTCATTCTTGTGGTCATGCATTCTTAACGGTGAGCTTTATCTTTTAAAATATTCTTTATACTATTTTATCACTATTTGTTATATTATTCTTATATTATTGTGTAAAAACAATAATATAAGAAAAATAAAATAAACATTTACAAAATAATATAAATAATATTTTAAAAGACAAAGCTTATCGTTACGAAGGCATGACCACAAGAATCACTTAAATCGGAGATACGAGAAAAAAAAAAGTAATCATTTTAAGATTCAAGGATTTAGCCCTTGGATCTTAAAATGAACGGTTTTGATAGTTGGATGGCTAAAAATACCCGGTTTTGGAGTTCGATGGCCAAAACAAAACCGAGGTCAGAGTTGGATGGTCAAAAATAAACTTTTTCCTTTTATTTGTCATCAACAGAAAAATTCAGTTGCTCAATCACGCACGAGCAAATTTAATTACGCGAGATGGATCGCTAAACAAGCTGGTGGCCACCGATGTGGCTGTTGGAGGGTTTTGGATTGCAGCAGCAGTAGGAGGACTGGCCCTCCATCATGCACGACCCGACACCATTGGAGCCTATGGCGGCGCACATCCCCCCGCACACCTTTTACGTGCAGCCTTTCACTTCGGCGCAACCGCGGAGGTCTTGGTGTCCTGCAGCTTCATGGCCTCCTGGCATAGCCGTAGCGAAGAGTGCCGTCATGAGCAGCAGAACGGCGAGGGGAAGAAGAAGAAGAAAAGTCTTCTTCTTGGAGCACATCGCGAGTGGGGCCATGTATGAAGCTAGCAGAAGCTTTGGTACTGGGATTGTTTAGGGTTTCTTGGTGCTCTTTGATTTTGCGGGGGTCTTTGCATTGCTTATATATATAGACGGGAGCCTCAAGCAGATTAATCATGACTGATGAATTCCTGCCATATTGAAAGTTTAAAACCGTAGCTTTGTGTGGACTTTTTTCTGATATACTATAGGTATGTATTTAATGACTGCTAGATAATAATGCATTGTCTGTTGGTGCATTTATTGAGTGCTAATTATACAATATCAAATTTATGCTCACCAATAATATTGATCCCAATCAATCAGTTCTAGTATAGTAGTATTGTTCCCGATCACAGATATTTATCCAGTTTCATCTGCGGCAGTCATTAATTAGAGAGACATCCAAAATTTTGATACCCATTTTAAGAAGGAATTCCTTTTAAGAATTCAGCTATGAACATTACTGAAGATCCATTGCCAACTTGGCATACACATGTATCGTTGTTGGTTCCAAATTGCATCGGTGTGCCTGTTCTTAGGAACCATCAAGCGATACTTATCAGTACTATAAAAAAATGTTTAGGGGCAGGTGAAAAAGTATTTTTTATATACGGGTGTGGCATCCGCCTCTACTTCTCGCAGCTATAAATTGATTTGTAGATACTGATAATGTGCCCGCCCTTACAACAGTTCATAGCCTCACCTGCTCCTACAAATTGATTTAGGGAGTGGGGGCATGACCTGCTAAATGTTTAGTTTATTAATTAAATTGTAGTTTGAAATAAAATGTTTTTTATGTTCAAAAAATTATGAACTTTTTGTTAGATAACTAGGCATTTTTTGGTATATTTTAATTCCAAATATTACTAGCAATTTCATGGCATAAATAAGTGATAATGTGTGAATAAGATATGTGCATATGTTCATGTTATTCTTACTAATAAGCATGAACAAAAAATTAAACCAGAATAGGTTTAGAGTGTACCCCAAGGCGGGACCAGTGTCGGAGCCACCGGTTGCCGTTACCAGCTGGAATAGACATGCTATTCGACTGGTCTTGCCTGAAGTAGCCGAACGATGTCGATGTAGGAAGAGGTTCGCAGTGCAGTCCCACGAACGGTCACCAGGAAGCAGACGAAGTAGTCGTCCGTTCACGCCGGGAAGTAGAGGAAGTAGTCGATCAGGGAGCGAACAGTCGCGTCAAGACACTCCCCAAAAAACTGATTGCCCGCGTCCCGTGCAGGACCTTCAGCGAGCAGAGGTTCCGGAGGCCTGCTCTCGCTAGAGCTGTGCGTGCAGCACTAACGATGGGAACGGCAGAAAGCAGCAGAGGGAGAAGGGATATGTCTCCTAAGCAGGAGTACCTGGATTAAGTGCTGAAGTGTGTGTTGATGAGAGGAGGAATGGGTGGTTTATATAGGCGTGGAGGTGCCTCAGGTTCAACGAACCTGGACGTCGTAAAGAGCTTTGATGAGCGGCAGTTACTGGTGTGATTCTCCGGTCATTACTGTCAATGTTTATTCTCTGTTTTAATGCTCTTAACAGCAAAACGTTCTTCTCATCTCAGCACATCCCGTCGCACCGCACCTGCACGTCACGTCCGGCCGCGCACGCGCACCGCCCGTCCGGCCGCGCCTCGCCTCGCCCACGGCCTCGGCCCGGCTCGGCGAGGCGAGCGAGCGCGCGCGCGTGTGGTTCACCGACCTCCTCTTACCGGCTTCACAAGTGGTGTACATGAAGTCCACCCTTTAAGTCGGTTGAGATCCTCCTCAAATCCCGGTACGAAATTAAGCAATTGATTCCCTAGCATTTAATAGTGGGCTTTAAATTCTTTTATTGTATTGATTAGAATAAATGGGCCAAGCCCATAATTCCAACAATCCCCACTAAGAAATTCAAACCACACTAGAAATGCCCTCATTCCCTCATTGATATACCAGTATTTGACAGAGACTATTAAGTTGAACTTCCATCTAGGACAAAAGCTACACTTATTCACAACTATACAATGGATTATGCTTTGAATTGCCAGTCTTGTGCAAACAAGTTTGACCAGAGCCCTACACTGGTACTAGGCTGCAAAAGCATCCCCGCGATTTGGAACTTATAAGTCATACTCCATGCCCTCCATGAGTTTCTAGAGAATACCCAGTTCTCATAGACCATGACCAGTAGTCAGACTCATATATGTGTGTTCCTTTCAGATGTTCTGTAGGACAACATCTTTGTTTCAAGAAAACAGCTCATTTGTTTTAAAGAAACCACCTGGAACACATTAAGGAATAGACCAACCTGTCATACAGATTAGAAGAGAAATGCACCTTATACACGGAATGAGCCTTTTTCACAAAGGTTCTCTTCTCTCAGTCAGACTTTAGTTTGTTTCACCATCCTAATTCACGGGATCTCCGATCACATAGGACAGGTTTTCACTATAGAATGACTCGCGTGGGTCTCAAGCCCAATTCCATAGATGCATTGTCTATCACATTTCGTAAAAGACCCTTTGTAAACTGATATGCCAGATTTTTAGCCGTCTGAACATAGTCCATGGCTATAACAGGGTTTACCTTTTCGTTTTTTTTTCAAATCCCGCCGTTTGCCGGAAACGAAATTTCGGCCGAAATTTCGCCGAATTTCGCTAATTCCGAACGGAAAGAGAATTCAAATTCAAAAAACGAAATTTCGGTGAATTCCGACCGAAATTTCGGTGATTTCGACCGAAATTTCGGTGATTTCGACCGGAAAATGATGTCCGTTGTGATTTTCGTACTGTTCCCGAGGTCAAATGAAAAACTTTTGAATACCAACTTTGTTCAGTTTTTCGAGATCTACAACTTTTGTTTCAGGAACTTTTTCATTTGAGCAATGGTTTGAAAGTTATTTAATTATTTCAAAAACTACCAATTAAAAGTCTTGTCATTTCATGTGACAACTTTCATTTTCTCTCTTAGGCCACAACTGGACTTTTATTATTCTTGTTATGGCGGATATTCCTATAAATTTTTAGGGATATTAGTTGATCCAATTGAAAGTTATTTTAAATCCAGGACAAACATGATTTGAATTGGTTATCAATTCATGTGACAGTGTTTGAATTTTTTGTTTGATTCAATTTGTATAGAGAATTCCTAAAATGTAATTTGTATAGAGCGAGGAGGGGTCTGGAGAAATGCCAAGCTGCATCGGATACTAAAAAACTATAAATTCTACCTCATTAGACTACAAATAACCTTGTTTTTCAACTAAAATGTAATTTTAGCCTAGCAAATGATTTTAGATTTGAGTGTGTTCTAGTCCTATTTGCTCAGAAGAACACCTAGTTTTTTATCATATTTTTTTCGAATTTTTTATAAATATTTTTGAATTTTTAAATTTGAAAACGAAAAATGGCGAAAAATACCGAAATTTCTCTTCCCGGTAACTAGCGAAAACGAAAAAAAACACCGAATTTCGGCGAAATTCGACCGAAAAATTTAACCCTGGGCTATAACTCCGGAGTTTCTCAATTTTCTAACAGATTTCAACCGTATTTTCACATGTCTAGATGACTTCATGTTATCCTTTGAACTGTTCACCTTGACAATCACCGTTTGATTGTCACAGTTCATTAGAATTGCCGGTATCAGTTTTTCAACTATCGGCAAGTCCATAAGGAACTCACGAAGCCACTCAGCCTCAACAGTGGCGGTATCTAATGCTGTGAGTTCTGCTTCCATAGTTAACCTCGTTAAGATGGTCTGCTTGCAAGACTTCCAGGAAACAGCTCCACCACCAAGTGTAAACACATATCCACTTGTGGTCTTTATCTCATCAGCATCAGAAATCCAGTTTGAATCACTATACCCTTCTAGTACCCTTGGGTACCCGGTGTAGTGAATTTCATAGTTCATTGTCCCCTTTAGATAGTGCATTACTCTTTCAAGAGCCTCCCAATGATCATCTCTCGGGTTTGAAACAAACCGGCTCAGTTTGCTTACAGCAAACGAGATGTCAGGTCTTGTAGCACTAGCTAAATACATCAATGAACCAATGATTTGAGAATATCTCAGCTGATCTCGCATTATCCTTTTGTTCTTCCTAAGAATTAAACTGGCATCATATGGTGTTGAGACAGGTTTATAGTCGCTATAACCAAAGCGACTTAACACCTTCTCCACATAGTGAGACTGTGTAAGAATCACCCCACCATTGCTCTCTTTTACTAGCTTTATATTAAGGATAACATCAGCTTCTCCCAGATCCTTCATCTCAAAACTTTGAGATAAAAACTCTTTGACTTCCTTAATCACATTAAGGCTAGTGCCAAAGATCAGTATGTCATCCACATACAAGCACAAAATCACTCCTTCAGCCCCACCATAGCGATAGTACACACATTTGTCAGCTTCGTTCACAACAAAGCCATCAGACATCAAAGTTCTGTCGAACTTTTCATGCCACTGCTTAGGCGCTTGCTTGAGACCATATAAAGATTTCAACAACTTACAAACCATTCCTTCTTGACTCTTTGATACAAATCCATCCGGCTGATCCATATAGATCTCCTCTTCTAATTCTCCATTGAGGAAAGCCGTCTTAACGTCCATCTGATGAACGAGAAGACCATAAGAGGCTGCCAGGGAAAGTAACACTCGAATTGTGGTCAATCGGGCAATTGGTGAATAAGTGTCAAAGAAATCTTCTCCTTCTTTTTGGGTATAACTCTTGGCCACAAGCCTAGCCTTGTACTTTTCAATAGTACCATCTGGCCTAAGCTTTTTCTTGAACACCCACTTGCATCCAACCGGTTTACATCCATAAGGACGTTCAACGACCTCCCAAGTTCCATTAGACATAATAGAATCCATCTCACTCCTCACTGCTTCCTTCCAATAGTCAGCATCAGGAGATGAATATGCCTCTTCAATGGTTCTGGGTGTATCATCTATGAGGTATACAATGAAATCATCACCAAAAGATTTTACAGTCCTTTGTCTCTTGCTCTTTCTCGGAGCATCATTGTTATCCTTCTCAGGATTTTCCACAAGTGTATGTTCATTGTGTTCTATCAGCTCAATAGAGCTATCATCATCGATGAACTCTTGTCTAGATGAACTTGTTTCATCTCTCATGGGAAAAATATTTTCAAAAAATGTAGCATCTCTGGACTCTATTATAGTACCAACATGCATATCAGGTACTCCAGATTTCACTATAAAAATCTATACCCAACGCTGTGAATAGCATAACCTAGAAAGATACAATCCACAGTTTTAGATCCAAGCTTACGTTTCTTGGTTATTGGCACACTCATTTTTGCCAAACAACCCCATGTACGTAAGTATGAAAGTGTTGGTATTTTCTTCTCCCATTCCTCGAATGGTGTTATCTCTTTATTCTTTGTAGGAACACGGTTTAGGACATGACATGCAGTCAATATAGCCTCACCCCACCATTCTTTGGAAAGTCCCGCTGTATCTAACATGGCGTTAACCAAATCCGTTAGAGTGCGGTTCTTTCTTTCGGTAACCCCATTTGACTGAGGTGAATAGGGAGGTGTCCTCTCATGAATAATACCATGTTCCTCGCAGAATAAAGTAAATAAATTTGAGAAGTATTCGCCACCACGATTTGACCTAACTCTTTTGATCTTTCTCTCAAGTTGGTTTTCTACTTCAGCTTTATAGATGTTAAAGTAGTGTAAAGCTTCATCTTTTGACTTCAACAAATAGATGTAACAAAATCTAGTACTGTCATCAATCAAAGTCATGAAATATCTTTTACCACTTTTGTCAACACTCCATTCATTTCGCATAAATCGGAAT
Organism: Panicum virgatum; assembly: GCF_016808335.1. NCBI lineage: Eukaryota > Viridiplantae > Streptophyta > Magnoliopsida > Poales > Poaceae > Panicum > Panicum virgatum. The sequence goes on along the minus strand of NC_053143.1, from coordinate 11,278,205 downwards.
GAATTAATTCTAAGGGTGCCAAGCTCCTCGCCTCCGCGGCCTTATGAGGCTTGCGAGTTTGTTTTGATTCAACACATACATGACACTTAGAATTTTTGACAAAAGTAAACTTTGGAATTAAACTAAAATTAGCTAAGCGCATCATACAACCAAAATTAACGTGACAAAGCCTCGAATGCCAAACATTTGTTTCATCAACATTAATAACATTGTATGCAACTTTATTACAAACATCTGACAAAGAAAGACGGAACAAGCCTCCACTTTCATAACCTTTTCCAACAAAAGTATCAAATTTAGACAAGATACATTTACTGGACTCAAAGACTAATTTAAAACCATCTCTACACAGTAGAGAGCCGCTGACTAGATTCTTCTTGATGGTGGGGACATGCTGCACGTTCTTCAATTGCACAGTCTTCCCTGAAGTAAATTTCATATTTACCGTACCAACACCAAGAACACGCGCATGCGATCCGTTCCCCATCAGCAAGGAGGAAGTCCCGCCGTCCTGGTAAGAAGAAAACAAAGAAGCATCAGCACAAACATGAATATTAGCACCAGTGTCAACCCACCATTCGGATGAACAAAAAACTGAAAGAACTGTAGGTAATAAATTACCGTACCCCGATGTTCATCCAGGCTCGCTAATGACCATGTTGGCGGAGTCGTTGCCTTTGCGGTTCGGACACTTTGCAGCAAAGTGTTCCGTACTAGCACACACATAGCAAGCTTCCTTCTTCTTCTTCTTCTTGAAGGTGGTTGTCTGCTTAGTCTTTGGTTGGTTCTGCGGTGGCTTTTTCTTGTTCTTGTGGGAGTTGTTCTTCTGAACAAGATTGGCGCTAGAAGCACCAACAACTCCTTTTCCACGTATGTCCTTTGCTCTCGCCTTCTCCTCAACATCAAGATTCCCTATGAGTCCATCTATGGTGAACTCCTATCTCTTGTGTTTTAGAGAAGTTGCAAAGTCCCTCCAAGAAGGTGACAGCTTAGAGATAATATCTCCGGCCACAAACTTATTGGGTAACACACATGGGGACTCTTTGCTACAATTTTTGAGATCTTTTGCCAGAGTATGTATTTCATGAGCTTGTTCCACCACAGAACGGTCTTCGACCATCCTATATTCAAGGAACTGCTCCATCGTATACAACTCACTGCCGGCATCAAACACTCCATATTGAGCCTCAAGAGCATCCCACAACGCTTTGCCAGTTGGCAGCCGGACATAGGAATCCACCAGGTTTTCACCGAGAACACTAATGACCAAGCCTCGAAAGAGGGTATCAGCCGCATCGAACGCACTCCCTTCCTCTGGAGTGAACTGTTCAGACTTACCCTCTTTTACATGGATCACTCTCGATATTGTTAACCATAGTATAAGTTGCTCTTGCCAACGTTTGTAATTTGAACCATCAAAAGGTGGTGGTTTGATTGATGTAGCAAAACTAGATACCGAAAGCCTATTAACAAAATCAGGTTTTTGGATTGTTAGATAACTAGGCAATTTTCGGTATATTTTAATTCCAAATATTACTAGCAATTTATGGCATAAATGAGTGATAATGTGTGAATAAGATATGTGCATGTGTTCATGTTATTCTTACTAATAAGCATGAACAAAAAGTTAAACCAGAATAGGTTTAGAGTGTACCCCAAGGCGGGACCAGTGCCGGAGTCACCGGTTGCGTCGTTACCAGCTGGAATAGACATGCTATTCTACTGGCCTTGCCTGAAGTAGCCGAACGATGTCGATGTAGGAAGAGGTTCGCAGTGCAGTCCCACAAACGGTCACCAGGAAGTAGACGAAGTAGTCGTTTGTTCATGCCGGGAAGTAGACGAAGTAGTCGATCAGGGAGCGAGCAGTCGCGTCAAGGCGCTCCCCAAAAACCTGATTGCCCGCGTCCCGTGCAGGACCTTCAGCAAGCAGAGGTTCCGGAGGCCTGCTCTCGCTAGAGCTGTGCGCGCAGCACTAGCGATGGGAACGGCAGAAAGCAGTTGAGGGAGAAGGGAGAGGTCTCCTAAGCAGGAGTACCTGGATGTGCGCGCAGCACTAGCGATGGGAACGGCAGAAAACAGCAGAGGGAGAAGGGAGAGGTCTCCTAAGCAGGAGTACCTGGATGTGCGCGTAGCACTAGCGATGAGAACGGCAGAAAGCGGCAGAGATAAGGGAGAGGTCTCCTAAGCAGCAGAGAGATAAGGGAGAGGTCTCCTAAGCAAAACGTTCCACGGCCTCAGCCAGGTGAGGCGAGCGAGCGCGCGCGTGTGGTTCACCGATCTCCTCTTACCGGCTTCACAAGTGGTGTACATGAAGTCCACCCTTTAAGTCGGTTGAGATCCTACTCAAATCCCGATACGGAATTAAGCAATTGATTCCCTAGCATTTAATAGTGGACTTTAAATTTTTTTATTATATTGATTAGAATAAATGAGCCAAGCCCATATTTCCAACAATTTTTATGTAAACTACCATTAGTATGCATAAGGGCTCCATGCCGGAGCGGCGCAAGTGCCTAGACTACATCGGCGAGACGCGCTGGGGCGAGGCCGCGAGGGTCGCGTGTGCTGCGGCGGCGGCTCAGCGCGGCAGAGGTGGAGCTGGTCATGAGGAGCAAGCGGGAGTGCGCGGCGGATCAGCTGTTGGTGGAGGACGTCAACGGATCAAGGCTATCACCGGAGGAGCTCGTGGTGCTTCAGGGGTGCCCTGCTCGCCTTCCAGGCTCAGGCTAGCTTCTACTGGTACGACGAGGTGTCCAGCTTTTGGGGGAAGGTATGTGATCCGTGGCGGTCAGAATTTTCCTTTGCTCATCTGGAGCTATATTGCTATTTGATGCAACACATACTATAATTAAATTGATTGTCATTCGTGTTCATTCTTATTAGTCTTAATAGTAAAAGTAGGAACACATTATAAGCTAATAAGGTTTTCTAAGTTACGTGCGTGTGTGTCTATGCTGGTTCTAGTAAAAGATGCCACACCATTTTGTTGGTTCAATATAATATTTATTTTCTCTGGATGAGACATTTGTCATCCTTCATAGTGAGGTAGCATTAAACCAATCTATAGTTTTGAATTAGTATTTTTATTCTGATGCCTCTTTATGGATACTTGATTGGTTTGAAGCATCTCATCACTCATTATTTTATAGACTTGTTGAGGCCAAACAAGTCTTTAAAGAGAAAGGAAAACATCACTTTTACCTCCTGGACTATGGGGGATGAGTCCGCATTTTCTCCCTACACCACAAAACCGTCCGTTTGGACTTCTCAGACTCGCAATACTGGACATATGAACGCCCTGGCTGGTTTCTAAGTGGTTTTCCTTCTTTTCTTTTATATTTATTTTGGCCGAATTTTTAAAAAATCATAGTAAATCATATAAAAAACATAAAATAGAAAATCCAATTTTGTTGGAATTCACATGACTAGATCTATGTAGTGAACATCTGATATGATATACTTTAGTACAATTTTTTTTATAGCTTTAGATATATACTTTTCTGTTTTTAATTTGTACCTACATTTTGTGTGGTTCAACTATGGTGAAAATTTATGGTGGCAATCACAATTACATTCTTAAGCTGTAATAAAAATTTCACGCTCATTGGATCATACATGTCTGAGTTATATATTTGTCTTTGTAAACCTAGATAAGTACATAGATAAATCTATAACTCAGGCATGAATGATCCAATGAGCATGAATTTTTTTATTGTAGCTCAAGAATGTAATAATTCAGCCAAAAAAATGTGGCTTTGAATTAATTATAGAAAAAAATATATATAAATTTATAGCAAAAACTTTATACTGAAGTATACCATATTCATATGTTCAATGCATAGATATACTCATGTCGGAAAAAAAATTGGATTTTATATTTTATGATTTTTTTTTATTTTTTACTGTAATTATCTAGATAAATCAATAACTCGGACATGCATGATCAAATGAGCATGAACTTTCTATTGTAGCTCAAGAATATAATGATTAGACCATTATAAAAATTTCACCCTAAGTCAACCAAGAAAACTGTGGCTTTGAATTAACTACATAAAATTATATATGTAAATTTACAGCAAAAACTTTATACTGAAGTATACCATATTCATATGTTCAATGCATAGATATACTCATGTGGAATAAAAAAATTTGGATTTTACATTTTATGATTTGTTTGTTATCTACTATAATTATCTAGATAAATCTATAACTCGAGCATACACGATCCAATGAGCATAAACTTTCTATCGTAGCTCAAGAATGTAATGATTAGACCATCATAAAAATTTCACCCTAATTCAACCAAGAAACTTTGGCTTTGAATTAATTACAAAAAATTATATATGTAAATTTACAGCAAAAACTTTGTACTGAAGTATACCATATTCATATGTTCAATGCATAGATATACTCATGTGGAATAAAAAAATTTGGATTTTACATTTTTATGATTTGTTTGTTATGTACTATAATTTTTCAAAGGTTTACCTAGATAAATCTATAACTCAAGCATGCATGATCTAATGAGCATGAAATTGTTATGACAGCTCCAGAATGTAATGGTGGGACCATTATAAAATTTTCACCATAATTTAACCTTACAAACAATAGCTACGAATTAATTACAGAAAACTATATATCTAAAGCTATAGGAAAAGTTTGTACTAAAGTATATTGTATCATATATTCACTGCATATATCTAGTTATGTGGATTCCAACAAAATTGAAATTTTCATTTTACGATGTTTATATGATTTACTATAATTTTTCAAGAGTTCAGCCAAAATAAATATAAAAGAAAAGGAGGAAAATCACTTAGGGAAACTAGCCAGGGAGGTCATATGTGTGAGGTCTAGAAAGGAAACACCGAACACGGACTCGTCGCATAATCTAGAGAGATAAAAATGATTTTTTCCAAATAGAAAATCCTGCCGGGCCAAACCATGCAAATGAACTGGCACAGTCCATGATGACTACTCCTTCCGTTCCAAAATAAATATAATTCTACGACCGAGTATGCAAACCAATAATACGTGTAAAATTACCAAAATGCCTCTTGTCTTTTATGAGGAGTGGATGAGATGTTAGTTGTCTTTTGTGAGAATATTCCAGAAATTATCTTGTCTTTTGTGATAGGTGAGTCAAAGTTACATTTTTTGTGGGATAAAATTTGAACTCTAGAATTACATTTATTTTGGGACGGAGGGATTACACTGACCAGTCGGGCAGCGGCTTCTACGGGTGGAGGTGAACGGGGACGGGCGGAGGCGCCAACGGGTAACGGTGGGCCGGTGCCCGGTGGCGCTGGCCCTAGCCTCAGCTTATAAACAGCACGTGTACGCGAGTGCTATAAAGTTGGATTAGTTTGACCGACACGGCACCAAACTTTATTTTGGCATAAATATGCCCCCAGGTAGGGCGTACACCAGGCCAGTCAAATCAGGGAATGCAACTTGATGTATGTTGTTTCATTAAGATAAGGCTTTGAGTAACAATAAATCTATTGGTATGTTATTTTTATATAAAATCTTTTAATGATGATGTAATAAGGTTTATAGCCTAGTGGTTAAAAGAGTCTCAGTATCACTTGAGATTCTGGGTTTGAATCCCGATGGGAGCGAATATTCTTCGAATGTGCTTATAAAGGTAAAGTTTGCGTATGTGTGTTCTTAGGGGTATAAGTGTCTAAGTTGTACTGTATAATTTTTTAAAAAATAACAATTTCGTGTCCAAATATCAAGTATTCATAGAGTGACCAAAGATCTGTTATAACGAAACAAATTAAAATATGTCTTTGGTTTATTTATTTCTGGACGGAGGACCGTAGTATATAGCCATTTATCAGTTATTTGTTTATTGACTTATCTTTTTTTTCAAGAAAAGAGAGTTACTACCGCCTCATTGATTTGTGTGGTGCAAGCAGGGTTCACAATTTCGGAGTGATTTCACTGAATTTCGGTGAAATTTTTCGTTTTCGGACTACACCGGGAAGCGAATTTTGGTCCGGAAAGTGCGTGATTTCGGTTTCAAATTCAAAAATATGAAAGTCAAACTTTGGTAAAAAAACGAAATTCGGAACAGTAAAAACGAAATATTGTGAACCCTGGGTGCAAGACACTGACACATGCGTGCGTCGACAGTGAATTGCAGAGGAAAGTACTTCACAGCGGGGCAAGCTACCCAGCAAAGATCATGGTAGATAATTAAATAGAACCTCCGGACTTGATATATATTTGAAGGTCAACTCATCACCTCAGTCTTTCTGTTCAAGGGTCGGAAGAAGAACCTAGCCTAAATAAAGCGCTACCGAGTAATAATAATTGTAAAAAAAAAAGAGCGCTAGTAAGTTTGGTCAACACACTCTAGTTCTTCTTTTCTGGTATGTACATACACGCTTCCAAAACGATTATTCTAATAATCAGTTGGTAAGAAGATGGACGAGGTACATTTTTACTTCATTATCTCGGTAGATTTTCTATGAAAAAAACTCGAACATCTGCGTAGCAAAATGGGACCACCTTCTTTCTGTCAGAAAAAAAACAACTGCAAACACAATACTCACACATGCACGAACGTACATACATACATACATATATATATATTAGACATACTGAATTGAATGTCTGTATTGATACGAGAGACAATTGTACTACATGATTACTCCCTCCGTCCTCAAATATAAGATATTTTACTTTATTCTATATTAAAATAGTCTAAATTTGATCAAATTTATAGAGAAAAATATTTACATCTAACACACAAATAAGTATTATGAAAGTATATTTCATAATGAGTCTAATTATTTTTATTCGACATTTAAATAGTTTGATTTAGTACAAATAAAAATACCTTATATTTCATAACCGAGGGGAGTTCCTATAATTCAACGAGCATGTCATCATCATCTGCAACGCACGGAACCAAATGGCGCCACATTAGTGAGAGACTGGTAGTACGTACTAGTTTCCCTAACCGCCCAAGGAATGAATTGAATCATCCGTAATCCTCACGACGCGGCGTTGATGCAGCAACTAGCAGAAAGGTGGAAAATATGACTAATGCAAGTCAACTCGCCCCATTCGTTCCCCATTGTCAGAGAAGACAAAAGCTAGGCCAGCAGGGTTCTACTTCTACAATTGGGAACGAAATTAAAATCCAGCTTAATTACACATGCGTGCGTGCGTGTAAGGCTGGACGAAAAATTCGTGGCTCGTTAGCTCGCTCGGCTCGGCTCATTAGTGGCTCGGCTCGGCTCGTTGAAAAATATTAACAAGCCGAGCAAAAGTTTTAGCTCGGTCTGTTATCGAGCCAGCTCTAGCCGGCTCGCGAGCCAAAACGAGCTGCTCATTTGAACTTGAAATGTTAATCTTTTATGCTCATACGTATTGGCTATGCATATTGTATGTGTTGTATGTGTGTTGATCACTTAATATTTTACTGGTTTGCATAGTGATTGTTGTATACTTGAAATTTATATTACTAGGTATATTCATACATTCATTTTGCTAGCTGGTGGCTTGCTCTGGCAGCTGGCTGTTGTTTTTTCGAGCCGGCTCGCGAGTCAAACGAGCCAGCTCGAGCTGAAAAACAAGCCGGGTAACGAGTCGAGCCGAGCCGAGCCGGCTCGATAGCCAGCCTTACGTGCGTGGCTGCCGCGTAGTCGGCCACCGTTTTCCACTTTCGTCAACTCGTCGGCGACGACCCCTTAATTCCGGCAGGCGGATGTACGCTTGCGCTGTCACTTTGCCGCCGGCTACGCCACTTCGATCACCAGCAATCCATCGATCGGCGAGCCACCCCCTCGACCCCCTCCATGGAAACTCACACGCCCTCCTCCTCCTCGGCCTCCCGGCCGCTCGTATAAGACTCTCCCTCCGCCCTCGGCCGTCTCCAAGATCTATCTCACTCAGACGACCACACAGCATCCAGAGCAAGCCGATCGCAAGCCAAGTAATTAACCCATCATTCTCTCGTCGATCGATCGCCGGCGATAGTTAATGGCGGTCCGCGGCGGCGCGGTCGTCGCCGTGCTGGTGGTGGCGCTGGCGCTGTCTTCGTCGTGGGACACGGCCTCGGCCCAGTTCTTCCAGAAACGCAAGGCCAAGCAGCCGCCCCAGAAGTCCAAGCCGGGGAGCCCCGGGCAGGTGCCGCCCGACCGCAGCAAGTTCACCACCGTCGTCGCCAACCGCTACCACAAGCGCGACTACGAGATCACCTGCACCACCGACTACGGCGCCGCCTGCTACATCAAGTGCCCCGCCCGCTGCCCCAACAAGTGCCTCGCCTACTGCGCCTACTGCCTCACCTTCTGCCGTCAGTACATCTTTACATACATATTTATACATATATATATATATATTTGTATGTTTACATCTTAATTTATATATATGTATGCCATAGTGTGTGACCTGATGCCGGGCACCTCGTGCGGGGACCCGCGCTTCACCGGCGCGGACGGCAACACCTTCTACTTCCACGGCAAGAAGGACGAGAGCTTCTGCCTCGTCTCCGACGACCAGCTCCACATCAACGCGCGCTTCATGGGCAACCGCAACGCCGAGTCCGCTCGCGACTTCACCTGGGTGCAGGCGTTGGGCGTCACCTTCGGTGGCGGCCACAGGCTCTACGTCGGCGCGCGTCGCGCCGCCGAGTGGGACGAGGACGAGGACCACGTCGTCGTCGCGCTCGACGGCGAGCCCGTCGACCTCGAGCCCGCCCGGAACGCGCGCTGGGTCTCCAAGGCCGTGCGCGGGCTCTCCGTCACCCGCACCGCCGACGCCAACGCCGTCACCGTCGAGCTCGCCGGCGTCTTCACCATCTCCGCCAACGCCGTGCCCATCACCGACGAGGACTCCCGCGTCCACAGCTACGGCAAGACCGAGCGGGACTCGCTCGTGCACCTCGACGTCGGGTACCAGTTCCACGGCCTCACCGCCGGCGTCGACGGCGTGCTGGGACAGACCTACCGCCCCAACTACGTCAGCAAGCTCGACATCGCCGCCAAGATGCCCGTCATGGGCGGCGCCGACAAGTACCGCTCGTCGGGGCTCTTCGCCACCGACTGCGCCGTCTCCCGGTTCCACCGCAGCGCCGCCGCCGACGGCTACACCTCCTTCGCCTCGTAAATGGCACGTACGGCACCCATGAATCCTGATCATATCCGTGCCATGAAATAAGTCAATGTCCCGGCGCCCAATGCATACGTCTTGTGTGTACGCTCATGATGATGATTCATCTAAACGTTACAAAATGTCCCGGCCGTGTATTTTGATTTGTTATGCGATGAATACCAACTTATAATGTGCGAATGCAACTATTTGATTTGTAATCTGGCTGACGAATAAATTGTTCTGTACTGTGTTACTTTTATTTTGGCAAATACGTTGGTAATGTACATTTCATTCTTTCATGAATTGAAGTATGCTACTCCTTCCGTTTCAAATTATAAATTATTTATTTTTTATAGATACACAATAAAAACTGGACATAGTGTATACATAGGTTCATCTATGTACTCAGAAAATTAATATAATTTATAATTTGGAATGAAGAGAGTAAAATCAAGCAAAGTCCATTTTTATGATGGGCAATTGGGCACATAGGAAACATCTCAAAATTATCATTTTTCATTGGTTGGTTTTAAATTTTTCTGAGCAAAATCGTTTGGTTTTAAATAACTCATGTTATAGTTTTTGAGACGAAATAACTCACGTTACATACGGAGTAGTATTTGGAACTTCTGTCCAGCACTAGGCTATTTTGAGTAAATTGCACCCCAGGTCTCCGAACTTGTAGCGAAGCTCATGGAGTAGGCAGCGCGGCACAGCGCAAACAGGGGGGCGGACCGGCAGTGGGGCAGGCGGGGCTTTTCTTCCTCCTCCCTCCATCCCCCATGGCTCCACCCTGCGCCGCCACCTCTCCCCTGCGGCCTCTCCTTTCTTCCCCTGCACGCGGAGGCAAGCGGGGCTGCGAGAGGAGGCAGGGTGCGCGAGTGGCTGTGCGCACCGGTCGACGGCGCACGAGCGATGGTGCGCGGCGGCCGGCAGGGGCGCGCGAGTAGCACCTCGTCCGGCAGCAGCGGCGGCGGCCCCATCTGACAGTGCGGGACACCACCACAACCCTCCTTGTACATTGCCTTGTCGTCCACTACACGCGCACCCGCCTCGCCACCCGCGCATCGCACGCCGCGCCCACGTGAGAGCTCGGCATCGCCGCCTGTGCCATTGTCGCGTAGGAGGCGAGCTCCGCCGCCTTTCGAAATCCGGCAACCTCACTCCGCCATTCTCCAATTCCCCGCACCAGTAGCAGCCCCCCGACCTCCTCCCTCAATTCCACCCACTGGCCGCGTGTGCCGCTCGCCGGAGTAGCCCTGCCGGCCAGCCGCCACCACCCGGCGCCACCATCGTCAACCTCCACAGTGAGTCCCGGCGCCGTTCATTTTCTTGTTGACAAACCATGGTTAGTGCGGGGAGGGGCAGCAATGGTGGCCCTGGATGGGAGATGACGGCGGCGGCCCACAGGGGAGGATGCTTCGCGTGGAGGTCGGAAGGGAGCGACGAGAGAGAGGCCGCTAGTGAGAGATGGGAGAGAGGGGGGAAGAGAGGGAGAAATGACCAAATATGAGAAGATAAATAAATTTAGGGTCTTTTTTGCAAATATTCGCCACTATGGCGCCATGTGGCATGCCACGTCGGCTTCGGATGCACACGTGGCGTGTTTGGGACCCCCATGAAACACTTAATGTACTTTAGGGACCTAGATGGACGATTTGAGAGTTTGGAGACCTAAGCGGAACTTCGCTATAAGTTCGGGGACCTAGAGTGCAATTTACTCGGCTATTTTGATTTTGCACCTTAGGCTCATTTGTTTTTTGGTTGAGTGGTTTTGCTTTTATATGGGCCTGATTCATGGAGTAGCTGTTTTGCATAATGGGCTAGATCCACCCTTGTCTTTCTACACAAATCGCTCCTCTTTTTTTTGGGGGGCGCGGGGGGTGGGGGTGGGGGTGGGGGTGTGGGGGCAAGATTTGCTTCTTACTTGGTATGACTTGCAGTAGCTAGCGAATTGGTTATGCATAATGACAAACAGTTTTAGAATGAATTTTTATTAGATGGCATATTTTTATGTACATTAAAGTTTTGATAAATAAACATTTGGATAAATTTTGGCACAACAATTTTGTTCAAATAGTCATGTACACTATAAAAAAATTCATCTCCATTAATAGATTGTACTAAAGATTTAGAAGGTTTATTTGAATACAATAACTTGTACTAGCTAGTTGAATAAATCCATCATTACTCGACTGAAAACATTGACATAAACATCAAATCAGCTGTACAAGATTAATAATTACTCTGCTGGACCTCTTCAACCCAGGTACGTCCATGCTAGTAATCAAAGGTTCCAACCTCTTGCCTCTGCACCAAAACAAGTGCATTTCTGGCTAATGACTACGCATACGGTATGTGCTTTTTTTAGAAACATATGTAATGGTACGTACGTACTTGCCCATGTGCAAAGGTAGCGAGGTGCGATTATTTCGCATGGATCTAATGACGGTAATTAATCGATGATTGGCTACAATGATGCTACAGTAACCATTCTCTAATCACACGTCAAAAGCCTCATTAGATTCTCCAAGGCTCCTAGCGCAAGGGTTCTGAAATTGATTTTGTAAACTGGCTTTGTTTGACATCATAATTAGCGGTCAAATTATTACTATTCCTAGCAGGCCATTGTTGTTTGGTGCTGACAACAATAACGCCATCTAATAATGCTTGAGTATTTAGGCTCGCTATCATCAAGTTAGAACTGTATTTCAATTGATGATGCCTTTTTTATTTGAGAAATGTAGAACAACTAAAATTTGCGGTGCCCAATGCGCAACACACAGAAACGTGACAGGCAAAAAAAAATCGTTGTTTGGAGATATTACCACGTTGTCCACCAAAACCAAACGCAAGTTGGATGCATTAGCAGTTGCCCTCAACAACTGGCACGTATTTGAGCTAGCTGGTCATCCCATCTTCTTAGAACCTTCGTCTCCCACTTTGAAAAAGACATTTTTCAGACGTACTAGTATACCACACGTTAGCAGCCAAATTCATGCATAGCTCCACAAGCCATCGCATAGCAACAAAAGACAAGTCAAGAAATTTCAAAGAAGCTCCTGTTTTCACCAAATGTTTATCAACAGCAGGTACATGGAATTCAAGTAAAAAACGTACGAAACGAAGACCAAGCAGATTTTTCCTTCTCTACATAGAAGTAAAAAAATTGAAATTATCAATGGAAATATTCACCGCAATAGCCAAGTAGATTTTTTTGAGACAATGGCCAAATATATTTTTATAAGTCTCCAAAACATATAGTAATGTTTTTGCGTTGACTTTTTCCAAAAGGACATTGACTGGCTACAGGAGCAGGGTGGTGGGCCCCCCATGGCAGTCTCCTAGTCCGTCCCCCAGCTCTTTTTATAAGGCGGCGGGCCGCAACCCATCTCCAGGTTCCGCCGCAGCCCACGCCGCCCGCCGACCACACGAATCCGAGCCCGAGAGATGGCGGCGGCGCCGTCCCCCTCCGTCCCCGCCTGCGGCGACCTCCCCGCAGCCGTCTCCGCCTTCGCCGACGCCTTCGTCGACTTCGCCGTCTCCGGCATCTTCTTCCCGACCCCCTCCTCCTCCTCCGCCGCCGCGGCCACATCATCACCTCCCCCTGCTCCGACGGCCCCGACCACCTTCCTCCCGTCCCCGCCCCGCCTCGTCGCCATCGGGGACCTCCACGGCGACCTCCCCAAGTCCCTCTCCGCGCTCCGCCTCGCCGGCCTCGTGCCCGCGCCCAGCGGCCCCGGCCCCGACTCCCCCGCCGCCTCGGCCTCCTGGGCCGCGGGGCCCACCCTCGCCGTCCAGCTCGGCGACATCCTCGACCGCGGCGGCGACGAGCTCCGCCTCCTCTACCTCCTCCGCCGCCTCGCCCTCTCCGCCGAGGCCCGCGGCGGCGCGCTGCTCCCCATCCTCGGCAACCACGAGGTCATGAACGTCTCCGGCGACTTCCGCTTCGCCACGCCGCAGGGCCTCCAGGAGTTCTCCGCCTGGGCGGGGTGGTACCGCGCGGGGCTCGCCATCAAGCGTCGCTGCGGGGAGCACCTCGACCCGCAGCCGAGGAACCCCTTCCTCGGCGTGCCCAAGTCCTTCCCCGGCGTCAAGCCGGAGTTTTGGGACGGGATGCGCTCCCGCCTCGCCGCGCTCCGGCCCGACGGGCCCATCGCGCGCCGGTTCCTGGCCGACCTCCCCACCGTGCTGGTGGTGGGCGACTCGGTGTTCGTCCACGGGGGGCTCCTCGAGGCCAACGTCGAGTACGGCCTCGAGCGCATCAATGCGGAGGTCAGCGAGTGGATCCGCGGTGAGGGCAGCGAAAATGCAAGGGCGCCTGAGTACGTGCGCGGCCGGGACGCTGTGGTCTGGCTCAGGAGGTTCTCTGATGGATTTGATTGCGACTGCCAGAGGCTGGAGGAGGTGCTTGGGATGATCCCGGGGGTGAAGAGGATGGTGATGGGGCACACGATTCAGACAGTGGGGATCAATGCCGTGTGTGGCGCACAGGCCGTGAGGGTTGATGTGGGGCTGTCAAAGGGGTGTGGCAATGGGCTGCCTGAAGTGCTTGAGATCAACGGGGGTGGCTCAGAAGTCAGGGTGATCACGACACCTCCCTCGGAGGCCTGGATGTACCGGAAGCAAGAGGCGGAGAAGGCTGCTGTGGAGGTGAAGGAGAAGAGAGGGGAGGTGAAGGATGGGCTTGCATTGCTTGTAAGAGAGAGCCATGGGTTGAAAGAGGTAGAGGCTAAGGCTTAATTTTTGGGTAACTCGATGGTAGGGTATTGTTTTGGTAACTCACAATTGGGATTGCCATGGTAAATTTGGGGTGACTATGTGTGGGAGGGGGGATTGGTTGTAGGAAGTGCTAGTGGATTCAAAAAGGGTATCCATGAAAGAAAGGAAAATCTGCCATGATTGTGGTTAATTGTCAAGATATGATAGTCGATTACTGATTATACCAATAGTTATTGGCCAACTTTCGCAGCTAGAATATTTTCCTTCAGTTGTGTGTTTCCCCAATGTTTCATTGCTGCTGATAGTTATTGGTCAATTTTTGCAGCTACAATATTTCTCCTTCAGTTGTGTGTTTCCCCAATGTTTCTTTGCTGCTGATAGTTATTGGTCAATTTTTGCAGCTAGGATATTTCTCCTTCAGTTGTGTGTTTCCCCAATGTTTCTTTGCTGTTGGTGCTAAAAATCATGAACAATTTTACTTGTGTTTTTTTGAATAACAATTTTGCTTGTGTTTGGTATAAAGAATTTAAGGCTGGTGCCACCAGGACTGTCTCTGGGTCAAGTGTGGCAGATTGGCTACTGTTTGGGATGTGGCCAAACCCTGCAGAAAATACCAAGAACTTTATTAAGTAGTCAAGGTCCCGGTGTAACCTGTACTTTGTGGATCCTTCCTATTGAATTCACTGATCTGAATCTTGAGCTGAAACCATCATTTGATGCTTTGGAGCTCATGGATTTGTGGCATTTCTGATCGGTTTCCATCTGTACAAACACCATAGTCAACGATTGACGATGGTACAAGCAAAATAGCCAATAGTGCTGTCAATAAACTGCAGGGTTGCAAAACTGAATACCATCTGAAATGAAGGTGACACAACATAAGTTAGGCAATTATGAGAAACATCAAGGAAACAGTCCTTCCCTTGCAGTGACCAAGTCAACACTTCCTGACAAGTTTATGAAGCAGCTGGCTTGGAGGGAATTTATCACCAGATAGTGTTAAGGGAGTGTTGGACTGGAGGTAATTGTCTTTATCTCCACATTCTCCATACTTATTGTTCAGCATCATACTACAAATGCTGATTGATGTGTATGGGTTGAATCATGCACATTTCTGTTGTTTTACTGGAAACACAGCATAACCTATGTTTGAAATTATGCTAATCCAGCTTAGAATATGTTTCCTGAAATTTGATTACTGTTGCAGTGCATGTGCAACATGTGCTAGGTTGATAGGGTCTGTGCATATCCCAATTACTAGTGAGAAGTTTCTTTGTGGCCTAGTCAGTAGCCACAAGGATGTGTCTGTTGTGCTGAAACGGAAATTGACAAATGGATCGTGCCTTGATCTGAAAAAAGAGTAGTAGACAAGGAAAGGTATCTCGATTGTGATTTGCATTTGCATCCTGAAGCCTTTTTCCACCAATTTTCTCCTCACCTGGCTGTTGAATCGGTCTCAGTGTTCCTATCCCCTCTTGTCTTATCTCTAACATGTCTGGTGTTGATGTTTTCCAAGTTTCGTCCAGGGATTTTCTCATGTGCTCAAATCATTGTGATGAAGACGTCTTCAGACTGTTCTCAAGGCAATTTGTAATGATTTGGACACCTAAATTTATCCACTGGTTCGTTGTCGTCTACACCCGAGGTGATGTGCAATCTTTCTTTGTTTTTGTCAGGTCAGTGGAAATGTGATTGACATTGAGTTTTATTACCTTTTTTGTTGGTTCATAGTCCAATTGTAAGGAACCTTTAATGTGGGGTGACTCTAAATGCTCCTAAACAGAAGCAGTCACTGAAGTTTACTTTCCGATGAGTTCTTAGTTTTTTCTTCGCGTGACAGAAGGATTGAAGCATTGTTGCTTCGCTAATGTTTGGTAGACCACTAATCTGAGTGTGCAGCATGAAAAATACTCTGATTGAAGCACCTGAAAAAAATGCAAACGGTTCACTTTTTTCTCAAATTAAATTTAATAATTTCTCACCTCTTTTATTCTTTGTTACTACTTTTCTCCAATTAGATTTAACCATTTTCCACCTCGTGTTTTCTTTGTTTTGCACAAAAACAACCTTGTTATTTTGGTGCACACACTTTTGCCTTTGTGGGGGCATGAAGTTTTTTTAGAAAAGCATAGGAGGGTAGGGAAATTAACACATCATTTAGTTTTGGGAGCTTGTTTTATTTCGCTATTACGTGTAATAATTTAGTGGACTTATTCTCCCTAATTTAGGGGTTGATGCCGGATACTACTTTCATTATTAAAAACACATTATTCTTCCGCTGCTGGCGGAGGCAGGCAATTCTTTTCAGTGCCTGCCTGGGCCTGAAATTATTTCCTGGGCCAGGCAAGAAGTTCCTGCTATAAACCAAATAACACGCAGGGCAAGTTCTGACCCAGGCAGATTCCTTCTATTTTCATAGAAATTGGCTTAAAACCACACTATCGTGGAATAATTAATTGGATGGTCAATTTCCTTAATATATAGATCCATCATCCATCTAACTTCAGCAGCAAATTACAAAAAATAGTTTACTCAATGCCAATAATTACTAAAAAGAGTCCAAAAGAAACGCTTTTATTTTCATGCAAATTTTACTCCAACGTCCATACATATTTTCCTCACCTGTCTATTTTTCATGGTCCACAGAGGTCGTGGTACACTTGGGCATTTGGCCATTCAGTTGGACATTTTTTTTTGGCGAGGAACAAGAGAGTTTTATTACTTAGAAAGATCATTACATTCCTGAGCAATAAGTTGGTCAACACACACTGGAATTACGAACCGCCGCACTGCCAAGTGCTGAGTTGAGTTCATTTTGCTAGTTGCGCAAGCTCATGTGCTACACCACTGCTCTCTCTTCTCGTATGGATAACTGTCCAATCCATCAGGCCTTCGCCGGTCTCTCTTCCTATGTCCATGATGAACTTCAAACGTGATGGGTGGTCACCCTGCGCCTTCAATGCATTCACGATGGACCCTGGCTAGCAGGAGTTTAGTTGGACATCTGGTGCTGCTTCCATGGTCAACAACACCAGTAAAACGTCTTGGCCTTTTGAACGGCTCCTACCAATGCTAGCCAGCTCCAGATTTGTAGCATTTCACCGCTTTGAAGGTTCCTCGCTCTAGGATTGATTGTAGGCGAAGGATGTATCTTCGGAGCAGCACGGGGAGCACCTGAATCATGGAAAATGAGACTATTCAGATGCTGACTATAGCGGTCCGTCAAATGTATTCAGATGCAGCAAGAAAGTTAGAAAACTAGGGAACTTGGTGGGAAATTGTGGACATGGCTGACCAGAAAATCGCAAGATTCCAGTTCCTGACACCTCTCAAGCTCACCAGAAATTGTAGAGGAGCTTTTGTCTGATTTTCTACTTTGCTCTCGCACTGAAAGTAGCAAATGATGGAGCATAACTATCACTGCTATGGTAGTCTCTCTTCACCACGCCACCTTTTAAATTAGTTTCACTTCGACTATATGCAGCACATACACCAGCGATTCCCTGTGCCAACAGTGGTCAAATCAAATGGTACTTGTAGATTTGGAATCGCTTCTGCGTATAAATTGAGAATAGCTTCTATGGTTCTACCTGTAAAGATATAATACTCGCTCGTATCTGGGCCATCAATGCTACAGATCTGTTGGGCAGTGGCAGAGCCACAGGGTATGCAGTTGTGCCATGGCATATCCTATCCTGTGGCTCAACACAGTCCAGTGCATAATATATATATTATAAAAAGAAAAAACATGCATGTTAAAAATTCTACCTGTTGCTGAGCATGCTCGCCTGCCGTGCCGGTACCGGCCGCTGCTAATCGCTACTGCTTGTGGCCTACATACAGCCTGCCGTGGTCACTCTTGCCTATTGCCGACTGCCCAGTCAAGTGCAGCCATGCAGGAGAGCAAAGGCATTGTCCAGGCATCCAACATTCGTATTAGCTATCTACTTTGTAAATTGTCTAATTTCTTTTTTCCATTGTCTCGTGTACATGTAATGGAGACATTGATTTTAAACAATTTAATTTGGGATGAAGACGATATATATTACTATGAAAACAGATTTTAGGGGCAGGTAAAAAGAAACATTTCCAGAGGTGGGTGGCGTACTCGCCCCTACTTCTCACATCTACAAATACTGTTTGCAGGAGCGGGTTACATTTTGACCCGTCTCTGGAAAAAAATCGGATCTTTACTACAAATGATTTTTGTAGTGATAATCAAGACTTCCATGTTCTTTAGAAAGCGTAGATCAAAAAATAAGAAGAAGACTCATCATTTTTAAACAGTTATAGGTGTGTACACTTTTCTCTTGCGTATTTTGAACTTAATATGTTTGATCTATTTGTAGTTAGTTTATGCAACTTTCGCACTTATCTATTTTTCCTCACCTATCTATTTTTCATGGTCGACAGAGGTCTTGGTACACTTGGGCATTCGGCCATTTAGGTTGACATTTTTTTGCAGCGAGAAGAGAGTTTTTTTTACTTAGAAAGATCATTGCATTACGGAGCAATAAGTTGCTCAATTGGAACAACGAACCACCGCACTGCCAAGTGCCGAGTTGAGTTCATTTTGTCCGCACTGCCAAGTGCCGAGTTGAGTTCATTTTGCTAGTTGCGCAAGCTCATGTGCTACACCACTTTCTCTCTCTTCTCCTATGGATAACTGTCCAATCTATCAGACCTTGGCCGCTCTTTCTTGAAAGTCCATGACGTTTGGCCTTTTGAACGGCTCCTACCAACACTTGCCAGCTCCAGATTTATAGCATTTCACCGCCGTGAAGGTTCCTCGCTCTAGGATTGATTGTAGGCGAAGGGTGGACCGACGGATCAGCACAAGGTGTTCCTGGATCATGGAAAATGACTATTGAGATGCTGACAATAGTGTGGTCCGTCAAATGTATTCAAGTTATATATATTCCCTTAATATATGTCCTCTCCCTTTTCCAAGTTATAATTGAGGAATGTTGAGTACTATATTATGCTTGTGATGAGTGAATTGTCAACCGTGCGCTTGGTCTTTGGATTGTAGGTACACGGGCATCGAGTGTCGACGGGGAGCTGCCGTGGAGGTGCTGTGGCCGATGGACCGTGCGGTGGACGGCGGTGAAGGGCAGCCGGGACCGGAGCTCGGACCGGGCGGCAGCTGTGGCGTCCACTCCTGGATCGAGGGCGCAAGCGGCGACGGAAGGCGGGTTTCTTGGTTTGCGCCACAAAACCAAGGAGGCGGACGGCGGTTGAAGACGCCAAGTCGTGGAGGCACGGGGTCGGTCTCGGGACTGACGGAGGCGACGGGCGTCGACGGCGTCTAGGGCCTCGCTGCGAGCGAGGAGGTGACGGGCGTCGGGCAGCGTCTAGGGCCGTCAGAAGGCCGAGGCGGGAACGGCGTCTAGGGCCATGGCGTGGAGGCGGGAATCTTCCCGCGCGTGAGGTTTTGGCGGTTTTCTCAAAACCGGCCACCTACTCGGGTTTCGCGGACCCTCCAAAACCGCGGACTGGATCTTCATCAAGACGGCGGCATCGCGGAGAAGACCTCGGCCGTCGGATGAGATCGTGTATAGGGGGTGCTGCAGGCCAACCGGTCTGACCGGTCCCTGGCACCGGTCTGACCGGTCTAACCAACCGGTCTGACCGGTCCAGCGTACCGGTCTGACCGGTCCCGCGAGTATAAATACCCCTTTCACTTGTGTTAGGTTAATGGAGGCTTTTGTAATCTACTCGTGGACACCTCTGCGTCTCCCTCCCTCTGTTCCTCTCGTTTGAGTTGATTTTGTCCATGGATTGATGAAACCTTGTAAGAGATTTGATTGGGAAAGGAGGTCCTATCCTCCTCGTGCCCTCTGGGCTTTTGATTCAATTCAATCCCCTGGTTTTGTGCCTTGTGCAATAGATTTTCGATTTCGTTTTTGGCACACTTGATTGAGAGGAGGCTACGAGTTCTTAGCTGTGATTCCCGTGCATCTAGCCCTGTTCTACACCCCCCTCTGGTCGCCGGCTTCGGTCCCACAATTGGTATCAGAGCTTGGTTGAGGTTTTCAGTACCTTAACCGGTTCGAAAACCACTCGGCGACCATGGCGAGTCTTGGTAAGATCCCGGTGTTTTCCGGCGAGGACTATGCCTACTGGAAGGTTCGCATGAGAGCCTTCCTACAGAGCATGGGAGCCGATGTCTGGGAGATTACCACAAACCAGCTCTACGAGGTGCTGGCTGTTCGGACCACACCTCTTCAGGTGACCCAGCACGAGGCTAACGCCAAGGCCGTCAATGCCTTGTTCGCTGGCGTTTCTCGTGCGGAGTTCTCACGCGTCCAGGGTTTTTAGGAAGCCCACAAGATTTGGACGTGTCTTGAGAACTACCACGAGGGTACACCTCAGGTGAAGGCCAGACTGTTCGAGACTCACCAGCGTGAGTACGAGAACTTCACACAGGAGCCGGGTGAGAGCATTGACCTGATGTTCAATCGTTTTCAGTCGATTGTGAACAAGGTCAATGCGAACAGATCTGCTGGTGCCTGAGTACACAGAGCACGAGAAGGCCCTTAAGTTGCTTTACGCACTTGATCGCTCTGTGTGGGATCTCAAGGTGAACACCATCATTGAGTCTGCTGGCTATAAGACTCTGACGGTGAACGAGCTTTTCAGCAAGCTCAAGGCCACGGAGGTGGATAACCAGACACGAGCCAAGCTCAATGGTGCCCCTCCTTCCAAGAGCGTCGCTCTTGTGACTGGCCCAGGTGGATCGAGCTCTAACGCTAACTCTGCTCTTGGCTTTTCTCTTGCCTCTTTGCCCTCTGTTTCAGATGAGCAGCTGGAGATGCTGGGCGACGACGACTTGTGCTTCCTGATCAGCAAGTTCCAGCGCGTCTACCATAACAGGCAGAGGAAGAAGAACCCCGGGTGCTACAACTGCGGCGATCTGAACCACTTCGTCGCCGATCGCCCCAAGAAGTCCGGCGGTGGCCAGAACAACTCCTTCGACTACTACTGCCACCGCGATCGCGAAGAGGGAGGCTCCAACAAGGAGCGTCGGTGCCACAAGCACCGCAGTCATGACCAGGGAGGACGCTTTGACAAGGAGTCGCTCAAGAAGCGCTTCCAGTACAAGGCCAAGAAGCGGGAGAAGGCCTTCCTAGCGCAGCTCAGCGACCTCGACAAAGAGCTCCGACACCGACCGCTCTTCTTCACCGACCTCCGACGACGACGACAAGAAGAAGAAGAAGCGGGACAAGGAAGCCACCGGCTTCATCGGCCTTTGCTTGGCGGCCGGTCGGCGCAAGAGCTTTTGCACCATGGCGGGCGAAGCCAATGGTGCTCGTGCGTCTTCGGGTGGACACGCTACACCGACTCACTCCGGCTCTTCTCCTGGATCCGAGAGCGATTCAGAGGTAAACTCCACGATCGACCTGCTTGATACAGAGGTTAGGGAGTTGTACGCCGCTCTCGACAACCAGAAGAGGCTGCTTAAGGAAGTAGCTAGAGAGCATAGAAAGCTTAGGGCTGAGCTGGCTTGTGCTAGGGAGAAGTCTAGTGAGGATGAGTGCGCTGGCTGCATATCTCACATGAATGATCTTGTTGCTCTCCGTGCCAAGCATGATGAGAACGTCACGAACTTAGATGTTGCTAAGATTTCGCTTGCTGACGTGTCTCATGAGCTCGCTAAGGCCAAGCATGAACTAGAACTGGTTAAGGATGCTCCTATTGTTAGCGATGTGCTTGAATGCGAGGAGTGTCCTATCTTTAAGTCTGATCTAGTTTTGTTGCAGTCTAAGTTTGCTACTGTTGTGTGCGAGCTAGAGGAGATGAAGTCTAGGCCAGTTTTGCTTGGCGCTTGTAAGCTTTGTCCTATGCTTAGGTTGGAGCTAGAGGAGAAGAACGCTTTGATCAAGTCTTTTGGAAAGACTAAGGTCATAGAGTCTAGCCCACCTATTGACTGCTCTGTTTGCCCTGGTTTGATCTCTGATTTGGATAATCTTGCGGTAGAGAAAGCCAACCTGGAGAATGAGAATACCTATCTTAGGGCGATTCTTAGTTGGGTTTCTGCTAGTGAGCCGCAGTTGGGCATGATGATCAAGCAGTTCAAGCGTGGTGATGGGTTTGGGGTCGGTTATATATACACGAAGTCAGACTTTGACAGGTTGTATGGTAAGATCGGCAAGGTTGCTGGAAACACTGCTAGCACGAGCACGCAGCCTTCGCTTGTTGACCCCGCGGATGGTGTGCTTAAAGAACCACCAAAAGCACCTCCGCAGAAGCAAGTTTGGGTTCCAAAGCCCAATGCACTGAGGAACCCTCTCGACACGCTCCCTGCTGCCACAGCCCAGGTTGCCCAGAAGAAGAGGGCTGCTCCTCCCCGTCCGCAGGTTAGGCCTCCACCTCCCAAGCGTGAGGTGAGGTACCACTGCGAGTTCTGTGACAGGGAAGGTCACCTGGAGGAGTTTTGCTTCAGGAGGAAGCGGGCTGTGAGGCGTGAGCAGGAGAGACGGAACGCGGACATGTACTCTGCTCGGGTGCATGATCCTTCTCGGCGTGGTGATAGGCGAGATGCTAGGGCGCGCCGTGTAGGTGGAGGTCAGGGAGACGGTAGTGGTTACCGTGCTCGCTTTGCCGGTCGTGCTCCTGGTCATTTTCAGTACGGCTATGGACCACGGGACCGAGGCTTTGGAGGAGGTTTTGAGGCTCCACGCTTTCCTCGCTGTAGTGCTCGTCAGTCACGCGGTAGACGAGACAGGGGATACGCTTTACCTGACTTTGCTTACCCTTCTGTAGAGCAAATGACTCGTCACTGGTTTGCTTCTCACTTTGCTAACCCCAGTGTCGAGATGTTTGCTCCTCCTTTGTCTCGATGGTGATGCAGGTTGGAGGCCTGGAGAACAAATGCACCATGGATCTTGGTCTTATGCAGGTTTGATCAAGACTTGATGGTTCTCCAAGGCTGATGGATAGCCCATGGTGGCGGTTGTATCCTATGTACATTTGAGTTTGCCCTTTGAGTTCTGTGTACATTGTCTGCTTGTGACATGTTGTAGATTCTTTATCTCATACTTGCTTTGCTTGCTAGGTCTGTACTTGTGCTATGGTGGACTAGCCACTCTGTATGCTAGTTTTTGTGGTTTTCATCTTGTCTTGACTCTTGCTAGCTCAGGGTGTGTGCTTTATCCAGTCCCCTCATGCTTGTGTAGCTTTTGCTCCTTAGGTCTGGTTGCTAGCTCAAGTATCTTCTTCATATAGTCTTGCTGCCTTGGTTCATCTTGTTGAGTACCTTTAGATTATTCTAGGGATATCTTTTGTCTTGATATGTTCTAGAGTGTCTTTTGGTATACCCTTGCATGTGGCTTGACTAACACCTAACCATTTGCTTGAGTCTTGCTTTGGATCTTTGGTGTTTTCTATCTTCTTGTGTCCTAGCTTCTCTTGTGCTAGGTACCACTTGTTGAGGGGGAGCTCTACCTTAGGTGCCGATGATGATCCAGAGTTACTACGCCGGCTGCAGGCTTCGGCCCTTCTGCTTCGACTACCTCAGCTCAGGAGGACGATCCAATACCACTACTTCCACTTCGATCATTCACCTCTACAAGAACATGTTCGAGCAGAAGGTGGACCCGCTGAGGACGCAGGGGAGGTGACCTCGAGCTTGCTATGCTCTAGGTCCAGCGGGATCTTCATCGAGGTATGTGAGCGTTCGGCTTGTACGTTTTCCTCTCAGGATGGACTTGTGGTTTTCTGATTGTTGCCTTTTCCATGGTACTCAGTTGGATCCATTTGGTCTAGTCCTGTGCGTCTTTGAGCCGTTGTATTTGCTGATTTCTTTAGTTGCTTAGCTTTTGGCTTTTCTTTGTCTTTCTCTTAAGTTTTAGTTTGGTAGTTGCATTGTGCATATGCATTGTACATGTTTGCATTTTGCATTGTCTCACTTGCACTAGCATTCTTGTATACATTGCTATGATCTTCTAGTGCCTGCTAGTGTAAGTTGATAAACTTGATCATGTATAGCTTGCTCCACTGTGTATATGACATCATCTGAGTTAAGCTATTTTGATTTGAAAATTTGAAAACATGATCACCCTGTTTTGGCTACTAGCATCTTAGGGCATGTTGATGTGCTTTGCTATCTTATTCATGATAGTGTAGCCTTTCGTTCAGCAATTCATACTTGAAATGATCTAAATCTGATAAAATTGCTTGTACTTCTCTTGAAATGGTTTGAAAAGATCCAGGTGGGATTGCTTGTCGCACTGATCGAGCTTTCGGGACGGCTCACATTGCACTTGTGAGAACCCGGGCAAGGCTGTGCATGACTGAAATGAGTGCTTTAAGCTTCTGATTGTCTTTTGGCATAGGCTTGGCCTTGTTGCTAAGTAGAGCATGACAAGCTTTCAACCCCTGGCACTAAGAATTGCTTGCCATAAATTTGATTGAAAAATGAATGTTGGCAACTTGTTTTGGCTGATTTGGCTCACCTGTATGAATATGAGTAGCACTGCTTTTCATTCCCTATTTGTTAGTGCTAGATCATGTGTGATGCTTTTATTTCTCCTAAACTGAACTTGCCTAGCTCTAGACTGATTTGATATACCCTGTTGAGCTAGATGCGGGTCCGGTTTATGGATCCACACGTGCTTGTGACTAGATGTTGCTCATATCCTTGTATCCATGAATGCTTTCACTTACACCTCCTGCATTGCATTCATTGCATAGCATCTATTCAGGGGGAGTCTCTGCTTCAGGGGGAGCTTTAGGTCTTTTTAGGCTTGATGTGTGCATGTGCCAACAAGGGGGAGAATTTTGAGAGAAGTGATCGAACAAGGGGGAGACTTGTTTGATTTTTGAAAAACGTGTTGTGCACAGGGCTTTGAGAGTGCATCATTTTGGGAGAGTTGCACTTGTGAGAGGGAAAAACTTTGCTTGGGGAGTTTCTGCTTTGTTCTTGGCTCCTGGATTTCCTCGTTTTCCCTCTGCTTCTTGCATGACTGCGTCGAGCATTACCTCTTTCTTTGAGGAGTCATGTTTTGGCTTTTGATCGATTGCGTCGAGCCTTTGCCCTTGTCTTAGGGGATCGATTTTGCTTGAGTGAGTGACTGTTCCTGTCTTTCTGAGCCTTTTGTCACTTACTTGTGCTTCTTTGTTCTTTTCTGGTTTCACTTCTCTTGGTTCGTTTGTGGTGTGTTGACAATGCACTCATCAAGGGGGAGATTGAGGAATGTTGAGTACTCTATCCTGCTTGTGATGAGTGAATTGTCAACCGTGCGGTGTGATTGTGCGCTTGGTCTTTCGATTGCAGGTACACGGGCGTCGAGTGTCGACGGGGAGCTGCCGTGGAGGTGCTGTGGCCGATGGACCGTGCGGTGGACGGAGGTGAAGGGCAGCTGTGGCGTCCACTCCTGGATCGAGGGCGCAAGCGGCGACGGAAGGCGGGTTTCTTGGTTTGCGCCACAAAACCAAGGAGGCGGACGGCGGTTGAAGACGCCAAGTCGTGGAGGCACGGGCGTCGGTCTCGGGACTGACGGAGGCGACGGGCGTCGACGGCGTCTAGGGCCTCGCTGCGAGCGAGGAGGTGACGGGCGTCGGGCGGCGTCTAGGGCCGTCAGAAGGCCGAGGCGGGAACGGCGTCTAGGGCCATGGCGTGGAGGCGGGAATCTTCCCGCGCGTGAGGTTTTGGCGGTTTTCTCAAAACCGGCCACCTACCCGGGTTTCGCGGACCCTCCAAAACCGCGGACTGGATCTTCATCAAGATGGCGGCATCGCGGAGAAGACTTCGTTTCGAAGAAAGAACCTCGGCCGTCGGATGAGATCGTGTACATGGGGTGCTGCAGGCCAACCGGTCTGACCGGTCCCTGGCACCGGTCTGACCGGTCTAACCAACCGGTCTGACCGGTCCAGCGTACCGGTCTGACCGGTCCCGCGGGTATAAATACCCCTTCACTTGTGTTAGGTTAATGACGGCTTTTGTAATCTACTCGTGGACACCTCTGTTCTCCAGGCCGCCGCCCCTGCGTCTCCCTCCCTCTGTTCCTCTCGTTTGAGTTGATTTTGTCCATGGATTGTTGAAATTTTGTAAGGGATTTGATTGGGAAAGGAGGCCCTATCCTCCTCGTGCCCTCTGGGCTTTTGATTCAATTCAATCCCCTGGTTTTGTGCCTTGTGCAATGGATTTTCGATTTCGTTTTTGGCACACTTGATTGAGAGGAGGCTACGAGTTCTTAGCTGTGATTCCCGTGCATCTAGCCCTGTTCTACACCCCCCTCTGGTCGCCGGCTTCGGTCCCACAATAATTTGTTTGAATATTGATTCCAAATTTGACCACTTGTCTTATTAAAAAATTTATTAGATGAGTGGTCAAATTTGAGGCTAAAAAAGGCAAAAAATTATAATTTGGATTGGAGGGAGCAGTTCAATGTAACTTGCGAAGTAAATTATAAAAAATACTTTACTAAATGCCAATAATTATTATAAACAAATGTTCGTGCAAATTTTATTCCAATGTCCAGATGTAATTTCCTCGCCTATCTATTTTTCATGGTCGACAGAGGTCATGGTACACTTGGGCATTTGGCCATTCAATTGGACATTTCTTCTCTTTTCTTTTTTGGCGACGATAAGAGAGTTTTATTACTTACAACAAGTTGCTTAACTAAGCTATGGACCGCCGCACTACTGCTAAGTGCTGAGTTGAGTTCATTTTGATAGTTGCGCAAGCTCATGTGCTACACCACTGCTCACTCTTCACGTATGGATAGCTGTCCAGTCCATCAAGCCTTCGCCGCTCACTCTTCCTAAGTCCATGATTATCTTCGGTGGCGATCGATGGTCACCCTGCGCCTTCAATGCATTCACCATGGAGGCAGTCCGTCTCCAGAATTGCCCAAGGTGGGCACCATTCCTTCGCCAGCAGAAGTTCAGTTGGACATCTGTTGCTGCTTCCATGGTGGCGCAACAACACCAGTAAAGCGTTTTGGCCTTTTGAAGCCAATGGAACCAGATCTCTTCAAGGCTCCTACTCCTACCAATGCTTGCCAGCACCAGATTTGTAGCATTTCACCGCCGTGAAGGTTCCTCGCACTAGGATTGATTGTAGGCGAAGGGTGTACCGAAGGATCAGCACAAGGTGTTCCTGGATCATGGAAAAAATGAGACTATTTAAGATGCTGACTATAGCGGTCCGTCAAATGTATTCAGATACAGCAAGAAAGTTAGAAAACTAAGAAACTTGGTGGGAAATTGTGGACATAGCTGACCAGAAATGGCAAGAATCCAGTTCCTGACACCTCTCAAGCCCACCAGAAAATTGTAGAGGACCTTCTGTCTGATTTTCTACTTCGCTCACATTGAAAGTACCAAACGATGCAGCATAACTATCACTACTATGGTGGTCTCTCTTCACCATGCCACCTTTTAATAAATTAGTTTCACTTCGACTATATGCAGCACATACACCAGTGATTCCGTGTTCCAACAGTGGTCTAATGGTTCCTATAAATTCGGAATCGCTTCTGTGTATAAATTGAGAATAGCTTTTATGGTTGTACCTGTAAAGATATAATACTCGCTCGTATCTGGGCCATCAATGCTACAGATCTGTTGGGTCAAAATTTAAATTCATGCACTCTTTCTCCGTTTTTTCTCCAGATTTTGAAGGGTTTTTATAGTGCAGTATGTGTACAGGGAAAAGACTGAAAAATCATCTCATCATCGCACATATAGAAGAACAATGGAATGGGTACATGATATAAGCAAAAGGCACATAAAACCTTGAAGCTCCATATATTTTGAGAGAAAAAAATTCGGTTTCAACTGGCTTGATTTGATACTATCATGGAATAATTCTATTGTCACGTCCACGATGCCAACTAACAGGCCTAAAGCTCACATATTTTAATATATGAACACATTAGTTCTACAATACTATAATGTTCTAGTACGTGTTGCTTACAATCTGAAGGTTCTGACATAGATTAAAACACATGCTTAGTGTTGACATACTGATTTGAGAATATGGCCATTTTTACACAACAAATGCTACTCCATTTTAATATTACAAAAACAATTGCTATTAGTTATGCATCAGGAAGAATTCGATTCCATGAAGTTTTTACTCAATTTGGGTGATAAACACTCCAGGATTGATTTGAAAACAAGGACATGTATTCAGATAGGATATAGAAATTCTAATTTGACTTCATATAAACAAATTAAACCCAGAGACTTGCTTACTCTTTCTGATAAAAGTAGACAGTATAGTTTGCTACACAGTTTCCAAAGGTCCAAGATGCCAGGTTGGATTATTATTTACCAGATCCACCTTTGGCTAAGTTTGTTTTTTTTTTTTGTTTTGACAACGGTACACGGGGAATCAAGCCTTGAGTGAGCATAAGGCAAACACAAGAACACTGCATACATATATCTAAAGAAAATAGAGCTGCATGCAGCCACATTGAAGCACAAGAAGATATTAGTTCAGTAGTCCCATGAAATGCTACTGTTAGATAAGACAAACGCATATAAAGTTGAAGTATTGGGTTTAATTAGCAGGTCGATCTATAGCACATTCTACCCGCAAAAAAGGGTCTATAGCACTTTCTCAATGAATATCTAGTCTATACCCAAACTGCTTCTGCCGCAAACCTATTAATTCCGGTGTATTATATTACGCAGTTAAAGGTTCCGATGCGGCGTGCATGAAGTATTTCTTAATTTTTTTTTGTGTCAGACTAGTGGAATTGTGATTATCATGGAGAAAATTCGTTACTTCTGCTGTTGTGGTATACTTCGATCTATATGAAACCTTTCATGTACGTGACTAAGGTGTCTCAAAATTCTGTTAATATGCGGAAATGTGATCACTGATCACTAAAGTTCACAACTGCAGCCATTGCTTTTTCTTCGCTCGATAGAGGAATTGCAGCACTGTTTTCATCTCCTTTTTGTTCTACGCCACTGTGTATGTATTAGAGTGTGGGATATTGGAAATTTTGTAATTAAATTTTTGAAGGATTATCTTTGATTGAAGTGTCTGAAAATTGAAGGTCTTTTTATTTCCACCAGTTATCTATACAAACCTATAAATTAACCGTTTTCGATGATGGAAAAAATTAAGGTCCCCCTATTCCCCTAGCATCTATATAAGGGCTTTGGCCTCTGACGACGGTTGCACACTAGACATCGTTGATATGGGCACCTAAATTTATTTTAAGTGTGGGACCGAAGCCGGCGACCAGAGGGGGGTGAATGAGAGCCGATCAAAATTTCTTCCAAAATTCAAACCATCGGCCTATATCCCGAAAATCACCCAAGCCCTCAAGCGTTCTGGCCAAAGTTTGGAATAGCTATGGAAAAGCTAAACCAACGCAAAAGGCCTCGAACGAGCGAGCGAAAACACGAAGCAAATCGGAAGCGAATTGGGAAAACTGCATAACTGATCTGCCTGGACCGGTCTGACCGGTGCGCTGGACCGGTCTGACCGGTCGTGCCTACCGGTCTGACCAGTGGCACCCAGAAAACCCCGAAAATCTTTGATTCAAACGGTGAATCTTGACCAAACGACTATGAAAATCGATGAAACTTGGGGGATTGCTTCGCCCCTACCCCGTGAACATATCCCCAAGAGATCTCGGCCTAAAGATCAACGAATCTTGAGAAATATGGGGGAGATAAAAAGGGATTGGGGTTTTCTCAAATACTCAAAAACTTCAATTCTGATGAGCTCGTGATTCCAGAAGATTTGGCACGCAGCTAGAAGCACGGGAATCACTCCAAAGAGCTCTACGAAACGTCACAATCAAGTGCATCAAAATCGAAACGAAAATCCATCACAAAAAGCACAAGAGAGACATAATTGGATTGATTCAAAGGCCCAGAGGGCACAAGGAGGATGGGGCCTCCTTTCCCAATCACATCCAATACAAAGTCTCATAAATCCATGGACAAATCTACTCTAAAGAGAGGAACAGGGGGAGGAAGACACAGGGGCGGCGGCCTGGAGAACAGAGGTGTCCACGAGTAGATTACAAAAGCCGCAATTAACCTAACACAAGTGAAGGGGTATTTATACCCGCGGGACCGGTCAGACCGGTACGCTGGACCGGTCAGACCGGTTGGTTAGACCGGTCAGACCGGTGCCAGGGACCGGTCAGACCGGTTGACCTGCAGCACCCTCTGTACACGATCTCATCCGACGGCCGAGGTTCTTTCTTCGGAATGAAGTCTTCTCCACGATGCCGCCGTCTTGATGAAGATCCATTCCGCGGTTTTGGAGGGTCCGCGAAACCCGGGTAGGTGGCCAGTTTTGAGAAAACCGCCAAAACCTCACCCTAGACGCTGTTCCCGCCTCGGCCTTCTGACGGCCCTAGACGCCGCCCGACGCCCGTCACCTCCTCGCCCGCAGCGAGGCCCTAGACGCCGTCGATGCCCGTCGCCTCCGTCAATCCCGAGACCGACGCCCGTGCCTCCACGACTTGGCGTCTTCAACCGCCGTTCGCCTCCTTGGTTTTGTGGCGCAAACCAAGAAACCCGCCTTCCGTCGCCGCTTGCGCCCTTGATCCAGGAGTGGACGCCACAGCTGCCGCCCGGTCCGAGCTCCGATCCTGGCTGCCCTTCACCGCCATCCACCGCACGGTCCATCGGCCACAGCACCTCCACGGCAGCTCTCCGTCGACACTCGACGCCCGTGTACCTGCAATCCAAAGACCAAGCGCACGATCACACCGCACGGTTGACAATTCACTTATCACAAGCAGGATAGAGTTCTCAACATTCCTCAATCTCCCCCTTGATGAGTGCATTGTCAACACACCACAAAGGAACCAAGAGAAGTGAAACCAGAAAAGAACAAAGAAGCACAAGTAAGTGACAAAAGGCTCACAAAGGCAGGAACAGTCACTCACTCAAGCAAAATCGATCCCCTAAGACAAGGGCAAAGGCTCGACGCAATCGATCAAAAGCCAAAACATGACTCCTCAAAGACAGAGGTAACGCTCGACGTAGTCATGCAAGAAGCAGAGGGAAAACGAGGAACACCAGGAGCCAAGAACAAAGCAGAAACTCCCCAAGCAAAGTTTTTCCCTCTCACAAGTGCAACTCTCCCAAAATGATGCACTCTCAAAGCCCTGTGCACAACATGTTTTTCAAAAATCAAACAAATCTCCCCCTTGTTCGATCACTTCTCTCAAAATTCTCCCCCTTGTTGGCACATGCACACATCAAGCCTAAAAAGACCCAAAGCTCCCCCTGAAGCTAAAACTCCCCCTGAACAGATGCTATGCAATGAATGCAATGCAGGAGGTGTAAGTGAAAGCATTCAGGGATACAAGGATATGAGCAACATCTAGTCACAAGCACGTGTGCATCCATAAACAAGACCTGCATATAGCTCAACAGGGTATATCATATCAGTCTAGAGCTAGGCAAGTTCAGTTTATGAGAAATAAAAGCATCACCCATGATCTAGCACTAACAAGTAGGGAATGGAAAGCAGTGCTACTCAAACTCATACAGGTGAACCAAACCAGCCAAAACAAGTTGCCAACTTTCATTTTTCAATCAAATTTATAGCAAGCAATTCTTAGTGCCAGGGGTTGAAAGCTTGTCATGCTTTACTTAGCAACAAGGCCAAGCCTATGCCAAAAGACAATCAGAAGCTTAAAACACTCGTTTTAGTCATGCACAGCCTTGCCCGGGTTCTCACAAGTGCAAAGTGAGCCGTCCCGAAAGCTCGATCAGTGCGACAAGCAATCCCACCTGGATCTTTTCAATCCATTTCAAGAACAGTTCAAGCAATTTTAACAGATTTAGATCATTTCAAATATGAATTGCTGAACGAAAAGCCACACTAGCATGAATAAGATAGCAAAGCATATTAACACGCCCTAACATGCTAGTAGCAAAGATAGGGTGATCATGTTTTCAAATCAAAATAGCTTAACTCAGATGATGTCATATACACAGTGGAGCAAGCTATACATGATCAAGTTTATCAACTCACACTAGCAGGCACTAGAAGATCATAGCAATGTATACAAGAATGCTAGTGCAAGTGAGACAATGCAAAATACAAACATGTACAATACATATGCACAATGCAACTACCAAACCTAGAAAACAAAGAGAAGCAAATAAAATCTACAAAGCTAACCAAAGAAAAGTCAGCAATCAAAAGGGGTAGCAAACCCCAAGCTCCCCTCGCAAGCGAGCAAATGTGTCCTGCTCTAGCGGTTTGGTGAGGATATCTGCGGTTTGCATCTCTGAAGGGACATGGATCAGGTCTATGTGTCCTCTCTCATGGTTGTCTCGCAGGAAATAGAATCGGATGTCTATGTGCTTGGTTCTGGAGTGTAGGACAGGGTTCCTTGCAATGCTAATGGCTGACATGTTGTCTACAAAGATAGGAACCCTATCGAAACTCAAGCCATAATCTTGCAAGGTTTGTTTCATCCAAAGTATCTGGGAGCAGCAGCTAGCAGCGGCAACATACTCAGCTTATGTGGAAGAAAGCGCTACGCTAGACTGCTTGCGAGAGGACCAAGACACCAAAGATGTACCGAGAAATTGACAAGTGCCGGATGTCGACTTGCGATCCAACCGACACCCACCGAAATCGGCATCAGAAAAGCCCACCAAAACCAGAGAAGAATCCGCAGAATACCAGAGACCAAATTCAGGGGTGAATTTCAGATACCTGAAGATGCGTTTCACCACCTGCCTGTGGGAGGTGCGCGGCGAAGCCTGATACCGCGCGCAGAGGCAGACGCCGAACTGGATGTCCGGTCGCGTCGCCGTCAGGTACAGGAGAGAGCCGATCATGCTCCTGTACTCCTTCTGGTCCACCACCTCGCCGTCCAAGTCCTCATCAAAAGCCGTAGATGTGCTGATCGGAGTCGGCTGAGAAGACAAGTCACTCATGTCGAACTTCCGCAGCAAGTCTCTAGTGTACTTGGCTTGATGGACAAAAGTGCCCTGAGGAGTTTGCTTGATCTGCAGCCCGAGGAAGAACTGCAACTCACCCATCATGCTCATCTCGAACTCCCTGGACATCTGCTCAGAAAACTTGGAGACAAGAGCGTGAGAAGAGCCACCAAAGATAATATCATCCACGTATATCTGAACTAAAAGAAAATCAGTGCCAGATCGCATGAGGAACAAAGTTCTATCAACACATCACATTTTATAGCCCTGAGCCAGTAAAAAGGTTTTCAATCTATCATACCAAGCTCTAGGTGCCTGTTTCAAACCGTAAAGAGCTTTCTGAAGTTTATAAACACGGTTTGGAAACTTGGGATTTTCGAAACCAGGGGGTTGCTTCACATAAACCTCTTCTTCGATAAAACCATTCAAGAAGGCAGATTTAATATCCATTTGGAAAACCTTAAAACCCTTGGAAGCAGCAAATGCAAGAAAGATTCGAATAGCTTCCAAACGAGCAACAGGGGCAAAAGTTTCCTCAAAATCAATACCCTCTTTTTGGCAAAACCCCTGGGCAACAAGACGAGCCTTGTTCCGAACAACCAAACCATCCTCACCCTGCTTGTTTTTGAAAACCCACTTCGTTCCGATGGGATTACAAGGAGGTGGAGGCTCGACTAAAACCCAAACTTGGTTTCTTTCAAAATTTTCAAGTTCCTCATGCATGGCATTGACCCAATTAGAATCAGAAAGAGCGTGTCCAATATCCTTGGGCTCAAAAGAGGCAACAAACACTGAATGAGCAAAGCCAGCGATACTTGTTACCTTGGACCTGGTGACTCGCTCGTTGAGATCACCTAGCATCTGTTGAGGTGGATGGTGACGCTGAATGTGTCGCGGTGCTTCCCGTGTCGAAGTCGTCTCCTCCTCAACCAAAGCTGGTGCCTCCTCAGGTGCAGCTGGTGAAGCCTGAGTCACCTCCTCGAACAGCCCCCCGTGAAGTAGACATAGTCGGATCGGGGCCGTCGTCATCGTCTGAGCTCGTAGCAGAGATAGCCGGGTCCACAACACGCGTGGTAGCCTCAGCATCGCCATCTGCAGCTTCTTCCTCCTCATCTTCAAAGATGGAGGTGCCGAGCTCATCATCTCCTGCAACTTCAAAGACAGAAGAATTGCACGGTGCAGTCTCGTCGAAAGTGACTTCACAAGTCTCTCTGACGATGTTAGTATCAATAATCAGCACATGGTACGCTCTAGAGTGAGAAGCATAACCGAGAAAAATACCGTCAGACGAGCGAGACTCAAACTTATCAAGATTTCCCTCTTTCAGCACAAAGCACCGACAACCGAAAACTCTGAGATGGTCAACACGGGGCTGGCGTCCAAACCGAAACTCATAAGAAGTCCTGTGCATGAAACCACGCAAGAAAATGCGGTTGGACACGTAACAAGTGGTGTTAACCGCCTCAGCCCAGTATTTGCGAGGAGTCCTATGCTCATCGAGCATCGTCCTCGCCATCTCAACCAGCGTCCGATTCTTCCGCTCTACAACTCCATTCTGCTGTGGAGTGTAGGGAGAATAATACTGGTGTTCGAGCCCTTGATCACTGCAAAAGACGTCAAAACGAGCATTTTTGAATTCTGTGCCATTGTCACTGCGGATCGCTCGCATGGCCTGGGGTAACTCGTTTTTCAACCTCAAGATCAAGTCTCGAACAAACTTGAAAGCCTCATCCTTGGTTCTCATGAAAAAAACCCAAGAATAGCGAGAAAAGTCGTCCACAATCACAAGAACGTACCACTTCCCACCAACAGACATCACCCGAGAAGGACCGACAGTGTCCATGTGTAGCAACTCTCTAGGGTGAGAGGTCATCACCTGATTAACAGGTGGATGTGAAGTGGCAATCATCTTCCCGTGGCGAAACGGATGGCAAACAAGGTCCTTTTCAAACTTCAATTTGGGCAATCCTCGGATCAGGCCAAGTGAGCTCAGTCTCGACAACAAATCGAAGCTCAAATGTCCAAGTCTCCTATGCCACTTCCACAAATCAGAAGAAGGACCAGCCATCAAACAATGAGAAGGGCCAAAAGGAGTTCCAGAGAAGTCAACCAAGAAAACTCGATCGCGAGGTGTAATTCGGCAAACCAAATCTCCTCTGGAATCAAGAACACGCGAACAGCCCTCCTTAAAGCGAACCTCAAACCCCTCATCAAGAAGTTGCGACACAGAGAGCAAATTAAAGCCAAGATTCGAAACCAAAGCAATTTCTCTCAGGGTAAAGCGATCAGAAACTCAAACAGCGCCAAGTCCACGTACCTTTCCTCTTCCATTATCCCCGAACACAATGTACTCCTTTGAGCGCATCGGGGTGAGGCTGGAGAACCATTTGTCATTTCCGGTCATGTGATGCGAACAACCGGAGTCCATGATCCACCTGTTCTCCAAGCCTCCGACCTGCACATCAGTAGTGAGACAAGGGGTGAGTAAATGTCTCAACACTGGGGTTAGCAAAGTGAGAAGCAAACCAGTATCGAGCCATTTGCTCTACAGAAGGGTTAGCAAAACCAGACAAAGCGTATCCCCCGTCCCGTCTACCGCGTGACTGACGAACACCACCGCGAGGAAAGCGTGGAGTCTCAAAACCTCCTCCAAAGCCTCGGTCCTGTGGTCCATAGCCGTATTGAAAACGACCAGGAGCACGGCCGGCAAAGCGACCACCCGCTGGAGCACGGTAACCACCACCGTCTCCCTGACCTCCACCTACACGGCGCGCCCTAGCATCTCGCCTATCACCACGCCGAGAAGGACCATGCACCCGAGCAGAGTACATGTCCGCGTTCTGTCTCTCCTGCTCTCTGCTCACAGCCCGCTTCTTCCTGAAGCAAAACTCCTCCAGGTGACCTTCCCTGTCACAGAACTCGCAGTGGTACCTTACCTCACGCTTGGGAGGTAGAGGCCTAGCCTGCGGATGGGGAGGAGCAGCCCTCTTCTTCTGGGCAACCTGGGCTGTGGCAGCAGGGAGCGTGTCGAGGGGGTTCCTCAGTGCATTGGGCTTTGGAACCAAAACCTGCTTCTGCGGAGGTGCTTTCGGTGGTTCTTTAAGCACACCATCCGCGGGGTCAACAAGCGAAGGCTGCGTGCTCGTGCTAGCAGTGTTTCCAGCAGCCTTGCCGATCTTACCATACAACCTGTCAAAGTCTGACTTCGTGTATGTATAACCGACCCCAAACCCATCACCACGCTTGAACTGCTTGATCATCATGCCCAACTGCGGCTCACTAGCAGAAACCCAACTAAGAATCGCCCTAAGATAAGTATTCTCATTCTCCAGGTTGGCTTTCTCTACCGCAAGATTATCCAAATCAGAGATCAAACCAGGGCAAACAGAGCAGTCAATAGGTGGGCTAGACTCTATGACCTTAGTCTTTCCAAAAGACTTGATCAAAGCCTTCTTCTCCTCTAGCTCCAACCTAAGCGTGGGACAAAGCTTACAAGCACCAAGCAAAATTGGCCTAGACTTCACCTCCTCTAGCTCGCACACAACAGTAGCAAACTTAGACTGCAACGAAGCTAGATCAGACTTAAAGATAGGACACTCCTCGCATTCAAGCACATAGCTAATAATAGGAGCATCCTTAACCAGTTCTAGTTCATGCTTGGCCTTAGCGAGCTCATGAGACACGTCAGCAAGCGAAATCTTAGCAACATCTAAGTTTGTGATGTTCTCATCATGCTTGGCACGGAGAGCAACAAGATCGTTCATGTGAGATATGCAGCCAGCGCACTCATCCTCACTAGACTTCTCCCTATCACAAGCCAGCTCAGCCCTAAGCTTTCTACGCTCTCTAGCTGCTTCCTTAAGCAGCCTTTTCTGGTTGTCAAGAGCAGCGTACAACTCACTAACCTCTGTATCAAGCAGGTCGATCGTGGAGTTTACCTCTGAATCGCTCTCGGATCGAGGAGAAGAGCCGGAGTGCATCGGTGTAGCGTGTCCACCCGAAGACGCACAAGCACCATTGGCTTTGCCCGCCATGGTGCAGAAGCTCTTGCGCCGACCGGCCGCCAAGCAAAGGCCGATGAAGCCGGTGGCTTCCTTGTCCCGCTTCTTCTTTTTCTTGTCGTCGTCGTCGGAGGTCGGTGAAGAAGAGCGGTCGGTGTCGGAGCTCTTGTCGAGGTCACTGAGCTGCGCCAGAAAGGCCTTCTCCCGCTTCTTGGCCTTGTACTGGAAGCACATCTTGAGCGACTCCTTGTCGAAGCGTCCTCCCCGGTCACGGCTGCGGTGCTTGTGGCGCCGACGCTCCTTGTTGCAGCCTCCCTCGTCGCGGTCATGGTGGCGATAGTAGTCGAAGGAGTTGTTCTGGCCACTGCCAGACTTCTTGGGGCAATCAGTGACGAAGTGGTTCAAATCGCCGCAGTTGTAGCACCCGGGGTTCTTCTTCCTCTGCCTATTGTGGTAGACGCGCTGGAACTTGCTGATGAGGAGGCACAAGTCGTCGTCACCCAGCGTCTCCAGCTGCTCATCTGAAACAGAAGGCAAAGAGGCAAGAGAAAAGCCAAGAGCAGAGTTAGCGTTAGATCCCGATCCACCACCTTGGCCAGTCACAAGAGCGACGCTCTTGGAAGGAGGGGCACCATTGAGCTTGGCTCGTGTCTGGTTATCCACCTCCATGGCCATGAGCTTGCTGAAAAGATCATTCACCATCAGAGTCTCATAACCAGCAGACTCAATGATGGTGTTCACCTTGAGATCCCACACAGAGCGATCAAGTACGTAAAGCAACTAAAGGGCCTTCTCGTGCTTTGTGTACTCAAGGGCACCAGCAGATCTGTTTGCATCGACCTTGTTCACAATCGACTGAAAACGACTGAACATCAGGTCAATGCTCTCACCCGGCTCCTGTGTGAAGTTCTTGTACTCACGCCAGTGAGTCTCGAACAGTCTGGCCTTCACCTGAGGTGTACCCTCGTGGTAGTTCTCAAGACACGTCCAAATCTTGTGGGCTTCCTGAAAACCCTGGACGCGTGAGAACTCCGCATGAGAAACACCAGCGAACAAGGCATTGACGGCCTTGGCGTTAGCCTCGTGCTGGGTCACCTGGAGAGGCGTGGTCCGAACAGCCAGCACCTCGTAGAGCTGGTTCGTGGTAATCTCCCAGACATCGGCTCCCATGCTCTGCAGGAAGGCTCTCATGCGAACCTTCCAGTAGGCATAGTCCTCGCCGGAAAACACCGGGATCTTACCAAGACTCGCCATGGTCGCCGAGTGGTTTTCGAACCGGTTAAGGTACTGAAAACCTCAACCAAGCTCTGATACCAATTGTGGGACCGAAGCCGGCGACCAGAGGGGGGGGGGTGAATGGGAGCCGATCAAAATTTCTTCCGAAATTCAAACCATCGGCCTATATCCCGAAAATCACCCAAGCCGTCAAGCATTCTGGCCAAAGTTTGGAATAGCTATGGAAAAGCTAAACCAACACAAAAGGCCTCGAACGAGCGAGCGAAAATACGAAGCAAATCGGAAGCGAATTGGGAAAACTGCAGAACTGATCTGCCTGGACCGGTCTGACCGGTGCGCTGGACCGGTCTGACCGGTCGTGCCTACCGGTCTGACCGGTGGCACCCAGAAAACCCCGAAAATCTTTGATTCAAACGGTGAATCTTGACCAAACGACTATGAAAATCGATGAAACTTGGGGCATTGCTTTGCCCCTACCCCATGAACATATCCCCAAGAGATCTCGGCCTAAAGATCAACGAATCTTGAGAAATATGGGGGAGATAAAAAGGGATTGGGGTTTTCTCAAATACTCAAAAACTTCAATTCTGATGAGCTCGTGATTCCAGAAGATTTGGCACGCAGCTAGAAGCACGGGAATCACTCCAAAGAGCTCTACGAAACGTCACAATCAAGTGCATCAAAATCGAAACGAAAATCCATCACAAAAAGCACAAGAGAGACATAATTGGATTGATTCAAAGGCCCAGAGGGCACAAGGAGGATGGGGCCTCCTTTCCCAATCACATCCAATACAAAGTCTCATAAATCCATGGACAAATCTACTCTAAAGAGAGGAACAGGGGGAGGAAGACACAGGGGCGGCGGCCTGGAGAACAGAGGTGTCCACGAGTAGATTACAAAAGCCGCAATTAACCTAACACAAGTGAAGGGGTATTTATACCCGCGGGACCGGTTAGACCGGTACGCTGGACCGGTCAGACCAGTTGGTTAGACCGGTCAGACCGGTGCCAGGGACCGGTCAGACCGGTTGGCCTGCAGCACCCCCTGTACACGATCTCATCCGACGGCCGAGGTTCTTTCTTCGGAACGAAGTCTTCTCCACGATGCCGCCGTCTTGATGAAGATCCATTCTGCGGTTTTGGAGGGTCCGCGAAACCCGAGTAGGTGGCCGGTTTTGAGAAAACCGCCAAAACCTCACGCGCGGGAAGATTCCCGCCTCCACACCGTGGCCCTAAACGCCGTTCCCGCCTCGGCCTTCTGACGGCCCTAGACGCCGCCCGACGCCCGTCACCTCCTCACCCACAGCGAGACCCTAGACGCCGTCGACGCCTGTCGCCTCCGTCAGTCCCGAAACCGACGCCCGTGCCTCCACGACTTGGCGTCTTCAACCGCCGTCCGCCTTCTTGGTTTTGTGGCGCAAACCAGGAAACCCGCCTTCCGTCGCCGCTTGCGCCCTCGATCCAGGAGTGGACGCCACAGCTGCCGCCCGGTCCGAGCTCCGATCCTGGCTGCCCTTCACCGCCGTCCACCGCACGGTCCATCGGCCACAGCACCTCCACGGCAGCTCCCCGTCGACACTCGACGCCCGTGTACCTGCAATCCAAAGACCAAGCGCACGATCACACCGTACGGTTGACAATTCACTCATCACAAGCAGGATAGAGTACTCAACATTCCTCATTAAGGGTATGACATAGGGAGTTAATGCCTAACCTAAACCCAGAGGCAGATCTAGGATTCAAATAAGGGTATGATGGATCAATACTCCAATATATATTTTGGTAAAATACAACGAACAATTTGATAAATAATTTTGAAATTTACCAAGCAATTTGGTATACAGGTACAAGTAAATAAAAACACGACAATAATTTGAATGATATCTTAATATCTTAGAATAGCACACAATGAACAAGAGCAGTCAGGCTGGCATTTCCGCTAGGTGGCAATAAAGTTGAATTGAATAAGCACTCTCTAGAACACGACTTGGATCTGGTGACCGGCAGTTTCTCCCAATCAGAAACCTAGTGGACTCTACAATCATAGTAACATGCTAGGTTGCAAGTTGCACCTTATCATTAGCATTTCTGTGAATTGATAGAACAGATGCAAAAATCCAATCGGTGGTGGCTACATGTCAGTCATTACCGGCACGGCTGCACCGATGTAGTGATGCCCGTCAGCAGAAGCCTACAAAGTAACAGGGACCGTCGCGTTCGCATTTTGCCGGTTGAAGTAGCTTGTGGGTTCAAGGCCTCTAGTCTGACATGTTGTCGCAGGCAGTTGATGGAGAGCTGAGGCGGCCAAATCATGAAAGGAACTTGTGTTAGGGGTTCGGGTGAGCAGCACTTTTTTTTTAAAGAGGAAACTTTATTGATTTCAAGAGGATACATCAAGGTGATACATCAACTCGAAATGTTCCCGGCCTCTGCCGCAAATGCACACAACCTAAAAAGAGTTTAAATATAACCAGGTACACTAGTGACCGTCAATCCTACGATTAGACCGCCACCCATGAGCCTGGGCAAAAAATTCCTTGGCCACCTGCGCCAAGAAATGAGATGCCGCTACAAGGATATTCTGCGAAGAAGACCGTTGTAGGATAGCCCACGTACGAAGCCAATGTATAGTCAAGTAGATAACCTGCAAAAAGGAAGATTGTTTGTTATCGAACACCACCGCATTCCTGCAGAGCCAAACAGATCAACACAAGGTTGCCGCGCCCACAAGCACTAATGGCTTAAAATCTTTGGGTATTCCATTTAGCCAACTTTCAAACATATTAGACATATTGCGAGGTTTGGGTAATCCCCAGGCCGCATATACTATAGCCCATAACATTCTAGTGAACCTACAGTCAAAAAACAGATATTGTATTGTTTCATTTTTATGACAGAAACAACACTGTTAATTTCCTTGCCAGTTTCGTCTCACTAGGCTGTCTTTTGTGAGAATGACATCCCTCCTGAGATACCATAAGAAGATTTTGATTTTCAGTGGGGTCTTCAGTTTCCAGAGTTTCTTATTCAGGTTTGGGGTATCTTGATGGATTAATCCCAGATAATGTGATTTCACAGAGAAAACACCAGACTAGTCTAAATTCCATCTAAATTCATCTCTCTCCTGTCTTAGTTCTATTCCCTCTAGCCGAGATAGAAGATTGTTCCACGATATCAGCTTGTTGTCAATTAGGTCTCTCCGCCAAGATATGTTTGGGATCTGTGTATTTAATACACCAGCCACCGTATCATGTTTTTTCCTGGCTATATTGTAAAGCTGAGGGTATTGTTCCCGGAGAGTTATATTGCCTAGCCATCTATCCTCCCAAAAATGCACTTGTGACCCGTCTTTAACAATGAAGGTTTCGAATTTTAGGAATTCCTGTTTCATTTTCATTAGGCTTATCCAAAAATGAGAATCTCCATTTTTCCATTGGACTTGCACAAGTGGCTTTGTCTCAATGTACTTATTGCGAATGAGTTGCTGCCATGTACCGTCTGTCGTTAGCAGACGATATAACCATTTACTGAGCAAGGCTATGTTTTTTAGCTCTAAGTTGTGTATCCCTAAGCCCCCTTGGTCCTTAGGTTGGCACAGGATATCCCACTTGGCTAATCTATATTTTTTCTTATGCTCGTCACATTGCCAGAAAAATCTAGAACGGAAATAATCCAACTTCTTACGGACTCCTTTCGGGATCTCGAAGAAGGACATCATGTACAACGGTATACTGCTGAGGACCAAATTGATTAAAGTCAGTCGGCCACCAGTTGAGAGGTTTTTCCCTTTCCAACTGCTTAACCGCTTTTCAATTCTTTCTAGTACCTTCGTCCAATCATTGTTAGACAATCTCCTATAATGAATAGGAATGCCAAGATATTTAATTGGTAAAGTACCAGGGTTACACCCGAACAGTTCCATGTACTGATTTTCACAGTTCTTTGCTTGGCCAAAGCAGAAAATTTCGCTCTTATGGAAATTAATCTTGAGACCGGATAGTTGCTCAAAAGCACAAAGGATGTTCTTCATGTTCTGAGCCTGTTCCAAATTATGGTCTAAGAATAAGATTGTGTCATCAGCATATTGTAGTATAGATAACCCGCCCTCAATGAGATGCGGCACCACACCACTTAGCTGGTCTTCTTCTTTCGCTCTATTTATAAAAAACGTGAGCATATCGGCCACAATGTTGAAGAGGATAGGTGAAAGGGGATCTCCTTGCCTCACTCCCTTTTTAGTCTGGAAATAAGGTCCCACTTCATCATTAATGTTTACTGCTACACTACCGCCTAAGATGAAAGACTTGATCCACTCTATCCATTTGGACGAGAAGCCTTTCATCCGAAGCGACTGCAATAAGAAATTCCATTTGACCTTGTCATAGGCTTTTTCAAAGTCTATCTTAAGGATAACCCCACTCTGATTTTTTCGATGTAGCTCATGAATTGTTTCATGTAGAATCACAACACCTTCTAGAATATTGCGACCTCTCATGAAGGCTGTCTGGGTTGGACTAATTATGTGATCTGCTACTGAGTTGATGCGTAGTGTTGCTACTTTCGTAAAGATCTTGAAGCTCACATTCAGTAGACAGATGGGTCTAAATTGCTGAATTCTAGTGGCATCAGTTATTTTTGGTAGTAGCGTTATGACTCCAAAGTTCAGACTGAAGAGAGGAATGTCGTCTTTGTGTAGGTCATGAAACATGCACATCAAGTCACCCTTGATCACATCCCAAAACTGTTGATAGAATTCAGCTGGGAAACCATCAGGTCCTAGTGCTTTATTATGTTCCATGTCAAAAACTGCATCCCGAACTTCCTTTTCAGTAAAAGGAGCCGTAAGGAATTCGTTTTCTTCCTGGCTGACTTGAGGAATATCATCAATCCTGTCGCTTAGCGAAAAGTGATTATCCTCCGGGGGACCAAATAAATCTTTGTAGAATTGGGTGATATAACTCTTAAGTTTATCCTGCCCTTCTATTTTAATCCCGTCTTGTTCAAGATAGAAGATCCTTTTTTTCCTATGTTTGCCATTGGCAATCATCTGAAAATACCTAGTATTGTTGTCTCCCAAGAGAACATTTGAAGTTTTAGCCCTTTGATAATACCTGAGTTCTTCCTCACGAAGGATTTTTATCAGGTCATCCCTGGCCACTTCAAGCTCCTCCCGTTCCTCCTCAGTAAGTCTTCTTATTTCGGCCGTGGTGTCTAACAATGATACTACTGATTGGAGTCTCTGTTTCTGCGATTTATACACCCCATGGTGATGGCGAGCCCACCCCCGTAGGTGTTTTCTTAGAGCCCCCATTTTCCTATTCTAGCGTTGTACTGAGTTTTGGCCACCAACCGGTTTGTTCCAAATTTCCGTCACACGATCCTTGAAGTCCTCGTGGGCAAGCCAGCTTAGTTCCATTTTGAACTGTTTGG
This sequence comes from Panicum virgatum, assembly GCF_016808335.1. Classification (NCBI taxonomy): domain Eukaryota; kingdom Viridiplantae; phylum Streptophyta; class Magnoliopsida; order Poales; family Poaceae; genus Panicum; species Panicum virgatum. Next base: position 11,234,809 of record NC_053143.1, on the reverse strand, counting down.
TATGCCCCGTGTAGGCTGGATCTCCAGTGTCCAATAGTAGTGGAGTGTGGTCTGAAACACCTCTGTCCAACGCGTGCACCATCACCATTGGATACTTGAATTCCCATTCAGTTGTCATTAAAACTCTATCGAGTTTCTCATAAGTTGGATCCGGTAAAGAATTTGCCCAGGTAAATTGTCTCCCTGTCAAATCAATTTCTCGAAGATCGAAACTATCAATGACAACATTGAATAGGAAAGGCCATCGGTGGTTGAAGTTGTCTTTATTTTTTTCTCCGCTATGCCTCATAATGTTAAAATCACCCCCCCCCCCCCCCCCCGATTAAGGTTGGCAATGGATTTTGTTGGCAAGTTCGAACCATTTCAGACAAGAAGGCCGTTTTAAACTCATCTTGTGCCGGGCCATAAATTGCCATTAGAATCCATTTAAAGTCATCAGATTTATTGCGAAGATGGAATTTAATAAAGAATTCCCCTTCCACAATAAAGGATAAATCCATGACTGTGTTGTTGTGAAGATGGGTGAGCAGCACTACAAAGTTAAATTGTCGGATTCAGTGGCTGATCAACAGCGAGTGCGCATGGGCTGCCTGGACTGGCCGGATTTGCAGGGTATGGCGTGGCCCAACCGACATACCCAATAGATCCGCCCCTGCCTAAACCTGAAAGCTACAGTTGAGTTCCTGATGCCTGCCAAGCCAATCGAAAATTCTAGCACACCAATAAGGGAGACAACTTTTACATCTCTCCTAATTTGGCTCTAGATCATAGTCTCTCCTAGAGTACTGATTCCTAGTATATATGAGCATGGCTGCATGGCTTTTACGAGTTTTTAGAATCAATTTTCCTATATAATGTTTAGACTCATATCTGTCACACCCCAAAATTTCAATTTTGGGTTGTGGATAACTTTTTGAATAAAATTATCCAGCTTCTGAATATTTCGAGAATTTTCTAGAATTTTCCTGGCATTTGTTTTGATCGTCGATGTGTTGTGGGACTTGTGACTGCAGTACCATCACTCATCCCATTGTTATCTCACCATCACTGTCTGCTCGTTTGAAGGAGAAGAAGCAAGGAAGATCCAACAGTAAATCTCTCTCTTTCTCGCTACCCGTCTTGTGTCCTTCTCATTGGAATCTCTATATCCTATCCTCTCTTTACCCTTAGACTTTGCGAATCTCGGGACGAGATTCTGTTTAAGGGGTAGTTCTGTCACACCCCAAAATTTTAATTTTGGGTTGTGGATAACTTTTTGAATAAAATTATCCATCTTCTGAATATTTCGAGAATTTTCCAGAAATTTCTGTCATTTATTCTCACCTTTTCCTAGAACGGAATCCATTTAATGGAAAGTTTTATAATCTTTTTCATGAGATTCAAGTAATTTATTTGGACTCAGCGTGTCCCAAAATATCTCCAGGTTTTTCTTGGCATTTTTGGGATTTTCAGAATATTTCTTTTTCATGGGTTAAAAGATTTATCTAGACTTTTCTAGATTTATTTTTGAACCAAAAATATAATCCAAGCGATTGAAATTGTTTTCTTTTGTTCCCGGACTGGATTCCAGATGATTTGCCCCGTCAAGTTTTCGATTCTCTAATCTTTTATCTCGATCAAATCATGCTTCAAACGATGTCGAGGCGGTCAACCCTTTTGACCAGTACCATCGCCCCTCCATCGCCAGACGCAGCACATAGGCCACTGTTGCTGTTCGGCCTACTCCGCGCCACGCAACTTGACCTTTTCCGGAAGCACCGGTCCAAGCCTACGGCACCTCGGCATCTGCCTCGATGAGCTGCTTCTTCCCCGCGCCCCTCAACCGCGACCGAAGGCTAATGAAGCACCAGTAAGACGGCCGGCCAGAGGTCCTTGGCCACAGTCGAAGCTCCATGAGCTTTTTCATCCATATCTCATTTCTTTGTGTCTATGCTAATCTGCGAAAAGTCTCTTTTCACTTCATTTTCTAGAGACTTTGCAAAATTCTAAAATCTGGTCACACTTATTTCCACCACCTCTCCAAGTTTTTGCCTTCTCGCAGCTTCCTCACGTCTGCATAAGTTGGGCAAAACCCAACAATGCAAGCTGCTGGCCAATGACGTCAAAGGTACGGTGAGCCTAAAGAACCTTGTTCTTTATCTGCCCTAGGCCGCTTCCTCACGTCCCTAGCCCAGCCAAGTTTGGGAGCAGAATGCTCGTACGTGCAAGACTCCCAGCCGTCCTGGTACCTGAAACGCCGAGTCCTAGCCAGTCTCGTTTCCTCCTTGTGTTTCCCTTTTATCTCCGAGCGTCCCTTTCCTTGTAGCGCCGGCCCTAGGCCTCCACCTGCGTCGCCTGCTGCCTCGCGAGCCTCCGAGCACCCTGTGCGCCGTCGCCGCCGTTCTTCGGGTCGCGAGGCCAAGGCACCCCGTGGCCCACTTGCTGCTACGCGTGGAGGCACCCATCATGCATGTCGTCGCCCCATGCTGCCGCGTCTCCTCCCCCTGCGCGACTCCCCGTGCGCCTGCTCCACGGCGCCTCCCCTGCACGCGACCAAGGGACGAGCGGAGCATCACCTTCCCTGGTGAGCACGGGAAAAGGGCAACACGCTGGCCCTGCTGCTACTACCGCGCCTCTCCCTGCAGCCATCTCCTTTGCCCTCTTTGCCTCTGCGTCTCGCTGCGTGAAACCTAGCACCACCACCGCCTGTTCTGCTCGCCTATTCCACGAGCAGAACACCAGCGCCCCCTTCCGGTTTCAATTCCCATCGCCTCGATCCACCTCCACCATGGGTAAGCGGTAAAACGTCATCCCCTTTTTATTGACCTGCAGCGAGCTTTTGTCCACCATCAATAGGATCCCGAGCTTTTGCAATATGATCCTTGAAATCTGCAGTTAATCGTAAGTAGGTCCCTGCAGCCTTGTTTACTCCATAGTTTCACTGTTTTAGCTCCGTTTTTAATGTTTCTTACGCTCTCACGATCGTAGCTTCGAGCCCTCTCTTTTAGTGCGTTCTTGTAATGATTTTATTCTGTTTAATGCTCTTTTCTTAGTTGTTCTTGTTTTGCTTGTTTCTTTTATATTTGTCCCGATGCTTATTGCGAGTAGAAAGGAACGCAGGTCGAGAGCTATGAAGATGAAGAGTTGCAAGAACAAGAGTTGAAGACTCTGAGCAGTTATTATCTGGATTTAAGGCAAGTATATTCCTTGATCATGCTTTGTCCTAATAACATTTACTTTACGCTTGTATGCATTAATTTTGATGGGTACCTATTATCCTTATTGTTATCCATGTCCTTGAATAGCCGAATTTCTTTTATAAAATCTTTTGGGTAGTTTGCTTAGTTGCTGAACAATGGTTATGGGTGCTTTACAACAATAATTCTTGATACATGAGACTTATGGATATAACTTTTGGAACAATATCATGTTTTGGTCACTTGATTAAAATCAACCATGGAGCGACCACCCGGGAAAACAGCGCAACCACAAGGACTACATGTCTCTGGTCTTGGCTGATTAATTAGATTTCTCTAGCTTGTTAGTAGCTGACCTAAAGGCACAAGAGGGGGGACTAGGATTAAGAGGGGTACTCGGCCTGCCAAAGGGGTTGGTACGCCCACGGGGTACACTCGCTTTGGGGGAGGGTGCACTCCCCTAGCGGCTGAATCCTTAGCGGGCTACAACTTGTAAGAGAGTCTTTGTAAAGGCCTCGTAGCGTCCCTATGCAATCACACCTAAGAAAGTGTGGTATTGTGCCTAGCTAGCACAACATGGTTGGGTCCAAAGTTCTTTTGAACTTTTACGCGACTTGTGGGTAAAGTGTGCAACCTCTGCAGAGTGAAAACTGATATATCAGCCGTGCTCACGGTTAAGAGCGGCTCGGACCCTCACATGTCTACTTAATAGAAATAATTGATTGATTCATTTATTAAATGTTTTAAGTTAATTGTTTATTCAGATATATATACTTTTTTTTATAAATGTGGGATGGTTCATTTATGAATAGTAATGGGCTATTAATGCTCAATTGTTAATTAAAATACTTACCGCTTTATTCAGCCAGCCTTTATCCTTGCTTAAGCCTTGCATGTCATTTATTTTCTTAATATACTTGCTGAGTACGACATGTGCTCACCCTTGCTATAACCACACTGCTCAGAGAAGAAAGTTGCAATGAAGCTGAAGATGTTGCTGAGTTCTAGGCGTACGCAACCCCCGGTCGATTGCCTGTGTAGTGTGGAGCCGTCGTTTCCAGAATAAAGCTGTGTATCTCTTATAGGCTTTTATTCGTTGTAAGTATCTTTTACGTGACATTATTGCTCATTATTCCATTATGACGTCGCTATATGTATGAAACTTGATCCTGGCATACATATAGTTATACATTCACTACTACAAAACAGGGCTTTGTTCCTGCACATTTGTCCCGGTCGTTATTGGACCCGGGACAAATGAAAGCTTTAGTCCCGGGTCTAAAGTCTAGCAGCCAATAAAAGTAGAAAGAGACATTTTATCCCGGTTGAAGACTTCCACCAGAATAAAATAATATCCTTTAGTCCCGGTTGGAGTCACCCACCGGGACTAAAGGATTTAGTCCCGGTGGGTGACTCCAACCGGGACCAAAAGATAGTCTTTTGTCCCGGTTGGAGTCTCCAACCGGGATAAAAGATAGTCTTTTGTCCCGGTTGGAGTCTCCAACCGGGATAAAAGAGTTTCACGGGCATCTCTCTTCCTCTCATTTATTTAACTCTGTCCTCTCTCTTATCTCTTCGACGTACTCTTCTTCTCCTGGCATCTCTCTCCCTCGAGCTTTCCTCCTCCCCTCCTTCCTCGATCCGGTCCTTCCTCGCTCCCTCTCAGGCGCAAGCGGGGGCGGCGAGCCGCGCCAGGCGCCGGTGGGGGCGGGCGCGGGCCGGCGAGGCAGCCAGCCGCCGCCGCCTCTGCGCGCGGCCACGCTGGTGGGGGCGGGCGCGGGCCGGCGAGCCAGCCAGCCGCCGCCGCCTCTGCGCGCGGCCAGGAGGCGCGGCCACGCTGGTGGGGGCGGGCGCGGGCCGGCGAGGCAGCCAGCCGCCGCCGCCTCTGCGCGCGGCCACGCTAGTGGGGGCGGGCGCGGGCCGGCGAGCCAGCCAGCCGCCGCCGCCTCTGCGCGCGGCCAGGAGGCGCGGCCATGCTGGTGGGGGCGGGCGCGGGCCGGCGAGCCAGCCAGCCGCCGCCGCCTCTGCGCGCGGCCAGGAGGCGCAGCCACGCTGGTGGGGGCGGGCGCGGGCCGGCGAGCCAGCCAGCCGCCACCGCCTCTGCGCGCGGCCAGGAGGCGCGGCCACGCTGGTGGGGGCGGGCGCGGGCCGGCGAGCCAGCCAGCCGCCGCCGCCTCTGTGCGCGGCCAGGAGGCGTGGAGGCGCGGCCACGCTGGTGGGGGCGGGCGCTGCTGCGGGCCGGCGAGCCGCGGGAAGCGCGCGCGGTTGCGGGCCGGCAAGCCGCGGCCAGGCGCCGGCAGGGGCGGGCGCGCCTGGGTGCGGGCCGGCGAGCCGGCCAGCCGCCGCCGTCGCGCGCGGCCAGGAGCCGCAGCGACGTTGACGGAGACGGGGCGCGGGTGCGGCCAGCAAGCCGCCGCTGCCGCCTCTGTGCGCGGCCAGGAGGCGTGGAGGCGCGGCCACGCTGGTGGGGGCGGGCGCTGCTGCGGGCCGGCGAGCCGCGGGAAGCGCGCGCGGTTGCGGGCCGGCAAGCCGCGGCCAGGCGCCGGCAGGGGCGGGCGCGCCTGGGTGCGGGCCGGCGAGCCGGCCAGCCGCCGCCGTCGCGCGCGGCCAGGAGCCGCAGCGACGTTGACGGAGACGGGGCGCGGGTGCGGCCAGCAAGCCGCCGCTGCCGCCTCTGTGCGCGGCCAGGAGGCGTGGAGGCGCGGCCACGCTGGTGGGGGCGGGCGCTGCTGCGGGCCGGCGAGCCGCGGGAAGCGCGCGCGGTTGCGGGCCGGCAAGCCGCGGCCAGGCGCCGGCAGGGGCGGGCGCGCCCGGGTGCGGGCCGGCGAGCCGGCCAGCCGCCGCCGTCGCGCGCGGCCAGGAGCCGCAGCGACGTTGACGGAGACGGGGCGCGGGTGCGGCCAGCAAGCCGCCGCTGCCGCGCGCGGCCATGTGCAGGGGCCGGCACGCCCGTCGCCGTGGGCCGGGGAGGGCGCGCATATGCTTTTTTGTTTTGTTTTTTTTTTGGTTTGTGACTGTGGTGGTCAATTCTTGTATGGTGAATCAAATCAGTCTCTTGTATTGTGAATTAGATTTTTGCTATTTTACTTGTGTGGTGTGTGATGACCATGTAAGATAAGAATGTTTCTAGCTTAAATTTGAAATTTTTTTCAAGTGTGATTGTATCTTTGTGAGGGAGTTCAGCATGTTTTTGTGATGGAGTGATTAGAATTGGAGCTCGAGGAGGGAGGAACCGGTGGTGCATGCGGAGCTCCGGCGGGGGACGCTAAAAAAACATTTTGTCCCGGTTGGTATTACCAACCGGGACAAAAGGGTGTCTTTTGTCCCGGTTGCCAGACCCGGGACAAAAGGGTTCCTTCTTTTGTCCCGGCATGGCGTTCCCGGTTGGGAAACCGGGACAAAAAAGATTTCCCAACCGGGACAAATCAAGGTTTTTGTAGTAGTGATTCGATTTTATTTTAAAAACCGGGTGTGACAATATCTCAAGCATCAATGCTCTAGATGGTCCTTGGGTGGGCTACCTTTGATGTATGTGACATGAAAAAGGGAATTACACCAAATATTATCAAACAAATGCATAAGCTCCTAATAAGGACTGGTACAGCATCTTTCTTTTATTACCATTGGTTCAAGGAAAAAGCTAGGGGAGAGTATCTTGAGCCTGCAAAACAGCTTATGGAGGCAGTTTTGCACAACAATTTGTGATCCAAAAGACCATTTGATCGTCGAATAATCTTGATGCATAAATTAAAAAATGGTTTACTAGAATGACTAGTAAGATTACCCTGCTATATTAAACAGTTAAACCAATTTTATATTTTGAGCACCGTTACTTTTCATAAAAAGTCGTAAACAAAGTAACCAGGACCACCAGTTAAATTAGTGGGTCCTGTAGGATCCACTATCAGCGTACCAAATATGTTAAACCAATTTTTTCTATAAGATATTGTAGTTTTCTGTAGAAAAATATTATAAACAATATGGATGGACCCATGGGACCCACCGATTACGAATAGCTGTACCTACAGTAACATAAACAACTAGTCATGGAACTCACTTGTCGTGAGTCCCACCTGTGGGTCCTGTGAATAGTTGCGCATGGAGCCCACTTCTTGGTGGGTCCCAATAACATTACCCAGCTCCCATGTCACGCGTTCGGTAGTACTTGCTGTGGCTGTAGCAGCAGCTGCAGCAAGCAAAGGTGCATCAAGTGTTGCTTACTGCAGCCGCAGCGAGCATTAACAAAAAGATAGGCTCCCTCAAGGCAAGTTTGACAAATCGCACATTATATCAGTCACATCCTCCAATCCACGAGGAACTGCTGAACTATATTACCTTTTCGCCAGGATCCAATACAATGTGCACGAGAAACACAAAAACAAAGAAGGTTCCGTGGCTGCGACAACATACCGTTTCTTGTTCTTTTCATTCTCATATTACAAAATCTGCAAATACTGCAGTTTCTTTTATACACCCAAGCAACCAAACCGACTCACCATGGCTTGCGTGCTGTGCAGGCATGTACGCAAGATGTAGTTAGACTTCTATTGCTATGCGTACAGAAACTCTTGCAAAACAAGTACATGTATATCATTACCATGCAATTTGAACACGACGTCTACCACCCACACAACTGGAACGAAGCACAGTTTTTGCTGAACGGTTTCTTAATTAAGTGATGACACGAAACATGTTTGTGTATTATTTTGGGTCTACTGGCCGACGGTGATTAGATTTTACATTTGACTTTGCCGAGAGCCAATCCAAACGGAGGACTATCACTTACTGACCAAGACAAGACGACGAGCTGGTGATTATTGCGTGAAATTGACCAGTTCCCATGGACCACCTCATTGTAACTCTAGGTAAAAGTTCTGAATAATATTGACGAGGCAGTAGTTCTAGAGCTGCAGGAAGGCAGCCAGCACATGTCAGCTCTGCAGATGTGCAAGTTCTTAAAGTGAAGCAACTTGCAAATACAGAGAAGCTCAAGGTCTCGTAAGACTTGGTTGCCTGTAACCAACAAGAGGCGAGTCAAATACAAATCCATGAAACTAGAAAGAATGAGGAAATCGAAGGTCTGATTTCAGAAGATAAAACAATTAGCACCTCGGTTATGGTTTAGTTCCCGATACCTCTCAAACTCAATCCTCTATGGTAATGTTCTTGATGAATACCCAAACCATCTACCCAGATTATCCTCTCTCTCTCTCTCTCTCTCTCTGCTCCTGTAAACCACTACGATGGTAGTATCACTTTGCTTTTAGACCACCTTTTTGTTATGAAATTGACTGGTGTGTGTTGCACAATACTTGGCTGAATGAACACTCGGGCTAAGTCTTATGCTACTCATATAGTGAAAAGGTTGAAGATACATATGCATGGCGCTCGTCAACTTTGGCTGCATATTGGTCCTGATATGACAGGCATCTTGGCATCTTGCATTTAATGAGGAAATGAAATGGATGGATGCATGGTTTACCCAGCTGCAGACAAAATTTTAAATTGTTTTCATTCCTGGAACTACTAAACAACGCAATGTTCAGCCATAATTCTGCACTCGGTCGGCCCAGATGCAGCTCTCTCACCAGTCACCATTGGTGGACCAAGCAACCGCAAATGTGTTATGTGGTCAGAGAAAACGACTGACTGGCCGATCAATCGAGACTCGAGAGAAGTATGTAGGAGCTCCCTTTAGTGGTACTCCCTCCTTCCCTGTTTATAAGGCATGGTGGAACATGACACGGTCTTCTAAACAACACTTTGACCATTTATTTATCATATATTATATCACTTTTGATTATAAACTTATAATCATTGTAAACTATGTTTGATTATGAATCCAATCATATGAAATTTGCATTATAAAAATAAAAATTTAATAGTCAAATTATTGGTCAAAGATGAGAAGGTTTGAATCTTGATATACGTGTATGCCTTATAAACGGGGAAGGAGGGAGTATCTCAGATTGACTCATTCAGATGGATACGGTTTGCTTCCCAATACCTCTCAAGCCCACAATAGCTGTAACTTGAAATATTTTCTCCTATTCTTTGACACTTGCGTAGCAGAATACCAAACCATGGCTATTTACTCTTGCCTCTCTCCCTTCCATACCATGTTACTCTTGTCTTCCTTTTATTATCCGGTTGGTTGAATGCATTTTATGCAATAACTAATGCTTTACTGTCCGAACAATGTGTACAGGGTTCTCTAGTCCGAACAATAATGCTTATTCTATACAGTTTTGATTCATTTTTCTCTTATAAATTCCAGGGATCATGTCACGGGGATCTAAGTGCAACATGCATATGGTGTCTGACCGCTACGGGAGAAGGGTGGGCATGGTGCCAGCATGTAGAGTTTTGATAGATTTGGATGAAGTTGGGCCATCAGAGGGCAGAAGTTTGTTAGGAGCTATCATCCTTGCTGTCACCGGGAGGATGGAGATCATGGATGATGGATGGAAAAACATGATGAAAGGAAAGAAGCGGATCAGAGGAGAGGAAATGGATTAAGGGCAGGTACGGGTTAGCACTGTTCACAGTGATTATCGCTCCGAAACCAATGATCATGATGTAAATAAATTTCATAAAGCAGGATAAGTTCAAGAGAATCATTCAACATAGATCCCATTTTATATAAGTCATTGCAGAAGATTACTGTAGAGGACATACTCTTCGTCCGTCAAAAAGTTCTTAGATAATATGGCTATGTTTGCACAATTTTTTTGAATAAAACAATTGGTCAAATTTGGAGTTAAAAAAGTCAAACAACTTATAATTTGGAATGGAGGGAGTACATCACTAGTTTGTCTCAAAATATCTACAGTTACACTTTTATGGGACGATGGACTATGTGCTTGTGCTTTTCCCTTTGGCGATCTACTGAACATAAAACATTGCGGTGGCTTGTGTTGCATTGCATTGCAGGCATTTGCATGGCGCTTGTGGTAGTTACTTTTTGTCTCATGTATTGGAGGGACTAACCGGGTCGAGAAAAAAAAGTAGTAGGAGCTAGAAGTGTATGAAAGTGTATCCATGTGCACTACTTATGATGCTCATTACTAAAATAATAAATATCGTCTCACAAGAAATTGAGGTGGGAGAATTTTGGCACACCAGCAACATAGAAGTATCGTCACACCCTGAAATTTTTGAATTTTAGGATGTGATTAAAATTAAAAATAAAACAACATTTTTCCCATAATTCTAAAATTTTTCCAACATTTATTTTTCTTCATAGGGAATTTAGTGTAAAAAATATTGATTGTTTTCCAAATAAATTGAGGTTGTTTGGTTTGTTTTGCATTCATGTCGTAATGCATTATTTTATTGCTTGTTGTTCCACTCAAGTTTAAATTCTCTTGAATTTGAATTTGAATTGGATTGATTAGGATCATTTTCAAAAATACAAAACTTTTCTATTTCTCTTCCTCTCTTCTAGCCCAGCCCACCTCTCTTTCTCCTTTCCTTTTCTTTTCCCGCGGCCCAAACTCCCCTTTCCGCCGGCCCACTTCCTCTCCCGCGAGCCCAGCCCGACGCCCCCTCCCTCTCCCCTCTCCGCCGCCGACAAGCAGACCCCACCTGTCGGGGTCGTCTCCCTCCCGTGGACGACCCGAACTCAAGGCGAGGCCGCCCGGCGCCCGCATTCTCGTGTCGCGGCCTTTCTTGGCCCGCACGCCGAGGCCGTCCACTCGCCCCTATTTAAGGCGCCGTGACCCCCCCTAGGCCCCTTCGAGCCACAGCCACTGCCTTTCGCAAAACCCTTGCCGCGCCGCCGCCATTGGAGCTTGCCGAGCTTGGGCTGCCGCCGTCTTGCCGCTCCCTCGCCTCCACAAGCCGCCTCCAGAGCTTCGCGTCGTGGTAAGAAGCTTCGCCGGCCACTTTTCCCTCAATCTCTCTCTCTCTCTCTCTCTCTCTCTCTCTCTCTCTCTCTCTCTCTCTCTCTCTCTCTCTCGCACGCGCACGCTCGATTGCTCACCGGAGCTCCACCGAGCCCCCTCGCCGCCGTGAGCTCTGCTCCGCTCGTTTTAGCTCGAGGAACTACCCTAGATGAGTTCGTCGTCGCCCCCGCATGCTCCCCGTGCAAGACACGCTCGAAATGAGCCCCGGACGTTCGGCGAAGTCCGGCGACCCGCCGCCGCGCGCCGCCGCCCCGCTTCGCCGCCGGCAGCCAACACCGCCGCCTAAACTCCCTGAGCCACTCGCAGCCGTCAGATCGAGATCTAGTGGCCCATATCCAATCCAACCTCAGTCAACAGATCTAATACCAGTCAACCCTAGGTTCGTTTACAAAAGAGACCCTCGGTTTATTCAAAATCAACCCGCACTCCACTTCAGTTCAAAAATAATTGCAAAAAGGTCCTTTCATTTCTGTTTTAGCCCCTGTCTTTCCCAGAAATAGGACCCGCCGTCCCTGAACCTTATTTTTGCTTGTTAGCCCCTGCGTATAGGGTTTAATTAGGTTTTTAGCCCTAGTTTCTTTGATGCTAGCCCCTGGAAGTTCTAAACTCTCACAAACAAGTCCTTGGTGCACTGTTTTAGCCATATCTTTCACGTTTCAACTCCGTTTTCAGCGATTCTTGCGCTCACGTGATCCTTACAACTTGTGCAGTAGCCTTATCACTTTGTTATCCTCTGTGAGTACACTTTGTTGTGTCTTACAAATCTTTTTTGTTAGTCCTTAACCCTTTGGTTAATCGCGATTAAATCCTTAACTCACCGTTTATCTCATAGTTTCCGTGTCCAAGCTCTGTTTTCTGTGTTTCTTGCGCTCTCATAACCGTAGCAGCGAGCCCTATCCTTTAGAACACTCTTTTAAAGCTTTTCTTTTGTTTGGTGTATTGTTCTTAGTGGTACTTGTTTTCTTTGTATGTATGTTTGCCCTATCCTTTAGAACACGCTTCAAGTAAAAGGATCGTTGTTCGAGGACTGAAGATCAAGTTTTGTAAGTGACCAAGAGCTGAACAGCAGTAAGAGTAACTTTTTGTTGGAGCAGGGCAAGTGACCCTAACCATCCTTCTATCTATGCTTATTTATGAGAATACTTGATTTAATTGGAACATAGAGAACCACCCAAGAAAACCGTACAACCACAATATCATATGGCTCTGGTCTTGGCTAAGTAATTAGATGATCTATATATCGTGCCTGGGGCATTTGATTGGTGGATTTTGGGTTATCGAGATTTGAGGAGCGTGTGAAGGAAGCTTCGTCTTCTGAGGTACCACAGAAAGCAAGGGACCAGTGCGTACATATAGTGATTCTTTCGAAAAGCCTCGTAGCGTCCCTATGCAATCACACCTCGAAAGTGTGGTATTGTGTCTGATCAGCACATATACGTGGTTGGGTTTAAAGTTCTTTGGACTTTTACGCGAATTGTGGTGAAAGTGTACAACCTCTGCAGAGTGTAAAACTGATATATCAGTTGTGCTCACGGTCACGAGCGGCTTGGACCCTCACATGATTAATTTAACTTAAAGATGGATTTAAATCATATTCTGGTTATTTTTGTGGCCGTGCTGAGTACCAACCATAAGTGTACTCACCCTTACTTACTGCTGCTCAGATGGAGAAAGTTGTGGTGAAGTCTCTATTGAAGATGATGCTGAGTTCTAGGCGTACGGCGTACGCAGCCCCCAGTCGATTGCCTGTGAAGTTTGGAGTCTTCATTTTCAGGATAAGTTATGTAACTCTGATGGTCTTTTAATTGTTTTATTTATCTTTTTTATGATTCGTGATACTGTTACTGATTATTCACTTATAATGTCACTATATATATGAAACTTGATCCTGTCATATATATAGTTATGCATTCGGTTTTGTCTTTAAAACTGGGTGTGACAAGTATGGCTTTAGACATGTGAAATTTGCTAATGATATTTTAGGAAGCTTGGGAAATCATAGAAAAAGCTGAGAAAGGCAAATGAAAGAAGAAATAGCAATAGAACGCGAATCTTAATGAGGAGAACACCGATGGACATATAGCTGCTTATCAATCATGCCTGTTAATTTGTATGCAACGCAGAGCAACAGACCCTGCAATCTTCCATTGACAATCTGACAGTAGTGATCCAGATGCAGTGCTCTCCATATAGCTCAAACTAAGTCAGGGTGATATGGTCAAGCGGCTGATCCGCAAGTGTCCCAAGTGGCCAAAGAAAACGATTGGATGGCCCATGGAAAGAGAATGGATTGCTGTTCAGTGGTATCTCTAGCCCACTCGGCTAGCTCGATATGATTTCCTTAATTCCTTCCATATACCTCCCATGCCCACAAGAATTCCATGCCTAGCTTAACACCTATCCAGAATAACTAAACATGTATATTGACTTCGGACGCTGCCTTCCTTCGAATAAGAGACTACTGTCATTTAGCTCCTCCATGTCCTTCTATATATTTTACGGGTGGTTGAATGCATCTATTCAATGCTTTACTAGACAAGCAATGTGGTTGAATGCATTTATCCAATGATCATGTTACTAATATTTCTAGGGCTGAAGCACATGCATGGTAGGAAATGGCAGGGTGGGGTGGCAGCTTAGGGAGATGAGCGGTAAGGTAAGGAGGCCAAGTGACCACCAGGAGTGGGGTGGGTGGATGTGGTGCCACAGAGGCAGGTGGACCATCAGAGGGCAGCGGGGCAGGAAGTTTTTAGGAGCCTCTTTGTCATTGGGAGGATGGAAGATCATGGACGATGGAGGAATGAAGAAAAAAGTCGAGAAAAAGAAATAAGGATAAGAAGAACTTTGTTCAGACCTATTGTCGACACCCTAAAAACTTGATCAGGATGTAACCAAGGTTCATAATTAAGCATGATAAGTTCAGAAGAACAGTAAACTTTAGAACCTTTTTATTAAGTCATTGCAGTAGATTTACACAAGAGGAGATAGATACTGTATTTTAATTTAAATCACCAGCTAATGAGTTTAATTAGCCGTTAGACTCAAACAGCTAATAGTGAAGGTAAATGGAGCTATAGCTGGCTATAACTGCTAACTAAATTGTGCACGATCGAGCTCAAATTGCGGTACCCTACCTCAAACGCTATAGCCAAAGGTACAAACCCTGCTTTTCCCTTTTGGCGATCTACTGAACGTAAAACGTGCCAACGGCTGCTTCTGTTGCAGATATGGTTTGCAGGCATTTCCTTGGGTAAGGCATTGGCATGTATTGTACAGATAGGAGCAAGAAAAGTGTTAGAATCTGAGTGTAGCCATGTGCAATTGCATTGCTCTCGTCCACCGACGTGGAGTTGACAGTACGTTGCTACTCCCGACCTCCAATTAATGGCAGCGGAAGACCTGCTGCAATGCCCTTTCAGTTCACCGTGCCATCATATTTATAGGGGAGCACGGCAGTGCCTTCGCTTAATTACATTGATCCGCCGTCTTTGCACGCTTGGAACCAAATTATTACAGCTTATATACCTCCTTTGAGGAGCCAAACTCTTGTACGCAACTTCTGTATGGTATGGCCCTTTCCTACAGCTCCTCAGTCTAGCAAAGCCCCATAAAGGCCTTGAAATATTTTCGCTTATTATTCTCAGCTTTTGGTGGCTTGATCCTTTAGTCTTGTTTGCTAGTTTGTTCTCGGCTCCCAATATCCTCAAAGTTTTACAAATATACGAAGACTCCTTCACATTGGAATGGGGTTAGGAAGTTATATATAGTTTCCCTAAAAGTAAAAAATAAGTAGAATTAGTACGTGCTGTTCTATCCACAAACAACATTGTCAGCGTTTGCCAACTTCCAATTGGGTACATAAATCGGCCAATGGCTGTCAACCCTATGGATATGTAACATTCTCCTCAGAGCGTACCTAATCATAGCTAGCAAAATGTGACTGTCAGTTCAATAGAGAAGTAAGCTGCACATGTTATTGTAACGCTGAATGTCTAAATTTCTGAGGGGTCAGACATTTATTTCAATAATTTCCATAATAAATTTCACATAAAAACTAAATGGAGTTCGACATCGTTCGTCAGAATACAAAGAAGCAAGTACAAGAGCAGTGTGCCTCGGACTGATCTCTCGTAAAGGCAACAGTGGCGAGTATGTGGTAGTAGACGGCAGTGTAGTAGGCCAGAACTGAAGTTCTCAGTAGCTTTATCTCTTTGTTGCATGCCAATATATGTCAGTCCTCCAGCTTATTCTCTAGTTTTACTTTCTAATAAAGGCTTCATCTCTATGTTTTCTTCAGATAATCAAGCTCATCTCTATGTTACAATCAACTTCAAATATATAGACCTTCATAAAGCGTGAATACTTCAGGCACCTGTGGCTGTTAGGCCTCCAGTTTATTATTTGCAGATTTCGTTGTGTTGCGTACAGATGTTTAATTGTTTCACATATTCTACTTTATTTCATCAGCTGCGCCAAGAGAGTCATGGTGAAGTCGGATGCACATGCGCCTGGGTCCGTTATTATTCAAGATTTTCGGGCCTCCAGCACGTGTCATAACTCATAATGAAAACTTTTCGCATAATGAGATTAAAAGAGTTGGTGAACCAGATGGTAGTTAAGGGACTTGTAGGATGTGTAGGTAATCATTTTGGCGGTAGAATTCGGGTCTATATATTAGCTTGAGTCTCTTTGCAGAGTTTGTGAGGTACATTCACCTTTTCACTTACAATTTCCTACCTTCATGATTTAGAACTCAGCTAGTCATGCCTGTACCGAAGTCATCGTTGTTTCGATGTGAAGATTCTAGATCCTCCTCAGAATTAAGGCATGGGAGGCATTGGGAATGTGGTCAGCGGTGCAGGAAGTTAAGCTAGCTAGCTAGTAGCTACAATCAGAAGATTGTTGTTAGATCTCCCAAGTAATTCGAGTACACCTGCTCACCGACCTTTTGTGCACAGGGCACTCCCAGATTGTAAGTCGAGTGAGCAGAGACTAGCTCAGAATTTACCGCATGCTTCCACAAAATGAGTTCCTGGAATCCACTTTGTAAAATGCGGTGGATGCTTCGTTGCCTGATTCATCAGCCAAAAGCAGAACATATGAACAAGTAAGAATAAGGGAAAATGTTTTTTCGCTTACACTCCAAGGGTGATGTTTTCTGAAATGTACATGGCTGTGTTATTTGCGTGAAGGCAGTTAACATACCAGTGTTGCAGCATTTGTGTTGCTGGTGTTCTAGTGCAAACAAACCACGTACATATATTAGATGAAATTAATGTTAGATCCTTATCATTAGGCCATCAGTCTATGCACAAGAGGATCATACCCTGTTAGTCCTATTACCTCTTTTGTCCCAGAGACTTGGATCATGCTCGATTGCTATTAAAAGGTTTATTTAGGATCGACTCAATGTTCCTAGTAAAAAGTACCATTACCAGAGCAGCATAGCTCGGAGTGGAGTCGATAACCCTTGAAGGCAGTAGTGGACAACTTGGCAGTTACGCATGGCAGTCATCTGAAGCCACCACAACTTTAGTATGCACCAAGATGTTCTTGTCGCAGGTGCTGGTGGTGCTGGTGGAAAGGCAGTCTTTTTATTTTTTTTTATCAATGAAAGGCAGAGTTTTTACTGGCTCACAAAACTGCGGGATCTGGTGGACTGAGCAGAGCCCACGGTCGAAGTCGATGCCTTCCCTGTTTAAGCCTGCTGAATTGCCAATAGTAGCAGAGTGTATCCCCGCAGGTCGAGGAAGCCTATGGGCCCAAACCAAGCGTCATTATTGGAGGTCCCAACCAAGAATCTTGAGTCGGTTTGTGGACCAGCTGGTCACAGCCCAGCACGAGAAAGTGATGAAATTATCCTCACATCTTATGAAATATCATCTTTTCTCTCTTCGTCATGTCAGCAAAATTCATAATATTTAATGTTATAAAATCCTACATAAAACCTCCATTGAGACTGGCCTTACATGCATGTATACTTCATTTGATGAAAGTTTCATACTTAATTCTGAGTTTTTAAAAATACCTTGTTGGGCCACCCTAACTTCAAATCCTAAAATCACCACCGGCCGCAGGACTAGAGTCGCTGTCAGCGTGGACTGAGGCTGCTCGGCTAGGGGGATAACAATTGATTTTGGGTAGAGGATGAGATGTAATCCAAGATTTTGCAATGCAGGGGAAAATTCGTCACAATGCAAGGAGAAGTATCTATTTTAACGTCCGTCATGGTGTGCTCTAGCTAAAAACTAACGGCAGTAACATATAAGGGATGAAAAATTATTTTCAACGACAATAAAAGGGATCATCTAAATTTTGATAGTATAGAAGGAATGAGATAAATTTTCAATGGTACTCCCTGCTTTCCATAAAAAAGGCAACTCTCGCTTTTCGAGAAGTCAAATAATTTTAAGTTTGACCAGATTTATATGAAAATTAATGATATTTAGATCGACCTAGACGCAACTCTCACCAATCACCGTCACTACTGGACAAGGCCGAGGCAAGTGTGTCGAGTGGTCACAGAAAATGACTAACTGGTAAATTCAGAGAGATAGGAGCTCTCTTGAGTGGTATCTCAGGTCAACTCGGTCAGTTGAACACGGTTTGCTTCCCAATACCTCCCAAGCCCACAATTACACAACAAAAATATTTTTCTCCTATTCTTTGACACTTACTCAGCAGAATACCAAACCATGGCTATTTCCTCTTGGCTCTCTCTCTTCCTTACATACCAGCATGTTACGCTTATCTTCCTTTTTATTATCCAATTGGTTGAACGCATTTATGCAATAATGCTTTACAGTCCGAGCAATAATGTTGCTTCCCTATTCTGAACACGGCCATTCTATAGTTCTGGTTAATTTTTCTCCTATAAATAGTGATCTTGTCACGAATATTTGTAGGTTCGAAGCACAACACACATGGTGGTCGGCCGTCATGGGAGAAGGGCAGTAAGGAGGCTAGCTTGAGTGGTGTGGGTGGTCATGGTGCCAGCTTGTGTGGCGATCAGGGGGCAACAGGGCACGAAGTTTGTAGGAGCCTCCTTGCTATCACCGGGAGGATGGATGGAAAAATATAATGAAATGAAGGAAAGAAGAGGAGAGGAAATAATGAATCAAGGGTAGGAGCGGGCAAGCGTTGTTCACAGTGATTACCGACACCCCCAAACCAATGATATACCAGGATGTAAATTAAGTTCAGAAATAGTAAGGATGACAAGTTAAATTCAAAAGAACCATTGGACATGGATCATTGCAGTATGTAGGTTTACTGTAGAGGGCATACTTTCATGGTCATACGCGAGGAGAATAATTTTAGCTTTTAAAAGAAGTGGCATAAAAGAGTGCAATATTATCTACACTGACTGCAGTAGACTGATTGGATTCAGTTCCTTAAGTAACATGCGTGTGGGAGTAAATTCTAAAGAAAACCAAAAATGCACCCCACATTCCATAGAAAGTATGCCTCTCTAGGGGTGAAATTTGCCAATGCTATTTTAGGAAGCATGGGAAATCAAATTAAGAACAGGCTGAGAAAGGCAAATGGAAGAAGAAATAGCACTATAATGGTACGCGAATCAGTTATGCATCTTTTACATCTGCATCAGCATTATTTAGTTCCATTCTACCGATCGCTGTTCATTGCATTGGCCCATTTGTTTCCCACTGCTGATTGACTGGGACTATGTGGGGAACACTCTGCATTCATGAGTGAGCTAAAATTGGGGTACCCTACCTCAAACAGCTATTGCCTGAGATTTAATACCTCATTTTCGGTTTGGGGATCTACTGAACATAAAATGTGGCGATGGCTTCTGTTGCAAATATAGTTTGTGGGCATTTGCGTGGACATGGCATTGGCATGTATTGTACAAATAAACTAACCGGATTGAGAAAAACTGATCTAAAACTGTAGGAGCAAGAAAGTGTAAGAATCTGAGTGTAGCCATATGTGCAATGGCACATCGATCGTTTCTAATTGCCCAATGCACGCAAATTAATAAATTTCATCCAAGGAAAGAATTTGGCACACGGGATTTGAGGAGCCTCTACCTATGAAAGGAACAAAATTGAAATTAATGCTCTCCGCCCATGAAATTTGAGGAGGCCAGAGAAATCAAATAATAAATCTGACAAAGGCAAATGAAAGAAGAAATAGCAATAGAACATGAATCTTAAGGAGAACATCGATGATAGACATATATATAGCTATTTATCAATCATGTTTTATATGTGTTTGCGTTATTTGGTTCTAGGCTAGCGATCGCTGTTCCATGTGCGTTCATCCATCTCCCATTGCTAATTGCCGGGTTTGATGTGGGGAACACTCGGGGTTGCACGCAGCGCAGCTGGCCCTGCACTCCATTGTGCCGTAGGAATTCTTGTCGTCCTAATGTTTATCACCACTGCAGTAGCACTGTAGCAGTCATCCCAGTGATTGAAATACCAGCAGCCTCCGACCGAGCCCACCCTGAAGCTGCCTCCTCCTCCTCCTGCTGCTGCTGCTCTGCAAAGGTCCACCCGCCGCTGCCTAGCGCCACTCCACTCGAGCGCCTACCACTTGCCGAGGCCGCGTCACCATGCCCACCTGCTCATCGCGCACTGTCATGATAGTCTTGCTCATAATCTCCTAGAAAAATCCCATTCCTTGTAATCTAGTTCATGCACATAGCTTAGTGGTGATTTGGACCTCACGTGAACTGATTTGCAGGTTCGGAAATCTGAATATGTATTTTAGAAGTAGGGACCTGGTTGATACAGTGGGACAAGTTTAGGGACCTGGGGTCCATCTTACTCTTTTTTTTTCTGATAAGTTTGCAAATACACAGTGCCGGTATGGGAGAAGGCGTAACTTCATATATTATCTCCTCACAAACCATTTTAGGCATTGGCCTCCAACCATAAGAGCAACTCCAACAGCTTATGTATATTCTAGCCAAATATAGAGTGAAACAAGGACCATGTAAAAATATAAAGCTTCCTAAAAGGTAGGGTAAACCAAAAGATTAGCTATTTTTGACTCTCCATATTCACAAGTGGGGCCACGTCAGTTCGTGTCTCCTTTTTTTCCGATCGATCGCATCCATGATCTGTTCAAACGAGTCAGCAGCAAGGGCAGATCCCACATGCAGGCAGCAGCTCGCACGTCAAGCATACATTTTCCATCAAGCATACGCAGGCAGCAGTTCCCAAAGCTCCTAGAACAAACAGATCAGAGAGCAAAAAACAGGCACCTCCCAAAGCTCAGAGAACAAACAGATCAAATCAACCACATATTGTTTAAGTGCACATTACCCAGAAATTACTTAACAGTACCCTCACAAGGTAACTCAAACAGTAATACGACAAAGGTAGACAAAGTTTCATGAATGACTGAACTGAACTGAACTCATAACCATTCAATATGAGATCAGTGTAAGACCTTGAACCCATAGCACCTGTAATAGAAAAATATATTATCATCAAGTTGCTACAAGTTGGAGATCAGAAACAAGCACTCCAATTATCTTCAAGTTGCTACAAGTAAGAGCAACAATGTGATAATCAGTTTGAATCTAGGTGAAAAACTGAGCCAGCAGCTTGTTATGGCCGAAATTGTTAGAAAATGTATGAGCTGAGCATAAATAGCAGGAGCAGTTGTCTTGCCTCAACTCTGATTCTGAATAGTACCAATGTACTTTTGTGGGGGGCTGGAGCCTCCTGGGCATTCAATAATTGCCACCTAAGAAGAATCTACTAAATTCAATGTTCCTGCTCTATACTGGAAATAGCACATATATTACCTTTCATTCAACCTTTTCAGTGTAGTCACTTGTTTCCATCTGAAGCAAGCTCTATGTATTTTGTTTCCCTTCAATCAACAATAAAACTGAAGATGTTGTAACAAGACAACTGAAATTACTAGAAACTTTCAGAGCTTCTAGTCAATATTGTAGTTCCTAAATGAACTAATTTCAGAGTTTCTACCTACTTGCACAGACATGCCCAATTCATAAGCCTGACATGAATTTAATCGACCAAGATGCTATCAATTGGATGAAGCAGCTTGTATTCCGCACAATCAGAGATCTCACTGACTCACTGAATGCTAATCAGACAACTTTGATTTCATCTAATAACAGAGCAAAATAGCACACATCTATGCTAGTTATTCAGTGATCGAATTACCAGTTCGTGCCTCCTCGGCGTCTCTTCCTCATGTTCGAACAAATCATCTGCCAGTCGGACTTGGTTGCTTGTGGGAGGAACCACTCGATGGCGCATCAATCTGACACTTGAGGGATCAAATTCTCCATCGGAGCGATGGGCCTCCGGATCGAACCTTCCCTGCGCATTTTGACCAAACGGAATAGTTGACCAAACGGAACAGCAGCTGAGGGAGGATTCCACATTCCCACCCCACAATCCGCCGTCGATCGGCACGACGGCCTATACATGAGAACGGAGGGGATACTCGACGGCAGGCGGAGGCGTGGCTCCCTGGGCGGCTCAAGAGAAGGCGGGGGCACCTGATGGGGCTTGGCGCGGCCCTTTTCTGGACGCGGGCAGCTAGCGAGGTGCAGCGCTGAAGATTGGCGCACGGGAGGGAGGCGCGAAAACGGGCGCGGGAGGGCGACGGGCGCGGGAACCAGATGAGCGCGCGCGGGAGGGCGGCGGCCTCGCGCGAAAGCGAGGATGGCGAACGGTGGGGTTTCGGCAAAGAAGCCTACCGGATTTCGCAGGATGCAGAAGAGGAAAGCGACGCCACCACTTTAGCGCATCTGTTGGAAACGAATTTTAGTGTCTTTTCTCTTTTTTTACCTATCCAAGGTGATTTACATAAGCTGTTGGAGTTGATCTAAGGTCCTTCTTCAATCTCCACACTTGCTGGAGCCAGGCAAAAATCATGAACTTTTGAGGCTACTCTAGGGCCGCACTTTTTGCTTGCCAAATTACCTAGGACCTCAACCAAACAGCCCCCAAGTGCTTGAAGTAAACGTAGGGCCTCTTAGACTGCAGCAACTAGATCCGTTTACGTCTGCAGCATGGTCCTTCCATTAGCAACCCTTGGTTTAATACCAGAATGTGTTAGCAACAATCATGCGCTAATTGATGTGTGTGATGGTATCAAACATGGCTCATATTTGACGCAACACACCTTCCTAATGGCTCCATATTCGACACAGCAAACCTTCCTAATATTATCTGACCTGCAAAACATGCACGTATTTGGTCCATATATCTGCCAAACAGGCATGCACGCAATTAACGCCAGGTGGCCAGTGAATAAATCATGCAGCCACAGTTCATTAGCGCCAAAAGTGGGGAGATAGAGGATGAGGTGAATTTTGGGAAATTTATGTCCCAGGTGGGTTAGGAACTCCAAAAGTTGTTATATTTGGGACAAATTTTGAACGCTTAAAATAACTATATTTCGAGACGGAGGGAGTAAATAATGAAGGTGGATATGCTAATGAAGGTGAGTGCGGCACTACTCACAGCCAACATCTTCCACTTCAGATGACATTGACATGGCCCACTGCTACATAGCCGGGCTGTTTATTGGAGTAGTTATTAGTGCTTACACGCCTTTATAGAACGCAAACCCAACAAAGGATAGCGTCCTGTCTACGAGTTTACAGTAGTCAAGGTCTTCCCCCGTCTTGTGCTCACCCAATTCAAAGTCAAGGTCTCCTATATCCTCCCTTTCTCCCATATCCATGTCAATGCATCGCTGCAGCAGCATGCCGGCCCATCCCAAACGTCCCTCTGCTGCTGGTGCTATTAGCGGTTGCGTCTATATCATGGCCGGCGCCGCCGCTCCTTCGCCCGGCGGCAGCAACGACGTCATCAACGGTAGTGAAACCGACACCGCCGCCCTGCTGACTTTCAAGGCCCAGCTCGCCGATCCTCTCGGCGTCCTCCGCGACAACTGGACCGCTGCCACTCCCTTCTGCCACTGGGTCGGCGTGTCGTGCAGCGCAGCCGCAGGCGGCTGCGTGTCACCGCTCTCCGGCTGCAAGACGTGCCTCTCCAAGGATGTCTCTCCCCTAGCCTTGGAACTATCTTGTATATGCAAATTATAAATACACTCAGAAATTTTTTATTGAAAAGGACCACACCAGTCCATTGAAATCCTACCCTGGAAGCATAAGCATTCATGAGACCTAAGATGTGGAATTTCTAAAGGCTAATTGATGTTGGCCAGAAAGATTATAAAGTTTGAATCTCTAAATATGTGCACACTTATAAAAACAAATGGAGCAAAAAATAAAACGACCAATAAATTTTGATACATTTTGTTAAAAACATGAAGAGAGTATTCATAGCCTTACCTTGAAATAAACTTAAATAATACCATACGCTGGTATTATTATTGATGGAATATATTGTCTTAGTATTTGACCGACAAAAGAAGCCTCCACGTTCACTCTCAAGGCCTAGAAAAATTTTAGAGAAAAAAGAAAAAAGAAAAATTACCCACTACAGCTATTATGATAAAGATTTATCCAAAATACCCTTACACCAAAATAAAAATTATCCATCACTGCCATTACCTTAAATATCAGTCCAAAATACCCTTACACCAAAATAGAAATAACCGAAAATTGCTATTATGGAAAACTGAATCATCCTTTAGCTATGTCTAAATTGCAAACATATACTATTAATAAAAAACTAGAGCGAACAACAATTATTAAATTTGAATAGAAAAAAATAGAAATAATTATATGCAGAATATTATTAAAGCTCAAAAGAGCAAATTGTTACTATAGTAGGCCAGATTTGAATTGTTTTTATCAACACTAAGTCATAGTTTACAATAATAAAGAGGATGATGTATGGTAAAAAATAGTATAATTTTTTGAATTTTTGACACTTACCACGCAAATGCGTGGACCATGCACCTAGTTTATAATAAGTATAATAGACGAGGGTGGCTAACACTATACATTCGAGCCCACCATCTCGTATCCAACAAGTCAAGTATCTCTGTCGGATTCCCTACTGACTTCGGTCAAAAAGAATCTATGTCGGAGGAGGAAGTAGCTGCTAGTGTTGGCCAGCTCCAGTTTTCTTCATGAACGCACTAAGAGTCAACGTCTTCCACTACTTGAGGTGGATTGCCCACCACTATAGAAAGAAAACCCAGTAAATGATGGCGTCCTGCAGTCAAAAAGCCTTGCACGTTAAGCACTACTAATAGTGGGATAGACGAAGCACTACTAATTGGTAAAATCTTTTAAAAGAGGAAATACATAAAGGATAAACTAATTGCGCCAGGTGACTCATAGTTTTGGTCGGGCTTAATAAAGGTTAAAGACAAGTTCCTGAACTTAGGTAGTTTCCAACTAAACAATGGTGAGAACATCAGGTTTTGAGAGCATAAATGGCTGGACAATTTCACTCTTAGTCAACAGTATCCTTCTCTGTATAACATTGCAAAAAAGAAGCATATTTCCATTGCAACGGTTTTCAATTCCATTCCTTTAAATATCTTTTTTCGACGTGGTTTGGTAGGGAATAGTTTGGTATCATGGTATAACCTAGTTGCAAGGATAGCTCAAGTAAGATTGAATGATAGGGGAGATGTCTTTAAATGGGGTTTACACCAAAGTGGAATCTTCTATGTCCATTCAATGTATAGTGCTTTAATTTACAATGGTCATGTAAGGCAGAATAGGACTTTGTGGAAGACAAGAATTCCCCTTAAGATTAAGATTTTCATGTGGTACTTGCATAGAGGAGTTGTGCTAACTAAAGAAAATCTAGCTAAGCATAATTGGTATGGTAACAAAAAATGTGTGTTTTGTTCACATGATGAAACTATCTAAGAGCATCTCCAAGAGTTTGTCATATTTTATTTGGCATATCTTGTGTTTTGCCAACTTCTAAAAAGATATGCCAAGTAAAAAAAAGAGCTTATCTCCAACAGTTTGGCATAATTCACTTGTCAAATCCAGATCTAACTTACATCAGGAACCCTGAGAGAGAAACAAAATTATATTTATGCCCTTCCACCTCTTGAAAACTTAAATCAGGAATCCTTCTCTGTTATTTATTTCTTTTTTCACATTCCCACCTGACTAGAAACCACGATGGCAACCGCGCGCCGCGCGCGTATATTTATGCACTGGAGGCTGGTTTTTCCCAAGTTGCCAAAAATTGCCAAGTCTTTTGCCAAACTGTTGGAGGAGTATTTTTAACATTTTTGCCAAAAATCAAAGATGGCGACTCGATTTGCCAAACTCTTGGAGATGCTCTAACACCTTTTCTTTGATTGTCATTTTACAAAATTTCTTTGGAGAGTGGTACAGTTCACTTTTGGCTTGGTACCACCAACGAGTGTTGCTCAATTCTATAATGATTGGCTATTTCGCTTTGACTGTAAATCTAAAACGCAATTATCATGTGGAGTTTCTGTGCTTTGCTGGGCTCTATGGTTGAGCAGAAATGATATTGTTTTTGACGATTCTCCGATGAAAAATTATATGCAGATATTGTTAAGGGCCACACATTGGCTTCGGATGTGGTCGCTGCTTCAAAAGTGTGATGATGATACCAACTTGTTGAAGGATGCATGCCAACCACTGGAGACAACGGCTATGCAAATTTTCGCCAACCATGGATGGAGATTTAGCAATAGGATTGCTGCTTAATAAATTCCCATGAGAACTTTGTTGGTGTCTCCTATTCACTTTTGTAAACTCTATGAGTGTGTTTGCAGACTGAGGTGCTGCAGTTTGATGTAATAAGTGGGTTGTAGGTTGTAGCCTCTAGGAGGTCAAGGCCGGGACGTTTTTTTCCCATCATCTAAAATAGACGAAGCACGCCACAGATTGCTGGTTTAAAACATAATAAAGCTAATATCTTAAAATTTGATACTTCTGCTGTGGTTTATATGACACTCATTTAGCTTGTTAAAGCTTGGTGACTCTTGGTTATACAATGAAATTGAAGTCTAAATTCAACAAAAAATTCGCACCAACCAAGCAAAAGAAATCATATTTGAATTCAGTGCATCAAACATGACACACATTGGATACCCACCACAAATGAAGGTAAAATTTGAGTGTAGCTCACTGCCAACGTCTTCCACGCTTTAAATGAAATAGTAGTGCTACATTGTTTGGAGAAGGGAAGCTTTATTAATTTCAAGCATGATACATCAATTCGCTTATGTTTCTTTTTAATAAAAATATGATTAGTAGGGGGCAACCCCTCCTATTTCATAAAAAAAAGCATGACACATCAAGGTGACACTACTACATAAACAGTTTGCAGGGGCGGATAAAAAGTCATTTTTAGGGGCGGATGTCGCACCCGCCTCTGCTTTTCGCAACTAAAAATAGCTGTTTGCAGGGGCGGGTAACGTACCTGCCCCTAAAAATGCATTTTTAGGGGCGGGTTGCCCCTTCATTCGCCCCTACAAACCTATTTTTAGGGGCGGGTGATGCCCGCACCCATCGCTAGAAATGGATTTGAAGGGGCGGGTGATGGGGTCACCCGCCCCTAGAGCCTGATTAAAAAAACAAAAAAAGTAGGTGCGGCGCGAATCTGCTCCCCGTGTCGTGCCCGCCGCGTTGGGCCACGTCCGCATCCCGCCGGCGACATAGGCGACGCCGCCGGAGGCCGCCCCGCGTCGGGCTCCACTGCGCTCCGCGCCGAACTCCCGCTTGTCGCCCTACAGCTCGGACTGCTTACCATGCCTGTGCCCCTCGTGCCGCTGCGCATCTGCTGCATGTCGAACCCCTGGGAAGAACACGAACAGAGAAGAAGACGGGGAGAAAGAATGAGAACCTTCGAAACTTAAACTCCAAATTACTCTCTCAATATTTGATGGATCTAAATGAAATTTTAACCATAGGTGCATAACCACTAGACCTACTAGATCCAAGAAGAAAATCACAAAGGTATCAACTATGCATCCCGAATCGAGTGAAAAATCAAACGCCAAGAACTCGGATTCGGGAGAATCCCGCCCCACCTCAGCCCACTGCCGCTCCACGCCGAACTCCCACAGAGGAGCGCTCCACCACGTCGCTCCAAGATCCCGCGGCCGAGCTCCGCGTCGAGCCACCGTGCTGCGCCCACGCTACCGTAGCTCCGCGCCTGCGCCTCGCCCTGTCGACCCGCTTCCACGCCCCGCTGGTGTAGTGGGAGACCACTGCACTGCTCCCACATCCGCACTCCACCGGTGCTGCGGGAGGCCGCTGTTGGTGTTTTACCGGTGGGTTATCTGAGGTATACCCCGAGGAGAGTGGTTGTAACTAGGGACTCACCAAGATCAGAACGCGATGGTGCAAGGAACACAAAGATTTAGACAGGTTCGGGCCGCCGGAGCATAATACCCTACGTCCTGTGTGGTGGTTTGTATTCCCTTAGGTGTTGTTCGATGTTTCGGAGGGGTCCCTGCCCTCTCTTATATAATATGGGGGACAGGGTTACATGGAAAGTCCCAGCCATGTACCAGCAGAGTTCTACTCCGAGTAGGTCGGGTAGTTTCCATGTACTCCAGCTAGTTCTACTGTTGTACGAGTAGTTACAGTAGAGGTAGGGTGTATCCATGTGTTATTCCCTACTCTAGAATAATCCATGCCTGCGAGCAGTCCCACTGGCCCGGATCTGATAGCCGCTGCGACCGCCGCGCTGGCGCCGTGCTCTGGACAGTGAGGGAGATAGAGGAGAGAGATAAGTGAGAGATGAGTGAAGATAGGTGAGAGAGATAGATGAGGATAAGGCGCAGGCATGAGAGATGAGGAGAGAGACAGTGACTGGCATGAAGATAAGGCGCATGCGTCCATGCTGCCGCCCATTGAATTTTTTTTATCTTGCCGCTATCTGAGTTCAAAGTTTGTTGGGGCGGATGATAGGGTGACCCGCCCTAAAAATGTCATTTTTAGCCCCTAAAAATGATTTATTTTTAGCGACGGGTGAGGGGGTAACCCGCCCCTACAATTGTATTTTCAGAGACGGGTCGGTTGCTACAGTAACTCAGCTTCATTTGTAGCAACGGGTCAAACTTTGATCCGCCCTTAAAAAAAACGAGGCGTCTCTACAAATCATTTTTGTAGTAGTGTGATACAATATCTTGAAATCTTCCCAGCCTTTGCCTGGAAGGCACACAGCCCAACTAAAGCAAATAGAGCAAGTTCAGGGCACTCTAATGGCTATCACTCCGAAGACTAGACCGCTACCCATGTGCCTGGGTAAACACAACTCCTTTGCCACCTGCACCAAGATCTGAGATGCCGCAACAAGCACTTCCTAAGAAGTAGGCCACTGGTAGCCCACGTGCGAAGCCAATGCGGCATTAAAAAGATAACCTGCAAAAAGAAGATCGTTTGTTTAATACCATGGCATTTCTGCAGAGTGCCAACACAGGGCCGCCACACCTATAGGAACTAGTGGTTTGATATCTATTGGTAACCCATTTAACAAACCCCCAAACATATTTGACACACTCTGCGGTCTAGGTAATCCCCAAGCAGCATACACTGTGGCCCAGCAAGTTGTGACATCCGATAATCAAAGAGCAGTTGTTGTATTGTTTCAATTTCGTGACAGCAACATTGTTGACTGCCTTGCCAATTCCACTTAGGATAACGCCTCGCCGGATATACCCATAGGAAGATTTTGATCTTGAGGGGTGCCTTTAATTTCCAAAGTCTCTTATTTACGTTTAGGGTGTTTTGATGAATTAGACCAGGATAATGTGATTTTACCAAAAACTTACCTGTTTGGTCTAAATTCCATTTGAACTCGTCTGGCTCCTGGCTAAGGGCAATAGAAGTAAGATAGAAAAGAAGGTTATTATTCCACATCACTTACTTATCGCCACATAGATCTCTGTGCCAAGATACATTAGGTGGCTGTGTACTCAGAACCTCGGCCACCGTATCCTTTTTTTTCTAACTATGTTGTACAATTGAGGGTACTGTTCACATAAAGGTCTATTTCCTAACCAAGTATCCTCCCAAAATCTTAATTGTGAACCATCTTTAATCATGAAGGTTTCAAATTTAAGGAAATTCTGTTTAGATTTCAACAGATTTGCCCTGAAATGAGAGTCCACTTTTCCATGGGACTTGCACCAAAGGGTTAGTCCCTTGGTATTTATTGTGTATTATCAATAACAAACGATATAGTCATTTACTCAGCAAAGCAATATTCTTTAGTTTCAAATTGTGTATCCCTAGTCCCGCTTGATCCTTTGGTTGACATAGGATACCCCATTTGGCTAGCCTATATTTTCTCCCCGAGACATAACATCTAAATACTGATCATTGAATTCTCGCTTCATCACAAAGTTGAGGAGCTTAGTGCATACAAGCCTTAAGCCTTTTATATATATGTCTAATGCATAAAGTCAAGGTCTCCCATATTCTCCCTTTCTGCCCTATATATGTGTAATGTATGTACAGATCAAAGCACCACTCTCGTTCAGCAGAACCACATCCTATATAGCACTACAGATTGGCTATAGATCAGCTGCTCCTGGGAGCACTCGCTGTGCCTTCCAAGTCAATGCATCGCTGCAGCAGCATGCCCATCCCAAACGTCCCTCTGCTGCTGGTGCTACTAGCAGTGTCGTCTATCATGGCCGGCACTGCCGCTCCTTCGCCCATCGGCAGCAACGACGACGTCATCAGCGGTAGCGGTAGTGAAACCGACACCGCCGCCCTGCTGGCTTTCAAGGCCCAGCTCGCCGATCCTCTCGGCATCCTCAGCGACAACTGGACCGCCGCCACTCCCTTCTGCCACTGGGTCGGCGTGTCGTGCAGCCGGCGGCGGCCGCGTGTCACCGCTCTCCAGCTGCAAGATGTGCCTCTCCAAGGATGTCTATCCGCTAGCCTTGGTAACCTCTCCTTCCTCTCTTTGCTCAACCTGAGGAGCACGGAGCTGACGGGCTCCATCCCACCGGAACTGGGAAGGCTTCCTCGTCTCAGAATGCTTGTTCTTGCCAACAACACCTTGTCCGGCACAATTCCATCGGCGCTAGGGAACCTCACGAAGCTTGAGCACATCAATCTGTTGCGCAACCAACTCACGGGGCATATCCCCCGCGAGCTGGGAAATCTGTGCAATCTTAGGTCCATGGCTCTTATGGCCAATTATCTCACAGGACTAGTACCACATGATTTGTTTAACCAAACATCTCTGTTGGCACATCTGAACCTGGGGAACAACAGTTTGTCGGGCACAATTCCACATGCCATTGGCCAGTTGCCCATGCTGCAATTCTTGAGCTTGCAAGTAAACCACTTCTCTGGCTCGATACCTCCTGCCATTTTCAACATGACTAGCATTATGGTAATTTCTCTTTCAATCAACTACCTCAATGGAACCATCCCTAGCGGCAACAATAGCTTCAACCTCCCCATGCTAGAAGTATTATCCATGTCCGAGAACAGTTTCACGGGTCAAATTCCATTGGGGCTCTCAGGATGTCAATACCTCCAAGAACTTTCACTATCAATAAACCAGTTTGAGGGTCCAGTGCCAGAATGGTTAGCCAAACTACCAAATCTCTATGTAATCTATTTAGGTGGGAATAAACTTGTTGGCACGATCCCATCTGCTCTCAGCAATCTTACCAATCTTGAGGAACTGGACCTTTCAATGTGCAAGCTAAAAGGTCTGATCCCAACAGAGCTTGGGCAGTTGAGTCAAATCACTGCATTCTATCTAAATGACAATCAATTCACCGGAACCATTCCTACCTTTTTTGGCAACTTATCTGAACTATATGAACTCGCATTGGGGGATAACTTCTTGCATGGGCTAGTACCAATAGGATTCGGTACTGCTGGATCATTTACGTTTCTTGATCTCGCGGCAAACAAACTACATGGAGAACTCAACTTTCTATCCACACTTTCAAACTGTAAAGAACTCATTTATTTTAATATTCAATCAAATTATTTCACAGGCACTCTCCCTGACTATGTAGGTAACCTATCTACTCATTTGGAAACCTTCTCTGTATCCCAAAACTTGTTAACTGGTGAAATTCCTGCAGCACTGTCAAATTTAAGCAGCCTTGAGTGGATAGCACTTTACGAAAACCAATTTAGTGGTACAATTCCAGACCCAGTATTGATGATGGACAAGCTCCAAATCCTTGACATCTCTATGAATCTCATGTTTAGTCCCATACCACAAAATATTGGTATGCTAAGGAGCCTAGAAAATCTATTTCTTGGCCACAACTACTTTTCTGGTTCCATACCAAATGGTATTGGAAACCTCACAAATCTAGAACGTCTAATTCTATCCCATAACAACATATCAGGCAGCATACCAGAAAGCCTATTTCATATTAGTAAGCTGGTAACCCTTGATTTGTCTCAAAATTCCCTGGAAGGTGCATTGCCAAACGATATAGGTCAGTTGGAGCAAATTAACAGCATAGATCTCTCTGCCAATCAGTTGCTTGGTAGGTTTCCAGGTTCCTTTGGACAGCTCCAAATGGTCACCTACTTGAATCTTTCACACAACTCATTGAATGATTCACTTCTCAATGCTTTTAACAATTTAACAAGCTTGCAATCACTAGACCTGTCTTACAATAATCTCTCTAGTACCAT
Source organism: Panicum virgatum (assembly GCF_016808335.1). Taxonomy (NCBI): domain Eukaryota; kingdom Viridiplantae; phylum Streptophyta; class Magnoliopsida; order Poales; family Poaceae; genus Panicum; species Panicum virgatum. The sequence continues at coordinate 11,203,154 of NC_053143.1, read as the reverse complement.
CCCACAGTTTCTGGCAAATCTTACTTTCCTAACTACCTTGAATCTCTCATTCAATAAACTACATGGTCCGGTACCGGAAGGAGGTATCTTTACAAACATTTCACGACAATGTTTGGAGGGGAACTCAGCCCTCTGTGGTGGCATTTCACGTTTAGGACAGCCACCATGCCAAAGCATCCATCGACCAAATCATAGGTATTTCTTAAAGTTCTTGATGCCTGCTGGTATTGTTATTCTACTTGGAGCTGTTGCCACGTTTCTATATATAATAATGAGCCACAAAGCCAAAAGGCAGGAGGAGCGGCTGGTTTCTCCTGGCATATTCGGTGTCATAAACCACAGGTTACTCTCCTACCATGAGATTGCTCGTGCCACTGGTAATTTCAGTGAGAGTAATCTGATTGGGTCTGGAAGCTTTGGAAAAGTTTATAAGGGACAGTTGATGGACGGAGCTATGGTCGCAATAAAAGTTCTGAACATGCATCTAGAACAAGCGGTGAGAAGCTTCGATGCCGAGTGCCGTGTCCTGCGCATGGCCCGACACCGCAACTTGATAAGTATACTTACAACCTGCTCCAATCTTGAGTTCAGAGCCTTGGTCCTTCAGTATATGCCCAAGGGAAGCTTAGAGGCTCTCCTGCACTCTGATAGCAGAGGGCGATCGGGATACCTTCAGAGACTGGAAATTATGTTGGACGTGTCCATGGCACTGGAGTATCTTCACTATGATCATTGTGAAGTTGTCCTGCATTGTGACTTAAAACCTAGCAATGTCCTGTTTGATGAGGACATGGTAGCACATGTGGCGGATTTTGGGATTGCAAAACTGTTGTTGGGTGATGACTTCTCCGCAGTTTCTGCGAGCATGCCTGGAACAATCGGTTATATTGCACCAGGTAATTCACCTTTACTGTAGCTTGAACTGGTTCTGTTTATACTACCATTTGTTACTCGTGTCTCCAGTGTTTTCATATTGTTTGGAAATTTCTTGGCCAGAGTATGGATCGGTGGGAAGGCTGTCAAGAAAAAGTGATGTATTCAGCTACGGGGTCATGCTTCTTGAAGTATTCACTGGAAAAAGGCCCACAGATCCTATGTTCGTTGGGGAACTAGACATCAGGAGATGGATTCATCAAGCCATTCCAACAAATGTTATGGATGTTGTGGATGAGCAGCTACAGCAAGAACCTGCTGGGAGTCTGAATGACTTCCTGATCCCAGTGCTTGAAATAGGATTACTATGCTCCGATGATTTGCCAGACCAAAGAATGGTCATGCGAGATGTGGTGGCGACGCTGAAGAAGATAAGAGAGGCATACATGGCTTCTGTGACAAGGAGGCAGAGTGCCCAGTGACAACAATCTCCAAGAAGGTTCTTAGTGCTTAAAAATGGCCAGTCGGATCAGGAGAAACGAAACTGGTAGAAAGCACCATAGGCGAGTTTACATTAGAGCAGGTGGTTTGATTTGACAATGACCAATGGGATAAGGAGGGATGAAAGTGGTAGAAAGCTCTGCAACCTTGACAGTCCAATCAATACATTTTAGTTCAACGAAGATCCACCCCCCCAAAACACGTTACTGTCCTCTGGAGACATCCCTTGCTTTCTCCACGCCTCCACTCCATTCGATTCCTCTTCTCCCTCCCTTTCCTGCCTCCCTTTTCCTACAAAAAGCGCAACTCCCTTGTTGCTTCTCCATCTGCCCATCCCCTGCTCCGAACCAGAGTATAGCTCCCCTGTCTCTTGTCCAACGGTTGCTCGTTCTGTTTCCACACGAGAACCCGTGCAGCATACCAGTGGCAGCAGCAATGTCAGGGGAGGCACCGGTGGTGGACGCCGAGTATATGGCAGAGATCGAGAGGGCGCAGTGAGACCTCCGCGCCCTCAGCGCCAGCAAGAGCTGCTCGCCAATCATGCTCCACCTGGCGTACGTCCACCTGAACTCTTTTGTCTCCCATGGATAATAATAACAAAGTGAAATTTTGCTCATAAGAATCTGCCGTGCAATTTGCTAACATTTTCTTGCAAAACCACCAACGATAATTGTCTTGTAGATGGCATGATGTTGGCACTTACGACAAGGAGACAAAGACCGGCGGCCCCAATGGATCCATCAGGTTCCCGCAGGAATACAGCCACGCTGCAAATGCAGGGTTCGAGATTGCTATCGACCTTCTACGTCTGTCACTACTTTTGTCTCCTGCTGCTTCTGAAGCTGCTCCGATCAAGTGTAGTCTTGTTAACACCTGCCATGCTTCTTTCCTCCTGTGAAGAGCCAATCAAACAGAAGCACCACAAGATCACGTATGCAGACCTGTATATCAGGTAGTACAGCTATATCTGCAGATTACTGAGTTGAGATAGCACACCATGTTTAACTGTGTTTGGTGGACCAGCTCGCCGGAGTTGTTGCCGTCGAAGTTACTGAAGGACCAACCACCGATTTTCGCCGGAGATACCACACTCCATCGAAGTTACTGGAGGATTCCAACTGAAGAGAAGATACCAACCTCCATCTATATATGTTGGATCGAAGCTCAAGCTCCTCTCAACCTGCTTTTCCGTCTTGCATTTCAGACTGAGAGTTGTATACGTAGTGTTGTTTTCATGAAAGAGGAAATACAGTGAGTGCATAATTACCCAGGATAGAAATACTTTGAAGTTTTTTTAATCCAAGGCTCTTGTTTGTCGTCACCCATTTGATCTGAAAGCAGTAGAAAAAAATGGGTTTTAAGTTGGGAAAACTTGAACTTCAATGCACTGATATTTATTGGTTGAGATTATTCTTTTCATGGATGCATGTATTAATAAGTTAGTGATACAGTGACAACTTTGGTGCTGGTAGTGGAACAACATGGGGAAAAATTTTGCACTTAAGAACCAGTGATATCTGGCCAAAAAGATGCCATAAAAAGAACTAACACGCAGCCAGATCAATAAACATGACTTGTAGCATTTCAGGCTACATCACAAACCATGCAGTTAGTTCATTTGCTTGTATCATATTGAACAACCATATGAGGAAAACTCAGCATGGATATTTGGCAGATTTTATTTAATTCTCAGGCTAATACATCAAGCTCCAAGACTAGTCATGTCTGGGATGAAGCTACATACAGTGCATCAGATGGAACACACTTGATTCAGATTTTGATCTACCAATTGTATGACAAGGAATGTGACACGCTAGGAAAATTCAGTATAGGATAGTAGGGTAAGAATACATCAACATTGATGGTGGGAGCCCCTAGCACCACCACAGCATGTTCAACTCACCGGCCAGCCCTCAGACCTTGGTGGCTGGATCTGGTAAAGCTCCTTGCTATCACATTTACAGTGTCATATCCCTTCTATGTACTTATTAGGTTTGATAGAGATCAACAAAAATATGTTCAAAAAATTTGAGAAAAAAAATACAAATTCAACACGGTGCAATAATTTAATGTGGCTGTGGGTGAAAACTTGGGAATACAAATTCAACCAAACATGCTGACAAGGACATGTTCGCAGTTAAGAGAGGAGTAGCTATATATATATCCATGCACCTTACAATCATATTTTTGTGTTTAAATCATTGCCTACATCTTGGTTGTCAACCGGTAGTCTTTTGTGTGTTGGTGATCTACCTTTAATTTACTTGACTTTTAGGGTTCGACATATTCCAGTTTTCACCCATGTATGATTTCAGATCCTGGAATATATCCTGCAAGGATTTAGGCATCGAAGGTGTTGGGAATGTAAGCATCACTGAGCGGCAAGATCTGGTAGGTTCATTTTTTTAGAGCTGAGACGTATCAGCCTTGGAATGGAACCAGAGTATGAAGACTCCTCAGAATGTACCAGCGATGACACATGATACTCTCACGTGCTGAAAATTCCGGAGCACCTATCGTGGAGAGGGTACTGCTCGCTGGATGGTGTTTACGAGGGACCGAAGCCGGCGACCAGAGGGGGGTGAATGGGAGCCGATCAAAATTTCTTCGAAATTCGAATCGTCGGCCTATATCCCAAAATCACTGCAAGCCCTCGAACCTAGGTTAGCGAGAATAACTATGGACAAGCTATCTCGAAGCAGAAGACCCAGGTAGCAGCGCGGAAGCAAAAACGAGAGAAACTTCTCAAATCGCAGCATAGCACACACAGACCGGTGCACTGGACCGGTCAGACCAGTCGGGCTGGAATTCAAAAATCCAGACCGGTCAGACCAGTTTCAGAGACCGGTCAGACCGGTCCCTTCCAGACAGCCCGAGACCAAAGCTTCAAAAGCCAAATCTTGAGTAAACGAAGTCCAAATTCGATAAAACTTGGAGGAAAGCTTCGTAACTACCCCGTGAACATATCCCCAAAAGATCTCACCCAAAAGATTCACGGATCGAGAGAAATCGAGGAAAGATCAAAGAGGATTGGGGTTTTCTCAAGAACACAAAATTGCCAATTCGTGAGAACTGAGAACTCTTGATTCCAGTAGGTTTAGCACTCGGTTAGAAGGATTAGAATCGTCACAAAGAGTCCATCAAATCACGAATTCAAGGGTTGGTCTCCTCCAAACAAGAAACACACCAAAAGAGGAGAATTCAACCCAAAACGCAAGAGAGAAGGGGAGGACGAGATGCTCAGCACACACAAGTGAATCTCAAACAAATTTCATCCATTAATCTCAGAGGAATTCACCTATACAAAGGCTAGAGCCATCCGTCCATCATCCACCCACTAGATTGAAGAGAATAGCTATAATCTAAACTCTCTTTGCGTTGGAGTCCTTGGCCCTAACCTAGAGCAGAGGCAGGGAGAAGGAAAAACCCAGAGAAAACAAAAGACTCAAGAGACTCAACCAGCCACGGGCTGGTGGGGTATTTATACCCGGCTGCTGCGGCCAGACCGGTCCAAGGGACCGGTCAGACCGGTCGGGACAGCAGCACCCCGCTGTACAGCCTCCATCGACGGCGGAGCTTCTTTCTTCAACTCGAAGTCTTTGCTGCGATGCCGCCACGTCGACGAAGATCCGGTCCGCGGTTTTGGAGGGTCTGCAAAACCCGGTAGGTGGCCGGTTTTGAGAAAACCGCCAAAACCTCATGCGCGGGAAGATTCCCGCCTCCACGCCGTGGCCCTAGACGCCGTTCCCGCCTCGGCCTTCTGACAGCCCTAGACGCCGCCCGGCGTCCGTCACCTCCTCGCCCGCAGCGAGGCCCTAGACGCCGTCGACGCCCGTCGCCTCCGTCAATCCCGAGACCGACGCCCGTCACCTCCACGACTTGGCGTCTTCAACCGCCGTCCGCCTCCTTGGTTTTGTGGCGCAAACCAAGAAACCCGCCTTCCGTCACCGCTTGCGCCCTCGATCCAGGAGTGGACGCCACAGCTGCCGCCCGGCCCGAGCTCCTCCACGGCAACTCTCCGTCGACACTCGACGCCCGTGTACCTGCAATCCAAAGACCAAGCGCACGATCACACCGCACGGTTGACAATTCACTCATCACAGGCAGGATAGAGTACTCTCGTTCCTCAATCTCCCCCTTGATGAGTGCATTGTCAACACACCACCTGAAACCCGAGAAGTGACAAAAAGAGAAGCAAAAAGAGAAGAACTCAAGCAAGTGACAAAGACCTCAGAAAGGCAAGAAAAGTCACTTACACAAGCAAAGATCGATCCCCTAAGACAAGGGCAACGGCTCGACGCAATCGATCAAAAGCCAAAACATGACTCCTCAAAGACAGAGGTAACGCTCGACGCAGTCATGCAAGAAGCAGATGGAAAACGAGGAAACCAGGAGCCAAAACCAAAGCAGAAACTCCCCAAGCAAAGTTTTTTCCTCTCACAAGTGCAACTCTCCCAAAATGATGCACTCTCAAAGCCCTGTGCACAACAAGTTTTTCAAAAATCAAACAAGTCTCCCAATTGTTTGATCACTTATCCCATTTTAAAGCCCTGAGCTAGCAAAAAGGTTTTCAATCTATCATACCAAGCTCTAGGTGTCTGTTTCAAACCGTAAAGAGCTTTCTGAAGTTTATAAACACGGTTTGGAAACTTGGGATTTTCGAAACCAGGGGGTGCCTTCACATAAACATCTTCTTCGGTAAAACAATTCAAGAAGGCAGATTTAACATCCATTTGGAAAACCTTAAAACCCTTGGAAGCAGCAAATGCAAGAAAGATTCGAATAGCTTCCAAACGAGCAACAGGGGCAAAAGTTTCCTCAAAATCAATACCCTCTTTTTGGCAAAACCCCTGGGCAACAAGACGAGCCTTGTTTCGAACAACCAAACCATCCTCACCCTGCTTGTTTTTGAAAACCCACTTCGTTCCGATGGGATTACAAGCAGGTGGAGGCTCGACCAAAACCCAAACTTGGTTTCTTTCAAAATTTTCAAGTTCTTCATGCATGGCATTGAACCAATTAGAATCAGAAAGAGCGTGTCCAATATCTTTGGGCTCAAAAGAGGCAACAAACGCTGAATGAGCAAAGCCAGTGATACTTGTTAGCTTGGACCTGGTGACTCGCTCGTTGAGGTCACCTAGCATCTGTTGAGGTGGATGGCGGCGCTGAATGTGTCGCGGTGCTTCCCGTGTCGAAGTCGCCTCCTCCTCAACCAAAGCTAGTGCCTCCTCAGGTGCAGCTGGTGAAGCCTGAGTCACCTCCTCGATCAGCCCCCGGGAAGTAGACGTAGTCGGGTCAGGGCCGTCGTCATCATCCGAGCTCGTGGCGGATATAGCTGGGTCCACAGCATGTGTGGTAGCCTCAGCATCGCCCTCTGCAGCTTCTTCCTCCTCATCTTCAAAGATGGAGGTGCCGAGCTCATCATCTCCTGCAACTTCAAAGACAGAAGAATTGCACGGTGCAGTCTCGTCGAAAGTGACTTCACAAGTCTCTCTGACGATGTTAGTATCAATAATCAGCACACGGTACGCTCTAGAGTGAGAAGCATAACCGAGAAAAATACCGTCAGTCGAGCGAGACTCAAACTTATCAAGATTTCCATCTTTCAGCACAAAGCACCGACAACTGAAAACTCTGAGATGGTCAACACGGGGCTGGCGTCGAAACCGTAACTCATAAGAAGTCCTGTGCATGAAAGCACGCAAGAAAATGTGGTTGGACACGTAACAAGCGGTGTTAACCGCCTCAGCCCAGTATTTGCGAGGAGTCCTATGCTCATCGAGCATCGTCCTCACCATCTCAACCAACGTTCGATTTTTCCGCTCTACAACTCCATTCTGCTGAGGAGTGTAGGGAGAAGAATACTGGTGTTCAAGCCCTTGATCACTGCAAAAGGCGTCAAAACGAGCGTTTTTGAATTCTGTGCCATTATCACTGCGAATCGCTCGCATGGCCTGGGGTAGCTCGTTTTTCAACCTCAAGATCAAGTCTCGAACAAACTCGAAAGCCTCATCCTTGGTACTCATGAAAAAGACCCAAGAATAGCGAGAAAAGTCGTCCACAATCACAAGAACGTACCACTCCCACCAACAGACATCACCCGAGAAGGACCGACAGTGTCCATGTGTAGCAACTCTCCAGGGTGAGAGGTCATCACCTGATTGACAGGTGGATGTGAAGTGGCAATCATCTTCCCGTGGCGACACGGATGGCAAACAAGGTCCTTTTCAAACTTCAATTTGGGCAATCCTCAGATCAAGCCAAGTGAGCTCAGTCTTGACAACAAGTCAAAGCTCAAATGTCCAAGTCTCCTATGCCACTTCCACAGATCAGAAGAAGGACCAGCCATCAAGCAATGAGAAGGGCCAAAAGGAGTTCCAGAAAAGTTGACCAAGAAAACCCGATCGCGAGGTGTAATCCGGCAAACCAAATCTCCCCTGGAATCCAGAACACGCGAACAGCCCTCCTTGAAGCGAACCTCAAACCCCTCATCAAGAAGTTGCGAAACAGAGAGCAAATTAAAACCAAGATTCGAAACCAAAGCAATTTCTCTCAGGGTAAAGTGATCAGAAACCCGAACAGCGCCAAGACCACGTACCTTTCCTCTTCCATTATCCCCGAACACAATGTACTCCTTTGAGCGCATCGATGTGAGGCTAGAGAACCATTTGTCATTCCCGGTCATGTGGCGCGAACAACCGGAGTCCATGATCCACCTGTTCTCCAAGCCTCCAACCTGCACATCAGTAGTGAGACAAAGGGTAAGCAAATGTCTCAACACTGGGGTTAGCAAAGTGAGAAGCAAACCAGTGTCGAGCCATTTGCTCTACAGAAGGGTTAGCAAAATCAGACAAAGCGTATCCCCCGTCCCGTCTACCGCGTGACTGACGAACACCACCGCGAGGAAAGCGTGGATCCTCAAAACCTCCTCCAAAGCCTCGGTCCCGTGGTCCATAGCCGTACTGAAAACGACCAGGAGCATGGCCGGTAAAGCGACCACCCGCTGGAGCACAGTAACCACCACCGTCTCCCTGACATCCACCTACACGGCGCGCCCTAGCATCTTGCCTACCACCACGCCGAGAAGGACCATGCACCCGAGCAGAGTACATGTCCGCGTTCCGTCTCTCCTGCTCTCGTCTCACAGCCCGCTTCCTCCTGAAGCAAAACTGCTCCAGGTGACCTTCCCAGTCACAGAACTCGCAGTGATACCTCACCTCACGCTTAGGAGGTGGAAGCCTAGCCTGCGGACGGGGAGGAGCAGTCCTCTTCTTCTGGGCAACCTGGGCTATGGCAGTAGGGAGCGTGTCGAGGGGATTCCTCAGCGCATTGGGCTTTGGAACCCAAACCTGCTTCTGCAGAGGTGCTTTCGGTGGTTCTTTAAGCACACCATCCGCGGGGTCAACAAGCGAAGGCTGCGTGCTCGTGCTAGCAGTGTTTCCAGCAGCCTTGCCAATCTTATCATACAACCTGTCAAAGTCTGACTTCGTGTATGTGTAGCCGACCCCAAACCCATCACCACTCTTGAACTGCTTAATCATCATACCCAACTGCGGCTCACTGCTAGAAACCCAACTCAGAATCGCCCTAAGATAGGTATTCTCATTTTCCAGGCTGGCTTTCTCTACCGCAAGATTATCCAAATCAGCAATCAAACCAGGGCAAACAGAGCAGTCAGTAGGTGGGCTAGACTCTACGACCTTAGTCTTTCCAAAAGACTTGATCCAAGCGTTCTTCTCCTCTAGCTCCGACCTAAGCATGGGACAAAGCTTACAAGCACTAAGCAAAACTGGTCTAGACTTCATCTCCTCTAGCTTGCACACAACAGTAGCAAACTTGGACTGCAACGAAGCTAGATCGGACTTAAAGATAGGACACTCATCACATTCAAGCACATCGCTAACAACAGGAGCATCCTTAACCAGTTCTAGTTCATGCTTGGCCTTAGCGAGCTCATGAGACACGTCAGCAAGCGAAATCTTAGCAACATCTAAGTTCGCGACGTTCTCATCATGCTTGGCACGGAGAGCAACAAGATCGTTCATGTGAGATATGCAGCCAGCGCACTCATCCTCACTAGATTTCTCCCTAGCACAAGCCAGCTCAGCCCTAAGCTTTCTACGCTCTTTAGCTGCTTCCTTAAACAGCCTCTTCTGGTTGTCGAGAGCGGCGTACAACTCCTTAACCTCTGTATCAAGCAGGTCGATCGTAGAGTTTACCTCTGAATCGCTCTCGGATCCAGGAGAAGAGCCGAAGTGCATCGGTGTAGCATGTCCACCTGAAGACGCACGAGCACCATCGGCTTCGCCCGCCATGGTGCAGAAGCTCTTGCGCCGACCGGCCGCCAAGCAAAGGCCGATGAAGCCGGTAGCTTCCTTGTCCCGCTTCTTCTTCTTCTTGTCGTCGTCGTCGGAGGTCGGTGTTGGAGCTCTTGTCGAGGTCGCTGAGCTGCGCCAGGAAGGCCTTCTCCCGCTTCTTGGCCTTGTACTGAAAGCGCTTCTTGAGCGAATCCTTGTCGAAGCGTCCTCCCCGGTCATGACTGTTGTGCTTGTGGCGCCGATGCTCCTTGTTGGAGCCTCCCTCGTCGCGGTCACGGTGGCGGTAGTAGTCGAAGGAGTTGTTCTGTCCACCGCCGGACTTCTTGGGGCAATCTGTGTGAAGTGGTTCAGATCACCGCAGTTGTAGCACCCGGGGTTCTTCTTCCTCTGCCTGTTGTGGTAGACGCGCTGGAACTTGCTGATGAGGAGGCACAAGTCGTCGTCGCCCAGCGTCTCCAGCTGCTCATCAGAAACAGAAGGCAAAGAGGCAAGAGAAAAGCCAAGAGCAGAGTTAGCGTTAGAGCTCGATCCACCTGGGCGAGTCACAAGAGCGACGCTCTTAGAAGGAGGGGCACCATTGAGCTTGGCTTGTGTCTGGTTATCCACCTCTGTGGCCTTGAGCTTGCTGAAAAGCTCGTTCACGGTCAGAGTCTCATAGCCTGCAGACTCAATGATCGTGTTCACCTTGAGATCCCACACAGAGCGGTTAAGTGCATAGAGCAACTTGAGAGCCTTCTCATGCTCTGTGTACTCAAGGGCACCAGCAGATCTGTTCGCATTGACCTTGTTCACAATCGACTGAAAATGACTGAACATTAGGTCAATGCTCTCACCCGGCTGCTGTGTGAAGTTCTCGTACTCACGCCGGTGAGTCTCGAACAGTCTAGCCTTCACCTGAGGTGTACCCTCGTGGTAGTTCTCAAGGCACGTCCAAATCTTGTGGGCTTCCTGAAAACCTTGGACACGTGAGAACTCCGCACGAGAAACACCAGCGAACAAGGCATTGACGGTCTTGGCGTTAGCCTCGTGCTGGGTCACCTGGAGAGGTGTGGTCCGAACAGCAAACACCTCGTAAAGTTGGTTCGTGGTAATCTCCCAGACATCGGCTCCCATGCTCTGCAGGAAGGCTCTCATGCGAACCTTCCAGTAGGCATAGTCCTCGCCGGAAAACACCGGGATCTTACCAAGACTCGCCATGGTCGCCAAGTGGTTTTCGAACCGGTTAAGATACTGAAAACCTCAACCAGGCTCTGATACCAATTGAGGGACCAAAGCCGGTGACCAGAGGGGGGGTGAATGAGAGCCGATCAAAATTTCTTCGAAATTCGAATCGTCAGCCTATATCCCAAAATCACCGCAAGCCCTTGAACCTAGGTCAGCGAGAATAGCTATGGACAAGCTATCTCGAAGCAGAAGACCCAGGTAGCAGCGCGGAAGCAAAAGCGAGAGAAACTTCTCAAATCGCAGCACAGCACACACAGACCGGTGCACTGGACCGGTCAGACCGGTCGGGTTGGAATTCAAAAATCCAGACTGGTTTCAGAGACCGTTCAGACCGGTCCCTTCCAGACAGCCCGAGACCAAAGCTTCAAAAGCCAAATCTTGAGTAAACGAAGTCCAAATTCGATGAAACTTGGAGGAAAGCTTCGTAACTACCCCGTGAACATATCCCCAAAAGATCTCACCCAAAAAATTCACGGATCGAGAGAAATCGAGGAAAGATCAAAGAGGATTGGGGTTTTCTCAAGAACACAAAATTGCCAATTCGTGAGAACTCTTGATTCCAGTAGGTTTAGCACTCGGCTAGAAGGATTAGAATCGTGACAAAGATTCCATCAAATCACGAATTCAAGGGTTGGTCTCCTCCAAACAAGAAACACACCAAAAGAGGAGAATTCAACCCAAAACGTAAGAGAGAATGGGAGGATGAGATGCTCAGCACACACAAGTGAATCTCAAACAAATTTCATCTATTAATCTCAGAGGAATTCACCTATACAAAGGCTAGAGCCATCCGCCCATCATCCACCCACTAGATTGAAGAGAATAGCTATAATCTAAACTCTCTTTGCGTTGGAGTCCTTGGCCCTAACCTAGAGCAGAGGCAGGGAGAAGGAAAAACCCAGAGAAAACAAAAGACTCAAGAGACTCAACCAGCCACGGGCTGGTGGGGGTATTTATACCCGGCTGCTCCGGCCGGACCGGTCAGACCGGTCCTGGGGACCGGTCAGACCGGTCGGGACAGCAGCACCCCGCTGTACAGCCTCGATCGACGGCAGAGCTTCTTTCTTCGACTCGAAGTCTTTGCTGTGATGCCGCCACGTCGACGAAGATCCGGTCCGCGGTTTTGGAGGGTCCGCGAAATCCGGTAGGTGGCCGGTCTTGAGAAAACCGCCAAAACCTCACGCACGGGAAGATTCCCGCCTCCACGCCGTGGCCCTAGACGCCGTTCCCACCTCGGCCTTCTGACGGCCCTAGACGCCGCCCGACGCCCGTCACCTCCTCGCCCGCAGCAAGGCCCTAGACGCCGTCGACGGCCGTCGCCTCCGTCAGTCCCGAGACCGACGCCCGTCACCTCCACGACTTGGCGTCTTCAACCGCCGTCCGCCTCCTTGGTTTTGTGGCGCAAACCAAGAAACCCGCCTTCCGTCGCCGCTTGCGCCCTCGATCCAGGAGTGGACGCCACAGCTGCCGCCCGGCCCGAGCTCCTCCACGGCAACTCTCTGTCGACACTCGACGCCCGTGTACCTGCAATCCAAAGACCAAGCGCACGATCACACCGCACGGTTGACAATTCACTCATCACAGGTAGGATAGAGTGCTCTGGTTCCTCAGTTTAACATGAGAACTCTCGCCATTTCAATAGTGGAAGCTAGTGAATTACGATATGAAAGGACACCAGCATCAACCATCATTCACAATTGTCGTATCTATATGCCACCGTTGGAAAGGAAGTACAGTTGAGGGATCTGATCAAGGACAACCTTCTGTCCAAGGCTTTTTTTTTGTTTTGTTTTTCACGACCGTGCCTGAGCACAATTTTCATAAAGAGGAAAGAAGCTACAGACACAGTCTTGATGAAGCCAAGCAGAACTTGACCAACACAAGAGCACAAAAGGACTAACACTAAAAAAAGTACACACAAATAAGAAAACACAACGACAATACGAACAACAGCAAAGCAACACGGAGAAGACAAAGGTCACGACCCACGCCACAAGCCAGAACCCAACAACTGAATGATTGATGGTTTTCCTATTCACATCTGTTACACTTGGCTGCTCGCCCTAGCTGCTTATCCACGACGACGTTGATCAGTTGTGGTGACAGCTCTTGGGGTAAAGTTCAGCTTTTTGTGCCGCATGATCACTTTTAGTACTTCTAATTACAAAACCCCGCAGCTGCGCACCAACTGCAACAGATGGCACTTTATGTAGCAATGAACAATCAAGCAAACAAGATTTACATGACAGAAACAGAATATTCAAGAAGATACATAGAAGGTGAGCAATCAACTTGTTGTGCATATTCATTTCACCACTCTCACAGATGCGTGTATTTATGAAACCACTGACGACATCCTTCCAAACAGTGGACACACCATACTATACCGTAGGAAGACATGAAGTGGTACCTGTCTTTGCCATCAGTATTGTTGCTTCAAGCCCCAAAACTAATGAAAGTGCCCAGCTTTTCTAGCCCGTGTTCATGAGACCATTATGCCAAATTTTCCCGATGTCTTCCATGCTTATATATTATCACAAATACCTGAGGATCCAGAATCACTTGTCACTATGGTCTGACTAGTGTGTGCTTACGCAAGAGTCACTTCTGGCTACAATTTATAGACCAGCTCACAGGCATGAGGATCTCTGCACATTTATTTTAACAGTTGGCCTTATTACCTAACTCTGGTTTTTTAGAAAGACTTTTCTGCTCTAACTCTTGTTCTTTTACTAGAAAGTTTTTTCTCCCTATTTATCATTTGGAGGCATGCACAATTAAATAAAATAAATGCATATTTGAGGTCTGAGAGGGAGAATGTTGAAGTAAAAGTGTAAAATCCATTATAATTCTTGATAACTATAAGTTAAGTGATGAAATGGCATTTTGGAAAACATGCCAAGTATCTGGATGTTGTTGTGCATTGAATGATCTTAAGAATTTTTGACAATTTTTCATCTAGTACCCTCTGAGTAATATCTATGATCTTGAAGGTGTCTGTGTAGTGATCCAGACATTCATTCTAGTCATACAAATCCTGCAGGACGTTTACAATTCCCTTGTGCTACTGTTGACTTCGGTTACTACCAGCTAGCCTGATAATGGATTGTGCATCAGTCTTGCGCTTAACACTGGCAGCCGTATCATCATTATTCTGATCCACAGCAAAAGTGTCACAAAAAGACCTCTAGTATTTAGATGCCTGGTCGGCCATAATTCTGGACCTGTCACACCCTGAAATTTTTGAATTTCAGGATGTGATTAAAATTTAAAAATAAATCAATAATTTTCTCATAGTTTTAAAATTTTCCCAATATTTGTTTTCTTCACAGAGAATTTAGTGTAAAAGAAAATAAATATTGGTTGTTTTTCTAAATTAAATAAGGATGTTTGGTTTGTTTTGCATTCATGCCGCAATGCATTATTTTATTTCTTGTTGTTCAAATCGAGTTTGAGTTTGAATTCCTGAATTCAAATTTAATTTGAATGTGTTTGTTCTTTTGAAGAAAATGCAAAACCTTTTCTTTTTCCTCTTCAGCCCAATCAGCCCAAATCCCTCTCTCCGTCTTTCTTTTCTTTTTCCGCGGCCCAGAAAACCTCCCACCGGCCCGTTTTCCCTTGCCCAGCCGGCCCAATCCTTCTCTCCCGGCCTGTTTTCCTTTTTTCTAGCCCAACTGCCCCCCTTCTCCATCTCTGTGGCCGACAGGCGGGCCCCGCCGGTCGGATCCATCCCCTTCCCGTGGGCGACACGGACTCAAGGAGTCCGGCCGCTGCACGCCCCGCGCCGCCCTTTCCTTCTTGGCCCGCACGCCAAGTCCCGGTCTCCGGCCCTATATAAGCACCGCACCGCCCCTAGGAACCCCTCTCCAACCTGCGCCGCCGCCGTTTGCCCCAAACCCTAGCTCACAAGCTGCCATAGTTGGAGCTCGGAGCTCTATGCCGCGTCGCTATTTCGCCGCTCTTCCACGACGAGTTCGACGCCCAGGAGCTCCGCGAGGTAGAGAGGACGCTCGCTGACCCATCCTTTCTCCCTATCCCTCTCTATCTCGTCCGCGCGGCCTCGCCAGAATCCGCGCACCGCCGCTCGCCGTCGCGAGCTCTCTGTGGCCGCCTATGCTCCGTGCGAACCCTGCAGTCGGGTTCGCCACAACCCCCACTAGCCCCCAGGCCCAACCGCGCTTGAAACGGTGCTCGAATGGCCGTTCTCGACCAACGCCGGCGGTCCGCCGCCGCCCCACTCGCGGCCGACTCAAGGCGCCGCCCGCTGAGTCGCCGTGCTGCCGGTTCCGTCTGAGCCATGCGCAAGCCTGCAGCCAAGCCGCCGCCCGCCAAGCCGCCGCCCTCCAAGCCGCCGCCCCGACCCAATCTGCACCGTCAGATCAAGATCCGATGGACCAGATCCACCACACAAGAGCTGGATCTGGGCCGACTCTACAGTTTTTGCAAAAGAACCCCTAGGTTTTTCCAGAATCAACCCGCACTCCACTTCAGTTCAAAAATAATTGCAAAAAGGTCCTTTCTTTTCTATTTTGGCCCCTGTCTTTCCCAGAAATAGGACCCGCCGTCCCTGGACCTTGTGTTTTGCTTGTTAGCCCCTGCGTATAGGGTTTAATTAGGATTTAGCCCTTGGTTTCTTTGTATCTAGCCCCTGGAAGTTCAAAACCTTCGCAAACAAGTCCCTGGAACCTTGTTTTAGCCATATCTTCGCCGTTTTAGCTCCGTTTTCCGCGTTTCTTGCGCTCTCGTAACCGTAGCAGCGAGCCCTATCCTTTAGTGCGCTCTTTTAAAGCCTTTCTTTTATTTTGGTGCATTGTTTTTAGATTTACTTTGTTTGCTTTGTATGTTTGCCCATGATTTCTCCGAGTAGAAGAATCGTTGTTCGAAGATTGAAGAATCAAGAATTCCAAGTGAGCAAAAGCGAAAGAGCAGTAAGAGTAGCTTTTTGTTGAAGAACGGCAAGTGACCGTAACCATACTTCTATTTATGCTTATTTATAAGAGTATTGTGAATTAATTGGAACATGGAGAACCACCCAAGAAAACAGTGCAACCACAATACCATATGGCTCTGGTCTTGGCTAAGTAATTAGATGATCTATATGTCGTGCCTAGGGTGTTTGATTGGTGGATTTTGGGTTATCGAGAATTGATGGAGCGGGTGAAAGAAACTTCGTCTTCTGAGGTACCGCAGAAAGCAAGGGACCAGTGCGTACATATAGTGATTCTTTGGAAAAGCCTCGTTTCACAGCTAGAAAAATGCCTATTAGTACCGGGCCAGAACCCCCGGTTTGTACCGGTCGGACGCCCGGTACCGCTTGATCGGTCCTAAATGCAAAAGCATTTAGTACCTACCAAAACACCCGGTACTAAAAGGAATCTCCTTGTGCCTACTAGGTTCGTGGTTCTTTCCTTTTCCTTTTCTTTTCTCATTTTCTTTTCTTTTTCATCCCACAGCGCTATCCATCACAAATTTGAGAATTACACAATTACAATTTACAAGAGTCACAACAATCAATCACAAGATTTCATTACACAAGAATCAAGAATTCATTTGACAAGTCACAAGGATCACAAGATTACACAACAATTACAGGATTTTATTTTACAAGACTACACAAGAATCACAAAACGCTCACAAAATTTCATTTCTCTCTGCCATTCAGCATAAACAGATTCTTTATCCATAATATCCAATTCAGAGAAGGCCATCTTCCTCTTCTGTTGCTTCTTGGCTGACTCTGTTGATTCATGCTCAGTTGCTCACAAGAGGCATCAAGACACATATATAGCAGTGGTTGCACTGGATGCACAATCCACGATCTCTGTCCAAGCTTTTCTGAAAGGGATTTCAAGAAAATCGCTAAAAATAATCACCACCCAAAAAACTAGCGGGGAAACAAGGAGCCAACCAGCCATTCCGCTCAGTTCCCCAATCCAAGCATCAAGAAATGACAAGAAAAGCACTAAGAAAAGTGAAGCCGCTCAGTTACCTTGCGTGCTCCGCAGCCGGGGCCTGGGGTGGCCCAGCCCCCACTCCAACGCCGCGAGGCCGGGCTCCTGCGCCCTTCGCTGCTGAGGTGGCCCGCTCCAACGCCGGGAGGCCGCGCCCCAACACGCCGGCGGCGACCGCAGCTAGGCCGACGGGCCCCTGCACAAGCGGCCCCCCGGCGGCACCATGCGCCGGCGTCCTGCCTGCCCAGCAGCCAGCTCCGCTCCTGCTGGTGCTAGTGCCCGGTGCCCAGCTCCGCTCGCTGCCGCCGCCACTCCGCCCCGTGCCCGCGTGCTCGTGCCATCCTCGCTGCGGGAGAGACAGAGAGAAGCGGAAGGGATGGCGGGGGAGAGAGAGTGAGAGTGAGAGACAGAGAGAGTGGTGGGGAAAGAGATAAGGATTGAGAGGAGATAAAGCTGTGCGGTGCTCTTGATATTAGTGCCGGGTAGTTTCTACGCCCGGTACTAAATTAAGATCTTCGGTACCGGTTGGTGCCACTAGCCGGTATTAAATTTTTTTGAGGCCATTTTGTACCGGATCAAGCCACAAACCGGTACAAAGTTTCCATTTAGCTGTTGCCCTTAGCGTCGGTGACGCACTTTAGTGCCGGCCGGTGGTTATGACCGGTACTAAACGGCTCCCGAGGGCACTGTGCGCACCATCCATTACTAAATTGAGGCATTAGTACCGGATCAAAGTGCGACTGGTACTAACGTGCAGGGATGAATGAGCCGTTTTCTGGCAGTGTACGTAGCGTCCCTATGCAATCACACCTCGAAAGTGTGGTATTGTGCCCAAGGTTCACCTTACCGGTGGGAACCGGTCCGGTTTGACCGATTACCGGTCAAACCGGACCGGCCCGGTTAGTGAACCGGCCGGTATCAAACCGGCCATAATTCAAAATTCAAATTTGAATTTAAAAAAATGAAAGAATCCCAGAAAATTCCTAAAAATACTACACGGTATGAAGAATCTAATGATGTAAAACTTTCTCAAAAATTCGTTCATTTAGCCTAGTTTGAGGAATTTTAAAGTAAATTCAAAAAAGAAAAAGAAAAAACACGAAAGCCCATTAAGGCCCATGGCGGTCTGCATGCTTAGATAGGGTTAGTTGTGACCCGGGGGGGTAGCACCCCAGAATCGCTCCCTATCCGGCCGCAGCCGCTGTCTGTCCGCCACCCCGCCGTCCCCAAGAGGCGACCGGCGTCCGCGGCCGGTTAGCCGCACTCCGCGGCCGGTTGGCCGCCCGGTTTGGCCGGCTTACCGGTGCCCCCCCGGATCCAGCGTGTACCAGTGCGAGCGGCCGGCTTACCGGCCGGTAAGAGCGGTTTACCGGTCGGTGTCGCCGGTTACCGACCCGACCGGGAGAGAAGGTAAGAACTCCAAATTTTTTAGTAGGATGCTTGGTTAGGGCATATTTAGGTGTATGATTTAGAATATTAGATGATTTGTTTTAGGATTTAGGTTACATTTAGGTCTATGGCTGAAAAGTTATAGGTTTTAGGTAAGATTTAGGTGTACTAATTTAGGATTTAGGTAAGATTTAGGTGTAGGATTTAGGATTCTATTTATCTAATTGAGATATTTTTGTTGTCCATTTATGCAGGTAGAAAATGTCTGGGAGAGATAGAGATGTTGTATGGGAACATGGTGAAAATCTTTATCCCGGATGGCGATGCAACTATTGTCATACGCAGAAAGGAGGAGGTGGTGCAACAAGATTGAAGCAACATTTCGCTCACCGCGGGGGCGGAGGTGGTCCATTGCAGGAATGTGCCACCTGATGTGCGGGACTTCTTTCAGCATGAGTTGGATAGGGCAAAGAAGGCAACTGCTGACCGGGCCCGAGAGAGGTTTGAGACGGGAGAAGGCTGCAGCGGAGGGAAACTAACCCGGTGATGAAGAAGATGAGGAGGCTCAGGTGCAGCGTGCCATGGATCTATCGAGAGCGGAAGCAGAGTTCCGACAGGGGGTTGAACAGAGAGGAGGTGCATATGAGCGTGGAGGGGGTAGTGGTTCGACGAGGGGGAATGTTATGCAGAGGATGTTTCGAAGGTCCACTTCGTAGAGGGAGAGTCCTGTGGTGGAGGACTATAACTTGGCAGCTGGTAGGAGAAGAGGAATGACGCAACCAAGGATTGATACAGGCTCCTGGACGCATAAGGGTAAGAACGCAAAGGAAGCTATTGGTAATGCTTGGTCAAAGTTTTTCCATATTGCAGGAGTACCTGGAAGACAGGCTGACAGTCCATACTTTATCAGCGCGGTCAGGGAGACACAGAAGTGGTGTAAGTTTTCTTTCATTGCAATGATACATATGAGCTTACATTCTTGTATCTCATGATTTTCATATGGTTGCAGGTGAAGGTATCGCATCACTCACTGGAGTACTTTTGCCTTGCTGCATACAAAGGTTCGCAATCGGTTGTCGCACAAGAAACTTAATAAGCTTGTCTATGTCAACTACAACCTTCGTCTCCGACTTGAGGAGGTGTCCGACCCACTGATGCGTGAAGAAGGTGATTTCATTGACCAGCTAGCCCATCTTTCTTTCTATGATGAGAATAATCCGGTGCGGGAATGGGTGGAATATGGTAGATCTAACCGGGCTCCAGTTCTGGACGAGGATGATGATGACGGCGACATCCCTCTCCCGTCCCATATTGTCAAAGATCAAATAAACGTGTCAGATCTATGTGAGGCTACGGGGAATGATTCCATCAGCGATTGGGCACGTCAAAATATAGGTGACACTCACCTAGGGAAGAGAAAGTTGCAGAAGGTGCCTAAGAAGGGTGACTCGAAGTGTCAAAAAGGCAAACAAACAGCAAAACCAGTGAGCAGCGACACCGAGACTGATGATGGAGAAGGTGAGCGTAGTCCTCCGTATCAGGAGTTCGAGGATAGCAGCTCGGCCGATGATGGTGATGATGGTGACGGTGCTGATCCTGATGCTGGAGGAGGTGGTAGTAGTGCTCACGCTGCTGCTGCTGGTACTGGTGGTGCTCGTGGTGTTCGTTTCACAGGTATACATTGCACATATAAATAGACACATATTTCTGACTATGAGTATTGACTACTAATTATGAAATTTGGTTGATTGCAGGGGAGACTCAGTTCACACATGCTACTTAGGACACCGACCATGGAGTACCGCACTCGCAGAGAAGAACAGGTGGACCAACGGACTTTGACAGTCCACAGCACTCTTCTTCCTCCTACAGCGATTCCAGGCACTCTTTTCACTACCCCATTCCTGACATCAGCATGCAGCCACCGACGAGATGGGTGTACGAATGGGAAGACCCCCATTTTTATACTATGTTAGTTCAGGAATGGCAGACAACATCGGCGTGGACAGGGCAAACTTGGCAACACTACAAGGCTGAGCTGCTTAGAGTGCGAGGTATCGCTTTGATGTCCACCGCTAAATACCAAACCGCGTCCCAAATGGGGGTCTTCCTATTTCTACGTTGAACTTTCATTTCATGTGTATAGGTGTATGACTCCGTATTTGTATGCACACTTATTGCTATTGTATTTGTATGCATGATTATATATTATTGCTTTGGTAGGATCATTTACATTAAAATGTGCATAGCTAATGCCGAAATTTCCTTTTATTTCACACCGGGGATCCATTTTTTAAGCGTCGGAAAAATGCTCGAAACCACTGGTATACCAGCCAAACCGGCCGGTATACCGGTTATAATCGCTTTACCGGAGAAATTTGAATTCAAATCCGGGTTCGTCCGGTATAAACCGGTTTCCAGTCCAACCGGTCCGATAAACCGGAACCGGTGGCCGGCGGTTACCGGAAACCGGTCGGGAAAAAAAACCCTGATTGTGCCTGATCAGCACATATGCGTGGTTGGGTTCAAAGTTCTTCGGAACTTTTATACGAATTGTGGTGAAAGTGTATTACCTCTGCAGAGTGTAAAACTGATATATCAGCCGTGCTCACAGTCAAGAGCGCCTTTGACCCTCACATGATTAATTAAACTTAAAGATGAAATTAAATCATTTTCTGGTTATTTCTTATGGCCTTGCTGAGTACGAACCATAAGTGTACTCACCCTTACTTACTGGTGCTCAGAAGGAGAAAGTTGTGGCGAAGTCTATTGAAGATGTTGCTGAGTTCTAGACGTACGCAACCCCCAGTCGATTGCCTGTGAAGTTTGAAGCCTTCGTTTCCTGAATAAGTTGTGTAACTCTGATAGTCTTTTAATTATTGTATTTATCTTTTTCGTGATACTGTTACTGATTATTCACTTATAATGTCTCTATATATATGAAACTTGATCCTGACATACATATAGTTAGGTATTCGGTTCTGTCCTTAAAACCGGGTGTGACAGGACTACCGCATTATTGACATCGACCCAGATGCGGCGCTCTCTCCAGCCACCATCTCTACTGGAATAGGCGGACACAAGTGTGTCAAGTGGTCAGAGAAAACGATCGACTGACTGGCCAATTCAGGGAGCTAGGAGCTCTGTTTAGTAGTATCTCAGGTCAACTCGGTAAGTTGGATACGGTTTGCTTCCCAATACCTCTCAAGCCCACAATAACTGTCACCTGAAATATTTTCTCTTATTTACTTCTCAATCATGGCTATTTTCTCTTGGCTCTCTCCCCTCTTCGTGCCATGTTACTCATGTCTTCCTTTTATTATCCAGTTGGTTGAATGCATTTATGCTTTACTGGCCGAACAATGTGCAGGGTTCTCTAGTCTGAACATGTAGGACCGAGAAATGCGACCAGAGGGGGGTAAATGGGAGCCTTCGAAAATAATCGCGATCAAAAACTTCGGCTCACAATTCTAGAGTGCACCCCAACCCCAGAGTTCTAAGCGATGTGCAGAGTAGCTACAAGGGAGCTACACTAACACAAAACAAGCCTAGGAACCAAAGCGATCAAGCGCAGAAGCAATTGCACGAAAGCAGTGCAAGAACCAAGCAAGGTATATATCACCGGTTGATCCGGCGCACACGTTTGAACGACGTCGGTTAAACCGGTGATACAGAGCCTGCAGCAAACAACCAGTGAGCACCGGTTGAACCGACGCTGGGTTTTGAACCTCGTCGGTTAAACCGGTGATCGAACGTCGGATAAACCGACAAAATCGTAAACTCACGTCGGTGCAGTTGTCCAGAGGATCAACAAAATGCACCAAACCAAGCAATGAACCCCGGTTAAACCGATGCTCAAAAACCTCGAGCGTCGGTGCAGTTGTCCAGAGAGACAACAAAACCGAAGTAAATGAACGCCGGTTGATCCGACGTAGGCAAAACCCTATACGTCGGTCAACCGCCAAAAACTGCAAACCAAATTAGTAACGCCTGGTTAAACCGACGTCGGGGAGATCAAAGCACCGGTGCAATCACACAAAACCCCAAAAACCCTAACCCGTGACAAAAGCACTCACCGATTGATCCGACGCTCAGGAACGCCAGCGTCGGTTCAACCGGCGTTAAGGAAAAATCCTGCCCGAGCGCAGAACCTCTGTTTTCCTCTCGGCACGACCAAAAACTCGAAGATTGATCGATCAAAATAGGTCGAAAGTTCTCCAAAATTTGCAGGCACACTCACAAAGACCTTGTGAGCCTACTCACAAAAAGAATCGACGATCTACTCCATGGTTGGAGAGGAATCGACGAAGAACCGAGGAAGAATGGGGTTTTCAGGAATTTTCCAAAACTGAGTTCTTGAAGGCTCACGATTTAGATGAGTTTTAGCACAAGACTACGATGATTCTAATCGCCAAGAAGAGCCTCAAGAACTACGGCAACAAGTGGTAGACACACCAACACGAAGAAATCAAGAACAAGGATGATTCATGCACACAGAGCTCAGTAGGACATGGAATGAACCTTGATTTCAAAGCCCCGAGGACACAAGGAGGGATGGGCCTCCTTTCCCACGAATTCTCCTTACAAGTTCTTCAAGAATCCATGCCTAAACCTTAGAGAAGGTGAGGGAGGAGGAAGAACACGGGAGGGAGGAGGAAGAGGGCGCTTGGCTCTTTTTCCTTTCTCTTCTAATTGCCAGGGCACCCCGGTCCAGGGAGGAGGCCCTGCCATTTTTGTGTCCAGGCAGCCACCACCCACTCCATCTCTCCCATCCTTTCTTCCACTCCAAGTCTCCCTTTAAAAGACTAAACTACCCCTAAGTGCTAGACTAAACTAGAAGGCCCTTAGGGGCAAAACCGGAAAAGATACATCGAAGACATCCGACGGCCGCGACGACTCAGAGAACCTTGCTTCATCTCGACGCAATCCCCTTGATGTCGCCACGCGTCCTTCTGGAATCTTCCGGGAGCAGTTTTTGGAAAACTGCCGAAACCGAGTTCGGTTGCGGTTTTGGAGGGAACCGCGAACCCTTCCCGCGCGATGTTTCCGGGCACACCCGCCAAGCCCGATGACGCCACGTGTCTGACCTCCCGCCGAAACCTCTTCGACTTGGCCGACGTCGACGCATCCCGCCGTTGGTTTTTCCCGAGGTACCAACAAACTCCACGCCGTCCCGCCTTGGCGCCAGGAGTGAATCGCCACGCGGCCCAGCAGTGGCCCAAGCATCTGGGCTGTCCTTCTCCACCGCACGGTCGTCCGGTTGGGCCTCCAACGCCACCGCAAGGTCTCCCGCCTCCGCATGGTCGTCGAGCTCCCGCCACTGCAACGCCGCCGCATGGTACATCGGCACGCACCACGCTCTTGTCCAAACCGACTCGCTGCCACCGCGCCATCCGTATACCTGCACACCACAGACCAAGAAATCGACGCATCTCCACGAAGTCGCGACTACACCACTGTCAGTCCACTCCACAGTGTTGGCAATCACTCATCACACTAAGGAGCAGGCCTCCACTGCCTCTCAATCTCCCCCTTGATGAGTGCATTGTCAACACTACACCCCACACGGGCACTGGTGAAAACAAAGATAACCAAAAAGAAATAGAAAACAAAGAGAGCTATCTCAAGTGATCAAAAGCGAATCAAAGCCAGAAAAGATCACTTGAACATAGCAAAGCCAAAAGAGTCAGCCCCTAAGACAAGGGCAACGGCTCGACGCACTAACTCCAAAACATGCTTGACCCCTCAAGAAAAAAGCAAGGCTCAACACAGCCAAGCATGTGCAAAGCTGGTCCCTCCAGAAAGAGGTAAGGCTCAACGCAACCAGCAAAATAAGCATCACAAAGCTTTTCATGCTCAAAACTCCCCCTGAAATGCAGCTCCCCTCACTATGCAACTCTTCCCAGATGTGTGCACACTTAAATCTGAATCTCTCCCCCTTAGGACAAGGAACAAGAATTTCTCCCCTAACCCCCTAAGGTACAAGAGACACCAATTTCTCCCCCTTGTTGACAAAGCACACGACAAGGAAACTCCCCCTGTCTAGATGCTCCCCCTGGAAATATGCCATGAAGTGCAAGCATGCGTGCCTAAAAGCTTCCAGGTACAGAACAAGAGCATTTGCAAGGGTAGAACCATCATAGCATATGAGGGTGCATATACAAAGACAATGCATGGAGAAGCTCATAAGAATATATCTATACAGATCATGAGCAAGCATTTGTCATTTGTAAACGAAAAGCATCACCATAAAGGACCTAGCATACTAGAAGGCAAGCAAGTATGCTAGAGCTAGCAAGAACATACAGGTGAGCTATCCAAACCATATCACAGCAACTGCCACTCAAGCAGCCTTGATACCAATTGAAAACTTTCAAATTTCGGTGCCAGGGGTTGAAAGCTTGCAAGCGCTTAACTTAGCGAATGTGCCAAGCCTAGGTCAAGGACCATCAGAAGCTTAAGACACCACTCTCAGTCATCCACAGCCTTGTCCAAGTTCTCCAGAGGAGCAGTCTCGATACAAGAACAGTGGTGCAAGCAATCCCACCTGGATCTTTTCACTCAAAGCAACCCAAGATAAACCAATTTGTTGGACTTTTTGAAATTAGATACCAATTAAACTATTCCAACAGAAAAGAGGGCATCTTGTTGCATGTGAGAGCAAAGGACCTAGCCACTAAGTATGATCAAGATAGCATAAGCATACAAACCTACACATGCTAGTAGCAGACCCTGAAGGTGACCATGTTTTATGATTTTCAGAGAATAAAATAGCTAAGCTCAGAGCCAATATACAGCATATTCAAAGGAGCTAGCTACACATGGTCAAAGCATATATACAACTCATAGCATAGCACAAGGCACAAGCAAATGCAGATATCATACATGAGAAGCTTAGTGCAAGTGTAATGCATATGAGCAAATGCAATGCAAGATGGTATGTACACAAAATGCAAGAAAAAGCAAAAAGAAGGAAAAACAAAACCTAAACTACAAAAACAACTACCCAACTCAAAATGGGTAGCACACGCCAAGCTCTCCCCGCAAGCGAGCATAGGTGGCTTGTTCCAGGGGCTTGGTCAAGATGTCGGCTACTTGATTAACAGTGGACACATGGGTCAGCTCAACATCACCCTTCTCATAATGATCTCTCAGGAAGTGGAACCTCACGTCTATATGCTTGGAGCGAGAGTGTAGGACGGGGTTCTTGGCTAAGCTAATGGCTGAGGTGCTGTCAATGAAAATGGGAACTCTGCCATAGGTTAGGCCATAACCACTGAGAGTGTGTCTCATCCAAAGGATCTGGGAGCAGCAACTAGCAGCAGCAATGTATTCGGCTTCTGTGGTGGAAAGGGCTACACTAGTTTGCTTATGGGCAGACCAAGACACAAGAGAAGTTCCAAGAAACTGGCAGGTGCCTGAAGTCGACTTGCGATCAATCCGACAACCACCATGATCAGCATCAGAAAAGCCAACCAACGCAAGAGAAGAGGAAGCAGAGTACCATAAGCCAAACTCTGGAGTGTATCGAAGGTACCTGAAGATCCTCTTCACAGCGTTCCTGTGAGACGTGCGCGGAGAAGCCTAGAACCTCGCGCAGAGACAGACCGCGAACTGGATGTCGGGTCTGGTGGCCGTCAAGTACAGGAGCGAGCCGATCATGCTCCTGTACTCCTTCTGGTCCACAGCAACACCTTCAGTGTCCTCATCCAGCGCCATAGAAGTACCCATAGGAGTCGGCATAGGACTGAGGCCCCCTAAGTCGAACTTCTTGAGCATGTCCTTGGTGTACTTGGCCTGGTGGACGAAGGTGCCATCCCGGGTTTGCTTGATGTGCAACCCGAGGAAGAACTGAAGCTCACCCATCATCGACATCTCAAACTCCCTGCTCATATCATCAGAAAAGCTAGAAACAAGAGAGTGAGAGGAGCCACCAAAGATAATATCATCCACGTAAATCTGTACCAACAGAAAATCAGCACCACGCCTGAGGAGAAACAACGTCTTATCTACCGATCCCATGACAAACCCCTGTTTAAGCAAAAAGGCTCTCAATCTCGCATACCAGGCTCTAGGGGCTTGCTTCAGACCATACAAAGCCTTCTGAAGCTTGAAGACTCGGTTTGGAAACTTGGGACTCTCAAAGCCAGGAGGCTGCTTCACATAGACCTCCTCCTCTATAAACCCGTTCAAAAAGGCACTCTTAACATCCATCTGATACAGCTTGAACCCCTTCGAAGCTGCAAAGGCTAAAAAGATCCTGATGGCCTCTAAACGAGCTACAGGTGCAAAGGTCTCCTCATAATCTATCCCCTCCTGCTGGCTGTAACCCTGAGCTACTAACCTAGCCTTGTTCCTCACAACCATCCCATCCTCACCCTGTTTGTTCTTGAAAACCCATTTGATACCTATAGGGTGGCAATCTGGTGGAGGCTCTACTAGGACCCAGACTTGGTTTCGCTCAAAGTTTTCTAGCTCCTCATGCATGGCATTGACCCAGTTAGAATCAGATAAAGCATGTCCAATATCTTTTGGCTCAAAGGAGGCAACAAACGCTGAATGAGCAAAGCCAGCGATACTTGTTACCTTGGACCTCGTGGTTCGTTCGTTGAGGTCACCTAACATTTGTTGAGGTGGATGACGACGCTGAATGTGTCGTGGTGCTTCTCTTGACGAAGTCGCCTCGCCACCGCCCTCAACATGGGTCCCGGAGGAAGAACCTTGAGCTGGACGTGGATCGGGCGTAGTCGAAGCTGTGGGGAGCGGGCCGCCATCGTCGTCAGAACTCGAATCTCCAGGAAGTGGGCCTGCAGCCGGCGCAGGGACACCACCAACATCCTCAAAGGCCTCAGGCTCATCCTCATCCTCAAAGATGTCCTGGCCAAACTCATCATCACCTGCACACTCCAAAGAAGCAGACAAAGAAGGAGTGGACTCGTCGAAGGTTACATTACAAGTTTCGACGATCCGGTTAGTCTCAAGAATAAGAACACGATTGCCTCTGGATTGAAATGCATAGCCAAGAAGAATGCCATCATAGCTCCTAGACTCGAACTTATCAAGATTTCCTTCCTTCAGAACAAAGCATCTGCAACCAAAAGCACGCAGGTGGGACACTCTGGGCTATCGACCAAACCGCAACTCATACGAAGTCTTTTTCATGAAAGAGCGAAGAAAGATGCGGTTGGCAACATAGCATGCGGTGTTGATCGCCTCGGCCCAAAAACGCCTAGGAGTCCTATGCTCATCGAGCATCATCCTGGCCATCTCCACTAGGGTCCGGTTCTTGCGTTCAACCACGCCATTCTGTGGAGGAACATAAGGAGAGGAGTACTGGTGATCGAGACCAAAGCTACAACAGAAGTCATCAAAACGAGCGTTCTTAAATTCAGAGCCATTATCACTGCGGATAGCCCTCATGGCATGTGGAAGCTCGTTCTGTAACCTCAAGGCAAGGTCTCGAAAGTACTGAAAAGCCTCATCCTTAGTCTCCAAGAAGAAAACCCAAGAGTACCGAGAAAAATCGTCAACGATCACAAGAATGTACCACTTCCCACCGACAGAGCGCACACGAGCTGGACCAATGGTGTCCATGTGAAGAAGCTCGCCAGGGTGCGATGTCATCACCTGATTCACAGGTGGGTGTGGAAGGGAAACCATCTTCCCGTGACGACACGGGTGACAAACAAGGTCCTTGTCCAACTTGAGCTTGGGCAATCCTCGGATCAAATCAAGTGAGCTGAGCCTAACTAGTAGGTCAAAACTCAAGTGACCAAGCCTCCTATGCCACTTCCAGAGCTCAGAAGACTGACCAGTCACCAGACAGTGAGAGGTGCTAGAAGAAGATCCAGAAAAGTCAATGCGAAACACACGGCCAAAAAGAACAATGCCGCACACAAACTCTCCTCTGGAATCAAGAACACGCGAGCAACCTCTCTTAAAACTCACTTCAAACCCATCATCAAGAAGTTGTGAAACAGAGAGCAGATTAAAACCCAGCTTATCAACAAGAGCAACTTCTCTCAAGGTGAAGTCATCTGAAATCCGAATAGCGCCAACTCCACGTACCTTTCCTCTGCTGTTATCCCCGAAGGTGATGTACTCTTTGTCCTTCATCGGGGTGAGGCTGGAGAACCATCTGTGACTTCCGGTCATGTGGCGCGAACAACCGGAGTCCATGAGCCATATGTCCTCCAGGCCTCGAGTGTCCTGCTCAGTAAGAAGAGAAAGAGCGGGCAAATGGCCCGACACTGGGGTTAGCACAGAAAGAAGCAAACCAGTGTCGTGCCATCTGCTCGAAAGCAGGGTAAGTATCCTCAAACGAAAACTGTGGCTGGCGACCACCACGCTGAGGAAAACGTGGTGCGCCTCCGCCACCAAAGCTTCGGCCACGCTGACCATCACCGAAAGCATGGTGTGGAACGGGGCCGGCGAAACCACCAATAGGAGCATGGTAACCACCACCGCCTCCCCCTCCTCCACCTACACGATGTGGCCTGGCATCCCGCCTCTGCCCACGTCGAGCTGGAGTGTGTCCACCTGTAGGCTGGTGGAACACTTCCGAAGCGCGCCTCTCAGACTGCCTGCGCTCAAACCTCAACCTCTGGAAGCAAAATTCTGCCAAGTGACCCTCCCTTTCGCACCACTCACACAGGTAAGGCTCTCTCTTGTGTGTAGGCTGTGGTGTAGAAGCTGGGGCTCTCTGAGGAACTCTGGGGGGCTGAGTCCTCACCTTGGGCTTAGGAATTGGCTTACCACTAGGAGGGAGTGTATCCAGTCGGTTCTTGAGATGGTTAGGCTTGGGAACCCACACTGGATTTTTAGGTGGAGCTTTAGGTGGCTCAGTGAGGATTCCGTCCTTAACTGGTGCTGGCTTAGGAACTGGTGAAGCTGTGGAAGAGAGTACATTCACACTCGGCTCAAGTATCTCACCAATCTTACCATAGGGTTGGACAAAGTCAGCAGGAGTAAAAGCAAAACCAACCCCAACACCATCAGGACGCTTAAACTGCTGAACCATCATGCCCAACTGAGGCTCGCGGGCGGACACCCAACTGAGAATCTCCCGAAGGTGGGAGTTCTCCTCCTCCATCCGGGTCTTGTCCTTCCGTGCCTCCTCAAGCTCAGAGATCAGGCTTGGGCACACAGTACAATCAGCAGAGCAAGAGCTAGGAACTGCGGATTTCTCCAACTTCCTCAAAGCAACATTCTTCTCCTTAAGCTCTTCTCTAAGTGCTGGGCACTCCTTGCAAGCACCCAAGAGGGTAGGCCGGGACTTGAGCTCATCCATGGCCTTCTTGCCCTCCTCGAGCTTGAGCAAGTTCTCATCATACTTGCTCCTGAGCTCGGACAGGTCAGACATCAAACCGATGCACTGACTGCACTCATCCTCCTCAACACACTCCTCCACAATAGGTGCAGACTGAGCAATTTCTAGAGCTAGCTTAGCTTCCTTCAGCTCCTGTCTCAAAGCTCTAAACTGCCTCTTTGCATCCTTAATGATCAGATCTTGATTATCTAGAGCAGTGTAAAGATCCTCCAACTCCTCAGGAGTGGGGTGCTCAGGACGTACCTCAGAGCTTGACTCAAGCTGAGGTGCAAGCTCTGCAGTAGTGGAAGGAGTTCCGTCGGCGTCGGAGTCGATGGCCATGGTGCAGAGACCGGCCGCCTTCCCAGCATGGAGGCAAAGGCCAGTGAAGCCCTCTGTGGCCTTCTTCTTGGAGCTCCGCTTCTTTTCGCCACGGTGGTGTGAGTCGGAGTCACTGGAGCTGGATGAGGACAAAGACGTCGAACTCTGGCTGGTGGAGGAGTGATCCTCGCTCTGGGCGACGAACGCCCGCTTGTCCTTGTACTTGCCGACGTTCTTCTTCTTCCGCTCGTGGTGCCGCTTGGAGCGTCCGTCATTCTTCTTGTGGGAGTGCCCACTCTTGTGCTTGTGGCGGTGCTCGCGGTACTCCTCGTGCCTGGAGCGGCCGTCATCATCCCTGGAACTCTTCTTCTTGGGGCACTCGGCGGCGAAGTGGCCGGTCTTGCCGCAGTTGAAGCAGGTCTTCGCTCGTGCTTGTCTGTTGTTGAAGGCACGCTGGAACTTGTGGATGATCAATGCAAGCTCCTCGTTTCCCAGCACCTCCAGCTGCTCATCTGTCACGGACACAAGAGAAGACAAGCAAAAACCTCCAAGAGAAGGGTCAGAGTTAGCTCCAGAGGTGCCTACTAGGGCCATAGACTTGGAGGCGGAGGCATCAGCATGATTGCCTTCCATCTTAGCTCGAGAGAGCTTCTCCACCTCTGAAGCCTTGAGCTTGCTGAACAGCTCATCCACAGTGAGGGTCTCATAGCTAGCAGACTCTATGATAGTCTGGACCTTCACCTCCCAGACCTTGCGATCAAGAGCATAGAGAAGCTTCATAGCCTTCTCATGATTGGAGTAGGCCTGGGTGCCCTGTGGTTGGTTCGCACGCACCTTGTTCATAATCGACTGAAAACGACTGAACATGATGTCGATGCTCTCACCCGAAAAATGAGAAAAGTTCTCGTACTCCCGCCGGTGAGTCTCATACAGCCTCGACTTGACATGGTTGGTTCCTTCATGGAAATTGGCCAACCGTGTCCAGATCTCCCGGGCTGTGAGAAGGTCGCTGACACGATCGAACTCAGGACGAGAGAGACAGGCTATGAGAGCGTTGCACGCCTTGCTATTGACCTCATGTCTCCTAACCTGAAGCTCGGTCGTGCGGACCGCAAGGTTCACATAATCAGGGTCCACACAAATCTCCCAGACCTCGGAACCTAGACTCAAAAGATAGGCATGCATGCGCACCTTCCAATAGTCGTAATCGGATCCATCGAAGATCGGGGGTTTGCCCGGTGAACCCATGGTCGCACAACGGTTTCGAACCGGAGAAGGCTATAGAGAAACCGTCCCGGCTCTGATACCAATTGTAGGACCGAGAAATGCGACCAGAGGGGGGGGGGGTGAATGGGAGCCTTCGAAAATAATCGCGATCAAAAACTTCGGCTCACAATTCTAGAGTGCACCCCAACCCCAGAGTTCTAAGCGATGTGCAGAGTAGCTACAAGGGAGCTACACTAACACAAAACAAGCCTAGGAACCAAAGCGATCAAGCTTAGAAGCAATTGCACGAAAGCAGTGCAAGAACCAAGCAAGGTATATATCACCGGTTGATCCGGCGCACACGTTTGAACGACGTCGGTTAAACCGGTGATACAGAGCCTGCAGCAAACAACCAGTGAGCACCGGTTGAACCGACGCTGGGTTTTGAACCTCGTCGGTTAAACCGGTGATCGAACGTCGGATAAACCGACAAAATCCTAAACTCATGTCGGTGCAGTTGTCCAGAGGATCAACAAAATGCACCAAACCAAGCAATGAACCCCGGTTAAACCGATGCTCAAAAACCTCGAGCGTCGGTGCAGTTGTCCAGAGAGACAACAAAACTGAAGTAAATGAACGCCGGTTGATCCGACGTAGGCAAAACCCTATACGTCGGTCAACCGCCAAAAACTGCAAACCAAATTAGTAACGCCGGTTAAACCGACGTCGGGGAGATCAAAGCACCGGTGCAATCACACAAAACCCCAAAATCCCTAACCCGTGACAAAAGCACTCACCGGTTGATCCGACGCTCAGGAACGCCAGCGTCGGTTCAACCGGCGTTAAGGAAAAATCCTGCCCGAGCGCAGAACCTCTGTTTTCCTCTCGGCACGACCAAAAACTCGAAGATTGATCGATCAAAACAGGTCGAAAGTTCTCCAAAATTTGCAGGCACACTCACAAAGACCTTGTGAGCCTACTCACAAAAAGAATCGACGATCTACTCCATGGTTGGAGAGGAATCGACGAAGAACCGAGGAAGAATGGGGTTTTCAGGAATTTTCCAAAACTGAGTTCTTGAAGGCTCACGATCTAGATGAGTTTTAGCACAAGACTATGATGATTCTAATCGCCAAGAAGAGCCTCAAGAACTATGGCAACAAGTGGTAGACACACCAACACGAAGAAATCAAGAACAAGGATGATTCATGCACACAGAGCTCAGTAGGACATGGAACGAACTTTGATTTCAAAGCCCCGAGGACACAAGGAGGGATGGGCCTCCTTTCCCACGAATTCTCCTTACAAGTTCTTCAAGAATCCATGCCTAAACCTTAGAGAAGGTGAGGGAGGAGGAAGAACACGGGAGGGAGGAGGAAGAGGGCGCCTGGCTCTTTTTCCTTTCTCTTCTAATTGCCAGGGCACCCCGGTCCAGGGAGGAGGCCCTGCCTTTTTGTGTCTAGGCAGCCACCACCCACTCCATCTCTCCCATCCTTTCTTCCACTCCAAGTCTCCCTTTAAAAGACTAAACTACCCCTAAGTGCTAGACTAAACTAGAAGGCCCTTAGGGGCAAAACCGGAAAAGATACATCGAAGACATCCGACGGCCGTGACGACTCGGAGAACCTTGCTTCATCTCGACGCAATCCCCTTGATGTCGCCACGCGTCCTTCTGGAATCTTCCGGGAGCAGTTTTTGGAAAACTGCCGAAACCGAGTTCGGTTGCGGTTTTGGAGGGAACCGCGAACCCTTCCCGCGCGATGTTTCCGGGCACACCCGCCAAGCCCGATGACGCCACGTGTCCGACCTCCCGCCGAAACCTCTTCGACTTGGCCGACGTCGACGCATCCCGCCGTTGGTTTTTCCTGAGATACCAACAAACTCCACGCCGTCCCGCCTTGGCGCCAGGAGTGAATCGCCACGCGGCCCAGTAGTGGCCCAAGCATCTGGGCTGTCCTTCTCCACCGCACGGTCGTCCGGTTGGGCCTCCAACGCCACCGCAAGGTCTCCCGCCTCCGCATGGTCGTCGAGCTCCCGCCACTGCAACGCCGCCGCATGGTACATCGGCACGCACCACGCTCTTGTCCAAACCGACTCGCTGCCACCGCGCCATCCGTATACCTGCACACCACAGACCAAGAAATCGACGCATCTCCACGAAGTCGCGACTACACCACTGTCAGTCCACTCCACGTGTTGGCAATCACTCATCACACTAAGGAGCAGGCCTCCACTGCCTCTCAGAACATGGTTATTCTATATAGTTCTGCTTCATTTCTCTCTTATAAATTCCAGTGATCGTGTCACGGGGGTCGAAGCGAAACATGCATGGTGGCTGGCCGCTACGGGAGAAGGGTGTGAGTGGTGTGGGTGGGCGTAGTGTCAGCATGTAGAGTTTTGATAGATTCGGATGAAGCTGGGCCATCAGGGGGCAACAGGGCTTTGTTAGGAGGTATCCTCCTTGCTGTCACCGGGAGGATGGAGATCATGGATGATGGAAGATGGATGGAAAAACATGATGAAAGGAAAGAAGCGGAGGAGAGAAAGTGAATTAAGGGTAGGTACGGGTTAGTGGTGTTCACAGTGATTACCGCCTCAAAACCAATGATCATGATGTAAATAAAGTTCAGAAATAAGCATGATAAGTTCAAGAGAACCATTGAACATATATAGATCCCATTTTATACAAGTCATTGCAGAAGATTTACTATAGAGGACATACTCTTCGTCCGTCAAAAAATTCTTAGATGTGGGACCATTATGCTAGTAATAACAAGAGGAACCAAATTCATTTTAATACATCACTAGTCTGTCTCAAAATATCTACAATTACACTTTTATGGGACAAGGGACTATGTGCTTGTGCTTTTCCCTTTGGCGATCTACTGAACATAAAACATTGCGGTGGCTTGTGTTGCATTGCATTGCACGCATGGTTTGCAGGCATTTGCATGGCGCTTGTGGCAGTTAATTTCTATCTCATGTATTGTTATGACTAATCGGGTTGAGAAAAAAAAAAGAATATAAAAATAGTAGGAGCTAGCTAGAAGTACTGTAAGAAAAGTGTAGCCATGTGAATCACTTATGATGCTATTACTAAAATAATAAATATCATCTCACCAAAAAAATTGAGATGGAAGAATTTTGGCACACAAGCAACAGAAGCAGGGCTCTCGACATGTGAAAATTGCCAATGATATTTTAGGAAGCATGGGAAATCATACAAAAAACTGAGAAAGGCAAATGAAAGAAGAAATAGCAATAGAACGCGAATCTTAATAAGGAGAACACACCGATGGACATATAGCTTCTTATCAATTATGCCTGTTAATTTGTATGCATCAGCATCTTTATCTTATTATTTGGCTAACAAACAGAGCCTCCACGTTCGCTCTCAAGATATAGAAATTCTCACATTAATCGGAGAAAATAAGAGAAATTAAAATTACCCACCATTGCCATTATGATAAAAATCGGCCCAAAATACCCCTGTGTCTGGCTAAATATTTTTTAATCAACATATACAACAACAAACTTAGAACTATTTCAAAATGGTATCCAATTCAAACCTAGAAAGAGTATGAAAATAAAATCAAATTATTGATCCTCAAAATATCTTTAATAGATTTTGATTTTCGTCAAAAAGATTGCTTTATGAAAGCCGATTAAAAAAGTGTAACCTTAAATATACTTATACCTAGCCACACAAATAATAAATATAAATAATTAAATAATTTAAAATGTAACATTAGAGATGGTAACATCTAGCCGTGCAAATTCACGGGTGGCCTTTCTAGCTGTTAATAAGGAGAACACTCATGGTTGCAGGCAGAGCAGCTGACCCTGCAATCTTCCATTGGCACTTTGGCAGTAGTGATCCAGATGCAGTGCTCTCCATATAGATCAAACTAAGTCAGGGTGACATGGTCAAGCGGCTGATCCGCAAGTGTCCCAAGTGGCCAAAGAAAATGATTGGCTGGCCCATGGGAAGAGGATATATGGATTCCTGTTCAGTGGTATTTTGGCAGGGCAGCTGACTCTGCAATCTTCCATTGGCATTTTGGCAGCAGTGATCCAGTTGCAGTGCCCTCCATATGGCTCAAACTACATCAGGGTGACATGGTCAAGCGGCTGATCCGCAAGTGTCCCAAGTGGCCAAAGAAAATGATTGGCTGGCCCATAGAGAGAGGATAGATATGGATCCCTGTTTAGTGGTATCTCTAGCCCACTCGGCCAGCTCGATATGGTTTCCTTAATTCCTTCCCTATACCTCTCAAGCCCACAAGATTCCATGCCTTAACACCTATCATAATATTTAACCATGCATATTGACTTGTGACTTTGCCTTCCTTTGAATAAGAGGCTACTGTTATTTAGCTCCTCCATGTCCTATATATTTTGCGGGTGGTTGAACGCATTTATGCAATGCTTTACTGGACAAGCAATGTGGTTGAAAGCATTTATCCAATGATCATGTTACTGATATTTCTAGGGCTGAAGCACATGCATGGTAGGAAAATGGCAGGGTGGGGGCAGCTTTGGGGATGAGTCTCCTCTGCAGTAGCCGCCGGTCACTGATGCGTGGATCCGACCCCACGCATCAGTGACCGAGTCCCTCTACAGTTACTGCAAAGGAACCAGTTCCGCTTTGGAAGATGAGCTACCGCTAGGAGTGGGGTGGGTGGACGTGGTGCCACGAAGGCAGGTGGACCATCAGAGGGCAGCCGGGCAGGAAGTTTATTAAGAGCCTCCTTGTCACTGGGAGGATGGAAGATCATGAACGATGGAGGAATTGAAGAAAAAAAGTCGAGCAAAAGAAATAAGGATAATAAGAACTTTGTTCAGACCTATTGCTGACACCCAAAAACCTGATCAGGATGTAACTAAAGTTCATAATTAAGCATGATAAGTTCAGAAGATTAGTAAAATTTAGAACCCTCTTATTAAGTCATGCAGTAGATTTACACAAGAGGAGATAAATATCGTATCTTAATTTAAATCACCAGATAATGAGTTTAATTAGCGGTCAGACTCAAGCTGCTAATAGTGAAGCTAAATGGGGCTATAGCTGGCTATAACTACTAAATTGTACATGATCAAGCTCAAACTGCGGTACTCTACCTCAAACGCTATATATAGCCAAAGATATAAAACCTGCTTTATGTTTTGGCGATCTACTGAACGTAAAACGTACGTGCCAATGGCTGCTTCTGTTTCAGATATGGCTTGCAGGCATTTCCGTGGGCAAGGCATTGGCCTGTATTGTACAGAGAGGAGCAAGAAAGATGCGCCATGCCAGTGATCTATGTTTGCTGCGTTGGCACATCTTTCATTGCTGATTGCAGGGGTCGATGTGGGGACGAACGCACTCACGGTTGCACTGAGGGCAGTTGGCCCTGCACTCCCCCATTGTGCTGTTGCAATTCTTGTCGTCCCAATGCTTATCACCGCACCAGTAGCAGTCATCCCAGCAATTGAAATCGCACGGCACCTTTGGTGACCTATGGTTTTTTTTCCCAATACCTCTCAAACCCAGATCAGTATAGCCTCACTCTCTATATCTCCTTTTTGCTTATTATGCATTATGGCTTCCATACAGAATATTAAATCATAGAAATTATCTTCTGGTCCTCTCTTCCTTTAAATTTGTAGCCTGCCCTTGTAAACCACCACACGCGCGCGCGCACACAAAGGCAAGTATCACCCTTCTTTTTATTACGTGGTTTTGTAACATGCATTTTACAATGTTTTCGTGAATGAATGTGGTTGATCGAACCCTAGCTTGACATGATGGTTCCATTAATTCCAAAGCAGTTTTTGCTAACTTTACTGCTCATGTTGGGTCGATAATTCCATAGGTGCTACGATATATATGTTGGATCCAAGCTCAACGCGCATGGTGCTCCTCTCAATCTGCTTCTGTCACGCATTTCAGGCTGACAGTTGTATAAGTTGCGTTGTTTTCATGAAAGAGGAAATACAGTGAATGCATGATTACCCAGGATAGAAATACTTTGAAACTGAATCCAAGGCTCTTGTTTGTCGTCACCCATTTGATCTGAAAACATTAGGAAAATGGGTTTTAAGTTGGAATAATATCTTCCATGTACTGATATTTATTGGTTAAGATATTCTTTTCATGGATGCATGTTTAATAAATTACTGATACAGTGACAACTTTGGTGCCAATATTTTGGCAGTTTAGAACCACTGATATCTAGCCAAAAAGATGCCATAGAAAACTAACACACAACCAGATCAATAACCATGACTTGTAGCATTTTAGGTGAGGGACCGAAAGGGGCGACCAGAGGGGGGGGGTGAATGGGAGCCGATTAAAATTTCTTGCAATCGGAAAGATCAGCTTAGCCCCAAGTGTACACCCAAATCCTCGAGTCCTAGGTGAAGCGTGGAGTAGCTATGGAAAAGCTAAACCAACACAAAACAACCCTAGGAACAAGCTAGGATGATAGCGGAAGCAATCACGTAGAACAGCACAAGAAGCAGCAGAAGAGAACGCACAGTATAACCCACCGGTTAATCCGACGCACTGATTCGAAAAGCGTCGGTTCAACCGATGAGCAGAGCCGGCAGCAGAAAAAGCAAGCACCGGTTGATCCGACGCAATGGTTTGAACTGCGTCGGTTCAACCGATGACTGACACCGGAAGATCCGGCAAAATCAAGCTCGAGCGTCGGTGTTGTTGTCCAGAAAGTCCACAAAACAACCTTTGACTACACCGGTTAAACCGACGTTGGCACAATCAAGCACCGGTGTAGTTGTCCAGAGGAACACCAACTCGAAAAGCCTTGAGCACCGGTTAAACCGGTGTTGTGAAAACTCAATACACCGGTTAAATGAGTGAACTCTTGCACGTGGGGGCAGCTGGTGACCATGCACCTGTTAAACCGATGCTCGTGGTAGCTAAAGCACCGGTGTAACTGAAGAACACCAGAAAACCCTAACTCAGAGAAAGACCTATACACTGGTTGATCCGACGCAAACAATTTCAAAGCGTCGGTTCATCCGGTGCTAGATGAAATAGAGTCCAGAAACGCTTTCCAGCCTGCGTTCTTTCGAAAACTCGATGATCGAGTGACCAAATCAAGTCCAAATCTCACCAAATTTCGTAGGCATGATCACAAGGGACTTGTGAATACGTCCACAGAAGGAATCGACGAATTACTCCATGGTTTGGGAGAAGTCGGCGAAATTCGAAGCAAGATTGCGGTTTTCACAAGAACGCAAAAACTTCGATTCGTGGTGACTCGTGATTTCGGAGGGTTTAGCACTAGGCTAGATGATTTTGAATCACTACAAAGAGTCACGAAAACATCAAGAAACAACTCTTCATCTCGTGCACAAGAATCGACCAAGGAAAATCGAAATTCGTTCAAACAAAGCACAAGATGGATGAACTCGAATCGAAAACAAATGCCCGGAGGGCACAAGGAGGATTGGGCCTCCTTTCCCACACAATCTCAGTACAAAAATCTCAAGAATCCATGCCTCTAATCCTAGAGAGGAGAGATGGAGCAGAGAGACAGAGAGGAGAAAGAGGGGCGGCGCCAGGGAGGAGGTGGTGCGGCTCGTTCTCTGTGGCTGGCGCAAGAGGGAGAGAGGAGAGGGTGAGGGGTATTTAAGTTTCCCACGTAGGGGTCCAAAATACCCTTGACTCAAACTAGACGCTAAAATGCCCGTAGGGGCAAAACCGGAAATATGTACACGATCTCATCCGACGGCGGAGTTTCTTTCTTCGACTCGAAGCCTTCTCCGTGATGCCGCCATGTCGATGAAGATCCGGTTTGCGGTTTTGGGGGTCCACAAAACCCGAGTAGGTGGCCGGTTTTGAGAAAACCGCCAAAACTCCACGCGCGGGAAGATTCTCGCCTCCACGCCGTGGCCCTAGACGACGTTCCTGCCTCGGCCTCCTGACGGCCCTAGACGCCGCCCGACGCCCGTCACCTCCTCGCCCGCAGCGAGGCCCTAGACGCCGTCGACGCCCGTTGCCTCCGTCAGTCCCAAGACCGACACCCGTGCCTCCACGACTTGGCGTCTTCAACCGCCGTCTGCCTCCTTGGTTTTGTGGCGCAAACTAAGAAACCCGCCTTCTGTCGTCGCTTGTGCCCTCGATCCAGGAATGGACGCCACAGCTGCCGCCCGGCCTGAGCTCCGGTCCCGGCTGCCCTTCACCGCCATCCACCGTACGGTCCATCGGCCACCTCACCTCCACGGCAGCTCTCCGTCGACACTTGACGCCCGTGTACCTGCAATCCAAAGACCAAGTGCACGATCACACCACACGGTTGACAATTCACTCATCACAAGCAG
Organism: Panicum virgatum; assembly: GCF_016808335.1. NCBI lineage: Eukaryota > Viridiplantae > Streptophyta > Magnoliopsida > Poales > Poaceae > Panicum > Panicum virgatum. Next base: position 11,163,732 of record NC_053143.1, on the reverse strand, counting down.
GATAGAGTACTCAACATTCCTCAATCTCCCCCTTGATGAGTGCATTGTCAACACACCACAAACGAACCAAGATTGAAACAAAAACAGTGAAGAACAAGGAAGCAAGAGAGAACTTCAACAAGTGACAAAAGCTCGAAAGAAGCAAGAACAAGTCACTTGACCAAGCAAAGATCGATTCCCTAAGATAAGGGCAACGGCTCGACTCAATCGACGAAAGGAAAACCAGGAGCTAAACAAAGTAGAAACTCCCACTGAATGCATTACCCCCTTGTTCGATAACTCACTAAACTCCCCCCTTGTTGGCACATGCACACATCAAGGCTAAACAGATCTAAAGCTCCCCCTGAAACTGAGACTCACCCTGAACATATGCTATGCAATGAATGCAATGCAGGAGGTGTAAGTGAAAGCATTCAGGGAACATATGCTATGCAATGAATGCAATGAATGCAATGATATGAGCAACAACTAGTCACAAGCACGTGTGCATCCATAAACAAGACCTTCATCTAGCTCAACCGGGTATATCAAATTAGTCTAGAGCTAGGCAAGTCCAAGTTTAGGAGAAATAAAAGCATCACCCTTGATCTAGCACTAGCAAGTAGGGAATGAAAGACAGTGCTAATCAAACTCATACAGGTGAGCCAAAAACATCCAAAGCATGTTGTAAACATTAATTTTGCAATCTCATTATATCAAGCAATTTAATGCCAGGGGTTGAAAGCTTGTCATGCTTTACTTAGCAACGAGGCCAAGCCTATGCCAAAGGCAATCAGAAGCTTAAGACACTCGTTTCAGTCATGCACAGCCTTGCCCGGGTTCTCACAAGTGTAAAGTGAGCCGTCCCGAAAGCTCGATCAGTGAGACAAGCAATCCCACTTGGATCTTTCCATTCCATTTCAAGCACAATTCAAGCAATTTTATCAATTTTAGATCATGTCAAGTATGAATTGCTGAACGAAAGGCTACACTAGCATGAATGAGATAGCAAAGCATATCAACACACCCTAACATGCTAGTAGCCAAGACAGGGTGACCAAGTTTTCAAATTTTCAAATCAAAATAGATTAACTCAGATGATGTCATATACATGGTGGAGCACGCTATACATGATCACATTTATAAACTCACACTAGCAAGCACTAGGAGATCATAGCAATGTATACAAGAATGCTAGTGCAAGTGAGGCAATGTAAAATGTAGAAATGTACAATGCATATGCACAATGCAATTACCAAACCTAGAAAACGAAGAGAAAAACAAAACAAGACCTACAAAACTAACCAAAGAAAAATCAGCGATCAAAAGGGGTAACAAACCCCAAGCTCACCTCGCAAGCGAGCAAATGTGTCCTGCTCAAGTGGTTTGGTTAGGATATCTGTGGTTTGCCTCTCTGAAGGGACATGGATCAAGTCTATGTGGCCTCTCTCATGATTGTCTCGCAGGAAGTGGAACCGGATACCTATGTGTTTGGTTCTGGAGTGCAGGATAGGGTTCTTTGCAATGCTAATAGCGGACATGTTGTCTACAAAGATGGGAACCCTATCAAAACTCAGTCCATAATCCTGCAAGGTTTGTTTCATCCAAAGTATCTGGGAGCAACAGCTAGCAGCGGCAACATACTCAGCTTCTGTGGAAGAAAGCGCTACGCTAGCCTGCTTGCGAGAGGACCAAGACACCAATGATGTACCGAGAAATTGACAAGTGCCAGATGTCGACTTGCGATCCAACCGACACCCACTGAAATCGGCATCAGAAAAGCCCACCAAAACTAGAGAAGAATCCAAAGAGTACAAGAGACCAAACTCAGGGGTGAATTTCAGATACCTGAAGATGCGTTTCACCACCTACCTGTGGGAGGTGCGCGGCGAAGCCTGATACCACGCACAGAGGCCTACGCCGAACTGAATATCCGACCGCGTCGCCGTCAGATACAGAAGAGATCCGATCATGCTCCTGTACTCCTTCTGGTCCACCGCCTCACCGTCCAAGTCCTCATCAAGCGCCGTCGAAGTACTGATCAGAGTCAGCTGAGGTGACAAGTCACTCATGTCGAACTTCCGCAGCAAGTCCCTGGTATACTTAGCTTGATGGACGAACGTGCCCTGAGGAGTTTGCTTGATCTGCAGCCCAAGGAAGAACTGCAGCTCACCCATCATAGTCATCTCGAACTCCCTGGACATCTGCTCAGAAAACTTGGAGATAAGAGCGTGAGAAGAGCCACCAAAGATAATATCATCCACGTATATCTGAACTAATAGAAAATCAGTGCCAGACCACAGGAGGAACAAAGTTTTATCCACACATCCCATTTTAAAACCCTGAGCCAGCAAGAATGTTTTCAGTCTGTCATAGCAAGCTCTGGGTGCCTGTTTCAAACCATAAAGTGTTTTCTGAAGTTTATAAACACGGTTTGGAAACTTGGGATTTTCGAAACTAGGGGGTTGTTTCACATAAACCTCTTCTTCGATAAAACCATTTAAGAAGGCAGATTTAACACCCATTTGGAAAACTTTAAAACCCTTAGAAGCAGCAAATGCAAGAAAAATCCGAATCACTTCCAAACGAGCAACTGGGGCAAAAGTTTCCTCAAAATCAATCCCTTCTTTTTGGCAAAACCCTTGGGCAACAAGACGAGCCTTGTTCCGAACAACCAACCCATCCTCACCCTGCTTGTTTTTGAAAACCCACTTCGTTCCGATGGGATTACAAGCAGGTGGAGGCTCGACTAAAATCCAAACTTGGTTTCTTTCAAAATTTTCGAGTTCCTCATGCATGGCATTGACCCAATTAGAATCAGAAAGAGCATGTCCAATATCTTTGGGCTCAAAAGAGGCAACAAACGCTGAATGTGCAAAGCCAGCGATACTTGCTACCTTGGACCGTGTGACTCTCGCATTGAGGTCACCTAGCATCTGTTGAGGTGGATGACGACGCTGAATGTGTCGCGGTGCTTCCCTTGTCAAAATCGCCTCCTCCTCAACCAAAGCTGGTGCCTCCTTAGGTGCAGCTAGTGAAGGTTGAGTCACCTGCTCGACTGGCCCCCGGGAAGTAGACGTAGTAGGATCAGGGCCGTCATCATCGTCCGAGCTCATGGCAGAGGCGACTGGGTCCACAGCACGCGTGGTAGCCTCAGCTTCTTCCTCCTCATCATCAAAGATGGAGATGCCGAGCTCATCTTCTCCTGCAACTTCAAAGACAGAAGCATTGCATGGTGCAGTCTCGTCGAAAGTGACTTCACATGTCTCTCTGACGATGTTAGAATCAATAAGCAACACACGGTATGCTCTGGAATGAGATGCATAACCGAGAAAAATGCCGTCAGACGAGCGAGACTCAAACTTATCAAGATTTCCTTCTTTCAGCACAAAACACCGGCAACCGAAAACTCTGAGATGGTCAACACGGGGCTGGCGTCCAAATCGCAACTCATAAGAAGTCTTATGCATGAAAGCACGCAAGAAAATGCGGTTGGACACATAACAAGCGGTGTTAACCGCCTCAGCCCAGTACTTTCTAGGAGTCCTATGCTCATCGAGCATCATCCTAGCCATCTCCACCAGCGTCCGATTCTTCCGCTCTACAACCCTATTCTGCTGTGGAGTGTAGGGAGAAGAATACTGGTGTTCAAGACCTTGATCACTGCAAAAGGTCTCAAAACGAGCATTTTTAAATTTTGTGCCATTATCACTGTGAATTTCTCTCATGGCCTGGGGTAGCTCGTTTTTCAACCTCAAGATCAAGTCTCGAACAAACTCGAAAGCCTCATCCTTGGTTCTCATGGAAAAGACCCAAGAATAGCGAGAAAAATTGTCCACAATCACAAGAACGTACCACTTCCCACCAACTGACATCACCCTAGAAGGACCAACTGTGTCCATGTGTAGCAACTCTCCAGGGTGAGTGGTCATCACTTGATTGACGGGCGGATGAGAAGTAGCAATCATCTTCCCGTGGCGACACGGATGGCAAACAAGGTCTTTTTCAAACTTCAATTTGGGCAATCCTCAGATTAGGCCAAGTGAGCTAAGTCTAGACAACAAGTCGAAGCTCAAATGTCCAAGTCTCCTATGCCACTTCCATAGATCAGAAGAAGGACCAGCTAACAAGCAACAAGAAGGGCCAAAAGGAAATCCAGAGAAATCGACCAAGAAAACTCGGTCATGAGGAACGATCCGACAAACCAGGTCTCCTCTGGAATCCAAAACTCGAGAACAACCCTCCTTGAAGCGAACTTCAAACCCCTCATCAAGAAGTTGCGAAACAGAGAGCAAATTAAAACCAAGATTCGAAACCAAAGCAACCTCTCTCAGGGTGAAGCGATTAGAAACTCTAACAGCACCAACACCACGTACCTTGCCCTTACCATTATCCCCAAATATGATGTATTCTTTGTGGCGCATTGGGGTGAGGCTGGAGAACCATTTGTCATTCCCGGTCATATGGCACGAATAACCGGAGTCCATGATCCACCTGTTCTCCAAGCCTCCAACCTGCACATCAGTAGTGAGACAAAGGGTGAGCAAATGTCTCAACACTGGGGTTAGCAAAGTGTGAAGCAAACCAGTGTCGAGCCATTTGCTCTACAGACGGATTAGCAAACTCAGGCAAAACGTATCCCCTATCCCGTCTACCGCGAGGCTGACGACCACCACCGCGAGGAAAGCGTGGTGCATCGTAACCTCCTCCAAAGCCTCGGTCCCGTGGTCCATAGCCGTACTGAGGACGACCAGGAGCACGACCGGCAAAGCGACCACCCGCTAGAGCACGGTAACCTCCACCGTCTCCCTGTTCTCCACCTACTCGGCGCCCCCAACATCTTGCCTACCACCATGCCGAGGAGGACCATGCACCCGAGCAGAGTACATGTCCGAGTTACGTCTCTCCTGCTCACGCCTCACAGCCCGCTTCCTCCTGAAGCAAAACTCCTCCAGGTGACCTTTTCTGTCACAGTACTTGCAGTGGTACCTCACCTCTCTCTTGGGAGGTGGAGGCCTCGCCTGCGGACGGGGAGGAGCAGCCCCCTTCTTCTGGGAAACCTAGGCTATGGCAGTAGGGAACGTATCGAGGGGATTCCTCAGCTAATTGGGCTTTGGAACCCAAACCTGCTTCTGTGGATGTGCTTTTTATTGTTCTTTCAGCACACCATCCATGGCATCAACAAGCAAAGGCTGTGTGCTCGTGCTAGCAGTGTTTAGAGCACTTGGAGCTCCAACAGCCTTGACGATCTTACCATACAGCTTGTCAAAGTCTGACTTCGTGTATGTGTAACCGAACCCAAAACCATCACCACGCTTAAACTGCTTGATCATCATGCCCAACTGCGACTCACTGCTAGAAACCCAACTCAGAATCGCCCTAAGATAGGTATTTTCATTCTCCAAGTTGGCTTTCTCTACCGTAAGATTATCCAAATCAGAAATTAAACCAGGGCAAACATGACAATCAATAGGTGGGCTAGATTCCCCGACCTTAGTCTTCCCTAAAGACTTAATCAAGGCATTCTTCTCATCTAGCTCCGACCTAAGCGTGGTACAAAGCTTACAGGCACCAAGCAGAACAGGCCTAGATCTATGCTCCTCTAACTCATAAACAACAGTGGCAAACTTAGACTGCAAAGAAGCTAGATCAGACTTAAAAATGGGAAACTCATTGCATTCAAGCACATCACTAACGATGGGAGCGTCATTGACCAGTTCAAGCTCATGCTTGGCCTTGGCTAGCTCATGAGACACGTCAGCAAGCGAAGTCTTAGCAACATCTAAGTTCGCGACGTTCTCATCATGCTTCGCACGGAGAGCAACAAGATCATTCATGTGAGATATGGAGCCAGCGCACTCATCCTCACAAGATTTCTCTCTAGCGCAAGCCAACTCAGCCCTAAGCTTTCTACGCTCTCTAGCTGCTTCCTTAAGCAGCCTCTTCTGGTTGTCGAGAGCGGCGTACAACTCCCTAACCTTCGTATCAAGCAGGTCAATCGTGGAGTTTACCTCTGAATCACTCTCGGATCCAGGAGAAGAGCCGTTGTGCGTCAGTGTAGCATGTCCACCTGGAGACGCACGAGCACCATTGGCTTCACCCGCCATGGTGCAGAAACCCTTGCGCCGACCGGCCGCCAAGCAAAGGCCGATGAAGGCGGTGGCATCCTTGTCCCATTTCTTCTTCTTCTTGTCATTGTCATCAGAGGTCGGTGAAGAAGAGCGGTCGGTGTCGGAGCTCTTGTTGAGGTCATTGAGCTACGCCAGGAAGGCCTTCTCCCGCTTCTTGGTCTTGTACTAGAAGAACTTCTTGAGCGACTCCTTGCCGAAGCGTCCTCCCCGGTCACGACTGCGGTGCTTGTGGCGCCGACGCTCCTTGTTGGAGCCTCCCTCATCGCGGTGGCGGTGGCGATAGTAATCAAAGTTATTGTTCTGGCCACCGCCGGACTTCTTGGGGCAGTCAGCGATGAAGTGGTTCAGATCGTCGCAGTGGTAGCACCCGTGGTTCTTCTTCCTCTGCCTGTTGTGGTAGACATGCTGGAACTTGTTGATGAGAAGGCACAAGTCGTCGTCGCCCAGCATCTTTAGCTGCTCATCTGTAACAGAAGGCAAAGAGGCAAGAGAAAAGCCAAGAGCAGAGTTAGCGTTAGAGCTCGATCCACCTGGGCCAGTCACAAGAACGATGCTCTTGGAAGGAGTGGCACCATTGAGCTTGGCTCGTGTCTGGTTATCCACCTCCGTGGCCTTGAGCTTGCTGAAAAGCTCATTTACGGTCAGAGTCTCACAACCTGCAGACTCGATGATCGTGTTCACCTTGAGATCCCACATAGAGCGGTCAAGTGCGTAGAGCAACTTGAGGGCCTTCTCATGCTCTGTGTACTCAAGGGCATCAGCAGATCTATTCGCATTGACTTTGTTCACAATCGATTGAAACCGACTGAACATGTCTCCAATGCTCTCACCCGGCCCCTGTGTGAAATTCTCATATTCACGCCGGTGAGTCTCGAACAGTCTGGCCTTCACCTGAGGTGTGCCCTTGTGGTAGTTCTCAATGCACGTCCAAACTTTGTGGGCTTCCTGAAAACCCTGGACGCGTGAGAACTCTGCACGAGAAATGCCAGCGAATAAGGCATTGATAGCCTTGGCGTTAGCCTCGTGCTCGGACACCTGAAGAGGAGAGGTCCGAACGGCAAGCACCTAGTACGCCTGGTTCTTGGTGATATCCCAGACCTCGGCTCCCATACTTTGCAAGAAGGCACGCATGCGAACCTTCCAATAAGCATAGTCCTTGCCGGAAAACACTGGGATCTTACCAAGATTCGCCATGGTCACCAAGTGATTTTCGAACCGGTTAAGGTACTGAAAACCTCAACCAAGCTCTGATACCAATTGAGGGACCGAAAGGGGCGACCAGAGGGGGGGTGAATGGGAGCCGATTAAAATTTCTTGCAATCGGAAAGATCACCTTAGCCCCAAGTGTACACCCAAATCCTCGAGTCCTAGGTGAAGCGTGGAGTAGCTATGGAAAAGCTAAACCAACACAAAACAACCCTAGGAACAAGCTAGGATGATAGCGGAAGCAATCACGTAGAACAGCACAAGAAGCAGTAGAAGAGAACGCATGGTATAACCCACTGGTTAATCCGACGCACTGATTCGAAAAGCGTCAGTTCAACCGATGAGCAGAGCCGGCAGCAGAAAAAGCAAGCACCGGTTGATCCGACGCAATGGTTTGAACTGCGTCGGTTCAACCGATGACTGACACCGGATGATCCGGCAAAATCAAGCTCGAGCGTCGGTGTTGTTGTCCAGAAAGTCCACAAAACAACCTTTGACTACACCGGTTAAACCAACGTTGGCACAATCAAGCACCGGTGTAGTTGTCTAGAGGAACACCAACTCGAAAAGTCTTGAGCACCGGTTAAACCGGTGTTGTGAAAACTCAATACACCGGTTAAATGAGTGAACTCTTGCACGTGGGGGCAGCTGGTGACCATGCACCGGTTAAACCAATGCTCGTGTAGCTAAAGCACCGGTGTAACTGAAGAACACCAGAAAACCCTAACTTAGAGAAAGACCTATACACCGGTTGATCCGACGCAAACAATTTCAAAGCATCGGTTCATCCGGTGCTAGATGAAACAGAGTCCAGAAATGCTTTCCAACCTGTGTTCTTTCAAAAACTCGATGATCGAGTGACCAAATCAAGTCCAAATCTCACCAAATTTTGTAGGCATGATCACAAGGGACTTGTGAATACGTCCACGGAAGGAATCGACGAATTACTCCATGGTTTGGGAGAAGTCAGCGAAATTCGAATCAAGATTGGGGTTTTCTCAAGAACACAAAAACTTCGATTCGTGGTGACTCATGATTTCAGAGGGTTTAGCACTAGGCTAGATGATTTTGAATCACTACAAAGAGTCACAAAAACATCAAGAAATAACTCTTCATCTCGTGCACAAGAATCGACCAAGGAAAATCGAAATTCATTCAAACAAAGCACAAGATGGATGAACTCGAATCGAAAACAAATGCCCGGAGGGCACAAGGAGGATTGGGCCTCCTTTCCCACACAATCTCAGTACAAAAATCTCAAGAATCCATACCTCTAATCCTAGAGAGGAGAGATGGAGCAGAGAGACAGAGAGGAGAAAGAGGGGCGGCGCCAGGGAGGAGGTGGTGTGGCTCGTTCTCTGTGGTTGGCGCAAGAGGGAGAGAGGAGAGGGTGAGGGGTATTTAAGGTGCCCAAGCAAGGGTCCAAAATACCCTTGACTCAAACTAGACGCTAAAATGCTCGTAGGGGCAAAACCGGAAATATGTACATGATCTCATCCGACGGCGGAGTTTCTTTCTTCGACTCGAAGCCTTCTCCGCGATGCCGCGATGTCGATGAAGATCCGGTTCGCGGTTTTGGGGGTCCGCGAAATCCGGGTAGGTGGCCGGTTTTGAGAAAACTGCCAAAACTCCACGCACGGGAAGATTCCCGCCTCCACGCCGTGGCCCTAGACGCTGTTCCTGCCTCGGCCTCCTGACGGCCCTAGACACCGCCCGACGCCCATCACCTCCTCGCCCGCAGCGAGGCCCTAGACGCCGTCGACGCCCGTCGCCTCCGTCAGTCCCGAGACCGACGCCTGTGCCTCCACGACTTGGCGTCTTCAACTGTCGTCCGCCTCTTTGGTTTTGTTGCGCAAACCAAGAAACCCACCTTCCGTCGTCGCTTGCGCCCTCGATCCAGGAGTGGACGCCACAGCTGCCGCCCGACCTGAGCTCCTGTCCCGGCTGCCCTTCACCGCCGTCCACCGCACGGTCCATCGGCCACCGCACCTCCACGGCAGCTCTCCGTCGACACTTGACGCCCGTGTACCTGCAATCCAAAGACCAAGCGCACGATCACACCGCACGGTCGACAATTCACTCATCACAAGCAGGATAGAGTACTCAACATTCCTCATTAGGCTACATCACGAACCATGCAATTAGTTCATTCGCTTGTATCATGTTGAACAACCATCCGACGAAAACTCAGCATAGATGTTTGGCAGATTTGTTTTAATTCTCAGGCTATCCATCTAACTCCAAGACTGATCATGTCTGGGTTGAAGCTACATACACTGGATCAGATAATGAGAGACACTTTGATCTATCAATCATACGACATTTGGAAAAAGGAATTTGATATGGAAGGAAAAATCAGTATGGGATAGCAGGGAAAGAACATACATGAATTGTATCATGCGGTTTCTCTTTGTAAACTTTTTTCCTTGTATTAACAGGAAGATGCCTTTTCATAACGTGTAGTTGTTAGGGCCATAAAACCCTGTCACGCCCGGAGTGATGAGAAGATGGATGTAGCCTCTTGGATGGAATTGGTGCTGATTTTGTCTTTCCGTGGAAGAAAAGCAAACCATCTCTTTATTTCCAAAGGTACGATATGAAACAAACTCCTCATCACAACGTCGCTGTACTTGTTTTATTAGCCGTTCATATGAGAAAGTCAGCTGAAAATTTCCTACTCCATATGAAAAGGTTATAATTTTTTCATGCAAATAAGTTCATAGTATTTCTTCTCACATGATGTTCTGATTGATTGGATGAAAAGTTGGAAACCGTGCTCTGACACCCATTTTTATTCACTCATGTGTGATGAAGGAAATAAACATTCTGTTTATTATATTAATTTCAAGACAATCCAAATGAAACAAACTACACATCATCCTGCTGAGTGCACTTGGTTAAGAATAATAATTTTGATTCAGCTGTCAGCACAGGCTTAGCTTGAAAGAGTTGATCCTTCAGTTATGTCAGCAACGTTGTTCCCGGCTTAGAGGCATTTCTGGAGGACGTTCACCACATCTCTTGGTTGGTGTCTACTTGATTACCACCACCAACCCTCACTTGGGACTTCTGACCATTTACATGAGCCTAACAGGTCTACTGAAATCTGAATTATGCCAAATGCGTCAGGTAGCACATCACAAACACACCAAAGTTCACCTTGTGGCTGAGAATCATGTAGCCTTTGCATCGAGAACGTCCAAGGCACAGGCAGCATTTTTTCCACACTAAACCACCCCACCATCGCCATGACATAGCAGCAATCGCTTACCTGTGTTGAGGTCAGGCAGAGGCTCTTCGGAGTCCTCTGCTACATGAGCACGCTCGAGCCAAGACATGGATTTTGTTCCCAATTCCTCTCAAACTCACTACAGTGGTAGCCTCACTCAGCTCTACGCCTCCTTTTTTTTCTTTCTATTTTGCATTCTCTTTCATCCAGAATATCGAATCATGGAAATTATCTTCTGGCTCTCATCCTTTCTACCCTGCCCCTGTAAACCACTGTACAAAGGCAGTGTCACTCTGCTCTACGCTCCTTTTTATTATGTAGTTTTGTTCAATACATTTTACAACGTGTTTGTAAATGAATGTGGTTGATCCCTCTGACCACAGTCAGATGATGATTCCATTAATTCCAAAAAACTTTTGGCCAAATTTATTCCTCAAATTGGATCAATGAGTCCATCATGCATGGGGCACTTCTCCATCTTCTTTTTCATCATGCATTTCAGGCTGAGAGTGTAATTTATGCCCCTGTGCTGGAAACACTTGTCGGGCTACACATTGGGGGTGTCCAAGTACACATAGCACTCTTGCTGGTGTAAACCGCTGAGGGTGTAATTACGAGATCAGTAGGCATCTCTACAGCTGTGCCGAGTGGTTTTAGTAAACGTTAGCGTTGCTAAACAAGGGTGTTGACAGCTCCGAGCCCTCTGCAGCACCTCTTGCCTGAAACCAAGGTATGATTTTGTTCCCATTTTCCCAAGACCTCTCAAGCCCTAAAATTCTTCTAGGATTATATTCTTCCATTCTTTGGTTTGTAAGCACAGCAACAAACCATGGACATTAATCATTGGCTCTCTCCCTTCAGTAGTAGTCTTACTCTGCTACTAATATATGTGGGGTTGAAGCACAAAGTGCTTTTCGTTCATGTAGTTCAGGGTGATACTGGTCTATATTTTACAGTTCGATGCTTTTCCTCGGCATGGAGGGCTATATATGATGATAAGTTGTAGCCCTCTTGGATGACATTCACTACTACATAATCAATTTTCACCATCTGCTTTTGAATTCATGAGGAAAAGACAGGCAGTGATAATGTATCACGTCACTGTCGGTCTGAATAATTATATTGCCGGTTGTTGTATCCTTTTAAAAACCTGCGTAATAAGTAGATAACGTACGGTGGTAAAAAAATTTTACCCAAGCAACTACTAGCAATATTCCATCACAATGGTCAACGCACGAGACTTTTCACTGAAATAAGGAACTGTGACTAGTATGTTGATGTTATTATGTTGCATTAACTTTTCTATATCTTGTATGTCACACTACTACATAAATGGTTTTAGGAGCGGATAAAATATTTTGTAGGGGCGGGTACGGCACATACCTGCCCCTGCTTTTCGCTACTAGAAATATTGTTTGTAGGGTGGGTAATGTGCCCGCCCCTAGAGATTCATTTCTTGAGGCGGATCACCGTGTCACCCGCCCCTAGTAATTGATTTGAAAAACAAAAAGGGGCAAATCCATAACGTCAGTGGTTGAGGCCCCACCGCCCGTTGCACCGCTCGCCGACGCCAGAGCCCAGGGAGCTTCTCGAGTAGGAGGGCATGGCTGAGGCGGCGCATGGCGGGGAGGAGCGTGCGTCGAGGCAGGTGGCCCTATCAGATAACCTACAGTGGAAAAGGGTTACCACCGGCTCAAGTTGCCATTGGGTACTCGATACCCTTACCCAAATTCATACCCGTTGTATTTGGATAGGGTATGGATTACCTATCTTAACTTGGATATGGGTAGGGTATATATAGATAATACCCATTTTCCCCACGTACCCATTAGTTAGTTCTTCTTTTCTATTCTCCTATGTTTTGTAGCTCTACTCTTGACGTGGGGCCCACGTGTAGGTGTAGCTACACTGCTTTGCACAAAGTAGTTTGCTATTTACACCGAGGTTTTTAGTCAATTTTGATACTTTTATAGTGTGAATGCGAGGTTTTTTCCGGGGTCCGGCTCTTTGACATGGGGCCCATGTGTAGGTTTAGCCACTGCTATGCGGAGAGTAGCTGCAACTCATACTGAGTCATCTCTAACAAATTTCAACCAATTTCGATAACAAATTTCAACTCATACGGAGAGTTTTTATTTTTAGGGTTCGGCTCTTGATGCGGGGCCCACATGAAGATTTAGCCATACCTCTTTGCAGAGAGTAGCTGGAAGTCGTACTGAGTCATCTCTAGCAAATTTCAATCAATTTCGATAAAATTTTATAGTGTGAACGTAAGGTTTTATTTACAGGGTCCGGCTCTTGATGCGGGGTCCACATGAAGATCTAGCCATACCGCTCTGCAGAGAGTAGCTGGAAGTCATACTGAATCATCTCCAACAAATTTCAATCAATTTCAATAAAATTTTATAGCGTGAATGCGATGTTTTATTTTTAGAATCCGGCTCTTGACATGGGGAGTGGGGACTTATAGGTCTATTGACTATACATTGGATTATCCATACTCGTTGGGTAATTATCCACTTATTTGGGTATAGATTAATTGAGGATGGGTAACTTATGGGTATGGACGTGGATAATCCGTTCCCTCCCCAACGGCAACGTGACCTAGGGGTGATGCTACAGTGTTGTTGCCTGGTGCACGTGCACCATGGTAAAAAAGAAAATTACCGCTTGTTGACGCTAATCTGGTCAACACATAAGTACTAGAACGTGCAAATCGCAAACGATCGCAGCATCAGCGAAGGACGCCGACGAGTAGTCAGACAGGTCACGCCAACCGATCAGACCGGTTGGACGCATTAAATTTTATTGCCATATAAATTATATTAGCTTTCTTCTATCTAATGGAAGATGAACCAGGGTTGAATCTAACCTACCTTCGCCCCTGACGTGTGACCGCCGGCTGGTAGGTGTTCTATTTTAAACAAATCTCAAATATTAGTTGCAATGTTAGGTTATCGTTGGGTCATAGGTTTAGGGCAGCCCCAATGTGGTGAAAAGGTGGCATTAGGCAATAAATGCAGTGGCAATAACCATCGTGGAGCTGTCTCTAAGAGAAAAAGCGTTAAGGTGTACAACAAGCTTAGGGTGCAGCTATAATAAGAAACTAGGTGATTCTCCGCGCGTTGCTGCGGTTATTTGAGAGAGCTTTTCGGTAGATTTTTGTGTGGGACATAGTATTGATTTTCTCCCGTTCTTGACTTCTTGCTACTTAGAAAGGCAACATAATAATATATGAATGAAGAAGAACTTTGTGCAGTAGCCACCAGTCATCTCGTCCATGACACCGCCGCCGCCGTTACCATCGTCGTCTTGGTGGAGGACATCAGACTGCGCGCTACCGCTTGTTCCCTCGTCATCGTCGCTCTCCATGACATCGACGTTCCCAACAGCGTGATCGTCGAAGATGTCATAGTTGCTCGGACACGATTCGTCTGGTCCCGGGACAGCTTTCTCGGCGGCAGCGGTGGCGGCCTGCTGCTGCTTCTTCCTCTGTCCCTTCTTCGCCTTGCTGGTGACCCTGATGCGCGAGAGCACGGCGCAGACTATTTATAGGGCTGGACAGAAAATACAAGGACCATGCAAAGGAATGAATGTCTTGTTAGTGGAGCACTTGAGCCTTATGTTAATGTTAATGCCACTACGGTGACTGTTTGCATCTGTGTTGGTGGAGATTGAAGGAAGATTAAGTGGGCTGTTGATATTGATTGTTGGTATTTGGTGGAAGATGATGTGTGCCGACGTGGATTGCTAAGGATTGAGAGAAATCAGAGCGCATGGCGGTTGGTATTCCTTGAATGGATGGTTAAGATATAGTTGTGTACCTGAGATCGAACGGCTGAAACAAAAAAGGTGATGTGACTCAATGTGGTTTCAGAGAAATCGCAATCAATAATCATAAGTGGAGAGCTTTTTTATAAGAGATACAGATAAACAAACAATTTCTCTCTCCTCTTCTTTTGCTCTCACCGCTTTCTGCGCATGGCCTGCAGACTGCATGCTTCATTCTGGATTTTTTTTATTCGTTGATGGACCCTACATCTAATGTCAATTTAAACCTCAACCATTGTGAGAGATACAACAACAATTGCCAACTGACTCATGGGCCCATCTTAAAGTTAGGTTGGGCAATAACCATTGCCCTTGCCCATGCACCAGGGAATCATACCATGTTAGTCCTTTTACCTCTTGTCTCAGAGACTTAGATCATGCTTGACTGCTATTAAAAGTTTACGATTGACTTTCCAGTAGAATGTACCATTACCAGAGCAGCATGGCTCGGACAAGACTCGACAGCCCTTGAAGGCAGTAGTGGACAACTCGGTAGTTACGCATGGTAGCCATATGAAGCCACCATGCACCAAGATGAACTCGTCGGGTTTTCAATTAAGTTCAGAAATGCACAAGGCTGTTGGACAGGCCGAACTTTCTACTAGCCCACAAAACTGCAGAAGCGGTACTGCTTCCAAGTTGATGCCTCCTGCTTGAGCCTGCAGAATCACGTAGGCCGAAGCTCTGCAGATGCAGCACAGTCTTCCTTGGAGTAGCATAGGGTTTTGTTCCCAATACCTCTCATACCAAGAGAAGTGGTAGTCATGCTCTGCTTTACACCTCCCTTTTTATTTTGCTTTGGCTTTTATCTAGATTATCGGAGCATGGAAATTAACTTATGGCTCTCTTCCTTTCACCCCTGCCTCTGTGAATCACTATAGCGGTAGTGTCACTCTACTCTTCCCTCCTTTTATATTGTGTGGCTTGGTTGGGTGCATTTTACAATGCTATCCTGAATGAATATGGTCGATACCCCAGCTAGCGTGATCGACCACAGTCAGACCCATGGTTCCATTAATTCCTAGTCACTTTTCCTGAGGAATGAGCAGTACTCACTCGTGGCTGTGATGAGTGAATTGTCAACCGTGCAGTGTGATCGTGTGCTTAGTCTTTGGTTGCAGGTACACGGGCGTCGAGTGTCGACGGAGAGTTGCCGTGGAGGAGCTCAGGCCGGGCGGCAACTGTGGCATCCACTCTTGGATCGAGGGCGCAAGCAGCGACGGATGTCGGGTTTCTTGGTTTGCGCCACAAAACCAAGCTGGCGGACGGCGGTTGAAGACGCCAAGTCGTGGAGGCACGGGCGTCGGTCTTGGAAATGGCGGAGGAATGGGAGTCGACGGTGTCTAGGGCCTCGCTGCGGGTGAGGAGGTGACGGGCGTCGAGCGGCGTCTAGGGCCGTCAGAAGACCGAGGCGGGAACGGCGTCTAGGGCCACGGCGTGGAGGCGGGAATCTTCTCGCGCGTGGAGTTTTGGCGGTTTTCTCAAAACCGGCCGCCTACCCGGGTTTCGCGGACCCTCCAAAACCGCGGATTGGATCTTCATCGACGTGGCGGCATCGCGAGAAGACTTCATTTCGAAGAAAGAACCTCAGCCGTCAGATGAGATCGTGTACAGGTCTGACCGGTCTGGGCGCGGCTGGGTATTTAAGTCCCCACTCACCTGCCCGTGGGAGTTGAGTCTCTTGAGTCCTTTTCTGTTTTCTCCTTCCCCTTCCTCCTGCTCCAGGTTAGGGCCAAGGTCTCCAACGCAAAGGAGGATTAGGTTATAGCTAATCTCTCTAATCAAGAGGGTGGATGATAGGGTGGTAGGCTCTAGCCTTGTATAGGTGAATTCCTTTGAGATTCATGAATGAAATCGGTTTAAGATTCACCCTTGTGTGCTGAGTTTTCGTCCTCCCCTTCCTCCCTTGCGTTTTTGGGCTCGAATTCTCCTCTTTTGGTGTGTTTTGTGTTTGAAGGAGACAAGCCCTTGGATTCGTGTTTTGCTGAACTCATTGTGATGATTCTAATCCATCTAGCTTAGTGGCAAAACCCCAAGAATCGTGAGTTCTCACGAATTGGAGTTTTTCATGTTCTTGAGTAAACCCCAATCCACTTCGATCTTCCCTCGAATTCTCAAGTTCCTTTAATCTTTTGTGAGAGTTCTCTTGGGAATATGTTTACGGGATAGTTGTGAAGGTATCCTCCAAGTTTCATTGGATTTGGACTTCGTTTGCTCAAGATTCAACATTTGAAGACTTGTTCACGGGCTCTCTGGGAGCAACCGGTCTGACCGGGGTGCTGCACCGGTCTGACCGGTCCCTGGCTGTGAGGTTTGCAGATTTTCTCGTTCGCTTCCGTGTTTTCTCTCGCTCATTTCTAGGGTCTATTTGTGTTGGTTTAGCTCTTCCATAGCTATTCCACACTTCACCTAGAACTCTAGGGGTTGGGTGCGCAATTGGGAGATAGGCCATACTTTTGCTTCGGTGAAAGTTTTAATCGGCTCCCATTCACCCCCCACTCTTGTTGCCTTTTCGGTCCCTCAATTGGTATCAGAGCTTGGTTAACGTTTTCATTACCCTAACCGGTTCGAAAACCATTTGGCGACCATGGCGAGTGTTGGTAAGATCCCTGTGTTTACCGGCGAGGACTATGCCTACTGGAAGGTTCGCATGCGGGCATTCTTGCAGAGCTTAGGAGCCTAGGTTTGGGATATAACCAAGAATCTGGCTTACGAGGTGCTTGCCATTCGGACCACTCCTCTGCAAATGACCGAGCACGAGGCTAACTCCAAGGCTTTCAATGCCTTGTTCGCTGGCATTTCTTGTGCGGAGTTCTCACGCGTCCAGGGTTTTCTGGAAGCCCACAAGGTTTGGACGTGCCTTGAGAACTACCATGAGGGCACACCTCAGGTTAAGGCTAGGCTTTTCAAGACTCACTGGCGTGAATATGAGAACTTCACACAGGGGCCGGGTGAGAGCATTGGCGACATGTTCAGTCGGTTTCAATCGATTGTGAACAAAGTCAGTGCGAACAGATCTGCTGATGCCCTTGACTACACAGAGCATGAGAAGGCTCTCAAGTTGCTCTACGCACTTGACCGCTCTGTGTGGGATCTCAAGGTGAACACGATCATCGAGTCTGCAGGCTATGAGACTCTAACCGTGAACGAGCTCTTTAGGAAGCTCAAGGCCACTGAGGTGGATAACCAGACACGAGCCAAGCTCAATGGTGCCCCTCCTTCCAAGAGCATCACTCTTGTAACTGGCTCAGGTGGATCGAGCTCTAGCGCTAACTCTGCTCTTGGCTTTTCTCTTGCCTCTTTGTCTTCTGTTACAGATGAGCAGTTAGAGACGCTGGGCGACGACGACTTGTGCCTCCTCATCAACAAGTTCCAGCGTGTCTACCACAACAGGCAGAGGAGGAAGAACCCCGAGTGCTACCACTGCGGCGATCCGAACCACTTCGTCGCCGACTGCCCCAAAAAGTCCATCGGTGGCCAGAAGAACAACTTCAACTACTACCGCGACCGCGACCGCGATGAGGGAGGCTCCAACAAGGAGCGTCGGCGCCACAAGCACCGCAGTCGTGACCGGGACAAGGGAGGGTGCTTCGACAAGGAGTCGCTCAAGAAGCCCTTCTAGTACAAGGCCAAGAAGCGGGAGAAGGCTTTCTTGGCGCAGCTTAGCGACCTCGACAAGAGCTCCGACACCGACCGCTCTTCTTCACCTACCTCCGATGACGATGACAAGAAGAAGAAGAAGAGGGACAAGAAAGCCACCGGCTTCATCGACCTTTGCTTGGCGGCCGGTCGGCGCAAGAGTTTTTGCACCATGTCGGGCGAGGCCAATGGTGCTCATGCGTCTCTAGGTGGACATGCTACACCGACGCACGACGACTCTTCTCCTGGATCCGAGAGTGATTCAGAGGTAAACTCCACTATCGACCTGCTTGATACTGAGGTTAGTGAGTTGTACGCCGCTCTCGACAATCAGAAAAGGCTGCTTAAGGAAGTAACTAGAGAGCGTAAGAAGCTTAGGGCTGAGCTGGCTTGTGCTAGAGAGAAATCTGGTGAGGATGAGTGCGCTGGCTGCATATCTCACATGAATGATCTTGTTGCTCTCCGTGCCAAGCATGATGAGAACATTGCGAACTTGGATGTTGCCAAGACTTCACTTGCTGACGTGTCTCACGAGCTAGCCAAGGCCAAGCATGAGCTTGAATTGGCCAAGGATGCTCCTATTGTTAGTGATGTACTTGAATGTGATGAGTGCTCCATCTTTAAGTTTGATCTAGCTTCTTTGCAGTCTAAGTTTGCTGCTGTTTTGTGTGAGCTAGAGGAGCTTAGGTCTAGGCCTGTTCTGCTTGGTGCTTATAAGCTTTGTCCCACGCTTAGGTCGGAGCTAGATGAGAAGAACGCTTTGATTAAGTCTTTGGGGAGGACAAAGGTCGAGGAGTCTAGCCCACCTAATGATTGTCTTGTTTGCCCTGGTCTGATTCCTGATTTGGATGATCTTGCAGTAGAGAAAGCCAACTTGGAGAATGAGAACACATATCTTAGGGCGATTCTTAGTTGGGTTTCTGCTAGTGAGCCGCAGTTGGGCATGATGATCAAACAGTTTAAGCGTGGTGACGGGTTTGGAGTCGGTTACACCTACACGAAGTCAGACTTTGACATGTTGTATGGTAAGATCGGCAAGGCTGCTGGAGTTCCGAGTGCTCTAAACACTGCTAGTACGAGCACGCAGCCTTCGCTTGTTGACCCCGTGGATGGTGTGCTTAAAGAACCATCAAAAGCACCTCCACAGAAGCAGGTTTGGGTTCCAAAGCCCAATGAGCTGAGGAATCCCCTCGATACGCTCCCTGCTACCGCAGCCCAGGTTGCCCAGAAGAAGGGGGCTGCTCCTCCCCGTCCAAAGGCAAGGCCTCCATCTCCCAAGAGAGAAGTGAGGTACCACTGCGAGTACTGTGACAAAGACGGTCACCTAGAGGAGTTTTTCTTTAGGAGGAAGCGGGCTGTGAGGCGTGAGCAGGAGAGACGTAACTCGGACATGTACTTTGCTCGGGTGCATGGTCCTCCTTGGCGTGGTGATAGGCAAGATGCTAGGGCGCACCGTGTAGGTGGAGGACAGGGAGACGGTGGTGCTTACCGTGCTCCAGCGAGTGGCCGCTTTGCCGGTCGTGCTCCTGGTCGTCCTCAGTATGGCTATGGACCACGGGACCAAGGCTTTGGAGGAGGTTATGGGACACCATGCTTTCCTCGCGGTGGTGGTCGTCAGCCTCGCGGTAGACGGGACGGGGGAAATGTTTTGCCTGATTTTGCTAAGCCTTCTGTAGAGCAAATGGCTCGACACTGGTTTGTTTCACACTTTGCTAACCCCAGTGTTGAGACATTTGCTCACCCTTTGTCTCACTACTGATGTGCAGGTTGGAGGCTTGGAGAACAGGTGGATCATGGACTCCGGTTGTTCGCGCCATATGACCGGGAATGACAAATGGTTCTCCAGCCTCACCCCGATGCGCTCAAAGGAGTACATTGTATTCGGGGACAATGGAAAAGGAAGGGTACATGGAATTGGCGTTGTTCGTGTTTCTGATCACTTTACCCTGAGAGAAGTTGCTTTGGTTTCGAACCTTGGGTTCAATTTGCTCTCTGTTTCGCAACTTCTTGATGAGGGATTTGAAGTTCGCTTCAAGGAGGGTTGTTCTCGTGTATTAGATTCCAGGGGAGATTTGGTTTGTCGGATTTTACCTTGCGATCGGATTTTCTTGGTTGACTTCTCTGGAACTTCTCTTGGTCCTCCTTGTTGCTTGGTGGCTGGTCCTTCTTGACTTGTGGAAGTGGCATAGGAGACTTGGACATTTGAGCTTTGACTTGTTGTCGAGACTTAGCTCACTTGGCCTGATCCGAGGATTGCCCAAATTGAAGTTTGAGAAGGATCTTGTTTGCCATCCGTGGCGCCACGGGAAGATGGTTGCCACCTCTCATCCGCCTGTTAATCAAGTGATGACCACTCACCCTGGAGAGTTGCTACATATGGACACAGTTGGTCCTTCTAGGGTGATGTCGGTTGGTGGGAAGTGGTACGTTCTTGTGATCGTGGATGACTTTTCTCGCTATTCTTGGGTCTTTTTCATGAGAACCAAGGATAAGACTTTTGATTTTGTTCGAGACTTGATCTTGATGTTGAAAAACGAGCTGTCCCAGGCCATGAGAGCGATTCGTAGTGACAATGGCACAGAATTCAAAAATGCTCGTTTTGATACCTTTTGCAGTGATCAAGGTCTTGAACACCAGTACTCTTCCCCCTACACTCCATAGCAGAATGGAGTTGTAGAACGGAAGAATCGGACGTTGGTTGAGATGGCTAGGACGATGCTCGATGAGCATAGGACTCCTAGAAAGTACTGGGCTGAGGCAGTTAACACCGCTTGTTATGTGTCCAATCGTATTTTCTTGCGTGCTTTCATGCACAAGACTTCTTATGAGTTGCGATTTGGACGCCAGCCCCGTGTTGACCATCTCAGAGTTTTCGGTTGCCGGTGTTTTGTGCTAAAGGAAGGAAATCTTGATATGTTTGAGTCTCGATCATCTGACGGCATTTTTATCGGTTATGCTTCTCACTCTAGAGCTTACCGTGTGCTGATTATTGATACTAACATCGTCATAGAGACTTATGAAGTCACTTTCGACGAGACTGCACCGTGCAATTCTTCTGTCTTTGAGGTTGCAGGAGATGATGAGCTCGGCACCCCCATCTTTGAAGATGAGGAGGAAGAAGCTGTGGAGGGTGATGCTGAGGCTACCACGCGTGCTGTGGACCCAGCCGCCTCCGCCACGAGCTCGGACGATGATGACGGCCCCGACCCGACTACATCTACTTCCCGGGGGGCCGATCGAGCAGGTGACTCAGCCTTCACCAGCTGCACCTGAGGAGACACCAGTTTTGGTTAAGGAGGAGGCAAATTCGACAAGGGAAGCACCACAACACATTCAGTGTCGTCATCCACCTCAACAGATGCTAGGTGACCTCAACGAGCGAGTCACAAGGTCCAAGGTAACATGTATCCCTGGCTTTGCTCATTCAGCGTTTGTTGCCTCTTTCGATCCCAAAGATGTTGGACACGCACTTTCTGACTCCAATTGGGTCAATGCCATGTATGAGGAACTCGAAAATTTTGAAAGGAATCAGGTTTGGGTTTTGGTTGAGCCTCTGCCTGCTTGTAATCCCATTGGAACCAAGTGGGTTTTCAAGAACAAGCAAGGTGAAGATGGGTTGGTAGTGCGAAACAAGGCTCGACTTGTAGCCCAGGGGTTTTGTCAAAAGGAAGGGATAGATTATGAGGAAACTCTTGCCCCGGTAGGACGCTTAGAAGCGATTCGAATCTTTCTTGCATTTGCTGATTCCAAGGGTTTTAAAGTTTTCCAAATGGATGTGAAATCTGCCTTCTTGAATGATTTTATTGAAGAGGAAGTGTATGTGAAACAACCCCCTGGTTTTAAAAATCCCAAGTTTCCAAACCGAGTTTACAAACTATAGAAAGCTCTTTACAGTTTGAAACAGGCGCCTAGAGCTTGGTACGATAGGCTTAAAAACTTCTTGCTTGCTCAAGGTTTTAAAATAGGATGTGTTGATAAAACCTTATTTCTCATGCGCTCTTGCTCTGACTTTTTGTTGGTTCAGATATATGTGGATGATATCATCTTTGGTGGCTCTTCTCATGCTCTTGTCTCCAAGTTTTCTGAGCAAATGTCCAGGGAGTTCGAGATGAGCATGATGGGTGAGCTACAGTTCTTCCTCGGGCTGCAGATCAAGCAAACTCCTTAGTGCACGTTCGTCCATCAAGCCAAGTATACCAAGGACTTGCTGTGGAAGTTCGACATGAGTGACTTGTCTCCTCAGCCGACTCCGATCAGCACATCGACGGCGCTTGATGCAGACTTGGATGGCGAGGCGGTGGACCAGAAGGAGTACAGGAGCATGATTGGCTCTCTCCTGTACCTAACGGCGACCCGACCGGACATTCAGTTCAGGGTCGGCCTCTGTGCACGATATCAGGCTTCACCGCGCACCTCCCACAAGCAAGTGGTGAAACACATCTTTAGGTAACTCAAGTTCACTCCTGAATTCGGTCTTTGGTATTCTGTGGATTCATCTCTTGTTTTGGTTGGTTTTTCGAATGCCGATTTTGGTGGGTGTCTGCTGGATCGCAAGTCGACTTCCGACACCTGTAACTTTCTCGGTACATCGTTGGTTTCGTGGTCCTCTCGCAAGCAAGCTAGTGTAGCGCTTTCTTCCATAGAAGCCGAATATGTTGCCGCTACTAGCTGCTGCTCTCAGATTCTTTAGATGAAACAAACCTTACAGGATTATGGGTTGAGTTTTGGTAGGGTTCCCATCTTTGTAGACAACATGTCCGCCATTAGCATTGCAAAGAACCCTGTCCTACACTCCAGAACCAAACACATAGATATTCGGTTCCACTTCCTGCGAGATAACCATGAGAGAGGCCACATAGACATGATCCATGTCCCTTCAGAGAGGCAAACCGCAGATATCCTCACCAAACCACTTGAGCAGGACACCTTTGCTCGCTTGCCAGGGGAGCTTGGGGTTTGTTACCCCTTTTGATCGCTGACTTCTCTTTGGTTAGTTTTTTTCTAGGTCTTTGTTTTTGTTTCTCTTCGCTTTCTAGCTTCTGATAGATGCATTTGCATTGTACATGTTTGCATTTCGCATTGCTTCACTACACTGGCATTCTTGTATACACTGTTATGATCCTCTAGTGCTTGCTAGTGTAGTTTCTTAGACTTGATCATGTATAGCTTGCTCTTCAGTATATGTCATATCAACTGAGTTAAGCTATTTTGATTTGAAAATCTGAAAACATGATCACCCTGTCTTGGCTACTGGCATGTTAGGTTGTATTGATATGCTTTGCTATCCTATTCATGCTAGTGTGGCTATCTTTGACATGAGCTAAAATTGTTAAAATTATTTAATATATGTCTGAAATGAAATGAAAAGATCCAGGTGGGATTGATTGTCGTACTGATCGAGCTTTCGGGACGGCTCACATAGCACTAGTGAGAACCCGGGCAAGTCTGTGCATGACTGAAGCGAGTGCCTTAAGCTTATGACTGCCCTTGGCATAGGCTTGATCTCGCTGCTAAGTAAAGCATGACAAGCTTTCAACCCCTGGCAGAATCACTTGCTTGATATAACCTGTTAACTTTTCATTCAAATGCAAGTTTTGAGATGTAGAATTGATTCATGGTAAAATATATTGGCTGCTTTGGATCACCCTATATGAGTTTGATAAGCACTGCTTTCTTTCTCCTACATGCTGTTGCTAGATCATGGGTGATGCTTTTATTTTTGCTGAACTGAACTTGCTAGCTCTAGACTTGATTGATATACCCTGTTGAGCTAGATTCAGTTCCTGTTTATGAAGCACACATGCCTGTCACTAGATGATCATATCTTTGTATGCCTGAATGTTTCACTTACACCCTCTGCACGACATTCATTGCATAGCATGATTTCAGGGTGAGATTTAGGCATATTTTAGGCTTGATGTGTGCATGTGCCAACAAGGGGGAGAATTTTTAGGAGAAGTGATCGAACAAGGGGGAGACTTGAGACTTGTTTGATTTTTGAAAATTTTGTTGCGCACAGGGCTTTGAGAGTGCATCATTTTGGGAGAGTTGCACTTGTGGAAGGAAAAGCCTTTGCATGGGGAGTGTCTGCTTTGTTTTTGGCTCCTGAGTTTTCCTCGTTTTCCCTCCGCTTCTTGCATGACTGCGTCGAGCTTTACCTCTGTCTTTGAGGAGTCATGTTTTGGCTTTTGATCGATTGCGTCGAGCCGTTGCCCTTGTCTTAGGGAATCGATCTTTGCTTGAGTAAGTGATTGTTCTTGCCTTTCTAGCTTTTTGTCACTTGCTTGAGTTCTTCACTTTCTTCTTGCCACTTTTTATTTTTCACTTCTCTAGTTACAGGTGGTGTGTTGACAATGCACTCATCAAGGGAGAGATTGAGGAATGAGCAGTACACACTCCTGGCTGTGATGAGTGAATTGTCAACCGTGTGGTGTGATCGTGTGCTTGGTCTTTGGTTGCAGGTACACGGGCGTCGGGTGTCGACGGAGAGTTGCCGTGGAGGAGCTCAGGCCGGGCGGCAGCTGTGGCGTCCACTCCTGGATCGAGGGCGCAAGCAGCGACGGATGGCGGGTTTCTTGGTTTGCGCCACAAAACCAAGCTGGCGGACGGCGGTTGAAGACGCCAAGTCGTGGAGGCACGGGCGTCGGTCTCGGGACTGGCGGAGGAACGGGCGTCGACGGCGTCTAGGGCCTCGCTGCGGGCAAGGAGGTGACGGGCGTCGGGCGGCGTCTAGGGCCGTCAGAAGGCCGAGGTGGGAACGGCGTCTAGGGCCACGGTGTGGAGGCGGGAATCTTCTCGCGCGTGGAGTTTTGGCGGTTTTCTCAAAACCGGCCACCTACCCGGGTTTCGCGGACCCTCCAAAACCGCGAATTGGATCTTCATCGACGTGGCGGCATCGCGGAGAAGACTTGTGTGCTGAGTTTTTGTCCTCCCCTTCCTCCCTTGTGTTTTTGGGCTCGAATTCTCCTCTATTGGTGTGTTTTGTGTTTGAAGGAGACACCCTTGGATTCGTGTTTTGCTGAACTCGTTGTGATGATTCTAATCCATCTAGCCTAGTGGCAAACCTCCTGGAATCGCGAGTTCTCACGAATTGGAGATTTTTCACGTTCTTGAGTAAACCCCAATCCACTTTGATCTTCCCTCGAATTCTCAAGTTCCTTTAATCTTTTGGAAGAGATCTCTTGGGGATATGTTCACGAGACAGTTGTGAAGGTATCCTCCAAGTTTCGTTGGATTTGGACTTTGTTTGCTCAAGATTCAACATTTGAAACCTTGTTCACGGGCTCTCTAGGAGCAACCGGTCTGATCGGTCCAACCGGTCTGACCGGGGTGCTGCACCGGTCTGACCGGTCCCTGGCTGTGAGGTTTGCAGATTTTCTCGTTCGCTTCCGTGTTTTCTCTCGCTCGTTCCTAGGGTCTATTTGTGTTGGTTTAGCTCTTCCATAGCTATTCCACACTTCACCTAGAACTCTAGGGGTTGGGTGCGCAATTGGGAGATAGGCCGTACTTTTGCTTCGGCGAAAGTTTTAATCGGCTCCCATTCATCCCCCTCTGGTCGCCTTTTCGGTCCCTCATCCCCCCCCCCAACAAATTTTCATTGCTCACATTGGGTCCATGAGTTAGCGGTGCTACTAATATATCTGGGGTTGAAGCTCAACTTTCATTGGGCTCCTGTCCGTGCTTTTTCATCATGCGTTTTGGCTGAGAATGGTCTAAGTTCTACTGTTTTCAGTGTTTTTAAGAAGAGGAAATACATTGAATGCATGATTACCGAGGATAGAAACACTTTGAAATTGTTTGAGTCCAGCCTTCTTGTTTCTTTGTTACCCATATTCGATCTGAAAATAGTTTAGAAAAAACATTTTTGATTGATGAAAAACTCATTGCACCTATAACTTTAAATACTGATGTTTATTGATTAAAATGATCCTTCTCATGGATGCTAAAAAAAGGCTAACATGCAACCAGATCCATAACCATGACTTTTAGTATTTCAGGATACATCACGAACCATCCAATTAGTTCATTTGCATGTTTTATATTGAATAACCATAAGCAGAAAACTCAGCATGGATGTTTGGCAGATTTGTTTTAATTCTCAGGCTAATAAACTTCAAGAGTCAAAACTGGTGATGTCTGGGTTGAAGCTACTGTGGATCAGATGAAACACACTTGATTAAGAGTTTGATCCATCAACCATATGACATTTGTAAAAAGGAATATGATATGGAAGGAAAAATCAGTACAGGATTACAGGGAAAGAACACAACATTGATGGAGGAGCCACCACTAGCACAACCACAGCATGTTGATGTCAGCAGGCCCTCAGGCCTTAGTTGCAGCATCTGGTAAATCTCCCTGCTAATAACACGTTCACAGTGTCATAACTCTTTTATGTAGTTATTAGGTTTGATAGAGCATCAATAAAAATATATTTTCTAGAAAGTTGAGAAAAAACACAACAACCTGGTGCAATAATGTGGCTGTGGGTGAGAAACTTGGGAATATAAATTCACGAAACATGCTGACAAAGGACATTTTTGCAGTTAAGAGAAGAGTAACTATGTATCCATGCACCTTCCAATCATATTTTCGTGTTCAATTCATGGTCTACATATATATTAGTTGTCGACTTGTAATCTTTTGCGTGTTGGTCAGACTTTTAGGGTTCGGCATATTCCAGTTTTCACACGTGCATGATTTCAGATCCTAGCATATATCCTGCAAGGATTTAGGCATCGAAGAATGTCAGCATCACTGAATGGCAAGATCCTTGAAGTTCATTATTTTGAGACGCATTAGCCTTGGAATGCAACTGAGAAGACATTAATTACCCTTGCCTTGCTATTCCACTTGATCATTTCTTCCCTTCTTAACCAATGAACCAGAGTATGAAGACTGCTCAGAATGTACTAGCGATGATGCATGGCACTCTCACTGTTCGCAAGATGGTGTTACATTTCTGGACAGACCTCAACTTGGGAAGTTAAGGAGCTAGTAAATTACGATTAGAAGGACAGACCTCAACTTGCATGACACTCTCACTGTTCGCAAGATTAGAAGCTAGTAAATTACGATATGAAAGGACACCAGCATCAATCAGCATTAACAGTTGCCGTATCCGTTTGCCACCATTGGAAAGAAAGTATAGTTGCGATTTGACTAAGGATGACAGATCTCGGTATTATGGAATGGCTGCTGTTTGCTCAATCTTTTTGTGAATTATGTGCTGCACACAATCAATAGTAGCTGGCAACAAGACTTGAGGTTCAGCTATCCTGGAATAAGTTCAGAAATTCTGATAGTTAACAGCCTGCTTTTCTTGGTCAAGATGCCCAAGGGTTTCAGCTAGACCTATAGTAGAATTCTGTATCCGCTTTCCTCAAACGGTTGTGCCCACAAATGAGTTGTATTCTGAATTTCTGATTTGTGGGAGATCTGAATGAATATGTGCTGACCTGACGTGAGTTTGAGATGCGCATCATAATGCTTCTGATATCAAAATGGTGATGATTCTCATAAAGAAATAAAATAGTCGGACAAATTCAGAGATACACATATTCTTATGTTAGTTTTGATAAATGACAGATATTTATAATAGCAAAAAAGTTAACAATTACAGTGCTTATATACCATGTTCATTTGCCAACCATATTTATATTATCTTTGATGGGGGCGGGCAAGACGCACCAAACGTTCTAGTTGATGAAGTTGTGTGCAGCATCACCATCATGCTTCCATGCTACAAAAAAGATGAGAGTGCCCTGCTTTCCTAGAGATCACAACAATGCCAAATTTCCCCAATGCCTTCCATGCTTATAGATTATTACAAATCTCAAAGGAACCAGAGTCACTGCTGGCTACAATTTACAGGCCAGCTCATAGGCATGAGGATCTCACCACCTTTAGTTAACTGATTCCCCTTGTTATTACCTAACCCTGGTTTTCTAGAAAGTTTTCTCCATGTGTACCGTTTGGAGGCCACTATGTACCTTATATAAAGACAATCAACAGACGACATCAATAACTCAGGCACACATAGTTGTTAGTCACATTATTTTTAGTCTAGTTGGCTCTCCATTTTGTATGTGAATATTTCTAGAGCATCTTGTACTCCACATTCAAGGTGAACTCAGATGCACTTGAGCCCGTAATTATTATGACTTGTGTCATATTCAAAGCAAACCTTGTTACTCTGGTTGGGAGGTACCGTGCGGTACCTTCTGGCATCTGTTGTGCATAAATTTTCTGGTCATTGATGAGATTGTAAAATTGGAAAACTAAATTAATGTCGGTACCTGTCCCAACTTTTGGTACCGGGCTCAAAAATTTCGTACCTTTTTCTTGGTACCTCTTATATCCTAACTATTAATTTTAGCCCGATAAACGGTACTTATGTTATAAGTGAATTGGTGCATACAATCTTTCCCATGTAAATAACTTAATGTCAATGGAATTAATTGATCTAGAATGGTCTATACAGTAATATGTTATAAGTGACTTGTTCAATTTCCACGTTGGTCCTGAAAAAACTGGAAACTCCTAACCCGTGGTCACCATGACTATTAAGATTGTCCCATTTTGTCTTTGTACCATCATTTTCTGTTATGGTAATTTTGGATGGTGCTTAGTATCTATATCACATACATGGATAGTCATCATGCTACGTATGCTCATAGTTGTTATTTACTCCCTCCGTTCCAAATTATAAGTCGTTTGACTTTTTTAACTTTAAGTTTGACCACTCGTCTTATTCAAAAATTTGTGCAAAATATCACTTCTTTTGTTGTGGCTTGCTTTATCAATACAAATTCTTTAAGAATGACTTAAATTTGACTATATTTGCATTACTTTTTTGAATAAGACGAGTGGTCAAACTTTAAGTTAAAAAAGTCAAACGACCTATAATTTGGAACGGAGGGAGTACAAGCTACAGATCGATCAACCTCCATATACATTGTCTTCCACATTTTCATATTTAACTGTAGTTTGTTTTGCATTGCATGCAGTACTGCACTGTCAACAGAAAAATGATGTCCACGTGCAAAGTTCAAACTCACAAAGTTTGTGGCTGATGTCTAGCAAACATTAGCATAAAGCAGTTTCAGCGGACATCTGATTAAACATTCTCGATTTTGACCATTTTTAATTCCACATCAAACCATTACCATTGAAGAACAATTAATATGGTTAGCCTCTTTCTAGCCAAGATGCATCAAAGTTCGCAGGCAAAGGCAACGTGTGGGGTGTAAACCCAAGCTTATATGATGTTTAAGAGACAAATCTAGCCAAGTGGATGACCTCTAGTGGTAATAATCTCTGAAAAATATCTCACGGCAACTGTAGCCAAGCGTATATGATCGGTTACGAGCAAGATAGGGTGCTGAGATCTACATTATATAATTTGTTACAAACTCTTCATGTAACGAGAGAAAAGTTGGTAATATAGAGTTCCTGGGACCTCGCAATCCAGCCACTGCCAAGTATTTTGAAGACCTAGTGCAAACATTTTTCTATATATTGTCCATAAGCAAAACCCACAGAATTAATCTTCCTTTGCTCGACCATACATGTATTCTAATTTCTAACTCCATACCGCGTACCGCCATATATACATTTAGCACGGATGATCTGCACTAGGACAGTTGTAAATGAACATGACAAATAATATTCACATTCACTGCAGCATTCAGGCCTCGTGTGTCAGTATGCATGCAGTCTCTTTCATTATCATTTATATATATTTTCTCATGAGTAAAATTAATTGGCATCACAAAAACAAAGGAAAAAATGTGAAATTATTTGTAAAGCTGAATGTTCGCAAAAATCTTTAGAACTGGGTCACTACTACTCTCCTTGGTCCCAGACTCTGCTCATTTCAGATCGTGGTTTCTAAGTGCAGTAGTTTAATGCAATACCGTAGATGAGAGAATAGAGAACAGTAGCTTCACCTGATGTTATTGTCTAAGTATAAGCACGCATGTGGCACCTCTTCATCATCTATTCAAGAAATTAGTTGTTGGAATCAAATCCTTCAGTAAAGTTCCTAAATTTTACTGCTAGTCAAAAGAATCATTTTTTTCCGGCATTGGTATTCAATATGGGTTCCTTCAGGTACAATAATAGGCTAGTTTAATTTAGTGAGTTTAAAATGAAGAGATTTGCACACATCGTGCCATTATTGTTAATGAGCTAACATGTTGCACCTGTTCTTTTTATTTATTTTACAACATATACCAATGCCTCACACATACGGAAGGAGAAAATTTCTTAAGGAATCTCTATAAGGAATTTTTTGCAAGACATTAGTAAGGATAGCCATAAGAAAATTTTGCACCTGGTGCTAACTCGAACTGCTACCAAACTAGGCTTTTCGAATTAATAAAACAGTAATTTGTGTGGTTGTCTTTGTATTTTTCTGCTTCTATAACACGGCAAAGCTCTCTAGCTCGGCATCCAGGCTATTACCTACCAAACAAAAGTCAACAGACTCACTCCCATCTTATACTATCTTAATTCCAAACTATTATAGTGGTGGTTGCACTCTTCGCCATAAAATCCTTTATCATTTATTAAATAAATAGTATACGGTGTCAAGCAATGCCTCTTTTGTATTAAGAAATTTTATAAATATATTGACTTGGAAAAATGAGTTTATAATGTAGAAATGCAACAACGAAGTGTAGCACCTACTCATGAAAATTTTGTATGTAGGAGAACTATGGTAAGGGATGAGAGTAAAATACGAGATATGGCAACAAATACAATGCAATGGCTTACATCACACTTACAAACACCCCATACTGATTAATACCTACATGTACAGGCTGTACCACAATGCCCCTTGATCGTAGAATTCCTTCGAATTCTTGAACTCTGACTCTATCTCGTGCTTCCAGATTTTTTATCCCGTGGTATCTTCCGACCACGAACTATGGAGCAACTTCATGAGCATGTTTCTTTTGTTGTTGCGTGGCGATGGGAAAGAAGGCATCATAGTCTAACCTGATGAGAATGACACCTAACAGTATTCCCAATGGCTCCCATGCATACAGAGACATAATCAGAGGAACCAGCATCACAGGTGATTGAGTGACATGCATGTTCACAATAATTCATCACAATCAAAATCATTGGCTAGAACTCGTAATCTACTACAAAAATATAGGGACAATAATCGTCTCGACTGTAACCTATCCCTACTACTCTTGTTTATGGTCTTCTCTATCTCGGGTTTGCATGTGGGTGCTTCACTCATCACGCACTCTGCATTCAACTGAATAAGATTTGTTGTACTGCCCTCATCAGATATACATGGCGTACACAACTATTAAAGATTTTCTGCTCATCTAGCTGGAGGCCAACTACTGGGTTGTACTTTTTGGATATCATATCCATGCATATATTTTCTACTAAAAAATATAATAGGTAGTTCTACATACACCATTGGCTTAAACATTTGTCCCTGATGATCTGCCACCAACGAAACTCATATCGTTTGAATGCCACCTAGCTAGCTAGTCCGACGTATCCTCCTTGCTCTGCGGCAACACTGAGGTAGGCGGTTGCATGACGACCTCCAATCGACTTTTGCCTCGTTCAAACTAGTGGTAAAGCTCCACCACTACCTCCCATGTTGTATTTAGTGGCGCCTCTTGCAACATATAGTTCTGAACTATGGTGTAGGATCTAACCGATGGTATATGGACGCCTCAGAGTTCCAGACACCTCTCAAGCCTACTAAGATTTTTTTTTAAGAAGAGCAGGTTCCAACATTTCTTATGCCGTGAAAAGCTTTGTGGAAGGAAGTTAGCCGCCGCTCATGCTATTCTCCTTACCCCAAGCGACAGTATATATATAGCAGGCGTGGTCTTACAAAGCAACCTACTGGCGCTATGGTCAGCATTCATGTCACCATGTGACTTGTGCTATCAAAAATTCACTGTCCCTAACACATGAATATCCAGGGCACTTGTTTTCGCGTTAAGTTTAGCAGTGGTATTGTGTTCCCAATTTCCTCCTAAACTGCATTTCTGAAAACTAAATTCATTTCCTTTATTCATGTTATTGGAAACAGTCTTGAATGAACAAAACAACTCTGTACCAAATACCAAATAATGCTATCGATTCAAGTCTAGCTAGTACTGTCTTATTACTGTCAGACAGTACTAGCTGATAACGATGATGATGCATGCCTGCTGAATGCTGATGAAATGAACCTGTCAACTACATATTTGCATCGTCCACGAAGGCAAACCCAGATCCCTGCAGCGCTTCCTCCACTATCTTGTCCAGCCTCCTCGCCAACTCGGGCGTTAAGTGGTTCCTCCAGTCACCACTCGATCCCTTGCGGAAGTAGGCGTCGTTCCTGACGCCGGCTTGGTTACCCCCGCTCCTGTTCACCTCCATGTTCTTGAGCTCCTTCAAGCTGCACAGCTTCACGATCTCGTCCACGACCCCTCCCTCCTCTTCTTCCTTGGAAAATCCGCACCCCATGAACTCGGCAAGCTTCTTCACGGTAGCTTCGGGGTCGCGCAGCATCCTCTCGTACTCGAGGAAGAGAACCTGCTTGGGCCTCCTCATGCTCGCCTCCCAGTACTGGAGGACGTGCCTCCACTGAGGCCCGGCGAAGACGCGCCCCTCGCAGAAGAGCTCGAAGGCCTCCTCGAGGTTAAAGGCCCGCGCGCCGGCACTGGCACCGGCGCCGTACGCCGACGAGACCTTCTTGACGAAGAACAAGCCCGAGATGAACGCGTCCTTAGGGTTCCGGCAGACATACACGACCCGGCTGGCCGCCGCCCCCTCGCCGGTGGTGATGCTCTCGGGGAGGAGGCAGTATGGCAGGTGGGTGGCGAGCACGCGGGGGGACGCGAGCTGCTCGAACTCCTCCAGCAGGCTGCCGGTGTCGCGCCGGAGCTCCGGGTCCATCTCCATGAACTGGACGCACTCGTGCGGGTTCATGCGGCGGAGTGGGTGGCCGGCGTCGGACGGTGGGTGCGTGGCCCGGTGCGCGGTGGCGAAGGCGAGCGCCTTGAGCCACGTGGTGCCGGACTTGGGGAAGCTGGCGAGGAAGACGTCGCTGGGCCGGGGCTCCAGGCGGGCGTGGATCGCCGGTAGCTCCGTCAGGACCGACTCCGGCAGCCAGAAGCCGTTGTAGCGGCGGAGCGGCAGCGGTGGGCACCGGGTCTCCAGCGGGAGGGAGGGCAGGAGCTCGGCCATGTCGGTGGCGGGTCTCGTGGCGTCAGCAGGTGCAGGCATGGTGCTATACTTACTGCTACGCTGAATTTCGTTACTGAGTATATGGAGCCTTGTCCAACAAAGTATGGTGTGTTTATGCAAGAGATACGGTATCACAAACCCAATATATAGGTGAGGTTTGAGGCTAAGCGCCCATCTAATCTTCACCGGGTTTAGGCTGGTCTACCAACCCGGTCCGTACCAGGTTGCTCCGGCCGGTTTCGACGGTTTCAGAAATGCTTTTGTTGGCGGTTAGCTGCATTAGTTTAGACGGTTTAAAGTTTAAAATACCACAATTTAGAATGTTTGAAGTAACCATTCCACCATCACCTGTTTCGTAGTTGAACAATTTTCGTCTCTCCCAAATTCAAGAACAGGCGATCAAACTGATTAACAGCGAAATCTTTCAAGTACACCGTGTGTCAGCCCGTTTGTCCTCCTGTCCTCCAGCGATTAATGTTAGAGTGTCATGACTGCATCTCTGAAGTTTGGAAGAGCACAAAACAATTAATAAGATCCCAATCTTCATTGTCATGTGTTGCCTCTAAATCTTCAAGATGATTAAGAAGAAAACCACCCTAGTGCAAATTGTCTGTATACAATTTCATCTCCAAAGCCTCTTGCTTGTCAAATCTTTAGTTATGCAAATCTTTATTGCAAAATGACTCAAACTCACGGATATATCAGCTGCAGTTTTCTCATGCGAAACTTCTTGCAAAATATGATTTGGTAAATGAAGATGAATTTGAAACAAATGGCTTATTACGATCTTTTCTCTTCTCAGTGGCGGAGCTGAGGCTTGGCACTGGGGTCTGCCGACCCCGACGAATTTTGGAAAAACTAGTGGCAAAGAACTGTAGCTAGTTGTTAATAGTCCATTAAGACCCGTTCTGTTCTACGTAAGACCCCGATGCTCTTCTGTTCTGGCTTCGCCCCTGTCTCTTCTCATCGATCATCCCGAGTTGGCATAATCTATCTCAATCTAGCAAAAATACCTTCCTTCAAAGACGCCAATATGAATAAACAACCAGAAGGAAGATTTTTTTTTTGCTAATTATCTACGTATATTTTCCATGAAAGAAAATCTATGTATGTTCATGTGTAACCCTAGCGAAAATTCTTCAGCACGTGTGCAATTTTAGGTACGTTCAGAAAGGAACGGAATAATTCACTCGGTAGGCTTGCAGGAAAGAGCAGCATGCTTTTCTTGGTCTTGATGCTCGGTCTGGTATTGTCTTCTCTCTAACTCGGACGGCCACATGGGAATGAAGCTTTTGGAGATCAATGACTTGAACCCATTGTTGAGATTCCGCCCGAGACCGGACGCCGCCAGAGGACTGATCAAGGACGCAAGGATGCCTTTCTGATCTTGAATTTGGACCAGACAGCCCATGGGAATGGAACGTTTTCTTGGAACCGATAAAAACTAGGTAAATCAGCCTAGACCAACCGTTAAATTGGTTAAAGCAGCGTAGGACTTCAAAAACCGTGGTCATGGGAAAGAAGGCATCATAGTCTAACCTGATGAAAATGACACCTAACAGTATTCCCAACGGCTCCCATGCATACAGAGGCATAATAAGAGGAACCAACATCATAGATGATTGAGGGACATGCATGTGTTGACGACCAAAATTAGTAGTAACAGGGAGAGACAGGTCTGGCCGGTGTGTTCAGGCGGTCTGACCGGTTGAGGCGTCTGTAGCCGGTCTGGCACGACCGATCGGTCTGATCTGACCAGTTTACCAAGAGTCCGAGTTTAATTAGAGATTTTCACAAGATTTAGATTTATAAAATAATTCCTTACGGGGCAAGTCCTCCCCACCCTATAAATATAAAGGGTCACGGCCGATAGAGGCATCCAATCGATCAAACAGAAAACCAATATATATTTTTATCGTCTTTACCTTTTATCCAAACCCTAGCTTTTCAAACCACGACATGTTGTTCTTTCTTCATCTCCATGGCATTTGAGGACGCCCTAGCTAGCCTGCCGAGCCTAGGGCAACCCAAAGTGCGCCTGCCCCGATGGATCCCTCCCGGGCGGGCGTTCGTTGGATCATCGTCTTGCTGCCCCGACAAGACCGGTCTGACTGGTCCACTATGTTTGGCTAAATATTTTTTAATCAACGTATACAACAATAAACTTAGAACTATTTCAAAATGGTATCCAATTCAAACCTAGAAAGAGTATGAAAATAAAATCAAATTATTGATCCTCAAAATAGCTTTAATAGATCTTGATTTTCGTCAAAAAAATTGCTTTATGAAAGCCTGTTAAAAAAGTGTAACCTTAAACATACTTATTCCAAGCCGCACAAATAATAAATATAAATAATTAAATAGTTTAAAATATAACATTAGAGATGGTAACATCTAGCTGTGCGAATGCACGGGTGGCCTTTCTAGTTTCCTCCTAAATTGTATTTCTCTAAAAACTGAATTCATTTCTTTAATTCATGGTATTGGAAACAGTCTTGAAAGAACAAAACAATTCTGCACCAAATACTAATTTCGAGCTCAAATTTCCTTATTTCCTCGAGGCAATTCCTTCTATCACCGAGAAATATAACTCATCCCTTGTGTGCCATTGGAAAATAACTCATCCCCTCTACGCCACTAGTTTTAATTTTTCATCCCTTGTGTGCCATTGCCGTCAAAACACAGTAACAGATCTGTTAAAACGACACTTATATTACAATAATTCCCCTACCATCTTATCTATGCTTCTTCTCCCATATCCGCTATCGATGCCGGAGGCAGAGCCGGCCGAGCTCTCCACGCACCGTTGCAGGCCTGCTCCTTAGAGCACCGCCGCAACCGAGCCCACCGCCATGGCCCACATGTGCCGCTTCCGCCTGCGCTGATGGCGACCCCACCCATGGCCACCGCACACTCGAGGCGCGGCACAGCCGTGGTGAGGCCAGCGCCCGTGGCCCTGCGCGGACGACGACGCGATCGACAGTGGGCGAGGCCAGCGCCCGCTGCTCCGTCGGTGCTCGTCCTGCCTTGTGCAGAGGAGGCGCTGCCAGCGCGTGGCACACGAAGCCAACCTTTGCGCGAGGACGCGACTGCCGGTGTGCAAGGCCAGCGCCAGCCACTCGCCCCTTTCCGCCCGCCCGCCCCTTCCGCCACCGCCAATATGTCGGCCTTGGCCGAGCCATGCGCCACTGCCTCCAGCCCCTAGACCCCCGAGGCCCCGACCATCGTAGCACCGGCATGTTGAGTGAGCTGCCGCCACCCTCAGGTCCTGGTCCGCCGCCGCCGCCATCTTCTCCGATAGAGCGAGGATGGCCCGTGCATGGGGCCAGGGCCTGCTGCTCCCGTGCACCACGGCCACCCGCAAGGCGACTAGAGCCGCTGCCCTCAGGTGTTGTGCAGTCATTGTGAGGATTTTTTGTGCCTAGGTCTTCCCAGAAAGAACTGGCGCGGAGCCACAGCAGCAGATGACCCAACTAACGCCTAAGAGTAACGGAATGGCACACAAGGGATGGAAAATTAAAACTGGTGGCATAGATGGGATGAGCTATTTTCCAATGACACACAAGAGATGACTTATATTTCTCAGTGGCATAGAAGGAATTGCCTCTATCTCCTCCTCCCGATCTCTCAGGCCAAATTTAATGCTCTCCAAAAATAATCAATAATGTTTTGCCGATAATGACACATGCCATCTGATGAACCTGCAGTCAATTATATACCATCGTCCATGAAGGCAAACCCAGATCCCTGCAGCACCTCCTCCACTATCTTGTCCAGCCTCCTCGCCATCTCGGGCATCAACTCCAGTCACCACTCGATCCCTTGTTCGTTTCTGACGCTGGCTTGGTCCCCCCCCCCACTCCTGTTCACCTCCATGTTCTTGACTAAGAAGGCACACACATGTCTTGTTAAGAAGGCATCATAGTCTAAGCTCAACGACACCGAACTGTTTTCCCAATGGCTCCCATGCATCACATATGATTAAGTGAAGAAGGTAATCAGAGGAGCCAGCATCATAGATGATTGAGTGACTTGCATGTTCATAATTCAACACAATCAATGGCCACGTGAACTTGTAATCTACTACAAAAATATAGGGACAATAATCGTCACGTACTACTCCTGGTTATGGTCTTCTTTTATCACTACCGAAAGCAGTGAGTTTGCCGTGTGCCAGGAGCACACAGCAAAGCCCCAAATCCACACGGCAAAGCCTTTTATTGCGCGCACGGCAAAGGTCTTTGTCGGGTGTATTCACTACTACAAAAATGATTTGTAGGAACGCCTTTGCGAGGCGGGTCAAAAAAAGACTCGTTCCTATAAAGAGTACGAGATTACTGTAGCATTTGATCCACCCCTAAAAATATATTTGTATGGGGCGGATGACCCCATCACCCGTTCCTAAAAATGAATTAATTTTAGGGGCGGGCGATGGGATGACACGCCCCTACAAATAATATTTGTAGGGGCGGCTAATCCCATCACACGCACCTACAAAAGTTTGAAACACAGGAGCGGGAGGGGCGAGTCATCCCATCTCCCTTATCATCTACTATCTTTCTTCTCCTCCTCTCCGGGCAGCCAGTTCGCTCTTTCCGTCCCAACCGATTGGGCGCGGCGGTCGGCGGGCACGGCCACCGGTAGGCGCGCAGGTGCGGATGCTGCGGACTGGGCTTCCTGTGGCCGGCAGCGCCTGGCGCAGTGGCCGCTGGGCTCGGACGCTGGGGCATGGCGCTAGCTGAATCCGGTGGTTGGACTGCCTGAGCGTGTGTGTGGTGGTGGTGGCATGCATCCGCCGGCATCAGTGTCGGATTGCTTATCCGGCAAGTCCACTAGGGGTATGCCCGGCGGTAGATTTGTAGGTGTAGGGGGGATTTCAGAGCCAAGAACTAGATGGTTGCGAGATAACGCTAGGGTTTAGACAGGTTCGGGCCGCTTGGGAGCGTAACACCCTATGTCCTGTGTTGTGTGTATTGTATGAGCTTGACGATGAAAGATGAGTTGATGCGTTCTATGGGTCTCCTCATGGCGCCTTTATAGGCCAGGTGCCGTGGGTTACAAGTAAGGAAGGATATCTACTCGGGTTGTTACATGGAATCAGGTCGGTTGAGATCCCTAGATATCCGGAATCCATATCCGTGCCTTGATTCTGATCCTCGGAGGAACCTTCCAACGTCGAGCCGAGTGCCTGTCCGCTCGGTAGTCGTGCAGGGTGGTCCTGGCCGAGTAGGTACCCAGTCGAGAGATAACTACTCGGCCGGGAGGTACCCGGATGTACCTCCGTCAAGCCCCCGAGTGCTGAGGAGCTTGAGCTGAATCTTGATGGTTGACTTATGCGAAGTTCTTCGGGACTCACGATGATTTCTCACTCCCTTTAATCTTCAAAAGGATGCGCCCCTGGGCGCACCCGTTGGGTGCAGCCCCTGAGCCTCGGAAGGTTTCGAAGACGCTTTTCGAGGGTCAATAAAGAAGCCTTGTTCGTCTGAATTCCCGAGTTGCCTAAGCACACAGTTCGTCATGCTGCCTTGTCATTTTCCCAGTCTTTCGTCAGACTGGGTCCACCTGACCCTGGAGTCACGGTTCCCAACCCCCGAGTAGTTGCAGCACCCAGCCCCCGAGCAGGGGGCTGGCGGAGTCGTGGAGACAAGCCGAGTAGTTGCGGCACCCAGTCCCCAAGCAGGGTGGCCGGCGGAGTCACGGAGACACACCGAGTAGTTGCGGCACCCAGCCCCCGAGCAAGGTGGCTAGCGGAGTCGCGGAGACACGCCGAGTTATTACAACGCCCAGCCCCCGATCAGGGTGGCTGGCGGAGTTGCGGAGACACGCCGAGTAGTTGCGATGCCGAGACCCCGAGCAGGGTGGCTGGCGGAGTCACGGAGACACGCCGAGTAGATACGGTGCCCAGCCCCTAAGCAGGGTGGCTGGCGGAGTCGCAGAGACATGCCAAGTAGTTGCGGTGCCTAGGTAGTTTGTATTTTTACCGTTGGTCTTTAGACTCTTTACTGCAACGGGCAGAAAGTTACCGTTGGGGGCCCACTCCTTGCCGAGTACGACCCGGGCGGTTTCTGGAAAGTCAATTCGAATTCCGCGCAATCTTCGGGGTTGCCGTTGCATGCACGTTTGATCCTCTTTAAAAGGGGAAGGGCCCGGCCCGTGGAGGGCTTCCTGTTCTCGCCTTTTTTCCTCCTCGCCATCAGTCTTCTTCTCTGTGATTCCGTAGATCCACTCCACTCGTCGCCACCCAAGATGGCCTGCGACTCGCCGAAGTCGTCCTCCTCCGCGTCATTTGAGCCGATCACCCTCCGGGAGGAGGACATCCAAGATCTGGTGGAGCGCGGCCTCCTCCCCGAGAAGTGCTACTATGGGGAGGACCGGACGGAGACGGTGGTCTTCTGGTCCTTCTACGAGAAGGGCTTCACCTTGCCCACGAGGGCCTTCTTCCGTGGGTTGCTTTTCTTCTACGGGCTTGAGGTAACACATCTCAAGCCAAACTCCATTGCGCAGATCGCGATCTTTATCCACCTGTGCGAGGCATTCCTTGGGATCGCCCCGCTCTTAAACCTATAGCGGGCCCTGTACCATCTGAGGGGGTACCCGTCCGCCGCCCGCCGCAACGTGGTGTCCTGCGCCACCTTCTCTCTGCGCCAGGGCCGATCGTACCTAGCCAGGGGCTCCATGATAGCAACAAGGGATGGGAGAAGGAGTGGTTCATGGTGTCGAACCCGGCTTCCTGTCTGCCCGCACGCACCGGAGTCCCGCACGTGCTGGGAGGAGCTCCCGACCGAGAAGGAGATGATCCAAGTGAATATCCTCCTCAACGAGAACGCCGGCCTGTCGGCCTAGGGACCGACGGTGCCGTGGTGGCCCTGTCCTTCAATAAGCGGCTGGTGTAGCCGATTCAGGACAGAGTTCACCCCGGCTTTGAGTACTAGGGTCACCAGGACCCAACCCGGGGGCCGAACCGAAAGATTCCCCGGGAAGAAGCTTCAAACCGGGTCGTCCACATGATGCAGGATGCGATCCATGACAGAGGGTGCCCGAAGGCACATTGCTTGAAGCGGCTGACCAGAGCTGTAAGTCATCTTAGCCTTTCTGTATTGTTCTGCTTTTTGTTCAGAGTTGTTCTGTTTTCGCCCTGCTTTCCGTATGCAGCGCACCCATCGGGTTTTAATCAACTCGGAATGTCTTCATCTTTGCTGGCCAAAGTTCAAGAATTCTGGTCTCCCGCTCCCCTGCCAGAGGGGGATGCAGGGAAGGATGCTGCCGCCCCGGTCAATCTGAAGGAGCCGGAGGCGGCCGATCTGGAAGCGTCGTCCGACTCGTCCATTGGGGGCGAGTTGGACGTTGAAGTCGTAGGGGCCACCGACCCTCCCAACCCATCTGCGCCGGGACCGCGGAGGAGGAGGCGGGCCATCCACAAAATCTCGGCCTCCAAGGCCAGCATGAGGGGTGCCCTGCCCAAGGGAGGCCCTACTACTGCCTCGAGGTCGGGCAGCAAAGAGCTGGGGGTGGAGGAGAAGGCACCGGCGCTGGCGCCAGGCGCGTGGAAGGAGAGGCAGCGGTGGGGCTGACGCACATGGGAGGCATCGGGTCTCCTCTGCTCGTGCCCCAGTCACAACCGCCCGCTATGCCATTGAAGATGTCCTTCGTCGCGCGCCACAGCGGAGGGTATGTGAAGCTGCAGTTGCGATCCCTGTTGTTTTGCTTTGAATCTTGAATTGCGTCTTTCTGATGCGGAAATTCTGACTTCGCATGAAGAGGAAGGTGGAGGAGTCTGCTGATGAGACCCGCGGGGATGTCTCCTCCGTCAGTGGGGAGCCCACCATGGATCCGCGTTCGCCAGGAGGTGGCGCAGGTTGAAGAATAAGAGGCCGAGGAGGCCGGCGGTCTGCGACTGAGAAGTCCGCGTCGATGGAGGTGGTGCAGACGCCACCTGCATCGCCGCCGAATTCGCCGCCAGAGAACCCGGGCCAGGAGCTATTTCCCGCTGGCCAGGATCCCATCCTGCCCGGGGCCGGCCACGCAGAGCAGCAGGAGGCTGGGCAGGAGGCATCTGCTGAGCTGGCGGAGGAGCTCCTCGCCGTTGCACGCCGCGCGAAGGAGTCAGCCGAGGTGAGTTGTCACACTCTGGCTGTGTTATTTCCCATGAGATCTGGGCTTCGTTGCTGATTGCCTTGTTCTTGTTAGGCGCTGGCCGGCCTGAGCCAGCGGGCCGCCGAGAGGATACGGGGGGTGCCGACCGCGGACGGCAGGCTCGAGCGGCTCGAGTCTCGGCTGGCCGAGCTGGAGGTGCAGAACCGCCTGCTGGGGAAGCAGCAGGCGGAGACCGAGAAAGCCCTCAAAGACGAGAAGCGGGGTAAGGAACAGGCCACGCTTTACGCCAAGTCTGTGTTTAGGCTAATCGGTACCCTTGCTGGGCTGGAGAAGGAGGTCTGTGCCCTGAAGCGTGACTTGACGGCCTACGAGATGGCCAATACCGACCTGTAGAAGGGTCGGGAGGTCAGGGAGGATGCCACCAAGCGTGTGAAGGTATGGTTCCGAACCTACCCAGTTTTCCTGTGGAATGAGTTCGCATGGAGTTGATGTGAGACCTTGCTGGCAGGTGCGGAGGCTCAGCTGGCTGAGGCGGTCGCAGCCCTGGGGCAGCTCACCGGCAAGGTGAGCGCCATCCTTGCCGCCTTTGAGCCGGAAGGCACGGCCACGGCGGAAGATCTGGAGGCGCGGCTAGAGGCGGCGCGCGGGCGTCTAGAAGTCTTCGCCAGGAAGGTCGCTGAGGATGCGTCCCAATACACCCTGGGACTTGTGTAGTCCGACTACCCAGAGGCTGACTTGTAGCCGGCGTGTGACGGGATGGCGCTAGACACCTCGGACCTTGCCTGGTCCGACTAGGGTTGAAAACGGTCGAAATCGGTCGGGATAACTCCGTTACCATTTTCACTTTTACATTTTAATACAAAAGCGATATCGAAAACGAAAAAGTCAAACATGAATACGAATACGGACTCACGGTATATCGAAAACGAACCAGTTCGAATGGATAAGTGTCGAAAGCGAACGGTCTACGGAATGGTAAAATGGAAACACCGACCCGTACGGTCATGCCCAATCATCCAACAAACTTGACATGAGTACATAAAAATGCATAGACAAATGACGGTGGATAGTCTCAACCACAGTCCACAACTCACAAGCCGACACTTAAACATAGAACATTTAACAAATTCACAGCCACGACTACCCACATAGACCATAGTAGTGCAGAAAGGAGACATTCTCACAGACAAATAGTTTAAGAAGTTCCACATACATAGAGTAAAACAAAAGTCTCAACCGAACACAAACATCTTGATTAAAAGGTATAGCGGGCTACAGGCTACAACTCAAATACGGTATATCTCGAATTAGTGAAAACGGGATATCCCGATCAAATATGGAAAATACAGAAACGATCGGGATACAGGCCAAACCATTTCCGTCCCATTTTCGAATTTGACATCCCGTATTTCGTATTGATTCTGAATTTGTTTGAAAATATGAAAACAAGCTGGTAAAATGTAGAAATCGGGGCGGAATGGAATGGGATTTATCCCGACCGTTTTCAACCCTATGTCCGACTAGCTCATCTATGCCCAGCCGATCGCGGAGCACGTGGCGGCCGACCTCAACCTGTAATTGTAGAAGCTAGGAAAATGGTCAGTAGATGGCCAATGAACAATATTTATTTTGCATGTAAATAAATTTGCATGTGTTTGTGTTTGATTCCGCAATCTGGGGAGTTGCCGAGTAGTTAGGAAAGACGACCCTGTGATGTGCCTTTACTTGCCGGGTTGAGAGCTGGTCATCAAGCACGCGAGCAGTAAGAGGTAACGCAGGGTGGTTCCAGTACTAGCAGGGTTGTGTTCACAACGGCTGGTTGCGTTGGGGGTGTCTGCGTTGAGCAGACTTGGGCAGATCGGGCTGGCCGAGCCCAGCCCCCGAGTGTGGCAGGAGAGTCAGGCTGACCGATGCGTAGCCCCCGAGTGTGCTGAACAAGTCGGGGAGAAGAAGAAGAAGCAAGTACAAGTAACTGAAAAACATTGAACTTTATTAATAACTGATGAGTTGAGTACATAGCTTTATTTATCGTTCTTCTACGGATAGAAGCGATGAAGGTGCTCGATGTTCCATGGGTTGCCCACATCCGTTCCATCTTCACGCTGCAGCCTGTAGGTTCCTGGGACGACTACACCACTCACGATGAAGGGGCCTTCCCATGGAGAAGTTAGCTTGCCTCCGGGGGACTGGACCCATCGGAGTATCAGGTCGCCGACGTTGAAGTTGCGCTGCTCGACGTTTTTGTCATGATAACGACATAGTTGTTGCTCATACCGGGTGTGCTGGAGGGCTGTCGTTAGACGGTGCTCCTCGGCCGAGTCGAGATCTGTTCGCCGAGTTGTTTCGGCCTTGCCTTCATCGTAGTTATGGGTGTGTGGAGCACCAATGGTGATATCCGTCGGGAGGGTAGCCTCAGAACCGTAGACCATGAAGAAGGGGGAGTAGCCGGTGGCCCGACTTCTCTGCGTGCGCAGCCCCCATACTACTCTAGGTAGTTCTTGGATCCATTTGGAGCTGTATTTTTCGATCGGGTCGAAAATCCTGACTTTGAGCACCTGAAGGAACAAGCCGTTGGCGCGCTCGACCTGGCCGTTGCACCAGGGGTGAGCCACAGAGGCGTAGTGTACATCAATGCAGCTCTCCTGGCTGAAGTCCCAGAATTCTAATCTAGTGAAGAAGGAGCCCAAGTCTGTGATAATCTAGTTGGGCACATCGAACCGGTGAGTTATTTCTTCCATGAACTCAACTGCCTTGGCTACTAACGTGGATGAGACCGGCTTCACCTTGATCCACTTGGTGAACTTATCGATGGCGACGAATATATGAGTGTAGCCACCTTGTGTCGCCTTGAGTGGTCCCACCGAGTCGAGTCCCCAACAAGCGAATGGCCAGGATGGAGGGATCGTCCGCAGGGCTTGAGCCGGGATGTGTTGCTGCTTTGAGAAGAATTGGCGCTCTGGGCATCATCTGACGATGACCTGGGCGTCGGCCAGGGCCGTTGGCCAGTAGAAGCCTGATCTGAAGGCTTTGCCAACTAGGGTTGACGCTCCTACGTGGTTTCTGCATATTCCCGAGTGGATCTCACCAAGGAGTCGAACTCCGTCTTGCTGGGAGATGCACTTGGAAAGGGTCCCTGAGGAGGCCAAGTGCCTGAACAACTCGGTTCCGATGATGACATAGTTTGTGGCTCGGCGGGCAAGTCGCTCATGCTCCTTGTCCTTCGGATAGGACATGTTGTTGATGATGAAGTCGAGTATCAGGGATCGCCAATTTGGATCGGCGACCAATACTTCCTGCGCTAGGACTGGCGCTAGGTCGGGCTTGGTGGGTGGTTCCTCCTCGATCCTGATAGTGGGGGAGTTGAGAGCCTGCACGAAGACTCCGGCAGGGACGAGTGCTCGTTTGGAGCCCAGCTTGGAGAGTACGTCTGCTGCCACATTATAGTCCCGGAGGACATGGTGGAATTCCAGGCCGTAGAAGTGGGCCTCAAGCTTGCATATCTCCTTACAGTAGGCGTCCATCTTCTCCTAAGTACAGTCCCAATCCTTGTTTACTTGCTGGATGACAACTTTGGAGTCGCCGTAGGCGAGGAGCCTCTTGATACCAAGGGAGGCTGCAATCCTGAGACCG
Organism: Panicum virgatum; assembly: GCF_016808335.1. Classification (NCBI taxonomy): domain Eukaryota; kingdom Viridiplantae; phylum Streptophyta; class Magnoliopsida; order Poales; family Poaceae; genus Panicum; species Panicum virgatum. The sequence goes on along the minus strand of NC_053143.1, from coordinate 11,118,774 downwards.
TGGATGAGGGCCTCGTACACGGCCGCATTGTTGGTGGCCTTGAAGAGTAGCTGCTGGACATACTTTACCTGCTCACCTCTCGGGGAGATGAAGAGGATGTTTGCACCAGCGCCGTCGAAGTACATGATCCAATGCTTGGGTCATTCGTTGGGTGGAGGATCCTGGATTTCTGTCCACTTGGCGATGAAGTCGGCCAGGGCTTGTGACTTGATGGTGGAGCGAGGGAGGAACTTGATGGACAGGGCCCCCAGTTCCGCTGACCATTTGACGACCCGGCCATTGGCGTCTCTGTTGTGGAGTATGTCGCCGAGTGGGAAGGGGGAGGCCACCTTGATGCTGTGCGCCTGGAAGTAGTGGCGCAGCTTCCTTGACGTGATGAGGATCTTGTAGAGGAGTTTCTGCACCTGGGGATAGCGCAGCTTGGACTCGCCGAGTACTTCACTGATGAAGTAGACGGGTCGTTGTACCTTGTAGACATGGCCTGGCTCGTCTCGTTTGACGACCAGGGCGGTGCTGACCACGTGCGTGGTTGCCGCGATGTAAAGGAGTAGCGTCTCCCCATCTTCTGGAGCTGTGAGAATGGTCAGAGTTGTGAGAAAGTCTTTGAACTGTTGAAAGGCTACGATAGCTTTCTCGTTCCACTCGAACTTGTCTGACTTCCTGAGAAGTTTGAAGAAGGGCAGTCCCTTGTCGCCGAGCCGGCTAATGAACCGGCTCAGGGCCGCCATGCACCCTCTAAGCTTCATCATATTCTTCTTGCACCTGGGTGGCTTCATGAATCTGATGGCGTTGATCTTCGTCGGGTTGGCTTCGATGCCCCGGCTGCTTACGATGAAGCCGAGTAGCTTCCCGGACGGGACGCCAAACACGCGCTTGGTGGGGTTTAGCTTCCATTTGAATCTCCTGAGATTTTCAAATGTTTCTTGGGGGTCAACAATGAACTGATCATTGGACCTTGTTTTGATGACGACGTCATCCATGTAGGCCTCGGCGTTGCGCCCGATCTGCCCCTGGAGGCATTTCTGGATGGCCTTCTGGTAAGTAGCACCTGTGTTCTTAAGGTTGAAAATCATGGTGTTGTAGCAGTACGCTCCAAAGGGCATAATGAAGGAGGTCTTCTCTTGATCCGAATTCTTCAGAGCAATCTGATGGTAGCTTGAGTAGCAATCAAGAAAAGAGAGGAGTGCGCGGGAGAGGAAAAGGATCTTTAGGGCAGTGCTTGTTGAGATTTGCATAGTCAACACACTTTATCCATTCGCCATTTTTCTTTTTTACAAGGATTGGGTTTGCCAGCCATTCTGGATTTGTGACTTCTCGGATGAAATCAGCGGCTAGGAGCCGGGTAACTTCTACCCTAATAGCCTCCTTTCGATCTTGAGTGAAGCGACGCAGCTGTTGCTTGACGGGCCGTGCCTTCTCGTTGAGATCCAAGGAGTGCTCAGCCTCCTCCCTCGGTACGCGTGGCATGTCCGAGGGCTTCCATGCGAAGATGTCCAGTTGGCACGGAGGAAGGAGGTGAGCACGAGTTCCTATGCGGAGTCGAGGTCGACCCCAATCAAGGCGGTCTTCTCGGGGTGGTTGTCACTGAGGACAATCGCCTTAGTCTGGCTGTCAGGGTGCAGCTGGGACCCTGATGCCGAGTCGTTGGAGGGTTTTTGGATCCGATCCATCATAAGGGCCTTTGCCACATGGGCGACCAAGACCTGGTTGTTGCTTCTCTCCATGGCTTCTGCAGTGTTCATGTTCTCCGTCTCGCAGGAGTGAGACGTCTGGATGTCACCGTGGATGGAGAGGACTCTGTTCGGAGCCGGCATCTTCAGGAGAAGATACGTGTGGTTCGGAATCGCCATGATCTTGGCGAGAGCTTGTCTCTCAAGTATAGCGTGGTAGGAGGTCTCGAATGGCGCCACCTCGAAGATGATGGACTCCGTGTGGTAGTTGTCCCGAGTACCGAAGGTGACCGGGAGGGTGACCTTGCCGACCAGAGTCGAGCCGGCACTCGGGATGATGCCGTAGAAGTCCTGGTCTGAGGGGACCAATTTGGTCATGTCGAAGCCCATGTCCTCCAGGGTCTTGGCGAAGATGTTGTTGAGGGCGCTGCCCCCATCTATGAGCACCCTGGCCAAACGGATCTGGCGGATCACCAAGTTCACCATGAGGGGGTAAGCACCCGGCCTGGGTAGGAGTACCCAGTGGTCGCGTCGGTCGAAGTTGATCGGGATCTCTGACCAACAAAGGGGCTCAACCGGGTGCCTGAACACCGAGTTGACATCACGATTGTGTAGCTTGATGCTGCGCCGGCAGAATGGCACACTGGAGCCTCCAAAGATAATGTTGACCACCCGTTTTTCCTCCTGAAAGGTACCGGATGATCTGTTGCCTTGCTCATTGTCGTCGTCTCGCCTGGGCGAGCGGTTTCTGCGGCCGCGGCCACGGGAGCTTCTGGAGCCACCCAGCCTATCGCGGTCGTCCAGCCTTGGACTCTTGGGCTCCTCTGGGGTGATGATTTTGGAGAGGGAACGGCACTCGCGCGCCATGTGGTTGGCATCTTTGTGCCAGGGGCACTTGGCATCGAGGAGCCGGTCAAGTTCCTCCTGGTCGAGGGAAGTATGCTGCTGGGGCCGATCGGCGACAGCGACGGTGTTGTCGGGGCTGCGTTTGCGCTCGCGAGCCTTGGACGACTCAGCACGGTCGCGGTTCTTGCCGTGTCGTGGAGGACGATCGCCACCTGGATGAGCCGAGTCGCGGCGGTCCTTGTGACGGTGGTGTGCATGCTCGGCGCCCTCCATGTCGGTGTGCTTGTTGACGACGGCCATCATGTCGGAGACGGTCTTGGGGTTGCTTTCAAACATCTTCCTCCATAGTTCCATGCTATGGAGGCCTTGGCGGAAGTGGTAGATCACATCCCTGCATCAACCTCCGTAATCATGTTACGGTTAGCAAAGTAACTTTTGATGTAGTCACTCAAGGACTCGGACGGACACTGCGTGACGCTGCTCAGATCCCATCTGGTTTTGGGGCTCGGGCAGGCTGCCTGGTAGTATTGGGCGAAGGTGGTGCAGAGGTCCTGCTAGCAGTTGATCGAGCCGGCCGGAAGGGATTCGAGTCAGTTCTGTGCCTGGTGGCTCATCATCACCGGAAAGAATGCCACCATAATGTCGTTGTTGCCGTTCGTGGCCCGAATGATGATGGCGTAGGTGCGCAGCCACGTCTTGGGGTCGGATTCGCCATAGAATTTCTCGATGCTGACTGGCTTGAAGGTCGCGGGCCACTGGATGGCTCGCAACCTGTCGGAGAAGGCGGAGAAGCCATCAAGGTCGTCCGCCGGGTTGTAGTCGTTGCCGCGAGGTCGACGATCGCGGTTGTTGCGGTTGGCGCCAGGTGCACCATGCTCCTCGTCGTAGCAGCGATGTCATTCCCGCTCGGCGTTGTCCCGTTCACGATGATGGTTGTCGATGCAGGGTCGAAAATCGCGTCGGTCGAGGCGGTCGCGGAGATCTGGCTGGTCGACCTCCTCGTCACGGCGATGGGGGCGTACCGAGCCGTTGGACCTCGATTGCGCCCGGTAGTTGGAGTACTCCCTTCTTAGACCTTGAGCCTGGATTGCTGCAACATGGAGATGAGCGCGAGCTTTTGCAATCTCGGGAGTTTGGGGAAGGCCCTCGAATACCTGGAGCACAGCGGCCATGTTGGCAGATGGCGTGGTGAAGACTTGATGGTCGTCGTAGTCCAGGATGAACTTGTTTTCAAGGTTCTTGGGCCTTGGTGGAGATGGATGCCTCCGTCCAATGCGGGGGTTGCGACGCCCGGTGTTCTCGAGATCTTCTTCACCCTGCTGGATGACGTCCTCATTTGCTCGGCGATCGGCGCAAAGAGCGTTGCAGTGAAGGCGTTGTTCCCGTTGTTGGTCGTCTTCGCCGGTAAAGGACTCGGAGTCCAGCGATACGACTGAGATCTGGTGCCGGCCGTCGGGGTTGCTGCGGTTTGGCGGGAGGGTGAAGACAGCGACCTGATATTCAGCCTCAGGAGACGAGGGCGGATCAGATCGGATCTGCTCCGAGACGGACTGATCCAGCTCGGTGTTGCGCAGGTTGCCCCTACGTACTCCGAACTGATCCGAGTAGACCGCAGAGCTGTTGCAGCGCCCATGTGGCACGATGGCCGAGTCGCCTGGATGACCCAGCACACTCTTGCTGAGTTGTATGCACTCAGCAATGGATTTGGTAACGCGATCTGTTCTGAAGATTAGATCGGTATTGGAGATAATAGGGTGACACGTTGCCCTGGGGTGAACGACCGGAGGATCGTTGATGTCGAGTTCAGAAACTCGATGAACGATGTAGCTCTGCGCCGTTAGATTGGATCTGACGCTTGTAGAATTGCCGCTCTCGGTGATTGAGGAGCAGGTGGGTGGGTTCCGGGGAACCATAGTTTCCGAGAAACTACCGAAGGTGAAGGCGAATCCGGCGGCGGCCTCCATCTGGATGCTAATGTTGGCGGAGAAGAAGACGTCAGATCTAGATGCCATCGAGCTCGCTGAAGGACTCCTGAGAAATCTCCCCTACCTGGCACGCCAACTGTTGGATTGCTTATTCGCCAAGTCCACCAGGAGTATGCCTGGCGGTAGATTTGTAGGTGAAGGGGGGATTTCGGAGCCAAGAACTAGATGGTTGTATTATGACGCTAGGGTTTAGATAGGTTCGGGCCGCTTGGGAGTGTAACACCCTATGCCCTGTGTTGTGTGTATTGTATGAGCTTGACGATGAAAGATGAGTTGATGCGTTCTATGGATCTCCTCACGGCGCCTTTATAGGCTAGGTGCCGTTGGTTACAAGTAAGGGAGGATATCTACTCGGGTTGTTACATGGAATCAGGTCAGTTGAGACCTCTAGATATCCGGAATCCATATCCGTGCCTTGATCCTTATCCTCGGAGGAACCTTCCAACGTCCAGCCGAGTGCCTGCTCGCCGGGTAGTCGTGCAGAGTGGTCCTGGCCGAGTAGGTACCCAGCCGAAAGATAACTACTCGGCTGGGAGGTATCGGGATGTACCTCCATCAGTCGGTGGCTACTGGCCTGGTCTGCGGCGGCTGTATCGACACATCAAGCGAGGTGCAGTCTCTTTCCCCATGGATTCCCCGCACGAACCAGAAAAGAGTGAGCTTTTTCTTTCCGTCCAGATCCAACATTTGAATGGACTTTTTCTATTCGTTGGTTCCATGTGTGAAGGATGTGGCAATCGATGCTACCAAGGACCCGGTGAAGGTGAGCGGCACCATGGATGCTGCCGGGCTACCTCCGGGCCATGCTCAGCCGGACCGTGGACGTCGTTGCGGCGGGCAAAAAGGGCGGCGGCGGCGGCAGCGACAAGAAGGACAAGTGTGATGTCAGCAACAAGAAGAACAGCGGTGGCATGTGGCGCTATGGCATATGGGAGGCGGCGGCGTGAGGTGCGGCAGATTGCAGGCACGGCCGCCGCTGACGAGCAGACGGTGGTGCTTGGCTTTTTTTTCAAATGGCCCTATAAATCCAATTTTTAGAGATGAGTGACCCTCTCACCCGCTCCTACAAATCCATTTTCAGGGGCGGTCCCTTTACCCGCCCCTAGAAAACTCGATTTGAAGCAGTGACAGACAGGGGCGGGTATCACACCCGCCCCTACAAATGTTCTATTATCCGCCCCTAAAAACATTTTCTGCGGTAGTAATTTTTGACATCGGCAAAAGTTTTTTGAAAATTAAAAAAACAAAAAACATCGTCGGTCACAGCTACCCCCACCAGTGGCCCTCGCCTCCAGCCCGCCGCCCATGCTCCTGATACTGCCTTGCTGCCCACCGGCATGCAACCACCAGCACCCAGCCAGGCCTCGGCCGCATTCCCCATGCCGCCGCACCACCGGTCGCACCCTTGCCATCGCACCACCGGTCGGACCCTTGCCGCCGCCGCACCTCCTGCCGCCGCCACCACCACGTCGCGGCCCCACCTGTGGAAAAAAGGAGATGCCAGAGAGAGAGAGAGAGAGAGAGAACCTAGGCCAAAGGTGAGGGGGAAGGAGAGGTGGTGCACCGCCGGATCAGGATCCGGCGCCTCCGCCGTCGGTGCCGCTGAGAGCTCGGGCCACCGCCTCCATCGACAGGAAGACGAGGCCGCGCGCGGCCCCCTCCCCTACTCCTCCCACGAGCTCATGGCCAGCGAGATCTAGTGCGTCGGGAGGCCGATAGTCGTCCCGGGTGGCCGACCTAGAGGAGGGAGATGGCGCGGGCGGGGATCCGGCAGAGGAGCCCTTGCCACCGTCGAGGAAGACGAGGTCGCGCGTGGATTCGGCGGAGGGAGGCCGGGAGTCGTCCCACCATAGAGTCAGAGGAGGGAGGGGGCGGCGGTGGCGGGAGAGGGAGGGGGCGGCAGTGGGAGTAGATTGGGAGAGAGGCCGGGGGAGAGGCAGGGATTGAGTGAGAAAGAGAGAGGGGCCGTAGGGTTGGAGATAAGAGATGGGGTGGCCGCGGGTGGGGTGGGCCCCCATTGGAGTTTTGAATCCGAACTCCAATTCGAACGTCACTTCCCTTCCAAACCTAACCACATATTTCTCAACTCTACGAAACTTCTTCGGAGATGTTTCCATTTGTAAGCATTGTACGTGAAAAGATTGTGAAACCCACTCAAATTTTTACAACAGCTTCGGAGATGAAACTTCTTCGGAGATGTCACATTGAGAAATCTCATGATTTTCAGACTTCATTTGTTTTTTAGAATTTTAAATTCATTCGGACACACTTTCGTGATCGTGTTTCCTGAGCAAGATGTTGGAAATTTCTTTTCATTTCAGGGGTAAGGTCTGAAACTAGACTAAATTTTAATATGAAGTACCACATGCTGTATGTAGAGAGTTGAAAAAATTTCAAAGTAAGAAGAGAATTTTTTTTGTTTGGGGCAACTAGATTTGGGACTTGCAAGAGTTCCATGTAAAAGTTATTTTGCCGTGTGCTAAGAAAAAGCACACGGCAAACGCATGACTTTGCTGTGTGCCAATGGAAAGCATATGGCAAAGTCATGAATTTGCTGTGTGCAAAAAAAAAAACACATGGCAAAGCATAAATTTTCCGTTTGCTTTTTTTTGCAGTGTGCTTTCTTTGTGATACATGGTAAAACGCCTCTTTGCCGTGTGTCCGATAAAAATGCACACGGCGAACTATCAGACACACGGCAAACTACGCTTTTTCCGGGAGTGTATCTCGGGTTTGCATGTGGGCATTTCACTTGTCACATACTTTTTTTTAGTATACAGTACAATGCAGACGCTCACACGTACTCTGCATTCATCTGCAGAAAATTTGCTGTACACATGGCTTACACAACCATTAAGATTTTCTGCTCGTCTAGCTGGAGGGCAAAATGAACTATAGGAATGGGTTGTATTTTTTTGTTATCATATCCATGCATATTTTTGTACTGAAAAAATATAATTGGAACTTCTACATACACTCCATTGGCTTAAACAGATATCGTTTGAATGCCACATATCTTAATTTTTAATTCTCTGTGCACCATTTTCATAACTGGCACTTATCGTCATGAGAAAGCCAGTTTTACCCCTCACACATGAAAACAAGTTAAACCATGACAAAACTCATAAATGAAAAGCCAGTTTTTGCACTTGGGGGCCTGAAGCTAGCATGGATTTGCGGAACCAGCTTCGACATCTTCTGTGCTCTCTTGCTTATGCAAGTGCCTCTCGATGAATGGTGGATCCACACACGGTGGCCCACATCCAACCTGACTGTAGTCTTAGCATCACCTGGCTAGTCTGACACACCTCGGTTGCTCTGTGGCAACACTGAGGTAGGAAGTTGTCTGATGACCTTGGATCAACTTTTGCCTCCGTGAAACTAGTGGTAAAGCTCCACCACTGCCTCCCATGTTGTAATTAGTGGCGCCTCTTGCAATATATAGTTTTGAAATGGGCTATTGGATCTAACCAATGGTATATGGACGCCTTAGAGTTCCTGACACCTCTCAAGCCTAGTAAGATTTTTTGAGAGAAGAACAGGTTCCAACATTTCTTATGCCGTGAAAAGCTTGTGGAAGTGGAAGGAAGTTAGTCTCTGCCCATGCTCTTCTCCTTACCCCAAGCAACAGTATATATAGCAGGCGTGGTCTTACGAAGAAACCTACTGGCGGCTATGGCAAGCATTCATGTCACCATGTGGCTTCTGTTCAAAAGCATGTGTGTGCTAGCAAAAATTAACTGTTCCTAAACATGAATATCCAGGGCGCTTGTTTCCGCGTTAAGTTTAGCAGTGGTATTGTGTTTCCAATTTCCTCCTAAACTGCATTTTTGAAAACTAAATTCATTTTCATTATTCATGGTATTGGAAACTGTCTTGAAGGAACAAAACAACTTTGTACCAAATACTAATTTCGAACTCTAATGCTGTCTCTGTAACTAATCAATAATGTTTTGCCGATAATGACACATGCCATCTGATGAAACTGCAGTCAATTATATGCCATCGTCCATGAAGGCCAACCCAGATCGCCATCTCCGGCGTCAAGTGACTCCTCCAGTCACCACTCGATCCCTTGCAGAAGTAGGCTTCATTCCTGATGCCGGCTTGGTTGCCCCCGCTCCTGTTCACCTCCATGATGTTCTTGAGTAAGAAGGCACACACATGTCTCGATGGGCATTAAGAAGGCATCATAGTCTAAGTCTAAGCTCATGACAATGACACCGAACAGTTTACCCAATGGCTCCCATGCATCACAGATGATTGAGTGAAGAAGGTAAGACGGTAATCAGAGGAACTAGCATCACAGATGATTGAGTGACTTGCATGTTCATAATTCAACACAATCAATGGCCACATGAACTTGTAATCTACTACAAAAATATAGGGACAATGATCGTCACTGTAACCTATCACTGCTACTCCTCCTGGTTATGGTCTTCTTTTATCTCGGGTTTGCATGTGGGCATTTCACTCATCACGTACTCTGCATTCAGCTGCAGAAGATTTGTTGTACTGCCCTGATCAGATACACATGGCTTACACAACCATTAAGATTTTCTGCTCGTCTAGCTGGAGGGCAAAATTAACTGTAGGAATGGGTTGTATTTCTTGGATATCATATCCATGCATACTTTTCTACTGAAAAAATATAATTGGAACTTTTACTTATAGTCCAGTTTTTGTGCATGACAAACTCATAAATGAAAAGCCAGTTTTTGTGCATGGGGTCCTGAAGCTAGCATGGCTTTGCGGAACCAGCTTCGACATGTTCTGTGCTCTCTAGCTTAATTAAGCTAGCTCTCTAGCTTAATTATGCATCCAACCTGACAGTAGTCACCTAGCTAGTCCGGCACATCCCAGTTGCTCGGTGGCAACATTGAGGTAGGCAGTTGCATGATGATCTCCGATCAACTATTGCCTCCCTGAAACTAGTTGGTAAAGCTCCACCACTGCCTCCCAGTTGTCGTTAGTGGCGCCTCTTGCAATATATAGTTGTGAACTATGGTATAGGTTCTAACCAATGGTATATGGACGCCTTAGAGTTCCTGACACCTCTCAAGCCTACTAAGATTTTTTGAGAGAAGAACAGGTTCCAGCATTTCTTATGCCGTGAAAAGCTTTGTGGAAGGAAGTTAGCCTCTGCTCATGCTATTCTCCTTACCCCAAGCGACAATATATATAGCATGCGTGGTCTTACGAAGCAATAACCTAGTGGCGGTCATGGTCAGCACTCAGCATTCATGTCACCATGTGGCTTCTGTTGAAAACATGTGTGTGCTAGCAAAAATTCACTGTCCCTAAACAAGAATATCCAGGGCGCTTGTTTTCGCGTTAAGTTTAGCAGTGGTCTTATGTTCCCAATTTCCTCCTAAGCTGTATTTCCGAAAACTGAATTCATTTCCTTTATTCATGGTATTGGAAACAGCCTCGAAGGAACCAAACAAATCTGTATGAAAATGAAATACTAATTTTGAACTCTAATGTCCTTATTTCCTCCTGATCACTCAGGCCAAATTTAATGCTATCGATTGAAATCTCTGAAACTAACCAATAATATTTTTGCCGATAATGAAACATGCCATCTGATGAACCTGCAGTCAATTATATACCATCGTCCACGAAGGCAAACCCAGATCCGTGCAGCGCTTCCTCCACTATCTTGTCCAGCCTCCTCGCCATCTCGGGCGTCAAGTGGTTCCTCCAGTCACCACTCGATCCCTTGCGGAAGTAGGCGTCGTTCCTGACGCCGGCTTGGTTACCCCCGCTCCTGTTCACCTCCATGTTCTTGAGCTCCTTCAAGCTGCACAGCTTCACGATCTCGTCCACGACCCCTCCCTCCTCTTCTTCCTTGGAAAATCCGCACCCCATGAACTCGGCAAGCTTCTTCACGGTAGCTTCGGGGTCGCGCAGCATCCTCTCGTACTCGAGGAAGAGAACCTGCTTGGGCCTCCTCATGCTCGCCTCCCAGTACTGGAGGACGTGCCTCCACTGAGGCCCGGCGAAGACGCGCCCCTCGCAGAAGAGCTCGAAGGCCTCCTCGAGGTTAAAGGCCCGCGCGCCGGCACTGGCACCGAGATGAACGCGTCCTTAGGGTTCCGGCAGACATACACGACCCGGCTGGCCGCCGCCCCCTCGCCGGCGGTGATGCTCTCGGGGAGGAGGCAGTATGGCAGGTGGGTGGCGAGCACGCGGGGGGACGCGAGCTGCGCGAACTCCTCCAGCAGGCTGCCGGTGTCGCGCCGGAGCTCCGGGTCCATCTCCATGAACTGGACGCACTCGTGCGGGTTCATGCGGCGGAGTGGGTGGCCGGCGTCGGACGGTGGGTGCGTGGCCCGGTGCGCGGTGGCGAAGGCGAGCGCCTTGAGCCACGTGGTGCCGGACTTGGGGAAGCTGGCGAGGAAGACGTCGCTGGGCCGGGGCTCCAGGCGGGCGTGGATCGCCGGTAGCTCCGTCAGGACCGACTCCGGCAGCCAGAAGCCGTTGTAGCGGCGGAGCGGCAGCGGTGGGCACCGGGTCTCCAGCGGGAGGGAGGGCAGGAGCTCGGCCATGTCGGTGGCGGGTCTCGTGGCGTCAGCAGGTGCAGGCATGGTGCTATACTTACTGCTACGCTGAATTTCGTTACTGAGTATATGGAGCCTTGTCCAACAAAGTATGGTGTGTTTATGCAAGAGATACGGTATCACAAACCCAATATATAGGTGAGGTTGGAGGCTAAGCGCCCATCTAATCTTCACCGGGTTTAGGCTGGTCTACCAACCCGGTCCGTACCAGGTTGCTCCGGCCGGTTTCGACGGTTTCAGAAATGCTTTTGTTGGCGGTTAGCTGCATTAGTTTAGACGGTTTAAAGTTTAAAATACCACAATTTAGAATGTTTGAAGTAACCATTCCACCATCACCTGTTTCGTAGTTGAACAATTTTCGTCTCTCCCAAATCCAAGAACAGGCGATCAAACTGATTAACAGCGAAATCTTTCAAGTACACCGTGTCAGCCCGTTTGTCCTCCTGTCCTCCAGCGATTAATGTTAGAGTGCCACGACTGCATCTCTGAAGTTTGGAAGAGCACAAAACAATTAATAAGATCCCAATCTTCATTGTCATGTGTTGCCTCTAAATCTTCAAGATGATTAAGAAGAAAACCACCCTAGTGCAAATTGTCTGTATACAATTTCATCTCCAAAGCCTCTTGCTTGTCAAATCTTTAGTTATGCAAATCTTTATTGCAAAATGACTCAAACTCACGGATATATCAGCTGCAGTTTTCTCATGCGAAACATCTTGCAAAATATGATTTGGTAAATGAAGATGAATTTGAAACAAATGGCTTATTACGATCTTTTCTCTTCTCAGTGGCGGAGCTGAGGCTTGGCACTGGGGTCTGCCGACCCCGACGAATTTTGGAAATACTAGTGGCAAAGTACTGTAGCTAGTTGTTAATAGTCCATTAAGACCCGTTCTGTTCTACCTAAGACCCCGATGCTCTTCTGTTCTGGCTTCGCCCCTGTCTCTTCTCATCAATCATCCCGAGTTGGCATAATCTATCTCAATCTAGCAAAAATACCTTCCTTCAAAGACGCCAATATGAATAAACAACCAGAAGGAAGATTTTTTTTTGCTAATTATCTACGTATTTTTTCCATGAAAGAAAATCTATGTATGTTCATGTGTAACCCTAGCGAAAATTCTTCAGCACGTGTGCAATTTTAGGTACGTTCAGAAAGGAACAGAATAATTCACTCGGTAGGCTTGCAGGAAAGAGCAGCATGCTTTTCTTGGTCTTGATGCTCGGTCTGGTATTGTCTTCTCTCTAACTCGGACGGCCACATGGGAATGAAGCTTTTGGAGATCAATGACTTGAACCCATTGTTGAGATTCCGCCCGAGACCGGACGCCGCCAGAGGACTGATCAAAGACGCAAGGATGCCTTTCTGATCCTGAATTTGGACCAGACAGCCCATGGGAATGGAACGTTTTCTTGGAACCGATAAAAACCAGGTAAATCAGCCTAGACCAACCGTTAAATTGGTTAAAGCAGCGTAGGACTTCAAAAACCGTGGTCATGGGAAAGAAGGCATCATAGTCTAACCTGATGAGAATGACACCTAACAGTATTCCCAACGGCTCCCATGCATACAGAGGCATAATAAGAGGAACCAACATCACATATGATTGAGGGACATGCATGTGTTGACGACCAAAATTAGTAGTAACAGGGAGAGACAGGTCTGGCCGGTGTGTTCAGGCGGTCTGACCGGTTGAGGCGTCTGTAGCCGGTCTGGCACGACCGATCGGTCTGATCTGACCAGTTTACCAAGAGTCCGAGTTTAATTAGAGATTTTCACAAGATTTAGATTTATAAAATAATTCCTTACGGGGCAAGTCCTCCGCACCCTATAAATATAAAGGGTTACGGCCGATTGAGGCATCCAATCGATCAAACACAAAACCAATATATATTTTTATCGTCTTTACCTTTTATCCAAACCCTAGCTTTTCAAACCATGACATGTTGTTCTTCCTTCATCTCCATGGCGTTTGAGGACGCCCTAGCTGGCCTGCCGAGCCTAGGGCAACCCAAAGTACGCCTGCCCCGATAGGTCCCTCCCGGGCGGACGTTCGTTGGATCCTCGTCTTGCTGCCCCGACAAGACCGGTCTGACTGGTCCACTATACCGGTCTGACCGGTTGGTGCCGCGGCGATGGAAGCTGTGCTGCTGCTCACCGCACGTTCGTGTGTTGGCCCCGAATCGACAACAACATGTTCCTAAGATTTTTTTTTAGAAGAGCAGGTTCCAGCCTACTAAGCTTTGTGGAAGGAAGTTAGCCGCGCGCGCCTCATGCTGTTCTCCTTGCCCCAAGCGACAGTATATATATAGCAGGCCTGGTCTTTCAAAGCAACCTACTGCGCGGCTACGGTCAGCATTCATGTCACCATGTGGCTTCTGTTCAAAAGCATGTGTGTGCTAGCAAAAATTCACTGTCCATAAACATGAATATCAAGGGCGCTTGTTTTCGTGTTAAGTTTAGCATTGGTATTGTCTTCCCAATCTATTATCTTAGTATTTGGCCAACAAATAGAGCCTCCACGTTCGCTCTCAAGGTATAAAAATTCTCACGTTAATCGGAGAAAATAAGAGAAATTAAAATTACCCACAACTGCCACTATGATAAAAATCAGCCCAAAATACCCCTGTGTCTGGCTAAATATTTTTTAATCAACGTATACAACAATAAACTTAGAACTATTTCAAAATGGTATCCAATTCAAACCTAGAAAGAGTATGAAAATAAAATCAAATTATTGATCCTCAAAATAGCTTTAATAGATCTTGATTTTCTTCAAAAAAAAATTGCTTTATGAAAGCCTATTAAAAAAGTATATCCTTAAACATATTTATTCCTAGCCACACAAATAATAAATATAAATAATTAAATAATTTAAATATAACATTAGAAATGGTAACATCTAGCTGTGCAAATGCACGGGTGGCCTTTCTAGTTTCCTCCTAAATTGTATTTCTCTGAAAACTGAATTAATTTCCTTAATTCATGGTATTGGAAACAGTCTTGAAAGAACAAAACAACTCTGCACCAAATACTAATTTCAAACTCAAATTTCCTTATTTCGTCGAGGCAATTCCTTCTATCACTGAGAAATATAACTCATCCCTTGTGTGCCATTGGAAAATAACTCATCCCCTCTACGCCACTATTTTTAATTTTTCATCCCTTGTGTGCCATTGCCGTCAAAACACAATAACAGATCTGTTAAAACGGCACTTATATTACAATAATACCCCTACCATCTTATCTATGCTTCTTCTCCCATATCCACTATCGATGCCGGAGGCAGAGCCGGCCGAGCTCTCCACGAAAAGTTGCAGGCCTGCTCCTTAGAGCACCGCTGCAACCCAGCCTACCGCCATGGCCCACAGGTGCCGCCGCCGCCCGCGCTGATGGCCACCCCACCCATGGCCACCGCACAATCGAGGCGCGGCACGGCCGCGGTGAGGCCAGCGCCCGTGGCCCTGCACGGAGGACGACGCGACCGACAGTGGGTGAGGCCAGCGCCCGCTGCCCCGTCGGTGCTCATCCTGCCCTGCGCAGAGGAGGCGCTGCCGGCGCGTGGCACACGAAGCCAACCTTTGCGCGAGGACGCGACTGCCGGTGTGCAAGGCCAGCACCAGCCACTCGCCCCTTCCGCCACCGCCAATATGTCGGTCTTGGCCGAGCCATGCACCACTGCCTCCAGCCCCTAGACCCCCGAGGCCCCGACCATCATAGCGCCGGCATGTTGAGTGAGCTGCCGCCGCCCTCAGGTCCTGGTCCGCTGCCGCCGCCATCTTCTCCGATAGAGCGAGGATGGCCCGTGCATGGGGCCAGGGCCTGCTGCTCCCGTGCACCACGGCCACCCACAAGGCGACTAGAGCCGCCGCCCTCAGGTGTTGTGCAGTCATTGTGAGGATTTTTTGTGCCTAGGTCTTCCCAGAAAGAACTGGCGCGGAGCCACATCAGCAGATGACCCAACTAACGCCTAAGAGTAACGGAATGGCACACAAGGGATGGAAAATTAAAACTGGTGGCATAGAAGGGATGAGCTATTTTCCAATGACACACAAGGGATGACTTATATTTCTCAGTGGCATAGAAGGAATTGCCTCTATCTCCTCCTCCCGATCTCTCGGGCCAAATTTAATGCTCTCCAAAAATAATCAATAATGTTTTGCCGATAATGACACATGCCATCTGATGAACCTGCAGTCAATTATATACCATCGTCCATGAAGGCAAACCCAGATCCCTGCAGCACCTCCTCCACTATCTTGTCCAGCCTCCTCGCCATCTCGGGCATCAACTCCAGTCACCACTCGATCCCTTGTTCGTTTCTGACGCTGGCTTGGTCCCCCCCCCCCAACTCCTGTTCACCTCCATGTTCTTGACTAAGAAGGCACACACATGTCTTGTTAAGAAGGCATCATAGTCTAAGCTCAACGACACCGAACTGTTTTCCCAATGGCTCCCATGCATCACATATGATTAAGTGAAGAAGGTAATCAGAGGAGCCAGCATCATAGATGATTGAGTGACTTGCATGTTCATAATTCAACACAATCAATGGCCACGTGAACTTGTAATCTACTACAAAAATATAGGGACAATAATCGTCACGTACTACTCCTGGTTATGGTCTTCTTTTATCACTACCGAAAGCAGTGAGTTTGCCGTGTGCCAGGAGCACACAGCAAAGCCCCAAATCCACACGGCAAAGCATTTTATCACGCGCACGGCAAAGGTCTTTGTCGTTTGTATTCACTACTACAAAAATGATTTGTAGGAACGCCTTTGCGAGGCGGGTCAAAAAAAGACTCGTTCCTAGTACGAGATTACTCTAGCATTTGATCCGCCCCTAAAAATATATTTGTATGGGGCGGATGACCCCATCACCCGTTCCTAAAAATGAATTAATTTTAGGGGCGGGCGATGAGATGACACGCCCCTACAAATAATATTTGTAGGGGCGGCTCATGCCATCACACGCACCTACAAAAGTTTGAAACGCGTCGGTCGAGGCGGTCGCGGAGATCTGGATGGTCGACCTCCTCATCACGGCGATGGGTACGTACCGAGCCATTGGAGCTCGATTGCGCCCGGTAGTTGGAGTACTCCCTTCTTAGGCCCTGAGCCTGGATTGCTGCAACGTGGAGACGAGCACGAGCTTTTGCAATCTCGGGAGTTTGGGAAAGGCCCTCGAATACCTGGAGCACGGCGGCCATGTTGGCAGATGGCGTGGTGAAGACTTGATGGTCGTCGTAGTCCAGGATGAACTCGTTTTCGAGGTTCCTAGGCCTTGGTGGAGATGGATGCCTCCATCCAACGCGGGGGTTGCGACGCCCGGCGTTCTCGAGATCTTCTTCACCCTGCTGGATGACGTCCTCATTGGCCCGGCGATCGGCGCGAAGAGCATTGCAGTGAAGGCGTTGTTCCCGCTGTTGGTCGTCTTCACCGGTGAAGGACTCAGAGTCCAGCGGGACGACTGAGATCTGGCGCCGGCCGTCGGGGTTGCTGCGGTTGGGCAGGAGGGTGAAGACAGTGACCTGATATTCAGCCTCAGGAGATGAGGGCGGATCTGATCGGATCTGCTCCGAGTCGGACTGATCCAGCTCGGTGATGCGCAGGTTGCCCCTACGTACTCAGACCTGATCCGAGTAGATCGCGGAGCTGTTGCGGAGCCCATGTGGCACGATGACCGAGTCGCCTGGAGGACCCAGCACGCTCTCGCCGAGTTGTATGCACTCAGCAATGGATCTGGTAACGCGATCTGTTCCGGAGATTAGATCGGTATTGGAGATAACAGGGCGACGCGTTGCCCTGGGGTGAACAACTGGAGGATCATTGATGTCGAGTTCGGAAACTCAACGAACAATGTAGCTCTGCGCCGTCAGATTGGATCTGACGCTTGTAGAATTGCCACTCTCGGTGATTGAGGGGCAGGTGGGTGGGTTCCGGGGAACCATAGTTTCCGAGAAGCTACCGAAGGTGAAGGCGAATCCGGCGGCGGCCTCCATCTAGATGCTGACGTTGGCGGAGAAGAAGACACCGGATCTTGATGCCATCGAGCTCGCTGTAAGGACTCCTGAGAAATCTCCCCTACCTGGCGCGCCAACTGTCGGATTGCTTATTCGGCAAGTCCACAAGGAGTATGCCTGGCGGTAGATTTGTAGGTGAAGGGTGGATTTCGGAGCCAAGAACTAGATGGTTGCGAGATGACGCTAGGGTTTTGATAGGTTCGGGCCGCTCGGGAGCGTAACACCCTCTGCCCTATGTTGTGTGTATTGTATGAGCTTGACGATGAAAGATGAGTTGATGCGTTCTATGGGTCTCCTCATAGCGCCTTTATAGGCCAGGTGCCGTCGGTTACAAGTAAGGGAGGATATCTACTCGGGTTGTTGCATGGAATCAGGTCGGATGAGATCTCTAGATATTCGGAATCCATATCTGTGCCTTGATTCTGATCCTCGGAGGAACCTTCCAACGTCCAGCCGAGTGCCTGTTCGCCAAGTAGTCGTGCAGAGTGGTCCTGGCCGAGTAGGTACCCAGTCGAGAGATAACTACTCGGCTAGGAGGTACCGGGATGTACCTCCATCAGTCGGTGGCTGCTGGCCTGGTCTGCGGCGGCTGTATCGACACATCAAGCGAGGTGCAGTCTCTTTCCCCATGGATTCCCCGCACGAACCAGAAAAGAGTGAGCTTTTTCTTTCCGTCCAGAACCAACATTTGAATGGACTTTTTCTATTCGTTGGTTCCATGTGTGAAGGATGTGGCAATCGACGCTACCAAGGACCTAGTGAAGGTGAGCGGCACCATGGATGCTGCCGGGCAACCTCCGGGCCATGCTCAGCCGGACCGTGGACGTCGTTGCGGCAGGCAAAAAGGGCGGCGGCGGCGGCGACAAGAAGGACAAGTGTGATGGCAGCAACAAGAAGAACGGCAGCGGCATGAGGCGCTATGGCATCTGGGAGGCGGCGGCGTGAGGCGCGGCGGATTGCAGGCACGGCCGCCGCCGACAAGCAGACGGTGGTGCTTGGCTTTTTTTTGTTTTTTTTCAAATGGCCCTATAAATCCAATTTTTAGAGATGGGTGACCCTCTCACCCGCTCCTACAAATCCATTTTCAGGAGCGGTCCCTTTACCCGCCCCTAGAAAACTCGATTTGAAGCAGCGACAGACAGGGGCGGGTATCGCGCCCGCCCCTACAAATGCTCTATTATCCGCCCCTAAAAATGTTTTCTGCGGTAGTAATTTTTGACCTCGGCAAAAGCTTTTTGAAAATTAAAAAAAAAAACAAAAAACATCATCGGTCACAGCTACCCCCACCAGTGGCCCTCGCCTCCAGCCCGCCGCCCATGCTGCTGCTACTGCCTTGCTGGCCGTCGGCATGCTACCACCAGCACCCAACTAGGCCTCGGCCGCATTCCCCATGCCGCCGCACCACTGGTCGCACCCTTGCCGTCGCACCACCGGTCGCACCCTTGCCGCCGCCGCACCTCCGGCCGCCGCCACCACCACGTCGCGGCCCCACCTATGGAAAAAAGGAGATGCTAGAGAGAGAGAGAGAGAGAGAGAGAGAGAGAGAGAGAGAGAGACTAGGCCAAAGGTGAGGGGGAAGGAGAGGTGGTGCACCGCCGGATCAAGATCCGGCGCCTCCGCCGCCGGCGCCACCGAGAGCTCGGGCCACCGCCGCCGTCGACAGGAAGACGAGGCCGCGTGTGGCCCCCTCCCCTACTCCTCCCACGAGCTCATGGCTAGCGAGATCTGGTGCGTCGGGAGGCCGATAGTCGTCCCGGGTGGTCGACCTAGAGGAGGGAGATGGCGCGGGCGGGGATCCGGCAGAGGAGCCCTTGCCGCCTCCGAGGAAGACGAGGTCGCGCGTGGATTCGGCGGAGGGAGGCTGGGAGTCGTCCCACCATGGAGTCAGAGGAGGGAGGGGGCGGCGGCGGCGGGAGAGGGAGGGGGGTGGCAGTGGGAGTCGATTGAGAGAGAGAGGCCGGGGGAGAGGAAGGGATTGAGTGAGAAAGAGAGAGGGGCCGTAGGGTTGGGGATAAGAGATGGGGTGGCCGCGGGTGGGGTGGGCCCCCGTTGGTGTGTGTCGCAAGACTACACATGGCAAAGGATCTGTTTGCCGTGTGTCTTCAGGACTACACACGGCAAAGTATTTCTTTGTCGTGTGTTCCAACTTGACACACGACAAACTAAACATATTTATAATTATACTTAATGCATAAAATTTATCAAATTGATCCGAAAAATTACCAAAAAATAACAAGAAAAAATATATATTGTCTATTGCCCATCGATAAAGTTTTGAATCCGAACTCCAATTCGAACGTCACTTCCCTTCCAAACCTAACCACATATTTCTCAACTCTATGAAACTTCTTCGGAGATGTTTCCATTTGTAAGCATTGTATGAGAAAAGATTGCGAACCCCACTCAAATTTTTACTACAGCTTCGGAGATGTCACATTGAGAAATCTCATGATTTTCAGACTTCATTTGTTTTTTAGAATTTTAAATTCATTCGGACACACTTTCGAGATCGTGTTTCCTGAACAAGATGTTGGAAATTTCTTTTCATTTCAGGGGTAAGGTCTGAAACTAGACTAAATTTTAATATGGAGTACCACTTGCTGTATGTAGAGAGTTGAAAAAATTTCAAAGTGAGAAGAGAATTTTTTTTGTTTGGGGCAACTAGATTTGGGACTTGCAAGAGTTCCATGTAAAAGTTATTTTGCCGTGTGCTAAGAAAAAGCACACGGCAAAGTCATGACTTTGCTGTGTGCCAAAAAAAGACACATGGCAAAGCATAAATTTGCCGTGTGCTTTCTTTGTGATACATGGCAAAACGCCTCTTTGCCGTGTGTCCGATAAAATGCACACGGCGAACTATCAGATACACGGCAAACAACGCTTTTCCGGTAGTGTATCTCGGGTTTGCATGTGGGCATTTCACTTGTCACGTACTTTTTTTTTGAGTATACAGTACAACGCATACGCTCACACGTACTCTGCATTCATCTGCAGAAAATTTGCTGTACACATGGCTTACACAACCATTAAGATTTTCTGCTCGTCTAGCTGGAGGGCAAAATGAACTATAGGAATGGGTTGTATTTTTTTGGTATCATATCCATGCATATTTTTGTACTGAAAAAATATAATTGGAACTTCTACATACACTCCATTGGCTTAAACAGATATCGTTTGAATGCCACATATCTTAATTTTTAATTCTCTGTGCACCATTTTCATAACTGGCACTTATCGTCATGAGAAAGCCAGTTTTACCCCTCACACATGAAAACAAGTTAAACCATGACAATACTCATAAATGAAAAGCCAGTTTTTGCGCTTGGGGACCTGAAGCTGAAAGTGATCGGGTGCTCTAGCCTAAGAGGGGGAAAGGGTGAATTAGGTACTTTAAAAACTTAGACCTATGGCTCCAACTAGTTTGCACAAAACTTAAACTAAAACATGCTATCTAGATGTGCAACTAGATTGTTCTAGTGTGAAACCCCTATCCCAAAAGAATTTAGCAACCTATAGTCTTTCCTATCAAGAAACTATTCTATGAAAGTAAAGGTACACAAATTGCTAGTATGAAATGCGGAAGCTTAAAGAGCGGGATAGGAGATAACAAACTCTTGACGCGGGTGTTTATCCCGTGGTTCGGTTAGCCACAAAGGCACACCTACATCCACGTTGTTGTAGCACTCACTAAGAGTATTGCTACTCGGCCACCAAGTCTCTTCCGTGAACACAATCACGGTCACCTTGGCCCCGGGTTCCACTAAGGAGCTTCTCCACAAAGGATGGGGGTCTCCACGTCCCCCGCACAAAGTGTCGTCGCCGCTCCACACCAAGTCGGAGGGTCGATGACGTTGCCGGCGAGCTTCACGCTCCAAGGTGCCGGCGCACCAAGCTCTTGTTTTGGTTCACTAGAGAACCACATCACAAAGGCTTGCAAACTCACTCACTAAGAGCTAATCCTATACACAACACTCTCAAAGTGTGCTAAAGGCTAAGGATATGATCTTGATGCTTTTGTATGGCTTGGAGATGTTCTTGGGTGTGTGTGGGATGTCCAGCAACTCCAGCAATCTTCAAATGGCCGGGGTGAGGCGTATATATAGGCCACCAAGTCTTGTAGCCGTTGCTCCAACGGTCAGCAGAATTCTGCGTACCACCGGAAGAACCGATGCCTCTGGCAGGGGTAGCGTCGGTTCTTCCGGTCACTCATAAACCGAAGTAGCTGTTGAACTCCTAGCAGCTGACGTAGTGACCATCGGTTGAACCGATGCAATGCACCGATGTCTCACCGGTTCAACCGGTGCTGAATGAACTTCTCCTGGGCGCTGACGTCATTGCACCGATGGTATGCTCCGATGCATCGTCGGTTGAACCGGTGCTGAAGAAACTTTTCCTGGGCGCTTGACATCGTCTCTGGTACATAGGACGCCCAATGCACCGATGCCCTTTCTTGGACCGTCGGTTCAACCGGTGCCTATAGGCTGACTTGGCTTCGTTTCCCTTCTGCACCAAAGTACCATGGCGTCGGTTCTTCCGACTACCAACGGATGCTCCGATGCCCATGGCGTCGGTTCTTCCGGTGCTACTGATCTGAACCCCCGTCTGCTAACCGGGTAGCGGAACCCCCGTAGGGGCAGCCCTTCGGGCCTTGCTATGCCTATCTTCTCTTTCTCTTTGTCATCACTTGAACCTAAAAGCCTGAGAATGGTCATCTTAACAATCATATTAGTCCAAGTGTTGTGTTGTCATTCGATCACCAAAATCACTTGAAATGGCATAAATGGTGCCATGTTCCTTACAATCTCCCCCTTTTTGGTGATTGATGACAACACAATCAAAGCAAGCATAAATTTACAAAAATTTAACCACTTGATACCAATTGAAATCAATTGAAAACCGCTTACGCTTGCTTGGATGTTTACCACCATCCAATGATGACTTGGCCTCCCCCTAAAACCATTTTCCCCCTTTGTTCCTCCCCTTTTGTTACTACTTCTCCCTCATGACTTGATTTACTTAGGTATTTCTCCCCCTTTGGGATATGCTTCTCCTCCTTGAGAAAAGTAAATACCTTGCTTTGATCCACATTTCTCCCCCTTTGGAATCAAATCACCTAAAAGGTCTTGCTCCAACAAAGGTCTTGCAAAACAATATAGCTTAAGAGAATATTAGTAGCCTAGGGAGTTAGTTCCATGACTCATGATCCAATTGTATGATATCAATGAAGATACCAATTGAAAATTTACTATGGTGGATCACAAAATCACGAAACTAGCATGACATGAGCTAAGCTTTCCATAAGTATTGTGCACAAAATGATAATGTGAAAATCAAGTGCACAACTAAAAGTAATAACTAGAAAGCTTAGATCATATCATGCACAGAGGTAGCTCTAAAGTAAATAGGATATGACAAAGATACCAATTTAATTAGTTTAGAACCTTGCATACCTCCGGGGGTAACTTTGTTTACCTTGTATGTACCAAAAGAAAGTGACTTGCAACCAATTGAAAGTCTTTAAACAAGAAGCACTTGGTACACCAAGGTTAAGCAAATGTATGAGCACATAGCCTACGAACTTAGATATGAGCATTTAAGTTCAATAGAGCATGGCTCAATAGCATGAAAGCACAAAATATTTAACCACTCTTAGAGAGTTATTTGTTCACATTGATCATAAGAAACATTCTCTTAGAGTGTTAACTCCATGTGAGACTACAAAAGATAAACTTGAAAAACATGTTAGTCTCAAAATCACAAGCCATAGGATGAACTCCCCCTAAAAGTGTGCAATTAGTGTTTGAATCACCAAGCAAATGTATGCACATTAATTTTGACACAATTAGGAAGTTTACCCTATAACTTGTGTTCATAGTACACATATGAAATACATACCTCATGAAGTCCATGTACTATGAAGGGTGACTTTGTGTAGCTTTCTACACACTTATCAAACCATGTAGGTTGCTCATGGGTTAGAGTCATGACATAAGCAACCCACCATATATAACACTAGGTGATGCAATGCAAACAACCTAGCAAGGGCAATGGAGCTACATGATGCTTGAATGAAAAATTTTAGCTACCATTACATTATGGGGGACTTGGGCAACAAATGTCCAAGTTGTGAGCTTAGCTTCTTTGACTTGAACCTTCACTTCAACTTGTGAGCTATGCCTCCAAATCCCCCGTAGCCGATCTTGGGCTTCAAGTCTCATTTGGAACCCACACCATTTGAGGCCCCTTCATATTGATGATGACATCCTTGGGCACCCAAATGGGGTGGTTCCAACTCCTTTCTTGCTTCCCAACCTTGTGAGCAACCACCTTGCCATTTGTTTTCTTCTTGATCACATAGGAGGTGCTATTGCTTTTGTTCCTCCGGTTGGGCTTGGTGTAGATGAGAGAACTCTTGATTGTTAGCTTCTTCTTGTTCTTCTCATCCAAAAGCTTCTTCCTTGGTTGAGTACACTTGTTGGACTTGTGGCCTTCTTTGTGGCACTTAGAGCAAGTCACGGTGGACCCCTTCTCAAGCTTCTTCACCATGTTCTCACGGTTATCTTGAGAAGGTTGGACATTGCTCTCCATACCTTTGCCCTTCAATCTATACAAGTCCTTCATGAGCCTTTCCACTTCTTGCTTGAGCTCATCATTCACCTTGGCAATGAGATCATCACATGATTCTACAACAACATTCTCATTGCATTTCTCATTGCACGGGTTAGAGCAAGGACCATCAATTAAATCAATGCAAGAAGTTGAAGCATCTACCCTAGAGATAGGAATTGCACAAGGGATAGATTTCTTCATTTCCAAAGAGTCATTAGTATCATTAATGCTCTCAAATTTTAATTTGAGCTCTTCATGCTCCTTGCTAAGCAAATTGAATTTGCACATTAAATCATCAAAATTTGTAGCAAGAGAAGCATTTAGATCTTTGAGAGCACTAAGGTTTTTAATTTCTTTTGATTGTTTCTTAATGACTTTTTGGTGCTCATGAACAAGGTCAAGAAGTTCATCAAATGAAGGAGAATCGGAGTCATCATCACTTACATCACTATCCATACATTTGGCCATAAGGCAAGTGTTTGATGATGATCCGAAGTTGGTGCGGGTGGTGAATCTCTTGCTTGATTCATCACTTGAGCTAGCACTTGATTCTTCACCACCGCTTACCCATTCACCAAATATGGCAAATGATTCATGCTTGGGTTTCTTCTCCTTCTTTTGCTTGTTCTTTTTGAACTTCTTCTCAACCTTCATAAGTTGATGGTGAGGCCCATCTTTGAGGAAGACCACATACCCCATGGTGTTGATTTCCTTCAAGCATTTGTTCACCTTTTTTACATGCTTGTAGAGGTTGGGGTGCATTGGCTCTTGATCATCACTTGAGGAGCTTCTTGCTTCCTCTTCTTCCTCATCACTTGAGCTATTTTTGATGGTCATCTTCTTCAACTTTTTGACTTCCTTGCATGCAAGTGCGTTTTGTGTTGGTGAAGAAAGTGGCGCTCTTGGCTTGATATCATGGCGTAGCTCATGGGCGATCACCTTGTTTAGGACTTTGTTTGGTGTCATTGTTGTGAGATCTTTCTCATATAGAATTGTTGTCACCAAATCATAGTCCGGCCTTCGAAGTGAGTGAAGGATCTTGCGAATGAGTTCCAAATCTTCAATTTTCTTCACATCTAAAGAGTTAATCTCATTCACAAGAATATTCAACCGTGAGTACATAGTTTCGGCATTTTCATGATCAAGTTGCTTGAAACTATTAAGTTTATCAATGAGAACATGATATTTTTCATTTGCAACATCTTTTGTGCCTTCATGGTTCTCACTAATAGTTTTCCATAAATCCTTTGCATTTTCACAAGCAAACACACGGTTGAACACATTTTCACCAAGAGAGTTTAATATAGCACACTTGGCTATAGCATCGTATTGCCTCTCTTGTTGATTATTGCTTTTAGTTCCTTCACTAGTAACTCTCCAAACATTTAGGCCCTTTGCCTGGAGGTGGGATTGCATTAGAATCTTCCATCGTTGGAAGCCCGTGCCATCGAAACGTGGAGGAGGTCCTAGAGAATCCATCCCTTCCCCTAAAAGAGCTAACTCACTAGGCGGTGAAGCCTACCGATCTAATGAGCCGGTAAACACAAATTTGCCGATGGAATTGGCTTTGTTTGTGAGACAAGTGAGTCCCGGCTCTGATACCAATTGAAAGTGATCGGGTGCTCTAGCCTAAGAGGGGGAGGGGGTGAATTAGGTACTTTAAAAACTTAGACCTATGGCTCCAACTAGTTTGCACAAAACTTAAACTAAAACATGCTATCTAGATGTGCAACTAGGTTGTTCTAGTGTGAAACCCCTATCCCAAAAGAATTTAGCAACCTATAGCCTTTCCTATCAAGAAACTATTCTATGAAAGTAAAGGTACACAAATTGCTAGTATGAAATGCGGAAGCTTAAAGAGCGGGATAGGAGATAGCAAACTCTTGACACGGGTGTTTATCCCGTGGTTCGGTTAGCCACAAAGGCACACCTACATCCACGTTGTTGTAGCACTCACTAAGAGTATTGCTACTCGGCCACCAAGTCTCTTCCGTGAACACAATCACGGTCACCTTGGCCCCGGGTTCCACTAAGGAGCTTCTCCACAAAGGATGGGGGTCTCCACGTCCCCCGCACAAAGTGTCGTCGCCGCTCCACACCAAGTCGGAGGGTCGATGACGTTGCCGGCAAGCTTCACGCTCCAAGGTGCCGGCGCACCAAGCTCTTGTTTTGGTTCACTAGAGAACCACAGCACAAAGGCTTGCAAACTCACTCACTAAGAGCTAATCCTATACACAACACTCTCAAAGTGTGCTAAAGGCTAAGGATATGATCTTGATGCTTTTGTATGGCTTGGAGATGTTCTTGGGTGTGTGTGGGATGTCCAGCAACTCCAGCAATCTTCAAATGGCCGGGGTGAGGCGTATATATAGGCCACCAAGTCTTGTAGCCGTTGCTCCAACGGTCAGCAGAATTCTGCGTACCACCGGAAGAACCGATGCCTCTGGCAGGGGTAGCATCGGTTCTTCCGGTCACTCATAAACCGAAGTAGCCGTTGAACTCCTAGCAGCTGACGTAGTGACCATCGGTTGAACCGATGCAATGCACCGATGTCTCACCGGTTCATCCGGTGCTGAATGAACTTCTCCTGGGTGCTGACGTCATTGCACCGATGGTATGCTCTGATGCACCGTCGGTTGAACCGGTGCTGAAGAAACTTTTCCTAGGCGCTTGACATCGTCTCTGGTACATAGGACGCCCAATGCACCGATGCCCTTTCTTGGACCGTCGGTTCAACCGGTGCCTATAGGCTGACTTGGCTTCGTTTCCCATCTGCACCAAAGTACCATGGCATCGGTTCTTCCGACTACCATCGGATGCTCCGATGCCCATGGCGTCGGTTCTTCCGGTGCTACTGATCTGAACCCCCGTCCGCTAACCGGGTAGCGGAACCCCCGTAGGGGCAGCCCTTCGGGCCTTGCTATGCCTATCTTCTCTTTCTCTTTGTCATCACTTGAACCTAAAAGCCTGAGAATGGTCATCTTAACAATCATATTAGTCCAAGTGTTGTGTTGTCATTCGATCACCAAAATCACTTGAAATGGCATAAATGGTGCCATGTTCCTTACAGAAGCTAGCATGGATTTGCGGAACCAGTTTCGACATCTTCTGTGCTCTCTTGCTTATGCAAGTGCCTCTCGATGAATGGTGGATCCACACACGGTGGCACACATCCAACCTGACTGTAGTCTTAGCATCACCTGGCTAGTCTGACACACCCCGGTTGCTCTGTGGCAACACTGAGGTAGGAAGTTGTCTGATGACCTTGGATCAACTTTTGCCTCCGTGAAACTAGTGGTAAAGCTCCACCACTGCCTCCCATGTTGTAATTAGTGGCGCCTCTTGCAATATATAGTTTTGAAATGGGCTATTGGATCTAACCAATGGTATATGGACGCCTTAGAGTTCCTGACACCTCTCAAGCCTAGTAAGATTTTTTGAGAGAAGAACAGGTTCCAACATTTCTTATGCCGTGAAAAGCTTGTGGAAGTGGAAGGAAGTTAGTCTCTGCCCATGCTCTTCTCCTTACCCCAAGCAACAGTATATATAGCAGGCGTGGTCTTACGAAGAAACCTACTGGCGGCTATGGCAAGCATTCATGTCACCATGTGGCTTCTGTTCAAAAGCATGTGTGTGCTAGCAAAAATTAACTGTTCCTAAACATGAATATCCAGGGCGCTTGTTTCCGCGTTAAGTTTAGCAGTGGTATTGTGTTTCCAATTTCCTCCTAAACTGCATTTTTGAAAACTAAATTCATTTTCATTATTCATGGTATTGGAAACTGTCTTGAAGGAACAAAACAACTTTGTACCAAATACTAATTTCGAACTCTAATGCTGTCTCTGTAACTAATCAATAATGTTTTGCCGATAATGACACATGCCATCTGATGAAACTGCAGTCAATTATATGCCATCGTCCATGAAGGCCAACCCAGATCGCCATCTCCGGCGTCAAGTGACTCCTCCAGTCACCACTCGATCCCTTGCAGAAGTAGGCTTCATTCCTGATGCCGGCTTGGTTGCCCCCGCTCCTGTTCACCTCCATGATGTTCTTGAGTAAGAAGGCACACACATGTCTCGATGGGCATTAAGAAGGCATCATAGTCTAAGTCTAAGCTCATGACAATGACACCGAACAGTTTACCCAATGGCTCCCATGCATCACAGATGATTGAGTGAAGAAGGTAAGACGGTAATCAGAGGAACTAGCATCACAGATGATTGAGTGACTTGCATGTTCATAATTCAACACAATCAATGGCCACATGAACTTGTAATCTACTACAAAAATATAGGGACAATGATCGTCACTGTAACCTATCACTGCTACTCCTCTTGGTTATGGTCTTCTTTTATCTCGGGTTTGCATGTGGGCATTTCACTCATCACGTACTCTGCATTCAGCTGCAGAAGATTTGTTGTACTGCCCTGATCAGATACACATGGCTTACACAACCAATAAGATTTTCTGCTCGTCTAGCTGGAGGGCAAAATTAACTGTAGGAATGGGTTGTATTTCTTGGATATCATATCCATGCATACTTTTCTACTGAAAAAATATAATTGGAACTTTTACTTATACTCCAGTTTTTGTGCATGACAAACTGATAAATGAAAAGCCAGTTTTTGTGCATGGGGTCCTGAAGCTAGCATGGCTTTGCGGAACCAGCTTCGACATGTTCTGTGCTCTCTAGCTTAATTAAGCTAGCTCTCTAGCTTAATTATGTATCCAACCTGACAGTAGTCACCTAGTTAGTCCGGCACATCCCAGTTGCTCGGTGGCAACATTGAGGTAGGCAGTTGCATGATGATCTCCGATCAACTATTGCCTCCCTGAAACTAGTTGGTAAAGCTCCACCACTGCCTCCCAGTTGTCGTTAGTGGCGCCTCTTGCAATATATAGTTGTGAACTATGGTATAGGTTCTAACCAATGGTATATGGACGCCTTAGAGTTCCTGACACCTCTCAAGCCTACTAAGATTTTTTGAGAGAAGAACAGGTTCCAGCATTTCTTATGCCGTGAAAAGCTTTGTGGAAGGAAGTTAGCCTCTGCTCATGCTATTCTCCTTACCCCAAGCGACAATATATATAGCATGCGTGGTCTTACGAAGCAATAACCTAGTGGCGGTCATGGTCAGCACTCAGCATTCATGTCACCATGTGGCTTCTGTTGAAAACATGTGTGTGCTAGCAAAAATTCACTGTCCCTAAACAAGAATATCCAGGGCGCTTGTTTTCGCGTTAAGTTTAGCAGTGGTCTTATGTTCCCAATTTCCTCCTAAGCTGTATTTCTGAAAACTGAATTCATTTCCTTTATTCATTGTATTGGAAACAGCCTCGAAGGAACCAAACAAATCTGTATGAAAATGAAATACTAATTTTGAACTCTAATGTCCTTATTTCCTCCTGATCACTCAGGCCAAATTTAATGCTATCGATTGAAATCTCTGAAACTAACCAATAATATTTTTGCCGATAATGAAACATGCCATCTGATGAACCTGCAGTCAATTATATACCATCGTCCACGAAGGCAAACCCGGATCCCTGCAGCGCTTCCTCCACTATCTTGTCCAGCTTCTTTGCCATCTCGGGCGTCAAGTGGTTCCTCCAGTCACCACTCGATCCCTTGAGGAAGTAGGCGTCGTTCCTGACGCCGGCTTGGTTACCCCCGCTCCTGTTCACCTCCATGTTCTTGAGCTCCTTCAAGCTGCATAGCTTCACGATCTCGTCCACGACCCATCCCTCCTCTTCTTCCTTGGAAAATCCGCACCCCATGAACTCGGCAAGCTTCTTCACGGTAGCTTCGGGGTCGCGCAGCATCCTCTCGTACTCGAGGAAGAGAACCTGCTTGGGCCTCCTCATGCTCGCCTCCCAGTCCTGGAGGACGTGCCTCCACTGAGGCCCGGCGAAGACGCGCCCCTCGCAGAAGAGCTCGAAGGCCTCCTCGAGGTTAAAGGCCCGCGCGCCGGCACTGGCACCGGCGCCGTACGCCGACGAGACCTTCTTGACGAAGAACAAGCCCGAGATGAACGCGTCCTTAGGGTTCCGGCAGACATACACGACCCGGCTAGCCGCCGCCCCCTCGCCGGCGGTGATGCTCTCGGGGAGGAGGCAGTATGGCAGGTGGGTGGCGAGCACGCGGGGGACGCGAGCTGCTCGAACTCCTCCAGCAGGCTGCCGGTGTCGCGCCGGAGCTCCGGGTCCATCTGTTGGTGATATGCCCAAGAGCTCATCATCACAATACGGTTTAAAGGCCCAAGAGGATATTGATCCAAGAGGGATTAGGGTTACTAATGTGCCTATAAGATAGAAGCCCATTAGTACGCCCTATATATACGAGGGAGGGGCTAGGGGGCGATAACCTGAGAGCTGCGCCACCTCCTAGCCGCCGCCCCTCCCTCTCTCTCGGCCGCCACCCATGCCGTGCGTGCGATGCTAGCACACCGACGCCCGGCGTTTCATCCCCGTACGTGTGGACTTCGTGGAGGCGCTGCTGCGACTGCTGCGCTGATCGGCTGCTGGGATCAAGTACGAGGAGATCGGTTCGTGGGACGTGATCGACTACTTCCTCTACATCGACGCGCGACTTCTTCCGCTGCGCTGCGCGTCTAGTGGTAACGATCTATGATCTTCTACTCGCAAGTATCTTGGGTATATGCGGTAGTGATGCTAGCGTAGCCTACCCGTTTCCCTACAGTGGTACCAGAGCCATCTTGCGTAGTTTTTGGTCTGGATCATTTGCATATAGGTGATATGTTGTTGTAGTAGATTGGATCTATTACTTTTGCACGGTTTGATTAGATCAATTGGTCATAACGGGTTAAAACTGGAGCGAGTTGATTGCGCGGCATGTGACAAAAGATTAGTTTGTGTTCTTTCTCTATTATGCATACGACATGTCCCTACCGGCTGGAATCACCATCGGGACTAACTGTGTGCATAAGTCAGTAGATTGGACCAACAGATCGAGGTCATGTGTAGATGCAGTCTTCTCAAGTGCAAAGTTTGCACGGTCAATGTGATTGACCTAGTGAAAATTAAGGCATTATGAATGGCTCGGATTTGAGGTGATGCGATCACTCTGATGAGATTTTCATAGGGATTCCATAGATGCGATCTGTGTAATTCCGTGAGGTTTTCAGGGACCGCCGTTGCTTTCTCGCTGTAGCGGCTTCCTAAGCGCTACTTTGGTAGAACACGTCGTACGCCTAACTTGTTTTTGCAGGGTGTGATGTGAATGGTATGGCCTCAATGTCATGTGATGATGTATGTGATGATTTGTGTGGCCTGCGTGTCGCAAGTTAACACAACCGGGTTGAGGTTGCACCATTATTGTATAACGACCTGCGTGTCGACTTGTGATGTTTGAATCCTCATGTAATTATTTCACTAGCTATTAGATGTAGTAGCTTAGTATCTTTTCATGGAGGCTTCAATCATGATGGCGATGATGATCACCACAAGACAGGATGGATGGCAATGGAGGTCACCTTGGAGCCATGGCGATGGAGCCCATTGTGATGCAAGAGGCCATACTATTCACAATATAATATGATTATATGCCTGTGATGTTTATTTTCCTGTCATACTATTCTTTCATGCTTTTACATATGGTGGATGCTTTAATCATGATAGAATAGCTTCCCTCAGAAAAGGTTGAGTTTTTGATGCCTTTTACCAATAGCTGCACCTATAAATTTTGATCGTTGTGTGGTAGGTTTACCAAAGTAGAGTACCCTCAGCTATCACTTTTGTATAGGGTGGATGTCGGACATTCACAAGCATAGTATTGGTTTACTCAGCAAAGTTATCAAAACAGTTTTGGGCTTTAAGGCATAGGGTTGGGCCCGGGGCATTGGATGCCACCCAACAAACAAGAGTCGCATAGAGATGTGATTAGTAATTTGTTACTTAACTGTATCACTACTTTTCTAGCCGTGATGCTAAAGCTCACTAGAATTTTAGTGATTATGGATCTTGAACCACTATATGTCATTAGAGGGAAGATGACTTTGATATAGTAGGTTGTCTTTTGTTAAATCAGTTAATGAAAGTCTTTACATAAACTTAGTGCTGAAATCTTGCTTTACTTTAATGTTGTAGATCATGTCTGCCAGTAACAATTCCGCTTTCAATTTGCGTTCTGTTCTTGAGAAAGAAAAGTTGAATGGAACAAACTTTATTGATTGGTACCGCAACCTGAGAATTGTTCTCAGTCAAGAGAAAAAGGAGTATGTTCTTGAGCAGCCATATCCTGATGATCTCCCTGACAATGCAACTGCTGCTGATCGCAGAGCTTATGAGAAGCACTGCAATGACTCACTTGATGTCAGCTGTCTGATGCTCGCCACCATGTCCCCTGATCTGCAGAAGCAGTATGAGCATGCGGATGCTCATACCATGATCGAGGGGCTGCGTGGGATGTTTCAGAACCAAGCCAGGACTGAGAGGTTCAATATCTCAAAGTCCTTGTTTGCGTGCAAGCTGGCAGAAGGTAGCCCGGTCAGTCCTCATGTGATCAAATTGATTGGTTACATTGAGACTTTGGACAGACTTGGTTCTGAACTTCACCAAGACTTAGCTACTGATGTTATTCTCCAGTCGCTCCCGGCGAGCTATGAGCCTTTTATCATGAACTTTCAGATGAATGGCTTGGATAAAACATTGAGTGAGTTGCATGGGATGCTAAAGACAGCAGAGGAGAGCATTAAGAAGAATCCCAATCATGTGATGATGATTCAGAAGGGGAACAAAAAGAGAAAGCGTTGGACGCCTCCTAATCCCAAAGGTAAAGGCAAGGAAAAGAGTTGCAGTGGTGAGTCATCGGGCTCTAAGCTAAAGCCAGCACCTAAGGCCAAATCTGGCCCTACTTCTGAGGATGAATGCTTCCACTGTCATGAAAAGGGACATTGGTCTAGGAACTGCAAGAAGTACTTGGAAGAAAAGAAGAAGAAGAAGTGAAGTGAGACTTCCACTTCAGGTATAAATGTTATAGAAATTAATATTGCATTATCTTCTAGTGAATCATGGGTTTTTGATACTGGATCGATGATTCACACTTGCAAATCGTTGCAGGGTCTAAGTGAGACTAGAAGATTTGCAAAAGGCGAGTTGGACGTTCGTGTCGGCAATGGCGCAAAGGTTGCGGTGTTGGCGGTCGGAACCTACCACTTGTCTCTACCCTCCGGATTAGTTTTGGAATTAAATAATTGTTATTGTATTCCTGCTTTGAGCAAGAACATTATTTCTTCTTCATGTTTGGAAGAAGTTGGTGATTTTAAGATTGTAATAGAGAACAAACGTTGTTCTATCTTTTGCAATGGTATTTTTTATGCTCATTGTCCATTGGTGAATGGATTATATGTTCTTGATCTTGAGGATAAATCTATCTGTAACATTAATACTAAGAGGTTTAGACCAAATGATTTGAATCCCGCTTTTATTTGGCATTGTCGCTTAGGTCATATAAATGAGAAGCGCATTGAACAACTCCATAAAGATGGATTGATAAGCTAATTTGATTTTGAATCATTTGACACATGTGAGTCTTGTTTGCTTGGAAAGATGACCAAAGCGCCTTTCACTGGTCAGAGTGAGAGGGCGAGTGACTTGTTGGGACTTGTACATACCGATGTATGTGGACCAATGAGCTCAATAGCCAGAGGTGGTTTTCAGTACTTCATTACTTTCACTGGTGACGTTAGAAGATATGGCTATATCTACTTAATGAGGCACAAGTCTGAATCGTTTGAAAAGTTCAAAGAATTTCAGAATGAAGTACAAAATCAATTAGGCAAGACAATTAAATTTCTGCGATCTGATCGTGGAGGAGAATATTTGAGCCTTGAATTTGGTGATTATTTTAAGCAATGTGGAATTATTCCGCAGCTAAATCTGCCCGGAACGCCTCAATGGAATGGGGTATCCGAACGGAGGAACCGAACCTTGTTGGACATGGTTAGGTCCATGATGAGCCAAGCTGATCTTCCATTGTCATTTTGGGGTTATGCTCTTGAAACTGCTGCGTTCACACTGAATAGGGTTCCAAGTAAGTCTGTTGAGAAAACACCATATGAGATATGGACTGGGAAGCGTCCCGGATTATCTTTTCTCAAAGTTTGGGGGTGTGAGGCTTATGTCAAACGTTTGATGTCAGATAAGCTCACTCCAAAGTCAGACAAATGCTTCTTTGTGGGGTATCCTAGGGAAACCAAAGGATATTATTTTTACAATAAGGCGGAAGGCAAAGTGTTTGTCGCTCGCAATGGTGTTTTCTTAGAAAAGGAGTTTCTCTCAAAAGGATTTAGTGGGCGCAAGGTGCAACTTGAAGAAATTCAGGAAACACCTGAAACTGTTTCAGCACCCACTGAAGATCCACGGGATGTGCAAGATGTTGCACAACCCATAGTTGAGGCACCAGCCCCACGAAGGTCTATAAGGGCACGTCGCGCTACTGACAAGCCCAACCTCCTTATTACGGAGGAGCGCCACGTATTATTGATGGAAAATGATGAGCCCTTGACCTACAGAGAAGCAATGATGGGACCCGACTCCGACAAATGGCTTGAAGCCATGGAATCCGAGTTAAAATCCATGCATGATAATCAAGTTTGGAACTTGGTCGATCAGATTGACAGTAAGTGGATTTAAAAAAAAAATTAGACATGGATGGAAATGTTCACATCTATAAGACACGATTGGTGGCGAAAGGTTTCCGACAAATTCAAGGTGTTGACTATGAGGAAACCTTTTCGCCCATCGCAATGCTAAAATCTGTTCGGATTCTCCTAGCAATTGCCACATATTATGACTATGAGATATGGCAAATGGATGTCAAAACCGCTTTTCTTAATGGACATCTAAGTGAGGATGTGTATATGACACAGCCTGAAGGTTTTGTCGATCCTAAAAATGCTGGGAAAATATGTAAGCTTCAGAGGTCCATCTATGTATTGAAGCAAGCATCTCGGAGTTGGAATATTCGTTTTGATGAAGTAGTCAAAGGGTTTGGTTTCATCAAGAATGAAGATGAGCCTTGTGTTTACAAAAAAGGCTAGTGGGAGCGCACTTGTGTTTCTGGTCCTATATGTGGATGACATATTATTGATGGGAAATGATATTCCAATTCTTGAAGCCGTTAAAACCTCATTGAAAAGGAGTTTTTCGATGAAGGATTTAGGAGAGGCGGCTTACATTTTGGGTATTAGGATCTATAGAGATAGATCAAAAAGGCTAATTGGATTAAGCCAAGACACGTACATTGACAAGATATTGAATCGGTTCAATATGCAAGATTCCAAGAAAGGTTTCTTGCCAATGTCACATGGCATTGCTCTAAGCAAGAGTCAGTGTGCTACGACACCTGATGAGCAAAAGAGGATGAGTACGATTCCTTATGCTTCAGCCATAGGGTCGATCATGTATGCTATGCTTTGCACACGCCCAGATGTTTCCTTTGCTCTAAGTGTTACGAGCAGGTATCAGTCAGATTTCGGTG
Source organism: Panicum virgatum (assembly GCF_016808335.1). Taxonomy (NCBI): domain Eukaryota; kingdom Viridiplantae; phylum Streptophyta; class Magnoliopsida; order Poales; family Poaceae; genus Panicum; species Panicum virgatum. The sequence goes on along the minus strand of NC_053143.1, from coordinate 11,083,574 downwards.
AAGCTCACTGGACAATTGTAAAGAGTATCCTTAAGTACTTGAGAAGAACTAAGGATATGTTCCTAATATTTGGAGGCGAAGATGAGCTCCTTGTAAAGGGTTACACCGATGCTAGTTTTCAAACAGACAAAGATGACTCCAAATCGCAATCTGGTTTTGTTTTCTGCCTCAATGGTGGGGCAGTGAGCTGGAAGAGTTCCAAGCAAGATACGGTGGCTGATTCGACGACAGAGGCCGAGTATATTGCAGCTTCCGAAGCTGCAAAAGAAGCTGTTTGGATCAGAAAGTTTGTTTCCGACTTGGGTGTTGTTTCTAGTGCGTCCAGTCCAGTGGACCTCTATTGTGATAATAGTGGTGCCGTTGCACTAGCAAAGGAGCCTAGAACAACTAAGAAGTCCAGACATATACTGCGGAAGTATCACCTCATCCGTAACTTTGTTGAGAGAGGTGATGTGAAGGTTTGCAAGGTGCACACGGATTCAAACGTTGCTGATCCGTTGACGAAGCCTCTCCCACAACCAAAGCATGAGGCGCGCATGAGATCTATGGGTATTAGATACTTACATCAGTGATTCTAGTGTGCGTGGGAGATTTTTGTGTCATGAGTATGTTTATGTAATGATAAATAATTGTTATTTGTTCCATGGATGATTATTTTTTACATTGATTATCAAGTATGTGACTTGTTCGTAAAACTCTTTGTTGACAATGATATGATTCTAAATTATCCCTAGTTTATGTCATTGTGTGGGACAACAACGACGTTGAGACTAGCACATGCATTAATTGATGATCATGTTTCACGGATCATGGATATGGAGATATCGAATTAATGATGTGGACACATGTTGGTGAACATGGTGTTGGATTGACCCACTCCAAGACAATGTTGGGATTGTTATTTCGTATGTGCCATCAGTTGTTCTTGAGTGTTATACCTACTGGATCCTTAGACCTGAGATCGCCATTGTTTCTCACTGTGTGTAGTGGTGCATCTTGGAGCTGCTAAACGCTACTCCGTGACTGAGTAGTTACAAAAGTAGCTTACAAGTGTGTCATGAAACATGGAATGGGATGTGAGCGGATCAAGATGGAATTTGCCCCTCCTAGATAACGGGAGAGATATCTCTGGGCCCCTCGAGATAGTTGGATTTGAAAGTGCATGGCCATGCCAAAGTGATTAAAGAGTTAATCATGATGACTAAAGGTTAGTTATGAATAGAATCCACTATTAGATCGAGAGAATGGTCGAGCTATCACAAAGGTGGCACGCATCTCGCTTTGAGCTTGACTGGTATCGTGTGGCAAAGGGATCGGTGTATGAGTATATCTATGGTTCGGCCGATATGATCTTTATGTGTATTTGTGAGTCACTATGCCCTGCTAGGTGCCGCTATTGACTTATGATTCGGAAATGATTTCCGATCACGACCACCTACACATGAACCTAACGGGTCACACACTGTAGTCTTAGCATCACCTGGCTAGTCTGACACACCTCGGTTGCTCTGTGGCAACACTGAGGTAGGAAGTTGTCTGATGACCTTGGATCAACTTTTGCCTCCGTGAAACTAGTGGTAAAGCTCCACCACTGCCTCCCATGTTATAATTAGTGGCGCCTCTTGCAATATATAGTTTTGAAATGGGCTATTGGATCTAACCAATGGTATATGGACGCCTTAGAGTTCCTGACACCTCTCTAGCCTAGTAAGATTTTTTGAGAGAAGAACAGGTTCCAACATTTCTTATGCCGTGAAAAGCTTGTGGAAGTGGAAGGAAGTTAGTCTCTGCCCATGCTCTTCTCCTTACCCCAAGCAACAGTATATATAGCAGGCGTGGTCTTACGAAGAAACCTACTGGCGGCTATGGCAAGCATTCATGTCACCATGTGGCTTCTGTTCAAAAGCATGTGTGCGCTAGAAAAAATTAACTGTTCCTAAACATGAATATCCAGGGCGCTTGTTTCCGCGTTAAGTTTAGCAGTGGTATTGTGTTTCCAATTTCCTCCTAAACTGCATTTTTGAAAACTAAATTCATTTTCTTTATTCATGGTATTGGAAACAGTCTTGAAGGAACAAAACAACTTTGTACCAAATACTAATTTCGAACTCTAATGCTGTCTCTGTAACTAATCAATAATGTTTTGCCGATAATGACACATGCCATCTGATGAAACTGCAGTCAATTATATGCCATCGTCCATGAAGGCCAACCCAGATCGCCATCTCCGGCGTCAAGTGACTCCTCCAGTCACCACTCGATCCCTTGCAGAAGTAGGCTTCATTCCTGATGCCGGCTTGGTTGCCCCCGCTCCTGTTCACCTCCATGATGTTCTTGAGTAAGAAGGCACACACATGTCTCGATGGGTATTAAGAAGGCATCATAGTCTAAGTCTAAGCTCATGACAATGACACCGAACAGTTTTCCCAATGGCTCCCATGCATCACAGATGATTGAGTGAAGAAGGTAAGACGGTAATCAGAGGAACTAGCATCACAGATGATTGAGTGACTTGCATGTTCATAATTCAACACAATCAATGGCCACATGAACTTGTAATCTACTACAAAAATATAGGGACAATGATCGTCACTGTAACCTATCACTGCTACTCCTCCTGGTTATGGTCTTCTTTTATCTCGGGTTTGCATGTGGGCATTTCACTCATCACGTACTCTGCATTCAGCTGCAGAAGATTTGTTGTACTGCCCTGATCAGATACACATGGCTTACACAACCATTAAGATTTTCTGCTCGTCTAGCTGGAGGGCAAAATTAACTGTAGGAATGGGTTGTATTTCTTGGATATCATATCCATGCATACTTTTCTACTGAAAAAATATAATTGGAACTTTTACTTATAGTCCAGTTTTTGTGCATGACAAACTCATAAATGAAAAGCCAGTTTTTGTGCATGGGGTCCTGAAGCTAGCATGGTTTTGCGGAACCAGCTTCGACATGTTCTGTGCTCTCTAGCTTAATTAAGCTAGCTCTCTAGCTTAATTATGCATCCAACCTGACAGTAGTCACCTAGCTAGTCCGGCACATCCCAGTTGCTCGGTGGCAACATTGAGGTAGGCAGTTGCATGATGATCTCCGATCAACTATTGCCTCCCTGAAACTAGTTGGTAAAGCTCCACCACTGCCTCCCAGTTGTCGTTAGTGGCGCCTCTTGCAATATATAGTTGTGAACTATGGTATAGGTTCTAACCAATGGTATATGGACGCCTTAGAGTTCCTGACACCTCTCAAGCCTACTAAGATTTTTTGAGAGAAGAACAGGTTCCAGCATTTCTTATGCCGTGAAAAGCTTTGTGGAAGGAAGTTAGCCTCTGCTCATGCTATTCTCCTTACCCCAAGCGACAATATATATAGCATGCGTGGTCTTATGAAGCAATAACCTAGTGGCAGCCATGGTCAGCACTCAGCATTCATGTCACCATGTGGCTTCTGTTGAAAACATGTGTGTGCTAGCAAAAATTCACTGTCCCTAAACAAGAATATCCAGGGCGCTTGTTTTCGCGTTAAGTTTAGCAGTGGTCTTATGTTCCCAATTTCCTCCTAAGCTGTATTTCTGAAAACTGAATTCATTTCCTTTATTCATGGTATTGGAAACAGCCTCGAAGGAACCAAACAAATCTGTATGAAAATGAAATACTAATTTTGAACTCTAATGTCCTTATTTCCTCCTGATCACTCAGGCCAAATTTAATGCTATCGATTGAAATCTCTGAAACTAACCAATAATATTTTTGCCGATAATGAAACATGCCATCTGATGAACCTGCAGTCAATTATATACCATCGTCCACGAAGGCAAACCCAGATCCCTGCAGCGCTTCCTCCACTATCTTGTCCAGCCTCTTCGCCAACTCGGGCGTCAAGTGGTTCCTCCAGTCACCACTCGATCCCTTGCGGAAGTAGGCGTCGTTCCTGACGCCGGCTTGGTTACCCCCGCTCCTGTTGACCTCCATGTTCTTGAGCTCCTTCAAGCTGCACAGCTTCACGATCTCGTCCACGACCCCTCCCTCCTCTTCTTCCTTGGAAAATCCGCACCCCATGAACTCGGCAAGCTTCTTCACGGTAGCTTCGGGGTCGCGCAGCATCCTCTCGTACTCGAGGAAGAGAACCTGCTTGGGCCTCCTCATGCTCGCCTCCCAGTACTGGAGGACGTGCCTCCACTGAGGCCCGGCGAAGACGCGCCCCTCGCAGAAGAGCTCGAAGGCCTCCTCGAGGTTAAAGGCCCGTGCGCCGGCACTGGCACCGGCGCCGTACGCCGACGAGACCTTCTTGACGAAGAACAAGCCCGAGATGAACGCGTCCTTAGGGTTCCGGCAGACATACACGACCCGGCTGGCCGCCGCCCCCTCGCCGGCGGTGATGCTCTCGGGGAGGAGGCAGTATGGCAGGTGGGTGGCGAGCACGCGGGGGGACGCGAGCTGCGCGAACTCCTCCAGCAGGCTGCCGGTGTCGCGCCGGAGCTCCGGGTCCATCTCCATGAACTGGACGCACTCGTGCGGGTTCATGCGGCGGAGTGGGTGGCCGGCGTCGGACGGTGGGTGCGTGGCCCGGTGCGCGGTGGCGAAGGCGAGCGCCTTGAGCCACGTGGTGCCGGACTTGGGGAAGCTGGCGAGGAAGACGTCGCTGGGCCGGGGCTCCAGGCGGGCGTGGATCGCCGGTAGCTCCGTCAGGACCGACTCCGGCAGCCAGAAGCCGTTGTAGCGGCGGAGCGGCAGCGGTGGGCACCGGGTCTCCAGCGGGAGGGAGGGCAGGAGCTCGGCCATGTCGGTGGCGGGTCTCGTGGCGTCAGCAGGTGCAGGCATGGTGCTATACTTACTGCTACGCTGAATTTCGTTACTGAGTATATGGAGCCTTGTCCAACAAAGTATACCCAATATATAGGTGAGGTTGGAGACTAAGCGCCCATCTAATCTTCACCGGGTTTAGGCTGGTCTACCAACCCGGTCCGTACCAGGTTGCTCCGGCCGGTTTCGACGGTTTCAGAAATGCTTTTGTTGGCGGTTAGCTGCATTAGTTTAGACGGTTTAAAGTTTAAAATACCACAATTTAGAATGTTTGAAGTAACCATTCCACCATCACCTGTTTCGTAGTTGAACAATTTTCGTCTCTCCCAAATTCAAGAACAGGCGATCAAACTGATTAACAGCGAAATCTTTCAACTACACCGTGTGTCAGCCCGTTTGTCCTCCTGTCCTCCAGCGATTAATGTTAGAGTGTCATGACTGCATCTCTGAAGTTTGCAAGAGCACAAAACAATTAATAAGATCCCAATCTTCATTGTCATGTGTTGCCTCTAAATCTTCAAGATGATTAAGAAGAAAACCACCCTAGTGCAAATTGTCTGTATACAATTTCATCTCCAAAGCCTCTTGCTTGTCAAATCTTTAGTTATGCAAATCTTTATTGCAAAGTGACTCAAACTCACGGATATATCAGCTGCAGTTTTCTCATGCGAAACGTCTTGCAAAATATGATATGGTAAATGAAGATGAATTTGAAACAAATGGCTTATTACGATCTTTACTCTTCTCATCGATCATCCCAAGTTGGCATAATCTATCTCAATCTAGCAAAAAAATACCTTCCTTCAAAGACGCCGTTATGAATAAACAACCAGAAGGAAGATTTTTTTTTTGCTAATTATCTACGTATTTTTTCCATGAAAGAAAATCTATGAATGTTCATGTGTAACCCTAGCGAAAATTCTTCAGCACGTGTGCAATTTTAGGTACGTTCAGAAAGGAACGGAATAATTCACTCGGTAGGCTTGCAGGAAAGAGCAGCATGCTTTTCTTGGTCTTGATGCTCGGTCTGGTATTTGTCTTCTCTCTAACTCGGACAGCCACATGGGAATGAAGCTTTTGGAGATCAATGACTTGAACCCATTGTTGAGATTCCGCCCGAGACCGGACGCCGCCAGAGGACCGATCAAGGACTCAAGGATGCCTTTCTGATCTTGAATTTGGACCAGACAGCCCGTGGGAATGGAACGTTTTCTTGGAACCGATAAAAACCAGGTAAATCAGCCTAGACCAACCGTTAAATTGGTTCAAGCAGCGTAGGACTTCAAAAACCGTGGTCATGGGAAAGAAGGCATCATAGTCTAATCTGATGAGAATGACACCTAACAGTATTCCCAACGGCTCCCATGCATACAGAGGCATAATAAGAGGAACCAACATCACAGATGATTGAGGGACATGCATGTGTTGACGACCAAAATTAGTAGTAACAGGGAGAGACAGGTCTGGCCGGTGTGTTCAGGCGGTCTGACCGGTTGAGGCGTCTGTAGCCGGTCTGGCACGACCGATCAGTCTGATCTGACCAGTTTACCAAGAGTCCGAGTTTAATTAGAGATTTTCACAAGATTTAGATTTATAAAATAATTCCTTACGGGGCAAATCCTCCTCACCCTATAAATATAAAGGGTCACGGCCGATTGAGACATCCAATCGATCAAACACAAAACCAATATATATTTTTATCATCTTTAACTTTTATCCAAACCCTAGCTTTTCAAACCACGACATGTTATTCTTCCTTCATCTCCATGGCGTTTTAGGACGCCCTAGCTGGCCTGCCGAGTCTAGGGCAACCCAAAGTGCGCCTGCCCCGATGGGTCCCTCCTGGGCGGGCGTTCGTTGGATCCTCGTCTTGCTGCCCCGACAAGACCGGTCTGACTGGTCCACTATACCGGTATGACCGGTTGGTGCCACGGCGATGGAAGCTGTGCTGCTGCTCACCGCACGTTCTAGTGCGTTCGTGTGTTGGCCCCGAATCGACAACAACATGTTCCTAAGATTTTTTTTTTAGAAGAGCAGGTTCCAGCCTACTAAGCTTTGTGGAAGGAAGTTAGCCGCGGCTCATGCTGTTCTCCTTGGCCCAAGGGACAGTATATATATAGCAGGCGTGGTCTTACAAAGCAACCTACTGGCGGCTACGGTCAGCATTCATGTCACCATGTGGCTTCTGTTCAAAAGCATGTGTGTGCTAGCAAAAATTCACTGTCCATAAACATGAATATTAAGGGCGCTTGTTTTCGTGTTAAGTTTAGCATTGGTATTGTGTTCCCAATCTATTATCTTAGTATTTGGCCAACAAATAGAGTCTCCACGTTCGCTCTCAAGGTATAAAAATTCTCACGTTAATCAGAGAAAATAAGAGAAATTAAAATTACCCACAACTGCCATTATGATAAAAATTAGCCCAAAATACCCCTGTGTCTGGCTAAATATTTTTTAATCAACATATACAACAATAAACTTAGAACTATTTCAAAATGGTATCCAATTCAAACCTAGAAAGAGTATGAAAATAAAATCAAATTATTGATCCTCAAAATAGCTTTAATAGATCTTGATTTTCGTCAAAAAAATTGCTTTATGAAAGTCTATTAAAAAAGTGTAACCTTAAACATACTTATTCCTAGCCGCACAAATAATAAATATAAATAATTAAATAGTTTAAAATATAACATTAGAGATGGTAACATCTAGCTGTGCAAATGCACGGGTGGCCTTTCTAGTTTCCTCCTAAATTGTATTTCTCTAAAAACTGAATTCATTTCCTTACTTCATGGTATTGGAAACAGTCTTGAAAGAACAAAACAATTCTGCACCAAATACTAATTTCGAGCTCAAATTTCCTTATTTCCTCGAGGCAACTCCTTCTATCACTGAGAAATATAACTCATCCCTTGTGTGCCATTGGAAAATAACTCATCCCCTCTACGCCACTAGTTTTAATTTTTCATTCCTTGTGTGCCATTGCCGTCAAAACACAGTAACAGATCTGTTAAAACGACACTTATATTACAATAATACCCCTACCATCTTATCTATGCTTCTTCTCCCATATCCACTATCGATGCCGGAGGCAGAGCCGGCCGAGCTCTCCACGCACCGTTGCAGGCCTGCTCCTTAGAGCACCGCCGCAACCGAGCCCACCGCCATGGCCCACATGTGCCGCTTCCGCCTGCGCTGATGGCCACCCCACCCATGGCCACCGCACACTCGAGGCGCGGCACGGCCGCGGTGAGGCCAGCGCCCGTGGCCCTGCGCGGATGTCGATGCGACCGACAGTGGGCGAGGCCAGCGCCCGCTGCCCCGTCGGTGCTCATCTTGCCCTGCGCAGAGGAGGTGCTGCCAGTGCGTGGCACACGAAGCCAACCTTTGCGCGAGGACGCGATTGCCGGTGTGCAAGGCCAGCGCCAGCCACTCGCCCGTTTCCGCCCGCCCGCCCCTTGCGCCACCGCCAATATGTTGGCCTTGGCCGAGCCATGCGCCACTGCCTCCAGCCCCTAGACCCGCGAGGCCCCGACCATCGTAGCGCCGGCATGTTGAGTGAGCTGCCGCCACCCTCAGGTCCTGGTCCGCCGCCGCCGCCATCTTCTCCGATAGAGCGAGGATGGCCCGTGCATGGGGCCAGGGCCTGCTGCTCCCGTGCACCACGGCCACCCGCAAGGCTACTAGAGCCGTTGCCCTCGGGTGTTGTGCAGTCATTGTGAGGATTTTTTGTGCCTAGGTCTTCCCAGAAAGAACTGGCGCGGAGCCACAGCAGCAGATGACCCAACTAACGCCTAAGAGTAACGGAATGGCACACAAGGGATAAAAAATTAAAACTGGTGGCATAGAAGGATGAGCTATTTTCCAATGACACACAAAGGATGATTTGTATTTCTCAGTGGCATAGAAGGAATTGCCTCTATCTCCTCCTCCCGATCTCTCAGGCCAAATTTAATGCTTTCCAAAAATAATCAATAATGTTTTGCCGATAATGACACATGCCATCTGATGAACCTGCAGTCAATTATATACCGTCGTCCATGAAGGCAAACCCAGATCCCTGCAGCACCTTCTCCACTATCTTGTCCAGCCTCCTCGCCATCTCGGGCATCAACTCCAGTCACCACTCGATCCCTTGTTCATTTCTGACGCTGGCTTGGTCCCCCCCCCCCCCCCCCCAACTCCTGTTCACCTCCATGTTCTTGACTAAGAAGGCACACACGTCTTGTTAAGAAGGCATCATAGTCTAAGCTCAACGACACCGAACTGTTTTCCCAATGGCTCCCATGCATCACATATGATTAAGTGAAGAAGGTAATCAGAGGAGCCAGCATCATAGATGATTGAGTGACTTGCATGTTCATAATTCAACACAATCAATGGCCACGTGAACTTGTAATCTACTGCAAAAATATAGGGACAATAATCGTCACGTACTACTCCTGGTTATGGTCTTCTTTTATCACTACCGAAACCAGTGAGTTTGCCGTGTGCCAGGATGTAGGATCAAGAACACCGACTAGAGGGGGGTGAATAGGCGGTTTAAAATCTAAAGCCAACAACACTAGAGAAATTTAATTAGTAACAAAGAAAAGCCCTATGTCATGCTATTACTATCTCTAGATGGGTTTGCAACCTAGGGTGACAAGATACAAATCAAGCTCTAGTAAAGTAAATTGCTCAAAGTAAAAACAAGAATTAAAGTGAGCAAGAGAAGTAACCAAGCTTGACACAAGAATTTATCCCGTGGTGTCGATGACTTGCCGGTCACCCCTAATCCACGTTGAGGTGGATTCCAAGAATCAACCGCTCCTCTACCAAGAACCTCTTGATCTTGAGCCGGCTCGAATCAAGGAACCGCTCCACACCTCGATTCCACTAGAGTTGCTCTTCACCACTCCGGTGAGGTGAGCACAAGACCTCTCACAACCGAAATCGGGGCTACTCAACAATCTCCTTGGAGGAGCTCCACGAAATCCTCTTCTCCAAGCCGTCTAGGGAGCGGCAACTCCCAAGAGTAACAAGTCGATGACGGTTGCTTGAAGTTTCCCTAGTGCCACAAAGCTCAAACTCTTGATGCAATGCACTAGGAAGCTCTCACACCCTCAAGAATGCAATCTCTAAGTAAGTGTGTGTGAGGGAGGGATGCCTTAGCTCTATGATGTCAAGTATGCAGTCCAAATGGCCAAGAGAGACACCCAAAGCCTGGGCAATGGGTATATATAGACATCCCTCCAAAAACTAGCCGTTACACTCTTTTCTGCGAAGTCGCGGACCGTCCGCATTTCAAAAACCGGACCGTCCGCTGTTATAAACCAGTGAGTCAGAGTGCATTTAATGCGTGTCAGAACTAGCCGTTAAGCCCAGGCGGACCGTCCGCGCCCCAGGGGCGGACCGTCCGTAGTTTAGAGATCTAACTCACCAGAGACAAACATGCTCTCTGGTACAAATTTGAATTAGCCTGCAGACCGTTCGCGCCACAAGGGCGGACCGTCCGCAGTTCACTTTTCAGCCCAAACCAGAGAAACAACCTCTCTGGTACAAATCTAAGATTAGCCGGCGGACCGTCCGCGCCCCATGGGTGGACTGTTCGCCGTTCAACTTTGAAGCCCACCAGAGAGACACCCTTTCTGGTACAATTTTGAAATATAGTGGCGGACCGTCCGCCCACCAGAGCCTCTGCAAGCTCTCTGGAACGGGCGCGGACTGTCCGCCACTCGGGTGCCGACTGTCCGCCGTTACTCAGTCAGCTCTCAAACTTAGACTTTTTCAAATCTTTTCAAAACGCCGTTAGCCCTCATGCATGCAACTAGACATTTTGAACAAAATGGCACTAAGGACCCGTCAAGCACGAGTACAAGACCCCTCTTGATAGTACGGCTAACTATCCAACAAATCCGGTCACTTTTCATCCACTAAACACCTTGTGACCGGTAAAATGCAAAAGCCCTATTTTACCTTTGCCTTGTGCCCGAGCTTTGCTCATCATCTCCAAAACTCCATACGTTCACAACCAAATCTCTTTCATCCGTGGATCAACCTATACTCATTATCTCAAATGAAATCGTTAATCCACAAACCGTTGTCATTAATTACCAAAACTCGAATTAGGGGCCTAGATGCTTTCAATCTCCCCCTTTTTGTTAATTGATGACAACACTAAATTTTGGAGTGATAAAAGTGTTCAAGTCAACTTTATACACTAGGCATAATGTGGACATGGAATTGAACTTTGGAAGAACTTACTCATTTTTCTTGAAAGTTTCAGAATATGGTATGAATAAATTCACCAAGTTCGATGAGTAGAGAGAACTCCCCCTTGATATGTGCATATGAATTTTCATGAATACCAAGAGCACATATATATATTTGAGAATTTTGACAGAGTTTTCCCTACAAGTGGAAATCGAGGCATACAAGATACAATATATATATGATATGAAATTTAGCTTGGTTAGCACAACCTCACAACCACAAGATGAACATAAATAGATAAGAGTAGCACAAACCAACATAGTTCATCACACATTACAAACCAAATGTTCAAATCCAAACACAAGTCTCAAACAGAGTTCATGCAAGACACAAATCATAAACATGTAATGCAATAGTTCAACACAAATAATCATGAGTGGCAAGCGGAAGCCGAAAACGAATGATCTCCATGAGAAGTCCATGAGCTCCCCCTAGATCCAAGCACTCCAAAGCTCCTTCTCCCCCTTTGGCATCAATTGCCAAGAAAGTCAATCCATCGGCGGTGGAGGAGGTGGTGGTGGGTAGAACGGCTGATGCGGGTAGAACTCTAGAGGCAGCACTGGAGCCGGAAATACTGAGTAGAAGTGGTCTGAAAACCCAGTGATGGCTGTGCTGAAAGTATCAAAGCGCTGCTCTAGTTGCTCCTGCCTCTGCTCAAGCTGCTCAAACTGCTTAGAAGAGGGCAAATCCTAAAAGCGTGAGTCAAGAGCTGCTATGTCTGAGTGTAAGCTCTCCTGAACCCCCTGCATCCGAGCCATCATGGGCTGGAACATCTGCTGCTGCATGTTCTGGAAGTTGAGGTTCATCTGATTCTGCATCTGACTAGCCAACCCAGCAATCTGAGAGGACATGCTCTCCTGCATGGATGCAAAATAAGGGTCAAAGTAGCCAGCTGGAGGAGCCCACTACTGCTGAGCTGGAGGATGCGGTGGTGGCATGGCATGCTGAGCTCCAGCTGCTCCCATGTGAGCATCATCATCACTATCATCAGCACCATCTTGCCCCTGTGCTTCAGCATCCATATCATCTCCAGGGAAAGAAGTCAGAGGCCTCAAAAGAAACGCATTGTCATTCTTGAATGGCCTGAACGGTGTGTGCTTGCTTTCACATAACCCTCTGAAGCTAGACTTAACCTTGATGATGGACATAATGTATGGAGCAAAATATAAGTTCATCTCCATGTTAAGCCTCAAATCTGCAAGCTGATTCATGATAAGAGCAATGACATTGATTCTATTTTCGTTCATGACATGAGATATCACATTCCAATAGTGCCCTCTAATCTTGTCCTTGTTGCCACTCTTAGGCATGAATGTGACTCTGACAATCTTATTAATCACTGCAGGATGATGCCTCAGACCCTGAGTGCCCCCAAAGGTTCTAGCAATTCCAAGATGTGTAGGCTCATAGAACATGGGATAGTCATTCTCATCTAGAGGGTTTTCTAACACAACATTCATACTTTGCTCACTAGTGATGAAATTATAATCCAATTGATTTGCCTCAGCAAACTGTGCAAATGTAGCATAATAGGTTCTTTTGCCAGTTGTCCACCTAAATGTTTCCTCAACCATGTTGATCTCTAGAGTGGCATAGAACTGACGTATCACAGTTTCATTCCAATCACACCTATGCTGCAAAAAATTTGCTAAGCCCATTTGCTGAAATCTATCTACTAGATCAGACATGACTTGTTGTTGTCTCATATAGCCTAGGTCAATGGTCTGATGTTTGAATACATTTTTCTTGACTAGATGACCAAAGTAAACATCTTTTTGTACCTCAGTTTTGAAGAAGAGGATGTTGGTGTCACGAGGCAAGCTGAACTGATCCACTACTCTTGCATTGGCATAGCTTTCTGCAGTCCACTGTCAGCTAGGTAGATCGAGCCCCATCAAATCTGTAACATCATCCTCAACCCCTTCAGTTTCTTCCTCTGAAGATTCATCACCTGCATCCCCTACTGAAGTTGTTGCAGCCATCTCACTGAGATTTGGAGCATAGTCCACATCATCGGAGTCATCACTGTCTCTTTGTCTTTTGGAAGTCATAGCCTTCTTGATTTTAGAAGCAGTGACATTGATGATCTTCCGGGGTGGCCTGAGATCAAGATTTAACCATAAGAACAATTACTAAAGCAATAGGATCAATCAATAATGATATAAGTCAGTTTAGCATTCATCTGAAAAATCTGACACTGGCGGACCGTCCGCACTTCTGAACGCGGACTATCCGCGGTTCATGAACTACCACTGCGGACCGTCCGCGTCCAATAGGCGGACTGTCCGCGACCCATCTGTTCTACGCAGGAACACAAAATCGCCCTCAACTTTGATTCACCCATATTGTGAGTTTCGATTCAAATCCATCAACCAAATTTTAACTATAGCATCTTCTTATCACTAGGAATAAGATCCCCAAAGTATTTTCAAGAATCCATGGTCCAAAAACAGATCGGAGCATCTAACCCTAACTCTTTCCAATAAAGAAATCCAAGAACAAGAGTTAGGGATTCGTCAAAATACCGAGAGGACATGATGCACAATCTTGAGAAGAGTCTGGGGATGTTCTCGGACCGTCCGGGAACCACGCCAAAAAGCCTTGACCTTGTCGTCTCCCCCACGTGCTTGAGAGAGAAAGAGAGAGAGCCTTTTGGATGTTGTGTGCGGTTTGGTGGGGAGTTGTGAGAGGGACACCCCTTATAAATCAAGTCTGGCCGACCCCACCTTTCTGTCCATTCGTGGACTGTCCGCGGTTTCCTGGTGGACCGTCCGCCTTTGCATTTTTACACTGCCACCCGACTGAAACTGCCTCTGGTAAATTATTCCCAACACTTGCGGACTGTCCGCAGATCTAGGCCGGACCGTCCGCTCCTTGCTCAGTGGCAAACCACCGGTGTATCCGAAGCTTGCCGGATGAACCGATGACTCACGCGCGGACTGTCCGCCTCATACACGCGGACCGTCCGCGGTACCAAATTTCAGACAGCCCAGAATTTTGCCAACTTTCTCAATTCCAACTTCAATTTTGGGATCATTGCTCATATAAAAATCCAAAAATCTCAAATATTGCATGAAAACCTTCAAAAGACTCATATGAGCAAGTTACAACAAGAATTCAAAAATAAATCGAGTAAAATCATGAAAACTCATAAATGGCTCAAAAATACCTCAAAAAATCAGAAAAATGAAACAAAGAGTGCATGAAAGAACCATATGCCACATGTGCTAGTTTTCAAGCCACATTTGAGAAGTCAATGATATTTAACTCATTTCTTAACTTGCAAAACCGAGATTCATCCAAAGGCTTGGTAAATATATCGGCTAATTGATCATCCGTGCCAATACCATCAATTTTGATATCACCCTTGTTCACATGATCTCTAAGAAAATGATGGAGGATATCAATATGCTTGGTTCTTGAATGTTGAACTGGATTAGTAGCAATCTTCACGGCACTTTCATTATCACACAACAAGAGAATTTCATCAAATTTCACACCATAGTCAAGAAGAGTTTGTTTCATCCATAACAATTGTGCACAACAACTTCCGGCCGAAATATATTCCGCTTCGGCGGTTGAAAAAGCCACGGAATTTTGCTTCTTTGATGACCAAGATACAAGAGATCTTCCAAGAAATTGACAACCACCGGAGGTGCTTTTCCTATCAACCTTGCACCCCGCATAATCCGAATCCGAGAATCCAACCAAATCAAAATGAGCACCCTTGGGATACCATAAACCAATATTAGGAGAATATTTTAAGTATCTCAAGATCCTTTTGACGGCGGTCAAATGACATTCTCTAGGTGCGGCTTGAAATCGTGCACACATGCAAACACTAAACATGATGTCGGGCCTAGATGTGGTCAAATAAAGCAAACTACAAATCATAGAACGGTAAAGCTTTTGGTCAACTAGGTTATCTCCCTCATCTAGGTCGAGATGCCCATTGGTGGTCATAGGAGTTTTGATTGGTTTTGCATCTTCCATACCAAATTTCTTCAAGATATCCTTCACATATTTTGATTGACACACAAAGGTGCCTTCCTTGAGTTGCTTGATTCGAAGTCCAAGAAAGAAACTCAATTCACCAATCATGGACATCTCAAATTCTCTAGACATCATTTCACCAAATTCCTCACAAAAACTTGGGTTAGTAGAACCAAAGATAATATCATCAACATAAATTTGACAAACAAACAAATCCTTACCAATTGCTTTAGTGAACAAAGTAGTGTCAACCTTACCAATTTTGAAGCCCTTAGAGATAAGAAAGTCCCTCAATCTTTCATACCAAGCTCGTGGAGCTTGCTTAAGACCATAAAGAGCTTTAGAGAGTTTGTATACATGATTTGGCTTCTTGGGATCTTCAAAACCGGGAGGTTGCTCAACAAAAACAAGTTCACTAATCTTGCCATTCAAGAAATCACTTTTCACATCCATTTGAAAAAGTTTTATGTTGTGAGAGCAAGCATAAGCTAATAAAATTTTAATAGCTTCTAATCTAGCAACGGGAGCGAAAGTTTCACCGAAATCCAAACCTTCGACTTGAGTGAAGTCTTGAGCTACCAATCTTGCCTTGTTTCTCACAACCATTCCATCTTCATTTTGCTTGTTTCTAAAGACCCATTTAGTGCCAATAACATTATAATTCTTGGGCCTCTCAACTAGATCCCAAACTTGATTCCGGGTGAAATTATTTAATTCTTCATGCATAGCATTCACCCAATCCGGATCTCTCAATGCTTCATCTACACGGTTAGGTTCAAGAAAAGATATAACAGAATAATGTTCACAAAATGAAGCAATGCGAGATCGAGTTTGGACACCCTTACTAATATCACCCATGATTTGATCCACCGGATGATCCTTTGCAAGAACATGATGAATTCTTTGAGGAACAATGGGTTCTTGAGTTGATGAAGAAGGTGCACTAGATGAACCAACTTGATCTTGTACTTGAGAATCATCATTATTTGAATCTTGTACAATTGGTTGTGCTTGATCATTTGAGATAGAAATTGAAGGATTAACTCTAATAGAGATAGAAGGATCATCTTCATCTTCATCTTCTTCTCTTGGTCTAACATCACCAATTGACATGTTTTTCATTGCATTTCTCAAACCATCACTTCTCACATCATCAAGATTTTCTTGTTCATTGTGAGACCCATTGGTTTCATCAAACTCAACATCATATGCTTCTTCAACAATGCCATGTGTTTTGTTGTAGACCCGATACGCCTTGCTACTAGATGAATATCCAAGAAGAAAACCCTCATCACTTTTGCTTTGAAACTTTGATAATCGAGTTCCCTTCTTGAGAATATAACATTTGCAACCAAACACTCTAAAATATGATATATTTGGCTTCCTTCCAATGAGCAACTCATATGGGGTCTTGTTATGAAATCTATGGCAATACAATCTATTAGAGGCATGACAAGCCGTGTTGATTGCTTCGGCCCAAAAGCTATCCGAAACATTGTATTCGGAGAGCATTGATCTTGCCATATCAATTAAGGTTCTATTTTTCCTCTCAACAAGACCATTTTGTTCCAGAGTGTACTTGGTTGAGAATTCATGTTTGATTCCTTTCTCATCATACCATTCCACAACTCTTGTGTTTCTAAACTCACTTCCATTGTCACTCCTCACTTTCTTCACCTTGAGCTCAAATTCATTTTCAGCCCTTGTAAAGAATTTCTTGAATGTGTCATATGTATCGGCCTTGTCATGAAGAAAGAAAACCCATGTATATCTTGAGTAATCATCTACTACCACAAGACAATAGCAATTTCCACAAATACTTCTATATATTGTAGGACCAAATAAATCCATATGCAATAATTCCAATGGTCTCTCGGTTGACATGACACTCTTAGTGGGATGAGTATTTGCAACTTGCTTTCCGGCTTGACATGCACTACATAACTTATCCTTTTCAAACTTCACATTCTTCAACCCAACTACCAAGTCATGCTTCAAAAGTCGGTTGAGTTGGTTCATGCCAACATGACCAAGCCTTCTATGCCATAACCAACCCAAGGATGATTGAGTGAATAAGCAAGTTGACAAGTTTGCCTCTTTAGTAGCCAAATCCACAAGATATACATCCTCATGTCTAAATCCCGTAAAGATGTGATTTTTTCCATCCAAGCTAGTCACTACAACATCATCTTTAGTGAAACTACACTTATATCCAAAATCACAAAGTTGAGTGACTGCTAAGAGATTAAACTTGAGAGAATCAACCAACAATACTTTTGAAAGATAATGATCGCTTGAGATAGGAATTGTACCAACTCCTTTGACTTTGCCCCGGCTATTGTCACCAAAGATGATGTCACTATAGCCACCCACATTCTCATCTAGAGAGGAAAACATCATTGGATCTCCGGTCATGTGTTGAGTGCACCCACTATCAAACACCCAATGTCTTCCTCCGGACTTGTAACTCACCTACAAAGAGGAAGTAACTCTCTTAGGTACCCAAACTTTCTTGGGTCCTTGAACGTTAGTGACCACGTTAGTGACCAAGACTTTTGGCACCCAAATGACATTCTTTTTAGCACCATTTATAGGTATCCCAACAAATTTTGTATAACATTGCCATTTGAATTTTTCATAAGCATGTAACTTGAATCAAATGATATGACTTTCTTGTTGGTGCAATTCTTCTCAACATGACCAACCTTCTTGCATTTTTCACAATATGGCTTGCCACTACTTTTCACAAAAGTAGTTTTGGTTTGCACAAAAGTCTTCTTCCCTTTCTTAGGAATATATCCAAACCCTTGCTTGTTCAAGGTGAACTTTTGAGTTGCCCAACAATGATTAAACTTTGCTCTACTATAATAGCACTTTCTCAAATCATTAGTCAAGCAAGTAATCTCTTTCTTTAACAAATCATTTTCCATAATGAGAGATTCATTGCAAGATGGGTTATCAATTTTGGTGCAAAAAGAACTAGTAGAGCTAGAGCCATAAGATTTATCATCAATTAAATCACAATTAACACCAATGCTCAACATTGCTTTTCTTTCATGATTAAGCAAGGCATTGTGAGCTTCCTCAAGCTTCTCATGAGTTTCTTTGAGACTCTCATGAGAAGTCTTTAGCTCCTCATAGGAATCTTGAAGAGAAGTAAACTTCAACCTCAAGTCCTTTAACTTAGCCTTTTCCTTTGTCATGAATTCATCGGCATCATTTAGCATTTCAACAAGATCATCATATGAAAGTTCATCAAGTTCACCATCTTGTTGTACCTTTGCACCACCCTTTGCCATAAGACAATGTGGTGTAGAGAAGAGTGATGGAGCCTCCTTGATGGCGATCCCGGCAACTCCCTTGGATGGCTTGTCATCATCATCATCATCATCATCATCGGAGCTTGCATCGGAATCCCATTCAACAAAATAAGCTTGGCCATTCTTCTTCTTCTTGATGAACTTCTTCTTCTTTTCATTATTTTTCTTGTCCTTTTTCTTGTTTGGACAATTGACAATGATATGACCTACTTCACCACAATTGAAGCAAGTCTTGTCCACAAAAGGATTTTTTCTTGATGATTGACCTCTCTTGCCAAAGTTCTTCTTACTCATCATTCTATTGAATCTCTTGACAAAGAGAGCCATCTCCTCATCCGATTATTCTTCTTGACATCCACTTTCTTCTTCATTTTTGCTATCTTGAGCTTTGAATGCCACACTTTTCTTTTTCATATCAATTTCTCCCCCATGAGCTTCATCTTGAGATTTCTTGAACATGTCATGGGTGAGGATTTCTCCCAATATTTGTGTAGGAGTTGCGGTCTTCACATTTGACCTTACAAGTAAGGTCACAATTGTCTCATATCTTTCCAGAAGACATCTAAGAAACTTGTGGATGAAATCCCTATCCGGTACCTCAAATCCAAGTCCCTTGAGGTCATTCACAATGTCATTTAGTCGGTTGAACATCTCGGCTATACTCTCATCCTTCTTCATGGTAAATTCACTAAAATTCCCTTTAAGCAAATATAACTTGGCCTATTTCACAGTTGATGTACCCTCATGAATTTCCATGAACTTCTTGCATATGTCATTTGCATTTGTGAGGCTCTTGACTCTATTAAATTCATTTACATCAAGAGCACTAAAGAGCACATTAACCCCTTGATCATTTAGTGTCTCATTTTCCTCATCTAAGGGTGTCAAACTCTTTGGGTCCAAAATGACATATCCATCACTTACTACTCTCCATAGCTTTCTACTCATGGCCTTGAGATGAGCCGACATCCTAGTCTTCCAATAATCATAATTGTTCCCATCAAAGAACGGTGGCTTCCCAACATGAATCCCATGATCACTAGTCATTGTTCTACTCCAAGATGGCTAAATCCATAATTAATGGAGTACTTAGCTCTGATACCACTTGTAGGATCAAGAACACCGACTAGAGGGGGGTGAATAGGCGGTTTAAAATCTAAAGCCAACAACACTAGAGAAATTTAATTAGTAACAAAGAAAAGCCCTATGTCATGCTATTACTATCTCTAGATGGGTTTGCAACCTAGGGTGACAAGATACAAATCAAGCTCTAGTAAAGTAAACTACTCAAAGTAAAAACAAGAATTAAAGTGAGCAAGAGAAGTAACCAAGCTTGACACAAGAATTTATCCCGTGGTGTCGATGACATGCTGGTCACCCCTAATCCACGTTGAGGTGGATTCCAAGAATCAACCGCTCCTCTATCAAGAACCTCTTGATCTTGAGCCGGCTTGAATCAAGGAACCGATCCACACCTCGATTCCACTAGAGTTGCTCTTCACCACTACGGTGAGGTGAGCACAAGACCTCTCACAACCGAAATCGGGGCTCCTCAACAATCTCCTTGGAGGAGCTCCACGAAGTCCTCTTCTCCAAGCCGTCTAGGGAGCGGCAACTCCCAAGAGTAACAAGTCGATGACGGTTGCTTGAAGTTTCCCTAGTGCCACAAAGCTCAAACTCTTGATGCAATGCACTAGGAAGCTCTCACACCCTCAAGAATGCAATCTCTAAGCAAGTGTGTGTGAGGGAGGGATGCCCTAGCTCTATGATGTCAAGTATGCAGTCCAAATGGCCAAGAGAGACACCCAAAGCCTGGGCAATGGGTATATATAGACATCCCTCCAAAAACTAGCCGTTACACTCTTTTCTGCGAAGTCGCGGACCGTCCGCATTTCAAAAACCGGACCGTCCGCCGTTATAAACCAGTGAGTCAGAGTGCATTTAATGCGTGTCAGAACTAGCCGTTAAGCCCAGGCGGACCGTCCGCGCCCCAGGGGCGGACCGTCCGTAGTTTAGAGATCTAACTCACCAGAGACAAACATGCTCTCTGGTACAAATTTGAATTAGCCTGCAGACCGTTCGCGCCACAAGGGCGGACCGTCCGCAGTTCACTTTTCAGCCCAAACCAGAGAAACAACCTCTCTGGTACAAATCTAAGATTAGCCGGCGGACCGTCCGCGCCCCATGGGTGGACTGTTCGCCGTTCAACTTTGAAGCCCACCAGAGAGACACCCTTTCTGGTACAATTTTGAAATATAGTGGCGGACCGTCCGCCCACCAGAGCCTCTGCAAGCTCTCTGGAACGGGCGCGGACTGTCCGCCACTCGGGTGCCGACTGTCCGCCGTTACTCAGTCAGCTCTCAAACTTAGACTTTTTCAAATCTTTTCAAAACGCCGTTAGCCCTCATGCATGCAACTAGACATTTTGAACAAAATGGCACTAAGGACCCGTCAAGCACGAGTACAAGACCCCTCTTGATAGTACGGCTAACTATCCAACAAATCCGGTCACTTTTCATCCACTAAACGCCTTGTGACCGGTAAAATGCAAAATCCCTATTTTACATTTGCCTTGTGCCCGAGCTTTGCTCATCATCTCCAAAACTCTATACATTCACAACCAAATCTCTTTCATCCGTGGATCAACCTATACTCATTATCTCAAATGAAATCGTTAATCCACAAACCGTTGTCATTAATTACCAAAACTCGAATTAGGGGCCTAGATGCTTTCACAGGAGCACACAGCAAAGTCCCAAATCCACACGGCAAAGCCTTTTATCGCGCGCACAGCAAAGGTCTTTGTCGTGTGAATTCACTACTACAAAAATGATTTGTAGGAACGCCTTTGCGAGGCGGGTCAAAAAAAGACTCGTTCCTATAAAGAGTATGAGATTACTGTAGCATTTGATCCGCCCCTAAAAATATATTTGTATGGGGCGGATGACCCCATCACTCGTTCCTAAAAATGAATTAATTTTAGGGGCGGGCGATGGGATGACACGCCCCTACAATTAATATTTGTAGGGGCGGCTCATCCCATCACACGCACCTACAAAAGTTTGAAATGCAGGAGCGGGAGGGGCGAGTCATCCCATCTCCCTTATCCTCTACTATCTTTCTTCTCCTCTCCAAGCAGCCAGTTCGCTCTTTCCGTCCCAACCGGTTGGGCGCGGCAGTCGGCGGGCACGGCCACCGGCAGGCGCGCGGGTGCGGATGCTGCGGGCTGGGCTTCCTATGGCCGGCGGCGCCTGGCGCAGCAGCCGCTGGGCTCGGACGCTGGGGCATGGCTCTGGCTGAATCCGGTGGTTGGACTGCCTGAGCGTGCGTGTGGTTGTGGTGGCATGCATCCGCCGGCGTCACTGTTGGATTGCTTATTCGGCAAGTCCACCAGGAGTATGCCTGGCGGTAGATTTGTAGGTGAAGGGGGGATTTCTGAGCCAAGAACTAGATGGTTGTGAGATGACGCTAGGGTTTAGACAGGTTCGGGCCGCTCGGGAGCGTAACACCCTATGCCCTGTGTTGTGTGTATTGTATGAGCTTGACGATGAAAGATGAGTTGATGCGTTCTATGGGTCTCCTCACGACGCCTTTATAGGCCAGGTGCTGTGGGTTACAAGTAAGGGAGGATATCTACTCGGGTTGTTACATGGAATCAGGTCGGTTGAGACCTCTAGATATCCGGAATCCATATCCGTGCCTTGATCCTTATCCTCGGAGGAACCTTCCAACGTCCAGCCGAGTGCCTGTTCGCCGGGTAGTCGTGCAGAGTGGTCCTGGCCGAGTAGGTACCCAGTTGAGAGATAACTACTCGGCTGGGAGGTATCGGGATGTACCTCCATCAGTCGGTGGCTGCTGGCCTGGCCTGCGGCGGCTGTATCGAAACATCAAGCGAGGTGCAGTCTCTTTCCCCATGGATTCCCCGCACGAACCAGAAAAGAGTGAGCTTTTTTTTCCGTCCAGATCCAACATTTGAATGGACTTTTTGAAGGTGAAGGTGAGCGGCACCATGGATGCTGCCGGGCTACCTCCGGGCCATGCTCAGCCGGACCGTGGACGTCGTTGCGGCGGGCAAAAAGGGCGGCGGCGGTGGCGACAAGAAGGACAAGTGTGATGGCAGCAACAAGAAGAATGGTGGTGGCATGAGGCGCTATGGCATCTGGGAGGCGGCGGCGTGAGGCGCGGCAGATTGCAAGCATGGCCGCCACCGTCGAGCAGACGGTGGTGCTTGGCTTTTTTTCAAATGGCCCTATAAATCCAATTTTTAGAGATGAGTGACCCTCTCACCCGCTCCTACAAATCCATTTTCAGGGGCGGTCCCTTTACCCGCCCCTAGAAAACTCGATTTGAAGCAGCGACAGACAGGGGCGGGTATCGCGCCCGCCCCTACAAATGCTCTATTATCCGCCCCTAAAAATGTTTTCTGCGGTAGTAATTTTTGACCTCGGCAAAAGTTTTTTGAAAATTAAAAAAAAACAAAAAACATCGTCGGTCACAGCTACCCCCACCAGTGGCCCTCGCCTCCAGCCCGCCGCCCATGCTACTGCTACTGCCTTGCTGGCCACCGGCATGCTACCACCAGCACCCCGCCAGGCCTTGGCTGGATTCCCCATACCGCCGCACCACCGGTTGCACCCTTCCCGCCGCCGCACCTCCGGCCGCCGCCACCACCACATCGCGGCCCCACCTGTGGAAAAAAGGAGATGCCAGAGAGAGAGAGAGAGAACCTAGGCCCAAGGTGAGGGGGAAGGAGAGGTGGTGCACCGCCGGATCAGGATTCGGCGCCTCCGCCGCCGGTGCCGCCGAGAGCTCGGGCCACCGCCTCCATCGACAGGAAGATGAGGCCGCGCGCGGCCCCCTCCCCTACTCCTCCCACAAGCTCAAGGCCAGTGAGATCTGGTGCGTCGGGAGGCCGATAGTCGTCCTGGGTGGCCGACCTAGAGGAGTGGCCGACCTAGAGGAGGGAGATGGCGCGGGCGGGGATCCGGCAGAGGAGCCCTTGCCGCTGTCGAGGAAGACGAGGTCACGTGTGGATTCGGCGGAGGGAGGCCGGGAGTCGTCCCACCATAGAGTCAGAGGAGGGAGGGGGCAGCGGTGGTGGGAGATGGAGGGGGCGGCAGTGGGAGTCGATTGACAGAGAGAGGCCGGGGGAGAGGAAGGGATTGAGTGAGAAAGAGAGAGGGGCCGTAGGGTTGGGGATAAGAGATGGGGTGGCCGCGGGTGGGGTGGGCCCCCGTTAGAGTGTGTCGCAAGACTACACACGGCAAAGGATCTGTTTGCCGTGTGTCCTCAGGACTACACACGGCAAAGTATTTCTTTGTCGTGTGTTCCAACTTGACACACGACAAACTAAACATATTTATAATTATACTTAATGCATAAAATTTATCAAATTGATCCAAAAAATTACCAAAAATTAATAAGAAAAAATATATATTGTCTATTGCCCATCGAAAAAGTTTTGAATCCGAACTCCAATTTGAACGTCACTTCCCTTCCAAACCTAACCACATATTTCTCAACTCTATGAAACTTCTTCGGAGATGTTTCCATTTGCAAGCATTGTACGTGAAAAGATTGTGAAACCCACTCAAATTTTTACTACAGCTTCGGAGGTGAAACTTCTTCGGAGATGTCACATTGAGAAATCTCATGATTTTCAGACTTCATTTGTTTTTTAGAATTTTAAATTCATTCGGACACACTTTCGTGATCGTGTTTCCTGAACAAGATGTTGGAAATTTCTTTTCATTTCAGGGGTAAGGTCTGAAACTAGACTAAATTTTAATATGGAGTACCACATGCTGTATGTAGAGAGTTGAAAAAATTTCAAAGTAAGAAGAGAATTTTTTTTTGTTTGGGGCAACTAGATTTGGGACTTGCAAGAGTTCCATGTAAAAGTTATTTTGCTGTGTGCTAAGAAAAAGCACATGGCAAACTCATGACTTTGCTGTGTGCCAATGGAAAGAATATGGCAAAGTCATGAATTTGCTGTGTGCCAAAAAAAGACACATGGCAAAGCATAAATTTTCCGTGTGCTTTTTTTGCAGTGTGCTTTCTTTGTGATACATGGCAAAACGCCTCTTTGCCGTGTGTCCGATAAAAATGCACACGGCGAACTATCAGACACACAGCAAACTACACTTTTCCGGTATTGTATCACGGGTTTGCATGTGGGCATTTCACTTGTCATGTACTTTTTTTTAGTTTACAGTACAATGCAGACGCTCATACGTACTCTGCATTCATCTGCAGAAAATTTGCTGTACACATGGCTTACACAACCATTAAGATTTTCTGCTCGTCTAGCTGGAGGGCAAAATGAACTATAGGAATGGGTTGTATTTTTTTGGTATCATATCCATGCATATTTTTGTACTGGAAAAATATAATTGGAACTTCTACATACACTCCATTGGCTTAAACAGATATCGTTTGAATGCCACATATCTTAATTTTTAATTCTCTGTGCACCATTTTCATAACTGGCACTTATCGTCATGAGAAAGCCTGTTTTACCTCTCACACATGAAAACAAGTTAAACCATGACAAAACCCATAAATGAAAAGCCAGTTATTTTTTGCATGGGGGGCCTGAAGCTAGCATGGGTTTACGGAACCAGCTTCAACATCTTCTGTGCTCTCAAGCTTATGCAAGTGCCTCTCGATGAATGGTGGATCCACACACGGTGGCACGCATCCAACCTGACAGTAGTCTTAGCATCACCTAGCTAGTCCGACATATCCTGGTTGCTCTGCGGCAACACTGAGTTAGGCAGTTGCATGATGATCTGCGATCATGGATCTTTTCCACATGTTTTTTTTTCTTAATGTGCAAGGTTGATGTCTTGTATTACCTGTACTGAATTTTTCAGGGCAAGTGCTCTTTCTTATCATTATTCATCTTTGTAGATCGTCAAATTCCTTAAGGCGATGATGTCCATATATATAGCGATAGCGTCTCATTATTGATTGTCAAATTCTACGGATCGGAGAATATCAAATTTGCCTGAAACAGTGTTGTTCCTTCGGAAGCTAGATCGTAGTCCTCACTGCATGTCTTGATACCTTGCTTAAGGCGATGATGACGACATCTTCACGTGGTCAATATGGTGATCTGCTTTGACGGTGTGTACTTCGTGGCCGTCGTTAGCAATATCGCTGCTCCGTAGAGGACTAGATTAGAATTTTAATTTGCTTTCATGTGCTCCTAACCATTTTAAGGGACTCCTATTTTCTTGTCAGAACTTTGTAACATGGCTCTTACGACACTGCCAATGAGAAGAAGAATGATTGGGTCCTAGTAGGCGTGCAAGGAAAAGAAAAATGTCATTTTACATCCTAGGCAATCCACGCTTTGTTGGGTTAACGGGCATAGGAAAAAAAAAAGAAATTTAATCTTTATGGAGGTTTTGATGTGGCCATGTGGGCAACCTGTTTACATGAGAGCATATTAGCTATGTTTTTTTCTCTATTGCAGCACGCGAAGACGAGGGAGATCGTCCGCTCGGCAAGCAAGGCGCCGGAGATTGTTCACTTTGATATTTTCCCTAAAAACGAATATTTTTAGATAAAGGAATAGTCATCTTCCGGCCTCTATATCGCAAGTTATATCCAGCCCTTATTACAAAGTAAACACCACCAGATCCAAAGAAGAAAGGAAAACAGTTTTAAAAGCAAAGTCTATTTCTAAATTGCCACCCATGCCTCACGAAGATCTCCATAGCGGTTGATTCCAAGGCCCGACACACTGCTGAGATGGTGTCCCGATCCTCCTCCTTGTGAAGTATCGCCCACGTCCTTACCAAGTATGTGGCCCTGAAAAGAATCTGCAAACCTGTTTGCTTTTTAACATTATAAAAAATAATATCATTTCTATAAAGCCAAAAGGCCCAACATAAAGCGCTAACCCCCATATAAAGCAAGTTTTTATGTCCCCCTTTAATTCCAAATAACCAAGACCCGAACATATGGGTAATACTTCTAGGTCTATGAATACCGAAAGTTGTGTGAATTATTCTCCAAAGTAACCTAGCTAGATGACAATCAAAGAAAAGGTGAGCAATGGTTTCTTCAGCTGAACAATAAGAACATTGCTTACTTCCATTCCAATTGCATTTAGCCAAGTTATCTTTTGTTAGAATAACCCCACGATGCAACAGCCAAATGAACACCTTAACTTTAAGAGGGATTTTTAGTTTCCAAAGCGGTTTATTTATCGGCAGGATTACCTCATCCATGAGAGCAGCATACATGGAGTGGACTGAGAATTGTCCACTTTTGTGGAGTAACCAGATGCAAAGATCAGGGTTATTTGTAATCTGCACGTTGGAGGTTATATACACTAGCTCCTTCTAGTCATCCATATTGCGCCCAATCAAATTTCTTCGAAAAGATATGTTGAAAGGAACGGAACATACGACCTGTTGTACGGTGTCATGTTTTCGGCGAACCAAGTTATAAAGATAGGGAAAGCGCTCCTTAAAGGAGGTGTGCCCCAACCAGACATCATTCCAGAAACTTACTTATTCGCCATTATGAACCTTGAAAGAAACCCATCGTAAAAAAACATTTTTGACCTTCATTAGCCCTGACCAAAACTGGGAATCCCCTGGTTTTTTCTCCACCTGAGTAATTGTTTTGTTGGCGAGATACTTGTTTCGGAGCAGTTGTTGCTAAATGCCCTCCTCATTAATAAGCTTGAAAAGCCATTTACTGAGAAGACATTTGTTTTGTGTTTCTAAATCCATAATTCCTAGGCCACCTTGCTCCTTAGGTCTACACATTATGCTCCACTTTGCTAGTCTGTATTTTCTTTTATATCCATCCCCTTGCCGGAAGAACCTTGATCTAAAGTGATTTAACTTCTTTAGAACTTCTTTTGGAATTTCAAAGAAGGAGAGCATATAGACTGAAAGATTGCTAAGAACCGAGTTAATTAAAGTGAGCCTGCCTCCGTATGAAAGCAACTTACTTTTCCACGTGCTTTGCTTCCTTTCAAATCTATCCTCAATAACTTTCCAATCTTTGTTACTGATTGTTTATAGTGCAGGGGATCCCCAAAAATAGAAACAATAATAGACTCTGCTTTTAATTTTTCCCATATTATGTGTGTTCTTTTCGCTTTGATTTATATCAATGTTTTGTACCGATTATTATGTAAGAACCAGGCTGTGTGTGTTTGCAGAGGCTTAAATTATTTCTTTTTGAAAAGAAAAGCAATCCACTTTATCCATTTGAGGGTCCAAACAAATTTTTAGCTCATTTACTACGCTATTTCAATTTCTGCAATCTACACATTATTGATACTTGTCTTTTTTTTATTTCTCCACATACAAGTTTGATATTAAGTTCAAAATTTATGCCATGGTAGAGGACATGATATGTTATAACAATGATTTCGGATTTTTTTTCATTATTACTGTTCCTGGAATTTTGTATATCTAATATTAATTTAGCATTAGATACTCCTAATTATGAAATAATCATAAAAAATAGCAATATATTTTTTCTATCATATTATGATGTCCTATGCCAGGCAATAAAAATTGAACTTAGAACTCAACTTTTACATGGAGAATAAAAATGATAAATCTCAATAAGTGGTGGAATGAATCAACTGAAATAGTTTATGGAAGTAGCTATATATTTAGTATTAGATACTCGATATGTTTTTGTTGCAGTAGCTATATATCATATGACTTTTGGTTGTTACTGAAAACATCATGGATCATACTTCTAATATTCACATGATTTATTCAATATTTCGGATTGAAATGAACCGTAAACTGCCTCTAATTACTCTAATACAAAATCTGTGATTAGAATTGGTTTAAATAGATTCTAGTCTTTATCCTGCCTCCCTTGCAAATATGACTTAAATGTGTTTGTATTTATGCCTGCAGTACAGTACAGACATTAACAAATATCTACACGAAATTTTTGGCTTAGTCGCTGAACCCAAGATCTATGTTAATGAATAGCAGCTCGCATGGGACCTGCCATGTGTTCATGGATTCATTCAAACATTTCTGAGAACCAAACCAAAACCACAACTTGTTATAATGGTAGTTTTGCACATGTCCGTTGAAACCCTCACCTCTCGGTATTTTTCACTATTTGCAAGTAAGAAAGCGAGCACATGTTGAGGCATATATAGGGCACAGGATTTGGGAAAAGGTGTTGAGGTTGGGAGGCATTAGGAAATGACACGTCTCTTTTCTGTAGATGAGACCTCTGGGAGAGAACATCCCCTCTTTGCTACTGGTCTATCCGTTAGGCCATGTTTTCTTTTCGCAGGTTCAGGCAGGTCTTCCAACCCAGTCCGGTCCCGGGTTGCTCCGGTTCCCACGGTTTGTGAAGTGCTAGGCCGCTTGAACCAATTTAACGGTTGGTCTAGGCTGATTTACCTGGTTTTGACGGTTCCAAGAAACCGTTCCATTCCCATCGTTGAACCTTCATTCCCAGGTGGCCGTGTCTGAGTTAGAGAGAAGACAATACCAGACCGAGCATCAAGACCAAGAAAAGCATGCTGCTCTTTCCTGCAAGCCTACCGAATGAATTATTCCGTTCCTTTCTGAACGTACCTAAAATTGCACACGTGCTGAAGAATTTTCGCTAGGGTTACACATGAACATACATAGATTTTCTTTCATGGAAAAAATACGTAGATAATTAGCAAAAAAAATCTTCCTTCTGTTTATTTATTCATATTGGCGTCTTTGAAGGAAGGTATTTTTGCTAGATTGAGATAGATTATGCCAACTCGGGATGATCGATGAGAAGAGAAAAGATCGTAATAAGCCATTTGTTTCAAATTCATCTTCATTTACCAAATCATATTTTGCAAGATGTTTCGCATGAGAAAACTGCAGCTGATATATCCGTGAGTCTGAGCCATTTTGCAATAAAGATTTGCATAACTAAAGATTTGACAAGCAAGAGGCCTTGTAGATGAAATTGTATACAGACAATTTGCACTAGGGTGGTTTTCTTCTTAATCATCTTGAAGATTTAGAGGCAACACATGACAATGAAGATTGGGATCTTATTAATTGTTTTGTGCTCTTGCAAACTTCAGAGATGCAGTCATGACACTCTAACATTAATCGCTGGAGGACAGGACAAACGGGCTGACACGGTGTACTTGAAAGATTTCGCTCTTAATCAGTTTGATCGCCTGTTCTTGAATTTGGGAGAGACGAAAATTGTTCAACTACGAAACAGGTGATGGTGGAATGGTTACTTCAAACATTCTAAATTGTGGTATTTTAAACTTTAAACCGTCTAAACTAATGCAGCTAACCGCCAACAAAAGCATTTCTGAAACCGTCGAAACCGGCCGGAGCAACCTGGTACGGACCGGGTTGGTAGACCAGCCTAAACCCGGTGAAGATTAGATGGGCGCTTAGCCTCCAACCTCACCTATATATTGGGTATACTTTGTTGGACAAGGCTCCATATACTCAGTAACGAAATTCAGCGTAGCAGTAAGTATAGCACCATGCCTGCACCTGCTGACGCCACGAGACCCGCCGCCGACATGGCCGAGCTCCTGCCCTCCCTCCCGCTGGAGACCCGGTGCCCGCCGCTGCCGCTCCGCCGCTACAACGGCTTCTGGCTGCCGGAGTCGGTCCTGACGGAGCTACCGGCGATCCACGCCCGCCTGCGGCCCCGCCCCAGCGACGTCTTCCTCGCCAGCTTCCCCAAGTCCGGCACCACGTGGCTCAAGGCGCTCGCCTTCGCCACGGCGCACCGGGCCACGCACCCACCGTCCGACGCCGGCCACCCACTCCGCCGCATGAACCCGCACGAGTGCGTCCAGTTCATGGAGATGGACCCGGAGCTCCGGCGCGACACCGGCAGCCTGCTGGAGGAGTTCGAGCAGCTCGCGTCCCCCCGCGTGCTCGCCACCCACCTGCCATACTGCCTCCTCCCCGAGAGCATCACCGCCGGCGAGGGAGCGGCGGCCAGACGGGTCGTGTATGTCTGCCGGAACCCTAAGGACGCGTTCATCTCGGGCTTGTTCTTCGTCAAGAAGGTCTCGTCGGCGTACGGCGCCGGTGCCAGTGCCGGCGCGCGGGCCATTAACCTCGAGGAGGCCTTCGAGCTCTTCTGCGAGGGCCGCGTCTTCGCCGGGCCTCAGTGGAGGCACGTCCTCCAGTACTGGGAGGCGAGCATGAGGAGGCCCAAGCAGGTTCTCTTCCTCGAGTACGAGAGGATGCTGCGCGACCCCGAAGCTACCGTGAAGAAGCTTGCCGAGTTCATGGGGTGCGGATTTTCCAAGGAAGAAGAGGAGGGAGGGGTCGTGGACGAGATCGTGAAGCTGTGCAGCTTGAAGGAGCTCAAGAACATGGAGGTGAACATGAGCGGGGGGAACCAAGCCGGCGTCAGGAATGAAGCCTACTTCCGCAAGGGATCGAGTGGTGACTGGAGGAACCACTTGACGCCCGAGATGGCAAAGAAGCTGGACAAGATAGTGGAGGAAGCGCTGCAGGGATCTGGGTTTGCCTTCGTGGACGATGCAATTATGTAGTTGCATTGACAGGTTCATTTCATCAGCATTCAGCAAGCATGCATCATCATCGTTATCAGCTAGTACTGTCTGACAGTAATAAGACAGTACTAGCTAGACTTGAATCGATAGCATTATTTGGTCTGAGTGATAGGGAGGAAATAAGGAAATTAGAGTTCGAAATTAGTATTTGGTACAGAGTTGTTTTGTTCATTCAAGACTGTTTCCAATAACATGAATAAAAGACTACGGTCAGGTAGTCAGGTTGGATGCGTGCCACCACGTGTGGATCCACATCGCCAAGCACTTGCATAATTAAGCTAGAGAGCACAGAACATGTCGAAGCTGGTTCCACAAAGCCATTGTTTCCAATAACATGAATAAAAGACTACTGTCAGGTAGTCAGGTTGGATGCGTGCCACCACGCGTGGATCCACATCGCCAGGCACTTGCATAATTAAGCTAGAGAGCACAGAACATGTCGAAGCTGGTTCCACAAAGCCATGTGAGGGACCGAAGCCGGCGACCAGAGGAGGGGTGAATGGGAGCCGATCAAAATTTCTTCCGAAATTCAAACCGTCGACCTATATCCCGAAAATTACCCAAGCCCTCAAGCGTTCTAGCCAAAGTTTGGAATAGCTATGGAAAAGCTAAACCAACATAAAAGGCCTCGAACGAGCGTGCGAAACCACGAAGCAAATCGGAAGCGAACCGGGAAAACTGCAGAACTGATCTGCCTGGACCGGTCTGACCGGTGCGCTGTACCGGTCTGACCGGTCGAGTCTGTCCGAAAGCGAACAGACCGGTGTGACCGGTCTTGCCTACCGGTATGACCGGTGGCACCCAGAAAACCCCGAAAAGCTTTGATTCAAACAGTGAATCTCGACCAAACGACCATGAAAATCGATGAAACTTGGGGGATTGCTTCGCCCCTACCCCGTGAACATATCCCCAAGAGATCTCGTCCTAAAGATCAAAGAATCTAGAGAATTCGAGGGGAGATCAAGAAGGATTGGGGTTTTCTCAAAAACTCAAGAAATCCAATTCAAAAGAACTCGAGATTCCAGAGGGTTTGGGATAGGATCAGAAGCACGAGAATCACAACAAAGAGCTCGTAGAATCCTAGCAATCATGTGCACCAAAAATGAAATCGAAATCTATCACACAAGGGCACAAAAACTAGGGGATTGTATTGATTCAAAAGCCTAGAGGGCACGAGGAGGTTAGGGCCTCCTTTCCCAATCAAATCCACACAAGGTCTCTCAAATCCATCAACCAAATCTACTCTAAAGAGAAGAACAGAGGGAGAGGAACACAGTGGCGGCGACCTGGGAGATAGAACAATTCACGGATGAAATACAAAAGCCGCAATTAACCTAACACAAGTGAAGGGGTATTTATACCCGCAGGACCGGTCAGACCGGTAAGCTGGACCGGTCAGACCGGTTGGTTAGACCGGTCAGACCGGTGCCAGGGACCGGTCAGACCGGTTGGCCTACAGCACCCCCTGTACACGATCTCATCCGACGGCCGAGGTTCTTTCTTCGAAACGAAGTCTTCTCCGCGATGCCGCCATCTTGATGAAGATCAGGTCCGCAGTTTTGAGGGGTCCGCGAAACCCGGGTAGGTTGCCGGTTTTGAGAAAACCGCCAAAACCTCACGCGCGGGAAGATTCCCGCCTCCACGTCGTGGCCCTAGATGCCGTTCCCGCCTCGGCCTTCTGACGGCCCTAGACGCCGCCCGACGCCCGTCACCTCCTCACCCGCAGCGAGGCCCTAGATGCCGTCGACGCCCGTCGCCTCCGTCAGTCCCGAGACCGACGCCCGTCACCTCCACGACTTGGCGTCTTCAACCGCCGTCCGCCTCTTGGTTTTGTGGCACAAACCAAGAAACCCGCCTTCCGTCGCCGCTTGCGCCCTCGATCCAGGAGTGGACGCCACAGCTGCCGCCCGGTCCGAGCTCTGGTCCCGGCTGCCCTTCACCGCCGTCCACCGCACGGTCCATCGGCCACAGCACCTCCACGGCAGCTCCCCGTCGACACTCAACGCCCGTGTACCTGCAATCCAAAGACCAAGCGCACGATCACACCGCACGGTTGACAATTCACTCATCACAGGCAGGATAGAGTACTCTCATTCCTCAATCTCCCCCTTGATGAGTGCATTGTCAACACACCACCTGAAAGCAGAGAAGTGATAAAAAGAGAAACAAGAAAGCGAAGAACTCAAGCAAGTGACAGAAAAGCTCTGAAAGTCAAGAATAGTCACTTACTCAAGCACAGATCGATTCTCTAAGACAAGGGCAACGGCTCGACGCAATCGATCAAAAGCCAAAACATGACTCCTCAAAGACAGAGGTAACGCTCGACGCAGTCATGCAAGAAGCAGAGGGAAAACGAGGAAACCAGGAGCCAAAACGAAAGCAGAAACTCCCCAAGCGAAGATTTTCCCTCTCATAAGTGCAACTCTCCCAAAATGATGCACTCTCAAAGCCCCGTGCACAACAAGTTTTTCAAAAATCAAACAAGTCCCCCCTTGTTCGATCACTTCTCCCAAAATTTTCCCCCTTGTTGGCACATGCACACATCAAGCCTAAAAAGACCTAAAGCTCCCCCTGAAGCTGAGACTCCCCCTGAACAGATGCTATGCAATGAATGCAATGCAGGAGGTGTAAGTGAAAGCATTCAGGGATACAATGATATGAGCAACATCTAGTCACAAGCACGTGTGAATCCATAAACAAGACTTGCATCTAGCTCAACAGGGTATATCAAATCAGTCTAGAGCTAGGCAAGTTTAGTTTTAGGAGAAATAAAAGCATCACCCATGATCTAGCACTAACAAGTAGGGAATAGAAAGCAATGCTAATCATACTCATACAAGGTGATCCAAAGCAGCGAAAACAAGTTGCCAACATCCATTTTTCAATTAAATTTATAGCAATCAATTCTTAATGCCAGGGGTTGAAAGCTTGTCATGCTTTACTTAGCAACGAGGCCAAGCCTATGTTAAAGACAATCAGAAGCTTAAAGCACTCATTTCAGTCATGCACAGCCTTGCCCGGGTTCTCACAAGTGCAAAGTGAGCCGTCCCGAAAGCTCGATCAGTGCGACAAGCAATCCCACCTGGATCTTTTCAATCCATTTCAAGAACAGTTCGAGCAATTTTATCAGATTTAGATCATTTCAAGTATGAATTGCTGAACGAAAAGCCACACTAGCATGAATAAGATAGCAAAGCATATCAACACGCCCTAACATGCTAGTAGCCAAGACAGGGTGATCATGTTTTCAGATTTTCAAATCAAAATAGCTTAACTCAGATGATGTCATATACACAATGGAGCAAGCCATACATGATCAAGTTTATCAGCTCACACTAGCAGGCACTAGAAGATCATAGCAATGTATACAAGAATGCTAGTGCAAGTGAGACAATGCAAAATGCAAACATGTACAATGCATATGCACAATGCAACTACCAAACCTAGAAAACCAAGAGAAGCAAAACAAAGACCTACCAAGCTAACCAAAACAAAAGTCAGCGATCAAAAGGGGTAACAAACCCCAAGCTCCCCTCGCAAGCGAGCAAAGGTGTCCTGCTCTAGCGGTTTGGTGAGGATATCTGCGGTTTGCCTCTCTGAAGGGACATGGATCAGGTCTATGTGTCCTCTCTCATGGTTGTCTCGCAGGAAATGGAATCGGATGTCTATGTGCTTGGTTCTAGAGTGTAGGACAGGGTTCTTTGCAATGCTAATGGCTGACATGTTGTCTACAAAGATGGGAGCCCTACCGAAACTCAAGCCATAATCCTGCAAGGTTTGTTTCATCCAAAGTATCTGGGAGCAGCAGCTAGCAGCGGCAACATACTCAGCTTCTGTGGAAGAAAGCACTATGCTAGCCTGCTTGCGAGAGGACCAAGACACCAAAGATGTACCGAGAAATTGACAAGTGCCGGATGTCGACTTGCGATCCAACCGACACCCACCGAAATCGGCATCAGAAAAGCCCACCAAAACCAGAGAAGAATCCGCAGAATACCAAAGACCAAATTCAGGGGTGAATTTCAGATACCTGAAGATGCGTTTCACCACCTGCCTGTGGGAAGTGCGTGGCGAAGCCTGATACCGCGCGCAGAGGCAGACGCCGAACTGGATGTCCGGTCGCGTCGCCGTCAGGTACAGGAGAGAGCCGATCATGCTCCTGTACTCCTTCTGGTCCACCGCCTCGCCGTCCAATTCCTCATCAGGCGCCGCAGATGTACTGATCGAAGTCGGCTGAGGAGATAAGTCACTCATGTCGAACTTCCGCAGCAAGTCTCTAGTGTACTTGGCTTGATGGACAAAAGTGCCCTGAGGAGTTTGCTTGATCTGTAGCCCGAGGAAGAACTGCAACTCACCCATCATGCTCATCTCGAACTCCCTGGATATCTGCTCAGAAAACTTGGAGACAAGAGCGTGAGAAGAGCCACCAAAGATAATATCATCCACGTATATCTGAACTAATAGAAAATCAGTGCCAGATCGCATGAGGAATAAAGTTTTATCAACACATCCCATTTTAAAGCCCTGAGCCAGCAAAAAGGTTTTCAATCTATCATACCAAGCTCTAGGTGCCTGTTTCAAACCGTAAAAAGCTTTCTGAAGTTTATAAACACGGTTTGGAAACTTAGGATTTTCGAAACCAGGGGGTTGCTTCACATAAACCTCTTCTTCGATAAAACCATTCAAGAAGGCAGATTTAACATTCATTTTTAAAACCTTAAAACCCTTGGAAGAAGCAAATGCAAGAAAGATTCGAATAGCTTCCAAACGAGCAACAGGGGCAAAAGTTTCCTCAAAATCAATACCCTCTTTTTGGCAAAACCCCTGGGCAACAAGACGAGGCTTGTTCCGAACATCCAAACCATCCTCACCCTGCTTGTTTTTGAAAACCCACTTTGTTCCGATGGGATTACAAGCAGGTGGAGGCTCGACTAAAACCCAAACTTGGTTTCTTTCAAAATTTTCATGTTCCTCATGCATGGTATTGACCCAATTAGAATCAGAAAGAGCGTGTCCAATATCTTTGGGCTCAAAAGAGGCAACAAACGCTAAATGAGCAAAGCCAGCGATACTTGTTACCTTGGACCTAGTGACTCGCTCGTTGAGATCACCTAGCATCTGTTGAGGTGGATGACGACGCTGAATGTGTCGCGGTGCTTCCCGTGTCGAAGTCGCCTCCTCCTCAACCAAAACTGGTGTCTCCTCAGGTGCAGCTGGTGAAGCCTGAGTCACCTCCTCGAACAGCCCGCGGGAAGTAGACGTAGTCGGATCGGGGCCGTCGTCATCGTCTGAGCTCGTGGCAGGACGGCTGGGTCCACAGCACACGTGGTAGCCTCAGCCTCGCCATCTGCAGCTTCTTCCTCCTCATCTTCAAAGATGGAGGTGCCGAGCTCATGATCTCCTGCAACTTCAAAGACGGAAGAATTGCATGGTGCAGTCTCATCGAAAGTGACTTCACAAGTCTCTCTGACGATGTTAGTATCAATAATCAGCACACGGTACGCTCTAGAGTGAGAAGCATAACCGAGAAAAACACCGTCAGACGATCGAGACTCAAACTTATCAAGATTTCCATCTTTCAGCACAAAGCACCAGCAACCGAAAACTCTGAGATGGTCAACACGGGCCTGGCGTCCAAACCGCAACTCATAAGAAGTCCTGTGCATGAAAGCACGCAAGAAAATGCGGTTGGATACGTAACAAGTGGTGTTAACCGCCTCAGCCCAGTATTTGCGAGGAGTCCTATGCTCCTCGAACATCGTCCTCGCCATCTCAACCAGCGTCCGATTCTTTCGCTCTACAACTCCATTCTGTTGTGGAGTGTAGGGAGAAGAATACTGGTGTTCAAGCCCTTGATCACTGCAAAAGGCGTCAAAATGAGTGTTTTTGAATTCTGTGCCATTGTCACTGCGAATCGCTCTCATGGCCTGGGGTAACTCGTTTTTCAACCTCAAGATCAAGTCTCGAACAAACTCGAAAGCCTCATCCTTGGTTCTCATGAAAAAGACCCAAGAATAGCGAGAAAAGTCGTCCACAATCACAAGAACGTACCACTTCCCACCAACAGACATCACCCGAGAAGGACCGACAGTGTCCATGTGTAGCAACTCTCTAGGGTGACCAGTCATCACCTGATTAACAGGTGGATGTGAAGTAGCAATCATCTTCCCGTGGCGACACGGATGGCAAACAAGGTCCTTTTCAAACTTCAATTTGGGCAATCCTCGGATCAGGCCAAGTGAGCTTAGTCTCGACAACAAATCGAAGCTCAAATGTCCAAGTCTCCTATGCCACTTCCACAAATCAGAAGAAGGACCAGCCATCAAGCAATGAGAAGGGCCAAAAGGAGTTCCAGAGAAGTCAACCAAGAAAACTCGATCGCGAGGAGTAATCCGGCAAACCAAATCTCACCTAGAATCCAAAACACGCGAGCAACCCTCCTTGAAGCGAACCTCAAACCCCTCATCAAGAAGTTGCGAAACAGAGAGCAAATTAACGCCAAGATTCGAAACCAACGCAACTTCTCTCAGGGTAAAGCGATCAGAAACTCGAACAGCGCCAAGTCCATGTACCTTTCCTCTTCCATTATCCCCGAACACAATGTATTCCTTTGAGCGCATCGGGGTGAGCCTAGAGAACCATTTGTCATTTCCAGTCATGTGGCGCGAACAACCGGAGTCCATGATCCACCTGTTCTCCAAGCCTCCGACCTGCACATCAGTAGTGAGACAAATGGTGAGCAAATGTCTCAACACTAGGGTTAGCAAAGTGAGAAGCAAACCAGTGTCGAGCCATTTGCTCTACAGAAGGGTTAGCAAAACCAGACAAAGCGTATCCCCCATCCCGTCTACCGCGTGACTGACGAACACCACCGCGAGGAAAGCGTGGAGCCTCCAAACCTCCTCCAAAGCCTCGGTCCAGTGGTCCATAGCCATACTGAAAATGACCAGTTGCACGGCCGGCAAAGCGACCACCCGCTGGAGCACGGTAACCACCACCGTCTCCCTGACCTCCACCTACACGGCGCGCCCTCGCATCATGCCTACCACCATGCCGAGAAGGACCATGCACCCGAGCAGAGTACATGTCCGCGTTTCGTCTCTCCTATTCTCTCCTCACAACCCGCTTCCTCCTGAAGCAAAACTCCTTCAGGTGACCTTCCCAGTCACAGAACTCGCAGTGGTACCTCACCTCATGCTTGGGAGGTGGAGGCCTAGCCTGCGACGGGAGGAGCAGCCCTCTTCTTCTGGGCAACCAGGGCTGTGGCAGCAGGGAGCGTGTCGAGGGGATTCCTCAGTGCATTGGGCTTTGGAACCCAAACCTGCTTCTGCGGAGGTGCTTTCGGTGGTTCGTTAAGCACACCATCCGCGGGGTCAACAAGTGAAGGCTGTGTGCTCGTGCTAGCAGTGTATCCAGCAGCCTTGCCAATCTTACCATACAACCTGTCAAAGTCTGACTTCGTGTATGTGTAACTGACCCCAAACCCATCACCATGTTTGAACTGCTTAATCATCATGCCCAACTGCGGCTCACTGCTAGAAACCCAACTCATAATCACCCTAAGATAGGTATTCTCATTCTCCAAGTTGGCTTTCTCTACCGCAAGACTATCTAGATCAGCAATCAAACCAGGGCAAACAGAGCAGTCAATAGGTGGGCTAGACTCTACGACCTTAGTCTTTCCAAAAGACTTGATCAAAGCGTTCTTCTCCTCTAGCTCCAACCTAAGTGTGGGACAAAGCTTACAAGTGCCAAGCAAAGCAGGCCTAGATCTAAGCTCCTCTAGTTCACAAACAACAATAGCAAACTTGGACTGCAAAGAAGCTAGATCAGACTTGAAGATAGGACACTCATCGCATTCAAGCACATCACTAACAATGGGAGCGTCCTTGACAAGTTCAAGCTCATGCTTGGCCTTGGCTAGCTCGTGAGACACGTCAGAAAGCGAAATCTTAGCAACATCTAAGTTCGCGACATTCTCATCATGCTTGGCACGGAGAGCAACAAGATCATTCATGTGAGATATGCAGCCAGTGCACTCATCCTCACTAGATTTCTCCCTAGCACAAGCCAGCTCAGCCCTAAGCTTTCTATGCTCTCTAGCTGCTTCCTTAAGCAGCCTCTTCTGGTTGTCGAGAGCGGCGTACAACTCCCTAACCTCTGTATCAAGCAGGTCGATCGTGGAGTTTACCTCTGAATCGCTCTCGGATCCAGGAGAAGAGCCGGAGTGCGTCGGTGTAGCAAGTCCACCCAAAGACGCACGAGCACCATCGGCTTCGCCCGCCATGGTGCAGAAGCTCTTGCGCCGACCGGCCGCGAAGCAAAGGCCGATGAAGCCGGTGGCTTCCTTGTCCCGCTTCTTCTTCTTCTTGTCGTCGTCGTCGGAGGTCGGTGAAGAAGAGCGATCGGTGTCGGAGCTCTTGTCAAGTCGAGGTCGCTGAGCTGCGCCAGGAAGGCCTTCTCCCGCTTCTTGGCCTTGTACTGGAAGTGCTTCTTGAGCGACTCCTTGTCGAAGCGTCCTCCCCGGTCACGACTGCGGTGCTTGTGGCGCCGACGCTCCTTGTTGGAGCCTCCCTCGTCGCGGTCGCAGTGGCGGTAGTAGTCGAATGAGTTGTTCTGGCCACCGCCGGACTTCTTGGGGCAATCGGCGACGAAGTGGTTCAGATCGCCGCAGTTGTAGCACCCGGGGTTCTTCTTTCTCTGCCTGTTGTGGTAGACGCGCTAGAACTTGCTGATGAGGAGGCACAAGTCGTCGTCGCCTAGCGTCTCCAGCTGCTCATCTGAAACAGAAGGCAAAGAGGCAAGAGAAAAGCCAAGAGCAGAGTTAGCATTAGAGCTCGATCCACCACCTGGGCCAGTCACAAGAGCGATGCTCTTGGAAGGAGGGGCACCATTGAGCTTGGCTCGTGTCTGGTTATCCACCTCCGTGGCCTTGAGCTTGCTGAAAAGCTCATTCACGGTCAGAGTCTCATAGCCTACAGACTCAATGATCGTGTTCACCTTGAGATCCCACACAGAGCGGTCAAGTGCGTAGAGCAACTTGAGAGCCTTCTCGTGCTCTGTGTACTCAAGGGCACCAGCAGATCTGTTCACATTGACTTTGTTCACATTCGACTGAAAACGACTGAACATCAAGTCAATGCTCTCACCCGGCTCCTGTGTGAAGTTCTCGTATTCACACCGATGAGTCTCGAATAGTCTGGCCTTTACCTAAGGTGTACCCTCGTGTTAGTTCTCAAGACACGTCCAAATTTTGTGGGCTTCCTGAAAACCCTGGACGCGTGAGAACTCCGCACGAGAAACACCAGCGAACAAGGCATTGACGGCCTTAGCGTTAGCCTCGTGCTGGGTCACCTGAAGAGGCGTGGTCCGAACAGCCAGCACCTCATAAAGCTGGTTCGTGGTAATTTCCCAGACCTCGGCTCCCATGCTCTGCAAGAAGGCTCTCATGCGAACCTTTCAGTAGGCATAGTCCTCGCTGGAAAACACCGGGATCTTAACAAGACTCGCCATGGTCGCCAAGTAGTTTTCGAACCGGTTAAGGTATTGAAAACCTCAACCAAGCTCTGATACCAATTGAGGGACCGAAGCCGGTGACCAGAGGGGGGTGAATGGGAGCCGATCAAAATTTCTTCCGAAATTCAAACCGTCGGCCTATATCCCGAAAATCACCCAAGCCCTCAAGCGTTCTAGCCAAAGTTTGGAATAGCTATGGAAAAGCTAAACCAACACAAAAGGCCTCGAACGAGCGTGCGAAACCACGAAGCAAATCGGAAGCGAACCGGGAAAACTGCAGAACTGATCTGCCTGGACCGATCTGACCGGTGCGCTGGACCGGTCTGACCGGTGCGCTGGACCGGTCTGACCGGTCGAGTCTGTCCGAAAGCGAGCAGACCGGTCTGACCGGTCTTGCCTACCGGTCTGACCGGTGGCACCCAGAAAACCCCGAAAAGCTTTGATTCAAATGGTGAATCTCGACCAAACGACCACAAAAATCGATGAAACTTGGGGGATTGCTTCGCCCCTACCCCGTGAACATATCCCCAAGAGATCTCGTCCTAAAGATCAAAGAATCTAGAGAATTCGAGGGGAGATCAAGAAGGATTGGGGTTTTCTCAAAAACTCAAGAAATCCAATTCGAAAGAGCTCGAGATTCCAGAGAGTTTGGGATAGGATCAGAAGCATGAGAATCACAACAAAGAGCTCATAGAGGGCACGAGATCATGTGCACCAAAAACGAAATCGAAATCCATCACACAAGGGCACAAAAACTATGGGATTGGATTGATTCAAAAGCCCAGAGGGCACGAGGAGGTTAGGGCCTACTTTCCCAATCAAATCCACACAAGGTCTCTCAAATCCATCATCCAAATCTACTCTAAAGTGAAGAACAGAGGGAGAGGAACACAGGGGCGGCGACCTGGGAGATAGAACAATTCACGGACGAAATACAAAAGCCGCAATTAACCTAACACAAGTGAAGGGGTATTTATACCCGCGGGACCGGTCAGACCGGTACGCTGGACCGGTCAGACTGGTTGGTTAGACCGGTCAGACCGGTGCCAGGGACCTTTCAGACCGGTTGGCCTGCAGCACCCCCAGTACACGATCTCATCCGACGGCCGAGGTTCTTTCTTCGAAAAGAAGTCTTCTCCGCGATGCCACAATCTTGATGAAGATCAGGTCCGCAGTTTTGAGGGGTCCGCGAAACCCGGGTAGATGGCCGGTTTTGAGAAAACCGCCAAAACCTCACGCGCGGGAAGATTCCCGCCTTCACGCCGTGGCCCTAGACGCCGTTCCTGCCTCGGCCTTCTGACGGACCTAGACGCCGCCCGATGCCCGTCACCTCCTCGCCCGCAGCGAGGCCCTAGACGCCGTCGACGCCCGTCGCCTCTGTCAGTCCCGAGACCGACGCCCGTCACCTCCACGACTTAGCGTCTTCAACCGCCGTCCGCCTCCTTGGTTTTGTGCCGGAAACCAAGAAACCCGCCTTCCGTCGCCGCTTGCGCCCTCGATCCAGGAGTGGACGCCACAGCTGCCGCCCGGTCCGAGCTCTGGTCCCAGCTGCCCTTCACCGCCGTCCACCGCACGGTCCATCGGCCACAGCACCTCCACGACAGCTCCCCGTCGACACTTGACGCCCGTGTACCTGCAATCCAAAGACCAAGCGCACGATCACACCGTACGGTTGACAATTCACTCATCACAGGCAGGATAGAGTACTCTCGTTCCTCACCATGCTAGCTTCAGGCCCCCATACGCAAAAACTGGCTTTTCATTTATGAGTTTGTCATGGTTTAGCATGTTTTCATGGGTGAGGGTTAAAACTGGCTTTCTCATGAGTCATGACGCAAAAACTGGCTTTCTAATGAAAACAATACATAGAGAATTAAAAATTAAGATATGTGGCATTCAAACGATGTCAATTTCATTGGTGGCAGATCATCGGGGACAAATGTTTAAGCCAATGGAGTATATGTAGAAGTTCCAATTATACTTTTTTAGTAGAAAAATATACATGGATATGATATCCAAAAAATACAAGCCATTCCTACAATTAATTTTGCCCTCCAGCTAGACAAGCAGAAAATCTTAATGGTTGTGTAGGCCATATGTATCTGATCAGGGCAGTACAACAAATCTTCTACACTTGAATGCAGAGTACGTGAAGAGTGACATACCCACATGCAAACCCGAGATGATATTGGTGAGTAGGAGTATGTGATGCATGGACACCTACTCACGGTGCTATCACTTGGGAGGTTTTCTTGGCGCAGTTCAGGGCTAAATATTATCTGGACTCCTTCAAGAACAAGATGAATTATGCATTGAATCACATTCCGTTGGGGGACAAGACAGTGGATGAGTATGAGAGGGATTTCAGCAACATTGTTAGCTTTATGCCTAGTGTTACAAGTGATGAGCGTGAGAAGGCTCGGAAGTTCTTCACAGGACTTAATGCCCGGTACAGAGGGGTGATGGGAAGAAATCCTCCTACCACATATATCACAGCAGTTGAGGAGGCTAGGGGTATGGAGACTCAATTTCTGATTACCATACTCCAGCAGAGACGTAATGGGAATTTGAGTAACACGGGTGGTGAACATAAGAGGTTTCACCAGTAGGGAGGA
This sequence comes from Panicum virgatum, assembly GCF_016808335.1. NCBI lineage: Eukaryota > Viridiplantae > Streptophyta > Magnoliopsida > Poales > Poaceae > Panicum > Panicum virgatum. The sequence goes on along the minus strand of NC_053143.1, from coordinate 11,040,514 downwards.
GAGCCCCCGCAGCAATCCTCTTTCAAGAAGTCTAAAGGAAACCAACCGTCTCAACAGCCTTCCAAGTCTAAGCAATCGGGCGCTCAGTCTTTTCGGGGCAACATGGTGGGAACTCCTCATTTATGCGTGTTGACGCAAAAATCAACACACTGGAATCCGAGGGCAAATGTTCGCCAAGCTTTGGAAAGTCAACCAAGCGTGCCAGTTAATTTGACCTGCAATTGACAAGGGATAAACAAAAGTTAAATCTGAGAGCTAGCATATCGGCTGGAATTCCGAATATCTCTCGTACAGGCGTATCAGCAAACTCTGCCGATAGGGAAAACAACAAAAGAATATTAAATGCAGGTGCGGGATAAATGAGTGCGTCGGCAGGATGCAAGAAACGACAAAACCGACTCGAGGGAGCCGATTGCACATGTGTAACAAGATCAAAGCCACGAATGTGCAACTTGGATAATGTTACTCGATATTGCTTGAAACAGATCTAAATCAGCCTTTATGATAATATGATGATATCACAAGTTCTATAGCCGATCTAATATGTTTCAAAGCAGATGGACATGATAATGGCCAAAAACACTGGAAAAAACCTATAAATCTAGACGATATCGATAAATTGCGAATAAATCTAGACGAGAAAACAGTGATGCGCCCGAATTCAAAGCCTAGATAAATTCAATAACTTTTGAATAGATCTGAACGAAGCCACAGCAATACACCCGGAAGCTAAAGCTCAGATATACTCGGTAAAACAAAAACTAACCAACAAATCAAGTCGCTCAAATGTGAGACGTCCTTGATCAGCTTGAAAGAACTCGCCGAAAAAGAAAATAGTGAAGTCGTCGACAGGAAAAGTATAGTGCAAGGAAATTGTAAAGGGTTGTATTGGATATAGCCTATGCTAATAAATTCTAGCCGATTACGGCAAACACATTACTTGACTAAAAAGTATTCCTGAAATAAACTACTTAAAATTACAGCCGAATCATCAGAATCCTGATTGAATCAAACTCTTTCCTTTCCTCTGATTCATCGGCAAGGCTTCCATCGGCCGGTTACCAAAACGTGAAGATCAGTATCTTCTTGGAATATTCCTCTGGCCCATCGGCTGCAACTCAATCGGCAGACCCTGACACTGTGCATGTTTTGGTTTCTTTCAAGTCGGCAATCTCTTCTTCACAATAGCATCTTTCTTGACACGTGTCAAAAAACGGTGTCAACGCATGCCCCCCAATTTCAGAGTAATTTATCTGTTGCTCCGAAATTATCTCTATTCATGATTGCCAACATTCGAATAGATCTTTGTCCTTTACGCAAGCGGAACATCAAATTCCCATTTTGCCCTATGAACCAAGACTATAAATATCTCTCCCTTCTCCTTCATCAGTAGTTCCCCTATAGCATCTCCTTGCCTCCCATTCTTTTCAAGAACACATCTGCTCCGCCACCATTTTCAGAGTTGTAATCGAAGCATACCTAGGGTTTGAAGACTCAGACTCAAGAATCATGCACCTCGACAATGGCATCCATTTCTGAGATCCCAGAGGTACATTCCCCTTCTCATCCACATTATCACTCCAATTTCTTCTTCGATTTTTCACCTGCATGCCCTTATTTCCACTCTTTTCTCTTCAGAATCTTTGGAGCAACGTAATCATCCCTCTAAAAAACCAACCCAGCATGATATGCCTAGGTCCCATGGGCAATCTGGATCCTACTAATATAATCAATCTAGAGACCAGCAGAATCCTCTTCAAATCATCAAATATGAATCTGGATTGGTCCCAGGCTTTCAGATCTTGGCCGAACACCACCCCTGGATGGAGGAATTGGTTCCTTAGAGTAGCCAATTCTTACAGAGCAGATTGGGAACAATATGATATCAGCCAATGTTTGAATCTATCATTATCTGAGATGGTCAAAAAAAGGCGATGCTTATATTGGCTTCCTTTTTCTGGTCCGATGCTATTAATGCCTTCCTATTTGGTCAAGGTCCAATGACGCCTACTCTGCTCGATGTCATGATGCTGACCGGCCTGAATATATCTGCTTCCGATAAACCATTCCACTTCGCAGAAAAAGCCTCCTTCAAGATAGAAACTAGGAGCATCGGTGGATGGAAGGGTTACGTTGCCAGGAACGTGAAGACTGGTTCAGTATCGATCAGAGAACATGCTGCCTACCTTAACATGTGGCTTGAAAAATTTATCTTTTGTGGTAAAGCTGTCGGCCCAACAACTAATACTCTCAAAATGGCTGAAGACATAGCCAATGGTAATCTGATTCCGCTTGGCAAGCATCTTCTTGGGTCAGTCTATCATCTGCTTCACCAAGTATCGGTTCGTCTTAGAAACGATCAACCGATCACCAATCTCGGAGGTCCTTGGTGGTTTATTCAGCTATGGCTGCACATGTATATGCACAAAACTATGGGAGTTGATTTGAAAGAGTTGAAATTCCCATCAGAAGAATTCTCTGAAGAAGAAGAAGATATAGTCACTCGCCGATGCACATCATTTGGTGAAGCCGCCATAATGATTGCCAATGATCCTAATTTCCTTGGCATAACTGACTTTTTCATGTGCTTTTATAATGGATTCTCTGAAAGTTCTACTATCTGGTTTGGATATCATGATGATGATGCCAATTATGAGAATCCCTTCAAGCTTCAGCTCAACTCTTGGAAAGATGATGAATATGCCACAAATAGCATGAAGGAAATAATCTCCCCATGGATTTTACCGGCCAACTTCACATCTAGCAAAGATGCACCCACTTTCAAGTTCTACTACCCATCAGTAGCAGCTAAACAATTGGGATTTGGCCAAGTGCCACCCCTTCCTTTCTTTGCAAACAAAGTCTAGTTTAGAGAAGCCATCGGTGATGCCCTCTCCTACAGTCGGCTGAAGGACTTAGAGCCCAACATTGACATGACACTCTTAGCCGACTGGCAGATTGCTCCTTTTACCACTACCCATTTTAGCCGATCGTGGTCAGAATGGCAAGAGCACCTCTTCTGCAGAACTATAAACCTTTACTACATTGCTCTGAATGAGAATTATTAGGCAGCCAATGATGAGGTATGAACTCAAACTGATCTTCCATGACAACCAATAACACTTCTGATCTGCATCTTCTAACCATTATTTTTGACAGGATGATAGTAACAATCCTCCAACTGTCAGCAAAAGTGGCCAGCTGATCAACTATGCTTTGCCAACCGACAAGCCCAATATCAGCTATGGTGCACCATCCCTCACAGATGTTGCTACTGGAAGTAAACGCAAATTTTCCAGCACCAAGGTACCAATTCACCAGAAGAAAAGTTCCTCAAGCCAACCTCCAACAGCAACGTTAGCATCACAGATAGATGATTTGACAAATCTCCCTTCCTCTCCTGCGGAAGGTAACCCTCTAAATTTTCTCATGACTGTATTTATCCCGGCACTAATCATACCACCAACTCTTGTTACCAAGATATACCTGAAGATCAAACAGGAGGGGAGGAAGAGGACTCCCAAAACACAACTCTTCGTACACCTCCAACTATTCAGGTATCTATCTGCTAGCAAATGTTCATAATCCTCCATAATTCTAAAACTTAATTTCCCTTTATGGACTGCATTAGGCACAACATCAGTCTTCAATTCCCAAGAAGCCCAGAACAACTTCTCCATTGATTCAGGTAAAATCCATGACGTATTTGCAGATTTACTTCACAGTTTCTAACAATTGTCTTCAGCTTGTTCAGCATGCACTGGCTAGATCACCCAATCAACCAAACACGTCAGACATCATGATCCCGGCTTCTTCACCACTGCTTATTGCTCCTTCCGGCTCCAATTTTGATGAAATAAACTTGAAGTAGGTGAACATCCCTTATCTAGCCGATTCTTTAACACCATTACTTTCATCGGCTATCCTGATTCCATGTTTTCTTTTTAGGTACAAGAATCACCAGACAACATCATGTTTTCCTTCCAGATCGGAGTTATCTCTCAAGAGGAAGAAGGAGAAGCATCGGCTAAATCAACTGCATTGTCTGACGACGTTAAGGCCAAGCTTCAGGAAACACTTCAACTTCTGCACCAAGACATTGGCCAACTAGTTAGAAATGCTAAGCCGATTCGCGCCATTCTGGAGAACTTGGAAGGACAACTCCCAGAATCAATCGAGGAAGCTTTGACTCCTGCAGCCTATATCGAGAGCCATCGTGTGCAATTCCTCTGAGCCCAGAAACATCTGGCTTATCGTCTCCAACAAGAACAAATTGCCAACCAAAGGGACGACTTCAAAGCTCGCGCGGAATCAACTTGTGCTGAAGTCAAATCTCTAAATGATGCTCAAGCTGCTCTCCAAAGAAACAAAGCTGAATTGAAGGCCAAACGCGATCATCTTCTACAGGAACTCAATCAAGTCAATCAAGCAATAGATACTGTAGATAATGATCTTTCACAAATCCCATCAACCATCACCAGACTCGAAGGAGAGAATCAGGAACAAACTCATCAAGCATATCAACTTGATAAGAGTCTGCGACCGATTCCTGGTTTCGTTGATGACGACAACAGAACAATTCAAACAATTGATGAAATTCGTCTGCGTGCGATAAAAGTGATTCAAGAAGCTCTTGGATCATTGTAAAAACTTTCACCAATGTTCTGCACTATAACTTTTGGAAGCCGCAAATGATCTGGTCACTCATAACATGAATTCTCGAACAATGTGAATATCAACAGAAATATACTTTCTTTGAATTTTTATTGCTCTAAGGGCGACTCATATCGCGCCGGCCATATCACAACCAATGTATTCAAATTACAATCGGCTTTACATATTTTTGCACTAAAGGCAATACTTCTTTGTATTGGCTATAACTAACATTCTTGGCCGATATCACAACCGGCCATGTCTTTCACCAATCAAGATTCGTCCGAAGAATTACTGGCTTGTGTTGATATAGACTCATAATCAGCTATTCGCAAGAAATCCTTTTCCCATGCTTGACCAGAAAGGCAACTCATGTTGTCATAGCTTACTATATGAGCTTCAGCCGACGCCACGCTGAATGACGAATCGGCAGATACTATCTCAATAGAATCATCAATCCATTGTATAAGACATTGATGCATAGTAGACAGAATGCAACAATTGACATGAATCCAATCTCATCCCAAAAGTAAATTGTATGAACCCTTGCCATTAATAACGAAGAAAGTAGTAGGAAGGGTCTTACTGCCAATTGTCAAGTCAACGCACAATGCTCCCAATGCAGGAGATATAACCACTTCTAAATCCTTGAGCATCATGTCAGTCCTTGTTAAATCATCTTGACTCTTCCCCAACTTTCTTAGCATCACGTAGGGCATTATATTCACAGCTGCACCTCCATCTACAAGCATCTTTGTAACTGGTTTGCCATCAATGAATCCCTTCAAAAATATAAAGCTTTGAGATGCTGACTTTTATCATCCTCTGGCTTCTCAAATGTTGCCGGTACTGGTTTCAAATTTAGCTGAGCCATAGCTTCTTCTAATTCTGGTTCTTCATCTTTATCATCAGGTGCCATAAATTCCTTTGGAATTATGAACACCATGTTAACTGGCGCAGCCGATGATCCAGAATCTAGTTCGTCATCAATCTTTGGCTTAACACGCCAAACTTGTGACTTGACTCATTTCTTGTTCAGTGTCTGCTCTTGTTCTTCGTCTATGATTTCCAATTGACGCAGCCTCTGAACACGCCTCTATTGTGATCTAGTCAAACCTCCTAGACACCATTGCTGTTGACCAGTGTGATGCGTGTATGGCTCTCTCTCTCTCTCTCTCTCTGGATCTTTGCGCATCGGTTGATCATCCTATACCCTATCATCGGCCATCTTCTCTAGCCGATCATGAATAGATACTCTCCTTCTAGCAGGATCACGGATCATGGTCCTGCCCCCCAGTCGATTGTGTACAGATACCCATTTTCCCAGCCGATCATGCATGGGAACGCACTCACGTTGGTGTAACTCATCATCACGACGTGGCTTCTTATATGATCGGCTGCCTTGACCATTGCATTCGGGACAATTATCTGTCGATGGCAATGTCAACCCTTCTTCCCAGTAGTAGACAAAGAAAGGACACTTCCAATGTTCCTTTTCACGACGTGCCTCCTCTTCTCTGCGCTGCTACCTCTCGCGGTCACGTTGAAATTTATTCAGCAACATCTGAGACGTGACACGCCTCCGCGGTGCCGAAGAGCGTTCGGCCTCTTCCTGCGAACTTTATCGGCTGTTATCTGTACCATGGGATCAACAGCCCCAGGTTTCTTAGCCGATGATGATGTCAGGATCTTGGCTTGTAGAGGACTCTTCTCTTTGGTCATGTCTACCATGTTGGTGGCAAATGGATGCTGATCAATTTTCATCGTCATTTTAGGAGTCTCAAACTTCAGCTTCCCTTACTTGAAAAACAACGGAATCTGCTGTCGGAAGACCTTGCACTCGTTTGTATCATGAGACGTGACATTGTGCCACTTACAGTACTTCATGTTCTTGAGTTCGTTTTCTGACGGGATCTTGTGGTATGGCTTCAGCTTGATCAACTCTTCCGATAATAACAAGTCAAATATCTTGTCGGCTTTTGTGACGTCAAACCCATATGACTCGGGTTCTTTCTTTCCAAACGGACACGTCACCGGCTTCTTATTGTTTTGAATCCACTCAGCCGATGCGACCGTTTCTTGCTCTTCATCAGAATCAGGATCAGCAGAATATTCAACAAAGTTTATCTTCTTCTGAAAAGGCTTCTTTGACTTGTATGATCGAGTCTCTCCTGTCATCCGACTGGCAATCTGGCTAATGCTTTCAAACTCCTGCGACACGTATTTCTCCTTGATGTGTGGCAAGAGTCCATTGAAGGTTGCATCAACCAACTGCTGGTCTGACAGAACTAAACTGTAGCATTGGTTCTTGACATCTCTGAACCTCTGAATGAAGGCAGCCACTGATTCATCATTCCTTTGCCTCAAGCTAGTCAAATTTGTCAACTTCAATTCAGTAATTCCATAGAAGAAGAACTGATGGAACTGCTTTTCCAAATTGGCACAATATAATATGGAATTTGCTGGCAAAGAAGTAAACTATGCAAAGGCCGATCCAGATAAAGACAAAGAGAACAACCGGACTCAAAGTGGGTCCTGATTGGCTGCTTCTCCACACCTTAAGATGAACCTGTTGACATGTTCTACTGTAGAAACATCCCTTTGCCATGAAAACTTGGTGAAATAAGGGATCTTGTACTTGTGTGGGAGAGGAATCTGATCATAAGCCAAAGGATAGGGAGTTCTGTACATGACAGACTGTTGCTTTAGCCTTAATCCAAACTGCGCCCTCATCACTTCAGCTATCTTGAAAGCCCAATCAATCTACTGACCAACTGCTGGTGTTTGCGGAGTAGAAACCACATTCGTTAGATTTACAACTGCTGCAGGTTGTGGTGACGTAGGGGTCATCGGCCGTCCTGCCGATGCCATCTGTTGTGTCTGCTGAGCTATCTGATTGGGTGACTGTTGAGTCATCTGATTAGCTGGCTGTTGGTACATTGTCAACACAGAAGTGCCGGCTGTGGAGCCGATGGACTAGCTGACTGCTGAGCTGAAGGATCCATGTATGGCACGTTGACCTGTCGCAATGCTCTTGTCATCTGGTCATGGAATATCCAGTTAACTCCACCCCGATGAGGGGATCTTGAAACCAAAATCTCTGAAGGAGTCTTGGGCTGGAGAAGACTCACAAGATGCTGTTGTGGGGTCATCGGTGGTGGCGCCGATGAATTGAATTGTGCAGCCGTTTGCGGGTTCCATGCGCTCCAAGCAGTTGGCTATGTTGCCGACGCATTCTGTTGTGGAGTCATCGGCTGAGTAGCCGATGCATTAAATTGTGCCGCGGATGATGCAGTAAAGAATTCAGGCGGCATACCAAGTCCAGTAGCTGGATCCCATCCTCTTGGGAATCCGGATGCAGATCCTCCTTGTACCATTGTAGGAACACGTGGAGGAGTTGAATAGATAGGATCTGCTCGAGCTGGTGATGTCACGACAGTGGCTTGTGTTGACGCCTGACTGTTACTTGCTTCTGGTTGGCTATCTGGAGCCGACAGAGCTGCTGCTACATCCGATTCCAAGGGAGAAAAATTTATCTGATTTGGCTATATGTAACTTGGGCCCACACATCCTAGGAATGTACCATCTGCAAAGGTTTTGGCCACTACATGTGTACTGTATTGCCCATGAATATTGCACTCTTCATGAAAGCTTGCCCCACGGCCTGATAAATCGTGTCTGTCATCTTGTTTTCGCGTTGTGCCTCTGTCAACAGTTGAAGAGCTGGAAAGTCAAACTTCTTGACTACTTCACCAGATCTGGTAGCGCTGTATGATTTGAGACATTCACCCTTATATCTTTCTAAGGAAACATTTAAGTCCTTTTGCTGATCTTCTTTTGAGCTTGTTCTCATCAACAGGGACATAGTTGCCTTCGTCGACTTCAGATCCATCTACGGGTTTCGTCATGTTGAAGCTTCTAGTCCCACCGGGCGTGCCAAAAGATATGTTGACGCAAAAATCAACACACTGAAATCCGAAGGCAAATGTTTGCCCAGCTTCGGAAAGTCAACTAAGCTTGCCCGTCAATTTGACTTGCAATTGACAAGGGATATACAAAAGTTAAATCTGAGAGCGTATCGGCTGGAATTCTGAATATCTCTCGTATAGGAGTATCGGCAAACTCTGCCGATAGGGAAAACGATGAAAGAATATTAAATGCAGGTGCGGGATAAATGAGTGCATCGGCAGATCAGCCGATGCAAGAAATGACAAAACCGTCTCGAGGGAGCCGATTGCACGTGAGTAACAAGATCAAAGCTACGAATGTGCAACTTGGATAATGTTACTCGATATTGCTTGAAACAGATCTAAATCAGCCTTTATGATAATATGATGATATCACAAGTTTTATAGCCGATCTAATATGTTTCAAAGCAGATGGATATGATAATGGCCAAAAACACAAGAAAACCCTATAAATCTAGCCGATATCGATAAATTGTGAATAAATCTAGATGAGAAAACAGCGATACACCTGAAATCAAAGCCTAGACAAATTCGATAACTTTTGAATAGATCTGAACGAAGCCACAGTAATACGCCCAAAAGTGTCACACCCGGTTTTAAAATGAAAACCGAATGCATAACTATATGTATTCCAGGATCAAGTTCCATACATATAGTGACGTCTTAATGGAATATTGAGCAACAATGTCATGTAAAAGAGACTTACAATGAATAAAAGTCTATCAGAGATACACAGCTCATCTTGGAAACGACGGCTCCACACTTCACAGGAAATCTACCGGGGGTTGCGTATGCCTAGAATTCAGTAGCATCTTCAGCTTCATTGCAACTTTCTTCTCAGAGCAGTATTGGTATAGCAAGGGTGAGCACATGTCATACTCAGCAAGTATATTGGAAATAAATGACATGCAAGGCTTAAAGCAAGGAATTAAGGTTGGCTGAATCAAGCGGTAAGCATTTTAATTAGCGGTGAACATTAAAGGCTATTTACTAAATCATGTATGAACCATCCCACATTTATAAAAAAGGAATAGATATTTGAATAAACAAGTAGCTTGGAACAATTAAATAATTGAATTAAACATTGATTTCCATTAAGTAGACATGTGAGGGTTCGAGCCGCTCTTGACCGTGAGCACGGCTGATATATCTATTTTTACTCTGCAGAGATTGCACACTTTCACCACAAGCGCGTAAAAGTTCCAAAGAACCCAACCACGCATGTGCTGATCACGCACAATACCACACTTTCTTAGGTATGGCTGCATAGGGACGCTACGAGGCCTTTACAAAGACTCCCTAACTAGTAGTAGCCCGCTAAGATTTCAGCATCTGCGTGAGTGAACCTCCCCCAAGGCGTGACCAAAACCAAACAAAATGCACCCTTGGCAGGAAGCAAACCCCTCATCACAGGCCCCCCTCATGCGTCTTTCGGTCGGCTACTAACAAGCTAGAGACATCTAATTAATCAGCCAAGACTAGAGCCATGCAGTCCTTGTGGTTGCGCTGTTTTTCCGGGTGGTTCTCCATGGTTGATTTTAATCAAGTTCACCAATTCATCATATTGTTCCAAAAATGTATCAAGTAGAGCATCATGTCTCAAGTATCATTATTATAAACCACCCATAACTATTGTTCAGGAACTAAGCAAACTACCCAAAAGATTTTATAAAAGAACCCGGCTAATCAAGGACATGGATAATCAAATAAGATATAATAGGTACCCATCAATATTAATGCATGCAAGCATAAAATAAATATTATTAGGACAAAGTATGATCAAGGAATATACTTGCCTTAAATCCAAATAATAACTGCCCAGAGTCTTCAACTCTTGTTCTTCAAACTCTTCATCTTCATAGCTCTCGAATTGCGTTCCTTCTACTCGCGACAAGCATCGGGACAAACATACAAGAAACAAGCAAAATAAGCACCACTAAGAAAAGAGCACTAAATAGAAGAAAAGCAATAAAAGAGCATATTAAAGGATAGGGCTCGAAGCTACGATCGCAAAAACACAAGAAACAATTAAAACAGAGCAACAAGGGGTCAAACTGGGGCTCAACGGTGAAACCTATGGGCTAAACAATACTAGAGGACCTTATCGCGATTAAACAAGACATTCAAGGTTAGCAAAAGGGATTTCCAAGACACACTAAGCAATGCTCGTGAATTGATCATGAGTAGGATCAGATATGTAAAAGAACTGATTTGGACGTGTGCAGGCATTGAATAGATCTAGGTGGTTATCGGGTAATAAAAATGACATGACACAAGAATTAGCTGAAACAAAAGAAGATACCTCGGGGGTCTTAGTATCCTGCAAATAGCAGAGATGGCTCATGGCCATGCATGGCGGACGGTGCTCCTGGAGCTTTCCTTTGCGGCTGCTGGGAGTCACCGTAGCGGCCGGAATCCCGCAGAGAAGGAGGCGCCGGTAGTCTGCTCGAGGCAGCGGCCAATTTCGTTCATGGCTTGTTCTCTTGGCAGCGGTGTTGCATGTCGTGGAGGTGATGATGCAGGAGCATGAGCAGATGGGATCGGGGACAGCAGGGGGTGTGTCCCGCGAGCCGAGGACATGGGCGCCGGCCTAAGTTGCTCGGCTCTGCTCTCAGGGTGGCGCGGCGTCACTGTAGGAGCGGCGTCCGGCGATGAAGGAGCGATGAAGACTGGAAAAACGGGTTTGGCACGACGAGGCAGTCGTCATGGTGGTGTGTTGGTGCCAATCTAGGGCCAACACACGAATGCGCTTGATCGCGCAGTGAGCGACAGCACAATTGCAGCGCCGATGCTCAGACCGGTCAGACCGGTCGGGGTAACCGGTCAGACCGGTTCGCTGGTGCAGAACGGCGAAATCCGACGAACGCTTGCCCGAGAGGGACCCCGTCAGGGCAAGCGTGCGTAGGGTTGTTCTAGGATCGGCAAGCCACCTAGAACGCCTTCAGACATCGCGGAGACGAAGGAAGAACAGCAGATAGGAGATTGGAAAAGGTAGGGTTTAGAAACAAAAGTAAAGGCAATAAACATAAAGAAAAGTAATGTATTGATGTGTTTTTTGATCGATTGGATTTTCTAATCGGCCGTGACCCTTTATATTTATAGGGTGGGGTGGGCTTATCCCGCAAGAAATTCTGTTTATAGATCTAAATCTATGAAAAACCCTAGTTGTACTCAGACTCTACCTGGACCGGTCAGACCGGTTGGTACCAATTTTGGCTGTCAACATATGCCCCCATGTTTTTTGATAAAGCTTGCTTGCCAAAAAACATTCTTCTGAGCCAAAATTGTCTAAGGGCGATGATTAACACTACATCAGCCATTTTTTGTACTAAAGACGATAAATAATTATTGGCCATGTTTTGCTCAAGTCGATGTTGAAACAACTTGTTTGGGCCGCCACACCTTCTTCATTGTCACTGACGTCTTTGGCACGGCCTCCACTTGCTGTTCCATTGCCTACTTTTTGCGCATACGTTGCAGCCTTCACTTCTGAGTATGAGACAAGCCTGAGGGACACCACCTCGGCAGTAAATACTTTGAATCTTGCTCCTTGCTCTTCTCATTCTCTTTGCTGCAATCAACATCTTGCTTGACCGGATTATTCCTAGCAACAATCGGTCTTTGTAGTAATGAATGATTTGGATACATAGGAGGATATTGAATATAATATGATTGCATATGCATCCTACTATAATCCATTGGTGCATAAAAGTAAGAATACCAGTAATACCATGGAGAAATCGGTCCACTAGATGAAGTACAATTACCTTGACTCGATTGCTCTAGATGTTTTGACGATGATCTCATATCCTTGACTTCGCTTGGTTGCCCCTTCTGTCTCAGAGCACTCCCTTCCTTCTCATATTTGGCCAAGAGTTCCTTAAAACTCGGCCTTGCCTTGATTTTGGAGGAGTTCCCAAATTTATTGGGTGCACCGGTCAGACCGGTCCCACGACTGGTCAGACCGCCGCTGTGGCCGGTCAAACCGGTCGACTTGTTGTCGGCCCCTTTTTCCTTGTCCTGCCCCCCGAGTGTTGAAGCATCTGTTGCAACTCGAGGAGTCTTGCTTTGCAGCACCTTTTTCTCATGCCTTTCCTCACCAACCACCACATTTTTCCCTTTAGTCGATTCGGCTTGATGCGGCCGAATCAATACTTTTGGATTTGACAACTCAAGTGTATGAATGGGAAAAAGATTTTGATCAATTTGCATCGCAGGAACAACCAATCGTCCTTCATTTATAGCCGATTGTATTTGTCTACGAAGAACATTAAAATAATTAGTGGCATGAGAAAAAGTATTGTGTAACTTACAATATGCACGCCGCTTCAATTCCTCCGTTGATGGAATAGTGTGAGAGAACTTAATCTTCCCAAACTTTGCCAATTCATCAAAAATTCTATCACACTTTGTCACATCAAAAGTGAATTTAATCTCATCTTGCCGATTTTTAGAAATCGGCTTTAAAGAAGTACAAGTGCTGGGCTTATCACTAGATGACCATACAAATTCAGCAGCATATACTTCATTACCCTCATCGTCTGAAGATTCTCCTTGTAGCATATGTATATGTTGGCGCTCCTTAAGTATCCATTTTATCCCCTGTTTAACTTTGATAATGGCATGAATTTAATATCAGAATCACTAACCATCCTAACCTCGGCCCAATTATTGGTCGTTTTCGCGTTTGCACATATATTTTGGAGGTACTTCGTTTTTGCAGGTTTTTGACCAATTTTGGAGCATGAAATGGCGAGGCCCACGACCACGCGATGACACAAAGAATGACGAAGGCCAAAGCCCGAACAAAGGATCGAAGGCCATGATGATTAGAGGCCCATTCATGCACATCCACCCTCCAATGAAGCTCAAAAGACAAAGCCCACAAGATAAGATCGAGATACTTCGGGGCTAAGCAAAGCAAAGAGATATTTAAGGAAGGATTTTCCATCCTATCCTTCTCCTCGAAGAAATCTCGAAGATAACGACGTCTAAAGGGGTGCAATCGTGAAAGAAATAAATTCTAGAAGACTCCAGGAGACTTGGGGAGAAAGTTGGGCACCAGCCGGCGAAGGAAAGACCCAGGCCGGCCGGCCTAGGCTCATTGGGCCGGCCGGCCCAGCCTATTTTTAGGTCGGTTCGACCTCCCCTTTGACCGAGGGTTCCCTAAGGCTATTTAAAGACCCTTCCCCAAGGTTCACGCAGAGATCAATTCGGGAGATGACGTCAAGGAGCAGAGAAGATAGAGGGACACCTCTCGGAGAGCCGACGGTCGTGCTAGTTGTCTAGGGTTCGCCCTAGCCGACGTGGGAACCTTGCAAGGAAGACCATCAAGATCAAGGTAGGGCCCAGGTTGTGATCTTGTGATGTACAATCATTCATGGTGAAGTTATTTGTGTTTCCGAATGTTTAGCGACCATGTTCTCCTCTTTCGATTTCGTTCTTTTCTTTGGGGTCGCTTCATCCTAGATCTATTATCGAGATAGATCACTTAGCATGATCTTGTAGTCATGGTGGCTAGAGGTTCATGGCGGAACTACCAAAGGGGGTTCGACTTGCTTCAGGGTATCCCGTTGAAAGGGGTGGCGTCGTGACAGGCCGTTGCCACTTAGTAGGTTGGGTATCGAGGGATCGGATTGGAGATTTTGGAGTTAAGGAGGCTTTTCAATGAGATTCACATCTATCTTACTTCACTTTATCTAGCTGGAACTACAACATATGCATGGTCTAGGTGATCTAGATTGGTTATCTCTAACTTTCTCTTGCTACCTTCGGTGTTTGTCGTGTTTTTAGTAGATTAGATTCGTTTTCACCATCTCAACACAAAGGAATCTCCATGCTAGTAGATTGTTTCTTGTCTCTTTGGTTCCATGGATTGATAAACCTTGGGGGAATACTCTAAGGGAAAAGCAACACGAAACCGTGCGCTTGCGGTATATAAATCGGGGGCGCTAAGGAGCGTCAACAGTATACTAAGACGATCGGGTTTAAATTTTGCATCTTTACTTTGGTTTTCTTGAGCCAAAGCCCTTTGCAACACTTGATTAACGGTTAGAAACTCATATCCTTCTAATTTTTCTTTAATATGAGATCTCAAACCATTAATAGCTAATTCGGCAAGATCCTTTTTATAAATAACCAAACTATAACATCGATTTTTTGTATCTCTAAACCTTCTAACAAATTCAGCAACAGATTCATCATGTTTTTGCTTAACCGATGTTAAATGACATAGCCTCAATTCATTATCACCATTGAAAAAATGCTCATGAAATTTATACTCTAATTGAGACCAAGTTTGCACAGAATTAGGAGCTAATGCCGAAAACCATGAAAAAGCAGTGCCAGATAAAGACAAAGGGAACATTCTAATTTTCAAATGATCAAGACTCCCATAAATTCCCATTTGTGCATTAAACTGACTAACATGCTCCCATGTAGTTCTACTATCCTCTCCAGTGAATTTAATAAATTCAGGCACTTTGAAATTCTGAGGATATGGTATGGAATCAAAACTCTCATGATATGGTTTTTGACAAACAAGTGTTTTATCCTTAAGTTCTATGCCGAAAGACTCTTTAAAAATAACAGCCAAATCTTTCTTATATTTCTCAAGTATTTGATTAAAATAAGAATCATTTGGCCTCTGAACATTGGCGCTAGAACTATTCGGCATTTGTGGTGCATGATTCGGCTGTGTATATGGTGTTTGCTACGAATAACCATGGTTTGGCATTGCACCATATGAATAGCCCAAACTTTGGGGAGGCATAGTATACGGATTATAAGTCATAGTGTCATATGGAGGAACACCATAACCAGTAAACCCATTTGTTCGGCTAAAATCAGCCTGAACAGGAGGCATACTAGTAATAGGTTCAGGAGACGACTGATACGCCACCAGAGCACCAGGACCGGTCTGACCGATCGGGAAACTGGTCTGACCAGTTTGTGCAACCGGTCTGACCATTCCATTCGCGTACTGCTCTAGAGGTTTCTGACTATCATAAAAATTCATCGGCATGCCGTACTGTGGTGCAGGTATCATCGATGATTCAGGAGGCATAGAGTGATTTTGAAAAGTACCAACAACACTAGACATAGGAGCACTACTATCATTGGCCAAGGGTTGCTTTCCTAAAGACTTATCAATCATAATTTGAACAGTAGCAAGCACCTTTTCTTGACCATCAACCATTAATTGAGTAAATTGCTCCGAAATATCAGGCGATGCTGAAGTACTTACATTATTATTTGCTTTGGCTTGTTCTTCTTCATCCGAAAGAATGACCACCTCCTTATCCTTGAAGACTTCACCCTTCCGGTTTCTGGAAAAGTGATACAAGAACCACTCACGCTTCTCTTCAATTTCTTTCTCTTTGCGCCGTGTGTTCTCCTCTTCGCACTCCATGATGAAGGCTTCATAAGCTTGACGATCTTCAGCCGATAGTTCATCAGGAGTCGGCCTAACGATGTTGCTGGCATCAACATCACTACTTGACAGCTTGTTGTCGGTCAAAACCCACCGGCGAGTAGCGACAGGCAACACGAAGAGCTGGGAGGTCGCCGGGGCGCTGGCAAGCACTGCTCCCTCGTCAACGGCCCGCAATCCTGGCACACGCCACGGCTTTATAAGACACAGGGCGTGCCACCTGACCTATACCCGATCAGGAAGGTGCGAACGTGCTTGCAACGATCTTCCTGCATACACAAACACGTGGAAACGTAAGTCCAAGCCGTTGTCGGCTCCCCGGGATGACTCTTGCATCGGCTTTAAAGAGTCGATCGAGTCTCGGTGTCAGATTGGATCTGCTTGTATCCGGATATTGGTAAATAAAGCAAATAACTGTAAAGCTGCTTTAATTAAATCTAGCTAATCTAATCCATGACGGTAAAAGCTTCACTGCTAGATCGGAACATCCTACACGTAATTGGGCCTAATGAGCGTAATGAATAACTAAACCTTGTAGCGAAAATGGCCTCTCATGCCATATTTCAATATAATGTTTTGGTGATTGATATAGACAACACAACACCTGGACTAATATGATTGTTAAAGAAAACCATTCTCAGGCTTTTAGGTTCAAGTGATGACAAAGAGAAGATAGGCGTAGCAAGACCCGAAGGGCCACCCCTACGGGGGTTCCGCCCTGAAAGCTCTGCGGTCCAAGGAACAAGGATTGAGGCATTTTGCTATCATCGGTTAAACCGACGTAGGGCAAAATGAACTCATCGGTGCAATCACAGAGAAGGCCTGCGAGCTAGGGTTTGGCACCGGATTAACCGGCGTTGGGTATTTTACACTCGTCGGTGCATTGACTTGGAGCACGTCTGGAAGTTTGGTTTCACCGGTTGAACCGACGTTAGGAAATTTGTATACGTCGGTGCATTGACAGATGAAGACAGAAGAAATTCTATACACCGGATGAACCGACGATTGGGTCTTGGTGAACGTCGGTGCAGTTGTCCAGAGAGTTGGTTTTTAGAGTTCAAATGGCAACTACATTCACCGGTTAAACCGACGTAGCATCAGTTGATTGCCTGTACATGTAATGGCTAGTTTTTGAGGCAGGCAGTTTTAGTATCACCGGTTAAACCGACGATGGCTTTGGAGGTACGTTGGATTAACCGGCGTTAAGTGTTTTTCTGGCAGCTTTTCTCCAACGGCTACATTTGCTTGGGCTGCCTATATATACCCCCAAGGCCGGGTCATTTGAAACAGCTGGAGTTCAAGGAAGTATACAAGAGCTAAAGATCATCTCCAACCACCATAGAGCTTCATTGTACATCATATAGGCTTAAGCACACTTGTGAGAGTGCTTAGTGCTTGTTTAGGCTTAGTTCTTGAGAGAACTAGCTTGAGAGAAAGCCTTGCTGCGGCAAGCACCTTGTGTACTCGTCGTGTGACCCTCCGACTTGGTGTGGAGTGGCAACGACACTTTGTGCGGGGAATGAGGCCCCTACTTGGTGTTAAAGCTCCAAGATAGTGAAGACGGTGCCGTGGTGACGCTTCGAGATAGACGGTGGCGGTGACCTCGTCTTTGTGACTTGGCGTCACTTAGCCTTTGCTTGTCGGGAGCCTTGGAGGCGTGGCAAGACGGTGATCAAGCGAAGAGACTCGGCATCACGCTTGTTCGTGTTGGACAAGTGGCCGTGGACGTAGGGAGGGACTTTGGTGTCCTAACCGAACCACGTTAAATCGTGTGTCTTGGTGTCTTCACGGGAGTTTGCATATCCTCTCCCTTACCACTTTACTTACCGCATTACGTTTCCGCATTTACTCTTACTTGCTTCCCTTTACCTTCCTAGTTAAGTTTGATTAGGATTGGCTATAGGTTGCAAGTCTTTTGAGGTAAGTAGAGGGTACCATAGATAAACCTTAGTCATCACTAGCATGTGTAGGGCGTGTTAGGTTTATCTTATGCAATTAGATTGAGCCCTAGGTTAAAAAGCGATTAGCGACCCTATTCACCCCCTCCCCCTCTAGGGTCGGACACCCGGTGATCCTTACAAACCTTAACCAGAATAGAGGCCTAAGAACAAGCTAAAGCCGATTCCCGGATCAATTCCCTATTAAGACTAAGGCAAAGCATCTAATACGTCACCGGATCATCCAACCCGTTTGCAAAGCCTAACCCAACAGATATTACGCCAATTCTTAAGTATAAGAACAAACCGTAACATATTAGATCTACTAGATGGAAAAGAAGCAGGGTATTGTCTCCATGCAACTAATTCTATGCAACAAGAATTAGCATAAGATTAAAACGTGGCTGCACAGAAACAACATGATATTCGTAGATGGTACGCAACAAAAGCACGATGAATCTACTAAAAGCCATGCTACGAACATCAGGATAACTAGCACTACTCGCCATCAAAAACGCTTCAGTACGAGTAATACCAAGGTATAAGCAAGAACAACGCTGCCCTAATCGCAAGAAGCGATCAGGGCAGCATGGCGCTTACTTGGATGAAACCCTAAGAATAGGGGTGGCGGTGCGCCAAGAGTTGTTGATTGCAAACGTGATGATGTTTTTTTAGACAAATACCATAGGGTACATATTTATAGTCCGGAGACTTGGGAAATAATCTAAACTAATGTGTCCATATCGGACTCTATCTCTAACTCAATCTGAACCAAGTCTAAAGATACATGGCCCACATGGCCCAAATGCTCACGCAGGAGCCGATTCGTAAGCCTCCTTCAACTTTTTCATTAAGCCCAACTCACTCGCGGCCCATTAATTAACCTGTTAAATTATGGCGATAACACATGCCCCCCTGGTTTTGGCAATGATAATTCCAAAACCACTCCGTCGCTTCATCTTCCTGTTAATGCTCATTAAAAACTGCTGCAACCACCAAGGAAGACGCAACGTCTCTGCAACGGGCTCCTCGTAGAATGTGAAACTGCCGATCCATCTTCCATTTTTTTACTATTTAATCTCATCCCGAATCGACTCTCTCCTCCCAAAGCCAAGTAGCACAGAAAACCCCAACTTTCATTAGCCTGTAGCCATGGCGATTTCCTCCTCCTCCGGCTCCAACTCCATCGGCTACTCTTCTTCTCCTCCTTCTTCCCCTTCTTCTTCAAACTTCTCTGCCTCCTCCCTCGACTCCATTCCTGAGAGTCGGGATCCGACACCGGAGTACGACCCAGCGGCGGTGCACGAGGCGCTCGCTCCTCTGCACTGGGATGCAGAGGAGTTCGACTTCGGGATCGCCTCCGAAGACGACGAGCCCCAAACTGAAGGCGAATACCTCCAACTCCTGTTCCAGGAGGAGTTGGAGGGCAGCAGCGAAGAAGACTCCTCCCTGGATGGAGCCGATTCCTCCTCGGAAGAGGAGATCGGCTCCTCCTCCAGCAGCGACGAACCGATGGGAGGAAAGCCCTTCCAATTCCTCGGGTCCTCCGAGGAGGACAGCGAGGAAGAAAGCAGCGGCAGCGGCGGCCGGAGCAGCGACGCCGAGACCGGCGGCGGCGGCAGCGCCTTTGACGGCGCCAGCGACGACGACGACGACGACAGCGACGGCAGAGATGTGCCGGCTCGAAGCCCCAAGAGCCGTAGGTACTAGGTACCTACAAGCGGTAGATGTAGGTAGTAGTGTAGAAGTAGTATTGTAAAGCCGAAGGATTCTTACTTTGTCAAATCGGCTTTTCTGTAAAAATCCAACTTTTAATGAAGTTTATTATCCCTTAATCTCATTTGTTTGAATCATCCCCAAAAAGCCGATGGCATCGCATCAGGCTTTATTAATATACAAGAGCCGATAAAATTCAAACTGGAAGCAACCCGCATAAGAACAGAACACCACTTCCACTTTGAACCCAACTCGAAATAGATACTCCAAATCCGAGGGCAATTCGAAAATCCCACTCCATAAGTTCAAGCAAAGATCCTAAAGCATCCAGAATTCGAATCAGAACCAGCATAACAACCAAACCCTAAGTCAGCAGATCTAAACCATGGCAGACTCTGCAGCTCAGACAACGAATTCTGCAATCGATGACGCGGCAATCTGCGGCCTGAAGGTAATATTCAGCCTGCCCCTTTAAACTTTCTTCATCTCGTTAAGCCTCCAACAAATTAAACTCTGAAATATGACACCACATGTAAATTTCTGAATCTCTGAACTTCAGGTGTCAGACATCCTCCTGCGGCATCCTTCAAATCCAAAATCCTTTTGTCTTGGCCCACGAACTTATGAAAATCTCAAAGATTTAATCTCATGTGAAGCAAATAGGATCCCGTTCGTAAGTCAAAACATTGATTTGAATTCCGGGCCGACTGCTTAAGAGCCTGGCCCAATCCACCCGAAAGCTGGACTACAAGGTACAGCAGAGTAGGAAAAGCCTACATGCCCTTGTGGCAAGAACTGAACATAGCTGATGCACTCAGTCTATCATTATCTCCCTTGGACAAAAATGAAAACCTTCTGAAGACCATCGGCTATTTCTGGTCCGATGCTCTAAACTGTTTCCTCTTTGGTCATGGACCCATGACCCCTACTCTGCTGGATGTTACCATGGTTACTGGCCTAAACATTAAGTCTCCTGATCCTGCAGCTCACAGAATGGTAGAAGTCCCCTTCAAACTTTCATCTAAAACAGACTGCACAAACTGGAGCACTTATATGAACCAGCACATGAAAACGAAAGCTCCAGTAAGTAAAAAGGAACACACAGCCTTTCTAAATCTTTGGTTAGAACATTTCATCTTCTGTGGTCCTTCCTTAGCCCCAACCAAGAATTATCTTCCTTTGGCTTCCCATCTAGCCCATGGCAACCACACCAGCCTAGGCAAGCTTTTCCTTGGAGAAACATACAGATGTCTCCACTTAATGACAACTAGCTTGCTCAGCCAAAGAAAACTCAGAACTGGAGGCCCCTGGTGGTTCATTCAGTTATGGGCACAACTCTACTTCCAGCATCAGATCCCAAACTTCCAAAACTTAGCCAAGAATTCCTTCCCTGACGAGAATGGCAGACCAATTAGATGCACCAGCTATGGCCAAGCCTTATTCAGCCTCCCTAGCAGTAAACTGAACTCAACAAATGCAGCAAAATGGTTCAGAATTTTCTACAAAGGACTAGGGAATCCCCTCTTCTTTCCATTCACTGAATCTGAAGTCTTGGAGAACCCAACTACCTTCAGACTGGACAGCTTCGCCGATGACAACAGCACTCGGCATCTATATTCTCTAATAATCCAACCTGGCTTTCTTCCTATCGGCATAAGCACTTCCAATAGAATCATCAAACCAGGTTATGAAACCTATCAACCAGTCATAGCAGCTCGGCAGTTCGGCCTAGGACAAGTCCCTCCCCACTTCCATATTCACCACTTGGTGGAGAGTAGAGCCAATCTACCTGACGGTCTTACCAGTTCAAGATGCTACAGCATATTTGACAACCTCTACATTCTAATACCAGCCGATCTATCTTTTACTTCCTCGTCAATCGGTTTTAACACTTGGTGGGAAATGTGGAAAACTCACGTATTCAGAAGAGCTTTGGGCCCTCTACTGCCGCAAATTGATCATGAATATGCAATCCCCGAGGAAGAGGTACTGAATCCGCGCTCTCATTCTTTCTAACCCCTCTCCCAATTTCTCTTGGCTAATCCTTACTCACATTGCTTACAGCAACAAGATGGTCCAGAACCTGTAGCCAATAACGGGGAACCATTCCACTTTCTTCCATCCGCCCCTGATGTTCTCTTTTGCAAGGGTTCACCGCCAATGAAGAAAGTGATAATGACTATTCGGCCAGACTCACCCCAGTCGGCCTCCAAGTGGAGACAATTCTCTGGAAGTGCTGCCCCCCGAGTGCCAACTAAGAAAAGGAAGATCTTCACGAGACGGGTCATCAAGAAGACAGCACAACCTTCTCCAAGTCCATCAGACTCCAACACCAACCAGGTAATCCATCTCTCTGAATTCTCCTGAACGTTCTCCCCTTTTATATGCACATATACTTTGGTTGATTATAATCCTTTCTCCAGGACACAACTGAAGAAATCCTTAGCACTGGAAGCCCATCACAACAGAGAACCGTTGTTCATGAAGTCGATACTGGAACAACTGAAATCCCTAAACAGCAAGAAGCAACCATCGTCCAAGTAGAAATTCGCAGTGAAGAAACTGCAACAGAGGATGTGACGATGGAAGACCAACCCAGAACTCCCGAAGCTCCGATAGAGACGCGTGACGAACAAGCCGACATAGCCGATGCTACTGTCACTACCCCAATTGAGCCGATCACACTCGGATCGACCATTGCTTCTTCCTTACAACAGGTAACACTACAAGAGCCACTTCTAAATCAGTCGATAACTCCATTAATGCACTTTGCCCCCAACTAACTCCAATATTTTCACAGGGCTTTGATATTTTAGACTTGCTCTCCTTTGACCCGGCAACAATGGGTCTGACTGCCCTTGGAGCAAACGTACCAACTCCACAGCAATCGGCTAACCTGGCAGATCAGCTTCAACTCATCAAGGGTCTGCTCTCTGCTCCAATCAGTACCCTGGTCGATGACTCCAGAGAAATACAGAAAATCCTAGAGCAGATAGAATCCCAACTCCCAGAGTCACTTCGGGTCAAGCTTTGGCCAGCCGGCCATCTTCCCTTCTTGAGTCAACAGATAGTAACAGACGATGACAAGAACGACGAAGCAATCATCGCAAGAGCCGACACCGTACGCGCAGAAGCCATCCA
The DNA here is from genome assembly GCF_016808335.1 of Panicum virgatum. Lineage (NCBI taxonomy): Eukaryota > Viridiplantae > Streptophyta > Magnoliopsida > Poales > Poaceae > Panicum > Panicum virgatum. The sequence goes on along the minus strand of NC_053143.1, from coordinate 11,017,667 downwards.
TACCATAGAAGGGTTCCTGAGCTAGTAGAAATATTCAGAAAACATTTAATGTTGCCTGTTAAACCTGAAACTTGTACTCATTAAAAACATCTTAAGTCGATGGTGACACATCGGCTGCCTTGCATCTCATATAATTTTTTTTTGCTGGCTAACTCAACGTGTTGGCCTCTCTCACTTTTTTGCCTCTTTTTTTTTACTGGCCAACTCAACGTGTTGGCCTATTACAATGCAGCCAGATGGATCTCACTGGCTCTTTGTTAGTCGCCTTCCCACATACTCGGAAAATACTTCTTGAGGTGTTGGCCACTGACAGCTACAGGAAAATTGATACCATCTAATTCTTCAAGCATGTATGCATTCCCAGGTAGGACCTGATCAACCTTGTACGGTCCATGCCAAGTAGGAGACCACTTACCATACTTCCTGTCTTTAGTTCCCAATGGTAGCACTGCCTCCCAAACTAGGTCTCCAACCTGGAATTCTTTCAGCTTGACCTTTTTATTTTATGCACGAGCAACTTTACCCTTGTTTTCCTTGATCTTCTCAAGTGACCAAAGTCTTAGCTCTGTAAGATCCTCCACATTATCGCTCATCAAGGCTGCATACTCTTCAGCCGATAGATCATTCTGAAACTCAACACGCCTTGATCCGGCCGTGATCTCCCATGGTAACACAGCGTCTTGCACATATATTTTGCAGGAACTTCATTTTTGTATGTTTTTGGCCTATTTTGAAGTATGAAATGACGAGGCCCGTGATCGAGCGCTAACACGAAGAAAGACGAAGGCCAAAGCCCAAAGGAAGGACCAAAGCCCATGTTGATTCGAAGCCCATTCACGCACATCCATCCTCCAAGAGAGCCCAAAGGACCGAGCCCACGAAGATGAGATCAAGATACTTTGGGATTAAGCAAAGCAAATGAAGATTTAAGGAAGGATTCCCTATCCTATCCTTTCCTCGAAGATATCTCCAAGATAACGATGTCCAAAGGGGTGCAATCGTGAAGGACATAAACTCTAAAAGATGCGAGGAGTCTACACGCGAAAGATGAGACCGAGGCGAGCCCGAAAGGGGGTAGGCCGGCCGGCCCAGCCCGTTTTCGAGGCAGTTTGGCCTCCCCTTCCACCGGTGGCTTCCTCGGCTTATAAATAGCTCGCACCTTATTCAACTCGTGGCATCCATCCACCCAGAACTCGACGAAAACCTAGGGCCAAGACCGGAGGGAGACGACGGCCGCCGCAAGTCTTCGAAGTTGTCTAGGAGATGGCTTAAGCCGACCCTAGCTGCCGGGGCCTCCCTGCATGGTGTGCCATGGCGGAGTTCATGAGCTAGTTGGATTCATCGATGGTGTGCACATGGCGGTGATGATCCAAACGAATCTATTATGTGAGTAATGGTAATCATGTCTTCCGAATCTATTAGCGATCATGTTCTCTTTTTCGATTTCGTTCTTCTCTTTGGGTTTGCTTCATCCTAGATCTATTATCGAGATAGATCGCTTAGCATGATCTTATAGTCATGGTGGCTAGAGGTTCATGGCGGAACTACCAAAGGGGGTTCGACTTGCTTCAGGGTACTTTTATCGAAAGGGGTGGCGTCGTGACAGGCCGTTGCCACTAAGTAGGTGGAGTATCGAGGGATCGGATTGGAGATTTTGAGTTTAACGATGCTTTTGATTGAGATGCATGATTTATTTGCTCGTTAGCTTGAACTACAACTAGATGACGATAGGCCTAGTCATATCTTTGGTTTTGCTATGATTAAGCCTATATTTATGGATGAAATCAACCTTTACATATCACTCATATCTATTAAAGGTTTACCCTTTATATGCAATCAATGCTTCATGTTAGGATAGATCCATTAGATTAGATGGAAAACCTTAGGTAGTTCTTTGTCGATCCACAGATTGATAAACCTTGGGGGAATACTCTAAGGGAAAAGCTACACGAACCGTGTGCTTGCGGTATACAAATCGGGGCGCTAAGGAGCGTCAACAGACACGAAATACGATATGCCCACAAAGCCTCTGACAACACCTCATGCCAGCGCCTAGGATATTCATCGATCTTCCTTTTGATCAGTTTGACAAGGCCCCTGGTTGGATGCTTCAGCCTGTCCATTAGCCTGGGCATAATATGGGGATGATCTGATCAGCTTGAACCCCGTGTCATCGGCAAACTTTCTAAATTCCTCCGATATAAAGACTGATCCTCCATCGGTCGTGACGGTCTGAGGGATCCCGAACCTATGAATGATGTGCTCTTTAACGAAATTGATCACATCTTTTGATGCCACCGACCTCATGGGTACCTCCTCCACCCATTTTGTGAAATAATCCGTGATAGCTAACACCCATTGGTGACCTTTGCTAGACGGTGGGTTAATCTGGCCAATCATATCCATGGCACAACCCCTGAACGGCCATGGCTTAATGATAGGATTCATTACTGATGCCGGTACCATCTGAATTTTGCCGAATCTCTGACATGCCTGACATCCCTTGTAATATTTAAAGCAATCCTCAAGCATGGTAGGCCAATAATATCCCAATCGTCTGATCAGCCATTTCATCTTGTGAGCCGATTGATGAGTACCGCAGGCTCCTTCATGAACCTCATGCAAGAGCCGATTCGACTCCGAAGGCCCTAAACATTTAAGCAGCAATCCTTCCAAAGTCCTGTAGAATATGTCGTCTCCTATCAGAACATACTTCATAGCTTTGAGTCTTATCCTTCTGGGTGCCCCCCGAGCCGAATCCTTCAAATAATTGAATATATCGGCTCTCCAGTCTCCAGGTTCTAGAAACTGAACCTCTACGTCGACTCCATCGGCTGTTTCCTTGTATCCATAAGCCATCTGTGCCCAATCATTGGCTTCACTGTTCAAAGTCATTCGTATCCAGTGGAAATTAATGAACCTGAATCGTAACATCAACTCATGACACTGCATCCATATTGGAAAAAGAGCCTCACTCTCACATTTATATTCTTCCGTGAGCTGAGAAATCACCAGCTTCGAATCCCCAAAAATTTCCACTGCTTCTGCACTAGCTTCCAAGAGTAATTCCATTCCCTTGCGAACGGCCTCATACTCTACTAAATTATTGGTGCATGGAGTAGCCATCCTGATGGAAAAAGAATATGTCGCCCCACGAGGTGATACCAACAGAATTCCTACGCCGCACCCATCATCACAAGCCGATCCGTCAAAGAACATGGCCCAGGCACGTACAAAAAGTGCAGATACGTCAGTGTTGACTCTGTCTGCAATGAGATCCGCCAGTGCCTGCCCCTTGACTGCCTTTGCAGGTTGATATCGGATATCGAATAATGACAATGCAAACATCCATTTTCCCAGTCGGCCTTTCAGAATAGGAGCCGACAACATATGTTTGATGACATCCGATTTACATATAATGATCATCTCTGCCGAGAGCAAAATATGTCGAAGCTTTGTACATGTAAAGAATAAACAAAGACAAAGCTTTTCGATCTCAGGATACCTAGTCTCGGCGTCCAACATGCGCCTGCTGAGGTAGAAGACAACCCTCTCCTGGTCGTCATATTTCTGAATCAGAACCGAGGCGATGGAAGTGTCATCCACGGACAGATACACATAAAAAGGCCTATCCTGTCGTGGAGGAACCAAAACTAGAGGCTTCGACAAGTATTCCTTGATTTCGTCGAAAGCTTGCTGCTGTTCTGCCCCCCAGTGAAATTCATCCTCGCACTTGATCTTCACCAGACCCATGAACGGCTCGATACGCCCAGACAGATTGGAGATAAATCGTCTGACAAAGTTGATTTTGCCGATGAGCTTTTGTAACTCCTTCTTTGTAGTAGGCGGCTTCATTGTCTTTACCGCCTCTTGACTCTTCCAGCCGATCTCGATTCCCCGCTCATGCACCAGGAATCCTAAGAACTGACTGGCTGACACGGCAAAGGCACATTTCTTTGGGTTCATTTTGAGCCCAAACTTCCGAGTCCGTTCCAAAACTTTACGCAAATCTTCCAGATGCCCCCCAGCTGACATGGACTTGACCACAATATCATCAATATAGATTTCTACCAGCTTGCCGATGAGATCATGAAAAATGTAATTCATGGCGCGTTGATACGTTGCACCGGCATTTTTTAATCCAAAGGTCATAACCAAGTACTCGAACAAGCCAACCGCGCCTGGTACTCTGAATGCGGTCTTGCTTATGTCTTCTAGGGCCATGAAAATCTGGTTGTAGCCAGCGTTACCGTCCATAAAGCTCAGCATTTTGTGACCGGCAGCGGCGTTGATCAATATTTCTACTACGGGCATCGGATATTCGTCCTTTGGCGTCGCTCTGTTGAGGTCTCTGAAATCCATGTAGACTCTCCATCGGCCAACCTTCTTCTATACACGGACCACACTAGAGATCCATTCTGCGTACCTGCATGGCCTGATGAACCCTGCGTCCAACATCTTTTGCACCACTTTCTTGACCTCCTCTAGGACTTCATCCTTCATCTGCCTTGCTCGTTGTTGAAACGGCCGAAATCCTTTCTTAAGCGGGAGCCGATGTTCAACGATGCTTCTATCTAGACCAGGCATTTTAGTATAATCCCATGCGAAACAATCCCGGTATTCCCTCAACAGTGCTATCATCGGTTCACGCAGACTCGGGTCTAGCTTCTTGCTGATAAATGTTGGTCGCGGCTTATCCCCGGGACCAATATCAACTTCCAACAAATCGTTAGCTGATGTAAACCCGTACCCCAACTTGCCGTCGCCTGTTAAATCGACTGTAGACGCAGGCGACTCGTCATCATCTGTCACGTCGACAGCAAACACGGGGAGATGACAAAAGAAAATTTTCGGCCGACCGCACGGGCCGACCGTTTCTATATTACTCCTTGAAACTGAATGCTCATTAACTGACCAGCTACCGGAGCAGGCCATTGTTTGTACATAATGTAACAACTTTAACTTCAAACATATATTACTCCTTTTTTGGGGCATGTCGCTGGGACCGGCTTCTCTAATCTTGCTGGATTGCGTAGCTTGCCAGGATGTTTTTACTCTGTGAGGCCAGTGGATAAGACCAGCTGCAGCCTGTTTTTTGTCGCTTCAATCCGATCACAGTCTTCCAGCGCGATCCCTGAGATCGGCTCTTGCCCTTCCGCGTCCCAGGTGTTCATGTCTGTGAGCGAAACCTCGCTGGAGTCATCTGCACGGACCACCTCCACTTCATCACCATCCCACTAGACCAAACACTGGTGCATCGTGGAAGGAACACAACAATTGGCGTGAATCCAATCCCTCCCAAGCAGCACTGTGTATGTACTCTTACTGTTGACGATGAAGAACGAGGTTGGAACAGTCTTGCGGCCAACTGTCAACTCCACACTGAGGACGCCCTGCGCCTTTGACGGTTGGCCGTTGAAATCATTGAGCATCACATTGGTCTTGATAAGATCAGCAGCGGAACGACCCAATCGGCGCAGCACTGAGTACGGCATCAGATTGACTGCAGCGCCAGTGTCGACCAACATCCTGTTCACAGGCTTGCCATCGATGAGGCCCTTGAGATACAATCCCTTCAGGTGCTTGTAGCTTTTCTCCTTGGGCTTCTCGAAGATGATCGGCTGTGGGACGAGATCCAGCTGTGTGATGGCCAATTCCTCCGATTGGGGCGCCCGAAACTCCGACGGGAGCACGAACACCATGTTCACATAAGCCGATGGCTTGTCATCTGCTCTTGGCTGCTTGGGGCGCCACTCCCTCCTTGGAGGGCACCTTTCCACCCTTTCCGGGCGCCTGACTTGCTCTGCGAGATCTGGACGTGCTTTCCTCAGCACGTCAAGGTACCTTGCCTCCGCCTCTTCGAGATTGCGTAGGCGCTGCACCCTGCGCTTTTGTGAGCGGCTGAGCCCGTCAGGACACCATCGTGGACGATGATACTTATCTTCCTCCTCTGGTTCAAGATCATCCCTAGATGGCCGCCTAACATGGTCGTCGTGACGTGTTCTGGGCCCCAAGCGTTGGAACACCGATGTCTCGCCCGGCTGGCATCCCCGAGGCCTGCACTCCAAGCAATCATCTATAGTAGGCAATCGGCTCATGCCGGAATTCCAACAGTACCTGAAGAACAGGCAATGCCAGTGGTCGCGTATAGCCTGGCGCCTCCCCGGCATCCTCCCTGTGCGGTGCTCATACTCCTCTTCTGATTCAAACCGGCAGTGCAACTTGTACAGATACTGGTACTTTTCCAGAAGCCGATTGGAAGTTGGGAGCTGATTGCGGATGTGACACACTTGTTCTTCAGTAACATGTTGCTGCTTCGGCTCGTCTTCATCCTGGGGCCATTTGCCAGAAGCGGCCTCTCTCCTCTGCTCGTCACGGCGGTGCATGGGTCCCGCCATGTTAATTTGGAATGCTAAGTTCTGGCCCTTGGGTCCGAAATCTGACAGCTCCACCATGTTAGCTTGTGAAAACGGTTGACTGTCCACCTTCATCGTGTGTTGGGATAGAATTAATTGGCCTTGCTCGATAGCCGATTGGATCTGTCGACGTAGCTCCTTGCAATCATTTGTGGCATGGGTGAACGAGTGGTGCCACTTGCAGTACAGCCTCCCCTGCAGCTCTTGCGGCGTTAGCAGCTTGTGATTCTCTGGGAGCTTCAACTGCTTCTCCTTGAGCAGTAAGTCGAATATCTGCTCTGCCATGGCCACGTCAAAGTCAAAACCCTTCACAAGCCCCTTCTGTTTGACCCACTTGCACGGGACGGGGTTTGCCCCCCGTGTCCACTCTGCCACAGCCACTTCTTGTTCCTCGCCAGAATTATCGGAATCACCTACTTGGGCCATATTGACATGGCGCTTGAATTTTTCCTGATACAGCTCAGGGTGATAGTGTTCATACGCCGTAAGCTTCTGCACCATGTGTGCTAGCGAGGTGAATTTCAGCTGAAAAGCCAGATCCTCGATCGGCTTAGCGAGCCCCAGAACAGCCAAATCGACTGCCTCTTTCTCTGTGATGAACGATGAGTAGCATCGATTCTTAACTTCTCTGAAGCGCTGGACGTACTCATACACACTTTCCCCTCACTTCTGCTTGACTTGGGCGAGGTCAGCAATCCTGGCTTCAGCAGCTTCTGAATGAGACTAGGTGTGGAACTGATCTTCCAGCTGCCTCCAAGTCCGGATCGAATCTGCGGGCAGTGATGTATACCATCCAAAGGCTGCACCCGTGAGAGACTGGGAGAAGAAACGGACCCTTAGAGGATCCGACACTGAGATCATCCCAAGCTGCGTTAGGTATCGGCTCACGTGCTCGATAGAGCTGGCCCCTTCTGACCCGCTGAACTTGGTGAACTCTGGGAGCTGATACTTGGGTGGCAACGGGATCAAGTCGTAATCACTTGGATACGGCTTAGAATAGCCAATCGCCTTTCTCTTGGGCAGGATGCCGAACTGGTCCCTTAGTATTGCACTGACCTGCTCCACACTAAGAACTCCTGGTGCCGAGAGCTCAGCACTCGGCCCGGTAGCATACTTCGCTAGCCATGCCTGCTTCTCCGCATCTGCTCCTGAAGCTCCAGTACCCACCAGATGTCCCGTGCGTGTTGGGTTGATATTGTCAGGTATGTACACGCACGTGTAGCCGTGCGGGATCTCTTTGGACGGCTCACTCAGGAACTGTCCCTCCCCGGGATCACCGCTGATCTTGTAGACGACGTAGATCGGCGAACTCTGCGGTCCTGCTGCCGCAAGCAAGTACGATACTGGCGGCCCAGATTGCAATGCAGCTTCCCCCCTATGGCTCCCCAGGACTGGTCCTGATGGGGAGTACTGGTTCTTGATCACCTCCTGGACAACACGATGTGCCACACGCTCGAGCTCATTCACCAGCCTTTCTGAGTGCCGATGAAACGTGTGAGCCACCATGTAGTTCAACTCCTGGCGTAGGGCTCTGGTGCGCTCTTCTGATGGTACGGATAGGTCAACGTTGTCGATAGTGCCTTCAGGTGAGAACCCCTTCCACCTGATGCCGTGGTTGCGGGTCCTCTCGAAAGAGCCGATGAGATCGGCTTCGAACTAAGCTTTGACCTCATCGTATTTCTGCTTGTGTTCTGGAGTCAGCTCTTCATACGTGACAGGTTTAGTGACCGGCGGAACCGGTGCTTGGTCCTGAAGTCCTATCATCTCTACGGCGGGCGTAGTTGCTGATGAAGGTCCCACTAGGCGTGCCAGAATGTGTTGTCGGTCAAAACCCACCGGCGAGTAGCGACAGGCAACACAAAGAGCCGGGAGGTCGCCGGGGCGCTGGCAAGCACTGCTCCCTCGTCAACGGCCCACAATCCTGGCACACGCCGCGGCTTTATAAGACGCAGGGCGTGCCACCTGACCTATACCCCATCAGGAAGGTGCGAACGTGCTTGCAACGATCTGCCTACATACACAAACACGTGGAAACGTAAGTCCGAGCCGTGGTCGGCTCCCCGGGACGACTCTTGCATCGGCTTTAAAGAGCCGATCGAGTCCCAGTGTCAAATTGGATCTGCTTGTATCCGGATATTGGTAAATAAAGCAAATAACTGTAAAGCTGCTTCAGTTAAATCTAGCTAATCTAATCCACGACGGTAAAAGCTTCAATGGTAGATCGGAACATCCTACACGTAATTGGGCCTAATGAGCGTAATGAATAACTAAACCCTAACCAGAATAGAGGCCTAAGAACAAGCTAAAGTCGATTCACGTATCAATTCCCTGTTAAGACTAAGGCAAAGCATCTAATACGTCACCGGATCATCCAACCTGTTTGCAAGGCCTAACCCAGCAGATATTACGCCAATTCTTAAGTATAAGAACAAACCGTAACAGATTAGATCTACTAGATGGAAAAGAAGCAGGGTATTGTCTCCATGCAACTAATTCTATGCAACAAGAATTAGCATAAGATTAAAACATGGCTGCACAGAAACAACATGATATTCGTAGATGGTAAGCAACAAAAGCACGATGAATCTACTAAAAGTCATGCTACGAACATCAGGATAACTAGCACTACTCGCCATCAAAAACGCTTCAGTACGAGTAATACCAAGGTATAAGCAAGAACAACGCTACTGTGATCGCAAGAAACGATAAGGGCAGCATGGCGCTTACTTGAATGAAATCCTAGGAATAGGGGTGGCGGTGCGCCAAGAGTTGTTGATTGCAAACGTGATGATGTTTTTTTAGACAAATATCATAGGGTACATATTTATAGTCCGGAGACTTGGGAAACAATCTAAACTAATGTGTCCATATCGGACTCTATCTCTAACTCAATCTGAACTAAGTCTAAAGATACATGGCCCAAATGCTCACGCAGGAGTCGATTCGTAAGCCTCTTTCAACTTCTTCATTAAGCCCAACTCACTCGCGGCCCATTAATTAACCTGTAAAATTATGGCGATAACACAGCTTCACCATGGTAGTATGTGGAGTAGATTAGATCAGTTTAAATAACCAAGATCTTTCTTCCCCAGCGGAGTCGCCAAAATATGTTGGCGCCAATTTAGGGCCAACACACGAATGCGCTTGATCGCGCGGTGAACGACGGCAAATTGCAGCGTCGATGCTCAGACCGGTCAGAAAGGTCGAGGTAACCGGTCAGACCGGTTCGCCGGTGCAGAACGGCAAAATCCGACGAACGCTTGCCCGGGAGGGACCCCGTCATGGCAAGCGCGCGTAGGGTTGTTCTAGGATCGGCAGGCCACCTATAACGCCTTCAGACGTCGCGGAGACGAAGGAAGAACAGCAGATAGGAGATTGGAAAAGCTAGGGTTTAGAAACAAAAGTAAAGGCAATAAACATAAAGAAAAGTAATGTATTGATGTGTCCGTTTATATTTATAGGGTGGGGTGGACTTATCCCGCAAGAAATCCTGTTTACATATCTAAATCTATGAAAAACCCTAGTTGTACTCGGACTCTACCTGGACCAGCCAAACCGGTCGGTCCCTGCCAGATAGGCCACAGTGCCTCGACCGGTCAGACTGCTCGATCAGACCGACCGGTTGGTGCCAATTTTGTTTGTCCATGCTGCTGGATCGGTCCGGCGGCCAACAGACGCGGCGAATCGGCATCGAGCATCGGTCGGCAGCCGACTTCGACATGTGCCACGCGGAAGCGAGGGGAGCGCGCACGGGAGAGCACACGGCGGCGCTGCGCGAGAGGGGCGACGTCGTTCTGTTTCCGTTGGCGACTTCCTGGTGGTGGCCTTCTGTCCCAGCGACTTCCTGGTGGCGGTGATGTGGGCGCACGGAATCCATGGCGTGCGGCACCTGCGGAAAGATCGCAGGAAACAGCAGGGGTGCCGGCAGCAGAGGGCGAGGCAGAGCTGGCGGCGGCGCTGGCTTCCGGGCGTCGGGGTACTGCGCGAGGCAGCAGCAGGGGCGTGCGCTCGTTGATAGGGCAGGCACAGGGCTGTGCATGGCTGGCGGCAGAAGACTTGAGGTCTTGATCTCACGGTGACCAGGGGAGGAGGTGGCGGCGGGTAGTAGACGCAGGCTAGGGCTCGGCGCAGGGGAAGCACGGCAGAAGGGCGCAACGGGTTCGGTGCAGGCTGCAGGGGTAGGGCACGTAGGACCGAGGGCTTCGCGTCTTTTCTTTTTGGGCGCAGCTCACCTGACGTTCGTGGTGGACACGAAGTCCTGGCGGCGGGAGCACAGGCGTGCTTCTTCTAGAAACATTGGGTAGCGCTGCCTGCTAGCAAGGTGCACCCCAAATTGATTGGAGCACAAACGCATGAGAAAGAGAGCAAGAGAGGGATCAAGCTAATTAGCTTAGGATTTTAGAGGAACGGTGCTACTCATTGGAGTTAACGGCGATGACAGCGAAGCATCGTCGACGTCAGAAAACGCGTTACGGCACCGTTCGAGCGTGATTTGATTGCGAAACAAGATAAAGGACTATAGAGAATTAAAACTCTATAGAGCAGAACAAGTTAAATCTAGTGAGGAGTGAAAAGATAAAGGACGATAGCTCAGTTTTTTTTTTGGGGGGCTTAAAACAAATCTAGAAAAGTCTAGATAAATGTTTTAATCCATAAAAAAATATATCCTAAAAATTCCCAAATATTCCAAGAAAAAATCTGAAAATAGTTTGGGGCCCGATGAGTTCAAATTAAATACTTGAATCTCGTGAAAAAGATTATGGAATTGTCCATTAAATGGATTTGAGCTCTAGGGGGAAATGAGAATGATTGTCAGAAAATTCTGAAAAATTCTCGAAATATGCAGAAGATAGATAATTTTATTTAGAAAGATATTCACAACCCAAAATGAAAATTTTGGGGTGTGACAAGAAGCTAAAGCTCAGATATACTCGGTAAAACGAAAACTTACCAGCAAATCAAGTCGCTCGAATGTGAGACGTCCTTGATCAGCTTGAAAGAACTCGCCGAAAAAGAAATTAGCGAAGTCGCCATCAGGAAAAGTAAAGTGCAAGGAAATTGTAAAGAGTTGTTGTATTGGATGTGTATCAACTTTTTTCGGTCCCGTACAACTGATATATATATATAGCATATGCTAACAAATCCTAGTCGATTACGGCAAACATATTACTTGACTAAAAAGTAAAAACTTTCTAAAATAAACTATTTAACATTACAATCGAATCATCAGCATCATGATTGAATCAACCTCTTTCCTTTTCTCTGATTCATCGGCAAGGCTTCCATCGGCCGGTTACCAAAACACGTGCAGATCAGCATCTTCTTAGAATATTCCTCTGGCCCATCGGCTGCAACTCAATCGGCAGACCCTAACACTGTGCATGTTTTGGTTTCTTTCAAGTCGCCAACCTCTTCTTCACAATATCATCTTTCTTGACACGTGTCAAAAAACAATGTCAACAATGTGTCCTGTTTCAGGACAAGGTTTAATTTGTTTCAAGTGTGGGAGTCGCATCGTGCTTCAGAGTGTAGTTTTTAGGGTACATGCAACACTTGTGGCAACTATGCATATTAATGTGGTTTGCAAGAGAAACCCAAATTGTATCATCAAGTGTGGCAAGGAGATGCATATTAATGTGGTTTGCAAGAGAAACCCAAATTGTATCATCAAGTGGCAACGTTCAGGTTCTTCTTTGGCTGGATCCACCTCAGTTGCTAGTTCAAGAGGTTCAGCTCCTACTGTTGGTGCTCCTCGTGGCACAGTTCAGATGATGGCCGGTCCCCCAGCTCCATATACTTTGTGTCCTCGGTACTATTACCCTCCACTGGGTTATTATTGGCCTCCACCTCAGCTTCCTACACCTCGGCAAAACACGTTATTGGTTAGTTTCAGAGACTTCAATCGATATAGCATTAAATTTAGACTGAGTGATCAGGAGGAGGAAATAAGGACATTAGAGTGCAAAATTAATATTTCATTTTCATACAGATTTGTTTTGTTTAGGCTGTTCCCAATACCATGAATAAAGGAAATGAATTCAGTTTTCAGAAATACAGTTTAGGAGGAAATTGGGAACACAATACCACTGCTAAGCTTAACGCAAAACTCATGGAGGAGGTGGTGGTGGCTTGGTGCAGGAGGGAGAGTTCGATGGGGTTGCCAAACTCATGTGGTAGCGTTCGCAGTTGTGGTGTGGGCCAGGGGGTTGCCGCATGCTTGTCGGGTTGGGTCCTTGCAGCGGACCACGGAAGCACTACATAGCGACTGTCAGTGCGCCGTGGGACTGTGTTGGAAGGCGGTGCTCGCGGTAACGACAAGGTGGGACGACCAGGCTTCCCGCGGATGGCGGCGGGTGGCTGAGCTATGCTGGAGTCACTCCGGTGTAGTACATCATCGGAAGACGGCGCAAGCGACATCCTCGACTCACCGCCATGGTAGTGGCAGCCATGTGCATGGGTTTATCAACGAGATGAAGTCGACCAGCGGTGGTGGCTTGGCGGTTTGATGGGGACCTTGGAAGGGGGAGGCACTGCCCACCATTCTGATGGCAACAAAAGGAACAAATCTGTGACATGGAGTGCTGAGGCGGACGTGGCAAGACCGCCACATGCGGTGTTTCTTCGAGGCGATGAGAGTGAGGTGGATGTTGGATTGATCTCCTTCCTAATAGACCCAACGGTCTATTAGGGCCTTAATCCGTGCCCTGATCGGGGGCGCCCAACCCTTAATGGTTGGTGGGCCCCCGCTGCACAGCGCCAAAATAAAAAGGGGGTGAGGGGCCGGGGCACACGACACGAGGATCGTCGCGCCGCCAGCACCCTAACCCACATTCCCTAACCCTAGCCGATCTAGAGAGAGGCGCTGGAGCAGTGGGAAGTCACACAGCCGCCACCATCAACCCTAGTTCGTCGTCATTGGCGCCGTCGTCCACGACAACGCCGCCACGACCGTGAAGCCGCTGCATCGCTCGCCGCTGCCCTAGAGCAGATCTTCATCAGCGAACCTGTGATGGCCGCCTCAAGCTCCTCCGGTGGTGATGGTCTCTCTCTCCTTCTCTCTCTGTACTCCAATGTACTCTATGTTCTAGATCTAGGAACCCTTTTGCACTCGTGAAAAGGAAAAGATGGAAGATACCCCTCTTGATCCGTGTCTAGTCGATCCTAGAACCCTCACTGGTTCTAACAGTGGACTCCAACGGCAGATGCGGTGAGGCCGCAGCGTGTTGTGTTGTCGTGGTGTTGACTGCAAGGCTTCCTGCAAGAGGTCTGGATCTTGTGATATCACTCTATTAGGTGGTGCATGGTGTTGCAACGGCACTGAGGCTTTAGGTCCGGTGTGATGCCGAATGTTTCTCTTGGTTTCCTGTCGATGCGGAGTCACGCGTGGAGGTACCAACGACTGCATGGGTGTGGGATTGTCGGGAGGTGATGTGGGAATGGCTTGGCGTCGCTGCGAGCCGTGTGTTGCAGCGCATTTCTGCTGCTGTTTGACTGGAGTGGTGTGGCCATGTTGATGTTCCAATCTAACAGGCTGGTTTTGAGTTGAGGGCTTATTCACGTTAATGTCCCAATCCAATCGAGCGAGTTTTGTTTTTCTTTTCTTTTTTTTTCTAATTATGGCCTCTTAGAACTACAATCTTGTATTTTTTCTGCTATATCAATAAAAACTCGCACTATCTCGTGAGGTTTGTTAAAAAAAATTTATATCAGTAAAAAAATACAAATCACTTATAGCAGCTCTTATCCCTCACCATTACTCTCCTGACTTTCGCTTGATAACTCTCCAATGCCATCAATGTTATCTATACCATCGATTCCACATCTTTCACCTGCCTAGTCTCCAACTCGACAACAAAAACAGCCTCAAAACTTCAAACTTTTTTGCAACACCCACTGTTTCACCCCAGAATCAACGTGCTAAGGGTGTTGTCAGCTATCCATCGAAATACCATATCATAGCAAAAGCACCTTTCTGAAAACAAATCCCTTGCAAGCGTCAGCCACTTTTTATAAGAACCTGAAACGGAAACGTCAGGGTCAAACAAAAAACAGCCGCCCGGCCGGCCAAGAAGCCGAGTCGCCCGCACGTCTGCCGCCGCCCGGCCGCCCCCGCGCGCCCGTCCGCCCGCCCCCAAAGCCAGATTTGCCAAGTCATTGCCCCCAATTCCTTTCCCCTCCCCTGCGAACCGAGCCTCGGCGACCATCGGACCATGGCCGCCTCCTCCCTCTGACCCCACCGCCCGCCTCGATCCATGAGACTTCCCGATCTTGCTGCGGCCCGAGGATGTCCCAGCGCGACGTCGACTACAGGTGATTTCGGCGCCCCCTCCCTCGTTTCCGCGGTCAATTAATCAATTGTTTGGTTGTCGTGGTATGGATGGAGGCGGGGGAGTCCGGGACCCGGTTCTTGTCTGCGGTTCCTGGTGAATCCGGCGGGACATGGATGCTGTTGGATGATTGAAATCCGTGTGTTGTCCTGGGGATTCCTTGCTTTTGGAGTGGGAATCTTGGTGTCCTGTTGGTTTTGGAACCAAGAAAGAACCGGGCATCTGGAATCCAGTACCCGTTGTGCTATGTTGATTGGTGTGCGATTGGCTCATCCGGCTACTCTATAATCTATTCTGCGTTGCTTGCCTGGTTGGTAATTGGCTCTAGTCTCTGCCTGATGAAAGAATCCTTAGTTTAAGTGAGCTTTGTTTGCAATCCAGGATAAAAGTTGTTTGAGTGATGTACTATCGGTATTTGTTACTAGAATGTCTAGCTGGGTGTCCATCTATTTAGTAGTGTGAGTCATGCTGCTGGAATTTGGGGAGCAACACTAATTTCCATATGTTGTAGTGAGCTCATCCTTTCAACGGTTTCGTGCGTTATCGGGACATGTCGGAATTCGCCTTACGAGTTCCTATTTCGTGGACAGGCATGTGAGCATGCTACACATGGGCTTGCTGACGTGACGGTGTGAAACAGAGCATTGTGTTGTCGCGGAGCTGCTGCTTCCAACCGAGTAAAAAGCGGCTGCAGTTGCAACGTAGATGCTGTCCATTGTCGGGTTACAGTTAGCAAATGGAAATTTTTCGTGTAATAGTAAAGGGAGATTGCACGAGTTTTGTGTTGGCATTACATGTTTTGGTTTAAGTGCTTACCGATAACTCCAGTTATTTAGTTTGTTTACATAATTGATTATAATTTCTATATTGGTAGTCTTGACAGTTTCCAGCTTGTATTAACATAACTTGTTAGACTGCAACCATTGGAAACATTTGCAATCATAAATGACACTGTAGTTGCTGTCTATAATATGTAAAGATGATAAAAAGCATTCATTTCTGTTTTCTTAACCAGCAGCAAGAACATCTTGAAGAGGAATGAAATTTCAATAGATTAATAAGTATTTGATAAAGTCTTCTCCAATGCGGCACTTAATGGTACCTGTGTTTTCATGGTGTCGCCTAGGCAACAAGGCGGTGGTGGCTCGCCTTGCCTAAGGTGTCGCCTTAGTCCGCCTTAGCCCGCTTAGGCATCGCCTAGGCGATAAGGCGGTGGTGGCTCACCTTACCTCGCCTTACCGCTTTGAAAACGTAGAATGGTACCAAGTTTTTAATTTACTGTCGCCTAGGCGATAAGGCGGTGGTGGCTCACCTTACCTCGCCTTACCGCTTTGAAAACGTAGAATGGTACCAAGTTTTTAATTTACTTCAATTATTACTAATGGAAGATATCCGATTCCATTGACTGTTAATTATCAGCTTGATTGGCAAAACATTTTATGAATGCAATACCAATATAACATCTTGTGTTGTGGATGCCATATTATGCCTGTGTGCACTACTCTTTCTATTCATCAAGTTTTTGTTTTCTTTCTTTTTGTGTTTTTCTGACCACAATTACATGTATATTGACAGCTGTGGATCTTGCGGATACCCTCTAAATCTTTCATCCTCTAACCGAAGCACATCTGAAGTAGGCTCCTCATATAAGAAGTCTCTGAAGAAAGGGTTGATCTCGTTCGTTTCTGTTGATCTCAGCCGATTTACTCAGGTAGACGAGATATCTTGCTTTCCCCTCACCTGGCGTGGTTACAGACCGAAAACTAAGCTTCTTTGCCGAAAATGTGGAGCATCTATAGGCTATGGATATGGTGAGCCAGCTGTTTTGTGTAGTTTTGATCCAGCAAGTTCATCCTCAAGTATATCCCAGAAGTATTTAATAAAGATCCAGGCTCTCCAACCTTCAGATGGAACTGAGTAACCTGTAATTTCAGTCTACTATGGAAAGAGAGACGATGGATGTCAGCTTGGAAAACTACACCAGTTGCCTATCTGATGATTGCTTGCTTTCTATATTTAACAGGCTTGAAAGTGAGTTGGACAGGAATGCTTTTGGTTTAACTTGCAGGAATTGGCTGAAGGTTCGAAACATTGGTCGGAAATCATTAACATTCCATTGTTCTTTTAACCCTAAAATAGATAAGGAGCATGCCAAGTGCATCCCAAAGTTTTTGGCTTGCTCACCTAGTCTTAAGAGGATATCCCTTGCTGGGCTCACAGAGCTACCTGACTCTGCTATGAACGCTCTTAGAATGTCTGGATCATCTATGCGATCCCTTTCATTGTATTGCTGTTCTGCTATAACAGATGATGGTCTAGCACAGGTGGCGATTGGATGCCCAAATTTGGTGGTTGTTGAACTTCAAAGCTGCTTTAATATTACAGATGCTGGTTTGGAAAGCCTTTCAAAGGGCTGCCATGCTTTGAAGAGTCTAAACCTTGGTTCTTGCACAGGCATTTCAGACCGAGGGGTCTCTGCAATCTTTAGCAATTGCTCAAACATCTGCACACTGATCATTACTGGTTGCAGGCGTCTGTCTGGTATTGGATTCAGAGGTTGTCCCAGTACACTTCATTATCTTGAAGCTGAATCTTGCATGCTTTCTCCAGATGGTTTGTTGGACGTAGTTAGTGGTGGTGGACTTGAGTACCTAAACTTGCACAAGTTAGGAAGCTCAACTGGGCTGGATGGCTTGGGTGGCCTTGCTTTTGCTAGAAGCCTCCGCACCCTGAACCTCAGGATGTGTCGCTACCTCACAGATGACTCTGTGACGGCAATAGCCAGTGGGTGCCCATTTCTTGAGGAGTGGAACCTTGCTGTCTGCCATGGGGTCCATTTACCTGGTGGGTCTGCGATCAGGTTGCATTGCAACAAGCTGAGAGTTCTGCATGTGAACCGCTGCCGAAACATCTGTGACCAGAGTTTGGTGGCCCTTGGCAATGGTTGTCCCCACCTTGAAGTTCTGCACATAAATAGCTGTGTCAAGATTACCAATAATGGCCTGGCTTTATTTGCCATTTCCAGGCCCCTGGTGAACATAAGAGTGGATGAAGTTATGTCCATTGGTCCTTCCATTGAGAATTTGTTCCGGATGCAATGATAAGAGATTGTAGTTAGATTTAAGTTTGGGCTTACAAGTTCTAGCCCATCTCATTACAGGTGATTGGTTCTTCAGCAATTATGCTGCAGATTGTGATTGCTCTGCTGCATACTTATTTCTTCATTGTAAGATATCATATTGAAGGATGCTGTGGTCTGAACAATATATAGATGCAAATGAGTTGAACTTATGTAAGGTGTACTTTGGTTATTAATGTGCTCTGACTCCAGTTTTCTGGTGAAATCGATTACTTGTGTTTCTGTTTTTGTAATGGAATGGTTCTGCCCTATCAATTAAGTCTGGTACACAGGCTTGATATTTTTAGGTGAGAAATGCAATGTTGATGAGAATGAGAACCTGAAAACTGTCAGGCCTAGCTGAGCAAGCTCTTGTAGCAGAACCTGCAAAAGATGAGTTGTGCTTAGCTGATCCCTAAAAGCCCGTTTGCCATGGCAATTGTATCATCTTTTTGTTCTGTTCCTTGTCAGGAATGACGACCAAAATGGAGTCCTGTTTGTCTGGAAATTCTTTAGTTGCAGTCATTCGGTTCATGCCGCAATTTCTGCACTTCATCAATCTACACAATATCTAAGTCAACTGCTAGAATACTAAAGATGAATATGATGGTCGTGTTCTATTGTTACAGCTACGATTTCAGCACTTTTTCATATGATATTATGGTCGTATGACGGCAGCTGAGTCATGCTGTATCTGTTCTCAAAAGCAATAATCTCCGCTATTTCCCAAAGAAATATCACCATAATCCCAAAGCTAAACAATATATATACACAATTTTTTGACCAAACCTGATATTATTTGTATTTCCTACCAAAGAACTGCAAAAACGCATTGGTTCACATCCAGGGGCAGATCCCGCGTGGGGGCAGGGGGGCTGGAGCCCCCTACCCCCATGTATCGCATGGAACCCTCCCTCCCCCCCCCCCCAACATTTTTGGCCATGGATGAGGTAGAGGAAGAAGAAGAAAAAGAGAGGAAGGAGGAAGCAGAAAGCAGAAGGAGAAATAAGACCCCCCCCCCCAATGCTCAATTCTTGGATCCGCCACTGTTCACATCATTATTTACCAGATATCGGAGCAATAGTCGGATGGCCATACCATATAATTTCGTTGATACTCCCTCCATTCCAAATTGTATAGGTCGTTTTGACAAATCTAGATACATAGTTTGTGCTATGTATCTAAACATAGCGTATATATATCTAGTTGTATAGCAAAATTTATGTATTAAGATTTGTCAAAACGATCTACAATTTGGGACATATAATCATATATTCAATACGGGTACTGAACTCTGAACATCTTTCAACTCTAGCAAGTAGCATCAGTCTGCCAGGAGAAATTATGGACCAGCACCGGCCACCGGAGTTTCTACAGTGCACAGTATGGACTCTTCCCAAACAGAAAGGCACTTTGTACAAGTACAGGTAGCGCTCATATGGTAAACCTTTGGCCTAGAGAGAGAGAGAGAGAGAGAGAGAGAGAGAGAGAGAGATTAAATTGGTAGATCAAAGTCATTATTCACATCATGTTCGCAGGCACTTGAATGCAATGTCTGATCAACACCAAGCTCATACGATCCCCTGAATTGGATCTGAGCCGCTCGGCAAATCCATGCACAGGCGCAACTAACATAAACTGATCAACTAGACAAGCAAAGAAGAACAGAAACAGCAGGGTGACCGTGCATATAGATGCTGCAGCAAAAGGGCTGGAGAGAGGTGACATGCGCTCATGGACTGTGCTCTGTTTTTATTGTAACAGTAAACTTTGGACTGTCGCCTTTGTCAATGGTTGCTTCAATCTCACAACCACCGGACTTGGTATGCGAAGAATAATCGGCGTTCTCCAGTTTCACATATATTTCGTCCCACCGTCGTTGGAAGTAGTTGACGCCACCAATCTCACCGTAAGCCTGCATGCAAGCGCGTATTCGTACATCTTTGTTACATATAAACGATGTCATGCAAACACTTGACTGTTTAATCTAAAAAAACACTTGACTGTATGTGCATGCATGTATTATCATAAAACAACATAATAGTTCCATTCACTACTACAAAATAGGCCTTTCTTCCAGGCCATTTGTCCCGGTTACCTTTGGGCCCGGGACAAAAGGTGGCTTTTATCCCGAGTCCAACGGCTAGCCGGGCCAACGCGGGGGACAGGGGCTTTTTGTCCCGGGTGGAGCCACCAACCCGGACAAAAGGCCCCCCTTTTGTCCCGGTTGGTGGCTCCACCCGGGACAAAAAGGCCCAACCCTTTTATCCCGGGTGGTAACACCAACCGGGACAAAAGGGTGACCCTTTTGTCCCGGTTGGTGTTACCACCCGGGACAAAAGACCCCTTTTGTCCCGGTTGGTGTTACCAACCCGGACAAAAGGCCCCTCCACGTGATAGTTCAAAAGGAAGTTATTCTATACTGAGTCACGTGTACTACTTAGGTGAGTTGGTAAGGAAACCATGCACTAGGCAAGAGGTCTTGGGATCGAATCCCGTGGTGTGCAAAAAAATTTTTAACGGCAGGCACCTTTTGTCCCGGTTCTGCCACCCGGGACAAAAGCCTCGAGGCTTTTGTCCCGGAAGCCTTGTCCCGGTTCCAAAACCGGGACAAAAGGCAGTTTGGAACCGGAACAAAAGGCCTATTTTGTAGTAGTGATTGTTCATCTAAAGCATATTGAAAGTCTCCTAACCCTATTAACTAAATGTTTGTAAAATGCAATAACATACGTACTCTATATTAGTACCAATTTAGCTTTCTTGATAAACCCGAACACACACACACTGTATATTTATAATAATGAACCATGACACATTTTGTATACATAGTGCATCCACCACTCAAGTTGCAATTGTCTTAATTAGACTCACAGTTGCAATCAATTGCAACTGGTTTGTTGCTAGTTGCAACTAACTTGCTCACAGTACTATAGAAACACCATTTGTCCCAGTCTCCAACCCCCCTTAGTTCTGGTTATAGCTTGAATATTGGTCCTTTCTCTAGTAGTGTCGGTTCTAATTTTCAAACCAATTCGCAATAATCTTGGTGTAACCGGTTAGCATCTAGCTGTAATTATTGGTCCACTCTCCCCACGCAGGTTTGTATATTTTGAACAGAAAATGCACCTTGTTGTATTTTAGTCAAGATCGTCATATTGTGCATGTTGTACAGATAGCGGATAACACATTTCAAAATATTTAATTGTCATCAAACAGGCAGGCGAGTAATAAACTTGAACGAAAATGATTAACGACAAAGGTAAGTTTTTTATTTTTTTTTTGCTTTACCTTGTTGCGGTACCAGATACCCCATGGGGTACTCCATCCGAGCAGGTAGTCCTGGTCTTGGCCATCTTTCTTCTTGCCGCGGTACACGACGGCTCCCATTGATCCTGACGGTTCGCCCTGCCTGTGGATGTGATGGAAGGCTCCCCACTGGCCGTTGCCTATCTCGGCAGGGTACCCGAGTTTGCTGTCGTTGATGTAGCCGTACCAGTCGTGGTTGGCGACGTGGTGGAGCGTGTCGCCGGTCGCGTTGTAGACTAAGCACAACGTGGACTGCCCGTTGCCGTACACTTTTTTTAGGACGTCCACATACCTGAGCGCCTTGCTCCTCTTGTCATCCTCGTTCATAAGACGCCAGGCCTGCCGTGCTCGGTCTTCCTGCGTCTTGGGCTTGCCCGCGTACCTCACCAGTTCATTCAGCTTGTAATCGTCCACTACTTCACCAAAGCAGTTCTCCGCCGTCTCCTTTGCTCCCACCCTCTCCGTTTGTTTCGGTTCAAATGATCGGTGGGACGACGACCCACTTTCATCTCTTGGGGAAAAGGATTTCTAAATAAAAAAATATTATCAAAGAATGGTTAAATCAACTAAAGTACATCTGTTATGAAAATGTATACAAGCTATGCTTCTAACCAAAATTAATCTTACTTGCCACATATATATATAGGTTATTTTAGAGGGCATGTACAAAGATAATAAATGTGGCAACTATAAGATGATAATCCTTATGTCCAAATTATTAATCATTTTGACTTTCTGGCTGCACCATATCATGAATATAAAAACTTCAGAGATTCGATATCCAAAACTAGAAAAATGTATAAAAACATGTTTAGTTTTGAGTATGAGGTCTTCCAGAGTAATTTCTTCTATATTTCTATTAAATATTATTCAAGTGACGTGTCAGTCGTCTTGGATATAACACCATAATACAATTACTGTTCACTTGAATTAGTCTTAAGTGGTCAGCATGCTGGCTATTGCTTTTACTCAACAAGATATATAAAACTTCAATAGCAAAGTGTAGTTTTGAAGTTTCTTAGTAGGCATCCAATAAAATTGGAATGATATAAAGTATAGTTTTGAAGTGGCGAAGGCATAGCATCTCACTTGAGGTAAAATTGTGTATTACTCTTTCCATTCATAGATGATAGTCTTATTTGAGATGGGCACAATGATCAAGGCAAAAATGTTGCTTATCAATCCTACTTATCCCCTCATTATTTACCTAGTGGAAAGAAACGATCCCTCCTGCATGTAGCCAGTTTTTATCCACAAGCACACGAAGTCAAAATATTGCATTATTTTCGGAGGTACGAATTTACTGCTACGCAGTTAATGAGGGTTGGGCCCGAGAGGCAACAAGTGGGTGGGCTCAAATAAGACTATCAATCTTGAAATTTTCAGATTTTGAAATAAGGTTATCATCTGTGAATGGAGGTTCGTGTGTGTAATAGTCAGACTTTACATACAAAATGTATGAAGAAGTAGTATGGATGTTAAGTCACAACTGAGTCTACCTGAGTGGTAGTGTATTGTGCTTCCTTGTTTGCACGTACTGGCTGGGACTGACTTGATGCACTTGTTGACTCTTGATCCCACTCTGTTCCTATCCTTGCCTCTGATATGGGTTCAGCGGACGAACGCTCCTTTGGTGCCACGTGTGGTGGCTTTGTATGCCGGCCTTCCGTCTGTAGGTCAATGTAAAAAATGGAAATATGCAAGATTAAGTGCTCCTCCTACGCTTGAAGGCTTACTCCTTCCTGTTCAAATCTCATCTATAGGCCAGTGCATACAAAAGTAAGCTTTCCCGTGTGCGGGGGCGGATCCAGGCTCAAAAACAATTGCAATGGAAATAGGGCTAGCTCTGCGGCCTACCTATATGATTGTTATTATTATTGATTGATGGTTGTATATATATTAGCAAACTAGTGATCATAGCCTCGTTTTCTACTAACTTTTGAACAAGTACGAGCCATTCTCGCTCTGCTCTCACACGCACACATAGGACCATACCACCTTTATACAGTTAATAAGGAAACGCAAATTTTAAGAGTAGGTCATAGTTTTCCATAAGTTATAAACAACAATTAGTGTTTCCATATTGTAAATTAGGCTTCCATATTGGAAAGAAACGATCCCTCCTGCATGTAGCCAGTTTTTATCCACAAGCACGTGAAGTCAAAATATTGCGGTATTTTCCGAGGTGTGAATTTACTCCTGTGCAGTTAATGGGGGTTGACCCCGAGAGGCAACAGGTGAGATTTGAATAAGTGGTGGGAGCAGGGAATAAATACATGGTGAATAAATGTGGAACATATGAATTCACCACTTAATCAAATAAAGAGCATTATTATATATCCTCACTATGTTAGATTTTACAGGATGTAGTTTGCCAGTGAAAAATCAATCTTTAACCATATTTTCCATATAATATTCTAATAATGGTCAGAAGTCTACTTGTTTGTTCATAATTTGGCAAAAGAATTGCCAATTAGGTAGATAAATAAAACAGCCATCTTATCCATATCAGTATTCTCTAAAGTGTGCCCGTATACAGAAAGAAGGTAGCTAAGTATGTAATTAAGTTAAGATAAGAGTAAAAGATAGGGGGCAAAGTGTAACATACCATTCTAAAGTTGCATGTAAAGTATATGTATTAAAATATACCTGTGCATGTATTGTTAGAAAGAACCTTGATAGACTGTCATCATAAGAATATATAGCAGCATTTTGTTGTGCACTTAATTTTGTTTCGGATGAGTTATTTTGTAATTAGAAGAAGTGTAAACATGCATGTATTTTACTAGCTACAAAAAAAAAATATGTACTGACTTGAGTCAGAGCTTACTTGTAACATTTAAGCTACGATATCATTTGTAATAGCAAGAATTCATTAGTCAATTTACCTTTTCTAGTGAAGTCACTGAGTTACTTCTTGACCTGTGGCTCTCATTATTCAGCATGCCAATGATTTCATCTACAGTAGGTCTTTTATGTTCGTCGGCGTCCACACAGAGTTGGGCTATTTTGATGCATCTCTTCTCTTGTGGATTCTCTATAACTTGTGATTTATGCCACTGCAAGATTCAGACTCAAACTAAGGAACTAATAGTGTCATATTTCTCCATGCTCACAATAGACAATCATAAATCCAATAAAACACAGCGCGCACACACACACCAATAGCTAAAATGAGAAGACTTACTAAACAAATTTTCAGTAGTTTAGTAATGTGCGAGCTATTACTGAACATTGTTCAGTAACTTTGTAATTTTACTTCAGTATTTTGAGAGACTTGATCATGTTTATATAAAAAAAGGTATCTACATTCTGATACCAAATAAGTATCATTAGATTCATATATCATGAAATATACTTTCATAATATAGTTTCTTAATGTCATGATTGTTGATTGTTTTCTCTACAAATTTTGTCAAAGATAAAAAAATTAAGTTAGAATGAATTTGGGATAAAGGGAGTATATAATTGGCAATAATAATTTTTTTGCATTTGTGTGCCAAAGAATGTAACACCCTAATTTTTAAATTAGAAGAGTCTAGCTTAGTTCCACAATTTTCTATCTTAAAAAGGAATTATTTTTACACTTTTGAAAACTCACCATAGGCTCTAATTTGATTTGTTGCAGTCATGCTGGTGCATATTTTATTTTTCTATACTTGTGCTCGAGTTTCTAAAGCTCCAAAAAGCTTTTCTAGAATTTTTTGTGCTTTTTTCTATTTTTTACAAAGGATTCTGATTTTCTGGACAAAGAAAAATCCCTTTTTCTTTTACTTTCCCTTTTTACTTTCCTTTTCTCTTCTATTTTCCTTCCTGGCCCGTCGGCCCCCTTTTCTTTTCCACCAGCCCGAACTCCCTTCCCTTCTCCTCCTTTCGGCCCACGCCGGCCCATCCGCCCTCCTCTCACTGCTATAAAATCTAACATTTGTACTGGTCAGCAACTCCCGTTTAGTACCGGGCGGCTGACCGGTACCGCTTGACCGGTACATTTCACGTGAATTTCACGCGTAATATGTGCATGTGCGGTCCGTGGAAATCGAACTCACAACTTCCAGCCTTGCGCGAGCCTTCCTTACCAGCCCACCTATGCATCACTTATGACTGGATGGGAGATGCATTCCTTTTAAAGTAACCCATAGAGAACCATTTAGTACCGGGCCAAGCCACCGGCCGGTACTAAAATGCGATATTTAGTGCCGGCCGGTGGCTTGGCCTGGTACGAAATTGGCTCCGTGGGCTTTGAAAATTGGACCCGGTACTAAAATGGCATCGGGGTAAGTTTAGTACCGAACCAAAGTATGACCGGTACAAACAGCCAGGGACGAATGAGCCATTTTCTAGTAGTGTCTCTTGTCTTTTCTTTTCTTTTCAATTCTCCTTTCCCTCCTCTCACCGACGTCTGTGCCCCGTCATCCCTCACCTCCAACCGAATCTGGCTTGAACACGCCCCCCTCTGTCTGGGCCCACGGGAGTGGGCACCTAGGGGCCAACTCAGCCTCCACGGCCCGCATCGTGCCCCCTTTTCACCTCCGCGTGACTCGGCGCCCCGTCACCCCTGCGCGGCTCGGATCCCTTTCCCCCTGCATGCCCTAGCCAATTTTTGCCCTAGTGTATGCTGCACGCTCACGTGTGCTGCCGCCGTCGCTCGAGCTCTGTTGTGCCGCCGCCGATCCCCTTACTTGCCACCGCATAACCCAAACCGCCGGTCAACCATGGCTCTTTTGCAATTTAGGTCCTGAAGTTTCCCAAAATCAACAAGCCGTCCACCTTTATTCAAAAATATCTCTTTTTAATCCATTTTTATAGTTTTTCTCGCAAACAAGTACTTGCAGCACTATTTTTAGCGTATTTTTACCGTTTTAACTCTGTTTTAAGCGTTCTTGGTACCATTATGATCATTGTAACGCGTAGGACCAGTTTTTAAGCCTTTTATCTTTGTTTTCAGTGATTGGTGTATTGTTTTAATTTGTTTCCATTGTTTTCTTGTATGTACTTGTATTGTTTGGCTTGTTTGTGACGAGAAGACAAGGAGCCGTTCGAGAACTTCCAAGATCAAGACTTTGAAGAGTTTGACCAGCAGCAAGAGACTGAGGAAAACAAGTGTATTCCTTGATCATTTTTGGCTCAAATAACATTTACTTAATCTTGCATGCATTAATATTGATGTGATTATCCTTGTCCTTCATTAGTCGAGTTTTTGTTATAAAAGTCTTTTGGGTAGTTTTGTTAGCCGTTGAACAATGGTTATGGGTGAGTTTACAACATTACTTTTGAGACTTCAATATATATTCATTGGAGTAATATCATGTTTTGGTAACTTGATTAAAATCAACCATGGAGAACCATCCGGGAAAACAGCGCAACCGAAAGGACTATATGGCTCGGGTCTTGACTGATTAATTAGATTTCTCTAGCTTGTTAGTAGCTTACTGAAAGTCACAAGGGGGACTACATTCAAGAGGGGTACTCGGCCTGCCAAATGGGTTTGGTACGCCTACATGGTACGCTCACTTTGGGGGAGGATGCACTCGCCTAGTGGTTAAAACCTCAGCGGGCTACTACTGTTAGGGAGTTTTTGTAAAGGCCTTGTAGTAAATCCCTGCTATACACCTAAGAAAGTGTTTAAGAGGCTAGTTACCTCAGGCACAAAGGGAGATATGACTTGTGGTGAAAGTGTGCAACTTATATAGAGTGAAAATTGATATATCAGCCGTGCTCACGGTCAAGAGCGGCTCGGACCCTCACATTTCTACTTAATGAAAATCACTGCTTTAATTCAATTATTCAAATGTTCCAAGTTATTTTGTTTATTCAAATTTACTACCTCTTTTCATAAATGTGGGTTGGTTCATACATACTTAGTAATTAGCTGCTAATGATTTAATTAAAATGCTTACGGTTTTATTCAGCCATCCTTTATTCCTTGTTATAAGCCTTTCATGTCATTTACTTTCCAAGATACTTGCTAAGTACGACATGTGCTCACCCTTGCTATTACCACAATACTCAGAGCAAGGCCAGTTTGAGGAGTACCCAGAGTATATTCAGGACTTCTAGGCGTACATTCCCCCAGTCAGCTACCTGCGGAGTTGGAGTATCCGCTGCTAGAATAAATGTGAACTGAAGCGCTTATTTATTTATGTTAATGACTTTCGGCTTGGTTTGTAATAAATTTAACTTCAGTACTTTATGGCATTGCTAATGTTATTCACTATTGTCGTCATATCTGTGTAATTTTAATCCTAGCGCATATATAATTTATTGCTCGGTTTATTCTTTCAAAACCGAGTGTGACAAAGAATAACAACTCATAGGTGACCAAAATGTTGAACACAAATAAAAAATGACAAGTTCTATTGTGGACTAAAGTAGACTTGAAAGTGGCAGCCACAAAAATGTGTAGCAGACAATGTTTCTAATGGATGTTTTCAAGACAATTACAATGTAAAATAAAAAAACAATGTAACCCTATATAATGGAAGGTACAAAAGTGGTTACGCAAATAATACTTACGTTTTCAAAATCAGGGTAATCATCATTTCCCCTTAATATTTTTCCGATTATGATGCCCAGACTATATATGTCCGACTTGAATGATATTTCCCCATTTTTCAAATATTCCGGTGCAAGATATCCCCTGTATCACAGAATGATAGTTTTAAGCACCTTCACATAAAGCAATCCAATAGGTTTGATGCCGCAAATATGAACAGATCTAGAGTTCTCAATAGGTTTTTTCGTACAGTGTTCCATAGATATTTCTAGTAATGATTCTTGATTGTTCTCCAAAGCGTCTAGACAAGCCAAAATCTGTTATTTTTGGAACCATCCCATAGTCTAGCAAAATGTTTGCCGGTTTAAGATCCAAATGATTGATGCGTTCTTTGTGAAGATATTGCAAACCATGACAAATTCCTTCGATCAAGTGATAACGTGTCTCCCATTCACGTCCACAAGTTGATTTATCTGTTCAAGTAATATAATTAAGTAAAGTGCTCTTAAGAAATTAATGAAGAAACTGTAATGCAGAGCTTGTTTCAAGATTGATCCAACAAGCTTGTTTTCTGCTCCACAGAAAAAACATGTCAACTGAATTATTTTCCACTACACTGTTTCTCAGTGTGAAGCTGTTCATTAGTTCAGTAATAAAATTACTTCCAAAGGAATGACAATGATTCCTAACGAAAATACTCAAAATTTCAACAAAGATTGTCAAATAAGCTTGCTAACTCGATAGCCACCTGAAAATAGAAGACTTGGCACCGGTTTTAGCAGCATAAAAATATAAACGATAGAGCAACCAGTACATAAAAATGTTGTAGTGATACCTTCGAGATACTGTTGTAGGTTTTTATTAGGTATGTACTCAAAGCACAGGAACCTCTGTTGGACATCTGCTAAAATATCTCTCCCATTGTGATGTACCACTTCTCTTGATATATTAGAGCAATATCCTAAAAACCTCACTATATTTTTGTGTTTAACCCTTATCAAGCAAAAAAGTTCATCCTCGAACTGTTTATCAGAAGTGTCATCTGTTCTCAAAAGTTTCTTCACAGCTACATTCCCATTTCGAAGAACTCCCTATTTAAAAAACACCACCATATATTAGTAGCATTTACATTAGTAGTGAGTTTTCACCGGCTCTATTTCCAAAAGATGATTTTAGCATTGCTACCCACAAAATTAAATTCTACCTTGTAGACAATTCCAAACCCACCACGACCGATCTCTCTATCATTAGAGAAATTATTTGTAATATATTCTAAAAATGTGTATGATAGGGGGATTGCATTTGCATCCTTCTCAATCAAGATACGCTCCAGCTCTTCATGTTCTTGATGACCCATTTCTGCAAAACAAAATGTGTACTGTATAATTTTCTTCCATATATTTTTGTTCGATGAACTAGTGCTGCATGTTATTCCAACAAGCAAGAAAGGTCAGGATTAGCAGAAGACCTGTCGAGTTGATGCTATGTACTTCCACGAAATATCAAATAAACTACTGTTACAATACAGTAGTACTTCCGACTTTCTCTGATTGTTCTCTGATTTTCCTTTACAGAGTACAGTAACGTACAGTTTCATTTTCTTTTACAATTTTAAGGTGGACAAAGGTGTTTCTAGTGTGAATTGGATATTGCCCCAAAGACAGGTTGTGATGCATAACAAACAAAATATTACAATACCAACAACGAATGATGCATAAAAAATGTTACAATAATACCTTTGAAACCACCCCCAAGGATCTATCAAATATCTCCGGTTTCGGTAGTTGGATGGTCTCTGTTATATGATTTTGTAATTCAAGATTGAAATTTGAACTTTTATGATAGTTTAAACTTTAAAGATGTAAAATGAAATTTTCCCAAAGGATTTTGCCTCGAATCGAGGGAGTCGTTTTCTGCACCCTAAAGGTAGGGTACCACACCTTTCACAAACTTTGGGCTGTGAGGAACAAAAACCATGCATGGTTCACCAAAGAGGATCGGTACTGTACCATCACACAGCCTTGCTGGTGTGCAGCAATCGTGGAAGGGAGAAAATAAAAGAAACAAGAGAAAAATAAAAGAAGAGCTGCTGATGGGCCCCATCTATCATAAAGAAAGTAGATGTCTATATTTAAGGGCTGTTGCCGGAGTTTTGAGCTAGTAGGGGACGCCCATACTCAAGAAATAGGGTCCCAAATTTTTGATTGTTGGGCTATGGCTGGAGATGTTCCTAGCTGTACGAATTCGAGTTTGGTTATGTGTAAGTAGGATTACTGCACAAAGAATTCAGGTTTCCTGGAATTTTTTTACTGCAGATTACCAATCGGATAACTAGATGTATTCCGACCTTAGGCATGTATGCACTTTCGATGCAAAGTAACTGCTTTGGACTCGAGCCTTACTTGATTTTCTGGACATCTTTATGGCACTGTAAATTACATGATAAAGTTTGCAATCTTAGACATCTACGTGCTGGAAACGTTTATACTTGTATCACCAAATGCAAAGAGGAAAAATAGTCTTCTATTATCCTTTAGGATCCATCAGCTTATTGACATGCACATATATAGGATCAGCTCACCACATCCATAGCTGCTACGATTTGTCCAGAAATTTATACATATACATGTGTGATCGATTTTTCAAGAAATCAAACATGCACAGATCCATCAGATATTCAAGCATAAAGACACCAGTATGTTCTTAAATAAAAGCAGAACGTAGGGAAGCATTAGCAAAATCGTTAGGTTTCTAACCTGAATGCTGGGAGACGAAGACCTGCACGCAGGCGCCTCGGCTCGGTGCTTCCGTCCAGAGAAGGGAACGATGACTTGCGTAAGTAGTTGAAGCAGCCGCAAGTGGAAGGAGACGACAACCAACCCAGAGTACATCGAGATGGAACCGTACGGAGTATTAAATTACAAGTTTACCCTAAAAAAAGTTTCACTAAACTGGCAGCGGAGGAGTTGACCAAGGCACCCATTGACTATATTTCCATGCTTGTGTTGACGTCATGCTCAATTCATAATTAACCACTAGTAACAACCAGAACGGGATCTAGACGACCATTCTTGTTTCTCAGGATATTTTTTTCATATAAATTCTGCGACCTTATCTGAAATTCTGACGAGTATAGTGAAACTAGGAGATAACAGCCGAAAGTGAAAAACAATCCCAGTTTTTCCCTAAGTCCTCTTTGTGTATGTGAGAAACAATTAGATACAAGCAAAACAAACTCTTCTTCTAAGATTCAAGAACATTTCTTTGCCGGAGCCTAAGGTTCAAAATCTAAAAAGGTGATGTGGCCTTTGTTGGAATCTACAGTAAAACGACCTAACAAAGTTAAACGTTTCGGATCTTCGTGCGTTGGACGACGTAAACAACATCTGAAAAACTAAGCTCAACTCCAAGTTCTTAACTTGGCTGGCCTTCCGAACTAGACTATGATCATGTGAGACTCTGGCTTCGATCGAAGGGGCGTCCAGCGTTATCTGGTCAAGTGTCCCATCCCATGTGACGGTTGTTGGGGGCGAGAATGTGACATTGCAACAAACGGCGACAGCTGTACTCATCAATGCATGTCATTATGACCTTGGACATTGACAGTTGCACGTTAGATAATTTAGGATGTGTTTGGATAAAAAATATTTTAGCGCTACAGTACCTTCAAATGTATGACCAGGCCGGTCCCGAGAATTTGGTGGCCCGGGGCGAAAACGAGAAATGGGGCCCTAATATTACAATTATTTTTTGTTAATTTACATGCTAGACACTCGATCATCTGCAAAGTAGTATCTAGCCTTTTTAGAGTACGTTAGACATGTATATTTGCAAAAAACACTTTTGTACTAGCTATATATAGCAGACAACAAATCATCCATTTTCAAGTGAGAAATTTTGTTCAAATTTGCTCAAATTTCATTCAAATTTTGAGTGGATACTGGTCTGAATTTTCCAAATTTCGTCCAATTCGGTGGGCTCCGAATTTTTTAGAAAAAGAATCCCGCAATAATATATCGGTGTTCATTATTAAACTTGCATATAAAATTGATAGCACAAGCTCGCAATAATATATTGCTGTTCATTATTAAACTTGCACAAGCACTAGATAGTATAGTAGGAGTACTACAATACAGAACTAGTCAACTATCAAGGCCGGCTCATGGTTTTCAAGGGCTCCAGGGCGAGCCAGACTATGGGCCCTTTAGGCCCTCCACAATGTTGTCGTGATTTGAAAAAAAAAAGTCTCAGAAATGAATGAATATGCATCAACCTTTCTAGAGCTACAGTGTGTAGATGAATGGGCATCGAACCTATCAAATATGCTTGGAACCCATATCAAATAAAATAGCATTGCTTTTAGTTTTTCTCTCTTTCAGGACATGAGACAAGTTGTGAGCAGCAGTTTACGAGGAGAGCTAACAAGGACAATGAAATAATTTTTTAATGGAATGGGCACCGACGCAAGTTCTGTCCTGCTCCATATTTTCTTAGCATCGCTTGAAATAAGTATAGTCTTCCACATTGTGTAGAGTAATGCCCCAATCATCTATCTTACTTGAGTGATGCTAAAAAAAGGAGAGAGATGATTGGGGCATTACTCCACACAATGTTCATTTAGAAAATTGAAGAGACATTACTAATATTGATGCTACCCTTAATTAACTACAACATTTGCAATTGAAAACTGTTCCCTAGATACTCAATAAATGCAAATGCATTGAAACTAGAAAAATAACATCTGCTTAAGCATCTGATTGGCTCCATGCCTTTCTGCTATGAGAGTGCTCATTAGCCGTCCTAGGACATTGAGTCTTGTGGCCCTACTGCTGCGCCTCATGTGGTTGGTTGCGGCGGGCATGTATGCGAGGCGCGAGATCAAGGGGAAAGGCGACACGTGCTAGGCTAGGGCTAGCAGACATGGGGGAGAAAAGGGGGCGCATCCAGGCCGGTCTCGGCGCGCAACTGTGGGCCTAGGGCGTTGAGTCCGAGTCGAGCTCAACTTGAGGTGGAGGAAGGAGCTGACAAGCGGGCCCCACCCATCAGTGAAAGAAAGAAAGAAAGAAAGGGAGAGGGGGGTTGCCGACTGGGCTAAAAAAGATAAGGAAGGAAAGGGAGACATCGTCGGGCCGAAACAAAGACGAAAGGGAAAGAGGAAAGATCCAGCAGACGGGGAAGAAAGAAAAGAGGGAAGAGAGTTGGCGGGCTGCCCAAGTTGAAGGTGATGAAAAGAAAACAAAAATGGCGGCGCTGCTAGAGATCAAGCTCCAAAAATGTCGATCAGCAAGCTATGCCTCCTTCACCTCCTCTTATGCATCCACAGTGGATGCCTCCAGCTAGATACTTTGATCCACATTTTGCTGCAATGCAGCTAGGCATCAACACTCAGTTTGAAGGCTTAGCAACTTATATGAAAAATCAGTTGACTTTAGGGTTTCAAAATATACAGAGTAATTTCAAAGTCAGATGAATGCAAGGTTTCAGGCTTTTGGGCAGTAGCTTCATGATAACATGTATCAGCCCATAATTACCAGGTTGCACAATTAGCAAGAACGCTTGCATACTGATATTGCAGCTTTGGACTCTAAATTTGATGACTTGACACCCTCAGAGGACCACCAGTAGCTTATGGAGCGACAACAGAAGTTGCAGCAGGATTTTGAGACATTCGAGACTACCTTCACGGGGCCGCACAAATCATTTCTACTCAGTGTATCAAGATTCAGTGCCTCCTCCTCCATTCTATCCGCATAAGCCTTTATACCCTCCACCACCACCTCCGTCATCGCTGGATGACTAAAGTTTTTGGAAATTGAAGCCAAAGGGGGAGAGAAATCATTGAAGATCATGGAGGAGTGACTTAGGGAGAGCTCAGCAGGCCCCGTGGGCAGCAGGCGTGGCAGCCGGCGCAGCCTCAATGGGCTTGGCAGGTCTGTAGATGGGTTTCGACAGGCTTTTTCTTTTTTTTATTCTATTAACCGGGTAGGTACCTGCATCGATAAAGGGTCCGATTAACTGTGATCCTCGCTCCGAGGCGATTGCAAAAACCACCTCGGTTAATGCTTTTTGTCTGTCTCCGTAAAAATTTCTGTAATAGTGAGAGGAACTCGATAAAGGATTTTACAGCACAAGCAGAAGGACTGATGGTAGCGCGGAAGAGAGAAGGCACATATGGCACACCGTAAAGGTCCGAGTAGATGGTCCAAGTCCTCCTCATTGCCTCTGTGTGCTCCATTGGCTCTATAGAGAATCGGGACGATCTTCAATTCCAAAGTACAAGAAGCCAAAGTGATCTTTCCTGTGCAGAGGCTGAATCCTTCGCTGAATCAAGTTAAAGACACATTCATATTCATTTCTTTCAGACACCAGATCAATTTGATCAACTCATCTATTTGATCCTTCGTCCTGGAAGAACCTTGGCTCACCCACTCGAGTACATACGTGGGGGCTTCACCTTTCGTCTTTGGAAGAGCTGGAGCTGGATTTCCAATATAAAACTAATGTTCCTTCCAATCTGGACTGCAAGATAAGGCAGGCACTCGATGTAGCTACTCTCCATGCCGGACCTTAACTGCAGGCTGGCACCTCCAATGGAATCGATGTGTTCACTGGGAAGGGCGGGGAACCAAGTAGAGAAATGGCGAAAAAGATCGAAATGTGGCTCGATGCAAGGAAAGCCTCACAGAGATGAACAAATACAGATATGTGCAAGATATATAGATTGCGGGTCCAGGTGATGGATTTGGATCCCATAATAATGCAAGAGATCCTGCAGGAAATCACTGGAAGGCAAAGCCAAGCCCCGCTCGACAAAATGATGGAAAGGAACAATTTCTGAATCTACTACGGACGGAACTAATTCTGCCCCTGCAGGTCGCCCGTCGCCACTGAACCAACTCCATGGTTGCATAATGCCTTCCTCTACCAAGTCGAGCAGGTCAGCTTCGGAGCACTTACTTTCCATCCATGCGGACAAATCTTTCGCTGCTTCTTGACCATCACGCTTCCAGTTCTCCCCGCGCTGCTATCCTTGCTCCTCCCCATCCTAAATGTCACAGGCAGCTTTGAACGCATGCGCTCGGGGGCTGGAAGGAGTGAGTAGACAAGAGACGCGCTGGGGGGGATTAGATTTTGGGAAGTGGAGGGAAATCAATGCGAATGGCAGCGACGGAAGAGTAGAGAAAACAGTGAAAGTGTGGAATTACCCAAGGTCACCCTCGTGGTTAAATAATCAATGGGGTGGCAATGTTATAAATTCACGGAAGTTGAAACATTTTTTTACAGTATTCTCTTCATTTCCAAAATAGTCATTCTAGAAGTTTTTTGGAAGGTTGTTTGATTTTAGCCATTTTTTCGAGATGTTACTCCGAAAAAAAGGGCATTCAAATTTCTAACCAAATTACATCTTCACAATAAACACACATTATTTTAAGTATGCCACAATATCTTGGATCTTTTCTCCAAATAATGGAATTCTGATTTAAGGCTCGGGGGCTATACTAGGTATGTGTCATCTGAGATTTGTTTCTCAAATTTGTTTGGAAGAAAGAGGATTAAAGTTCAAGATTCAAGATGGGCCTTCGCCCTGAATGCTTTGATTCAACCTAAGGCTCGGGGCTATTCCATATGGAGTGTGATTTTCCATCGCACCCTATATGTGAAGAATTATTTATGAAAGCTTCAAGACTACTTGAGCAAGAGCACCATGCAGCCTCGGTGCAGCCAAAGAAGTCCCCGAAAGGTTCTACGCAAAGTTCAAGTGACTCGAAAACAGCTTCAGAAGTACTCGAGAGCTTGCACTGTTTGGCTACGAAGAGCTCAGGGGCTTGACAGACCCGAGGCCATGGATACATCATGCGGCACAAATTTGTAAGAAATATGGGATGGGCATGTCCTATACCCACACGTTATGTAAACTATTCATGTAGATTTAGAACTAGTCGGTATATAAGAAAACTATTCGAGTAGTACTCCGTGAGACTCCTAAACTCATATTGATCTAGGATTTCATGTGGCCCTGTCCCCATATGCTATATAAGAGTGAGTAGGGACCGCTCCAAATCATGTACAACCCTCAAGCAATAGGTTCACCAAACAGGACGTTGGGTATTACGCAACTCGTGGCTCGAACCTATCTAAACCTTTTGTTACTTGCACCATCGAGTTCTTGATCACGACGACTCCCTACCTACATTCTACTACCTTAAGGTATCCCTAGGTAGGCTTGCCAGTAAAACACCAACACCATTAGTAGCTTGAGGCCTACATGCATGCAAATATGAAACTAAAAAACTATAATTCTTGAACCAAAAATCCGGATTAAATTTATACTATTATATTTCTTATGATAAGATCTTCAAAACAAGATTCACACTTAACTATGTTTTTAACAACACCAACAAAGTAGTTTACAAAGTGATGAGAATAGATCAACACATGAATAAACTGCAACCAAATTATTCTTAGTCCAATATTTTGTTATGCAAACTAAACAAATTTTAACATAGCGAACAAATTAGTCTGCAAATATGAACAAAATAGCACCACATACCGAACAAGTAAATTCTACATAAAGAACAGATACGATTGCATCATGAACAAAATATTCTTGTTCACGGTATACTAATGATGAGAGTAGTTACACGCAAGTGTAGAAAAAACTCGTCCTAATAAAAACTGTAGCTAACGAGACCTTTAACTATATGATTAGGGGATGATTAGGCACGGTTATTGTAGCATCACTATAGTCAATCATAATGAAACTTTACTCATTAGATTCGTCTAAAAAATTACATCCATTTGTAAAAAAAATTCGCAAATAAACTTCATTTAGTACTCCATGCATACATTGTCTTCTTGTGAAAAAAATTCACGATCTCATCCACTCATCCAAACACAGCCCAAATTCTGCAGATCAACTCAGAAACTGTGCAATAGATATCCAAGATGCGTAATGCATGACAAATGTTCAAATACAGTTTTAACTGTTGCAATAGGCAGCTCCATCCTAAAACATCATTAACCTGCTTACCACAAGCACGAACAGCACGTCGAACTGAGGGCTTCATAACAAAACAACTTTGCCAGTCTCTCGCGCACAAGGACTAACAAAACAATGGTACTCTTTCTCTAGTCAGTATGGCAATCACAGAGAGTAAAGCTACAAAGACAGAATCCTCAGACCGTATATCAGGCTATCAGCTCAGGTGGTTTCGAAAGGCGCGCAGGATGATAAATTACAGAGATGTAATACATGCCATCCAATAAGGAAAACAGACTGGGAAAACTTCTTTTCCAGGTAGGAAATACCACCAAGCACTATCACAGGCGGTAGCAGGTGCCAAAAGATGCTTCTGGCATGGTATCTAAGCAGGCAGCACCAGGAACCCAAATCAGGTGGGTTCCAACCCCATTCTTGCATCTTGTCCCTCCATACCGCAATATCTGTCTATGAATATTCATCCATGTACGCATAGACTAAGGAGCACTCAATCTAAGAGTGATAGGAATGCCCACAACCTTAGAATCTACATCTACTCAGCTTTTTCACAGCATTAACAGAGGGGGTACAGAGTGGACAAGCATTGTGACACATTGTGAAACTGCAACTCCCAGTAAAATCGACAATCATTGTAAAACTGGGGGAGTAGCACACACAGAGGTAGCTAAAGGGACAGTTACAGACTTGCATTTACCAGCTGTGGCATGCTTGCTATCGCTTATGGTACCCTTTTTATAGAGCATCAGTGAGAACAACAAATGCTTCTGACCCAGGGGAGGTTATGGCACCATAACTGATGCTGCATAAGCAATCTGCCCAAGGAGGGCAAATGCAGCATCACGTTGGAACTGTAACATTCCTGGTTACTCTATTGTGAGGGTTTCCAGTCATACTGCATGTTATTGAAGCTGTTTGCTGACCTAAGTCCACCCAATAGCTGGTTTCCTATGTCATGCTGCTGATGATGCTGTTGCTGCTGATGTAGTTGACCCAATTGTGATAGATCATGTGCACTGTGATTCATTCCCATCCTTGCACCCATGGCCATTGGGTTGTTCGTCATTGCTGTTCTCATCCCATGACCGAAACCGCTCATGTCCCCAAACCCCATTCCTCCCATTCCTGAGTTATTTGTGACAGCATTGCCAAAGCAATTAACCCCGTTAACACCAGGGGTTAGTCCATTTGGTCTCTTCATATCATTCCCTGGCTGACCAACTCCGTTCATCTGTGATGACATCAAATCTTGCAAGATTTTCTGAACTGAGCTTTGGGACTCACTTGGCTCAGCCTCCTGAGATCGACTAGCAGGTGGCTGCATCGGAGGTATGCTTGACGATGTAGTCGGGGAGCTTAGTTGGTTTGTATTTTGAGGAGCAGGCATCATGTTGTTGGATGTTGTAGGTACTGGGGAAGGGAAAGAGGTAGATGGATTTGACTGCAGTGAGCTTGTTGAGTTCACCTTGGGAATCGTTGCATTTCCTCCACCGTTGTATGGAACACCATTTGTGCTGCTCATCGGATGATCTTGTCTAGAATTCATTGAACTTTGCAAGAGCCCAGCAACAGAAGGTGAAGGTGCAGATGTAGAGGGTGCACAACTGAGAGAATTATTTGATGTCACGTCACCATTGGCAGATGCCGAAGGCTGCACACCAGTCATAGGAGCAGAATTTTGACCACTCTGATTTGAACTCTGGGGAATAGCCTGCTGGTCCTCAGGCTGTTGCTGCTGTGGTTGAAGAGGGTTGACCCCTGAAGCAGTCCTCCGGGGAAAGTTATGCAAGCTATCTGAACAAACAATAACAGTGGATGTTAAAATAGGCAGGAAAGAATAGCATGCAACATTTCAAATAACTAGATATTATAACGCTGCTGCTTCGTTACTTGGGAGGGGGTTCGGAGCTATGTTACTCGGATACTGGTACGGGTATCGGATGGGTATCGGATACGATACGTATCGGATACGCGGATACGCACTTCCTCAAAAAACACTGATACAGGGATATGTCTAGAATAATTTAATATTAATAATTTTTATATAAAATATCACACTCATGAGTCATGAGAGTAGCATTTACATCAAACTAGTAGTATTGCAGTAGCTAGAGTCCTACTCAACCGGAGAGAAAACCACCTGTCCCCACATCACGTGAAGCAGGCTGCCACACTGAAGTGAAATAAAAAAAAAAGTAACCTTATCTCTGTGCTCCCTCTCTGCTTTTCTGCTCTCTCTGCTCTCCTCCTCTCTATCCCTCTGTCGCCCAGCTCCCGCTGCCGGCAACCACCTCTGGCTCGTGCGATGCGCCACGCCTCCAGCTGCTCTCCATCCGCACCCCGCCGCCAAGGAGGCCCACCCAACTGCCCGCCTCCGGCTCATGCGTCGTCGTCCCGCCTCTGGCCCCTACCCCCACGCCATGCCCTATCTCCAACGCACCCTCCGGCCGCATCCCGCCGCCGTCGAGGCTGCCCAGCCGCTCGCCTCCGGCTCGCGCGCGGCCGCACCGCCTCCTCTCACTCTCTCGTCTCTCCCTCCCCATGGTTTCCCTCTCAAATACATGTCCCATACGTATTGGATAGACGTATCTAAACCAATGCGTATCCATATTTTTGGTTGGGATACGGCTGAAAACGTATTTGAGTATCCAAGGTGTATCCGTATCCGATACGTATCGGATACGGATACTCCACTCCCCAAACGTATCCATGTAACATAGGTTCAGAGTGCCAAGCTTTACGAAAGACTTTATCTGATCTTAAGCCCAAATTTTTAAGGTGGGAAACTGGGTGTTTGAAATCCCAGGCCACAACCACTCTGTGTCTTGAGGCTTACAATGAAGTATGCTTACAGATACAATTGTGATACGTTCAGAATTTGAAATTTCCAGCCAGGGTGTGAAGCTGCCTAGATCCAAGCTACAATAGTGAGGACAGCACCAGCGTTTTGGAGTGTGTGGGTGATATTACCAGTGAAACCTGCCAGTTCCAAGGTGATACCAACGACGGACGGAATGCAGCACGTTTGTTTCAAACATTTATAAGCTAACACAGTAAAATATGAAAATTGAAGAGAAGGGGCATATGAACAAAGGGGCCCTCACTCAGTTGATAGTAGGTCTGGGCATGCACACCACACAGGTTCTTTACATCATAAGCTGCCTAGTTCCTGGTTCTGGGAGGGGTCAGGAATGTTCGAAATCATAGATCTCGATGCGATAGATCATGGAATCACACTACTGTGCTATCGGATTGATCACATGTACTCTTATTTTTACTAAATTGCCTAGTGTATGTAGGGCACGGTCATAAATTCAGCATGCAAAGATGACAGATTATGGTGGATGCTAACACATGTCATATTGTTTAACAAACATTGCCTGAGGTTAAATTATTAAATCCGTTGCTACAATATGGCTTGATTAGGAGAATCTTATGGCAGTTTTAGCAGACAGGCACACGAAGCTAGATTGTCAGAACAAAAACCTTCCAAGAAATGCAACGACAAACCAAACAGGGACCTTACTCTGGTTGTACTTTCCTAATAGAAGCAAAGCAATGAGGCTGTCAAATAGGGCCTAAAAGAATTTAATGAAAGTATTGTGAAAGTGTAGGATGACATGACCCCACAAAAAAAGATTAAAATACCATACCAATGGGTCCACATCCAGTATTCCTGCTGTGATCGATCAAATCTTTCATACAGTTTACAACCTCAGCAATCTGGAAGAATAAGTATTCGGATTATAAGAATACAATAATCAGCATGGGATAATGAGCTTCAATAAGATCGGATAAGTTTATAGCCTTCAAAATACTCCCTGTCACAAATTATATGTTGTTTTGGCTTTCTAGGTACATAGTTTTTTTCTATGCGCCAAGATATACGCTATATCTAGATACATGGTAAAAATTATGTATCTAGAAAAGCCAAAACGACCAATAATTTGGAATGGAGGGAGTAATAATAATAACAACAACAACAACAACAACAAATGCAATGAGATTCTACAATGTAAGATTAGAGATTACCTGAAGGCAGCGAACATATCGTTTAGTGTATCCTAAATCATTTACCAAAGGCACCTCCAGGGCTTTAGCCAACTGACGGGCACACGTAACAAACCTAAAATATAAAATGACGTTAAAATATAATTTGTATGAACTTCAAAAGTATGAAAAAGTTGATGAGATAGTGAAGCGTTAGTTAGCAACATGAATATGGATGTAATTATGACCTAAGCTAAGAATCATTATACCTCAACCGTGATAAGTTCTTTTAGGTAACAGATGTTATGAACATTGAAGCAGAAGATAATGTGCCCAAAATTAGATCATAAACTATTTAAAGCAGTGTATCTGCACATATAAGCAAAATATTGTCCAAATATGTTTTAGCAACTCCTTTTCATGTTAACTGGCAGCAACTGGCATGCAGTGCTAGATAATATAGAAATATTATTTGCCAACACAAGGCCACATGCATAAGAGCATCTGCATCAGTTTAACACCATTATAATATCTAGTATTCTCCATGCAGCCCCAACCTCATATTCAATTAAAATGCTATCATTATCATCGCAAAACTAGTCCCTTTGCTCCACTCTTCTAGAAACACCTTGATATTCAACCAGAATCCCATTACTCAATTTGCTACTTCCCAGAATCAAATGACCAATGTATTAATTTAGTTCGGATCCATTACATTTACAGCCCAGCAAAATACCACAAATCAACAATGAAAATCATGCCAGGAATGCAAGATGCTTCAAAATGGGGCACATAATCAGTGATTCAGAGTAGCATTTTCCATTTTTCTATGGAACAAAAGCACAACCGTTGAATTAATAAGTTACTACTCTTCACCAAACAGCATAAGCTTTTAGGTGAGTTGGTAAGTCATAAATAATTGCATTACATAAAGTTCCTTTTGGCCTCGATCAACTATGTTATTCTTCTGAGATTAAAGTTGGTGACTTGGAGTCTGCTCACAATTTCAGCACCATATTAAATCTTAAATCTCACTGTATTAGTCCATTTTGCTAGGTGTCAAGCTCCATACACCATTTATGTTGTCAAATAGAATGTTCTCATTTAAATCCAGTGGCTACTTCTGCACATTTCCTTTCATTCAAGTAAATACTTGTATATTCAATGTTCACTCCATTCAACAGACTAAAAATGAAGGCATATTGTAATTACTTTCTAGTGTGCGTTAAAGCGGTACCAGCTTAACCAGACATTGACAGTCGTAAGCATTGTTAATTAGGCACATATGGTGAGCCTATTGACCTTGAATCGTGTTAAGGGTGTCTTATCCTATATGAAGCACAAGGTGATATTACCCGATAATGCAGGGTAAGACTATTTGGAACACTTACAGTATAATTGATGTCCAATTGTAAGCTCATCAGTTGCACACTGACAACTAACAAACTTCATGTACGGTGACTACTCATATGCAGTCACAAAAATACTCCAACCGCAGCTGCAGTCACTTAGACCTCTTCTAGGACAAATCCATTTCACATATCTGAGAATTGTGCTAGACTGTTGAGAGCCACCTAGGTAAAGTTTCCACACGACGCATAGTTACCCTCTGTATCACTACAGCCACTTGATAAGGACCATAATCTACAACCAATTCATATGTGACACATAGGCATTTGCTAAAATCTGGTATCTTGTTGATAATTAAGGTTTCCAAATGGAAATATCATATCTTGTAATACTTCAAGATGAAAACCACAATGATTCCTTATGTTTGCGGATAGTTTGTGACTTTGTGGGTGACAGCACAAGGATAGCCAACACCCACCAAAATGATCAATGGACTCGGTAGCCCATTTGGTTTGTCTCCACATGTGCAAGTTGATGGTTTGAACTCACTGGAACCTGTATCACTAATCTATCCTAGAATCAAGCTGAAGTAAACTTGAATCATGTGTTGTTGTACGCTAATGCATCAAGATTCAAGAACTGCACACATATAAGAAGTCAACAAGTGGGTCCACCTTTAAAATGACTTCTGTACCAAGGCAGATAGCAAGTTTCAAAACAAAACAAAGATATGCATGTTGGGAAGGGTGGACAGCCATTAGCCATTTGATGATAGCAAAGATCTGAAAATGAAATAGAAGAATGTAGCACATCAAGGGCCTATGTCCTTACGAGTTGCAATTATTCTGCATTTCCTGAGCCGACACACTCGTTGAATTTTGGGCTGCAGCCTGGTACTTCTGTACAACCGCGCCAAGATTACTAACCTGCATATACACATCAAGGATGCCGAGGTATATGAAAATTCTTGTCACAAGATTCAAAATTGCAAATATGGTTTATGACCTGTTAACTGAGCTGTCTATTTTTACTGGAAACGCCTCATACCTGTGGTATTATAGATCTCCGTGGAATAAGTTCCTCATGACGCCTAGCACAGAACTCCCAAGATGCAATCTTGAAAAGAAAAATAAGAGAGCAAAGATTTGTGTTTTAGCCCAAAAGGTATCAAAGAATAATGTAAAATGAACAATTGGAAAATTAAATCACATTACCTTGAGGTCTGGATTAAAGACTATCCTTAGATGCCCCTCACGAACCACACGCAATTGCTCAAAGACACTTTCCTGTATTGCTTTCGTGTAGTCCAAAATAATCTGACCAGATGGATTCTGGGACTCACGTGGCATGTCGATGTACAAAAGTTCCTCCAATGTACCACTGGCATACTTTATTTGACATAATCGTGGTAGTACCTCAACTGTTGTTTCTATAAAAAGTAACACAAGATCAAATGAAAGCATGAGAAAGAGAATAAAGGATTGATTTATATATTTATATTATATATATAAAAAAAGAGTGCCTGAACCTTGAACTTATTTCTTTCGGGTTTCATCTCTAGCCTACCCCAACTTGCTTGGGAAAAAAAGCTATGTTGTTGTTGTTGTTGTTGTTGTATAAAAAAAAGAAAATGATGCTTACCGAAACCACGGCCAGGTTTCCGATTGCAAATCTCACAGTGCCAGACATCCTGCAAGAGAAGAGCCATATGACAAATCCAATTTCACAAGCAAAACATATTAGATGCTAGACCATTCTCAAATTTCGTAGTCAAGGTTCAATTTTTAAAGAAAATAAAGTCCCGAGTTTCCATAGCAGACATGCACTATACCTGAGGGAAAACTCCAGTCGTTTGACGACCACTTCCATACAGCGAGACACACCACCTTTTTTTAGCATTTGGAGCAAAATACTCATTGACAAAGTTTCTCCAGTACTCAATATTGTTATCCTGCATCAGAGGAACAAGTTGATATACCATGTTGTAAGCACCTGGCCTTAATTTGGAGCTCTGAATTACTCATTCCAACAAGCAACACTAAAAAACTTACTTGTGGTCTGTTCTGTTGATGATACATGTAATGAGTCAATCTCTTTGCACAGGTTCCTGGCTCGTAAGGAGGTGATTTTCCTGGAGTTCTCATGTTTAGACTTTGTTGTCGAAGTAACTGCTGCTGTTGTTGTTGCTGCTGCTGCTGCTGTTGCTGCAAATGATTTCTCTGTAAAGGCAAGTTTTTTAGAATCTGTTGTTGCTGTTGCTGCTGCTGCTGTTGCATATGCAGGAGCCGTTGTTGTTGCAAGAGGCTAAGTTGAGCAGCCGCAGCAGCTTGAGGGTTTGCCATTGTGTTTGGTCCACCCATTGATACAAGATCTGGACAATTTCGAATCTGCTTTGTCAGCTGCAACAAATGCTGTTGTTGCTGCTGCTGCTGCTGCTGTTGCTGCTGCTGCAAGAAAGCTGATGAGTCTGAACTCTGTTGCTCCATCTTGACCGAACTCAAACTCCTCATCATCTGGGCCTGCAACTGCTGCGGCTCAAGTTTCACACCACCAGCACTTCGCATCATCTGGGCTGGACCATTCTGGTCAGCTTGCCCCATCTGCTGTTCTGCTTTGATGCCAACCATGCTTCCTCCAATCTCCAACTTCACTGTAGCCTGTGGCTGCTGGAGCTGCTGCGAAGATTGCGGTGGCAGCTGCTGCTGGTTGTAAGACATTGGCAGTTGCTGCTGCTGCTGCATATCCTGCACAGTATCCATCTGCTGCTGATGTGAAGTCGACTGCAGGTTCTCTGAACCCATCTGATTGCCCAGACTAACTTGTGAGGAGGACGCGAACGACAGAGGATCCGACCCTCCCGCACCAATGGAATCACCACCACCATCCATCCCCCCTCTCTGCTGGAGAGTGTTCATCGGCATCCCACCACCTTGCATCATCGATCCTGGACCATGCATATGGCC
This sequence comes from Panicum virgatum, assembly GCF_016808335.1. NCBI lineage: Eukaryota > Viridiplantae > Streptophyta > Magnoliopsida > Poales > Poaceae > Panicum > Panicum virgatum. Next base: position 10,972,706 of record NC_053143.1, on the reverse strand, counting down.
CCCATTCCCAAACGACTGCCGGTTGAGCAAGGAGGACATGCTCGAGGCACCCCCAAGCAGCCCATTGCCGCCAAACTGCGTGCGCTGCGAGACCAGGGACGAGAAGGGCGACTGAGCAGAAAGCATGCCCCCGCCGCCTCCGCCCATCCCCAGCTGGCCGCCGCCGCCACTGAGCAAGCTGGAGCTCGTCCGGAGCAGCGACGCTGCCGCGCCGCCCACCGGCTGCCCGGGCCCCATCGGGTTGGGCGGGCCCGACGGCATCATCCTGAGGACACACCTCCTCCTCCACCCCGCACCACCAACCGCTGCCGAGATCGCGGGCGGCCTTTGCTCAGCAACTCACCTCGCCATCGCCTCAGCCCCCCGGCACGCCGGCGAGATCCGCGGGAATCGAGCGGGAACCGCCGAGCGACAACCCCCCTGTGAACAACCGGAGACACACAACGAGTCAGCGACGCGAGTGTGGGATCTGCGCCATTAGCCCCCCGCGCGAATCTGCAAGAGAACCGCCACGCAAACCACGCAACACAACAGGCAGCGAGCACGAAACAGCGGAGCAAGGCGGCGAAAGCGAACTTGTCCTCCTCAAATCCACCCACCCGCGACCAAGCAAGAGCGCGAGCACCAAATCCTTCCCCCGAGAAGGCGAGAACTCCCACCCCGGCGGGCACGAGAAAATCGACCAAATTACAGCCAGCGCGAGCCCACGAACTCCCCCCGCGGCCGCAAAATTAGCACGCGACCGAGCGGAATTAAGCGGCAGCCATCCCGACGAGACGCCCCGCAGCAACTCCACAGACACACACACACACACACACACTTACCTCCGCGGCGCGGAGCTCGTGTCCCCCCCCCCCCCCCCCCCCCCGTAGCGCCGGAGCTCGAATCCGGGCGATCCGCTGCTCGCCCCGCGCGCCAATCGCGGCCGGGCCCCCCGCACTGGCCCGAGAAAGCGGCGGCGGCGAGCTCCCTTCGCGAGCAAGCGGGCGCCGAGCTCCGGCTAGGGTTTATCCACGCCGCCGCCGGGGCGCGCGAGCCGGGCCTCGGCGTCGCAGCAACAGGGTTGGGGAGGACACCACACCACGCGCCCGCGACGGCCGCGGCCAAAAAAATCCGTTGGCCCGGTTTGTTATCCGGCTGGCGGATGGGATTGGGTCTCGGCCCGGTGGGGGCTTCTCCCCGCTGTGCTGCTGCGCTGTGGGGAAGAAGGCGGAGTAGAGAGAGAGAGAGAGGAGAGAGAAAGCGAAGGAGAGAGAGAGAGATGAGGGAAGGGGGGAGAAAACGCTGCGACTTTGTCCTTGCGGACGTCAGAATTCCATTGGATTTGATTAAGAGCGGCGGCCCGCCCACCCGCCGTAGCCCCGCCCCCGGTTACTGACGCGTGGGGCCGGGGGAGCGGGGCCCGCGTGGAGGCGAGAGGGGGCGCGGTGGGGGGAGGGAGGGGTCGGATCACGGTGCCGCTGGATTTTTTTTGTTTTGGTTCCGCGGCGGTTAGTTTATTCATTATTGTATTCTGGTGTGTGCCGGGGGATGCGAAAAGAAGTCAGAAAGGAAGGGAGGGGGCCGTGGCCAACGCTAGGAAGAGGAGAGAGGCTGCTTCTTCCGGGACAAGGGCACAACGGCCGCCGGATCTCCTGCTTGTTTTCCAGCATCCAGGCACTTTCAAGTAGAGATGGCTAAATAGGCGGCACGGCACGGCCCGGTCCAGACACGCTTAGTCACGGCACGACTAGACACGGCACGTTTGGGCACGAAAAGACTTTCGTGCCATGCTGTGCCGCCCAGCGTGCACTTGAGGCCCAGGCACGGTACTAAACCCTTTCGGGCCGTGCCGTGCCATGCCACCCGCTGTGCTCGTGCCGCCCAAGTGCCCAGGCACGAGTCACGAGGCTCGTCCTCGTCCCACACCTTGGAGCTGCAGGGCCGTCCCCGCTTCTCGCAGGCGTGGCTGACAGAGTCCGGCGCGGCACCGTCAGCTGCACCACCAGCGCCAGTATCAGCACCGGCACCAGCACCGGCATCTACACCAGCATCAGCACCCGCACCGGCACCACCAACGAGAGGGGAGGGGGCATGATTACTTCCACATTACCACGCCGACCAAAAAGCTCCTCCCGTTCCTCCTCCATACCGTCCTCGTCGTCCCCCTCCAGGCCCATCATCCGCAACTCATCGTTGATGGTGTGGCCCTCGTCGTCGTCCATGGCCTGGAGGGCAGGTCAGGCCTTCGGCACGTCATGGCTTCGCGTCGGCCGGCAAAACCGAGGGAACCGAGCTGCCGGTTAGGGTCCAAAGACCCCAGATCCAGCCCCCCAGGTACCCCAACGGCTTTGCATCGGCCGAGCAACTGCGCAGAGAGGTCAAAAAGATCAGAACAGGAGAAAGAAATAAAAAAACTGAAAAAAACACGTTAGGGTTTAGGGACTTACCAGATCCGGAGCACCAAGGACGCCGGCGAGATCGAGGATGGCCGGATCTACGAGATTTATAGAGGGATGACCGGGTTTGGGGACGGATTTGAGTTGAGGAAGCGAGTCGACCGGTGAAGATGCAAAAGTAGGGAGGAAAACAAAGAGAAGAGGGTAGAGTGGACGGCCAACGGCGGCGAGCCGGCGATTGGAGTTGGAGAAGACGGTCAGATCGAGACGAAGACGGGAGGGGAGCGGAGCTGTAGAGGGGTCGAGGCTCGATCTAGGGTTAGGGTTATGCGAGGGGAGCGGAGAGGGGTCGGGGGCGGGGCGAGCGAATGGAGGCCGGGGGGTGGCCGGGGGCAGCGGCCGGCGCCCCTTATATACCCGCTCCGCTGGGCAGGGCCGGCAGCAGGCCTCCAACGGCTCTTTTGCTGGCCTGGCCTGGGAGCGGGCCGTGGGCCGGGCCTGGGCCACCGTGCTGCCCATCGGGCCGATCGGGCCGGCTTTTTTCGGGCCGTGCTTGGATGTGTCCATGGGCCGGGATTGAGGCCCAGGCACGGCCCGTCTATCGTGCTCGTGCCGGCCCGAGCCCAATAATATTCGGGCCCGTGCCGTGCTCGGGTCGGGCTAATATGGGCCGGGCTTCGGGCCCCCATGGGTATCGGGCCAAATGGCCATCTATACTTTCAAGGGGGGTTTTGTGGCTTGTTTCTCTCAAGTTTTTTCGACTCGATGTGGGTTTTGACAAACTTGGAAAGAAAATTCTTTTGCCTGTAAAGAGCGAGTTGGTAGAGCCTTGAGGTTTAGACATCACCGAGTATGTATATTTTAGGTTATATATATATATATATTAGTGTTTAACCGTGACGGCGAGCAAAAGATAGCGAGGAAAGGTACTCGGCGCGGAAGGGGGTGATAAGATGGCTAAGATGTGTAGCGAATGAGCGGGCAGGCGTAGCGCGACGATAAGCTAGCTACGGATCCAGCTGTTTACAAGCTTGTGGTTAGGCGTGGGATTGGTGTTGGTGGAGGTGTGCGCGCACGCAGCAAGGATGCGTCGCGACAATATAAAGGCGTGTAAGAGGAAGAAGCGGTTGTAAACTCTGGGGTAGTAGAGCTGTGTTGATTGGTGGATTCGACTAACTAGATCCAAAAAGGTTTCTTTTTTTGTGGGTAGATCCAAAAAGGTTTCTAGAGAAGACCTTTTGCAACGGGAAAGGTGCTTTATTGATTACATAGAAATTAAGTTTATTTATATCATGAGCAGCAAATTAAGAAGAAAAATACACACGGACACGTGAAAAAAAGTGTCGACACTACTACATGCCGAGCAAACTGTGCCAGTTTATGAACAAAATAGAGTTACACTCCCTTCTCACATGACACATGAAAAAAAAATCTAGAAGACATCGTGCCATAGCCAAAGTTTTCCTTTTTTTTCTCTCGCTATTGTAGAGAAGTTTTACACCTGTGTTCGTTGGTAATTTGTTTTGTCTGCATCTTGTTGTGTTTCTATCTTTTGTTATGTGTGATCTTCTATTTGAAGGTCTTAATGTCATAACGATACATGTAACTAGTGTTTATATATTTTCCATCTCTTAGCACAAAGAGTGTGCCATTATATATTTATATATGCCTTGCAAAGAGCATTGATATTAATTTGAGCTTTTTCGTCTCGATAAAACGAAGTAGGCGACAGAACATGAAAAAACAATAAAAATGTGCATGCATGTCCCTGTATGTAACATTAGCTCTTTAGTTCTAAATTTTGCATATAAAACATAAAGTTAATTAGTTGAAGCGTAAGAGTCTCTTATAGTCTTATAGGACCCCTTTGAACCGACTCTCTTACTCCGCGCCCAGGATCTACTAGTATATATGTATGTTACCACGAGGCAACCCAACATGTTGCACGACAACCTCACTCTCCCCATCATCAATTTTAATAAGGAAACGTCCTAATCACACCTTCGAACTATCGTACAAGTTCAATTTTTAACTTTCTACAAAACCGGATAACATAGGTCATCCAACTGTTAAAACCGGACAAATTTAGCTCTTCGGTGGTTTTCAAGGTGGTTTGTATTTAAAAAATTAAAGAAATTCTAATTAGATCTAAAAAATCAAAATTAATTCATTTTTTAATTAGAAAAAATTGAAACTAGTTCCAAAGTTTTTCTAAAAATGAACATATATATTATTGCTCTATTTGAATCTTGGTTATTCAAAAATAATAGGGATAACTTCATACAACTACATATTATGAAAATAAAAATATTGGATCCGAATAACTAAAAAGTATCGTGCTAGGGTTTAGAGTTTAGGGGCGGGTGGATAAAAATGTATTATGTGAAACAAATATAGGAGACATTGTGCCATAGCCAAATTTACATGTTTAGAAAACTTTTGATACCTATTTCGTATTTTTCTGATTTAAAATGAATTACTTATAAATTTTTTAGCTTAAAATTGAACATTTTTAATTCTCACAAGATGGAAAACCACCTAAAGGGTTAAATTTGGCCGGTTCCAACAGTTGGATGGCCTTTATTATCTGATTTCATAGTTGAATGTTGAAGATCAAACTTTTACTATAGTTAAGAGCGTAGACCGGACTTTTTCCTCGCAATTTTGGCCTGACACGGGCGAACGAACAATGCGAAGCTAGCAGCACGCGCGGGCATGGATTTTGCCAAAAGCAACGAGAGCACGCATGGAATGGATGGTTGCCCAGCGATGAACAGGGCGCCAAGCACCTGGCAAGCATAGCATAGCATAGCAGCAAGACGCCTGCAGCAGCCAGCAGGGGATCCGGGGATCGGGATAGACCGGGCCTCGAGCGTGGATGGCAACAAACGGATGGAGGGATTGCAACTGCAACGGAGGAGACGAGCACAAGATGAAGAAGAGAGGTGACATGACGCGCAGTTGGCCGCAGGTCATATCCAATCCAATGGGGCTTTTACTTATGTACCATTGTAAATGTTGTATATTACTTGTGTACCATCAAAAATTTTTAAAGTTCTTCAGTGCCATTGAATGAATTTTTTCCCCCTACATACCACTGCCGTCCACTTCCGTTGATTCTTGCCGTTTGCACATCCTGACATGTGGGCCTCTTGCCTGAGCACGGAGATGCGGACGCTGTTCTTCCTGCCGGAGCCCAAGCCTTCTCTGATCACCGGCGTGATCCGCGGCGCGGCGCTCCGGGTGGGCTCCACCGCCGCTCGCAGCAGCTCCGCCGGCCGCACGGGGGAGGTTCGCCGCTCGCAGCAGCTCCTTTTTTGCGCCACGCCATGAAGGTAGTAGGGGCGTGCGTGCCATGGGGAGCAGCAGGGGAGGGAGGGAGGGGGCGGAGGGCTGGCGGCGGCTGGCCATCTCCGCCCCGCGCGCCGCCGCCCACCTCCAAGCCGCGTGCCACCGTCCTCCGCACCTCCTCCGCGCCGCGTCCGAGGCGGCAGAGTAGCCAGCGCCGGCGTCGGCGCGGAGGAGTAAGGGCGCGGCCGGCGGAGCTCCGAGCGCCCCTCCGCGTGGCAAGGAGGCGCCGCCGGAGACCGTGCACGCCGCCCCGTGCAGGCCCCCGTAGCTTCGCAGGTGCTAGGTGCCGCCGCCGCGCGCGGCCCCGCATCCTCACGGGCGCTGCTCCGCGCGCCCGTCGTGACCTGCGTGCTCGCCGTGGCCTGAGCACCCACCATGCCCCGTGAGGATGGAGGCGGGGGTCCCGAGCTCAATGTCGCGTAGGCCCGCCCGCGCGCTGCCTGCACGCGTGCCCGCCGTCGCCGCCGCAAGGGAGGGATGAGGGGCGCCAGCGAGGAAGGGGAAGGGAGGCGTGGCGAGAGCGGGGAGGGAGGAGGATGGCCGTCCAAGGTCCCGCCACGGGGAGATGGCCGCCGCGCGCCGTGCCTCCGACCGCGTCCGAGGGGGCCTCGCCGGAGGAAGCTGCAGCCGCGGGCCGTTCCGGGCCCTGGGTTCGGCCGCCGCGCGCCGCTCTTGGCCCCGGCCACCACGCCGCTCCTCGCCGGCCCCGGCGAGGGAGGGGCGGAGGGCCAGCGTCACCAGCTCCGCCGGTAGCGTGGAGAGAGAAGGGGGAGTAGAAAGGAATTCACGGACCAGGCCCACATGTTAGGATGGGCAAACGGCAAGAATCAACGGAAGCGGACGGTAGTGGTACGTAGGGAAAGAATTTTTCATTCGATGGCACTGAAGAACTTTAGAAATTTTCGATGGTACACAGGTAATATGTAATATTTACAATGGTACAAAGGTAAATAGGGCCGCTGCGCCGCACTGCGTGGCCTGTCTGCGCTTCTGGACTGGAGCTGCGCCGCCGGATCCGGATGGGAGCACTATGTTATATAAAATAATCTCCACGTCGGCTGATCGACGAAGTGGGCCCGGGGCAGGGGGGCAGGGCATGTGTGTCCGCGTGTGCTCTTGCTCTGGCACTGCTGGGACTGGCTGGGAGTCACACGCACACCCGCTCGCACGCCCGTTGCCTAATAACGGAATTTAGTACACCTTCGTGGGGTTCGGCTTCAGTACTCTTGCTTGGTTTTGGTTGGGGTTGGGGTTGGATTTTCATGCCTGCTTGTTTATTTCCTTTGTGGGATGAGCAGCGCAAATTTGTATATCAATTTAGTTCCAAGGAAAGGGAAATAATTTTTATTGATCCGTCCCAAGTCCATGTTAAGAACATCTCCAATAGCTCTTGTATCTTGGCCGAGTTAGCTAAAAAAAGAAAAAAAAACAAAAAAACTATCATCCAGCAGAAACTATATCTACCTCGTTTTCTATTCAGGGGGTGCCGCTGAGCATCTTTGCCTAGCGCTGAACGCTAGCCATCCCTTTTTAGATTTTGGAGGAGCTGTTGGTTGTTGGATTTTATCCCTTTTTCGCTAGCTATTTCGTTTTACGTAATAGCTATATCAGGATTTTAGCTATTCATAGATATAAGTCGGAGATGCTCTAAGGGAAACTATTCTATATTCCTATTGCTTTGACTTATTAGAGTGAGAATGAAATCTATTCATGTTCTAGGACAGATGTAGTACGAAGGCACTGTGTTTTTAGCTTCTAGGTATACTTTTGGACCATTGCTTTTAGGATCTTCAAAATTAAAATAACCTTAAACAACCGGAAGTCAGAAGCATCATGCCATGAGCTTTCTGGCTTTTGGCACAACTATAAAAACGGCTTTTAGAGGTGGTAAAAATATATTTTAGGGACGGGTAACCCCATCACCCACTCACTATAAGTTAGGCTTGTTTTCAGAGGCTTATTTTATAGGGAGTAGGTGATGGCTCATTTTCAGAGGCTCATTTTTAGATTATCTATGCCAAATTTGAGGGCCCTTTACGACCCCTAAGTAGGATAGGTGTTACCGCACTTGCTTGAAATATTTATGTTGTGCGAAGAATAAACTATCACCTTAGAAAGAATAATAAATGGAAAAAAGGTTTAATTATAGACGTCTTTTACAATGGTTGGAGGTGTCTTTAGAATGTTTGGAGAAAAATCAATGGCTCACGTCGCACGATCCGACGGCTGGGAAGGCATAGGCACCAAGAGGCACAAAAAAGGCACCCGGTATGCACCCGGTGCATACTAAATGGTGAGCCCATATGCACCGGGTGCATACCGAATTGGTGGGACCCGCACCAGGGGAGATGAGGAGGGATAATTGTCTTTCCGAATTTTTTTATTTGATCAAGGGTATAATAGTAAATCCATAATTGAGTGAATAATGTTTCGACTAGTATAGTTTAGAATTGAATGGTAGATCTAATATAGTTTGAGCTGTTTATGAGTTAGAACCTACAGGCGGTGCCGATTTGGATGAACCCTAGACGGCGGCGATCCATGATCCAGTTGAACCCTCGCAGCCACCGCAAACCTTAGCCGCCTCCGACAACAGCTCCGGTGGCCGGTGCGCCGCGTTGAGGGTGCGTCCATCCATCCAAGAGGATGGTGCAGGGATCTGGTGCCAACTCTGGTGAATCGGATAATCCCTCATCGGATTCCTACAACATTACTTCATCTTCCCAATGCTTTAATCTATATTCTTTGTTTCCCTACTGATCAGTGTCATTTTTGTTTGGTAGGGGGAAATCCAACATTTGTGAGTTCATTTCTTGGGTGGATGACTAGTGGCTACCAGAGTTCCAGCAAGTTGCATGTTGAATTTGGGATCTGTATCGTCTGGAGGCAATCCAGCTGAGGAATGATGCCGTTGAAGAGAAGGAAGCTATGCTTTCAGAATAGGATCAGCCATGAGATGTATGACAATCAGTCAAATCTATGGGTTCATCATGTGCATGTTTGGGGTGATGATGGTTGCCATAATATTTAGCACATTCTTGAAGAAGTTGGTTGGTGTAGCACTGTTTATGCTCATTTTGCATGAACAATGACTTGTTCAGAGCGAGGTTGTAGTGGACGCATGGGTGTGTGAACTGAAGTAGATGCAGGTCTGGAGTATGCATGGTCTAGTGGTAATGGAGCCATCTTTGTGTGAACTGAAGTAGCTGTGTCTCTTGATGTTCAATGATTGTTGTAATTGAAGATGGCTGTGGTAAAATGCGTGATATTTTGTTGCTTGATAATCAACTTGCTAAATTTATGATTGAGCATGAGAAGGACAGATTACATGTTAAACAGAGGACTACAATCATTGTCCATACAAGGTCTGCAATGACAATACAACATTGCATTAATCCACCTAACTTTACAAAGCAGGCATTGTTGTTCAACCAAGCTCAGATCATTGGCACTCACCAGCATAGCTGGACACCACAATCACCGGACAACTTTGGAAGGAGCACCGGTCAGACTGTTGCTACCATGTACATGCACAGCCCATCCGGCCCGAAATATTGACAAGTAATATAAACGGTGACCACCGGTCCAACAGGGTGAGTGCAGTGCAATCCATGTTTATAGCTGGTTAGATCTGTTGTGGCACCGTGCATCATCAGCAGATGATCTTTCTGGTAGAATTCATGTTTACAGCATTCACCGGTTAGATATGTTGTGGTACCGTGCATCATTCACCGGTTTCTGGAGTGCAAGGTAACATTCCAAGTTAAATGCACGCACCGGTTAGACTACAGCCGCACCGTATGATCTTTCTGGTAGAGTAGGAGGGTCAATTTCGAATCGGTAGGCTCACAGATTCCTAAAATATGGCCCACTGCTCTAGAACGGTGAACACGGGTCCAAATGGTGTTTGTAAAGAATAGCTTCATCAGGTTTTTTGAAGAATCCTTTAGAAAATGTACTATTTGTCCACGAGTACAATCGGTGAGTGTAGTAAAAGAGGATCGCGTCCAAATTCATGTCTTTTGAGTACGTACTCAAAGTCTTTCACAAGTTGGTGCCACACTAAATCTTGGTCGTGCAAGGTCTTGGGGGGGGGGGGGGTTGAAGCAAATTTCACTGTAAACATGGAAGATGTTGAAGCACATTTTATCGAGGTCCTTAACGAGTCTAGGCAATATCAAATCGTCCATCGCCTTCCGAGTTTTTCACTTCCCTAGTTTTTGTCATCGAGCTTGGATTCGTGGAAGCAAATGATTGGGGGTGACGGAGAGGGGAGCAGTAGCCGGACGTTGGAGAACTTTTTCTTGTTGCCAAGGCCGCGTATGTTCCGGGACAGCATGATAAGCATGCTATGGAACAGTGATCATCGGTCCAATGTGTGAGAGCAAACCATCAGGAAATCTGCCAACTAAATTAAAACATGTTCGGTGATACCAACGGTGTGACTAGTGAGTGCAATAAAAGAGGCACACGTCAAGCAGCCCAAGCAGGTCGCGAGGCAGATGGGCCGTAAGCCCGTAACACGTGAAGCAACTGAAGCAGCCCGCGAAGTAGACGGGCCGGATTGGGGCGGGCGGTTGGTATTCAAGAAGCCCATGGAGGGAGGGGTGGGAGCGTGCGCGGTGCCGGTTTTGTTCTCGATGCCTCCTTTGGGAACAATCATAGTCTGTTTGCATTTCTAGTGACTTAGGCAAAATTGGTCACGAACAACTTGCAGCAGCACGAACTTATCTTGAAAATCCAACACGACTCACAAATCTGAAATGGAGGTTCACCCAAATGGAAAAATGTTCATAAGTAGAACCATCGCAGTACCGCACAGCTCAACACTGCATTCGCCGGACACCGTCGGGGAGATCACCGGTCTGAATAGTGCTGCCACGCTAAGGAAGGAGCATGAATGTGCGTAATATGGAACATGACCACCGGTCGAATTGGTGAGTGTAAACGACCAAGAAATCTGCCGAGGGCATGAACACATGTCCGATGATACCCACGGTCTCATTGGTGAGTGCAGTAAAAGAGCAACACGTGATTCATTTCACAGGAGACAATGTTGGATCGGTGAATCTGACTGGTGGACACTAGTCCCACATTTGAGTGGAAACAACAAATCCATCAGCGAAAACCACGCCGCATGTTTGGATTCATGCAACTGCTCGCCACGCCGCAAGTTAGGCAAAGCTCGCCACCAAAAGCTGTCGTTTGATGGATCCTTAAGCTCAACATGTTTGGTTAGGGACCATCGAGTTTCTAAAAAAGAAATCAGATGATTTATTCCAGTGTGGTACCGATATCATCCTCAAGCGAAGTCACATGCACTCCATGCTATGAATTTATGTTATTGCTATGAACCCAGGGTCATGTTGTGCTGTGAGTTGTGAACTGACATTGCTAACTGCCATCCATTTGCACTCAAATTGGCAAATCAGATCAATTTGTGTTGAAATAGGTTGCAGATGAGCCAACATTTACATTTGGTCAATTAGGTGTGGGCCATACACATGCAAACTCCACTAGCGCCCATGAAGTGGGGCTCAACCTGAAATATTGACCGGTACATGCAGTGTTGATCACCGATCCAATTTATGAATCCGATGATAGCAATGGTCTGGCTGGTCTATGGGATTAGATTGCTGTTGCAAGGGGAAACAGGAAGTAGTCGGAACAAATCAGGAACATGTGAAAAATGTCCGGTGATATCAACGGTCTTCCTGGTGACAACACGCGAACACGTGAAGCAACCAAAACAGGTAGCGAAGCAGATGAGCCGGAACACGTGAAGCAACCGAAGCAGCCCGCGAGATTGTTGGGCCCGATGGGGGCGGGCGCCGGACCCAGCCTGCGATCCCTGTGCTTATTTGCTACGTGGTCATCGAGGACCGCGGGGATCGGAAGGGTCGCGTGTCGCGGGAGTCAAGGTGCCGTGAGTGGTGGGGTTCCGAGATGTGGCTATAAATGCTTAGTCGGGTTGGCCAAGAACTCCTTGCTCTCGCATAGTCCGCCTACCTGTACCGCAGTACCGGAGAGGAAGAGGAGAGGTTTTTTTCCCAGCGCGTCGTCCCTTGCTCCCATGGCCGGCCGGAAGTGCTCCGCTGATGACGAGGCGGCGAGCGTGGTGCCATGGGTGCCGCCACGCCTTCGCGGGATTCTTCATCCTCAGGGGTGAGTTTCGCTGTTGGCCTGTTGGCTATTGCCTGGTTCTTCCCCGCTGCGGCTACGATTGAGGTTGCGCTGTCCTCTTCTGGTAGGGCGGTCAATATGGGCCCTTCTCTGCAACACTCTGCGGAGGAGGTTTTCAGGGTGCCTCTTGGTGTGTCCGTCGCGTCGGAGGACTCGCCGGAGTCCCTGCCGTGGACGGCGTCAGATCGCGCCCGGCGCTAGGAGATGCAAGAGTTGATTCGAGATGCGTCCGATGCCGGAGGCCAGTATTCCGCTGCGACACAGGAGGGGGAGCATCAGAGGTCTGGCCTCGCTGCCGTCCAAGCGACCGCCCTCCATGCCTCAGAGGGGGAAACGTCAACGGTCCGTGCGGAGGCCGGGGCCGCCCACGTCCACGCAACAGGTTGGCCGCTATACCGGATCTCCTGAGACCCTGTCTTTGTTTCGCTTCTTGCCCGACTTTGCCGAACGTGACTCTGCTTGGTTTCAGACCTAGAGGAGGATTTGGCTGCTTCTCGCGGGAGACGGAGGGACTGTGCCGATGGCTGGACGACCTGGAGGAGTGCTATGAAGCCATATCCCGCACCGCGCTCGACGCGGTGGGGATTCTGGGGACGGGAGGGTTGCTGTTTCTCGACCGTCTCCGGGGTATTCCCGACCAGGTGGAGCGCGCGGTGGAGCTTGGCATCTGCCAGGGCGTAATGTTGGCGTTCGCCTCCGCTCAGCTTCGCTACGGCCAAGATCTGCGCTGGCTGGATCCTGGTTTCCCAGAGGGGACGATGCTTCGGGAGCGGGAAAGGCTTGCCGACGACTTCACCGGAGCTGTGGGCTTTATCGCCACCGAGGTCAGCATTAGCAACCTCCTCGAGAAGGGAGCTAACCCGGACGTGGCCATCTTCTGAAGGCTCCAGAGCGACAACGGTGATCCGTTCAAGCCCGCGACCTTATTTTGTTGTTCCTTTCTCGTGTGGCCTTTTGGATGTCCTGCTAGTGGTTATCTGTTGAACATCTTTCATTTTCATTTTTTCTAAGGAAAGTCATGGCGGCTTCAATCGTGTGGGATGCATGGCAAGCCATGCTAATATTACTTTGCTATCTTAATGACTTGTGGTAGTTTATTATATGATGTCTATTGTTTATGAGCTGTGTAGATACCGGAAAACCTGTGGGCGCGTGTTTGAGCTTTGCGAGGTTCCAATTCGTGTCCTTAAATTTGGATCGGGATCTAGAACGGTGGACACAGTTCAAATGGTGCTTGGAAAGAACATTTTCATCTGTATTTCTGCCAAGTCCTTTCGAAAACGTCCAGTACTCATGTTAGTGCTATTAGCTGTGAACTGGTATTGCTATCTGCCATCCATTTTCAATTTGCACTAAATTTTGCAAATTAGTTCGATTTGCATTGATGAGGTGACAAACTCAAGAATAATGCTCCGATGGTAGTCACCTCTGAGCACCGGTCAAACACATGCGGTTAACCATGGTGTGAGCATCAGGTTTCAGTAAATCAATCTGGTGAACGATTGCGGTGGCGCACCGGTCCCATCATCAATTGTTGGGAGTGATTGGTTTGATTCCAAATTTTGACTTGTCATAACTAGGATAGGGCAAAATATTGCGAAAGTACTTTTTGAGGTGGGCTACTATTCTTGGAATCCAACAAATTGAGTCATGTTATGAGTTTTGGCAAGGCAAATTTTGGAACGTAACAAATCAGGGTCGAAGTCACATGCACTAAATGCTTTGAATTGATGCTACTCATATGAACTCAGGGTCAAGTTAGTGCTATGAGCTGTGAACTAATATTGCCATCTGCCATCCATTTTCAATTTGCACTGAATTTTGCAAATTAGTTTGATTTGCATTGAAATAGGCTGCAAGAGGAGCTAACATTTACATCAAAAGATCAGGAACTAACAGAAAACTTGCACCAAAAGCTCGGGCTCTAACAGAACGAGATGCATTGTTTAGTACTACAAACAGATCTAACAAAAGAAAAACCACAATGCACCTGCTAAAAATACTGGAGTTGCTCCATATCCTAAGGAACAATCCCGAGCTAGCGGAAGGTGTCATCGCAGAGGCTCCGGATCCTGCATTCGTCGCTGCAGAAGTAGCACCAGTGGAACAATCCATCGTGGCCGGTGGGAGCGCCGCACCAGCCCGTGATCCATCCCCAGCGCGGGGACGCGCACTGGTGATCGTCATCGCGAGGCACTGGCCTAGGCATGGGGGCCGGCTGCGGGGAGTTGGGAGGCCACACGAACATCCACAGCGTCGCAAAGGCATGCGCGTGTGGACCCGAAACCCAGCGGTCGCTGCAGACGACGATCGCCGGGTCGTCATCCGCCACCTCCGCCAGGAGATGCTTCGCCCAGAGGTCGGCCTCGGCGCCACTGTTTGCTCGCCACAGGACCATGGCGAGCATGTACGCCGCCGGCTTGTGGCCGCCGTGGGCAGCCTGATCGAGGTCGTCCAGCGACGCCTGAAGAGCCCTGCTGTGGTGTCCGAAGTAAACCCTCATCCCCTTGATGAAGATCGCCTCCAGGTTGCCTGCGGCGTAGGTGTTTGCCATCAGTCGCTCGCTAGTCTCCGCGTCCTCCGACTGCCACAGCGCCCGGCCTAGGTTGAGGCTACAGCGCACCAGCGGCGCGCCGCACACCTTGTCGCGCACGAGAGTGCAAACCCCCCGGAGGCGACGGAGATCCGCCATGGGAGAGCAAGATGACGCCGCGACGCGGGCGGCGACCTCGACGAGCATCTCTTCTAGAAGCACGGGGAGGGAACTCGTGGGCAGCATAGCAGATTCTGGGAGGGAGGTCGATGGCAATGGCGGAGGAAATTGGGGGAGAGTGTAGATGGAACTGTGTCATTGATTTTAGGGTACCCTTGATTTTATAGAATTGCCGGAATCCTGATAGACTATACTGGAGAGACCGTTGCTATCAACGGCAAATGACTCAGGTATGTCCGGTGATGAACTGTCCGGTGAGAATGCCCGGTGCACACCAGTCGAAATTGTGCGTGGTAAAAACAGTTGGAACCACATATCTGCCAAGTCCATAAAATTGTCTGGCCCTTAAAGAATGGTGTGTTGGAACAATTCGACTTGTAACATAACATAGTTCTAAAGACCAAGCTGCCTATTTTTCTGATCTTATTTGTGTGTAATAAAAAGCAAACTCCTTCGGTGGCTAGGTGGCTTGTGATGTTTGGGACATGTAATGATCAGTAAAACTCACTTATAGCCATAGTATGCGAATACTTTAACTGATAATGCTCAATGGAAACACTCTAATGCCACTGTTACTTTGCATCGGCTGCTGTGCTTGTTGTTGCATTCCTAGAATTTATGGTGCCATTGCAATGGATCATGATAGCTTTCACCGGCGAGACCGTTGAGGTCACTGGATGGAGACTAAGGAAGGTCCGATGACTCCCTGTCTGGTGAGAACATCCGGTGATCACCGGACGAAATGGTGCGTGGTAAAAACAGTTGGAACCGCATATCTGCAAGTCCATAAAATTGTCTGGCCCTTATTGAATGGTGAGGTGGAACAACTAGACTTGTGTGCAATAAAAAGGAAATAACTTTGGTGGCCAGGTGGCGTCCTGAGCACCAAAACTCACTTACATAGCCATAATATGCGAAAATTTTAATATCCAGTCCTTAACGGAAAACACTATAATGCGAGTCTTACTTTGCATCGGCCACTGTGCTTGTTGTTGCAATCCTAGATTCAAGGTGCCATCGCAGTGGATCATGGTAGCTTGCACCGGCGAGACCGCTGGGAACATCGGATAAAGACTCAGGTCTGTCTGGTGACTCAAAGTCCGGTGATCTTTTTTGGTGACCACCGGCTGTTTGTATGAATGATATAAACAATGGCAACCGCATATCCGCTAAGTCCATGAAAATCATCTGGGCCGATGGTTGAAAAACTAGACTGACAATGAAACTTAGTTCTGAAGAACAAATTGTAATAGAATAAACAAAACATGAGGCACTTACACAAAAGTAGGCACGAAAGCTCAGTCTGTAACAGAACAAGTCACATTGTCGAGTACTTAACAACAGTCATAACAAAGAAAAACCACAATGCGCCTACTAAACAATTGGAGTTGCTCTTCTGCTACAGCTCAAGATGCGACCGCCTGCACGACGAGGAAGCTATATTCTAATTATCAGCCCCGAGCCAGCGGAAGGTGTCATTGCAGAGGCTCCTGATCCTGCATTCCTCGCTACAGAAGTAGGACCATTCGAGCCATCCTTCGTGGCCGGCGAGCGGGCCGCACCATCCCAGGACCCATCCCCAACGCGGGGACGCGCATTGGTGAATGTCGGCGCGAGGCACTGGCCAAGGCACGGGGGCCGGTTGATGAAAGTCAGGCCATGCTTCGTGGCCGGCGAGCGCGCCGCACCATCCCAGGACCCATCCCCAACGCGGGGACGCGCACTGGTGATCGTCGTCGCGAGGTACTTGCCCAGGCACGGGGGCCGGCTGCGGAGAGTTGGGAGGCCACACGAACCTCCACAGCGTCGTGAAGGCGTGCACGCGTGGACCCAAAACCCAGTGGTCGCTGCAGACGACGAGCGCCGGGTCGTCATGCTCCACCTCCTCCAGGAGCTTCTTCGCCTGGAGGTAGGCCTCGGTGCCACTGTTTGCTCGCCACAGGACCATGGCGAGCATGTACGCTGCCGGCTTGTGGCCGCCGCGGGCAGCCTGATCAAGGTCGTCCAGCGGCGCCTGAAGAGTGCCTCCATGGTGTCCGAAGAAAACCCTCATCACCTTGATGAAAATCGCCTCCAGGTTGCCCGTGGCGTAGGTGTTCACGATCAGTCGCTTGCGAGTCTCCGCGTCCTCCAACTGCCATAGTGCCCAGCTCAGGTTGAGGCTGCGGCGCACCAGCGGCACGCTGCACACCCTGTCGCGCACGAGAGTGCAAGCCCCCCCCGGAGGCGACGGAGGTCCGCCATGGGAGAGCTCGATGATGCCGCGACGCGGGCGGCGACCTCGACGAGCATCTCTTCTGGATGCACGGGGAGGGAACTCGTGGGCGCCATAGCAGATTCTGGGAGGGAGGTCGATGGCAATGGCGGTGGAAATTAGAGGAGAGTGTAGATGGAAACTGTGTCGTTGATTTTATAGAATCCTCGGAATCAGGTGCCTGCCGTTAAGCTACATTTAACTCCAGTGGTGGAGTCTGAAGAAGTGGAGAGGCGTCTCCGTACCGGGAAATAAATGCATTGCAGAGGAAGCTTTGTAGATTCCCCACGTCGCGACGAAACGCAGGTACACTCCCTCGGGTGACTGCACCAGTTGGACCGGTCAGCACCAGATCATCGGGTGGCCGGGAGCATTGAGTTTCAGACAATCAATATGGTGATTCATACCGGTGACAACACCAATTGCATCGGTCATACATATGTGTGTAACCATAGTGTGGCTGAGCATTGAGTTTCAGAAAATCAATCCGGTGATTTGTTCCAGTGGATCACCAGTCTCATGGTGATCCCCCACTGCTGTTGACATGTGAGATGAAACGAAGTCACATGCACTCAATTCATATACAAATTATTCAAGTCACCAATGGTGCACGAATCGATGAACACCTGAGCCAACAAACCAAAGCTGGATGGGAGTGGGCGCTGGACCCAGCCCACTAAGAGTAGGAGGGACAATTTTGAATCGATAGGCTCGCAGTTTACTAAAATATGGACCGGTGATTAAGATCTTGTGCAAATTGAAGTCGTCTGAGTTTGCCCTTGAAAGTTTGTCCGGTAAATGTGAAGCCCCTGAATTACTGTCCGGTGACTGTCAAAACCTTCAAACAGTCAATAGCCAGTGTGTGGGAACCACACAGTTCCAACATAGTCTTGTAGTACAGGAAAATGCTTCGGTGTTCATGTACGGTGCACCCACCGAACACCCGGTGCGGGAAATCTGCCGAGTACATGAAAACATGTCCGGTGACTGGCAAGCCCTTGAAAGTTTGTCCGGTGACCTTTAAACATGGTCCGGTGACGGTCAATACCTCCAAACAATCGTAACATTGAAACATTGTCCCGTGACTGATAATATCTTGAAACAATAAACCAGTGCGTGGGAACCTCAGTTCCAACAGAGACGAAGTGCAGGAAAATGATTCGGTGATGCTGTACGGGGAGAACACTGGTCTGACTTGTGAGTGCAGTGAGACATGATGTTGCACAACAATTCACAAACGGTACAGAAAGAATTCACAAACGCAAGCAGATGCTTCATAACATGTTTAGAGTTTGGTTACAATTCTACTAAGGAAGGTGTCTCGAAATACACCCATGCTAAACTAAGTCTAATGATACAGTTCCACTAATCTCCATTGCTGTCACTAATGAGGTGCACGGACAAGATGGATCCTGCTGATATACCAAGTTTTGTACCACAAGGAAAAGAAAGAATAATTTAGTCATCGTAACGAGGAGTTTGCCAGTGAAAGATGATGAGAAATTGCCACCTTACCTATAAACATTCTGTAGCTGCAATCGGATCATTGGCAAATCATTAATCTAGCACATCTTCTGGGAGCTTTGTTTCCTACAAATGAAGATGAACATTAGTCATAACTACACATGCCTCAGACATGGCCAGTTGTCAGCTTTGATGAACATTATCGAAAACTACCTCTAGTCTCAAGTGGCATGTTCGCCGATTGTGACCCTGCCCCTTACACATGCTACATTTGGAGTCGGCTCTAGTCTTATCTAAACTTGACTTCAACTTTTTTTTTCGGTGCCCCTCTGCTAGGAACATGCATGGGATCCAGGACATCTCTGAATTCTTCACAATCAACCTCCGGCGCTTGTGGCAGCACCGGTCCATACATGTTCCCTTCGTTTGCTCCCGCATTTGGCATGATCACAGCAGCTTCTTGTTCAAGGACATGTTTGATCCGCTCATATCCTTCAGTTGAGCGAGATGCTATGAAGGATGCAGTGAGACTGAGATTATGTAGCTCACGGTACCTCAGTAGGGTAGGAAAATAGTCATACATGGTGCTCTTCCTTATCGGCAGAAATGCACGCTTCGCACCCATTGTCCACCTTACCAGAACACAGCAGTCTAGAAGCATGCTCTCGTCCCGAATGCCCAATACAAAGAAGATGTGTGAGCAAGGGGTTCCAAGGGATTGCAACTTACGACAAGAACAAGAAACCTCCTTCAGATTGGCCTCTTTAGTTAATTCATATTTCACATAGTACATCATGTCTCTATTGCTCCTTGTTATAATATACTCAGTTGTATCATCGCCATCTAGAATCTCAACCAGAGAACACTTCTTGGCTGCTTCCACGCTGAACTGAACCTTCATCTTAAAAACGTTTGGTGTGCACCTTTTCTTCGCGTTTACTTCAAGAATTGAAGCATCTGGATCTGTGAATGGCTCAGATTGCAGTGCATTAGCGTCGTCATCCGCCTCAATTATGCGCACCTTTGTAAGGTAGCTCTCATAGCACTGTACCATTTCTAACAGGGTCATTTTACCATCCAGTTTCATCTGAAGCCTAGAGTTCATGCTCTCACTCCGTTGGTTGCTCCTCAATCCTAAATAGCAATTACCAGCATGATACGCAGCACACCAGGTTGCTCTCACCTCATACATCTGATATAGCCACGAGTCCTCTGTGACATTGTAGGATCAAGAACACCGACTAGAGGGGGGGTGAATAGGCGGTTTAAAAACTAAACCCAACAACACTAGAGAAATTTAATTAGTAACAAAGGAAAGCCCTATGTCAAGCTATTACAATCTCTAGATGGGTTTGCAATCTAGGGTGACAAGACACGAATTAAGCTCTAGTAAAGTAAATTGCTCAAAGTAAAGACAAGAATAAAAGAGAGCAAGAGTAGTAACCGAGCTTGACACAAGAATATATCCCGTGGTGTCGATGACTTGCCGGTCACCCCTAATCCACGTTGAGGTGGATTCCAAGAATCAACCGCTCCTCTATCAAGAACCTCTTGATCTTGAGCCGGCTTGAATCAAGGAACCGCTCCACACCTCGATTCCACTAGAGTTGCTCTTCACCACTCCGGTGAGGTGAGCACAAGACCTCTCACAACCGAAATCGGGGCTCCTCAACAATCTCCTTGGAGGTGCTCCACGAAATCCACTTCTCCAAGCCGTCTAGGGAGCGGCAACTCCCAAGAGTAACAAGTTGATGACGCTTGCTTGAAGTTTCCCTAATGCCACAAAGCTCAAACTCTTGATGCAATGCACTAGGAAGCTCTCACACTCTTAAAAATGCAATCTCTAAGCAAGTGTGTGTGAGAGAGGGATGCCTTAGCTCTAATGTGTCAAGAATGCTATCCAAATGGCCAAGAGAGTCACCCAATGGCCGGGCATTGGGTATATATAGACATCCCTCCAAAAACTAGCCGTTACACTCTTTTCTGCGAAGTCGCGGACCGTCCGCGATTCAAAAACCGGACTGTCCGCCGTTATAAACCAGTGAGTCAGAGTGCATTTAATGCATGTCAGAACTAGCCGTTAAGCCCTGGCGGACCGTCCGCGCCCCAGTGGCGGACCGTCCGCAGTTAAGAGTTCCAACCCCACCAGAGACTAACAACGCCTCTGGAACAATTTTGAGATTAGCCTGCGGACCGTCCGCGCCTCAGGAGCGGACCGTCCGCAGTTTAACTTTGAAGCCCACACCAGAGAGACACCCTTTCTGGTAAAAAAAGAAAAACAGTAGCGGACCGTCCGCCCACCTGGGCCGGACTGTCCGCCAGCCCACCAGAGCCTCTGCAAGCTCTCTGGAACGATCGCGGACTGTCCGCCCCTCTGGGCCGGACAGTCCGCCAGCCCACCAGAGCCTCTGCAAGCTCTCTGGAACGGGCGCGGACTGTCCGCCCCTCAGGTGCGGACTGTCCGCCGTTACTCAGAGAGCTCTCGAACTTAGTCTATTTCAAAACTTTTCAAAACGCCGTTAGCCCTCATGCATGCAACTAGATATTTTGAGCAAAATGGCACTAAAGACCCGTCAAGCATGAGTACACAACCCCTCTTGATAGTACGGCTAACTATCCAACAAATCCGGTCACTTTTCATCCACTAAACGCCTTGTGACCGGTAAAATGTAAAAGCCCTATTTTATACCTTTGCCTTGAGCCCGAGCTTTGCTCATCATCTCCAAAACTCCATACGTTCACAACCAAATGTCTTTCATTCGTGAATCAACCTATACTCATCTTCTCAAATGAAATCGTTAATCCACAAACCGTTGTCATTAATTACCAAAACTCGAATTAGGGGCCTAGATGCTTTCAATCTCCCCCTTTTTGGTAATTGATGACAACATTAAATTTTGGAGTGATAAAAGTTTTCAAGTCAACTTTATACACTAGGCATAAGGTGGACTTGGAATTGAACTTTGGAAGAACTTACTCATTTTCTTGAAAATTTCAGAATATGGTATGAATAAATTCACCAAGTTCGATGAGTAGAGAGAACTCCCCCTTGATATGTGCATATAAATTTTCATGAATACCAAGAGCACATATATATATTTGAGAATTTTGACAGAGTTTTCCCTACAAGTGGAAATCGAGGCATACAAGATACAATAGATATATGATATGAAAGTTTAGCATGGTTAGCACGACCTCACAACCACAAGATGAACATAAATAGATAAGAGTAGCGCAAACTAACATAGTTCAACACACATTACAAACCAAGGTTCAAATCCAAACACAAGTCTCAAATAGAGTTCATGAAAGACACAAATATATAAAACATGTGAGGCAAGCGGAAGCTGAAAACGAATGATCTCCATAAGAAGTCCATGAGCTCCCCCTAGATCCAAGCACTCCAAAGCTCCTTCTCCCCCTTTGGCATCAATTGCCAAGAAAGTCAAACGGCTGGTGGAGGAGGTGGCGGTGGGTAGAACGGCTGGTGCGGATAGAACTCTGGAGGCGGCACTGGAGCTGGAAACACTGAGTTGAAATGATCAGAAAACCCTGTGAAGGCTGTGCTGAAAGCATCAAAGCGCTGCTCTAACTGCTCCTGTCTCTGCTCAAGCAGCTCAAACTGCTCAGAGGAGGGCAAATCCTCAAAACGTGAGTCAAGGGCTGCTATATCTGAGTGTAAGCTCTCATGAAATCCCTGCATCTGAGTCATCATGGGCTGGAACATCTGCTGCTGCATGTTCTGAAAGTTGAGGTTCATTTGATTCTGCATCTGACTAGCCAACCCCGCAATCTGAGAGGACATGCTTTCCTGCATGGATGCAAAGTATGGATCAAAGTAGCCAGCTGGAGGAGCCCACTGCTGCTGTGCTGGAGGATGCGGTGGTGGCATGGCATGCTGAGCTGCAGCTGCTCCCATATGAGCATCATCATCACTATCATCTTGCCCCTGTGCTTCGGCATCCGTATCATCTCCAGGGAAGGGAGTCAAAGGCCTCAAGAGAAAAGCATTGTCATTCTTGAATGGCCTGAAAGGAGTGTGCTTGCTTTCACATAACCCTCTGAAGCTAGTCTTAACCTTGATGATGGACATAATGTATGGAGCAAAGTACAAGTTCATCTCCATGTTAAGCCTCAAGTCTGCAAGTTGATCCATGATAAGAGCAATGACATTGATTCTATTTCCATTCATGACATGAGATATCACATTCCAATAGTGTCCTCTAATCTTGTCCTTGTTGCCACTCTTAGGCATGAATGTGACTCTAGCAATCTTATTGATCACTGCAGGATGATGCCTCAGACCCTGAGTGCCCCCAAAAGTTCTAGCAATTCCAAGATGTGCAGGCTCATAGAACATGGGATAGTCATTCTCATCTAGAGGGTTTTCTAACACAATATTCATACTTTGCTCACTAGTGATGAGATTATAATCCAATTCATTTGCTTCAGCAAACTGTGCAAATGTAGCACCATAGGTTCTTTTCCCAGTTGTCCACCTAAAAGTTTCCTCAACCATGTTGATCTCTAGGGTGGCATAGAACTGGCGTATCACAGTTTCATTCCAATCACACCTATGCTGCAGAAAATTAGCTAACCCCATTTGCTGAAATCTATCTACTAGATCAGTCATGACTTGTTGTTGTCTCATGTAGCCTATGTCAATGGTCTGATGTTTGAATACATTTTTCTTAACTAGATGACCAAAGTAAACATCTTTTTGTACCTCGGTTTTGAAGAAAAGAATGTTGGTGTCACGAGGTAAGCTGAATTGATCCACTGCTCTTGCATTGGCATAGCTCTCTGCAGTCCACTGACGGCTAGGTAGATCTAGCCCCATTAAATCTGTAATATCATCATCAACCCCTTCAGTCTCTTCCTCTGAAGACTCATCACCTGCATCTCCTACTGAAGAAGCTGCAGCCATCTCACTGACATTTGGAGCATAGTCCACATCATCCGAGTCATCACTGTCTCTTTGTCTTTTGGAAGACATAGCCTTCTTGATTTTAGAAGCTACCTTGATGATCTTCCGGGGTGGCCTGAGATCAAGATTTAACCATAAGAACAATTACTAAAGCAATAGAATGAATCCTTAATGATATAACTCAATTCAGCACTGATCTGAAAATCTGATACTAGCGGACCGTCCGCACTTCTGAACGCGGACCGTCCGCGGTTCATGAACTACCACGGCGGACTGTCCGCGTCCATCAGGCGGACTGTCCGCGACCCATCTGTTCTGCGCAGGAACACAAAATCGCCCTCATCTTTGATTCATCCACATTTTGAGTTTTGATTCAAATCCACCAACCAAAATTAAACTATAGTATCTCCTCATCACTAGGAATAAGATCCCCCAAGTATTTTCAAGAATCCATGGCCAAAAAATAGATCGGAGCATCTAACCCTAACTCTTTCCAATAAAGAAATCCAAGAACAAGAGTTAGGGATTCATTGAAATACCGCGAGGACATGATGCACTATCTTGAGAAGAGTCCGGGGATGTGCTCGGACCGTCCGGGAACCACTCCAAAAGGGCTTGACCTTGTCGTCTTCCCCACGTGCTTGAGAGAGAAAGAGAGAGACACTTTTGGAGTATGTGTTCGGTTTGGTGGGGGAGGTGAGGGGGACACCCAATATAAGTCAAGTCTGGCCGACCCCACAATTCTGTCCAGTCGCGGACTGTCCGCGGTCCTTTGGCGGACCGTCCGCCTTTGAAATTTTTTACTGCAGCTGACTGAACTTCCTCTGCCCAACATGAGCGGACCGTCCGCGGTCCTTTTGCGGACTGTCCGCAATGAATTTCTGCGATTGACAACTTCTCTGCAGAGCCTCTGGTGAACAAGTTCAATTAACGGCGGACTGTCCGCCTATTACCCGCGGACCGTCCGCGCTACCAAAAATCTGACAAGTCTGAATTCTGCCAATTTTCTCAATTCCAACTCCAATTTGGGATCATTGCTCATACAAAAATCCAAAAATCTCAAATATTGCATGAAAACCTTCAAACGACTTATATGAGCAAGTTTCAACAAGAATTCAAAAATAAATCGAGTAGAATCATGAAAACTCATAAATGGCTCAAAAATACCTCAAAAATTCATAAAAATGAAACAAGAAGTGCATGAAAGAACCATATGCCACATGTGCTAGTTTTCAAGCCACATTTGAGAAGTCAATGATATTTAACTCATTTCTCAACTTGCAAAACCGAGATTCATCCAAAGGCTTGGTAAAAATATCGGCTAATTGATCATCCGTGCCAATACCATCAATCTTGATATCACCCTTGTTCACATGATCTCTAAGAAAATGATGGCGGATATCAATATGCTTGGTTCTTGAATGTTGAACCGGATTAGAGGCAATCTTCACGGCACTTTCATTATCACACAACAAGAGAATTTCATCAAATTTCACACCATAATCTAGAAGAGTTTGCTTCATCCATAATAATTGAGCACAACAACTTCCGGCCGAGATATATTCCGCTTCGGCGGTTGAAAGAGCCACGGAATTTTGCTTCTTTGATGACCATGATACAAGTGATCTTCCAAGAAATTGACAACCACCGGAAGTGCTCTTCCTATCAACCTTGCACCCCGCATAATCCGAATCCGAGAATCCAACCAAATCAAAATGAGCACCCTTGGGATACCATAAGCCAATATTAGGAGAATATTTCAAGTATCTCAAGATCCTCTTGACGGCGGTCAAATGACATTCTCTAGGTGCGGCTTGAAATCGTGCACACATGCAAACACTAAACATGATGTCGGGCCTAGATGCGGTCAAATAAAGCAAACTACCAATCATAGAACGGTAAAGCTTTTGGTCAACCGGGTTACCTCCCTCATCTAGGTCGAGATGCCCATTTGTGGCCATAGGAGTCTTGATTGGTTTTGCATCTTCCATTCCAAATTTCTTCAAGATATCCTTCACATATTTTGATTGACACACAAAGGTGCCTTCCTTGAGTTGCTTGATTTGAAGTCCAAGAAAGAAACTCAATTCACCAATCATGGACATCTCAAATTCCCTAGACATCATTTCACCAAATTCCTCACAAAAACTTGGGTTAGTTGAACCAAAGATAATATCATCGACGTAAATTTGACAAACAAACAAGTCTTTACCAATATCTTTAGTGAACAAGGTAGTATCAACCTTACCAATTTTGAAGCCCTTAGAGATAAGAAAATCCCTCAATCTTTCATACCAAGCTCGTGGAGCTTGCTTAAGACCATAAAGAGCTTTAGAGAGCTTGTATACATGATTTGGCTTCTTGGGATCTTCAAAACCGGGAGGTTGCTCAACAAAAACAAGTTCACTAATTTTGCCATTCAAAAAAAGCACTTTTCACATCCATTTGAAAAAGTTTAATGTTGTGAGAGCAAGCATAAGCTAATAAAATTCTAATAGCTTCTAATCTAGCAACGGGAGCAAAAGTTTCACCGAAATCCAACCCTTCGACTTGAGTGAAGCCTTGAGCGACCAATCTTGCCTTGTTCCTCACAACCATTCCATCTTCATTTTGCTTGTTTCTAAAGACCCATTTAGTGCCAATAACATTATAATTCTTGGGCCTCTCAACTAAATCCCAAACTTGATTCCGGGTGAAATTATTTAATTCTTCATGCATAGCATTCACCCAATCCGGATCTCTCAATGCTTCATCTACACGGTTAGGTTCAAGAAAAGATACAAAAGAATAATGTTCACAAAATGAAGCAATGCGAGATCGAGTTTGGACACCCTTACTAATATCACCCATGATTTGATCCACCGGATGATCCTTTGCAAGAACATGATGAATTCTTTGAGGAATAATGGGTTCTTGAGTTGATGAAGAAGGTGCACTAGATGAACCAACTTGATCTTGTACTTGAGAATCATCATTACTTGAATCTTGTATATTTTGTTGTGCTTGATCATTTGAGATAGAAGTTGAAGGATTAACTCTAATAGAGATAGAAGGACCAACTTCATCTTCATCTTCTTCTCTTGGTCTAACATCACCAATTGACATATTTTTCATTGCATTCCTCAAACCATCACTTCTCACATCATCAAGATTTTCTTGTTCATTGTGAGACCCATTGGTTTCATCAAACTCAACATCATATGCTTCTTCAACAATGCCATGTGTTTTGTTGTAGACCCGATAAGCCTTGCTACTAGATGAATATCCAAGAAGAAAACCCTCATCACATTTGCTTTGAAACTTTGATAACCGAGTTCCCTTCTTGAGAATATAGCATTTGCAACCGAACACTCTAAAATATGATATATTTGGCTTCCTTCCAATGAGCAACTCATATGGGGTCTTGTTATGAAATCTATGGCAATACAATCTATTTGAGGCATGACAAGCCGTGTTGATTGCTTCGGCCCAAAAACTGTCCGAAACATTATACTCGGAGAGCATTGATCTTGCCATATCAATCAAGGTTCTATTTTTCCTCTCAACAAGACCATTTTGTTCCGGAGTGTACTTGGTTGAGAATTCATGCTTGATTCCTTTCTCATCACACCATTCCTCAACTCTTGTGTTTCTAAACTCACTTCCATTGTCACTCCTTACTTTCTTCACCTTAAGCTCAAATTCATTTTCGGCCCTTGTAAAGAATTTCTTGAAAGTGTCATATGTATCGGCCTTGTCATGAAGAAAGAAAACCCATGTATATCTTGAGTAATCATCTACTACCACAAGACAATAGCAATTTCCACCAATACTTCTATAAGTTGTAGGACCAAATAAATCCATGTGCAATAATTCCAAAGGTCTCTCGGTTGACATGACACTCTTAGTGGGATGAGTATTTGCAACTTGCTTTCCGGCTTGACATGCACTACAAAGCTTATCTTTATCAAACTTCACATTCTTCAAGCCAACTACTAAATCATGCTTCAAAAGTCGGTTGAGTTGTTTCATGCCAACATGACCAAGCCTTCTATGCCATAACCAACCCAAAGATGATTGAGTGAATAAGCAAGTGGACAAATTTGCCTCTTTAGTTGCAAAATCCACAAGATATACATCCTCATGTCTAAATCCCGTAAAGATGTGATCTTTTCCATCCAAGCTAGTCACTACAACATCATCTTTAGTGAAACTACACTTATATCCAAAATCACAAAGTTGAGTGACCGCTAAGAGATTAAACTTGAGAGAATCAACTAACAATACATTTGAGAGAGAATGATTGCTTGAGATAGGAATTGTACCAACTCCTTTGACTTTGCCCCGGCTATTGTCACCAAAAATGATGTCACTATAGCCACCCACATTCTCATCTAGAGAGGAAAACATCATTTGATCTCCGGTCATATGTTGAGTGCATCCACTATCAAGCACCCAATGTCTTCCTCCGGACTTGTAATTCACCTACAAAGAGGAAGTAACTCTTTTAGGTACCCAAACTTTCTTGGGTCCTTGAGCGTTAGTGACCACATTAGTGACCAAGACTTTTGGCACCCAAATGGCATTCTTTTTAGCACCATTTATAGGTATCCCAACAAATTTTGCACTAACATTGCCATTTGAATTTTTCATAAGCATGTAACTTGAATCAAAGGATATGACTTTCTTGTTGGTGCAATTCTTCTCAACATGGCCAACCTTCTTACATTTTTCACAATATGGCTTGCCACTACTCTTCACAAAGGTAGTTTTGGTTTGCACAAAAGCCTTCTTCCCTTTCTTAGGAATATATCCAAACCCTTGCTTGTTCAAGGTGAACTTTTGGCTTGCCCAACAATGATTAAATTTTGCTCTACTATCATAGCATTTTCTCAAATCATTAGTCAAGCAAGTAACCTCTTTCTTTAACAAATCATTTTCCATAATGAGAGATTTATTGCAATATGAGTTGTCTAGGTTGGTGCACAAAGAACTAGTAGAGCTAGAGCCACAAGATTTATCATCAATTAAATCACAACTAACACCAATGCTCAATGTTGCTTTTCTTTCATGACTAAGCAAGGTATTGTGAGCTTCCTCAAGCTTCTCATGAGTTTCTTTGAGATTCTCATGAGAAGTCTTTAGCTCCTCATAGGAATCTTGAAGAGAAGTAAACTTCAACTTCAAGTCCCTCAACTTAGCCTTTTCCTTTGTCATGAATTCATCGGCATCATTAAGCATTTCAACAAGATCATCATATGAAAGTTCATCAATTTCATCATCTTGTTGTACCTTTGCACCACCCTTTGCCATAAGACAATGTGGTGTAGAGAAGAGTGATGGAGCCTCCTTGATGGCGATCCCGGCAACTCCCTTGGATGGCTTGTCATCATCATCATCATCATCATCGGAGCTTGCATCGGAATCCCATTCAACAAAATAAGCTTGGCCATTCTTTTTCTTCTTGATGAACTTCTTCTTCTTCTTTTCATCATTTTTCTTGTCCTTTTTCTTGTTTGGACAATTGACAATGATATGACCTACTTCACCACAATTAAAGCAAGTCTTGTCCACAAAAGGATTTTTTCTTGATGATTGACCTCTCTTGCCAAAGCTCTTCTTGCTCATCATTCTATTGAATCTCTTGACAAAAAGAGCCATCTCCTCATCCGATTCTTCTTCTTGGCATCCACTTTCTTCTTCATTTTTGCTATCTTGAGCTTTGAATGCCACACTTTTCTTTTTCATATCAATTTCTCCACCATGAGCTTCATCTTGAGATTTCTTGAACATGTCATGGGTGAGAATTTCTCCCAATATTTGTGTGGGAGTTGCGGTCTTCACATTTGACCTTACAAGTAAGGTCACAATTGTGTCATATCTTTCCGGAAGACATCTAAGAAACTTGTGGTTGAAATCCCCATCCGGTACCTCAAATCCAAGTCCCTTGAGATCATTTACAATGTCATTTAGCCGGTTGAACATCTCGGCTATGCTCTCATCCTTCTTCATGGTGAATTCACTAAAATTTCCTTTAAGCAAGTATAGCTTGGCCTCCTTCACCGTTGATGTACCCTCATGAATTTCCATGAGCTTCTTCCATATGTCATTTGCATTGGTGAGGCTCTTGACTCTATTGAATTCATTTACATCAAGAGCACTAAAGAGCACATTAACCCCTTGATCATTTAGTGTCTCATTTTCCTCATCTAGGGGTGTCAAACTCTTTGGGTCCAAAATGACATATCCATCATTTACTACTCTCCATAGCTTTCTACTCATGGCTTTGAGATGAGCCGACATCCTAGTCTTCCAATAATCATAATTGTTCCCATCAAAGAACGGTGGCTTCCCAACATGAATCCCATGATCACTAGTCATTGTTCTACTCCAAGATGGTTAAATCCTTAATTAATGGAGTACTTAGCTCTGGTACCACTTGTAGGATCAAGAACACCGACTAGAGGGGGGGTGAATAGGCGGTTTAAAAACTAAACCCAACAACACTAGAGAAATTTAATTAGTAACAAAGGAAAGCCCTATGTCAAGCTATTACAATCTCTAGATGGGTTTGCAATCTAGGGTGACAAGACACGAATTAAGCTCTAGTAAAGTAAATTGCTCAAAGTAAAGACAAGAATAAAAGAGAGCAAGAGTAGTAACCGAGCTTGACACAAGAATATATCCCGTGGTGTCGATGACTTGCCGGTCACCCCTAATCCACGTTGAGGTGGATTCCAAGAATCAACCGCTCCTCTATCAAGAACCTCTTGATCTTGAGCCGGCTTGAATCAAGGAACCGCTCCACACCTCGATTCCACTAGAGTTGCTCTTCACCACTCCGGTGAGGTGAGCACAAGACCTCTCACAACCGAAATCGGGGCTCCTCAACAATCTCCTTGGAGGTGCTCCACGAAATCCACTTCTCCAAGCCGTCTAGGGAGCGGCAACTCCCAAGAGTAACAAGTTGATGACGCTTGCTTGAAGTTTCCCTAATGCCACAAAGCTCAAACTCTTGATGCAATGCACTAGGAAGCTCTCACACTCTTAAAAATGCAATCTCTAAGCAAGTGTGTGTGAGAGAGGGATGCCTTAGCTCTAATGTGTCAAGAATGCTATCCAAATGGCCAAGAGAGTCACCCAATGGCCGGGCATTGGGTATATATAGACATCCCTCCAAAAACTAGCCGTTACACTCTTTTCTGCGAAGTCGCGGACCGTCCGCGATTCAAAAACCGGACTGTCCGCCGTTATAAACCAGTGAGTCAGAGTGCATTTAATGCATGTCAGAACTAGCCGTTAAGCCCTGGCGGACCGTCCGCGCCCCAGTGGCGGACCGTCCGCAGTTAAGAGTTCCAACCCCACCAGAGACTAACAACGCCTCTGGAACAATTTTGAGATTAGCCTGCGGACCGTCCGCGCCTCAGGAGCGGACCGTCCGCAGTTTAACTTTGAAGCCCACACCAGAGAGACACCCTTTCTGGTAAAAAAAGAAAAACAGTAGCGGACCGTCCGCCCACCTGGGCCGGACTGTCCGCCAGCCCACCAGAGCCTCTGCAAGCTCTCTGGAACGATCGCGGACTGTCCGCCCCTCTGGGCCGGACAGTCCGCCAGCCCACCAGAGCCTCTGCAAGCTCTCTGGAACGGGCGCGGACTGTCCGCCCCTCAGGTGCGGACTGTCCGCCGTTACTCAGAGAGCTCTCGAACTTAGTCTATTTCAAAACTTTTCAAAACGCCGTTAGCCCTCATGCATGCAACTAGATATTTTGAGCAAAATGGCACTAAAGACCCGTCAAGCATGAGTACACAACCCCTCTTGATAGTACGGCTAACTATCCAACAAATCCGGTCACTTTTCATCCACTAAACGCCTTGTGACCGGTAAAATGTAAAAGCCCTATTTTATACCTTTGCCTTGAGCCCGAGCTTTGCTCATCATCTCCAAAACTCCATACGTTCACAACCAAATGTCTTTCATTCGTGAATCAACCTATACTCATCTTCTCAAATGAAATCGTTAATCCACAAACCGTTGTCATTAATTACCAAAACTCGAATTAGGGGCCTAGATGCTTTCAGACATCATACTTTTCGAAAAATGCCTGCCATTTCCTCTCAATCTCTTCTATGGAGCAAAGGTCATACATAAAAATCCTGAACTCAGCCTTCACTATATTATCGTGAACATTGCGCACAAGGTTCTGCTCAATATGCCATCCGCAAAGCCTATGCGGTGAATTCGGCCACACCACACTGATTGCTCTCTGCATAGCGAGGTCTCCATCAGTGATCACGGAAATAGAATGCTTCTGAACATTAGCTTCAGTAAATGTTTTCATTTTCAGCAGCCACACATATGACTCGATATTCTCGTGAGAAATAATTCCACATCCGAAAATAACTTTGCGGTAATGGTGATTCACTCCAACAAAAGGAACAAGGGGCAGGTTGTACCGATTTATTTTGTAGGTGCTATCAAATACAACAACATCACCAAATGCTTCATAATCAAGCAGATATTGAGTATCACACCAGAACAGTCCCTGCAGGTGTCCTTCCCCATCAGTCATGTACTTGAAAAAGAAATCAGAATCTCTAATTTGACGTTCCATCAGGTGACTGATTATTGTTTGAGCATCACCACCAGCAATTATCTCTTGCTTATAGAGATGGCAGAAATTATACAAGTCCCTTGATGTATAGCCAACCTTGTCATACCCACCGTACTGCATCTGCATAATTTCAAATATCTGGTGTTTGCGGATCCCAGCAACCCCAACTAGACGATTTCAGCCTTTTGCGCATCGCTGATTGATCGATGTGAACGCAGCAGACAACCAAGGTCGGCTGGAGCCAGCGGATGGTTATGTTCATCGATGAAATTCTTCACATACCACTGCCCGCTGTTTCGATCTAGTGCAATCACCAATTTTGCAGGGCATCCAACACGAGTTATATCCCGTGGCCTCCGCTTCTTAATCTCCTTCTTCACATACTTCTCTTCACGGTAACCTTGACGACTGCAAACATACCGCCGAAGGGTGAGCTCAGTGTGGTCACTGTTCCACTCAACATAGCTTTTCCTCACACTAAACCCTTTGCCAAGAGCGTATGCGTTATAAAACTGATATCCTTCATCTTCATCAGCGAACATCTTGCTAACGATTTCACTGTACTCCATCAAATTCTTAAGATCCGCCATTTCCTACTGCACCTATCAACAACATTAAATAAATTAAATATACACAGAAAATTTACAGCATTTCTTTCACCTGAGAATGCAGACTACAAACAAATATTTCGCTCCCAATCATCTAATACTATCTTGAGCAATTTATCATCTAATCATGAAACAAGGGACCCATCAAGAGGAGGCGGAGTTCAAGTACCTGTGGATGGATGCCCAAACACGGGGCAACTGGGAGGGGACGAAGCAGGCGCAGGCGGCAACCTCGCGACTCGAGGGCGTAGGGAACACAACCGGCGGCGTTCAAACCCTAACTAGCGCGCGGAGTAGGGCGACGGCCTATGGCGGCGAGGTCTAGGGCAGGGAGGTCGACACAAAGTGCGAGTGCGGGGCCGAGTGGAGGGTGTCAGCGGTCACGGCGGAGGGAGCAGAGCAGGGCGGCGGTGACGCCGGCGGCGACTGGGACGGAGCAAGGCGGCGGCGAATTCGCGGCGATCCAGCGAGGGGCGACCGATCGAAGGCAGGCGGTAGCACTGTGCGGGCGGATAGTCCAGGGGCGTGGGGTTTGGGGGGGGGGGGGAGGGAGAGGGCAAAATTACCACAGTACCCTTCCATACATCAAATTAATTAAATTAATTATTTAGGGGAGGCACCTCCAACCATTATAAAAGACCTCAAAGTTGTTAATTATATGGTAGTTTTATGGGAATTTATATCTGGATCCAATGGCAAAGAGACGAGCCACAACCTCTAATGATATAAAATCATATAAATACAAGTCCTTTAATGATGAATTATTATCTCTAACCAATACTATATATATGTGCGCCTACATTATCTCCAGATGGGTGGACGGGCTACGCCCACATGGAGCAGCCAAAAAGGAGGTTATCGATCATGTTCCAACAATGCCTAATGACCCTTACAGGTGTGCCAGTTGCCACGTCCTCTTGTACCAAGACTGTTTATTTGATGATTAAAGCTACACGTACACACGCCCTCTATTTAAAACCACAACCAATCTCTTCTTTAGATGCTATGTATACATCCTTTTCATCCTAGGAATTAGGATACCCACCAAAATAGAAGGTTCCATTTGATGTTGCCAGAGACCAGTACACTGCAGGGCCTTTGGAGGCTTCAGGAGGATTATTCAACATTCAGAACGTATTCATCACAGTCAATGTGTCAAAAAAGCAAGGGTCGTTACAAGGGGTGTTTTGGCATTTGCGGTTGGTAGAGTTGTATAAAAAACCCTTGAATAGTAGATCGTTGGTACTCCGGTGAGCTAAGTGCACATGCCATCTCTTTGTCCCTTGCTAACCAAGTAAAGCTAGCTCGCTGGCTGCAACAGGACTTCAAACTACATGACTAGTAGAAAGGCGTGTGTATGGAGCATTTGGTGTGTGCTAGTGTATTTCATTTGACATGTAGTTGTTTCTGTCCTAAGAATGCCCGTCCTAAAGGTAGACGCCACGTATAAATTAAATTAGTGTGATTTTGTCCCAATCAACTATAGAAAAATAACAAATAGGAATCAAGATTTTTTACATACTATTGGCGTGAAAAATCAAAATACTGTGCACACTGGCCAAATCATTATGTGGTGTAATAAAAGAACTGTTAGCATGCATTTGTATTATAGATTTTTCTTTCAAACTTATCGCTGTGTGTATTGGTGAAATCAATTGCAGGTGGAAGAATAAGAACAAGAAAGAAGGAAAAGACCATATACTTCCTCTGGTCAGATTCACTCTGTATCAGCAAAAGAAGGAAAAGACAATATACTTCCTCAGGTCAGATTTGGCCTGCATGAGCAATACTTTGTTGTCTGGACGTCCCATAAAAATAAACGGAGGTAGTATGATATGGTATGTCTGTCAAGTTAAAGGCGAGTTTGTTTACTTGGACTCTTGGAGCTAGATTGGTAGCTTGAAGATTAGACTTGGACAAACAAATGATCCACCCGATACATAAAGGTGTGCAGATGCAGAAAATACCCTGCTCCCCCCCCCCCCCCCCCCCCCCCGGATCGAATTAATCCTTTTGGGTGAAGCTAGGAAGATGAAGCAATGCAACTTCATGTAGATTGGTCCATGCCTTACTCCTTACATACACGAACACACATAGTATCATATGACTGTAAATTGCTATTATTAATCAAAATACAATTTGTTAACCATGTATGCACCCTCCAGGAGAAGAAATAACAAAAACAGAAGGTGAACTGATCTAAGGCCCTGATTAGATGCGTAAATTTTTGGGTGTAAAATACTATAGCAATTTTGTTTATATTTAGTAATTATTATTCTGTCATGGGTTAATTAAGCAAATTATAGATAAACTGTGTAATTAGTTATTTTATTTAACTACATTTAATACTTCATGCATGCGTTGAAACATTCGATGTGATAGAGAATCTTGTAAAATTTTAGAATTTTGAAGAGAACTAAACAAGGCCTGAATAAACAGAAGATGAGCTCACATCGATCTAAAAATCTTCTTGAAAGTCAAAAAGAAAAATTGTTAGAGAAAAAAAATCACTGAAAGCGGAGCAGGCGGTGTGGTCCTGTCCTGTCAAAGGTCTTTTCATAATTTATTCAGACCTCTCAAGGCATTGCGAACGTGTACCACGAGAACAGCGACAGGGCAACTGAACGCAGGTGCTTTTGCCGCATTCCCTTTTCCTAAGAAATCATAGGAGACCGCTCGCCGTCCACAGATCAACGGCCAACGGCTGCTCCCTAAATCCTTTTTTTTCTTTTGTTTTCTCATACGCATGCTTTAGAATATGTCCATGTTCAGAGAACTTTTTCAGACAGAAGCAGTCTACTTCCATTTTCCAACGAACATTCAAAGGTCAAAGCCTACATTGACCCTGCACTATACATACGGGAGTAGTATATGGCTGGTTCAATTTATATATCGGCATGGGTTTGACAATTTGAAAGTCCAAGAATGAACAGTTCTTTCCAGGCTACCTTACCCTGAATAGTGTTACCAAAAAATGGGCCAGCTAGGGTTCAGACTTGAGACCGTGGTTCTATCCTTGTTTGCACTGGGTGTTTCAGAATCGATTCTGTAAGAAATAAATGGATGCTAATCCTCAAAGTTTTCGATTAACGCTACGTGAATGTTGCAGTGCTTTTGCGCGTAATGCAGAAAGTCGGATGCATTTTGGTTTCAGGAAACCGATGTGTACATGGGCTTTGATTTGTGGCAAGTGGTGGTCCTAGTACGAATTGCTGGACCAGGCTATATCTAAGCCCATTGTCCCGAGCCTCATGGGCCGAGTACGAATTGTTGGACCAGGCTCGATTAGGTAAGGTGCCCTAATTCAGGTTCTGGCAGCCAGAGATTTAGAGTGCGTCCGGTGTTTGCTTCACGAGCGTAGGAACGGAGCCATCCCTCGGAGCAAATATTCGCTCTAGATTCAGGATGAACTCGCTCGGCAAAATCGACCGGACGAGTTCGCTCCCGTTCCACGCAGTCTCCTCCGGTCTCTTGCTCCCTCCGGCGCCATCCTTTCTCCCCGCTACGAGCTCGATCAGGGGGCACAAACGGCGTAGGTGGAGGCGGATCGCGGGCCAGGCAGCGCTCGGGCCGGCATGGAGCAGGCGGTGACGGATTTCGGGCCAGGCGAAGCACGGGTCAGGCGGCGCTCGAGCCAGGCGGAGGTGGAGGCGCGGAGCTCGGGCTAGCGTGGAGCAGGCATAGGCGGAGCTCGGAGCGGCACGGGCGGGCTGGAGCTGTAGCGGTGCGAGGCAGAGCTTGGAGTGGCATGGGCGGAGGCGCGGCCGGCGCGCGCGCAACTCGGCGGAGCGAACAGAGCTCGAGGGAAGGCTCGGCAGCGGCGCGGGGTGTAGCGGCGCGAAGGAGGGAGGCCGGCGGCGCAGGGTATCGGAGAGAGAGAGAGCGAGAGAGGACGAAGAGGGAATCAGGAAGAGAGAGGAAGAGGAAGAGGAAGAGTGCGACTGGCAGGCGGGTCCCACTAATGGTAATGGTGGTTAACGGAATAATAACAGATCCACGCTCGTATCTCCAACCAAATAAGAAATGGAACCGTTCCATCCCTCTAACCAAACACATAACATAGAACCATCC
Organism: Panicum virgatum; assembly: GCF_016808335.1. Lineage (NCBI taxonomy): Eukaryota > Viridiplantae > Streptophyta > Magnoliopsida > Poales > Poaceae > Panicum > Panicum virgatum. The sequence continues at coordinate 10,936,166 of NC_053143.1, read as the reverse complement.
CATCCCTGAAATCTAGAATGGAATCGTTCCATCCTACCTCGCTCTCCAACCAAACGCATCCTTAGCTGTGCCTAAAAAAATAAAGACAGGGACATAGACTCAAAAGCTGCGAACTTGTATTCTATGGCGCACCGATTTCTGCTGATGGAGCTACTGTTCATTTAGAAGGAGAGACTTGCAACGGTGCAGTGCAAGTCTGAACCACTTTCCAATTTGTGGTAAAAACCCATGATATTGTTACTAGCACTATTCTCCCTGAAATATAAGACGTTTTGCTTTGTCCTAAAATAAAGTAGTCTAAATTTAACCAAATTTAAAGAGAAGAATATTAATATTTAACACATCAAATAATTAAATTATGAAAATATGTTTCACAATCAAACTAATTAATATTCCTATTTGACATTCAAAATATTATTATTATTCTTTTCTATGCATTTGGTCAAACTTAAAACAGTTTGACTTAGAACAAATCAAAGTGCCTTACACTTTAGGATGGAGGGAGTAGAGAACCTTTATATTGTAATTAATATAAATTGTAACTTATAACTAACTTTTTGAAATGCTTAAATTATTGCATCAACAACTTCCCCATTTCACTGCCCCCTCTCAAATGCAAAATGTGCGTCCTAGAGTTCATGGTAAACATATGTAAAAAACCGCATATGTTTAACTCTGCTGGAAGCAAAATGTCCAGAAATTACCCAAATCTCTCAAAGAGTACATTTCTTGAAACTACAAAAAAAGAGAGAAAAAGGCATCCTCAAGGGTTCTTGTAACGGATCCCATAGCTAGCCATTGTAAAAAAAAAACCCCCCGCCTGCAGCTCAACTTCTCAAAGCCATCAAGAGAAAAGACCTCGACGTCGGTCTCAGCAGCCTTCGGTACCCTGACGCCGCGCGGCCAGCCGGCCACCATTGGTCCCGCAGCTCCTTGAGATTAAGCCGCACATCGTGGGTGGCATCACCGGCGTGCCGACGTCATCATCGCCGCCGCCGCCGCTGCCACCATCGTCGTCGTGGTGCTCCATCTGCCTCATGGCGCCGAGGAACGCGGCGACGTTGCAGCCGGGCAGCACCAGCGGGCCCTGGGCCGCGTAGCCGCAGGGGCGGAGAGAGGGGGGGCGGACAGGGGCCTGCCCCCATGAGCCCCAAATTTCCATTACAAATTTAAATTTTGATTAAATTTTTATAGAAATTTGTATAGTTGGCCCCCCTAACAATGAAAAACGACATCCTGGCTCCGCCTCTGCGTAGCCGTACTCGAGCTCGGCGTCGTCGAGGAGGCGCCGGAAGAGCCGGTGGTTGGCGCGCTCGAGGCTCGACCGGCACCACGAAGCGCTCCCGCCCGGCGCCCACGTACACCGAGAAGCACCCCGCCACCGCCGCCGCCGCCACCCCCGGCTTGGCGCTGCCGCTGCCGCCGCCGCGCCGGTCCAGGGTCCTCGACACCAGGTCCCTCACCGCCGCCGCCACGCGGCCTTCCTTGCCCGAGCGTGGATGCATGACCGGCGCCGTTGACGACGACTCTCAAGTCTCAAGCTAGTAGCTAGAGTGCTAGATGGCTACTAGGCATTGGTACTCTAGCAGCACAGTATCAGAGTGGCCGTATATACTTATAGGGTAGTAGAGGCGGGCTAGTAGAGTTGTAGCCGGACAAGGTAGGGGGTTCATGGATGGAGGTGCTGACCATTGAATGTGAAGTTGTGAACTGCAACAGCCAGTGGCTATAGTTTTGATTCCTTCAGAGCACAAGGGTTTGCTGCAGTCATGCGTCTTAGCCGCTGTAAGGCCGTTAGGGTGCATGTGGCTGCTAGAGGAGAGGATCCAGGAAGGGAGCAAGAGCTAGAGGAAGGTTATAGTAATATTATATCAAGGGAGATGTGCTGATTAATTAATTGTGATGGATTTGTTTAGATCACTTGTTAGATAGATATATATCTTTGCACAAGTACAATGTGGTCAGTTAGTGTTAGTTACATGCGTGCTAGTATAACAGGTATACAGGGGAGGCACATGTGGGGATATGGGCTGGATGTGCATATGTTAATTAGGTTGCTAATTGAGGCTGTTTATAGTTAATAACGGTGCATGGCGGCGGCTCTCGCGGACTACGCTGTCTCTAGTCTAAGATCCCGTTTGGATCCCAGGACTAATTTTTAGACCATGAATTTGATACGGACCAAGCAGTATTAAATACGGACTTATTGCACAGAATGGCTAATTGGTAGTTAGAATTCATTGGCCTTGATTTGTTCATGTTTAGCTCATTATCACGCACCGGACTACTAATTTTTAATTGGCAAAATAGGCGTTTTCATCCCTCAACTTTGCCTCGAGGGTCAAGTTCGTCCTTCAACTTTCAGGTCGGTCAATCTAGTCCCTGGATTTCTATTTTTAGGTCAAACTCATCCTTATACTGATGTGGTGCTCCATATTAACATGTGGCTAATGAGAAAAGTCATTTCTACCCCTTTGCTCCTTCTTCCCATCTGTTGTTTCTGCCGTCGCTGTTGCGCTAGACATGGTCATGGTGCCTATCTGATAAAGCAGACCTAGCTAGTTGTGCCACCAAATCCAAGAACTAGCGCCTTCTCCTTTATGCTTCTAGCACCATCGAGCAAGCGACCTAGTAGCACACTAGCCGCCTGCTTGTTTCTCTCCAATCCGAGCTTAACAAGAATTAACTCCCATTTCCCATTCTCCATGAAAGCAAGAAAGGAACAGATCCAATGCACAAAGTATTTAGCTTCTCTGTGTCCTCACCCACAATTGGCAAGCAAGCAATGACCGCTGCTCTACTCCAATTTCTCTCAGCAAAAGTCACTAACATCAACATACCACATGTTAAGGACAGGGCATAGAGTCCACAAAAAAAAATGTATGTGCAAACCCCCAACTTGATCACATGTTACAACAGTGGCGGCAGAAAATGAGGAGAGGAAGAAGTATCCAGGGGTAAAAAGGACTTTTCACATTAGTCTCATACCATCTTGGAGTGCCACATCAGCATAAGGATGAGTTTGACCCAAACGTAGAAGTTGGGCCGGGGACTAAATTGACCGATTTGAAAGTTGAAGGATGAACTTGACCCTTGAGACAAAGTTGAGAGACTGAAATGCTTATTTTGCCTTTTTAATTAGTCTTCCTATTTCAGTCTATCCAAACGGGCCAGCTACTAGTTGAGACTCGAAGAATCAACGTACTAATACTGTGATCTTTTGGTAGGAATTGATAAAACATATATGTTACCCTCTTGTATATAGATGGCCACATGGAGCCATGAACCGAACCAAATGACCGGTACGAAGCACGGTCCAAGAAAAGCACGACACTAATACGGCAGGTCCCAATAGCATAGTGCTAGTGCTGACACCAGACCCGATGCATTGGTCTGTGGCGGCCCTAGTGCTAGCCCAGGCATGACATGATTTGGGCATGGCATGACTGCAGTACCATTACCCCATTCCATAGTGCTATGAAAGAGAATAAGAGATGTTTGCCAAACTATTTCATGAAATAGTACGAGGGCTACGACAAGCGCTACCACACCAGGAGCACTGGAGACGACGACAGCCCATGGATCCGCCACGCCTAGGGGTGGATAGAATTTTTCGAACCTAAATTATCTGAATCAGATCCCGAATTATCAAAACCTGATATACCAATCACCACTTCTGGTAGGAAGTTAAGACACCTGAACTTAATCCAGGAAATTCAAGTATTCAATAACGATACCCGAATTCCTGATTCACCACTTCGATATAGACCGTGGCCCAGCCCATTCACCCAACCCCCGTGGCCCAATATGATATTTATTAGTTTGATTTGTGGATTGCTTGTTTGTTTGATTTGTACATTAGTAGTGGTATGTCGATCTTGCATTTTTTTTTAGTTTGATCCCACCCTTTCTACCACCCTTTCTACCTATTACATGGGAGAGACAGGGGCTGCAGTTGATCGGGTATTTCGGCAAAACCAGAACTCACGATATTTCGCCTATCTAAAAATTCAGGTTTTCTTTTTCATTGTAAAGTTCGGGTAGCTATTTTGAAATTCCCGAATTCTATAATACCTAAATTACCCCATCCGAATTTCCGGACCTACTTGAATGCGGAATGCCCACCCCCTGCCACGCCCACGCGCTGTCGTTCTGCAAGGCCCTGTGCTCAGGGTCTCATGACCGGCTGCTAGAGGAGACAGAAAAACTGACTGAGCAGGGTAATGATAAATTTGCTTGTTTTTAAATTACTATTACTTATTTTATATAAAATATCACAGCTTCGTGCACAGTTACAATATATACGATCACAGTTTATATATCTGGGAAAGGCATATATGCGGCGATTGCCAGGATGGATGTGCACTTCAGAAGATTATTGAGCTCCTACAAGGATTATGCAAAATGATGTGTGTAGATTGGATATCGATGATGCATGATTACACCCAACACAAGATTGTATTTTTTGCTCAAAAAGCTGCACATGGGCTTTTTTTATAAGGCTCAACGGGCGGCGGCGGCGGGGAGGGGTGGGGGGGGGGATCCCCACCTGGTTCATTCATCATAGTGGCCCCTAACGGCCAGATGCAAAGTTTTACAGCATTTTAAGTTTTACATTGCCGAAGAGAAAGCACTGCACCAAAGATCGCTAACGCCGAGGTCCCACTTTGGGAGACGGCAACTCCAGGCTCTAGCCTCTAATTTACAGCTTTGTAGAAATTGTGGGAGGATCATGCTTTCCTGCCTGAAGACGATCCCATTGCGATGTTTCCAAAGCTGACAACAGCACAGCAGAATAAAAGTATCAAAGTGAGTTGGCGGCAGGTTTCCCGGCTTCTGAAGGTGATGGAGGTCACGGACTGCCGTGTTTGGTTCTAATTGCACACCCAATCTCTGCCAAAACGCAGCCGAGAAGGGGCAGAAGAAGAGAAGGTGCTCTGCTGTCTCTGGCGCCCCATCGCATAGTTCACAGGTGGCATCATCCACAATCTTTTTGGTGAGGAGGTTGGATTTGCATTGCAGGCGACCATGCAAGAGCAACCAAGCGAAGAACTGCACCCGCGGTGGGGCGCAGGAGCTCCAGAATCCACCATTTGGCAGATGACTAGGATCCCTGCTTGACTTGATCATCTTGTAGAGCCCCGAGGTTGCCAGGTTGCCATCTGCAGACGCGAAAGGGCTGCTTCTTCGATCTTCAACGTTGGTGAGCGTTGTCTGTGACAGTATAACCTGTACATCACGTAGCTCATCGGCCGCAAGTGTCGTCTGCCGCGGCACCAGGTGTTGTCTCAAGCCGTCGATGACCACCGCCTGCACCGACAGTTTGGGCTGTTTGCAGTGACTGTAAAGGGCTGGGAACCGTTCAGCGAAGCTCTCATCTCCATGCCAAACATCCTGCCAGAATGCTGTGGATCTGCCATTGCCAATGCACACAGAAGTGATGGCTTGGTACAGGGGCAGCAGCTCACGTAGGATTCTCCAGTGTTGCCCCTCTATGTCTCCTTCCAACGAAGCAAGGCAGATGTGCTGCCGAACCCAATTTGCCCAGGATGACTGAGTTCCGGTGTACAGATTATTATGAAGTAGCTTCAGGAGCGAACATATGTTATGCACCTCGAGATCCTTGATGCCGAGCCCGCCCTGATCCTTGCTGCAGCGCACTTTGTCCCATGCAACCAGGCAGTTGGCTCCTGTGGCTTCTCCCTCACCAGTCCAGAGAAAGCTACGCCGCCGTTTGTCCACTGACACACCACTCCGGGCGGAAGAGGAAGCGCGCTCATGACATAAGACAGCTGCCCATCAAGCACAGCATTGATCAGTACCGTCCTACCCATAGGGTTAAGCAGGGATGCTTGCCAGCCCGCGAGATAACGATCTGCTTTGCTGATGTAGGGATCAAACGCCGACAGTCGCAACTTCTCGCAGGATAGTGGGAGGCCAAGATAGGTTTGAGGAAATCCCTCCTGGCGACAGCCCAGTACAGCAATGCAGTCCGGGATATCTTCCGCTTTCATGTGCATCGGCACAGCAGTGCTCTTATGGTAATTGATCCGGAGGCCGGTGGCTGCAGAGAACTGGTCCAGTAGCATTTTCAGTTGGGTCACCTTGCCAAGCTCGCCGCTCAGTAGGATCAGCGTGTCGTCCGCATATTGAAGAATCGGGCAGGAGGATGAGCTGTCCAGCGGGTTGTGCACCATTGCATTGTCCTTGATGATGGCCTGCAATACATCAGCGACCAGCAGAAATAGTTAAGGGGACATAGGGTCGCCTTGACGCAAACCACGCTGACAAGTGATCCACAGGCCGGGGCACCCGTTTACCAGCACCGCCGTGCGTGATGTGCGCAGCATCATCTCTACCCGCGATGCTGAGTTTAAGGTCGACCGTAACTTCCGCCTCTAGCGGTCGATTTTTTCCTTCCCCCTTCCCCGCACCTTTCTCCTTCCCCGTTCCCTCTTCCTCCCCAGCGCTGCTGTGCTCCCTCCCCTCCCCGCCGATGCCGCTGCCCCCCTTCCTCCCCGGAGCCGCGCTCCCTCCCCTCCCGATGAGCCTGCTCCCCTTCCTCCCTGGAGCCGCGCGCACCTCCCCCGCGGCCGATGCCGCCGCTCCCCTTCCTCCCCCGGAGCTGCGCTCCCTCCCCTCCCCTGAGCCCCGCTCCCCTTCCTCCCTGGGCTGCCGCGGGCTCCCCCATCGGCGGCGCCGCTGGATCCGCCTCCCTCGGCCGCCGCGTGCTCCCCCGTCGCCCACCGCCGCGAGATCCCGCCTCCCCTGGGCCGCCGCGCGCTCGCCCACCGCCGCCGCACTAGATCCCGCGCCTCCCTAGGTTGTGCGGCGGGCCGCCGACGGGGAGGCGGTGCCGCGGGCCGGCGGCGTCGGTGGGGGAGGTAGATTTTTTTTATATCAAATTTTTTTTACTGACCAAATTTTTTACCCAAACTTTTTTTTTCTTTTGATTTTGATGCAATTTGTTTATTCTAAGCATTTTTTTTGTTTTCGGATGCAAAATTTTTTTACCAATTTTTTTCTCTTCTGAATGCAAATTTTTTTTCCAAAATTTCTCAATTTTTGTCTCTCAAATTTTTGTTTTAATTTTTTTTTCTCGTCAAAAAATTTTCTCTCTCCAAAATTTCTCTTAGAAAAATGTTCTAAAATCGGAAAACGACAAAAAAATTTCTAAAAACGGAAAAAAAACTGCTGTCGGGAAATCGACCGTACGGGAGCCTCCCGTACGGTTGACTGTAAACTAGCGAGACCCATCTCTACCTAGCCATCTCTCCACTGTTCACAGAACCCGCGCGCCTCCAAGATTGCTCGGAGGCCATGCCAATTCACAGTATTGAATGCCTTAGCAAAATCCAATTCACATGGGCTTTCATTTGGGCGGCATATGGACTTTGCCCCGGCCCCTTCATGGCCTACTGGGCCCAACAGTCGTAGTTGGACCAAGTTTGCCCTGCTTTATTAGGCCAGTCCCAATGCAGGATTCATAGTTGTTTTGTACACATTAATTAAGATGACACATCAGCATACATGGTGACGTGGTAAGAAATTGAAGAAGAAAGAGAAGATATTTGTTTCATCCCGACGAAACGAGTCCGGCACCGTTACCTAGTCCTAGGAAAGGGGATGAAACCGCACTGGGACACCTTCGTTTCTTCCGCAGATCCTGGATGCGGCGATTTCCTCGGCAGCGACGGAGCTCCCCGCGCGCCTCCTCTCCCTCTGCTCCCGCGATCACGCTTCCCCGCGCTCGTGCCCGCAGGCGTCCGACAAGGGACCATGCCGTGTGCGGCTTGATTTCCATGGCTATCGTTGGTCAGGGGATCGGAGATTATTGCGTCGCGCGTCCACAAGCCACGGATAAGATTTTGGAGCTGTCTGCCAAATCTGGTGGTTTGGTTATCTAGAGTATTCTAGTGTGTGAGTTCTAAACATATACAAGTGGCTACGGTAATCATATGGAGCGGTAGATCACAGCACCATAGTAGCAGTAATATTATGGGTGGCCTAAGAAACTGTGAGACGAAACTGTGGCACTGGGAGTTTTAGTTTCATTTACCAGTTTCATTCTCTTGAGATAATGTGGCACCCTTGGAAACTGCAGTATGAAATCCTGCATTGGGATTAGCCTTAGGTTCAACTTATTACTCCCTCCGTTCCAAATTGTAGGTCGTTTGATTTTTTTTTACTACAAGTTTGACCACTCGTATTATTCAAAAATTTGTGCATAATATCACTTCTTTTGTTGTGGGTTTCTTTATCAATATAAAATCTTCAAAAATGACTTAAATTTGGCAATATTTGCACAAATTTTTTAAATAAGACGAGTAGTCAAATTTAAAGTCGAAAAAGTCAAACGAATTACAATTTGGAACGAAGGTAGTACTTTTTTGTTCTTGTCTCACGAAAATGTATATTACTCCTTTTGCAACACAAAATATGTCAGCGTTAAATGATTGCTGCATCCAGGACGGTCTGAAGCTGGTGCTGGCGATCGGGAAGAACCTTTTCGGCCGCCGTCATGTTTTTCACACGGACGTCATGTTTTCGTCACCGTAAACCCTTCTTCTAGCTGTAGTTCATCGTTGATTCACACGGCTGCCATGGTAGTTCAATGTTTCGCCTTTTGGTCTTGGGCTGCGGCAGGCAGGCTCCTCTCCTGCCGGCATTTTTTTCTTCAGATTTGCTCCTTTTAAGTTGACTGAAATCTTGTTTTGGCGTAAGTCACCACTGTGAATCGTCCGATTACTGTTCGACGCTTTAGATGCTCATAGTCTTATCGGGCCCGCTCTGTTGTGTCGTCGCCTATTTTGATGGCTTAGCGAGTCCACTTTCATTTATCTTCCTGTCTCCCCCTCTCATTTCCTCTATCGCTCTTGTCTCTCCAGTCTGTTCCTTGTGTGGCTCTCTGACTCCTCTCATTTCCTCTCTCGCTCTGCTCTCTCCAGTCTCTTCCTTGCTCTCACGCGCACAACAGCAGGAGGGCGGGAGGGAGTGCTGCTTCATCCATCACCGAATCGGGCGCCGCCTGCTCACATTGGAAGCAGGGGATGGCCCTGGACATTGCCGATTGTTCCTGGTATTTTCGGGTGATTTTTTAGGTGCCTTTTGTTCCTCAGATTCGAGTGCGATTTGAGGAAATTTTTTGGGGAAATCGGTGTTAGGATATTTGTGATTATCGCCAGGGAGATCCCCTAGCAAATTCTCCACTTAAGCTTCACGAATTTATTGCCCCCCCTGATTTGTTAGTCACCTAGGGTTTGATGAAATTCACAAAACTGATGGTGGTTTCATGATCCTTTGAAGTTCTTCTTCCTGGATCTGTTTTCCCTAGATGAGAGGAGCTTGTAGTTTAAATTAGGTGCGAATCAGAGTTGTTTAGATTGAGATTTGGCATATTGATGTGGAGCACAGGCCTATTGTTCGTGTCTTGATTCTGTTCATGGCCTGCAGCTCAGTATTTGTTACCCACTGATTCTTCAGGTACACTAAAATTGCAACTCTCAGTCATATGCATCTGATTGAAACTAGCACTTCTAGGTACAACGAGAATTATCTATAGTGTGTTTGTTAGAATCATGCATGACTTTATTTGTATAACGCCCATGAGAGGCATTAATGGGTCTGAGAGTGTTAAATGGATTTTTACATTTTGGCACGGGAATGAACAATATGTTGGCCTACTAGTATATGACTCTGTCAGTTATAATATTCCCCTGTTGTGGCCAGTAAGTGTTAAATTACTCTGTTCCCTGCGAAAAATTCAGGGTAGACTTGCTGGTGTAGCTTTGTGAAATTTGAGAGTTTTACTGGGCCAAACTTTTTTTTTAACCAAATCATGTGTGATCGTGTCCTATAAATGTACAATTCTTGCATGTCGAGGTCTTGCTTGCCTATACAAATATCTTTCTGTATCATGGACAACTCCTTTTTCTGGGTGCATCTTCTCCAGTTTACTAGTTCTTATGGGGATGAACGGATGATGCAGTAATCAATTACTCCTTGGGAGGTACGAGGCACACAACCAAGTGCAGCTGAACACCAACATTGCAAGTGTTGATTCAGAGAGGTAGTGTTTTTGTTGCTGTCATCATGCCAGTTTGTTTGGTGTTCCTGTTAACACTAGCACTGTTGTTGTTTTATTCTTTGCTGCTAGTGACTCACTTTTCAAATAGGTTAATTATTTTAGAAAAACTGGATGGCACTAGTAGTGTTTAAGCTGCATATCTCTCTATGAGTATCAAAACTTAGAGCTTATTGCACATTCTTTTAATGTTCTTGGTGTCAACATATTTAATGTCCCACCCAACCCATCCTCCAATTTCTTGAAATTATTTCATTTCTTTAGTTACTAGTCCACAGCACATTATACTGTGATGTTTCGTGTAAGTATTTTTTTTGTTCCTCTTATGTGCTACCTCTTCTTGTATTTGTGCATGTTACGCCCACTTGACCAAGCATAGTGATTTTTCTATTTCTTTTTACCTGTTGTTGTATGGAAAAAATTGTTTACAAACAACCATTAGTTCTTTGTCAAGTGTAACTTTTTATTATTTTTCATGATTATGCTAATTGTAAGAAAGACTTATGTGAGTGGTATATTTGTATGGGTTTACGAAATCACAACTTGAATATTAAAAAGCTACATAAAGTTTTCTTTGTATCTTGTAATTGTGTTTTTAGTGGTTAACAAATCTTGTAATTGTCATGGCCTATTAGGTTGGATTTGTGGTCTATTAGTGTTGGATTTGGGTATTCTAGGTTAGGATATGGTTTTTTTTCTACAGGTTGTTGGGTTTTTTTTTGTTGCTAATGGTTTGATTTGTGGCATGTTAGTGTATGATTTGTCTAATTCCAGTTGGTTTGTGTCCGATTCATGGCCAATTAGGTTGGATTTGTGGTGTGTTAGTGTTGTATTTGGGGATTCTAGGTTGGGATATGGTCTATTTTTCTACAGGTTCTTGGATTTTCTTTTTGGTTACTAATGGTTTTCAATTCATTTTAATTTGCGTGGTGCGTTTGGCAGTTCCTATTGGAAAAATTGCATGCTCATTGTTCTAAATTTACATCTGGAGAAGTTTGTGTAATTTCCATATTTCTCCTATGTATTTTGCATTTATGATTCTTATGGCTTTAGAAATGCTCATTGACAAGGTTGATCGTGAACTCATGACAAGTGGAAGTCCTTGTCTGATGCTGTGATTTCTTTTTGCTTCCCGTGCCACCCTTAACCATTCATATGTAGTTAGTTTTTTATGTGCTTTGCTGCTTGGCCTCATGATGAATGCTCTGCTATAATTTTGTCACAGTTTTGCGGTCCCTGTGGGTGTTGAAATTATATACTTTTCGAAAATGAAAATTTTATTGTTTCTTCAATTGAAATTTAGGATGGTTTTTCTCTTGATTATAATTAAAACTTCACCATGTGTCATGTTTCTAGTATAAGTTACTTTTCATTTCCATTCATGTTTCTGATCTATACATTCTTGTAGCCAGGATTCTTGTAGTAAAGGGTTTAACCTATCTATATGTGCTAACCTAACTATGTGTGCAATACCCCTTTTTCTCATGAATCTGACGACAAATGACAATGTTGCTTTAATTTGTTCAAGCACTATGTGAGTGAGATATCCTCTGGATGTACCCAATCTGTTTTTTTATGTTTGATATTTTCTATGAATTTGTTAATATGATGTCCTAGCAGACTTTTCTTTATTCCTCTTTTTTGTGTGTTTTAATTCTTCACACACCCTTTTTATATTTTTATAGCACACTAAATTGAAGATGCTCAAGAGGAAGCTTGCAAGTTCACTGAAACACAATGCCAGCATCCTATATTTTTTAAGTAGCATTTTCAACCTAATGAATATCTGTTTATCCTACATTTTTATTTTTGGAATGTATAGTTTTATTTACATACAAAACACACTACAACGACAATATGCGTGACACTGTAATTGATGTACAAATGAACTGTAATTCCTATTTCCTTTGTGTGCCCTTTGTGTCAAGGTATAGATTACTAATTGTAATGACAATTGTTTATTTCATATTTATAGATTATGTATATTTTCTGCACCCTTTGTGTCATAAGGTTGTAGTGCTTAGTAATTAATATTTTTTGTCTGATGCATTTGCAGAATAGCCAACCCATTAATGTTATTTTATTACTTTTGTGTCTACCTAGTGCATGATTCTTGTATTTCTGCCAAATATATACCTACTCTTTGAGTCTTTGTTGAATATTGCATGTAAATATGCTGAAAATTTCTTCAAATGTGCTTCACTCTAAATTAGCTATTTGTCATATTTAGTTTATCTGTAGTGTTCCATCTTACCTTAAATTTTTAATGTCTAGTTCTAGTTGACTTATTACATACAAAGCATACTATAATGACATTGTGTGGTACACCGTAACTATTATGTAAATGAACTGTAATCCATATTTCTTTTGTACCGTAACGACACATTTGTAAAACATTTGTTGTCTTCTTTCTTTGTTTGGAGCTAATTATTTAATACATATTTTTGTAGTTGTTAAAAGGCATTCCCATCGTAGTGCTGCTGTCAACTTCTAAATGGAGAACCAATCAACTTGTCTCCATGTTCTTGTTTTGATGCTCTTGGGATCCGAGGTGGTGCGCAAGTGAGATTTATGCTTGCTTATGGTTGATTTCTTCATACTATATGAATTTTGTACATATAAACTTATTCTATATTGTTTTCTGCTTACTTTATACTTGTTTCCTAGAAGATATTTTTGAAGATTATAACTAGAACATAATAGATAAGATGATGTTGTTAAGGTTATTTAGTTCTGTTTTTTATACTACAGACCATTCTTGCATACGATTTTGCGTTTACTGTACTTCCACTAGTGTCAGCTTTTTTTAGTGCTGCTTCCTTGATCTGTTTTTCCCCATTCCCCACCGGTTGGATACATTAGAAATTTTAATATATACAATTGACTTGCTGCTTAGTGTTAGGTTGTATTAAATTTTCCTATCCTATATTTTGTCTCTTTGAGTTATGCATGTTGCTATTTTTCTCTTTGTTACATTCAGGCTACACTAGGCAACAGGATCGTATACTACTTCTAATAGGATCAATAGCTCTAATTTGATGTGCAATGTATTAATAAATTTGAGCTATGACTTGCTTACACTTTTCAATTCTCTGCCCTCCTTTTACCTTCCACTTTTATTTATCCCCCGGCCAATGCCTATGGAATTTGTATCCTATATGTATTTTGTGCCATTTCTAAGTGGTAGAGAGGAGGTTTGTCATGAGCGTTCTCACTTTTGTCTTTCTTACTTTTACTATTTCCAATCCTTTTTTAATTATATTTTTTATAGTTTCCAAACATGCACTCATGCAGTCTGCTCGTTTTCATTTTAGTGATATATGTTCATCCACTGCATAATCAAATGAATGAAATTTTATTGGTAACCTAGTGCATTCTATATAAGTTTGTTCACCTTATATTATATTGCAATCTATTACTGTTCATTTTAACTCTTGAATTTGAGTTACATGTACCTTTTGCTGGAATTATAGTTTAGATACTTATAAGTTTCAGTTCATATCCTGGTGTAAATCTTGAAGAATTATCATGTAAGTAGAGTGATACATCTATATTGTTTTAATTCCTATTCTATTTTTAATATTTGGCTACATGTTCAAAATCTTTCTTTTAATTGATCGACTAAGAGTTTAAAAATACATTTATGTATATGAAAGGTGATTTATTTCTAGTTTTTCTTTATGTTCCCTTCAACCAATTACACTTTTAGAAATTGTCTGTTGATATATATTATTATGGTTTCATTTCTTATCAGTTCCAGTTTATAATATCTAAAGTTACAGTGGTGATTGTACCGTGAGATGTATGTCAACAATGTGTAAATGATGCAATATTTCAAAAATTTCCATTGAACACATTTGTTTGGGAGAGTGCATTTGTTCCTGGTATTTTGCATTATGTCCAATTTGCATCTGACTGGGTTCCTCAGGCACCATTGAAAATTTTGCATCTTACTGACTATAGATAAAACCTGTGAAGTTGAAGTTTGCTTTTTCTTTTGTTTTTTTATTCTGAATTGATTTAGCTTCTTGTGAGTGGGCTCTTATGTTTTGGTTGTTTTCTTTAGGTTGTCTTTAGACATGCCGACTCGAGCTCTTCAACCCAATGCTTTTGTACGGGAGGACATTCCAGTTGCTCGGGACATTTTCACCTATCTTTATTGAAGAAGGTCCTCAGTCTTCTCTGATTCTAGGGTGGTAACCTTCTAAAGATTTGAGCATTCTTTTAATGTTGTCTGTTTGTGCTTCGGGACGGTTGGTGGGATCTGCTAATGTTCCAGATTACCGTATTGCTGTTGACCAGCTCGCAGTTATGCATTCATCCGATGCCCTAATGATGTTGCTGCTTAGTCTTTGAGGGCTACGAATGTTACTGTTGGCAGCTTTCAAGTTCTTCTTTGACTTGGTTAAAAGTGTTGAGATGATGCCTTTCTATGATGACATCAACCAGCACCCAAGAGTCTGCATATGGATTGAAGATCAGGGTGGCTCTTCTTCTATTTTGGATGGCAATTTGCTTGGTGCGAAATTCTGGTCATTTTCTGTTGACATCTTTTGATGGGCTTTGTCATATGAACATGCTTGACGTTCTCATGTTTTCTTATCTTTTTCTTGTATGAAACAGTAAGGAGAGAGCAGCACCTAAGGGCTTTGTCATATTTGGGTTGTTAATATATGTTTGGGCTTTGCTCCTTGTAATTTGAATTCAACACTTACAAAACATAGCGAAGCCCACTTATAATCAGGCTCCCTAGGATGGACATTCAATGGTCCAGGGCATTGACTTACACATTAGCAAAAAATAAGTTACCCAAAAAATACAGTGACTTATACATAATAAAAACTCAGTCACTTTACACGGAGGCAGACCCTTTTTTTTAGATAAAGGAAATCTCCTGCCGGCATGATATGGGAATTTTCTAATAGCCTCAAATCAGTATAGACATAGATAGATATAATATAGATATAGGTAGATATAATATAGATACAGATACGAAGATAGATATCCATACATAAATAGGGTGCAGATTTGAGTATCTATATTTATCTGTTGACATCCCAAGCATCCATCACGCAGAATAAATAAATAAATAAATAAATAAAAACAAGTACAATATCCTAGGTAGACCTCGCTTCCATTCCTTTTCTATATATAGAGAGGTGAGAACTGCACCACACTCTCAACTTCAAGACACAGCACGAAGCTTAAACTTGGCCGGCCCTGCTGGTTCATCAAACTAGCCCAAATCCCAGACTAGCACCGATATAGTAAGATGTTGCCTGCTGGGAAAGCAGCCTGCTTCCTCCTCGTCATGGCAGTGTTCGCAGCAGCTTGTCTAGATCGCTCTGTGACTGTGAGTGGCAATAGGATCTGTACCGAGCAAGACAAGAAGGACGTCCTGGTGAACTGTAAGCTGAACATCAAGAACGGGAAATTCACCCCGCCCGCGCCCAAAACCGGCGTCTGCTGTCAGGTGGTGAGGCACATGCAGAGCAAGGACAGCAAGATGATGGACTGCATCGTCGAGATCCTCACGGATGACGAGAAGAGGGAGCACAGCGCGGTGAAGATGATGGAGCTTGTAGGAAGATGCGTGGTTAATTAACAAAATCAATAAGTTGTAATCTTCTTGAAATGTATCTTTCACTGGATAACAGTGTGTTGGTTATGGTTTCCAGTTCCATGTTTATGCTCTCCAGCATAATAAAGCATATTCTGATAACTTTTTGGAAGCAATTTCTAAAAATGACAATACATAAGGGGAAGCCGGCTCCAAATCCGGACAGGGAAGAAAATTTTGACTAAAAACCTTAATAGGGGGTCAAGTTGCAAGTGGGGCGGGTGCAGCAGCCCGCATAGCGCTCCTTTGCTTTTGCGGGTTTATATGGCAGCCTGCATGTATCCACTGGTACTGACGATACTGTATGGTTGTAGCTAGCAGCTGGATTTTGCAAGTATCCTTAATTTTAGGTATACATAGTTCATGTGTTGTTCAAGCTACACTGTTTTGCACAAAATATATGCTAGTCATACCGATTCATCTCCAACAAATTTTAATAAAAAATTATAGTGTGAACGTGAGATTTTATTTTCAGAGTCCGGCTCTTGACATGGGGTCCACGTGTAGTTCTAGCCAATCTGCTTTGCATAGAGTAGCTGCCAGTCATACTGAGTCATCTCCAACAAATTTCAACCAATTTCGATAAAATTCTTAAAATATCAGTACCGCCGTGCTGCCATGACGGGGGATGTTGTCAGCGCCTCATCGTTGATTCACACGGTTACCACGGTACAATGCCTAGGTCGGGCTCCTCTCCTGCCGGTATGAGATGGGAATTTTCTAATAGCCTCAAATCAGTATATATACAGATAGATATAGGTAGATATACTATAGATATAGATAGGATATGCATATAGATAAATAGGGCGCTCATCAATGCTTGTTTATTTCAATTCGGCGGATAGATTATATTTCATGTAGGAAAACGAATCAGGTGCAAACCAACCTCTCCGTGCAAACTATGAAAACTCCAATCTGAGTCATTGAATCAACATTCAAGTGGTATGGGGATTGGGTAATTTTACAATCTGGACCCGCCCTTGGATTGGGTAATCAGACTTTTGCAAATCCCCCCTCCCACCTCTCTGCGCCCCTCCCCCTTGGATATTAATCTGATGGTCCAGGTTGAAGTTTCTATAGTTTGTACGGAGAGGTTGGTTTGCACCTGATATATTCCCTTCTTGTAGAGCATGATATCTATATATCTGTTGACATCCCTTGCATAGTTGCATCATCACGCAAAAAATAAAAAAATAAAAACAAGTATAATATCTAGATAGAGCACGCTTTCATTCCTTTTCTATATATATAGAGAGGAGAAAAGAGCAACCTACTGAAGTTCGATCAAGACACAGCACGAAACTTAACTTGGCCGGCCCTGCTTGTTCATCAGACTAGCTAGTTGCTGGTCACCAAATCCCAGACTAGCACTAAGATAGTAAGATGTTGCCCGGGAAAGCAGCCTGCTTCTTCCTCCTCGTCATGGCAGTGTTCGCAGTAGCTTGTCTAGATCGCTCCGTGAGTGGCATTAGGATCTGTACCGAGCAAGACAGGAAGGATGTCCTGGTGAACTGTAAACTGAACATCGAGAACGGGAAATACACTCCGCCCGCGCCCAAAGCGGGCGTCGTCTGCTGCTGTCAGGTGGTGAGGCGCATGCTGTCGTCGTCATCAGATAATATTTGTTGATTGTGTGTGTGTATATATAAGTTTTTTCTACACTCATGTGTAGTTACTCTCATCATCAGTATATGGTCCTCCTTCTTCTCATGATGTATGATGTATTTATCACTTCAAGTATATTAATATACTAAATTTAAGATACTTCAAAGGATATATATGAAAATTTTGAAAGGAAACCCTATTTTTTATAATTATACCTTAATACTAGACTACTACTATATAAAAATAAGTATATCCATATACTCTATGTATGGTCGCATACCCAATGTATATACCACCGTAGATGTTCTAGTATAATCACATACTCCACGCGCATACTCTTCGTTGGGTCAGATATGCCATACATCATGAGATACACATGTGGGAGTAGCTATACAAGCGAGTGTAGAAATGAATTTCTCTCTCTCTCTATATATATATTCAGTTTCCTGCTACTCCTTCACAACATAGATGCATGTGCGACAAGGTATAAAAAAGATTGATCATGTTTTCTCCGACTGGTCGTGGCATAAATGGGGTCTTGCCATTGATGGAGGAGGGCATAGCTATGACAATAAGTTTAGAGAAGATACACCCGGTGGTTATTTAACAAAATCACATAGGTTGTAATCTTCTTGAAATGTATCTTTCACTGGATAACAGTGTTGGTGATATGCCCAAGAGCCCATCATCACAATACGGTTTAAAGGCCCAAGTGGATATTGATCCAAGAGGGATTAGGGTTACTAATGGGCCTATGAGATAGAAGCCCATTAGTACGCCCTATATATATGAGGGAGGGGCTAGGGGGGCGATGACCTGAGCCGCGCCACCTCCCTAGCCGCCGCCCCTCCCTCTCTCGGCCGCCGCCCTTGCCGTGCGTGCGGTGCTAGCACACCGACGCCCGGCGTTTCATCCCCGTACGTGTGGACTCCGTGGAGGCGCTGCTGCGACTGCTGCGCTGATCGGCTGCTGGGATCAAGTACGAGGAGCTCGGTTCGTGGGACGTGATCGACTACTTCCTCTACATCGACGCGCGACTTCTTCCGCTGCGCTGCGCGTCTAGTGGTAACGATCTATGATCTTCTACTCGCAAGTATCTTGGGTTTATGCGGTAGTAATGCTAGCGTAGCCTACCCGTTTACCTAAAGTGGTACCAGAGCCATCTTGCGTAGTTTTTGGTCTGGATCTTTTGCATATAGGTGATATGTTGTTGTAGTAGATTGGATCTATTACTTTTGCACGGTTTGATTAGATCAATTGGTCATAAGGGGTTAAAACTGGAGCGAGTTGATTGCGCGGCATATGACAAAAGATTAGTTTGTGTTCTTTCTCTGTTATGCATACGACATGTCCCTACCGGCTGGAATCACCATCGGGACTAACTGTGTGCATAGTCAGCATATTGAACCAACAGATCAAGGTCATGTGTAGATGCAGTCTTCTCAAGTGCAAAGTTTGCACGGTCAAGGTGATTGACCTAGTGAAAATTGAGGCATTATGAATGGCTCGGATTTGAGGGACCGCCGTTGCTTTCTCGCTGTAGCGGCTTCTCAAGCGCTACTTTGGTAGAACACGTCGTACGCCTAACTTGTTTTTGCAGGGTGTGATGTGAATGGTATGGCCTCAATGTCATGTGATGATGTATGTGATGATTTGTGCGGCCTGCGTGTCGCAAGTTAACACAACCGGGTTGAGGTTGCACCATTATTGTATAACGACCTGCGTGTCGACTTGTGATGTTTGAATCCTCATGTAATTATTTCACTAGCTATTAGATGTAGTAGCTTAGTATCTTTTCATGGAGGCTTTAATCATGATGGCGATGATGATCACCACAAGACAGGACGGATGGCAATGGAGGTCACCTTGGAGCCATGGCGATGGTGCCCATTGTGATGCAAGAGGCCATACTATTCACAATATAATATGATTATATGCTTGTGATGTTTATTTTCCTGTCATACTATTCTTTCATGCTTTTACATATGGTGGATGCTTTAATCATGATAGAATAGCTTCCCTCAGAAAAGGTTGAGTTTTTGATGCCTTTTACCAATAGCTGCACCTATAAATTTTGATCGTTGTGTGGTAGGTTTACCAAAGTAGAGTACCCTCAGCTATCACTTTTGTATAGGGTGGATGTCGGACATTCACAAGCATAGTATTGGTTTACTCAGCAAAGCTATCAAAACAGTTTTGGGCTTTAAGGCATAGGGTTGGGGCCGGGGCATTGGATGCCACCCAACAAACAAGAGTCGCATAGAGATGTGATTAGTAATTTGTTACTTACCTGTATCACTACTTTTCTAGCCGTGATGCTAAAGCTCACTAGAATTTTAGTGATTATGGATCTTGAACCACTATATGTCATTAGAGGGAAGATGACTTTGATATAGTAGGTTGTCTTTTGTTAAATCAGTTAATGAAAGTCTTTACACAAACTTAGTGCTGAAATCTTGCTTTACTTTAATGTTGTAGATCATGTCTGCCAGTAACAATTCCGCTTTCAATTTGCGTTCTGTTCTTGAGAAAGAAAAGTTGAATGGAACAAACTTTATTGATTGGTACCGCAACCTGAGAATTGTTCTCAGGCAAGAGAAAAAGGAGTATGTTCTTGAGCAGCCATATCCTGATGATCTCCCTGACAATGCAACTGCTGCTGATCGCAGAGCTTATGAGAAGCACTGCAATGACTCACTTGATGTCAGCTGTCTGATGCTCGCCACCATGTCCCCTGATCTGCAGAAGCAGTATGAGCATGCGGATGCTCATACCATGATCGAGGGGCTGCGTGGGATGTTTCAGAACCAAGCCAGGACTGAGAGGTTCAATATCTCAAAATCCTTGTTTGCGTGCAAGCTGGCAGAAGGTAGCCCAGTCAGTCCTCATCTGATCAAAATGATTGGTTACATTGAGACTTTGGATAGACTTGGTTCTGAACTTCACCAAGACTTGGCTACTGATGTTATTCTCCAGTCGCTCCCGGCGAGCTATGAGCCTTTTATCATGAACTTTCAGATGAATGGCTTGGATAAAACATTGAGTGAGTTGCATGGGATGCTAAAAACAGCAGAGGAGAGCATTAAGAAGAATCCCAATCATGTGATGATGATTCAGAAGGGGAACAAAAAGAGGAAGCGTTGGACGCCTCCTAATCCCAAAGGTAAAGGCAAGGAAAAGAGTTCCGGTGGTGAGTCCTCAGGCTCTAAGCTAAAGCCAGCACCTAAGGCCAAATCTGGCCCTACTTCTGAAGATGAATGCTTCCACTGTCATGAAAAGGGACATTGGTCTAGGAACTGCAAGAAGTACTTGGAAGAAAAGAAGAAGAAGAAGGGAAGTGAGACTTCCACTTCAGGTATAAATGTTATAGAAATAAATATTGCATTATCTTCTAGTGAATCATGGGTATTTGATACTGGATCGATGATTCACACTTGCAAATCGTTGCAGGGTCTAAGTGAGACTAGAAGATTTGCAAGAGGCGAGTTGGACGTTCGGGTCGGCAATGGCGCAAAGGTTGCGGTGTTGGCGGTCGGCACCTACCACTTGTCTCTACCCTCCGGATTAGTTTTGGAATTAAATAATTGTTATTGCATTCCTGCTTTGAGCAAGAACATTATTTCTTCTTCATGTTTGGAAGAAGTTGGTGATTTTAAGATTGTAATTGAGAACAAACGTTGTTCTATCTTTTGCAATGGTATTTTTTATGCTCATTGTCCATTGGTGAATGGATTATATGTTCTTGATCTTGAGGATAAATCTGTCTGTAACATTAATACTAAGAGGCTTAGATCAAATGATTTGAATCCCACTTTTATTTGGCATTGTCGCTTAGGTCATATAAATGAGAAGCGCATTGAACAACTCCATAAAGATGGATTGTTAAGCTCATTTGATTTTGAATCATTTGACACATGTGAGTCTTGTTTGCTTGGAAAGATGACCAAAGTGACTTTCACTGGTCAGAGTGAGAGGGCGAGTGACTTGTTGGGACTTGTACATACCGATGTATGTGGACCAATGAGCTCAATAGCCAGAGGTGGTTTTCAGTACTTCATTACTTTCACTGATGACTTTAGTAGATATGGCTATATCTACTTAATGAGGCACAAGTCTGAATCGTTTGAAAAGTTCAAAGAATTTCAGAATGAAGTACAAAATCAATTAGGCAAGACAATTAAATTTCTGCGATCTAATCGTGGAAGAGAATATTTGAGCTTTGAATTTGGTGATCATTTGAAGCAATGTGGAATTATTCCGCAGCTAACTCCGCCCGGAACGCCTCAATGGAATGGGGTATCCGAACGGAGGAACCGAACCTTGTTGGACATGGTTAGGTCCATGATGAGCCAAGCTGATCTTCCATTGTCATTTTGGGGTTATGCTCTTGAAACTGCTGCATTCACACTGAATAGGGTTCCAAGTAAGTCTGTTGAGAAGACACCATATGAGATATGGACTGGGAAGCGTCCCGGATTATCTTTTCTCAAAGTTTGGGGATGTGAGGCTTATGTCAAACGTTTGATGTCAGATAAGCTCACTCCAAAGTCAGACAAATGTTTCTTTGTGGGGTATCCTAGGGAAACCAAAGGATATTATTTTTACAATAAGGCGGAAGGCAAAGTGTTTGTCGCTCGCAATGGTGTTTTCTTAGAAAAGGAGTTTCTCTCAAAAGGATTTAGTGGGAGCAAGGTGCAACTTGAAGAAATTCAGGAAACACCCGAAACTGTTTCAGCACCCACTGAAGATCCACGGGATGTGCAAGATGTTGCACATCCCGTAGTTGAGGCACCAGCCCCACGAAGGTCTATAAGGGCACGTCGCGCTACTGACAAGCTCAACCTCCTTATTACGGAGGAGCGCCATGTATTATTGATGGAAAATGATGAGCCCTTGACCTACAAAGAAGCAATGCTGGGACCCGACTCCGACAAATGGCTTGAAGCCATGGAATCCGAGTTAAAATCCATGCATGATAATCAAGTTTGGAACTTGGTCGATCAGATTGACAGTGTAAGACCTGTCGACTGTAAGTGGATTTTTAAAAAAAAATTAGACATGGATGGAAATGTTCACATCTATAAGGCACGATTGGTGGCGAAAGGTTTCCGACAAATTCAAGGTGTTGACTATGAGGAAACCTTTTCGCCCGTCGCAATGCTAAAGTCTGTTCGGATTCTCCTAGCAATTGCCGCATATTATGACTATGAGATATGGCAAATGGATGTCAAAACCGCTTTTCTTAATAGACATCTAAGTGAGGATGTGTATATGACACAGCCTGAAGGTTTTGTCGATCCTAAAAATGCTGGGAAAATATGTAAGCTTCAGAGGTCCATCTATGGATTGAAGCAAGCATCTCGGAGTTGGAATATTCGTTTTGATGAAGTAGTCAAAGGGTTTGGCTTCATCAAGAATGAAGATGAGCCTTGTGTTTACAAAAAGGCTAGTGGGAGCGCACTTGTGTTTCTGGTCCTATATGTGGATGACATATTACTGATCGGAAATGATATTCCAATGCTTGAAGCCGTTAAAACCTCATTGAAAAAGAGTTTTTCGATGAAGGATTTAGGAGAGGTGGCTTATATTCTGGGTATTAGGATCTATAGAGATAGATCAAAAAGGCTAATTGGATTGAGCCAAGACACGTACATTGACAAGATATTGA
This sequence comes from Panicum virgatum, assembly GCF_016808335.1. Taxonomy (NCBI): domain Eukaryota; kingdom Viridiplantae; phylum Streptophyta; class Magnoliopsida; order Poales; family Poaceae; genus Panicum; species Panicum virgatum. Next base: position 10,913,189 of record NC_053143.1, on the reverse strand, counting down.
ATCGGTTCAATATGCAAGATTCCAAGAAAGGTTTCTTGCCAATGTCACATGGCATTACTCTAAGCAAGAGTCAGTGTGCTACGACACCTGATGAGCAAAAGAGAATGAGTACGATTCCTTATGCTTCAGCCATAGGGTCGATCATGTATGCTATGCTTTGCACGTGCCCAGATGTTTCCTTTGCTCTAAGTGTTACGAGCAGGTATCAGTCAGATTTCGGTGAACCTCACTGGACAATTGTAAAGAGTATCCTTAAGTACTTGAGAAGAACTAAGGATATGTTCCTAATATTTGGAGGCGAAGATGAGCTCCTTGTAAAGGGTTACACCGATGCTAGTTTTCAAACAGACAAAGATGACTCCAAATCGCAATCCGGTTTTGTTTTCTGCCTCAATGGTGGGGCAGTGAGCTGGAAGAGTTCCAAGCAAGATACGGTGGCTGATTCGACGACAGAGGCCGAGTATATTGCAGCTTCCGAAGCTGCAAAAGAAGCTGTTTGGATCAGAAAGTTTGTTTCTGACTTGGGTGTTGTTCCTAGTGCGTCCAGTCCAGTGGACCTCTATTGTGATAATAGTGGTGCCGTTGCCCTAGCAAAGGAGCCTAGAACAACTAAGAAGTCCAGACATATACTGCGAAAGTATCACCTCATCCGTAACTTTGTTGAGAGAGGTGATGTGAAGGTTTGCAAGGTGCACACGGATTCAAACGTTGCTGATCGGTTGACGAAGCCTCTCCCACAACCAAAGCATGAGGCGCACATGAGATCTATGGGTATTAGATACTTACATCAGTGATTCTAGTGTGCGTGGGAGATTTTGTGTCATGAGTATGTTTATGTAATGATAAATAATTGTTATTTGTTCCATGGATGATTATTTTACATTGATTATCAAGTATGTGACTTGTTCGTGAAACTCTTTGTTGAAAATGATATGATTCTAAATTATCCCTAGTTTATGTCGTTGTGTGGGACAACAACGACGTTGAGACTAGCACATGCATTAATTGATGATCATGTTTCACGGATCATGGATATGGAGATATCGGATTAATGATGTGGACACATGTTGGTGAACATGGTGTTGGATTGACCCACGCCAAGACAATGTTGGGATTGTTATTTTGTATGTGCCATCAGTTGTTCTTGAGTGTTATACCTACTGAATCCTTAGACCTGAGATCGCCATTGTTTCTCATTGTGTGTAGTGGTGCATCTTGGGGCTGCTAAACGCTACTCCGTGACTGGGTAGTTACAAAAGCAACTTACAGGTATGTCATGAAACATGGAATGGGATGTGAGCGGATCAAGATGGAATTTGCCCCTCCTAGATAACGGGAGAGATATCTCTGGCCCCTCGAGATAGTTGGATTTGAAAGTGCATGGCCATGCCAAAGTGATTAAAGAGTTAATCATGATGACTAAAGGTTAGTTATGAATAGAATCCACTATTAGATCGAGAGAATGGTCGAGCTATCACAAAGGTGGCACGCATCTCGCTTTGAGCTTGACTGGTATCGTGTGGCAAAGGGATCGGTGTATGAGTATATCTATGGTTCGGCCGATATGATCTTTATGTGTATTTGTGAGTCACTATGCCCTGCTAGGTGCCGCTATTGACTTGTGATTCAGAAATGATTTCCGATCACGACCACCTACACATGAACCTAACGGGTCACACACTTAAGGGGTTTGGAATGTTGGAAAGCTTGCATGTATGATTGTCTCTAGTGCAAGTGGGAGATTGTTGGTGATATGCCCAAGAGCCCATCATCACAATACGGTTTAAAGGCCCAAGTGGATATTGATCCAAGAGGGATTAGGGTTACTAATGGGCCTATGAGATAGAAGTCCATTAGTACGCCCTATATATATGAGGGAGGGGCTAGGGGGGCGATGACCTGAGCCGCGCCACCTCCCTAGCCGCCGCCCCTCCCTCTCTCGGCCGCCGCCCTTGCCGTGCGTGCGGTGCTAGCACACCGACGCCCGGCGTTTCATCCCCGTACGTGTGGACTCCGTGGAGGCGCTGCTGCGACTGCTGCGCTGATCGGCTGCTGGGATCAAGTACGAGGAGCTCGGTTCGTGGGACGTGATCGACTACTTCCTCTACATCGACGAGCGACTTCTTCCGCTGCGCTGCGCGTCTAGTGGTAACGATCTATGATCTTCTACTCGCAAGTATCTTGGGTTTATGCGGTAGTAATGCTAGCGTAGCCTACCCGTTTACCTACAAACAGTGTGTGTTGGTTATGGTTTCCGGTTCCATGTTTATGCTCTCGAGCATAGTAGAGCATGTTATAATAATTTTTGTCGAAGCAACCTCCCAAAAGGGCAGGGAGTTCCTAACTACTCATTAATGTCATAAAAGGATTTAACCCAGTTTATAGGGAAAATTGGCCCCAACAACCGCACAGGTGTAGTGTATATAGTTTATTAAAGAAAATTTGGCTAAAAACCTTAACACGGCAGCCAACCCACAAATCAACCAACCAACATATGCAACGGCAGCACTGTGTAAGAAACATAATATTGCTTCAGATTTGGAACAAGTTTGCTTTAGACATCATCAGCAAATCAACTCACAAATCAACATAGGAGATCCGGCGTTGAATGGTATTGAATCTTAAACATAATATTGCTTAAGGTTAATTATATGGTATAAATTTTTGAATAAGGCGTGTGGTCAAACTTAAAGTTAAAAAGTCAAACGAATTATAATTTAAAATAGAGAAAGTACATCAGTATAGAATGTCACCCAATATCCTTAACATGGTAATTTTAATGTTAGAAATATCTTTTGGGTCCCCAACACATGCAGGGACGTCACAAGGGTGGGCTACGGGGCCTAGGCCCGTATACATGGTGGACTCTAGGCATTACCAAATTTTTTCACCATAAAAAAAGAAGAAACATTAAAAATATAATGGCCTCCGCATAGTTAATCATTTATTTTGGCTCAGTTTCCTGTGGTAATTGAGTAGCGGCTTTGTTTCAAAATTTTGTCAGAACGAATTTTGAGGTTTGGATTGCACTTTTTTATATTTAAAATCCCTCTTGGCCCCTGGAGACGGTTCCGCGCACATGTTTTAGAAAACCTAATAAACAACATTTATATGAATAAAAATCTAGAAAATAATAATTTTATATTTGTAGTAAGATAAGGACGTATTTCGCAAAACCTAGATAGATAATAGCCAATGTGGATCCTCAATGTTGACGATGAGTTACCGGAGGGCAGCATATATATCAACTATGCCACCTCAATATGCTTCAAAGAGTGACACTACTGGACACTGCATACGTGTGTTACCGGTTTCAAACTGGCTCTGCAAATAATTCTTAGGTGTGCTTGATGTGTTCTCGAAATACGGTTACGTTTTGCACATAAGCAAAAAAAAAATACTGGAGATGATGCTAGGTCATTAGCTCTCTTGATGGCAAAGATTTAATATGAAGGGAATTATGGCGGTTCAGAACCCATATACGGGCCTTTCTGACATCTGTTAGCATGTGTTGTTGCCATCTGGACAGAAAACGAAGATGTGTGCATGCATGCCGAACTATGAATTGGTACCGGAAATGATTATTTTCAAAGGGGGCTTCTGTTCCGACCCGCCTCTAAAAAGAGAAGCATTTTTTCAGGGCAGGTCGAATAATGAATCGTCAGTAAAAATAAATTCTGAAGACCGGATGAATCGCTACGGTGCACGGACAACCTCTTCGGATTCCTGGGTTTCATGTTAAAATTAGACCTAGCTAAAGCCTTTGATCGATTAGAATGGTCCTTTGTTGCTCAGGCTCTTCGACGTCAAGGGTTTCATGATCATTTCATCGATCTTGTCTGCACTTGCATGACCTCTACGTCCTTTTCTGTGCTTGTCAATGGTCAGCCTTTTGGAGCTTTTAGTGCTCAAAGAGGAATACGACAAGGCTGCCCTTTGTCCCCATACCTTTTTGTCACCGCTATCAATAATCAATGAACTGTCCATTTGCCTTCAGGAAGCGATGGATAATGATTCTGTCTCGGGTATTCGGTTAGGTCCTAATGGTCCCCCTATTCATTCGTTGATGTTTGCTGACGACCTAATTATCTGTGGCAAAGCTGACCCTACTGAAGTTGCAACCATAAAAAACATTCTACAAAATTTTTGCCAAGTTTCAAGACAGACACCAAATTGGAACAAATCCTCCATTCTCTTCAGCAAAACAGTAAGTAGCTCTCTCAAGCTTCAGCTCAAAACTTTTTTCCCTGTTCCTGATCTTCAACCAAATACTATACATCTAGGACACCCTTTGATTATTAACCAAGCTGATAGGATACAGGCTTATGACATTATCTACCATAAATTCAAAAATAAGTTAACAACCTTAAAAGCAAACAAACTTAACCATGCTGGTAGATTGGCTTATATTCAATCTGTTTTTGCTTCAATTCCTATCTATTACATGCTCATGTTTTGCTAAAAAAGAAGCTTCTTGCAAAAATTACTGCCGTTATTAGGAATTTCTGGTGGGCAGGAGTACAAGAAGAGGATGCTTCACAACCTTTGTATCTAAGAGCCTGGGAAGACATTTGCAGGGACAAAGCACAGGGAGGCCTCGGCATCAAAAGAATTGACCTGGTAAATAAAAGTCTATTGATCAAAATGGCCTGGAGCAAAGCTTCTCATCAGGACCCATACCTCTCTGCTATTCTCAAAGCTAAGTACTATCCCAGCAACACTTTTTGGACAGCGCCCTTGCACACTCCTCGATCCATTTTCTGGGCTTCTATCTTGAAAATAAAAAAAAATTACATGAGCATAGCTTCTACCAAATAGCTAAGGGCAACACAAACATTTGGTCTCAACCTTGGGTAGCCTTCTGGAACGATATGCATGATAGACTACAAGATAATGCACATCGCACCTTCATGCCCAACATCGTTTCTGACCTTTGGATCCAGCACACAAAACATTGGGACACACAAAAAATAGTGCTCTTCTTTGGACCTCAAAGTGTTCAAGAGGTTACAAAAATCCAGATTATTAATCACCACCATGATGATTACCTTTGTTGGGACACTTCCATCTCAGGCACCTGCACTGCTAAAGAAGCATACCTAATGTTAGCAAATCAAAACCCGGCTCCTATTAACAATCAAGGCAGTCGTGCTCTTCCACAACCTATCTTGCACATTCTGAACATTATTTGGAGAAACAGCTTATTGCAACCAAGACTGAAGACTTTTACTTGGAGACTTCTTAGGCAAGCGTTGGCGACAGGACAAAGAGCTGGACGCTTTTCCCAACATATTGATGAAAAATGCGCATGTTGTGGAAACTTGGAAACTGATAATAATCTTTTCTTTTCATGTCATTTTGCTAGAGCTATATGGTTTGCAGGAACGCCTTCCATCAGAACAGACCTCCTACCTCAAGGACCACAAGGAGTACAACAAGAAGTAAGCTCACTCATCACCCCTACTACCTCTATGCAGGAGATTCAGAGGCTGATTACCACTATGTGGTTCCTCTGGAAAGCTCGGAATGATCTCAGGTTCAACAAAAAAGAGTGGAAAGTTTCACATGTCCTTCATGCTGTTAAAGCAGACATCCATATCTCACACACTATCACACAAGAGCTGCAAAATCAACCTTCTGCACCCACCCAGCCACAAAATACAGCACCACCACACAACAACACGCTCCCACCTTTTTCAGGAACAAGATGCTATGTGGATGCAGCAATCACACCAGACGCACAGAGGTTGAACCCAAGACAAGCTGGCCTTGGAATTTTAATCAAAGGAGCACAACAAGCTACGCTCAACAATGTCTTCATTCAGGCAGTTACTGACTTAGCGCTGAATCCACTACAAGCTGAGACACATGCCCTAATGCTAGCTTCAGCAATCATCAAGACCTTAGAGATTAATCAAGTGCAATATTTGACAGATTCTAAGCTACTTGCAACAACCCTTCACAAACAAGACCCGGTCACTCAAGCCGCTGACTGGAGAATGTTGGATTGATCTCCTTCCTAATAGACCCAACGGTCTATTAGGGCCTTAATCCACGCCCTGATCGGGGGCGCCCAACCCTTAATGGTTGGTGGGCCCCCGCTGCACAGCGCCAAAATAAAAAGGGGGTGAGGGGCCGGGGCACACGACACGAGGATCGTCGCGCCGCCAGCATCCTTACCCACATTCTCTAACCCTAGCCGATCTAGAGAGAGGCGCTGGAGCAGTGGGAAGTCTCACCGCCGCCACCATCAACCCTGGTTCATCGTCGTTGGCGCCGTCGTCCACGACAACGCCGCCACGACCGTGAAGCCGCTGCCCTAGAGCAGATCTTCATCAGCGAACCTGTGATGGACACCTCAAGCTCCTCCGGTGGTGATGGTCTCTCTCTCCCTCTCTCTCTGTACTCTAATGTACTCTAATGTACTCTATGTTCTAGATCTAGGAACCCTTTTGCACTCGTGAAAAGGAAAGATGGAAGATACCCCTCTTGATCCGTGTCTAGTCGATCCTAGAACCCTCACTGATTCTAACAATGGTATCAGTCGTCATGCTAATGCATAGATCCAGTAGGGGCAAAGACGGATTCGGACTTGAATCGAAAGAATCAAAGAAAGGTCCAATAGAATCGATGCAAATCGAACTCAAAAGCAAAACCCTAACCGTAGGGGAAAAGAGTGGCGGGGCTTACCAGGGCCTCACCACCGTCTCGAACGCAGAGCTCTACACAGAGCCGGTTCGCCGGCGCAACAGAGAGAATGGACCGCCGCTCGCCGGGATCCAGTTGCCGGTGCGCGCGCAGCTTCAGGCGCCACAGCGAGGCCGCTCGACGACGGCGCGCTCGCACGGGGGCGAGTGTGCACGCCGGCGAATGGACCCGCGGCGGCGCCACCACCCTTCCCGGCCAGCTGTGCCGTCATCGCCTCCACTCAGTGGCTGCCGCCGCTCGTGGAGAGAGGAAAGGGGGAGGGAGAGAATGATCCTAGGGTTTGGGGCGCGGCGACGACGACGCGGTTTTTGATCTGGCGAAAACCGCGGACGACCGTCCGATCGTGATCAACGGCCGCGAGAGCGCCTCGCCTTTTGGGCCGGCAAGCGGCCCATTCGGGCGGGGGAGGGGACGCCGCAGCGGGCCAAATCGGCGGCCCGGCCGTTGGCTGTCGGGCCTCGGGCCCATGAGGAGGTGGCTGAGCGGGACGTGGGCCGTTTTTCGTCTTTGGGCCACCCAATGATATTGATATTTCATTGTTTTTTCTTTTTTCCAGAAGCAAAATTTCAATAGTTTTTGAATGGTTTTTTATTATAGTGTGATCTCTATTCAATTTTGCACCAACGTGTTTATTGTTTAGAGATAAAAGTTTATAGTTTTGCTTATGGAAAAAGAAATTCTTACATGTTTCCGCTGCAAAGTTTAAAGTTTTTGCTCTCTAATTTAATTCGAACCAACGAGACAATTAAAATTCAGAGCATGTTTAAAGTAATTTTGAGGATTATGGTATTGTTAATTTTCTGACCAACGTTGTTAATTACAATACTATAATTTTATAGTTCTTGTGCATTTATTTCTATTTCTGTCCAACGGTGATATAGATTTAATTGCATAAACAGTTGTATGTTCTATTTTAACCAACGTTGGAATTTTACATGCAATTATTGTTATTATGTTCTCACTATTTTTTGAAATTTTCAGCGGTGATGAACTTGATGGGATTCATCAGTCACATCCCGACTCTAAAAGGAGACAACTATGGCAAATGGATCAAGAAGGTTGATCTTGCTTTCGTCTGTGGAGAAGTGGATGAGATAATCACCACTCCAAAGCCCACTGAGCCACCGGCTCCAGTGAGAGGAGATTCTGACACTGATGCTGAGTGGCAGAAAAAGCAAAGGGACTTTGCTCCCTTACAGATGGCTTATGATCTCGAAAAGACAAAGTGGAATAACGCCAACAAGAAATGTGTGGCAGTTATAAAGAACACAATTGATCCTAACATTTTGGATTCAATTGGAGAGTGTGATTCAGCTGTTGAGTACCTTGCAAAGATAAAGAATCAGTTTACTGGTTCTTCAAAGACTTATGCTACACAGATCATAGAGCAGTTGGTCACAAAGAGGTACTATGGCAATACCGGTACAATAAGAGATCATATCATGGGGATGTGCGCTTTGAACTCCAAGCTCAAACCAATGGACTTGGATCTTAAAGAAGAGTTTATGGTGCACTTGGTATTCGCTTCTCTGCCAAAAGAGTTTGCAACATTTGTTGTAAACTATAACTCACAGCCAGAGAAGTGGAACATGGAAAAGGCAATTGCCATGTGTGCACAAGAGGAAGATAGACTCAAGAAACAGAATGGTGGGTCTGTCAATTTTGTGCATAATAACAAGAAAAGGCCTTTTCATGCTGCTTCTTCCCCAAAGTCCAAAGACAAAGCACCTATGCCACAGAAGTATCAGCAACAGCGCCCTCCAGCACAAGATGAGTGCTTCCACTGTTTTGACAAGGGGCATCGTAAAGCAGATTGTCCCGCTTACTTAAAGATGATAATGGCAAAGAATGGTGAGAATGTAATTTCATTTGTTAATGAATCCCTGTATTTACATTTTTCTAAATCTACTTGGTGGATTGATTCTGGTGCAACTGTGCATGTTGCAAATTCTTTACAGGGATTCCGTTCGACAAGGACTACGCAAAGAAGCGAAAGACATATTAAAGTCGCGAACGGAGTACAAGCAGATGTTGAAGCTGTTGGCGATGTCTCCATCGAGCTAGTTAATGGTTTCATGCTTGTATTAAAAGATGTTTTATTTGTTCCTTTGCTTCAAAGAAACTTGATAAGTGTATCACGCTTAGACACAGATGGTTTTGGTTGTCATTTTGCGAATGGCAAATGTGAACTATGGTTTGATAATAATTGTATTGGTGATGCTATCCTTTACAATGATCTTTATTTATTATCTATGCGTGATAAAGTGTATTCTGTATGTAATGTGAATGTGCATGAATCCTTGTTAGAGAAAGAAACAAAGAAAAGAAAGAGAACACAAGATACTTCATCGAAATTATGGCACTGTCGTTTAGGTCATATTTCGAGGGGGAGAATTGAAAGATTAGTGAAGAGTGAAATTCTTCCACAGTTAGAGTTCTCTGATCTTGAACAATGCATTGAATGCATTAAAGGAAAATTTGTAAAGCAAATCAAAAAGGGTGCCACACGAAGTGCAGGAATATTAGAAATAATCCACACTGATATATGTGGACCGTTTCCTGTGAAAAGTGTGGATGGCTATGATTCGTTCATAACATTCACAGACGATTACTCCCGCTATGGTTACATTTATCCAATTAAAGAAAGATCTGAGGCATTGGATAAATTTAAAATATTCAAAGCTGAGGTTGAAAATCAGCTTGACAAAAGAATTAAAATAGTAAGATCAGACCGTGGAGGGGAGTACTACGGTCGACATACCTCTTATGGACAAGTTCCTGGACCTTTTGCGAGGTTTTTACAGGAAAATGGTATAGTTGCCCAATACTCTACACCGGGGGAGCCTCAGCAAAATGGAGTAGCTGAAAGGCGCAACCGTACACTAATGGATATGGTGCGCAGTATGATGAGTTATTCCATATTGCCATTGAGTCTGTGGATGGAGGCGTTAAAAACCGCCATCCATATTCTCAACAGAGTGCCAAGCAAATTGGTGCCAAAATGCCGTATGAGCTATGGACAGGAAGAGAACCCTCACTGACTCACCTACGAGTCTGGGGGAGCCCAGTTGAGGCTAAAGTGTTTAATCCAAATATTGGAAAACTGGATCCCAAAACTGTAAGCTGCCATTTTATAGGCTATCCTGAAAAATCGAAAGGTTTTCGTTTCTACTGCCCAGACAGACATACAAAGTTTGTAGAAACGAGACATGCTGTCTTTCTTGAAAGTGAAATGATCAGGGGGAGCATAGTACCTAGAAGCCCCCTATGGAGGAGGAGGTGCTACAGCCCCCTATGGAAAATGTGCCAGAAGTTGAGGCACAAAATGTGCCACAAGCAGTGGCCCTTAGAAGGTCACAAAGAGAAAGAATGTCGGCTTTTTCTAACGACTATGAAGTTTATAATACAGAAGAGGTTCATATGGAGGGTGATCCCACTTCATATGAAGAAGCCATGAGAAGTATTCACTCATCTAAATGGCTGGAAGCTATGAAGGATGAGATGAAATCAATGAGTTCCAATGGTGTTTGGGACTTAGAGGAAATTCCTAAAGGAGCCAAAACAGTAGGCTGTAAATGAGTTTACAAGATAAAACATGACTCCAAAGGGTATGTAGAAAGGTTCAAAGCACGACTCATGGCAAAAGGTTTTACGCAAAGAGAAGGGATAGACTATAACGAAACCTTTTCTCCGGTTTCGTGTAAAGATTCCTTCAGGATTATAATAGCATTGGTGGCACATTATGACTTAGAGTTACATCAGATGGATGTAAAGACGGCATTCCTCAACGGGGATTTGTATGAAAATATTTACATGGTAAAACCAAAAGGTTTTGTCGTGAAAGGAAAAGAACATATGGGGTGTCGTTTAAAGAAATCCATTTATGGATTAAAGCATGCCTCTAGGCAGTGGTATTTAAAGTTTGATGAAACCATAAGAAAATTTGGGTTTAAAGAAAATGAGGAGGACAATTGCATTTTTGCAAAGTTCAGAAGTGGAAAATTTATTTTCCTGATCCTATATGTGGATGACATTCTACTTGCTAGTAGTGATGTTGGTCTGCTACTGGAGACAAAGAAATTCTTGTCCTCAAACTTTGATATGAAAGATCTCGGTGAAGCTTCATTTGTTTTGGGAATTGAAATTCACCGAGATAGAACAAAGGGGGTATTAGGACTGTCACAAAAGGCATACTTAGAAAAGGTTCTAAAGAAATATAGTATGCATATGTGCAAGCCTTCACCTGCTCCAATAGTCAAGGGCGATAGATTTGGGAAATTTCAATGTCCCAGGAACTAGTATGAGATCGATCAAATGAAAGCGGTTCCATATGCTTCAGCTGTCGGAAGCCTACAGTATGCTCAAGTTTGTACACGCCCTGACTTAGCATTTGTTACCGGGATACTTGGCAGATATCAAAGTAATTCAGGACAGGCACACTGGATTATGGTAAAGAAAGCATTACGTTATGTGCAAGGCACGAAAGGCCTTATGCTAACATACAGAAAATCCGATTCCCTAGAGATAGAAGGGTACTCAGATGCGGATTTTGCGGGGGGCATCGATGACCGAAAGTCCACGTCCGGTTATGTGTTCACACTCGCAAGGGGAGCTATATCGTGGAAAAGCTCCAAACAAAGCGTCACTGCATCATCGACGATGTACGCTGAATTTGTGGCATGTTATGAGGCCTCGGGGCAGGTTGAATGGTTAAATAAATTTATACCCGGTTTAAGAGTGGTAGACAGCATTCAAAGACCACTCAGAATGTACTGCGACAATGAACCAGCAGTGTTTTATGCTCACAACAATAAGTCAAGTGGTGCTGCCAAACACATTGACATAAAGTTTTATGTTGTGAAGGAGAAAATCCAGAATCACTCTATTACACTCGAGCATATAAGTACAAAGAAAATGCTTGCGTATCCGCTCACTAAAGGCTTACCACCCAATGTGTTCATGGAACACATAGCCGGCATGGGTTTAAGAGAAAGCCTGTGATTTCTGGAGAATAAAAAGGGCCCAAAAGATAAAGAATTTGTTTCAAAACAGTGATGTGTATGGTAGCTGTTGAGTCTATCGGTCTTGGACCGTGACGATAAAGCATGCTCTATTTATTAATCTGTGATGGAACAAATAAAGGAAAAAGTTTCATGTTAAAGTATAAAGTTAAAGTACAAAGTGAGATCAAGGGGGAGAATGTTGGATTGATCTCCTTCCTAATAGACCCAACGGTCTATTAGGGCCTTAATCCGCGCCCTGATCGGGGGCGCCCAACCCTTAATGGTTGGTGGGCCCCCGCTGCACAGCGCCAAAATAAAAAGGGGGTGAGGGGCCGGGGCACACGACACGAGGATCGTCGCGCCGCCAGCACCCTTACCCACATTCCCTAACCCTAGCCGATCTAGAGAGAGGCGCTGGAGCAGTGGGAAGTCTCACCGCCACCACCATCAACCCTGGTTCGTCGTCGTTGGCGCCGTCGTTCACGACAACGCCGCCACGACCGTGAAGCTGCTGCATCACTCGCCGCTGCCCTAGAGCAGATCTTCATCAGCGAACCTGTGATGGCCGCCTCAAGCTCCTCCGGTGGTGATGGTCTCTCTCTCCCTCTCTCTCTGTACTCTAATGTACTCTATGTTCTAGATCTAGGAACCCTTTTGCACTCGTGAAAAGGAAAGATGGAAGATACCCCTCTTGATCCGTGTCTAGTCGATCCTAGAACCCTCACTGATTCTAACAGAGAACAAGACCACTGATTGCAGATTTTCTCTGCAATTCTGAACAAGCAAACTTCACTGTCATCAAGATTCCAAGACAAAGAAACTCAACTGCACACGATCTGGCAGCTCAAGCTAGATCTCAAGCTGACCTTCCAGCTTGCCTTTTTGCTTGTAACAATGCTAATCACTTGGCACCTTGTCATGTCCATCTAGCTCTACAAAGCATACATTGGGGGCACCTACCGCCTCATTTCTGTATCTTGTATTTGATATTTCAATAAAGTCCTTAAGTAACAAAAAAAAACCTCTTCGGCCGCTAAACCACACTCACAAATAGTTTTTGTTGTAGTGTAGGTTTTTGCATCTCCTATAGCAAAATTTACATTAAAAAATATGGACGACACAGGTGGCGCATAAGGAACATCATAATTGACGTCGCATAGTCGTAGAATCCGAATAATAAGTTTAGGTATACCCTCATCTGTACGATATACAGCACCACAAGAAGCTATGTAGCAGGAGTAGATCCCGGCAGATTTGTGTTGTGACTTTCTTCTCCGGTGATAAACTAGCCAAAGTACATATGGTAGTTGAGCCATCCCGTTCATATGGCACTATACATACTAATTAGCTTACTCTTGATGCATGACTAGATGGCCTACTCTTGCTAGCTTAGCTTGATGTTGTCACGATGAAATCATGGTACTATTTTCATATCAATCGTCTCCATCAGCCGACCCTAATTCTCATTGCTTGCTCCTGTGCACGGCGCCACATGTAGGCACCTTTTGGTAACAAGACTTTTGAGTTGGCACCGGACACCACTATTACAGTATTGCATGCATTCACTCGTGTTCCACGGATAGATATATAGCTACCACCACATACACTACCGGAATCTGGCTCTTTGCCGTGTGCTTTATTTCTATCGGGCACACGGCAAACAATCTTTTTGCTGTGTGCACATATAACAAAGATGTAACACACGACAAAGCAAAAACTGTATCTGTTAGCGAGATGGCATGCAAAAACTACAATACCACCCAGGAATACGTGTGCCACTATTTACTATCTGTATGTGTACGTAAGCAAGAGGTACGTGTCCGGCCACTTAATTAGTTACATCTAAAATACGTACACATCACAGTGTGACTCGAGGACTGAGATCACACCTAATTCCCGTGATTTGGAAGCTGCTTATACATCAGCCACTTACTATACCCTATATGTCAGTACACCGGTTTTCGAATTTACGTCGGTAGTGACAATGGCGGCTTGTGTTTGGTTCTTGACAGTGGCAGAACCCAGGGTTCGAATGGAGCCCGGGCAAATCACTAGGCAATTGTTTCTTCTTATCTCCAATTGAACTGATGAACTATGGCCCGCAGTTCTTGACGCCTCCCATATATATGGCACTGAGAAAGTAGGAGCATCTAAAGAATCTTTTTTTAAGTAGTATGTACTACTTCCTTCCCAAAATATAGCTATTTTTAGGTTTTTTCCAAGTCAAACCTTTTAAACTTTGACCGCAGATGGTAAATAGAACATAAAGATTGACAACATATATTCGTTTTATTCGTAATAAAAACAACTATCATAAAAGTTGTTATATTTTGGAACCTGTTTATTCAAAGGTGTCTCTTCTGCTTCCAATGAGAGGTGGTAACGAAACATAATAATTCTTTTAATTCCCTTTACAATCCAATTCAGTGCTTAATCATTCTTAGCTTGAAAATATATAGAATACGAGCCCAACCCTTTACCCGCCCTACCTCCAGCATCATCCAAGCGATTTCTTGATTTATTTATTTGCTAATAAATACTAGTTATTTGGAAACTGATTTTTAAAAATTGCCTAAGCAATGGTAATGTGCAGGACCTATGTTCACTTGTTCCATATCCAAAATGGAAGTGTATAGGATGGGCGCGCCAGCTGCACTGTTGGCGTGCCTCCTTTTCACACACCTTCTCTCAGAGGTTAATTAACTTGCTTTTTTCTGACTTCTACTTAGTTTGTTTCATTTTCCTGCGAAACACAGCAACAACAACAATATCATCGTTCTCATCATATCATGCTAAACTTTACCACTGCTGCTTTTTCCCCCCAACTAATAATGAGTTTTGTATTTTTCGAATGCATTGCCGAGATTGATGTCATGTTTCTCTCTTTGCCACAAAACACTCGACTTATTGTTGTTCAAATGGTTCGGCATCAAAAGATGCCTAACCGGCAGAGAACTCAGGTCCAAAATGAGCATGATGAACTTGGCAACATCAAATGAAACATCATTAATTATTTAGAAGAATAATTCCAGAGTTTTTTTTTATGTGTGCCTTTTCCTGATCATGATCTACGCATGTGCAGGCCAGGATCACCGGTGCCGAGACCGTGAAATTGACGACCACCCCAATCTTCCCTCAGATCCCACGAGGCCAGACAAGCAAAGACTTCCAGGTCCTGGTGCGCGTCGAGGCGTGTCCCCGTCGACCTCGCCGTGGTGCTCAATGTCGGTGGCGGCATGGCGCTGCTGGATTCGGTGAAGAAGGCCGTCCTGTTTATCATCAGACAGCTCCGTGACGACGATCGTCTCGCCGTCGTTGGGCCGTCCAGCAATCGGCTCTTCGGAGAGACGGCCACTGGTTTTCTCGACATCCGCGATGCGCGGCGCAACGCCGGAAACTCACTGGACAAGCTGCAGCCCCGTCCCCGTGATGGCCATGCTCAGCAAGGCTCTGGCTTGAAGGAGGCCATCAAGGTTTTTTTTTTTTGGGAAAAGGAAACGTCTTCGGTCTCTGCAACCACACACAACTAAATTTTTACAAAATTCTCAGCATAGAAGCTGACAAACGTTATGGAGGACATGTCGCGTTTTACTTTTTTTTTTTGAAAATGACGTCAATAAGTTTCTGGACTCTGTGACCGCGCACGGTCGAGTTTGAATTTGAGAAATGGCCGTGTACACCTGCTGCTGATCTTGACTGAAATCGTCGCAGATGCTTTCGGAGCTGCCGGCGACGACGAGTAGCCGCGCGAGCTTCATCATCTTGGTGACGGACACCAAGGAGAGCAGCAGGTTCAGCAAGCTGCCTCGCGAGTTCCTCAAGAACCACCCCGTCGTCCACACGATCGGCGTGGGTGCGGCGCACGACCCCAAGGCTCTGCTCTCCATCGCCGAGGAGTCCCATGGCACCTACTCCTTCGTCGCCGACGGCGAGAGCACGAACAGCGTCGCCGGCGCCGTCGCCGTCTGCCTAAGCGGGATCAAGGCCGTCGCCGCCGTCGGCACGCGCGTCAGCGTCGAGGCGGCCGTCGGGAGCGGCGTCAGGGTCGAGAGGATCGAGTCGGGGGGATACGGTAGCGCCATCTCCGGCGACAGGGCGTCCGGCGAGGTCACCGTCGGCGTGCTCTACGCCGGCGAGGCGAAGAGCTTCATCGTCCACCTCAACGTGCCTGCTGTTCCCGCGTCGACGTCGGCCTCCGTCGACGGCTGCTGCGACAAGCAAGAGCTGCTCACCGCCAGCTTCTTCGGCCACCACCGGCTCCGGCGTCCCTTCTCCACCGAAGATCCAGGCCACCTTGTCGGTGCAAAGGCCGCCGCCGGAAGGCGTCGCCATCGCCGTCGCCGCCTCGCTGCAGAAAGTCCCCGTCCCCGCGGTGATGGACCAGATCGTCCAGTTCGGCGTTCTGGACATGGTGACCACCTTCGTCGAGAACGAGATTTGGGAGCTCAGCTCCATCACGGCGGAGGTGGGCGCCGCCATGGCGACGAAGCTGCAGAGCCGGTGGGAGGAGTTCATGCAGGCCCGTCAGTTCTGGAGCGGTCTGGACCTGGGGGTCCTCGAGATCGAGATCAACAAGATGGTGACCGTCCTAGCGGCAGCCGGGAGCGGCGGCGGCTCGTCGTCCTCGCCGCTGTCAGCGACGGCCTACATGCTGTCGTGGTTGTCGAGCTACCAGACGCAGCGGCCGACGGCGATGGGCTCGCCGGGCAGCGTCGCCCCGGCGTTCGCCACGCTGAGCGTGCAGCTCACGGTGCAGGAGGCGGCGACGATCGTCGTCACGGCCGCGCCTGGTGGAAGCTTGGGCGGCGGCTGGCCGCCGTGCCAGTGCGACGACGGCTGCGTGGAGCCGCGCCCGCCGCCGGTGTTCCTGCCGTCGGGGCGCGACGACGACACCTACCGCGTCAACGCGTCGTACCCGGTCCTGCTGCTGGACGCCATCAACCTAGCTGCTAACCAAATGTACCTGGTACGTGCCTTCATAAACCTCACTCACTACCGGAAACCGGTAATTCGCGGTGTGCCTAAGAGTTCGCCGTGCGCAAACCATCGGGCACACAGCGAAGAGAGCCTTTGTCGTGGGCCAAACACAGAACACACGGCCAAAATAAAGCCCACGGCGGAAGGAGGCTTCGCCGTGTGCCCTAACCTTGGCACACGGCAAAATGATTTTTGCCGTGTGCCTCAGATCGGCACACGACAAAGACAGGGCCACGTGGCCAGAGCATCACGGTCGGTCAACGCCGTCACATTTTGTCGTGTGCCTCCGTTAGGCACAAGGCGAATTTACATCTGTACCGTGTGCCACATAGAGGCACACGGCAAACATAGCGCCACGTGGCCCGTCGATCACGGCCGGTCGACGTCGTCATATTTTGCCGTGTGCCAAGATCTATGGCACACTGCAAAGAATCTTTGTCGTGTGTCCTAGATCGGACACACGGCGAACTCCCGCGCACTTATTAACTCTCTGGCTCACTGACGCTCTCTCTGGTCTCTCTCGCTCACTCGTTCACCGCCGCGCCGGACGCCCCGCCCCGCCCCGCCGCCGCCCCTGTGCGCCGGCCCGGCCGGCCCCGCCCTGCTCGACCCATCAACCACACGGAGCTGGCGGGGGCGGGATTGGGTCACGTGCCACCACCACCAGCGCCTCCGCCTCCGCCGATCGCCGGACGCCACGCCGGTTCACGCCTGCGGCCCTTAGCCGCGCCCTGCGCCGCATTGTCGCAGCCGCCCCCTTCGCCAGTTCGCCCTTGCGCCACCTCCGCCGGCCGTCGGATGCCGCCGTCACCGGTTCGCCCCTGCGTCCCTGTGCCGCTTCTGCGGACCGCCAGACGCCGGTTTGCCGCTGCGGGATTGCTTCAATTTTTGGTATGAAATTTGTGAAATTGGAACCCTAATTGTAGCTCTGCAGCTCATAGGATTTATGGATTCATGAATCGATTGATTTTGATGCATGGATTCATGAGTCGATTGATTTTGATGCACTTTCATACTTTGTTTGTACTTTGTAGATCTCATTTAAGTTCAAAATAAACTTTGTAGATCTCGTAGACCAGACAAGTAGCTTTTTTTTCCATGAGCATTAGAAATCGGAGACCAGTAGCTTTTTTTCATTTGAACTAGTATGTTAGAAGTATTTGTATTATAATTTATGCAACTTTAGTATTTAACTATTTAATTTAAGATCTGGAATGTAATTTATGTTCATGGTAACCATTTTTTGTGAGGTTTAAATTTTATTACCGAATTATATATGGATTGTACCGAATTGCAAGTGAAATAAAATGTCGTGGCATACCCTTTTTGAAATCCTAGGTTCGCCACTGCCCTGCCCGGCCCCGCCGCCACCCCTGCGCATCGGCCGGGCCCCGCCCCGCTGCTGCTGCGTGGCGCGCAGCGCCGTCGACCTGCAGGAGCCGCCCCTGCTGGAGGTCTCGCGCCTCCCGCCGTCGCTGCTGGAGCCCGCGCGAGGAGGTCCCGCGTCGCCCATCCCTGCTGGAGAGCCGCCCGCCGCCGTCTCCTGCGCCTGACCTCCGGCGCCATCCGCAGCTCCTCCTGCCACGCCATCCCGCGAGGAGGTCCAACGCCGCCAGGCCTAGGCTCTCGTACTGCCGCGCCACCGTCCGCGGTACGCATAAAACTGAACTTTAGGATCACTTGCTTCCACAAACAAAACCACATATTTAGACTTCCTAGCACACGGATTCAGAAGAAAGGGGGTGAAACAAACTAGTGGAATACAACAGCAGGCTTCAGTATTTAATTTTATATTTTTCAAGTGTACAGGTGCTTTACCTAATAGGATTTCTTAGAAATTCGGCTTCTACATGCAATTCCATTTTTTAAAAAAACTGTCATGCAGTTCCATTTCTTTTAAAACTGTCATGCAGTTCCATTATACACAACTCCAATAATTAATTTGTGCCAGTTATTCTCCCAACTCAGTTATTTTTTTCTTGGGACTCAGTTATCCTTGTCTGACCACTCAGTTATTCTGGTATGCGGCCTCAGTTATCCCCCCTCCCAGGCACCTCCTCCAAATCCAAGACCGCGGGGAGGCCACCTCCACAACCTCCTCCACATCGGGCGAATCCGGTACCCCAGATCTTTACATGCATTTCTAATCATCGCATTCTACCTACAACAACATCAGCAAACCCAGATCCACAGGTGAAATTTGTCTGTGTTTGCTTTGGTGGAGCCATTCAAATATCAAAGTTCTCACCAAATCCTATGACATTACGGAAGAAGTTCTCCAAGATGATTAGCTGGTTAGGTGGGTGTCTGCCATGTAGCAACTGTGCGACCCATGTCAGCTGCTTCTCCAGCACCAACCACGACAACCCCGTCGTCACCATCAACTACTATGGCAATACTCCAAGGGAAGGAGAAAGTAGTGGTCACGGTAGCCAGATGGAAGGAGGAAGCCAAGGTCGCGGTAGCCAGCAAGATGCTTTGCCGGATCTTATATCGATGTAATTGCTGGAAAGGCCTTGTAAGATGGATTTCTGTTGCCTGATCTGTATGCATGTACATCTAGAGTATCAGTTTGCATGCTACAGAGTATGTGATTTGTTATGGACTTGTTTGGTGATACTTGTGAGCTTGGTGGTGGACTTGGTTCGATTTGTGGACTTGTGATGATATCTATGTACTATATGTGTGATATGTGGACTTGTTTGGTGATATATGTGATATTTGAGACATTTGTGTGATATATGTGATATTTGAGCGATATGTGTGATATGTGAGGTGTTTGATTTGCAGGAGCTGAAACTAAAAACAAAAATAAAATTGAATTTTAGACAGCTTTGCCGAGTATTTTCGCTAAAACACTTGGCAAACAGGCCCTTTGCCGAGTGTTTTGGCCAAAACACTCGGCAAATCTAGGTGCCGAGTGCCATCACTTTGAATTTTTTTTATTTTAATCCTTTTTAATCTAATATTTTATAAATAACCCGTACCGATCTAAATTTGCGAAAACTAGCCCTTTTGGTCGATGGGTGTGCGTGGAGCGACTCTTTGTTGAGTCCCGCCAAGCCTCGTGGCGCGACCATTCAGCTGGTCCCGCCAAGTTTATTGGCGCGACTCTTAATATAGTCACACCGTGGAATTTGGCATGACTTGTTGGTGCCATTTTGGCCCACGGCAAAACTGGTCGATGTCTGTGCGTGGCACGACTCTTTAACGAGTCACGCCACACCACGTGGCGCGACTTTTAACGCAGTCACGCCGTGGAATTTGGCGTGACTAGTTGGTGCCATTTTGTCCCACGGCAAAACTGGTCGATGGGTGTGCGTGACGCGACTCTTTACTGAGTCACGCCACCCCACGTGGCGCGACTCTTAACGCAGTCACGCCGTGGAACTTGGCGTGACTAGTTGGTGCCATTTTGGCCTAAGGTAAAACTGGTCGATGGCTGTGCGTGGCGCGACTCTTTACTGAGTCCCGCCACTCTACTCGGCGCTACTCAGTGAAGAGTCACGCCACACGCAACCACTGACCATATCTGCCGTGGGCATATTTTGTGCCAACTGGTCACGCCAAGTAAAATAGCGCGACTCCTCGATGAACAAACATTTAGTGAAATATTTCACATTCATTAACACATAAATAACATAAACACATACTCCAATTCATTGTCACTTTTTTTTCAAAATAAACCACCAAAGTGACTATCCAGAATAAACAGCCACTCTACCAAATGGCTGAACATGTCCAGAATAAAATCTGCTGATAATCTTACAACATTCCACAATAGAAGTTGCAACTAAAATGGCGCGACTCCTCGATGACCCAAGCATCCAGCCGCAATAGCAAAATAGAAGCATCCTCACCAAAGTTGTTCATATCGGAGGTCACAAGCAAAAGATATCAACCACACTAATACAAGAGGTCCAGTGACAAACTAAATTTAGGCAACATTTGATTCAACAGTACATCGATGTTAGCCAACATGTTTCCATCTAAGTTACATAGTTCCATCTACATCTACTCATACTTCACTCGTACCCAACATGCTTGTGGAGGCTACCAAGCCTTGTTCAAACATACCTAGTACCATGCTAGTCATGGGACGGATGTGGGGTGAAAGGTTTCTTGGGACGACGAGGGTGGCCCGGCTTAGTAGCTAGGACGTTAGCGCTCCCGACATCAGTGTGATCCCGTGCCCGTGCCCTTGTCCGCCTCTTTGGTCGTGGAGTATCTTGCGTGGGCTCTGGAGCGTCCGGAATCTGTGAGAAGCCAATCTCATCGTGGCCGTAGTCAAGATCTTCACCATCTGAGCTTGATGTCTCCTCAGACTCCTCACTGACGATGTCTTGAGTGGGTCTCTCCTTGCCCCTCCTACGAGGGGTTCCAATACTGAGAGCACCGGATCGGCTGCGACGTCCTCCTATTAGAGAGAATTGTTTAACATATATGTAAGTAAAAACAAGCATAAAGTAGTAGAAATGGAAATAACATTGCTAATGTCCCACCTGTAGATGAGGTGCCCAATGAAGTACTCGTGCTTCTTGTACCGCGATGGCGTGACCCGGAAGGTTCACCATCATCGGCCGCTGGTTGTCCTTGTCCCGCTATGCAGTTCAGTTTGAATGCCATTTTTTGGCAACCCCGTCTAAACCTCTACATTGCATTTCAGCACAGAATTCGAAAGACACTAATCATTGAGAACTGAAAACTAAATTCATTAGACATATTAGAGGGAATTGTACATATTCTACCTGTAAGAATCCCCTCAGCACGGTGGCCTCATCCGGAGATCCTATTGGCACCCTCAACGCTTGTCCCGCCTCGTTATCAAAACGACTAAGTTGCTGCCCCTGCAAATGCATAGGTCGCACAAGTTATTATGCCATAAAAATTCTACAAACTACTTAACAAGTTAGGTCATAAAGATGTAGGACATTGCAATATTTTCAAGTGTTGTGCACTACAACTTACAATGTAGTCTTCAAAGGGTCCTCGCTCGGGCTGCGTACCCATTCTCGTGTGAGCATCATATTCGGCAAAGACATCTTCGGGGTCCGAAGGTAGATCCTCGATGTGGGTATCGTCCAATGCAGCCTTGAGCTTTAGCCGTGTGTTTTGCTTCAACCAGTCCAAATATATATTGAACTGGACCTCACGGTGAACAGGGCCACCATAAACTATGTTGTTGCCTCGACCATTCCAAGCATTCACATATGCAAGGTTCTTCTCCTCCCAGTTTTTGGCACCCCACTGCTTCCGTCTATCAGTTCTACATATAATGTATGCAAGAATTAATGTATTTGTAAAACATGCAAATATTTTCCATAGAATGAGATTGCATAAAATAAATAACCATACCCGTGCAAATCATG
Organism: Panicum virgatum; assembly: GCF_016808335.1. NCBI lineage: Eukaryota > Viridiplantae > Streptophyta > Magnoliopsida > Poales > Poaceae > Panicum > Panicum virgatum. The sequence goes on along the minus strand of NC_053143.1, from coordinate 10,891,132 downwards.
GCTAGTATTAATATACTCAGGCGGACAAGACTGAAGTATTTCAAATTGGCGCATCACCCAATTTGGAAGGTGGTACTCAACAATGTAATAGCAAATAAGAGGGCAAACTGAGCGCCAGTATTCATTATCCCTCATGCATTGCGGACTAAGATTCATGTTTTGCACCTCCATGCGATTGTATGGTTGCCATTCAACCTAATACGACATGTTCAATATGATTACAACAAATTGAGGACGATATATTACACGAATTGCGGTAGACGAGGTGGTTATAGGCTTACGTGTGCAGCATTTAGGCAATCAAGGGCATTGTTGAAGTCTATGTACCGCCTTCCTGGATTACCCTGCACGGTACCAATATTGTTCCATAACCAACCCACTGTAGCCACAGCCTCTCCCTCGTATAATGGCGTAACCTTAGATATAACAATAAATAATGACATTAGCGAATTTTAAAGATTACCCAAACCTAACAACAACAATGCAAAAGTAATGAACAAATAAAATACTTACTCCATGAGCATAACGCTCCGGCCGGCCAACAGGAAGGCGCTCCCACATCCACAGTTGTAATAGGTAAGCACAACCACCAAGATTTGCACTATCTTTGCTCTGCCTACAAGTATCACACAGCTGACGGTACAACCACCCAAGTGTTGCGTTCCCCCAGCTGAAAGTGGCAATATTGTCCCAGTCTTGACCAATTAGTTCTAGCCACATCCATGAGATTGTGTTCCCGCTCGAATCAGGAAATAGAAACCTGGCGATCAAATGCCATAGCCATGCCCGAGCGAACCTAGCAACCATCCCGCCATTAGCATCCGCTCCAGGTGGTGTACCAAAATGTTGCGTCAACCAAGCTGAGGTCACTCCTGTAGGCCTCTTATCATTCGTGTCCTCCGGTGGTTCGGGTGGGTGCACTCCAAACAACAGCTCCACTCTTTCTCTCCATCCATTTGGACAGATGCTACCAGTTACGGCTCTACCATCTATACGAAGCCCAAATAGCATTGCCACATCTTGGAGTGTAATTGACATCTCACCGCTGGGAAGGTGGAATGTGTGTGTCTCAGGCCTCCACCGGTCCACCAGAGCTGTTAAAGCTGCATTGTCCATACCGGGGAGGCCCTCCTTGACTAGCCACGCCAACGGGAGGAATCCAGCCTGTTTTAGGTACGGTGCGTACCTATCATCCCACCGCAGAGGCTTGTGAAGACGGGGGCGTAGAGGCTTCAAAACCTACAAAAATATCAATGAACTTTATAATCAACTAAAATCAAATTAATGACTTCACAAAAATAAAAACGAACACAAATTCACCTGCGTACGCTCTTCTTGTATCTTGCCACGGTGTCGCTCATCATAATGCATCTCCAGGAGAGGGTAGCGCGGGTGGTGTGCCATCTACATACAAAAAGTAGGGAACCAGGGAGGTAGGGAAGCAATATCATCAGGGAGGCTTCCATTGAAGTGATTTCCAGAAATATCAAGCACTTGAAGACTCAAATTTTTGGATGAGGAACCAGGCATAGTAGGCTAGACTCACCTCTGTAATCGAGGGAACCAGGGGCGGATCTGGATCCGGCGGCATGAATGGCCCTGGCGGAGCGGCAATGGCGGCGGCCGGTGGCGGCTGGTGCTCCGCAATGGCAGCGCTAGGGGGCGCGTGGGTGCAGGGCGCTAGGGGCCGGTCGCCAGACCGCGGGTGGGGGGCGGCTGCAGGGCGGGCGGCAACGCCGGCCGCGGGGGAGCTTGCTGCAGTGCTCCGGCGGCCGCAGGTGGCGAGCGGCTGGGTGGGTCGCGGGCGGCGGTCAGCCAGGTCTCCTGGACACAAGATAGAAGATAGGGAACTGAGGAATTGGACTAGGGTTTGTCGGTGGGCCGAGTCAAAATCGGCGGAGTCGCGCCACGGAGCATGGCGCGACTCAGTCGCGCCAAAGCATGTGGCGCGACTCTGCCTTGCCACGACATCCGCTGCATCGCGCGTGAGCCAGCGTGACAGCATGGTCTTGCCAAAGCATCTGGGTGGAGTCTTTGCCGTGTGGACAGGTTTGGGCACACGGTGAAATTTATATGTTTGCCGTGTGCCAAGAACTGTGGTACATGGCAAAGATGAATTTGAAAACAAAAAAAAGGAAAAAAATTTTTGCTGTGTGTCCTAGATTGGACACACGACGAACTCCCGCGCACTTATTAACTCTCTGGCTCACTCACGCTCTCTCTCTCTCTGGTCTCTCTCAATCTCTCGCTCACCGCCACACCGGACGCCCCGCCCCGCCCCGCCACCGCCCCTGTGCGCCGGCCCAGCCCGGCCCCGCCCCGCTCGACCCGTTGACCACACGGAGCTGGCGGGGGCGGGATTGGGCCACGTGCCGCCACCACCTCCGCCTCAACCGACCGCCGGACGCCACGCCGGTTCACGCTTGCGGCCCTGAGCCGGGCCCTGCGCCGCACTGTCGCAGCCACCCCCTTCGCCAGTTCGCCCTTGCGCCACCTCCGCCGGCCGTCGGACGCCGCCGTCACCGGTTCGCCCCTACGTCCCTGCGCCGCTTCCGCGGACCGCCAGACGCCGGTTTGCCGCTGCGGGATTGCTTCAATTATTGGTATGAAATTTGTGAAATTGGAACCCTAACTGTAGCTCTGCAGCTCATAGGATTTATGGATTCATGAATCGATTGATTTTGATGCATGGATTCATGAGTCGATTGATTTTGATGCACTTTCATACTTTGTTTGTACTTTGTAGATCTCATTTAAGTTCAAAATAAACTTTGTAGATCTCGGTTACCAGACAAGTAGCATTTTTTTCCATGAGCATTAGAAATCGGAGACCAGTAGCTTTTTTTTTCATTTGAACTAGTATGTTAGAAGTATTTGTATTATAATTTATGCAACTTTTGTATTTAACTGTTTAATTTAAGATCTGGAATGTAATTTATGTTCATGGTAACCAATTTTTTTTTGGTGAGGTTTAAATTTTATTACCGAATTATATATGGATTGTACCGAATTGCAAGTGAAATAAAATGTCGTCGCATACCCTTTTTGAAATCCTAGGTTTTCCACTGCCCTGCCCCGCCCCGCCCTGCCCTGCCGCCGCCCCTGCGCATCGGCCAGGCCCCGCCCCGCTGTTGCTGCGTGGCGCGCAGCGCCGTCGACCTGCAGGAGCCGCCCCTTCTGGAGGTCTCGCGCCTCCCGCCGTCGCTGCTGGAGCCCGCACGAGGAGGTCCCGTGTCGCCCGTCCCTGCTGGAGAGCCGTCCGCCGCCGTCTCCTGCGCCTGACCTCCGGCGCCATCCGCAGCTCCTCCTGCCACGCCATCCCGCGAGGAGGTCCAGCGCCGCCAGGCCCAGGCTCTCGTACTGCCGCTCCACCGTCCGCGGTCGCATCAAACTGAAATTTAGGATCACTTGCTTCCACAAACAAAACCACATATTTAGACTTCATAGCACACTGATTCAGAAGAAAGGGGGTGAAACAAACTAGTGGAATACAACAGGAGGCTTTAGTATTTAATTTCATATTTTTCAAGTGTACATGTGCTTTACCTAATAGGATTGCTTAGAAATTCGGCTTCTACATGCAGTTCCATTTTTTTTTTGAAAACTGTCATGCAGTTCCATTTCTTTTAAAACTGTCATGCAGTTCCATTATACACAACTCCAATAATTAATTTGTGTCAGAGCAGGATTGCTCCAGGGAAATTTAGGATGTTCAAATTTGATATAAGTTCCAGGTGAATCCTAGTCATCAATTCCAATTCGAAACAATAGTTCCTGCGCTTACTTCTACTTCTATGAGAGCCTACCATAATTTATGGTGGGGAATAATTATCTTTTATCATCCAACCAACCATATTCATCATCATCATCATCTTTCACTTCTTACTCTATGTGGCAAAAGGGTTAAACAGTCCAAAACAATGAGAAGCAGACGATTCGAATCGAATTTGTTAACCTGGACAGGCAGACCTAACACACGCATGGGGATCGACATCTCGCTTCGCCCACGCGACTTTTCCCTTCAATTCCCGCTGCACGGAACAGGCCCACCACCCTCGACTACAAGAATCCACGCCACGGTACGGCGCCGGGTCGTGAGTCTCCTTGCACCCACATGTGGCCGCATGAGAACAACGTTCAAAGACGGTGGGGAGGTATGTTCCGGCCTCGGTGCAATCCAGTACTTAAGCTTACCGATTATCATATTTCTCGACATGTGGTTAGTACGTTCAAAAGCTTAACCACCACTACCACACCATGCGGTCTTACCCATTTTCACTAAACAGACGGGGTATCACAAGTACCACAACCCCGCCCGTGAGCCTTATAGTTGCAGTATGTAGTAGACATTCAACTCCTATAATTCTCGCGAGTGACAGGAAATCACTCGACTTCTACCGAACCATTAGCCTGGCCATCTAGCGACCTACACATACTAGTGTTCAAGCATAGGTACCTGGGATTATGCAGCTAAGGTTCCAAGCAACTCCTGTAAACTTAAATGCGCAAGTAGATAGAAACAGTAATAAGTTGCATAAATGTTAAAATAGATAGGACATGCTCCGGGGCTTGCCTGAGAATAACACTTGGTCAGTGTTAGTTAGAGAACAACTTCTCGGCGAGCATCTTCCTTCGGTCATGCACATCGGGATCCATCCATCCATCTTCTAGATGTGTCTACCATTCACCATCTTCTGGCTCGGCTCCGATATCACGTCATTCACGCGGTTCTTCTATTGTACCTAAATGAAATGCGACAATGCATATGTATGAATGCATAGTTTCGAGTTGCGCAACAATGTATATGTTATTATTTTTCCTTCACGATAAAGTTGTAGTCCACTTAAGTGAGTTCGGACATGATACTTCTTAATTAACAAATCATGGGCAGTCATTTATAGAGTAGTAATTTAACTTGACTTAAACTTATAGAGCAAGTTGGATTTCTCATTTTTGTCTTTTGTCATTTTTCACATAGAAAATTAGTTTATTTACTATCATTACTAGGAAGAGTTTATGGTGTTGAAATTTTTATGCAAAGAACAAAATTAAACAAAAAGCTTACTATAAAAATTTCAGCCATTTTCATTGATCATATCTAACATGAAAATTAAAGTACACAGATTCTTCTATAAAAAAGATTCATTTCTACAGGACGGAATATGATAGTAACGGTGCTCATGATTTTACAGAGTATTCCAGATATACTAAGAAGCCTACTGTAAAAGTTTCAGCAAATTTTAATTAGCAAATTAATCGTGAAAAATAAAACAAATAGACACTGCTAGAAACAAAACCTATTTATACAGAACAAGGTATAAAAGTTATGGTAACAAAAACTTTTCTGAATATTTATAATATGGTGTAAAGTATTCTGTGAATTGTTTATATTTTTCTAGTTAACAGAACTATTTATCATGAAATAGCACTATTAAACATGGATTAAATCACATATATATCTAGACCGATCAAAAATTAACCAATCTTGGACAGTGGTGTTTACCTAGCATTACAACAATATGGAAAAAGTTTCATGCACATTTCTATAGTATAACATCCAGAAATAAATAGCAAGTTGTTATGCTAGATCTAGCAAAGACTAGGATTTCATCTTGTTAGGGGAGTTAACTGGTGCTCAAATTTTTACACAAATCTAAGCATGGCATGAAGTAGCTATGAGCCAAAAATAACCCATAAACACTGAGCAGAACTCCTAAAATAATTATAGTATATGTATTCTAATCTTTTTCCTAGATTAAAATATAAAAATAAAATAAATATGTGCATGTAAAGAAAGTTGTAGATCTAGTAACAAAGAACTCAGATCAATTGAGTTTGCATTTTTCTGATTTTTCTTCATATTTATATCGATTTTACAAGTTCACTGCTTTGGAAAACAAAAAGGAAAAAATATCTTTTTGTGCAGAGGCCCCTGGAAGAAGTGTTTTCCTCGCAGATATGCCCCTAGCCGGAGTTTGAAGCAGGGGAGGTGGCAGGCGGCTGGAATCCGGCACCTGCGGTCGCCGGCAGCGAGGGGGAACAGGGGGAGGAGCAAGAGGGCGGTGAGAGCAACCTCGGGGTGGCTTCGGTTGAGCGCGGGACAGCCGGAGGCGGCTCCTCCGCAGAGCAGGGGCTCCGGCGGCGACGGTTAGCGGCGGCGGCGGCGGTCCGGCGGGTCTGGGCGGCGGCGAGCGAGTCGGGGAGCACCAGCAGAGCGTGGGGGAGCTAGCTGGGGTGTCGTTCGGGGTGGAGGGAGGCCGAAGGGGTGAGCTCCGCGGCGGCCATGGTGGGCGGCGGCGGCCGTTCCCGACAGAGGGGGCACGCGGAGCTTGGTGCTCGAGCTCAGGAAGGAAGGAGAGAAGGATGGGGACGTCTCGAAGCTCACGGGAAGGGTCTGGGCGGTCAAAGATGCAAGAAGAGGCGAGGCGCGGTCGGCCGGGTCGTCACGGCGTCGCCGTGGCGCTTCGGCGGCCATCCTCGGCGTGCTCGCAGGGGACGACGATGCGTGGCGAGGCCGAGCGGAGTGGGGAACGGTTTGGGTGAACCCGGTGGTGGGGAGGCGGTCTGGCCGGGGAGAGCGGCGCACGGCCGGTGGCATCGGCTCGGCCGGCGCAGAACAGAGGAGAGAGAGAGAGAAAAGAGAGAGTAAAGAGAGAAAGAGATTTGCCTGATTCCAAATTTGAATTTTTCTCAAAAATTTCTATTGAAATATGGAAAACTTTGAATATGAAAGTTGTAGAGAATTTCGAATTCTACTCTTTTTGTTTCAGGCACCAGTTCGTTTGAGACTCAATTCAAAAGTTAATTTGAAATCCCGACGAAAGTACATTATTAGTCGATTCGAGTTTGAATTCAAATTTTCTTCAACTTTTGTATGGAAACTCGAAAATATTTGAACATGAAAGTTGTTTCACATTGAAAATGCTACAACTTTGGTTTTGGGCAAAATTTCGTTTGAGCTATGGTTCAAAAATTATTTTCAGATCACGTTTGGTAAAATTTGAATTTATTCAACATTTCATGTGACCTTATTCAATTGGAATTTAATTCTTCATGCCAAATTTCTAACATCACCTATCAAGGATATTGATGTATTTTGTTTTGCACTTCATGGTGAGTAGGAAAAAATTACACTACTACCCTATACCAGATGTATCCCACCCAAGTACAAGCGCGCGCACACACACATGCATTGCAACCATAAATGTATTTAATTTGGTTTTTCTTGGTTACTAATGCATGATTTGGTTCTAATTACCCTAAATTGGCTATTTAAAAACCTGGGCCGTCACACTAATACAACCTGGTGGTGATACCTTGTGAACTCCGCCGGTCTGTAGTATGAACTGGCTGTGTGTTCACTATCACGGCCGGATTCCAAAGAGAACCGACAGTGATAGACTACATACTACTAGAGAAAGGGCTATAAGTGCCGGTTGAAAATGGCATTAGATACCGGTTTTGCAATCGGTACTACGAAAGCGAGATCAAATGTGGACGCCTAGGATACCAAGCATTTTACCCAGTGACTAAGGTCTCTTTTGGTACCCGGTACCAAAGCATTTTCGGTAAAAAAAAAATATGAAACCCGGTCTTCTTCATATCGGTACTTTTGGGTGGACCTTTGGCGTGCTTTCTAGTAGTCACCGCCGGTTTGGTTCAAACGGCGGTGATAAGGCATTTCAATGATAGGTTCTGTAGCAGTGAACTTGTTGAGTCCGCACATCTTTTATCGAACAGCTGTTAGAATTTTAGCTTCCTTGTGCACGTACACTACTCAATACTCATGTCTATTTTATTCCTTCATGTATTTATGCCGTAAACATGTGGTTCCCGTAATTATGGCAGTGGCAATATAAATAGGGAAGAAGTCTATTTGCAAAGTGATATTGATAGGCAGCAATGCCCGTTGGTAGTGTGGCGTCTGATCTTCCAGCTCAGTCTCAAAGAGATGATGCTTATAAGATTAGTCCATAGTGGAGCCAAGGGGGCTACCAGGAGCCCGTGACCCTCACCGCTAATATTTTTGTAAGTGTTGATCCATTATACTTATTACCAGCAAGCTGTGTGCTTGTGTTTGTTGTTAATTGCTTTTTCACGGGTGGTGAAAAGGACTACAAATGCTTTCTGCAATGCTGCATTCCAAAGCTAGCACAAGTAGGCAAGAAATAAAAATCACCATCTATGAACCTGCTGCAGGCTAGCTGAAGGTCAACTGAATCTCAAAGCCTCCAGGGTCAAACTATATGTCGCTTGATTTCCATCCCTTAATCTTCTGACTGGGCGATCACCCTTGTCTACTGCAGTAGTGTTGACACCCAAAATTGGCATAATTCAAGTTTGTTTGACAATCTGGGTAAACTAGTTAGACCGGTTATGTAAACCGGTCAGACCGGTCTGGGTAATATTATTAAATTGCCAATTGGACTACACTATTACGTAGATCTCGTCGAGACGATCGAAATGCATATATAGAACGTCCAATTTGGTGTCGGGATAAATAAGTTATGGTTCCAGGATGACCTGCACCTCAATCAGACTGGTTAGACCGGTCAAAGGGCGGTCAGACCGGTTCAGAGACCGGTCAGACCGATCTGAAAAGCCCAATCCTAGTTAGGAGTTGAATTTTGACACGGGATTTGTAAGTGTTTCGACTCCTAATGGGTACAAACCACCCCACACTATATATATGAAGGGCCACGGCCGATTGAGGGTAATCCCAATCGATTCAAACATTTATCCTTTACTTTTTACCTCTAAACCCTAACTTTTCCAACCTCATCTGCTGTTCTTCTTACGTCTCTACGTCATTCGAGGGCGTTCTGAGTGGCCTACCGACCTCAGAGCAACCCTAGATCCACGAGCTCCGACGGGTCCCTCCCAAGCTCGAGGTTTTAGGTCTTCACCATCTTCCTGAAGAACCGGTATGACCGGTCTGCTATACCGGTCTGACCGGTCGGTGCAGGGAGGCTGCCGGTGTTGATCGTTTTGACAATCTTGCTGTGCGTTCTAGCACATTCGAGTGTGTGACAAGATTTTGCGTCAACACACTTTTTGAAGACTCCGATCCGCTGGGGAGAGAAGATCTCGGTTCTTGAAAACCGATCTAATCTACCCTAGAAAAGATGGGCGTCATCATCGACCTCGACGAGGGCAACATCTCCACATCTATCGAGGAACTCAGCAAGGAGGAGCGCCAGGATTACTTGGTGGCCAGGGAATACTTCAAGGCGCAATTCTTGAAGGGATTCAAGAAAGATCAAAAAGGCCAAGTCACAAGGGTTCAAGACTTCGTGATGCCCTCCTTCACGCTCAAAGACAAGCAAGTCGAGGTAATAAGCGATGTAAGCATTTCATCTACCAACTTGCTCAGCCAATTATCATCTATTATGGATCAGAAAATTGTCGATATGTATAAACCCAGTAATGATTTTCTTACTAATCTAAATGGTCAATTAGACATCTTGAAAAAAAGCAAATTTATAGATGGTAATTATTATTTTTCAAATTACTGATCCTAGCTTATCGGCTGCACCAGCACCTACTCAGCAACCACCATATGGCATTCCGATGAGCTAGGGCAAACATCACCCCCTTCATCGATCCACACAGGACCGGTCAGACCGGTCCAGGTGACCAGTCAGACCGGCCACATGACCGGTCAGACCGGTTCCGTGGTGCCCAACCCACCATCACCTATGCCGCTTGCATCGATTCCTAGTTCGGATGCCCCTAGCCGAACCAATGAGATGGTGACTTATACGCCGCCTCATACTTCACCAGCAAGCAGTGCACCGCAGGGATCCGATCCTTATCATGGACCGATTCCTAATGATACACAGACGATGGCGCACACTAATCTTACATCACATCGTCTTTTATCTTCAACACCGGCTTCAACCATCAGTAGATATGAAGCCGATCTTGTTAGGTTAAAAGAAGATCTTGCTGGTATGATGAAAGCTAAGCTGGGGGGATATGGGGAATTTTCGTTTGTATCAAAAACTATATCATCCTGAATTTGATTTTGTTTCTTATCCTACTGGTTGGCATGTTTCCGAGTTCACTAAATTTAATGGTGATGACAGTAGAATGACTTGGGAACATGTAAGTCAATATATTCTTCAGTTGGGAGAAGTTGGTTTCAATGACGCTTTGCGTGTGCGTTTATTTTTTTTTATCTTTAACTGGAACCGCTTTCTCTTGGTTTTCTTCACTTGCTCCAAATTCTATTCAGTCATGGAATCAACTAGAGCGTAGATTTCATTATCACTTTTTTAGTGGAGAAAATGAGGCAAAATTGACAGATTTGACATCGGTTAGGCAAGGCAGAGATGAGCATGTCTCTGATTATTTAAGAAGATTTAAAGATATAAAGAACCGATGTTTTAATTTGACATTTTCGAGAAAGATTTGGCGGATTTGGCCTTTGCGGGTTTGAGTTCGCATTTGAAAGAAAAATTTAAAGCTTTGATTTTCTTTCGGTTAATCATTTGCAAATGAAAGCCGTGGGTTTAGAATATAGATTTAAAAAAAGAGCAAGAAAGTTGCAAGACTCATCAGTCTAACACAGATATCATTGATTGTAAATCTGATAGTTCGGACGATGAGAAAAAGGAGTTTATGTTGCTGAATTTGTATGGCGATCTGAATCTAAGTCACATTCTTGCTCATCACTTAAGTCGATTCAAAAGAATCGGCAAGGAGAAGCTCGTTTCACTTTTGATGTTTCTAAATGTGACCGCATATCTGATGAATTGCTTAGAAACGGAAATATCAAGTTGTCTCATGCCATACCGCCGCTTGAGGAGTTGAAGCGGCGTGCATATTGCAAGTGGCATAATATTTTTTCTCATGTAACTAATGATTGCAATGTTTTTCGTCGAAAGATCCAATCGGCCGTTAATGAAGGATGATTAGCTATGCATGAGATGCAAGTTGACAAGACGTCATTCCCTGTTCATACTATTGATCTGAGCAACGCCAAGGTGCTCAATCAGCCAGTTATAGCCATCGGATATTATAGTAGCTAGATTACTCGTAAGATCTCATATCAAATATAACTAAAAACAAAAAACAATAAATGATATATATCAATGATTGTCATGTTCATATCCAACTTTCTAGATTAATTTGAATATTTTATAATAAATAAAATATAATCAATTAAAAAAGAAACAACTACAATGATCATATAATGGTCTAGCATAATTAAAGATGAATGAGGACATTACTCATTAGGTTTTCTCTAAAGGACCATGTGAATTGAGAAAAAAATATCTACACTGTACCGTTGACTACTTTTATTGAGATATAGTCTATATTAATTGAAGTATTTCATACGAACTACAACTAATATAAACAGAAAATTCAACATTGTTAACTATTATAAGATTAAGTTGCATAATTTATCTGCAAATTATTCTTAGTCTGAGTCTTGTAATAATAAGATTGCGCTCAATGCAAGTTCATTAAAGAAAAAGATAGAGGATCGATAATCATATAAACTGGCACGAGATACTATATGAAATTTTATGGGCTCACCTCATATGTAGGCGCATGCTACTAAAAGTACTCGTACGGACTTGTTTATGTGTGATTGGGTGTATTCGTCACAATCATCCTATATGACTCTCAACTACAACAGTCTGTTATAGTAAGATAAGAAAAATCAGGTTTCAATGTTACGAGGAACTGTCATTTTCTCAAAGAAAATGATTTTTCAGGAGTGCCAAAAGAGCGGGTGCTGCATCCTATTCAAGCCCAAATCAAGTCATGCTTCACGTGTGCAAAGAGATAGACAATCCACCTGGTATTGATGTGCAGCAAGATCATCAGCACTCATTTGGGTTTTTGTGGCAAAGGACCACAAACCATAACAAACGTGCACAACATTCATACAAGGTTGTTTTCATGTTTTATTGCTTGTATGAGGTGGTGGATCATCAGTAGATATATACGGAAGATCCGCCAGAATATGCTTCAAGCTCGATGTCGTGTGGACCAAACAAAAGTTGGAGTTGGAAGAACTGATTTACTAATAACTCCTCTAACCGTATCAAGGATTTACCACGAGTGCGACGCATGGCTAGGAGCAGGAGTCTATTTATAGCAACGACTTCAATCCATCGATCGCAAGCAACACAAACTAACCGCCACCCAAAAACAGAGCAACTATCTAGCATCCATCCGGCTAATGGCATCCCTCACCACGAACGCACTGTGCGTCCCCACCATGGCGGCGGCAGCTGCACCGCGCCTCCACCGCCGCAGCCTCGTCGTGGCCAGAACTTCTGCGGCCAAGCGTGACGAGCACCAAGATCGGCCGGCAGCCAAGGTTGCCGCCGCCGGCGGGCGACGCCAAGCCATGGTGTTGTTCGCCGCCGCCGCGGCCATCACTGTCTCGACAGCAGCCGCTGGCCAGTCCGCGAGAGCCGCTGTGTCCACGAAGACCGGGCAGTGGGCGGAAATAGAGAACGTGACGGACCCTTACGTTCAGGATCTCGGCAAATGGGCTGTCACGGAGCACAACAAGCAGTCTGGGGAGAGTTTGGAGTTTGGTAAGGTCGTCAGAGGCAGGCAGCAAGTCGTCGCGGGCATGAACTACAGTCTCGAGATCGAAACGAAGGGACCGGCCTCCCGTTTCTACGAGGCGGGTCTGTTTGTTTACCTGCCGCCGGAGAAGCGTCAGCTCAAGTCCTTCACGCCCTTGCTTGGGTGATGGGAACAGGTTGCTGCAAGCTGAGGAGGGTCATTGCATGCTCTGAGTCTCCCTGATGTGTGTGTTTGGGCCTTGCCACTGTTCCCCAATGTCTAAAGTCGTACTAGTGTTTTGCGCGCCCATGCGCGCGGACAAGCACATAATTTAGGAAGTGATTATAATAAAAATGAAAGTAAGGAGGTAGTAGCAAGTATATTACAGCAGCGAGTCTGTTCGAACTAATTAGATTATGTTAATTTTGGACAAATTTTTTTGGAAACTTTTACAATACTAATTAGGAGTATTAAATATAGACTAACTATAAAACTAATTACATGGATGGATAGGAAATCACGAGGCGAATCTATTAAGACTAATTAATTTATCATTAGAGATTGTTTACTGTAAAATAACATTGTCTAATCATTGCATAATTAGGTTCATTAGATTCGTCTCGTGATTTTGCCCGGAGGTTATGAAATGGGTTTTGTCAAATATTTTCATATAATACTTCTAATTAGTGATCAAATGTTAGAAGTTACTGTAGTGCAGAAAATTTTTTGGAACTAAACTGAGCATAAGATCGGGACTGTCACGTCACGTCACGACAAAAAAAATTAAACAGTGGGAGAGAGCAGAGCTTGTGTCGATCGGGAGAACTTCAGCCAAGAGTTAGTGGCCGCGAACCACACAATGACAATCGCACGGCTCATAGGATTTCGGGCGACGTGGCCCTGCTTGGCGGGCGCCTCCCCCGCCGCGTTTGTTATTAGAGATGTGGTGTTCTACTAATAATTTAGTTTTGCAGAATAAAGGGAACAAATTAAAGTTGGCTTGTGTTTTTCTTTTTTTCAAATAACTATGTATGTTTTCGTGCATGCATGCAAGCACATGGCCCCGAGGAAGGTTTCATGAAAATAAGGTCAAGTACCAAAAATTGAACATGCCAAGTACAGATTTCGAATTACTTAGACAAAAATTGAACATGCCAAGTACAGATTTCGAATTACTTAGACTAGTTCAGTTAAATTGTTGATAGATGTTCATAACGGCTTAATAAAAAAGTATACAGGAGTGTTAGATACTCCCTTGGGTCTATAAAGAGTGCAATTCTAAGTTTTTCTTCGAACGGACCATTGTTGGTTTCAAATGGCCTCCATGCCTTTATTTTTTTAAGTGAAAAGTCTGATTTACATTCTTGAATTATCGCAAAAGTCTAATTTTCAACCTTAAGCTATAAAACCGGATAAGATAGGTCATTCAACTATCGAAACCGGGCAATTTTTAGCCTTAGGGTGGTTTCGAAGGTGGTTTTGTATTTTTTTTAAAAAATAAAAAAATTCTAATGACATCTATAAAATCAAAACTAAATTATTTTAAAATAAAAAATATGAAACTAGTATCAAAATTTTTCTTAAAATGTAATCTATCTATTATTGCTCTATTTGAATCTTATTTATTAAAAAAATAATAGGCATAACTTCAAGCAACCAAATACTATGAACATAAAAAATGTATTCAAATAAATGACAAGTACAATGCCAATAGATAGGTTACATTTTTAGAAAAAGTTTAATACATATTTCGTATTTTTTGATTTAAAATGAATTAATTATAATTTTTTAGTTTAAATTTGAATAGTTTTAATTTTCATAAAATAAAAAACAACCTTCAAAACCATCCAAAGAGCCAAATTTGCCCGGTTTCAATAGTTGGATGGTCTATCTTATCCAGTTTTGTAGTTTAAGGTTGAAACGATAGTTCAAAAGTGTAAAATGGACTTTCCCCTTTATGTATTACATGCAACAACTAACCAAACTTCTAAAAGTTCTGGATAGAAGACATTTCAACATGCAAAAAGGATCTAACCATTAAATTTGGTAGTTGTTGCTAAATTTCTAGAATCGCACTCTTTGGTGTGACTTTTTTTTCCAAATACTTTGATTGTACTTTTCATTGAACGGAGGGGCTAGTAGTGAATATACATATTCATGTTGATACGGAGGATAACAAATTAGACACCTGTCTATAAACAAATTTTCTGACAAATTACTAGTTCAACGACAATCTCAACCTTGTTTAGATAGTGCAAAGGTTTGGTGCACAGTGTCACATCAGATATTCCAGCACAAATTTAAATAAATGTGGACTAATTACAAAAAGATCACATAATTCATCAGTAAATTACGAGACAAATTTATTAAGCCTAATTAATCTATTATTAGAGCATGTGTTATTGTAGTAGTTTAGTGTCTAATCACTGTCTAATTAGATTTATTGGAAACTGTAATTTACCAGCAAACTGTGCAATTATTTTTTTTATTTTGTCTATATTTAATTCTCCGTACAGGTATTCGATGACACTTATATAAGTTTGAATTTTGAATCTAAAATACTCGCATGTACGAGAAAAGTTGGGTCGGGAGTGTCGTTTCCTCTTTAAAAAAGTGCCGGGAGAATCTATGTACGAGAAAACCTACTCCTCGCCCATTGGCCCACTGTCATCCAAACACACTGCCACTTCACTCGTGATCCCCTATCCTCCCTCCACCCCAGCCGCTCTGAGCGCGCCGGAGCTCCCCGCCTCCACCAGCCCGCCCGCGGCTGCCGGATCTCCCGCGTGATGGCGATTCGCCCATTCCACCGCTCCCCCCTAGCTTCCTTCCCTCTATAGCGACGCCGAGCTTGAACTCCGGCCACGGGCACCCCGCCCGTCATCTCAGATCTGTGCCTGGCCGGCGTCACCAGGCCACCCACCGCCGGTCTTGTCCGGCCTTGACTGGCCGTGGGAGGCCCTGAAACTGACCGCGTCCGGGTTGTGAAGCTGAGGCGAAGGTAAGCAGCCTCGGCCTCCCTAACCCCTTCCGTTGTTCCACGTTCCTCAGAATCGCGTTTATTCCCATCCCGCAGCATTACGCGTGGCGCCTGCTCGACGAAATGTCGGGCCGCCGGAGCAAGAAGGCGTCGAGTGCGGACGGCGGCGACCGGATCAGCGGCCTGCCGGACGAGGTCTTCCACCGCGTGCTGTCGCACCTGCCGGCGCCCGAGGCCGCGCGGACGAGCGTGCTAGCCAGGCGCTGGCGGGACCTCTGGAAGTCGAACAGCCGCCTGAGCGTCGCTTTTCCTTGGACGTCCATGACTGTCAGCAGGACCGAGAGACTCGCGAGGTTAATATCCCAGCACGGGCTCGGTCGCAGCCGCAGCCACAGTCTCCGCCGGCTTCGGTTGAGTATTGCACGCCTGCTGAGTGTCACTGGGGATAGGACTGCGCTGGCTGTTGACAGGCTGAACAGGATGGTGAATCGCCTGCTTCTGCTCCGAGACCCTGTGCCGCTCGATGTCTGCAGCTTCAGCTTTGACAGTTTTCCGCGTGTGGACGGTGCCGAAGTCGACGTCTGGATCTGCCACGTGCTGTCCTGGCAAGTTCCGGTGCTCATTGCCCGGCTTGGCACCAACGTTCACACGCAACTTGGGAACCATTCTCTTGCCTCAGCGCACCTGAAGAGGCTAGAGCTTAGTGAGGTGAAGTTGAAGGGGAGTTTTCTTGATTTCTCATCATGTACGGCGTTGGTGTATCTGAGGATGCATGCTTGCATTATTGGTGTTGAGAAGATCATCTCCGAATCACTCATATGCCTCAAAATCACACACTGCAACTTCGACTTTGGTGCCGTAACGATTATTTCTGTCCCAAGTCTTCTTTTTCTTGTCTTAGCTTATTGTGAAGGTCAAACTCCTATGCTTGAAGTCATGCCACGGTTGATAAACGCATCGATCAAGCTTGGATGGTTTGATGAGGATCGGTGTGGTAAAGATACCAACGAGGATCACTGTGGTGAAGGTACTGATGAGGTTCATTATGGTGAAGGTACCAATGAGGATTATCATAAGCTTTGCAGGAACTGCTGCGGTGTATGTGCAAACTGTTGTGGTAATGACAGCAACCGTGACTGTGTGCTTCTAGGGGGTTTGTCAAGTGTTAAATGCTTAAGATTGGATCCTTCCTATCAAATGGTATGTCTATTCTATCATATACTCTTGTTCACTTGACTACCATCGTAAACTATACTCCAAAGTAACCTTTAACTGCCTTCTTGCACTTTCTACAGTTCACTATCAAAAGGGATTTGCAATGTTTGAAAAAATGTTATTAATCGTACGCCTAGGCGTACTTAATTGCGAAACGGAGCCCCAGCATTTCGTTTAGGGCATAAACGCCCAATTAAACGCTGGGTGAACAGAGGAACCCATGGATGGTGAAGGAAGCAAGAGCAGAGGAGATTTGGATCGCAAAATGGGTTGTCAGGGGGTATGATTCCATCTATGCTTACTTCATGGTGTCCATATTGCTCAATTTCGCCCCTCAGCTTGATTTTGCCGCTGGGTCGTACGCCATGTAAGGAGCGGATAGAGCAGGGGTGGTGCCATGGAGGAGAGCGGATGGAGCAGGGGTGGTGCGCCGTGGAGGGGAGGCGGGCTGCTGCGCGAACCACCGCCGTGGATGTGGCCAGCCCGGAGAGATCCAGCCTGCAGAGGTGAGAGGAAGGAGATGCGACTGGGGGAGATGCGACTGGTGGTGGCGGCTGTCTGTGTCGTGTGCTCGATTCTACTCGTCCTTTGCTCGATTTGGTGCGAGCGGAGCAGAGAGGTAGAGCAGAGGTGGTGCGAGCAGAGCAGAGAGGGAGGAGTGGCGGGTGCAGAGGAGGCTGGCGGCAGGCGCTGGGAAGAGAGGGAGGAGCGGCGGGCGGCGGGGGAAGACGACGGCTGCTGGGAACTGGTAGGGCATCGATGGGGGTGGGGGTGGTAGGGTGTTTAGATGGGCTGGTGGGCCGCTAGGAGCCTAGTGGGCTGTATTGGGCTGTTGAGTCATTCCTCTTCATTTCTCATTTATTCTTTCATATATATATATATGCATCTACATCACTTATAAATCCAAAAAGTAATATATATTATGGAAAATAATAATAATAAATTCACAAACGACTAATCACGTTTAATCTTTGTTTAGAGGTCTAGCACCCGCCTAGCGCCTAGCGTTTTCTTGAACCTTAGGGATTTGCAATGCTGCCCCAAGTTTTTCAATTTAAGGACTTTGGTACTTGATAACTGGCGTTTGAACATTGGCTTGGAAGCACTACTCTGTTTTCTTCAACACACACCACTCCTGGAGAAGCTTATTATTCTGGGGTTTGCTTGCTCAGGAACGTGATCAGTGCAATATCGTGGACAATGAATTTTGCAATTTCATTGAAAAATACGTTCATCTGCCATATCTTAGTGTTGTTGAAGTTAGGTACAGAAAGGATGGTTACAAGATTTGCCATTGGGAACTTTTGAAAATCTTGGAAGTCTCTGCAGAAAATCTGAAGCGATTCAATATCATCAGAGATTGGTACGTACCAAACTACTGATATAATTAATGAAGAAAGTTCCTCCTCTTCCCATGAAGTATGTTTCAAAAATCTGACTAAAATACGTGTTAGGGCATAGTTTAGGTTTGCGTTGGCAAGTGCATACATCAACCAATCGTAGATATGCTACCTTCTTTGTTGCAGACTTGCAGTATGCTGCAAATGTTCATGCAGACCTAAGTTTAGTGAGGAATATTTAACAAGAATCCTGGACAAATATTTCTAACAAGAATCCTTGGTTAGGTCATTAGCCGAATACCCATCCAAATTTGCAATAATTACACCAATTTTGTGGTTGATTGACAGCTGCATAGAGTAGCGCTGATTCTTGTATTGCACTCGAGATCTATAACCAAGGGGCTAGAATTTGTTCATGCTTGTACTGGTTCGATCTTGCAGAGAACCGTTGGAGTGTTGAAGTCTCAAGGATGGTGGGACTGCTGGCAACTATCCGGGGAGGTGTGTGGATGAAGCTCGTGGCCTTGGTGTTTGTGTCACCATGTTTTGTAATTCTCAGATGTACCTTTACCTGGTTTAAATGGTCCCTCACCTCCCTTGCAATTTCGTTCATGTATAGCTTTGCAAAAACTAGGGTACGTTACTCAAGTATGTGGTCACCAAATATTTCTAATGTTTGAAATTTGAAGAACCAACTGTTAGGATGTATAACGTTTGGTATATGGTGCTCATAGCTTAGAAAAGGATCTGTGAAGGCTTTTGCCCCTCAGCTCCAAGCACTTGACGAGGCTTCATCTTAATGATGTGTTCTTAAATCTTAAAGGATGAGTATCGTAACTTCTCGAGCTGTCTGGCATTGCAAATGCTGGAGATATTACCGAGCGTTACATCCTTTAATTTTGTGGCAATTATTAGCCAATATCTCGTCCCGGTCCTTAAAACACCAGTCACCAGAGCATTACCACGGTGTCGCCAAGGGGGGCCATGGTGGATATATAGTCGAAGCTTCTTTGCTGACTGTGTGCTGTTCCTGAGGCGCCCTAGCTGCGCCTGCATTGTCGACAAGAGGCTGCTCTGCCTCTATGGGAGCAAGTTACCACTCAAGCCGTGCCATTTGTTCAGGTATAGCTTCCAATAGTTGCGACAAGTCTGAGTTTGTGGAGCGCAAGTCTGATGACGATTGGAATAACGATGGCTATATGTGGATCACGCCACAACCTGCCATTTCTCTCAACTGAGGTTACAGTAGATCATGCCCCTTGCTTCCATTTCTCCAACAGAGCTAAATATTTGTTTATGGCAAACCCAAACATATTATTGTGCATTCAATATACCTTATAACTTCTGTAATTGATACATTTACTTTAATTAATGTCGGTACATATATACACTTGATCAGCGACTCATAATAAGTTCAGGGAGCTTAGGAGCAACTTTATTATTTTCCCACAATATTGCACTATTGCTAGCCATCCTTTTCAAAATGATCCAACTTTATTTTCGAACAAGTAACAGTCAAAGCCTGAAAGGTACGCTGCGGTTACAACTCAAATTGCCCTGTTTGCAAGAGAGATGAAAAAGCTCGTAATACAATGTACTTTTCACTAGTTGGTGGTTGATCGCACTATATTTTCCAAGAGAAATTCCTCAAATTCCCATCTTCTATTAATCGGAATATCATCCACCTTATTAAACAACCTTCCTTTCAATACATATGCAGAAAATTCAGGGGAACACTTGAGGCTTCAAACTGAAAAAGCCTGCAGGGCTTCCACCACAGTTTGGGGCATATTTCAAGATCTATGTGGTGGCAATCTACCACAAAATATAGATAGCTACCGACTGCATTAGGGGTGCAAATTGGTGACTCTTAGGCCAATTTCAGTGGAAGTTTCATGGGCACAGTTACCAAGACTAGAAACTAGGTAACTGTGCCAGATGAGTTTCATAGTGATGAAACTCTCCTCACAACCCATGAAACTCCAGCATTCTCTCTCCTTGCTATGTCAGCAAAATTGATGATATTTAATACTATGAAACCCTACATGAAACTCCTATTGAGACTGGCCTAATTCTCCTATGGTGTACCTCAAACTCTTTTTAGTTCAAAATTTTATACTAATTCTCCAAAATGAGATCTCAATTTGGAAAATTAGTATAAAATTTTAAATTAAAGAGGATTGAAGGGGCCCTAAGGTTCACCAATTGGAACTTCTAGACTGCATGCATGCAGCAACTCATCAGCTAGCTTGGCAAGGTTGCAGATGCGAGGGTTATGTGCCACAGAGGAACTGGCCGTTCACGAGGGTTCGGGTTCGTTACCATGGCAGCCACAGACCACAGTGAGTGATGAACCTGCTCAGCTCCATGGACTTTACAGTACTTGATACTAGACTGCAAATAGTTGTTGTATAGTTCTAATAAAAATTAATTAATCACATCCCTGAGTTTGATTTGGATGCAAATTTACATGGGCAAAAGTGCTCCAGTTGATGGCCACAGCCGCTGCCTCGCAGTCGACCACAGTAGGAACACGGATCCGCCTCAAATGGTCTTCTCTGACTTGGGTCTTGGGTAAAATTGCTGATGAATGTAATTCAATAATTACCAATGGTAAAATACTAATTAAATACAATGACTCTGTTCGGCTGGTGTTGATTTGTTGTGAGAAAAAAATATTGCTAGCTAACTGGTGGTGATTTAGTGTGAGAGAAAAGCAATGCTGGCTAGTTAGCTCACAAACCAGCTAAACAGAGTCAGTATTTTTCAAAAACAATCAGAGAGACTAAAATTGTAAACGATTTCGATTTTGGCTTTTATTGTTTTCAGATTTTTTTAGTAACCAATATCATTTTCATCTCATTCTAAAATCCAGTAAAATCTTGAAAACAGCTCCGGTAATCAGAAATTACCGTTTTTGTTTTCATCCCTAACCAAAGATAGCTCCTGATTCAGCCTGTTGCTAACACATCCTAATTTCATCCCCATTCAAATAATATAATTTTTTGAATCTTGTGTGACTTATTTGTCTACTATATTTCAATTTTCAGAAAGATTTCCTAACAGACATGGTCAGGAGTACATTAGCATACATCACAGCTACGAGTCACAAAAGTAATACAGCAATGGAACAACAGGAGAGTGATATTGCATTAGCAATTCTAAAACTGGGAAATTGCACGAATCTAAGTTACAAGGCTGCAAAACCAACATAGCAAGTTAAAGAAGGCCTAACCTACTAGATGACTCAAACAACTAACTGCAGACTCTCAACCTTTTGATATGAGTGAAACTGAAAGGGTTCACATAGACAGGGAAAAGAACATCATCCTTGTTAGCCTTTGCTCCCTATGATAGAGTCCGGTCTTCCATTTCTTGTTATACCAATTAGTGTAGCTTATTTGTCTTTGGTTCAAACCTTCTACCCCTGAGGACTGAACCTTAGACTGGATGGCTAGTAGTGATTGTGTTTAGGCGGCCCACGTAGTTTCAATATCTCTGCGAATTGCAACCTGCATGTCTCACTTTCTGCTACTCAAAACTGGAACCTGTACGAATCTAAAAGCAGTAGTTTACAAGGAGTGTCAGAAATGAAATAAAATAAAACAAAGGCAAATAACTTGAGTACAATAATAGACTTAAGCACTAAAGAAGCTTACTTTCCCAAATTGCAGAATATCAAATTATTCCAAATATTTTACAGATGTTTACTAAAACAGGAAGTTTAACTAAAAAGTCATGCGGGACATCCAGGCTGTCTTTGACAAGTATCTTTAAAAATTTTATTTCCATCAAAAAATATTATGGTATCATTCTGCATGGACTGTCTATATATAACTTTGCACATTGATGGCGAAAGCTAAGAACTTTTGTTGCATATTTCCTACAATAAAAATATGTAATCTGTTTCTGCACGATGGTAGTATTACATTCAGTTTTGAGCAATGGCATCCAATAACCTCAACACCAATAGCAAGAATCAGAATATCAGATGACTAGTATTACATAATTCTAGCCAAGGATACGGGTATGTAAGACAAGTAAACAGAGGAAGCCAAATGAAACTGTTATACCATTGAAACTGTTATACCATCAGCAGTTTTTACAAATTGAGTTGCATTTTTTTCAAATGTTCAATGAGTGGAAATAAGGAAAATAAAATGCAATGACTGAGCATGTCGCAATAAAGACATTGAAGCATAGAGGAGCAACAAAGAAAAAATGGAGCCCTAGTTTGAGAACACAGAAGACTCAATAACAAATGGAGCAAGGACCAGGGGTGACACTGTTACCTTTGGGGAAGATGACCAAGATTGGTGATGCAAGAGTCCTTGATGTGTATATGTACAGCAGTGGCCATATGGGCCTAGAGAAGAATATGGGCCATGGCCATGGGCCTAATATAGATATGTTGCTCAACACCCCCCCCCCCCCTCAACCTCAAGGCGGAGGTGGAGGATCTGAAGCATTGAGTTTGAGCATATGTAACCGATGTTGTTCTCGAATTTGTGCTTCAGTAAACAAGTTTGCCACTTGCAGTTCTGATGGCACATACTGAAGAGCAATCATGTTTTGATGACAGTGAGACCAAGTGAAGAAAGCATCAACACCAATATACTTTGTAAGTTCATGCTTCACAGGATCTTTGGCAATCTGTATGGCTCCAGTATTGTCACAAAGAAGAGGTGTGGGAACATCACAAGGAACTCCAAAATCAGCTAATAACCATCGGAGCCATATAATCACAGAAGTGGTGGTAGCAAGTGCCTGAAGTTCTGCCTCAGTACTAGATCGAGAGACAGCTGACTGCTTCTTGGACTTCCATGCTAGAGGAGAAGATCCAAGAAAGATACAATAACCAGTGACAGAACAGCGATCAGTTGGATCACTCGCCCAAGTGGCGTCAGAATAGGCATGGAGACAAAGCGGGCTATTATGAGCATAGAATAAACACTGAGATGATGTCCCCCTCAAGTATCTGAGCACACGAAGCAAGAGTCCAAAGTGAATTGAAGTTGGAGCACTCACAAACTGACTTAAGATATGTATTGCATGAGCAATGTCAAGTCCGGTGACAGTGAGATAAACAAGGCTGCCCACAATATGCCGATATCGAGAGGCATCCTCTAGAGGAGTACCATCTGTAGGATGAAGCTGCAAGTGAAGGTCCATAGGTGTGGCAGCCGTCCGACTATCAATAATGCCAGAACGTGCAATAAGGTCCCGTATATACTTGGATTGAGATAGATAATATCCCTTGGAAGAACGTAGAACCTCAATCCCTAAGAAATAACTGAGAGGACCCAAATCAGACATCTGAAATTGCTCGCCAAGTTGTTGTTTCACATGATTAATGTGATCAATATCATCTCCAGTAATTTGCATGTCATCAATATAGAGAAGCAGCAAAGTACGCCCACGTGGAGAGAGATGGACAAATAAGGCAGGATCATGATCACTTTGTGAGAAACCAGCAGTTTGTATCGCCGATACAAAGCGTTCAAACCAAGCACGTGGAGCCTGTTTAAGACCATATAAGGCACGACGAAGATGACAGACATATCCTGGAGGTGCATTAACACCTGGTGGTGGCTGCATATAAACTGCCTCGTGTAAATCACTATGAAGAAAGACATTCTTAACATCCATCTGAGAGATATTCCAGGGCTTAGAAGCAGCCACAGCAATCAGAGTACGAACCGTGGTCATGTGAGCAACAGGAGCAAATGTCTCATCATAATCATATCCCTGAGTCCGCTGAAAACCTCTAGCAACCAGACGAGCTTTATATCGCTCAATAGAACCATCAGATTTGGTTTTAACTTTGAATACCCATTTACATGTGATAGGTACTGTATGGGGTGGTAATGGAACAATATCCCAAGTACCTGTGCGCTCAAGTGCAGCGAGTTCCGCAGACATAGCAGCCTGCCATTCCGGAATGAGAGAAGCCTCATGATAAGTGGATGGCTCCTCAAGAATAGAACTTGCACGTGGAAATCCCAATTTATCAGGTGCTTGAATAGTGGTGCGATCATGTAGATTGTAGCTTGGTCCAACCTGTGACTCTTTAGTAGCATTAGAATCAACCAAAACAGGAGCATCAGAACTGGCCGAGGGAGGAGGACTAGATGGAGGCTCTGGATGATTGGTAGAACGACGAGTGTAAACACGTGTGATGGGTGGTTTACATGGAGGCCTAGGTGGTGGAGACGGAGGAGAGGGTATTGGTGGAGGGTCATCAGGAGTGGATGGTGTAGGTGAAGATGCATTATCACTAGGCAAAATAGGAGGAAGGTAAAGAAATGACGTGGATTCTGTAAAAGAAGAGGATGAATGGGTAGAAGGGTTATAAAAGAAAGGACGATCCTCAACAAATGTCACATCACGAGAGACACGCATGCGACGAGTGGAAGGATCATAACAACGATAACCTTTATGCTCAGGACTATACCCCATAAAAACACATTCAGCTGACTGAGCTGCCAACTTAGTTCGCTCACGAGGTCCAAGTAGAACATAGCAGGTACATCCAAAAACCCGAAGATGATCGTAGCGAGGAGAAGTGCCCAAAAAAACTTCACCAGGGCACTTACCAGATAGTTTGGATCAATGTTTTCAAATCGAGCGATTAATCGACCTTATCGGTCCAGCGCACTCGATTAGGGTCCACGACTCGATCAGGAAGCCTAATCGACCGGTCGAGCGACTAATCGGCGACTAGAGGCGATTAATCGCCCGACTAGGGGTATTCTCGATCAGGTTTTGTAACTGGGCTAGATTGTTTGTGGGCCGGTGAGAAATTGAGAGGCCCAAAGCCCACTAGGGTTAGAACTCAAGAGAGCTCCCAGCGGCCAGCGCCACACATTCCGTCCCCGTCCGGCCGTCCCGACTCCGAGACTCCCGATTGCCGCGCTCCCTCCATAGCCGCCGCCGCCGCCACGGCCTGCCGGCGCCGCGAGCGAGCTCCCTTCTTCCCTCCGCTGATCCGCTCCCCGTCCCGACTCCGAGACTCTCCAGTCCCGACCGAGCCGCGCTCCCTCCATTGCCGCCACTAGGGTTAGGCCGCCGCTCCTCCATTGCCGCCGCCGCCACGGCCTGCCGGCGCCGCGTGCGAGCTCCCTTCTTCCCTCCGCTGATCCGCTCCCTCCGGCGAGCTGCCCCGACCCGCGACCTCCTTCTGTCGGCGCGCGAACACGAGGACGGGTGACGGGTCCGGCGAGCTCCAGAGAAGATGGCTTCGTCGTCCTCTGATAGTGCGGGTGAGCAGTTCCTTCTTCCCTCCTTTCCCTCCTCTGTTCCAGACTTCCAATGTGCCGATTTGCTTTCCCTCCTCTGTTCCAGACTTCCAGTGTGCCGATTTGCTGCCAAGCACCATTGCATCCTGTGATTCCTTTGCGTCTTGTGCAGAAGGGGAGCGGAGGCGCGCTATGGTGGAGGTTATAATGCCCGAAGCAAATGCACGCAGTGCTGGTGGGAGTGGTGACGCTGCCGACCGTCCTTCAGTGGTTGCCTCCACTGGTATTGTTGGTTCTTCTTCCTCAACTGCTCCAGATTCTGCAGCATATGCTGAGAAGGCTATAGCAAAACTGCCGCCACACCTTGCTGCCGAAGCCGTCGATCCGAAGAGGAAGGCAAAATCCAAAGACCCGGGATGGAAATTTGGGTGGTGGCCTGATCCAACAAAGAAGGACTTTGTGAAGTGCATATTTTGCCAGAAAACTATTCCTGCCGGAATCAAAAGGTTTAAGCAGCACCTTTCTGGTGGGAGTGCTGATTGCATCAAATGTGAACATGTGCCCGAATTAGTTTCGAGAGAGATGGATGCTTACTTGAAGAAGAATGCACGGAATGTGGTTGTGTCAATGCTATCGGATGAAGAAGGTGATGAAGCAGCGGTTGGAGAAGGTGAACTTGAACCTGAACCAAGTTGTGGGGCAAAGGTGAAGCAAGCAAAGAAGAGAATTGTTCAATCGGGCATAACATCATTTGTTGTTGCTGCACCAACAAAGCCACAAACTCAAAAGCACTCAAGGTCAGTGAGTTCATTGCTTTGCAAGTCCCCGGAAGAAGTAGTGGCAGAGAGGCATAAATCCAAAACCTCTCAATCTACTCTTGAGCATTGCACCAAAAAAGGGAAGGAGGCCAAACAAATTGTTGATGACCATGCCGCTGATTTCTTTTCTGAGAATAATATTCCATTGAACGTCATCAACTCAAGAAGTTGGGAGATATTGCTCGAGTCCATTGGGCAGTATGGTCCGGGCTACCGCTCTCCATCATATCATGAGATGAGGTGTCCTTTGATTGACAGGGCTGTGGACAGGACAGCAATATTGAGGAAGAAGCATGAGGAGGCTTGGAAGGAATATGGGTGCTCACTTATGTCCGATGGGTGGACCGACACAAGGCAACGTCATTTGATCAATTTTCTTGCCAACAGTCCAGCAGGCACCTTCTTTCTTGGTTCTGTTGACGCTTCAAGTCAAGTTGCAAATGCAACAATGTTGGCAGATTTGTTGCAGAAGGAAATTGAAAAGGTTGGGAAGGAACATGTAGTGCAAATAATCACAGACAATGGAGCTAACTTCAAGGCAGCTGGGAGGATTCTTATGGAAAGGATTCCACATTTGTTTTGGACACCTTGTGCTGCCCACTGCTTGGATCTGTTGCTGGAGGACATTGGTAAGATCAAGGAGTTCAAAACTTGCATCAATAATGCAAGGAAGGTGTCCAGATTCATCTACAAGCATGGGAGACTTATTGACCAAATGAGAGAGAAGATAGGTGGAGATCTTGTGAGGCCAGCTGTGACTCGCTTTGCTACCTCTTTTCTCACTTTGGCAAGTATGCATAGGAACATGAATGGTTTGAGAAATTTATTTGTTAGTGATGAATGGCATAATACTAAGTTCTCCAATACTACAGAAGGAAAACAAGTGGAGAATATTGTTCTTTCAATGCCATTTTGGAAAAATATTGAAGATTGCCTAAGAGCTTCACAACCACTTCTCATTGCTCTAAGGATAGCAGATGGAGATGAGACACCAGCGGCTCCTGAGATCATGGCTGACATGGATGTGGCAAAAAACACCATAAAGGAATCTTTGAAGCACAATCCAAGATTACTTGCTGAGGTACTAGAATACTATGGGAAGAGATGGGAAAACCAGATGGAGCAAAAACTCTATGGGGCTGCCCTATACTTGAATGCAGCCAAGTTCTTTGCCATAAGGGACCAAGACAGGAGACAAGCTGCAAGACTAAGATCCATGTTTAATGATGTTATGTGGAAGATGATAAGTGATGAGGATGAACAAACAAAGATTAGTAAGCAAGCTGATGACTACGAAAGGTCCGAAGGAGATTGCTTCTCAAAGCAAGGAGCAATAAGAGATAGAGATAAAAAAAATCCTAGCAAGTTTTCAGGAATTGTCTCCTTCCTTTCCTTTGTCCTTCTTTGTTGAAGCTAATGAATATTTCCTTTGTGTTGTAGTTTGTTGGTGGGGTTCATATGGTGGCCTAGCATTCGAGCTCCAAAGTTTAGCAAAAAGGATTATTAGCCTTTGTTGTTCTGCATCTGGGTGTGAACGTAACTGGAGTGTGTTTTCTAATGTAAGTATAAGTATTGTAAGCTATTAAATGTTGATTTGTTGTTGTACATCTGATCTGATCTGATCTGAATTTGCTTTTGTATTTCTTTTGTTGCAGATCCATACCAAAAAGAGAAACAGGTTGGAGCACAAAAGGTTGAACAAGTTGGTGTATGTTAGCTACAACCGGAAGATGGAAAATAGGTTTCAAAAAATTAGAGAACTTGGTTCCAAAGGAAAGAGAAGCAACCCTCTTGCTTGACGAATTTCAATGGGACAATGAATGGGTCTGTGAAAGTGATCCCGTTCATGAAGGTGATGATGGTAATATTACTTGGAGCAACGTGGATGAAGTTATCGGTGCGACGGAAGGTCTCCAAGGTCGACACTTCCCTAGGGCTGCTGCTGCTCATGCGAGTTCTAGCGCTGCCTCTGGTAGGATGATGACATATGTTTCTAAGAAGCGTCCAAGGAACCAACCAACTCCAACTCCAACTCCAGTTATCCCTGAAGATGATGACGGTGATCAACAAGATGAAGCAATGGAGGAGGATGACGATTCTGCTGCTGCTGGAACTGAAGAGGATGCAGGCTTCCATTTGAATGATGATTTACTAGAGTAGAGATTAGAGATTTATCATAAGCCTGGCCTAGTTGGCTTTTGTTATGTATTGAACTATGTTTTTGGCTTTGTGTTGGACCTGGACCATTGTTGCTTTATCCTTCATTGCTTCTTTATTAGTTTGGTTTTGTACTTGTTGCTGCTGGCCTGCTACTGTCATATAGTGCTCTAACTTGTTAATTCTTTGTTATTCCAGCTTCAACAGGACAACAGCAACAAGTCAGCAAGAATATGGAATTATGGAGTTTGCAAAGAGGATCAGGAGCTATGGATGGAGTATGGATTATGGAGGACAAGGAACCAATTTCAAGTAAGTCACCATTTGCTCTATATTCAGTAATCAGTACTAGACATAGAAAACTAGACACTTTCTTGGCCTGAAATATATATGAGAATATATACTAGTAGTTCAATACTTAACTCCTATACTATATTAGAATATATATATACGGATTCTAAATGTCCTGGACGACTAGGGGACGACTAGGGTCGATCAGACTCGACTAATCGACCCTAGTCGACGACTAATCACGATTAGTCGTCTGGTCCGCCCATTGTTCGATCAGACGATTAGGCGATTTAAAAACATTGGTTTGGATGACGGTTGTCTGTTAATAAGATAAACAGATGTGGAGACCGCTTCCCCCCAAAAGTGAGAAGGAACAAAGGAGGCAATGAGAAGAGTCCGAGCAGTTTCGATGATATGACGGTGTTTGCGTTCAGCTACACCATTTTGAGGATGGACACCAGGACATGAGAGCTGAGGAAGAGTACCTTCAGATATCAGAAACTGGCGAAAAACGTCAGACAAATATTCTCCACCAGAGTCAGAGCGAAAATTTTTAATAGAAGTGGAGAATTGAGTATGAACCATGTGAGTAAAAGATTTATAAATAGAACATAACTAGGACCGGTGTTTCATAAAGTAAATCCAAGTGTAGCGAGAGTAATCATCAACAAAGATAACATAGTATTTGTGGCCACCTTTAGTAGCAAAAGGAGCAGGGCCCCATACATCTGAGTGAATAAGATCAAAGGGTCTAGCAGAGTGAGAGACACTAGAAGGATATGGAAGCTGAATCTGCTTTCCAAGCTTACAACCCTTACAATGAAAATTAGACTCGACAGATGTATGACCTAAGTAGCCCTGATGTATTAGTGTGGACAAGTGAGACCCACAAAGGTCACCAAGTCGATGGTGCCACTTCGCGAAGGATGCTGGGGAGGATGATGAAACGGATGACACACGAGCAGCAGAAGAAGGAAGACGCAAGGTGTCCAAAATGTAGAGGTTAGAGGCACCCCTACGGCGATGGCTAGTCCCAATCACAGTCCTGCTTTGACGATCCTGAATAAAACAAGTTGAGTCATCAAATCCAATAAAACAATTATGATCAGCAATTTGGCCCACTGAAAGAAGATTCATGGACAACTGAGGTACACAAGAGACATCAGGTACAGAAAAGTTAGGATTATAAAGAGAACCCGATGAGTAATATAACAGTGTGTACCATCAGCTATCTGAATAGAAGCACCATCAATGATTGGCTTGCAGGTAACCAACTCAGACTGAAAAGATGTCGCATGAAAAGAGGCACCAGAATCAAGAACCCAAGCTGGCCGAGAGGCATTCATAGGTGAAGCAGCAGCAATAGAAACAGACCCATCTCGAATAGTGGAAGAAGTACCACGGCCACGAGAAGCATGAGAGGCCCGGCGAGCACGATACTCAGCTAATTTCTCTGGATGTGTAGAAGAACAATTTGCAGATACATGAGTAGTCTTGCCACAATGTCCACATGGCTCCGAAGAGGTACCTCTAGGTACATTGACCCGCTGAGAGGCTGCCAACACATTATGAGGCACTGGCACAGAGGAGAAAGAAGACATAGACTGCAGGCGTGTCTCTTCAGCAAGTAATTCAACCAAGGCTTGGTCCATGGTTAAAGTAGATGAATTATGAAGCAGCCGAGTACGAATGGAATCAAATTCTGGCTTCACTCCCATGACAAAACGATATGTCAGAAATCTTTCAATGAATTTGTGTGCTGGGCAGTCAGCCGTAGTGCACACATCCACCATGGAGGTCAAGGAACTCATCACACGATTATAAGCAGAATAATAATCATCAACAGACATCACCTTGCTCAATGACATGAATTTGCTGCATGAGATTATGGAGAAGAGCACCACTGTCCTGAACATAGCGTTGCTTTAAGGCAGACCATATTGCCTTAGCTGTTTTAAACTTTCTGAAACTCATAATCATATATTGTTTAACACTATTAACTATGGCAGCCATCACCCTCCCATCATTAATTTGCCATGTGTTGACAGCACTAGCATTCTTGCCATCCGATTGAAGCTCAGGTGGGTCATCAGTTAAGTGAGAATAAAGACCGTGACCCCTCAAAGCAGTTTCAACACAAAAGGACCACTCCGGATAATTTGAACCATCAAGACTGATATTAATAACAATGGGACTGAGCTGAGCCATGATGAAAATTGTAAGAACAGATAACAGCAAATAGAAGAGCCACAATTACAAGCACTTAAGCAGCTAAACCAGAGACGGACGGCCAGAACAGAGCAGCAGCAAATAGAGGTGGACGACTTCCGAAACAAAGGAGCCGCACATCCCCCCTGCCGCAATAGACAGATGGGGCGTCGAGAAGAGGAAACAGGCAGCAGCAACCAGCAGCGGAGGAGTCGCGACGGGCGGCTGCGACGGAGGCGCACGGACAGAGGGACGACGGCCACGCGACGGGCGCGGCAGATGGAGCAGAGTGTAGCCGCGCGACGGGCGGCGGCGACGGAGGATGGGCTCCGCGTGACCGGCGGGGCCCCCGGCAGTGTCCGCGACGGGCGGACGGCCGCGCGGATAGAGGCCCACGGCAGCGCGACGGGCAGCCCGAAAGATGATGGCGGCAAAGAGGATGATGGCGCGCACGGGGCAGGCACGGCGGACGGGCGACGGTTGAAAAAAATGGATCTAGGGTGGATGCGGAGGTGACGCTCCTTACCTTAACCCTACCTGGTTCCATGTTACCTTTAGGGAAGATGACCAAGATTGGTGATGCAAGAGTCCTTGATGTGTATATGTACAGCAGTGGCCATATGGGCCTAGAGAAGAATATGGGCTATGGCCATGGGCCTAATATAGATATGTTGCTCAACAGACACTATCTCTGTTTTCAAGGCGTCGCCTAGGCGACAAGGCGGTGGCGGCTCGCCTTGCTTAAGGTCTCGCTTTAGCCCGCCTTAGCTCGCCTTAGCCCGCCTAGGCGTCGCCTAGGCGATAAGGCAGTGGTGGATCGCCTCGCCTCGCCTTACCGCTTTAAAAACATAGGACACTATGTTGTCGTTGCCTGATGCACATGCACCATGGTGAAAAAGAAAATTCCTACTAGTTGGCTAAATTTTACCATGTAAATTACATTAGATTCCTTCTATCCAATGGAGAGTACACTAGGGTTAATTCTAACCTAGCTTCGGCAAGGACAGATAGAACACTGATGCCTATATAACCACATACATACTAGATTCTGAAGTTAACGCTGGCCCTTGTCCTATAACTCGTAAAGTTTGGAATCTCTAGTTCTGTTCTTGAAAGGATTTAACAGACTCTGTGCAAACAAATTCAAAACTCTGATCACCATTCTGCACAAAAATATCTAAATTTACCGGATAAAAACTGTATTAGTAGATTTATCACAAATAAGATGTTTTCAAATTGTTATACTACTAGTAATTTATAGTAAGATATATTCAAGCAATGTAACAATAAAATATAGTATATTGGAGACTATGGGACTAAAAAAAGGACAAGTTAAAAAGGAAGGAGAATTGAAGAAATCAACACATTGTGTCACAGCTTAAATGTTGAACACACATTTTGTGTTACGACTCAACAAATCCGTAAGCTGACAAGTAACATTGCCGCTACAGAACTACTTAATTCAACAGGATGTGTTACGACTCAACAAATCCTTAAGCTGACAAGTAACATTACCGCTACAAAACTACTAAATTCAACAGGTTAACGTATAATGGAATAGGATTCACTTAGACTCCCACATCCATTTTGTTTTGTACTTTCCTTTTTCCACAAATTAAATATAGAACGGCAGAAGGCTTTTATATCTCTGCAAGTGGCCCAGTATTGACTAATACTAATGATCTTAGGAATTTCGTCATAACTTGGTTTCCTATCCCATATGTCAAAGCAAACTTTAGAAATACAGAAAGTGTGAACAATGATGTTAGAGCTTACATATGCCAAGTTTATTCAGGAACTTCAGAACATTTAGCACTTTGTAATCAACCACTTCACATTTGACTTCCACTGTTTTAAGAAGCTCTGATATCACATTTGATCTCTCTGTTGGATCAGGGCTTCCTTTCATTTGTACATTACTTTTGGGTCCCTACAAAGTATATGAAGATATTTGAAACATCAAACAACAATCTACAACAATTTTAAAATATAGCTGCTGTATATCTAGAAATTGTATACCTCGCAAAATAGTTGAAGAGTGAGCTTCTCTAAAACCGGTGAATGTTCAAGGATACATGTAAGAGCATTGAAGTCATCAGGCACACACCAGTATTCATTGAGTGACAAAGCCTTCAAGTTACTAAATATTGGGCAACATTTCAAATCCCTTCTGAAGATAAACTGGGTATGCAAAGATGATCAAACCCACATATTAAACATGATTAATTTAAAAAAAGGGGGAAAGTGAAGAAACAAACTTAACATAATTTTATGATGTCAAGCATAGCATACCGTTTTAGTGTCAGAGATTAGCACCAAACTCTGAGCCTCTGATAAACCCTGGAGAAGCACGCAGCCAGTATCACCATCTACCCCATAACAACTAGGACAGTCCTTATCCTCACAGTCCCCAGAGTCAGCATGATGACAGAAGTCACCATCCATACCATCAATTCTGACAACTGCCTCCACTAGGGATGGCATTCTGTCAAGAAAAGGAACCCCGCCATAAAAGACCTCAAGCCACAATGAAACAAGATTTGGGGCATAAACATGAATGCGATGATCCACATTGAAACCACAGTAGCCAGTGATACTTAGAGACTTCAGGGATCGCGACGATATCCTATTGAGGTCAAGTATGTCACATTCTTTTTATCTGTATGACTTCCAACGCCGGGCAGCTAGAGAAGTCAACGAAGCTCTGATTGAGATGTAGAGCAGAAAGCTCTAACCTCTTCAGGTGTTGGGGTCAGAGGCAGGTCATCCATATAAAACCGTCTGCTCCAACAGTCCATATTAAATCTGATATCGAGGCTGAGCACCCGAACTCTACACAACTGAACATGCCGGATCCAGCGGTGTATTCTGCACATGTCATCATTGTCATCGTTTATATGAAGCAAGGTGAACTGGCACATGTCGAGAGGCGAGCCTCCGCGGAGGAGGAACAGATGGTCCACAAAACCCCGGAGCTTCTTCGCTGATACCGCCTCATTCTCAGCGCTGCCCGAGATACGGAGGCCCGTGGTGTACCTCCAGAGGTGGCGCCAGCGCCGGGCCAACACGCACATCCGCACGGCCTCCTGCGCCAGCAGGAAAGACAGCACGTGGTGAAGGACTTCGTCTGGGAGCACGTCGATGCTGACACGGCCGCCCCCCGGAGGCGCCGCCCTCCGGCCCTTTCCGGCCTCCCTCATCGGAGGCATTCCGTCGAACATATGGCGGGCGTCGATGCTGCTGGTGCAGGGAACAACCAAGAAACGCTCAGACGACGCAAGGTGTTCGTGGCATATCGGGCAAGTGAAGATACAGCCTCTTCGATGGGTGGGAAGCACCTCACCTTGGCTGACCGGCGGCGACTTCACTGGCGGCCGCAGCAACGGCACCGAAGAATTGGAGAGTCCGCAAGGCTAGGGTGAGTCTGCACGAACCAGATGGATGGATCTCGCGTGGCGGAGAGCCCGGGGCGTGGAATTGGAGAGACAGGGGGCGAGGGGGCGGGGTGGGGGGGGAGGGGAGGGGCAGAGGGGCGGCAGGAGTTTCAGGTCGCCATGAGCGGCAGCATTGGATTTCAACCTTCAGCGTTGGGGTGGGGAAAGGAAGCCGAGATTTTTTTTTTTTGAAGGAAGAAAGCCGAGATTTTTTTTAAGGAAGAAAGCCGAGATTTTGCGGACACCAGGGCTGGCCGACTGGGAACTGCTCGCATCGCCGAGACACCGACGAGTGGGCCCCTTGTTAACGTTCATCGGATACACTGGTCCCATCCCACCTGTGCCTGTACGGCTGCACCGCATTGCCCCCGGATACATCCTCTCACAATGGGATAGTGAAGCTAGAAAAATTTATGTCTCACGACGGAAAAAAAAGCATTGATCTACTATTCTAACTCTCACAATGGGATAATGAAGCTAGAAAAATTTATGTCTCACGATAAAAAAAATAGCATTGATCTACTATGCTACAGTGTGTATCAAAGGTGGCACCGAAGTTATCTACAAACGTGAGAGGGCTCTCCCGATAGAACTCGATCGAAAGTCCTCAGCACCCAGCTCGCTCTATCCGAAAAAATAAAAATCCCTCATCATGTTCCTTTGCTCGCTCCCGCCCCGCACCCCGTCCCGTCCCACCCTCTGCCAACCTCCCCTCGTTGGCATCGGCGACGCCGATGAGGATCGCCCTCCTTCCACACTTTACCTCCCCCTCTCTCCCCTCCCCTTCTTTACTCTAAATCGTGCCCTCCCTTTCCGCCTCCGTCCCGGCCGCCACCTCACCGATGTTGCTGCCAGCAAGGACTACCCATAGTCACAGGATTCGGGGTCGATGCCTCGTCCCACGACCCGGGATCGCCGTTCCGATTCGAGGGTCGGGGTCGAAGAGAATCAGTGTCCCATTCAAGATTGGATCGCGTCCCGGTTTGAAAGGGGTCGCAGCCCCATTGTTTGCAGATTTAATTGGGATAAGGAGGTTAAGGACAGTGGATTGGTGTGGTTTTTGTTAGAAAATGAGCTGAATACGTGTAGCATGGTCGAAATGTACTCTTTTATACGTTTCTTATATGCTTGGGCAGATTAATTTCTTCATTAGTAGCACATATATAGTTTTTGTTTTTATAAAGACACATGGACCCGAAGATTTCGACCCCGATGAATCAGGGTCGCGTTCCACATAATAATTTATTGTTCCATAGAGGAATACCCCCTTCGTACCACAATTTTATAAAGTGACGACCCTCGACCCTCGACCCCGTTCCTCGACCCAGTCGACCCAGAAACTTTGTGACTATGGGACTACCCTCCACCCAACCCAACCCACCCCTCCCTCGTCCCCTCCCTCTCTTCCCATTGCCTCCATTCAGCAGGAACCATGCCATTGCCATTATCATCGCCGCCAGTTGCGATGCGAAAGAGACGACGGCGGTGGCGAGAACCCGAGGACGGCGGTAACGGTCCGACCCAAGGGCGGCGGCGCTAGGATTCGGTAGAGGGCGGGAGGCGGTGGTCCACACTAAGAGCAGTAGCGCGCGGGGTTCGGCGGGGGTGGGAGGCGACGGGGCCATGGGCGAAGGGGTGGGCGGTGAGATCTTGATGGGTGGCGGCGCTGTAACGACCCATCTCTGATAATGCGAGATTGAAACGTCAAGTGACCATAATGGGTAATTTTGTTGCCTAAGTTGATATTGGGTTATTATGGAAAAGTTAATGCGAAGTGTGTACCTTGCCATGGAATTGAATTCGAAGGTTTAAATGGTGTTTTGATCATGTTTGAAAGCTCTGGAGTTTGGAGAAGCACCACAATTTAGCACCATCAACGAAATTGTCAAGTCCAAAAATTGTGGTGAGTAGCCAAGTTTAGAGGTGAATAAAACAACGTCGTATGCAACAATTTTGTACAACATGTACCCAAGTAGAAACTTGGATATCCAGGCTTCACAATGATACTATTTGCATAGATGAAGAATGGCAAGAAGCTATTTAATTTTGAAAGAAAAAACTGCTAAATGAAATGTTTCTGCTGAAATTCTGAAACTGGTTTGAAACAGCCATTTTTAGTGCAATTTTTGACTAGCTTAGAGGCAGAATTAGAGGAGGTGCCTGAAAGGAAAAATGTATCCTAATATTAGGGCTACAACTGTTGTTTTGGGAGATTTCAAAGTTTACTAGTAAAAGTGGGATAAAAAGGAGCCTGAACATGAGGTTTTCACTCGAGTTCAAAAGAGTAAGAGAGGAACAGAGACAGGGAGCCGAGCTCGAGTCTATCCAGTCAGTGAAGCTGGCGGCAAAGCTTTGAATCGGGCCACGCGTTGATTTGGGCTTATGCCAGAAGATAACATGCAAGCATGAGGTGGACGAGCCAAGGGCGGTAATAATTTGAATAAGAACTGCAGTAACAGGGTTCCATCGTCATCCTCCCGCCATCCTCATCCCTCAACCTCACTCTCTGTTCTTTGCCGATTTCTCCACCCTCACGCGTTCTTGGTTCCATTACTCGCACACGCAGCATCATCAACTTCCCCTTGAGCGATTTTGAGTGCTCCGAGCCTTTGCCATCAACCACAGCCGCCGGCCCGCCGTCATCTTCTTCCTCTGGTCACCGTCGTGCAGAGAGCCTAGGTTACCAGTGAGCACCATGATAGGGGTTCGATTTGCTTGAGTTAAGCCGTGTTCTAGGTGTTGTAGGGATGCTAGGTGCTTGCGCAGCAGGAGGTTTTCTGGGTGCGGCTCCAGGGATCTCGGAACGGCTCCTCGCCGCCGCCGTGCCCGCGTGCCATGGCGGGCGCCGTGGAGGTCCATGCTCCAGCAGGTCTGGGCCAGGGCTCGGGGTAGTAATAGGTTGCTGCGGATGTGGGGGTGCTCCCCAGCGTGGGGATTTGGCCGGGGAAGGCTCGGAGGTAGCCAGCCATCACCGCCCGAGCTTGAGCTCGGCGCCGGCCATGGCGGGCGGCTGCGGGCAAGGCAAGAGAGGGGGATTGTTGGGGGGGTTTAGGCGCGGAGAGTTGGGGGTGCGGGGGCGCCCCTGGGGGCCGACTTCAGGCCGCCGGGGTGCGCCCAGCCTGTGCGCGCGTGCAGCCAGAAACAGGGGAAGCGCAGTTTGTAGAAGAATAGAAGAGTGGAGGGGGTTAAGTGAAAAGGAGGGGGTGGTTGAGAAGGAAAAAAGAAAAAGAGGGGTTTTGTGCAAAAGATTGTGTTAACTTTGTTTTTAGTGCTAAAAAATTGTTTTATTATCCAAAAATTATGAAATAAATTTTGTTAGATTTCTTAAATTATTCTCTATTTAATAAAAATGCAAAAACCGTAGGTTTTAAATAAGGATTTTGATTTATTTATTTAGTTCCTTTATTCTTAAGAGATTTAAATAAATAACTAAATCCCTATTTCTTTTAAAATAAAATTTTGGATAACTCTTTAATTATTAATAGGTATAATTAGGAATAATGAATAGGAAATTTAGGTTTATTTTCTTAAGTAAAAATAAATCAAGTAATTTTAATTAAATTTAAAGACTTGTTTAGACTTAATTAAATTAGAATTAATTGTGGTAAATGTTTTTGAGTGTGTTTATTGTTGTATTACAACTTTTAAGCGGTTTTAGGTTGCAATTCAATTCTTTCAAATGTTTGCATTCATGCACTAACATTATTTCACCACAACTAGAATCCGAAGTCGTGGACGTCAACTTAGAGTATATCGAGCTACCGCCCGAGGGACCGACCGGAGAGGAGGAGGTGATCGTTATCGAGCACGAGCCCAATTCCCATGCCGAGGCTCCGCCTACCGAAGCAAATCAAGGCAAGCACCGGAGCAACTACACCTACTAATTTCCTAACTATTGTTACTATTTTATGTTATTGCACATGAATGCATAAGTCTAGGAGTTGTTTGAAACCCATTTGATGCATGTTCAACTTCCTTGATTTAAGGACATCTTTGCCACCTTCTCAACTAGTTAGATCAAACCAAAGGGTCTAAAAGAAACCTACACTAAAAGAAACAAAAGTCTAGATATTACTCGGAGGTTCACTTAATGAAACCAGACAATGGTTGATGATGGGTATGGTGGTCGTTGAGTACAGAGCAGAAGAGGAGTTCTAGCTCTATCCTCACTTCCAAAGAAAGAATAAGGAACTTGTTGGCAGCCAAAATTAGCAAATACCGAAGGCCGACCGGTCGGGCCGACCGGTCAGATCGGTCTGGCTCTGTGTAATCCGAGTCTGGTTAGATTTCCTTTGTAGAGTCCATTTGTAACCCGATTAGGAAGGGGTACGTCCTCCCCGGCCTATAAATATAAAGGCACGGCCGATTGAGGTCCTTCTACCCAATCGAATCAAAATCAATCTACTTTTTATTTTTTCCTGAAACCCTAGCTTTTCCAACCTTTGTGCTGTTATTTGCTCGTCTCTATGGCGTTCAAGGGCGTCTTGAGTGGCCTGCCGATCTCAGGACAACCCTAGAGCTTCGAGCTCCAACGGGGTCCCTCCCGAGCTTGAGGTTCTAGGTCTCGCGGTGTTTTCTGCGTCCAACTGGTCTGACCGGTCATCGGGTTTCGTCGCTGATGATCGGTCTGACCAGTTGCCACGACCGGTCGTCGGGTTTCGTCGCTGATGATCAGATCGTTGAGATCCGCGCATTCTAGCTCTTGTGTGTTGATCAATTCTGCGTCAATATACTTTTTGGCGACTCCGCTAGGGACAGATCTTTATTCATCGGACGCAATGACCGGTGACAAGATTAACCCCTCCAAGGTAGATTCCACTCCAATTGATATCAAGTATGAAGACATGTCTGAGGAGAGCCGCAAGCAATTCGAGGCTGCGCTCCAGAAGGAGTAGGAGGAGCCCAAGAAGAGATTACTTGCATGCTATAGGAAGACTCGGCAAGGCGTGTTTCAGAAGGATAAGTTCGTCATGCCCACATTCACACCGCCATCGCCGAACCCATCTACTACGGCTACAACTGCTGCTTCATCTACTTCCACTCTATGCGATGTAAGTTTTACATTCGATTCCATTAAGCAGTTTGCTGAAGGCTTTTTAGGTAGATTCGAACAGTCGCAAAAGCTTACACAAAATTTACTTATCGATTTGAATCTACAAAATAGGGGTAAGAAGCCTATTAATAATTATTCTAACTTTACCCCTAACCCTAGTTTTTCGGCCGCACCAGCAGAGAATTATCAGTATGGTATGCCGCCGAATTTTTTCGTGGGACAGACGCCCCCGCCAGGTGCAATTCGGCCGTCCAGGGCCAAACCAGTCACTCAGACTGGTCAGACCGGTGCCATGGTGCTCGGTTCTGCATCACAGCCACATCTCGCGCTTCTTCCTACTTCGGTTGGCCCTAGCCTAGAGGAAGAATTGGCCGAGTTTGTACCGTCGTATACCACGAAATCATACGACGAACCTCCATTTCCTCAACCATTGCCCAAGGATGTTTGGGATGATTGGCTCAAGGCAAATCCACAATATGCCACACAAATGATGTCCACTACTGATCCTGCGACACATCGTTTTGGCCAAGCATCTACCGGCAACTATGAAGCCGATCTTCTTAGGATGAGATTGGATCTGGCCAGCATGTTCAAGTCTAAACTTGATTTAGACGTGGGTAGGAGTCGGCTTTATCAAAGGTCGTATGTTGATGCTTCCAATTTGATTCCTTACCCCGCTGGTTGGCGTGTTCCCGATTTTGTCAAGTTTAGCGGTGATGATAACCGGTCCACTTGGGAGCATATCAGCCAATATATTGCTCAACTTGGGGAAGCTGGTTCTAGCAAGTCTTTGCGCGTTCATATGTTTTATTTGTCTTTGACTGGAACGGCTTTCTCTTGGTTTTCGTCGTTAGTCCCTAATTCGATTCATTCTTGGGATGAATTAGAGAAAATGTTTCATGATCACTTCTATAGTGGGGATAACGAAACTAAGTTGACAGATTTAACATCGGTTAAATAGGGTAGAG
Organism: Panicum virgatum; assembly: GCF_016808335.1. Lineage (NCBI taxonomy): Eukaryota > Viridiplantae > Streptophyta > Magnoliopsida > Poales > Poaceae > Panicum > Panicum virgatum. The sequence continues at coordinate 10,850,896 of NC_053143.1, read as the reverse complement.
ATGAGTCTATCCATGAATCCTTTAAGAGATTTAAAGATATCAAAAACCGATGTTTTAATTTGTCACTTTCTGAAAAAGACTTGGTTGATTTGGATCTTGCGGATTTACGTTCTAGATATAGAGAGAAGCTTGATGGTTCGAGTTTCTATTCTTTAAATCAGCTTCAGGTAAGAGCTTTAGGCCAAGAGACAAATTTTAAAAAAGGAAAAGGACACCTATAAGTCGCATCGTTCAAACAAGCATATTGTTGAATATGATTTCGATTCATCGGACGATGAGGATAAGGAGGTGTATGCTATTGAGTTTGTTTGGCCCGCCTCGGCCAAACCATCTACTTGTACATCTGTTAAGCCGACCCAAAGGAATTGGCAAGAGGAGATGAAATTTACTTTCGATGTGTCCAAGTGCGATCGCATTTTTTATGAACTCCTAAGACTTGGGCATTTGAAAATTACTCATGTTATACCGCCGCTTGAGGAGCTAAAGCAGCGTGCTTATTGTAAATTTCATAATTCTTCATCTCATGCAACTAAATGATTATAATATGTTTCGTCGACAGGTACAATCGGCCATAAATGAAGGACGATTGACCTTTTCGGAGATGAAGATAGACAAAGCTTTGTTCCCAGTTCACACCATTGATCTCAATAATGCAAAGGTACTCATTCGGCCGTATCAAGCCGAAGGGGCAAAAGGCAAGAATGTGATCATTGGTGATGACCTGCCGTTGACTGTTGATAACAAGATTCTGGCCAGGGAGGTGATTCAGGAGAAGGCTCCTGATGGAAAGAAGAACCTGAGGACCATACTTCAGCCTCGTACGCTCGGGGGGCAAGAGGGTCTGCTGCTCAGCCGAGACCGGTCAGACTAGTTGATCCGACCGGTCAGACCGGTCCTGGCGGCCGGTCAAACCGCCCTGGTGGTCAGCCCCGGACGTTTAAGCTTAAACGTACGAAAGTGGGTACATGGAAGACTAACCAGCCAAAGGTGCAAGGCAAGGTTGCAAATCAGAAGCCTACCTTTGGTCAGTTGCTGAACAAGTATTCAAAGGTCGTTCGAAATGATCGGCCCCTAAAAAAGAGACCGAGGTCACCTCCGCGTCAAGGCACACCTTCATCTCATAGGGGAGAATCAAGCAAGTGCTGGGGTGATGTGGTTACTCTGTTCCCTCCACAACAGATGCAGCCGATGTATGTTACTATGTCATAGGCTCCACCGACGTCGGATTCTCAGTTTCCCGCATGGGAGCATGGGGGATTTTGGATGCAATGCTACCCGATGCTGTATCCACCACACTTCTAGGGGGAGGGAAGTTCCAGAGGACCTATGTTCGACAGGTTGAAGCATCCGGTTCACGACCGATTGGGGCAGCACCAATCTGGTCAGGGGCAGAACCCCGGACCGGTCCGACCGGTCTACCCAGACCGGTCTCAGCAGAGACCGGCCCAAGTTCGTCCTGTGCACTTGGAATACCATGTCAAGGAGAAGAAGGACGAACCAGAGCAAATGCAAGTGGATTTTGAGAAGACTCCAGCGGCTGTTGTTGTGCAAGTTGAAGACGGGAAAGGTAAAGCTCAAGATGCACAAAAAAGGGACCGAAGATCGTGGAGAAATCGGTCAATGTTTCTCAGAAGCTTGTGTTGGCCATGATCATGAGGCTAGCAGTAGCAACCCTAAGGACCAAGACAAGGAGAAGTACTTTCAGCTTAGGTGGGCCCACCGAGGTTGACTCACACTCAAAAGAGGAGGTTGCAGCATCTTCGCCGCCAAGAACAAAAGGAAAAAAAGGCGGAGAAGTTGAGGGATGAGCAGTTCGACAAGTACAGACCAAGGATCCCTCAAGGCAAGGTGTGGCAGGTCAAGACAATTGACTAGCCCACAGGACCAGTCCGATCGCTCCAGCCGACCGGTCTAACCGGTGTCCCGGACCAGTCTTACCGCTCAAAGCAACCGGTCAAACCGGTCGACCCTAAGCCTGAGCAGAAGGCTGAAGAAAGCATTCTCGCTTCGGCTCCAAGTGCAACGGAGGTTCCAGCAGCTTCTTCAGCACCAGAAGACGAAGAGTTGGTAGATTATGAAGCTTCTCTGGAATGCACAAACATGGAGATCAATGTTGTGTGTTTTTCAGATGACTACTGGGCGATTCCGGAGGAGGAGACTGGTCATCTGGACTTTGGGCCGCACGAAGCTATTTTTTAGAAGCCCAATGATTCGGATAATCACTTGAAGGCTCTCTACTTGAGGGGACATATCAACGGGAAGCCAGTTTCTCGTATGCTTGTGGATAGTGGGGCAATTGTGAACTTGATGCCCTATTCACTTTACAAGAAGCTCGGCGGGATGGACAAAGAACTAATCAAGACAAACATGACGGTCAGCGGTGTTGGAGGAGCTGATCCCATTAGTGCCAAGGGGGTTGCTTCAATGGAGTTGACCGTTGGAAGCAAGACAGTTGCAACGACGTTCTTCGTCTCTGAGGTGCAAGGTAACTTCAACCATATACTTGGACGTGATTGGATTCATGCCAATCAATGTGTGCCATCTTCCTTGCACCAATTTCTTATTCAGTGGATTGGCGATGAAGTTGAGATTGTGCATGGTGATACCTCTTCTTTCATTGGGACCGCCGATTCCGAGCTCATTGGTGTGCATGATCACATCAAGTGCTTATCGGGCATGGATTTGACCGATTATGACTTGATCAGTTGTACCAAAGAGGGTTTTGTGTCTGCTATCTTAAAGTCGATGGAGAATCGGCTACATTTACTTCTATGATGCAGCAGGGCGACAGCACAGAGGGGACCGGTCAGACCGCTACCTCTGACCGGTCAGATCGGTGCACCAGACCGGTCCAGCGCAGACTGGCTACAGCAGCGTGTTGGGCACTATCGGGCGAATGCGAACGATATGTGCGAGGCCATTGAGGACTTCAGTGATTTTGATAAACTAGGCCAATGTTTTACGTCGGCTGATCCATTAGAAAAAGTAGATATTAGAGTTGGTTCTATTCCTAGGCCGACTTTTGTAAATGCAAACTTATTTGATGATTGTAAAGCCGATTTAATAAAGTTATTGAAAGAATATGTAGATTGCTTTGCATGGGAATACTCTGAGATGCCCGATTTGAGTCGTGATTTGGTTGAGCATCGACTGCCGATTAAAGCCGGTTTTAGACCTTATAAACAACCTGCTAGGCGTTTTAATCCTGTTATCTATGACCGAATAAAAGAAGAGATTAATCCTTTACTAGATGCTGGATTTATTCGGTCTTGTCGTTATGCGGAGTGGATCTCTAATATTGTGCCCATTGAAAAGAAAGATTCGGGCAAGATTAGAGTGTGTATTGATTTTAGAGATCTTAATAAAGCTACTCGTAAAGATGAATATCCTATGCCTATAGCTGATATGTTGATTAATGAGGCTTCTGGACATCGTGTTATCAATTTTCTTGATGGTAATGCGGGTTACAATCAAATATTTATGGCCGAAGAAGATACGTCTAAAACGGCCTTTAGATGTCCTGGCTTCTTTGGTTTGTTTGAGTGGGTTATTATGACTTTTGGATTAAAGAATGCTGGTGCTACTTATCAAAGAACTATAAATTTGATCTTCCATGATTTACTTGGTATTATATTGGAGGTCTATATTGATGATATTGTGATTAAATCGACCGGCATGAGTCATCATTTGGCTGATTTGAGGCTGGCTCTTGAGAGGATGCGTCAGTATGGTTTGAAGATGAACCCACTCAAGTGTGCTTTTGGTGTATTGGTTGGGAAGTTCTTGGGCTTCATTATTCATGATAAGGGCATAGAGATTGACCCAAAAAGAATTGAAGCCATGAAGAAAGTAGAGGCTCCTGCTTGCAAGTAAGACTTGCAAAAGTTTCTGGGCAAAGTGAATTTCTTGAGAAGGTTTATATCTAATTTGTCTGGAAAGATAGATGCTTTTACTCCTATTCTTCAGTTGAAAGATGAAGCTAAATTTACTTAGGGGGCAGAACAGCCAGAAGATTTTGAGAAGATCAAGAAGTATTTGTCTTCACCACCGGTTCTCAAGGCGCCTAAGAGAGGTATTTCATTTAGGCTTTATGTGGCTACAGAAGACAAAGTTATTGGTGCTGTTTTGACTCAAGAAACCGAATGAAAGGAGTATATCATTACATATGTTGGTCGACGGCTTATTGATGCGGAAACAAGGTATACATTCATTGAGAAATTGTGCTTATCATTATATTATGCTTGTACCAAGTTGAGGCATTATCTTTTATCAAGTACTTGCATAGTTACTTGTCAAGTCGATGTTATTAAACATATGCTACAAAAGTCGAATTTGAGTGGTAGAATCGAAAAATGGGCTTATGCACTTGTTGAATATGATTTGGCCTATGAATCTTTAAGAGCTTTTAGAGGTCAAATCGTAGCGGATTTCATTATTGAACATCGAATTAATGATGAGCATGATTTGGAAGTCGGCTATGTTACCTGCACACCATGGAAGTTGTTCTTTGACGGATCGGCTTGTGATGATGGTCAAGGAATTGGTGCCGTTCTGATTTCTCCGAGTGGTACTATTTTTGAGTTTTAAAACCGATTGGAAGAGGAACACACGAATAACCAAGTTGAGTATGAAGCACTTCTATTTGGCTTGGAATTCTTGGAATCATTGGGTGTTAAACATGTGGAAGCTTATGGTGATTCATTTCTGGTGGTGCAGCAAGTATCCAAGGTATGCCAATGCTATAACGGATCTTTAAATGCATATCTTGATAGATGCCTTGATATTATCTCTTGTTTCGATGAGTTTGTGATTCGACATATTCCAAGAGATAGTAATAAGAAAGCAAATGCTCTAGCCCAGCAAGCATCTGGCTACAATGTTACTAAAAAATATTTTAACATGAGAAAGCCGATGCGAGCAATAGCCGAGTTGCTAGTTCTGGACGAACCGGTCAGACCGGATGCTTTGACCGGTCTGACCGCCCGGACTGGTTTGACCGGTCCAGAGACCGGTCTGACCGTTTAGATTGCTGAAAATAGCAATTCGGCCGATTCTTCCAATTCCAAAGGGAAGGTTGATGTTGCTGATTGGAGGATGCCAATTGTGACATATTTAAGGGATCATGGTCATGGTGCAGAGAGGAATATTCGGCGTTTGGCATTTAAATATATTTTGATCGACAATGAGCTTTATCGTCGAACCACCGAAGATGTGCTTCTCAAGTGTTTAGATTCTGATCAGGCCCGTGTTGCTATGGGACAAGTTCATGAAGGCATCTGTGGTACGCATCAATCGGCTCCTAAAATGAAGTGGTTGTTTAGGAGAGCCGGTTTCTATTGGCCAACTATGATGGCAGATTGTTTCAGATATTATAAAGGGTGTGAAGAATATCAGCGATTTGGTAATGTTCTGCTACGTTATTAAATCCTATTATCAAGCCATGGCCATTCAGATGTTGTTGGTTGGATTTCATTGGTCAGATTAACCCCCCTTCTTCAAAGGGACATCGCTTCGTGTTAGTTGCCATAGATTACTTTACTAAGTGGACCAAAGCAGTTCCTTTGAAGAATATGACACATCGGGAGGTAATTGAGTTTATTACGGAGTATATTATTCATAGATTCGGTATTCCTCAAACTTTGACAACGGATCAAGGTTCATCATTTATTTCAAAGGAGGTACGTGATTTTGCCGAATCTTATAAGATCAAAATACTCAATTCATCTCCATAGTATGCTCAAGCCAATGTTCAAGCTGAGTCTAGTAATAAGATCTTGATAAAGCTCATCAAAAAGAAGATGGAAGAAAATGCAGGAGGTGGCATGAGGTATTATCTGAAGTATTGTGGGCTCATCGTATATCTAGACATGGTGCTACTAAGGTTACTCCTTTTGAGCTTGTGTATGGTTAAGAGGCCATTTTGCCCGTTGATGTGAATTTGGACGCTTATAGATTGACTAAACAAAATGACCTTACCGCTGCTGATTACTATGACTTGATGATGGATAATATTTATGAAGTAAGCGACAAGCGGTTGCAAGCTTTGAAGGAAATTGAGAAGGACAAGCTTCGGATAGCTAGAGCATACAACAAGAAGGTAAGAGCCAAATCTTTTTAGGTTAGTGAGCTAGTATGGAAGACAATATTGCCTCTTGGGACAAAAAGCAACAAGTTCGGCAAGTGGTCGCCAAGTTGGGAAGGGTCATACAAGATTGTCAAGGTTATCTTCGGGAATTCTTATATGGTGGAGACGATGCAAGGAGAACGTCTTCAAAGGGCTCTTAATGGAAGATACTTGAAGAAATTTTTCGTCTTGGGTAACCCGACGGGGTTCATCCTAACAGACTTGTCCTAAGAGTTACTCCAGTCCTTGGGTAGGACACCCTACTCGCTGGCTCGAGTAAGTTTTGGATATTCTTTTGACATTTTCGTCTTGGGTAACCTCACGAGGTTCACCCTAACAGACTTGTCCTTAGAATTACTCCAGTCCTTGGGTAGGACACCCTACTCGCTGGCTCGATTAGGTTTTGGATATTTTTTTGACATTTTCGTCTTGGGTAACCCGACGGGGTTCATCCTAACAGACATATCCTAAGAATTACTCCAGTCCTTGGATAGGACACCCTACTCGCTGGCTCGAGTAGGTTTGGATATTTTTAAGATGGTTTCATCTTGGATAACTCGACGAGGTTCATCCTAACAGATCTATCCTAGAAATTACTCCAGTCCTTGGGTAGGACACCTTACTCGCCTTGCTCGAGTAAGTTTGGGATATTTCTAAAATATTTTAGTCTTGAGTAACTCGACAGAGTTCATCCTAACAGACCTATTATAGAAAGCAACCCAGTCTTTTGTAGGATATACTACTCACTGGATCGAGTAGTTTGGGGATATTTTCACAAAAAAGTTTTTCCCACTTAGGTGACCAGATAAGGTCTATCCTAACCGGTCAATTGTGAAAGTCATTCCAAGGAGCATAAAACAAGTTCTTGGTACCCTAAATAGGTTAACACGAGTCTCCTGCTTGCTTGGACCACTAAGGGAGTTTCAACTACGAAACTTTTTGCCTCGAGTACTTGACGGGTGTTACTCGCTTGCTCGAGATAACTAAAGTGTTCTATTTTCCCTTGGTATTCTGAGTAGTTGTAGAGAGTTTCCTGTTCACCTATGTATCAAAGAACATCCTCTAAGCTCCTAACTCTCCAAGTACTCGATATGAGTTCTCCCTTGTTTGATTGGACAATCAAGTCCACAAGAGCACCAATCAAACTGACGCATTTCCTTTTAAAAGGAAATCTACATTAAGCTACGGCTTAAAATACCCTCTCGCAAAGTGCTTTTCCCACTTGGTTAATCCTGCGGGATTCAATTCTAACCAGTCAGCACTAGAGTTCTGATTAGAACTATATAACTCGACCTTATTCGAGTAGACTTTGCCTCATAAGGCATTTATAGATACAATTCTTGGTATCCATTATCAAGTTTGAGTAGGCGCGATACTGCTAGAACTCATTCTTTTCGAGTATCAATTACTCGTCAAACCAAAGGATTGCATAATCCTACCGTAGAACAAGTACTTGACATTACACAAATATTAAACATTTGTTCAAAGTACTTGTGGCCCACACGCCAAACAATTTTCACAAGCAGTTCAGGGAGACCCAGACTTGTTCTAACACTACTACAGCCACCCCTATCACCGCCGGTTCTTAAACCCCATCACCAACGGTTTTGGGTACCGTTGGATTTAAGTCGTTGGTGATAGCGGGGCCATCACCGCCGGTTCTAGAACCATTGGTGATGGGGACATCAACACCGCTGGTTGAAGACACGAACTGGCGGTGAAGACCTTTTTCCCATAAAAAAAATATTTTCAGATACATGATATGAGGAACCAGTGATAGTTTTCATATCACTTTTTGATATTTGAGTGTCAGATGACTGATAAACACCCAAACTATGAATTTCTTGAATGTCACTGCTTTCAGGGGACTCTGGAGCATCCAGTTGCATATGATCCAGTAGAATAGAAACAACCTCAAAGGGACAAGCATAGTATAGCCGTCGAGTGTACTTTATGGCTTTGATAATCAGTTTCTCAGACCCTGCAATTTAGAAGTAGCACACAAACAGTGAGATGTCTTGGTTGTGACAATATATTCCCTTGACAGCTATTCATATCTTGGATGTAAATACTACTAAAGAAGAATTGACATGCACAGATGGTAGCCATCACACATTCGCAATAAGAATATATAGAAAGTAGATGATGCGATTGTAACAAATAAATGAGGATGCTTAACTATACAGTTATACAACTGCAGGAAAAGGTTCAGATTAATGGAAGAGATAAGTAAAATCAAAGCCTGGCTCAATCACAGTTCTATCTATAAGCTTCTGATACTCACGTTTCCTTTTGGAACCTAATTTTGATTCTTTTGAATCATTCTCCTTCAGAAAAGGAAGAAATCTCATGCAATCTCGACCTCAGTTCCACTTGAACATCAGGAATGGAATTAGTCTGGCGATCCCAGTAAATACACTTCAACCAATCAAATGCCTGAAAGTAATTTTATCTTAGAAAGTAAAATATCATGACTAGAAACAACAGAACAAATCAAAATTCTCAGAACTAACAAAATTATATGAGAACCACCAACAGCACTTGGTAGCAAAGTGAAAGAACTATATGATGATTGCAGTGAGAATTTCCTCACCTCATGATTGCCATACTGTACAGCATCGCGAGCATTTCCTCCGACTCCATGGCATCATCACCAGCCAATCCGCTTCTAGGATTCTCAGTGGCTATTTGAATTTGCAGAATCGTGCCGAGAATTGGGGAACCTATTTGGGATCGGTGAAAGCAAAAGCAATGGCTATTTATCTGGACACATAGATTTGGAACACCAACCTCGTCTACATGGTGTATTTGTGTTGATGAAAACGCTAGATCAAAGTTAGTCCACCTCAGTGCCAAATCACGCGCGGTCTACATACGCGCTTCAAAACCATTAAAATCCGATTAAGCAGAAGTCTCCTCAGAGACAAGCACCTAAGGCAACTGGAACTGCGGTGATTAGCGCATGCCCCAGATGGCGTGAGCAGCAGTGCAGGTCACCATCCGGCCAGACAACGCGGGAGGGAAAGGGGGGCAGGCCGTAGAACAGAGAAATCCGGGTCCGGGCTCACCTTTGCTACGGCGGCCACGGCGAGGACGGCCACCAGGAGCAGTGCGCTGCCCCACCGCATCACCGCGGACACCTACGCTCGCCCCAAGCGCGACGACCGAGTCCAATAGAGCCAGCCCGCGCGCCGGCGGCCGTTGATCTGGAGGGGAGCTGGCGTGGCGTCCGCCTGGCGGGAGGTGGGCGTGGGTGAATTGAAGCGGAGGCGGCGGGCGACGAACGCGCAGGCAAAGTAGAGAGGCTCGGCGGAGCACGAGAGGGGGGAGACCCGAGGAGCTGGGAGGGGCTCGTGTCGTGCGACTCGTAGCACCTGAAGCTCCTACGGGAGGGGGCGGGAGGAGGGTGGAGGGAGGAGGAGGGGGCGGAGGGCCGGGCGCTGCCGCCACGGGAGGGCGTGGGAGGAGGGAGGATTGGGCGGAGGGCCAGCCACTGCTGCCATGGGAGGGCGCGAGACGAGGGAGGAGGATGGGGCGGAGGGCCGGCGCCGCCGCCATGGGAGGGCGTGGGAGGTGGAATGGGAATTGGGAGGAGGGCGGCACCACGAGGGAGGGAGGCTGTGGGCGGACGCCACGAGAGAGAGAGGGAGGGGAGAATGAAAAAATAGATGGAGAACACATCACCGCCGGGTCATATTACAATCCGACGGTGATGTTTACATATCACCGCCGGTTCGTAATACGACCTGGCGGTGATGCTCTCGACAGCATCACCGCCGGTTTGAAACAAACCGGCGGTGATGGGGAGTTGGCGATGATGTATTCTGTAGTAGTGTAAGTCTCCACTATCTGGTCTGCCACGGCGGAGGTCTCTTGCAGATACTGATTGAATTGCTCTTCAGTATAGTCAGCCTTTGCGCCCTTTCCAAGTGGATCAAGGGGAGTACGTGGCCAATAGGACCTCACCAACACGAGTACTTGTCCCACGTACTGTCGGGTGGTTGTGGAGACGTACCTTTCGAAGCTCTCGGGTACTTTCCGAAGCCTCCCTGCCAACGTAAGCAGTTCGTCTTCATTCCCCTCCGGGATCTCCACAAGTCCTCCCACATCTTGAGCAGCATTTCTGAGTTCTTCAAGCTCTTGTTGCATCAAGTCCCGGGATTCTGACAAAGTTATAAGCTGCTGAAGACAAGTTGCCACCTCTTGGTCAGAATCCGCCTTGATCTTCTTGAGCTTCTCGATTTCATCTGCGTTTTGGTACATAAGAATCTTTAGATCCAGTACCAAGCTTTCCTCAATCTTTAAAGATTTTGTGCAAGCTGTGTACTCGATTAAAAGCAAAAGCTTATAAACACCAGGCAGAGCAATCTAGTCGACTGCATCATATATGCTAAAGACTAATCTTTCTTGTCCTTGGAGAGTTTCTTAATCTTCTCGTGAAGAGCAGCCTTCTCGGACGAGAGCGCTTTCACTCACTCTCTCAGAGCATTTAGCTCTGAACTGTCCGAGGGCTGGCTACTCCCCTCCTCCAACACCTCCTGCCAAGAAATAAAAACAAAAGGATCAGTATATACTATTCGATCTATACATAAGTACTCGACATATTCAACTACTTACCCCTAGCAGCTTGAATGCAAGCTTTAGCTTCTCTTGCGGCATGACACTTCCCGATGAAACTTGGGAAGCACTCGCCCGCACCTCAGAGATTGCCTTTTCTGGCACATCTTCAATCCTCCCCACAGTATTCCTTGGATTTTGGGAATCTACAGGAAAAATGGGTTACTTAACCAAACTAAGAGCAAAGAAAAGTACTTTTTCAGTGTAAGGCATTATAAGTTTACCTGTAGGGGTTTCTTCGGACAGCTTCTCGCTGCCTTCCTCCTCAGGAAGCTTCTCGTCACCCCCTTCTTCCGGAAGCTTGTCGCTTCCACCGCCCTCCGAGAGCCTTCCATCGCTCTTCCCAGCTTCTGTGAGTTGAGAATTTCGAAGCATGGCATCCGCCATCTCCTCCGCCTCGCGAGCGCTCATCTCCGGAGTACTCGGGGGCTGAGTCATCTTCAGTTTCCCCTTTGGCCTCCTGGAGTGCGTCACTGAAAAGACAAATTAGGTACTCGATACAAAGGCAAACCCTACAATAACAAGTTTTAAGGAACTTACGTAGGAGCCCTTGTCAGGGCAAGCTTCCTCGTGCCAAATTTTCGGGTAGGCCTCACGATGACGGCCTGGTTACCCATATCTCCGGCATTATCTACATTGGAACTACTCGTCGGTCGAGTAGTCCCAGTTCCCTTTGACAGGCTGCTGTGGCAGAAGGGACGGTTCGTCCCACCACAACATCATCCCCAGATGTTGAAGTTCGTGGCATTTTAGCCGCCGGACTTGAAAAAGCAAAAATTCAAATCAAAACCAGCAAATCGAAGACGAAAGTACTCGATTGCAATCAACTTGCTACTTGTCGCTAGTAGCTTGCGAGGAGCTGCTACGCTTCCTCACCACTGACCGCGCACCTTTCGGATGCCTAGCCTGGGTATCTGCACTGGGAGTGGGGCTGTGCTCCCCATCACTCTTCTCCCCAGCCGCCTCTTCATCTGCACAACCAAGGTCAGACGTTAGTACTATTTATATAAGATTTCATATGAACATTCTAGGACTTGGTTGACAGCATAAGTGCGCATGGAGAAAGAAAAAGGATGATTAAATGCCTGGCAGTGGAGGACTACTCTTAAAACGCTCCACGTCCTCCTACAGAAAGCAAAATTCTATCAGAATCACACTAAGATAAGGTACTCAATTACTACAAATCGACTACTCTTATCAAGTACCTGCTTCGGAGGATTCACAGTGGAAAAAGTATCAGGAACAACTGGTACTTCCTTTACATTTTTAAGTAGTCGCTGAACTCGACTAAATACTTCTTCATCTGAGATCTCTTCCTCCAAGAATCTTGATGAATCAGTCATTCCTTGATACTGGAAACCAAATGTTTCCCGAGCCTGTAGCGGTTGGACTCTCCTTTTCATCTAGTCGAATACAATAGCCTCTCCATTCAAATTCCTTTGCCTAAGATCGGCAATTCTTGAAAGGAGTTCAGGGATTTGACTATCGTCGACTGGTTTCTTATTCCACTCGGTCCATTGAATGGGGTAATCGCTGGGACGCTATCCCATTGGTTCTCTACATAGAACCATTTGGGTTTCCAGTCGATTACCTTGCCACTAAGCCTATAGGGGATATAAACTTTATCCTTCCCCTGCCTAAGCTGTAAACTCGCACCTCCTACTACATCTAAAACATAGGAATCTGGCTGCGGTTTAAGATGGAATAGAAATCGGAAGAGTACAAAATAGGGCTCGATGCCCAGAAAAGCTTCGCACAAGTGCACGAAGATAGAAAGGTAAACAAAGGAATTGGGGGTCAAGTGATGAAGCTGGATCCTGTAGTAGCACAGGAGTCCAGAGAAGAAAAATGAACAAGGGAGCCCCAATCCCCGTTCCAAATAAGGAGCAAAAGTGACAATTTTGCCTGTATTTTCATACGGACGATCCTCACCCAAGGCAGGACGCCATTGGATGATGGATTTCTCCGGCAAAAGACTAGCAGAAACTAAAGTTTCTAGGTAAGATTCAGAGCACTTACTTGCGACCCATCCTTCTTCGCGGGTTGGTTCCGCAGCTGCACCCTTGCCCTTGCTCGACTTCTTCGGGGCCATCAGGAAATCAACAGAGCGCTTCACGCGCATACACTGACTAAAACCCTAAGTGGGTTTGGGAAGCAAGGGAGAGCATACACTGACTAAAACCCTAAGTGGGTTTGGGAAGCAAGGGAGAGCAAGGAGTTTTAGATCTCAGATGGCAACAACAGATCTAAACAGTAAAAGGAGAATGGTGGCCGGTGGGGCAAAAACCTAGTTACCGTTCTATTTTATAATAGGCGGTGGCAACACGGTAAATCCCTAGAAGGTTAACAGTCAATTACTAATTGCGGCAAAAACAAGATTTTTTGAGACATTTCTTTTTTCTAAGATTACATTCTGGAAAAGAAAACACTCACATCCCTGGACAACTACTCGACTCATCTTCCCTCAACTGGGATTACATTCCAGGATAAAGGAAAAGTACTCGACACAGTACAACTACTCAATATTACAACTCGAGTACTTCTTCTTGACTAGCTTTACAACGACTCGGACCTGCATGCACACCTCTTGGATCTCCTGGAGGTTCTAGTCGAAATCTGCTGCAGCTAGATCGGCCCGAGGCCGTGACAAAGTACAAACTTCTTATTCCCATCAAGGGAATAATGTTACTCGTACTCTGGGAGAAAAGTTTCAAGAGTTTGGAGGCAGATTACAGTAATCACCTCGCAAGATCTCTTGTAGCATCTTGCGGAGAAATTTCTCCTTCTCCCTAAATACGTTGTGACAAGATTAAGTCTCCTTACCAGAGATGTCAGTTCTTGGGCACCCAGAAATAGGCAACCCCAAGGATGTGACACAACAAGACCCAACCCATCAGCAAAGAACCTGCCTCATTGGAATATGCAAGGACATGATATCCAGCATGGATCCGTAAAGAGAAGCAGGGTTGCAGGGTTTTGCAGCAAGGACTTCTCTTATCACTCGCAAGTTCTCTTCTAGCATCTTTTGTTGGAAAGGACTACACAAACTTCAGGAGGGCGAGAGCAAGAACACCAAATGCAAGCCATAGCTTCAGAATGCTGGTGCTTCTGGCAAAGGCCTCTCACCTACCTTTTATAGCCACAAGGGGTCTTACTAGAGGACAACTCGTGATGCTACAGTAGCAGCACTCACGGATGCAATAATGCAGATTCCCCATACAATACAGTCCCATGTGAGCGTACAGTAAAGAGATATACATCCCGGATTTTATTTCTGAAGATATTTTGGGTGGAATCAGTGTGGCGTATCCAATCAAATCATTTTTTGGGATTTTTTTGGAATCAGGTCTTTTCGGATACCGGATCTGATTAATCCTGCAGATATTCTAAAGAATAAAATCTAATGCCACGTCTTAGATCCTTAATTCCAAATCTTTGCTCGGGGCTACCCGCAGAATAAGGGATTTTGATTTAAGGCTCGGGGGCTACGGGATATATGCATCAGAGATTTATTTTTCAATATTTTTAGAAAATAACGAAGGAAAAAGACTGAATTGATCCTCAGCCTGATTCTGCGATTCAACCTAAGGCTCGGGGGCTACTCCATATGGAGCGCGAGTACTTCGCACACCATATATGATCAAGATTTCGGGGCTTGAGCACCTCACAGCCTCGAAGCAACTGGAAGTACTTGAAGGACTACTCGATGTATCTGAAGGAAGGCCCAGAAGCAACCAGAAGGATGTTTTGACTACTTGAAGTACTCGAAGATGCCCAGCCAAGTACTCGACGCTTGCAGGACTCGGCTACGAAGAGCTCGGGGGCTTGTCAGACCCCGGGGCAGCGGGACTGCTTATAGGCATAGAATGTTTTAGAATAAGGGATAGCTCATGGATGTATCTTACTTCTCTTGTAACTACTCGAATAGGTGTAGAACTAGCTGTAGTACGATGGAAACTACCCGATTGTGTTGTAGTAGGACTCCAACTGTACTCAGCTAGGACTTTCCATGTAACCCTGTCCCCTCGGATATATAAGGGCGGGCAGGGATCCCTCGAAACATCATCAACACCTAAGGCAATACAAATCACCACACAGGATGTAGGGTATTACGCAACTCGCGGCCCGAACCTGTCTAAATCTTTGTGTTCCTTGCACCATTGAGTTCCAGAGCAGTCGATCCCTACCTACAAACCTTACTGCTAAGGATATCCCTAAGCAGACGTGGCGGTAAACACCGACACCTTTTTTTTTCTTTTTTGGGCATGCTTGCATTTTTTTTGATGTTCAGTTGTGTGATGGGGTGCAGCTTGACTGTGAACACTCACGTCATCACTGTAATCACCAACATCATCTACTCCCTCGACTCCACAAAAAACGTTTAAATCACTTATGTCTACATCAGATTCAATTTCATTGCCTTCACTATCCAAACTATGATCCTTTTGACGAGATATTAAAAGAGAACTATTAACTTCGGATGTTTTAACTAAGTTAGTGGATCTATCGCGATCTTCATCTGTCTTTCTTAGGTTTATTCCTAGACATCTCAGATTATTATTTATCATAGAATCAGAAAACATCAAAATAGAGTTTTGAGAGAGTGTACCACTTGTTTCCTCTAGGTTCCTTTTGGCCGCCAATTTCGCGGCCTTCTCCACCGAATCCTCGTCCGCTGTTGCTGCTGCCCTGCTGCTCCTTCGCTGCGGTGTAGATGTGCCTGCAGCGCCCTGTGAAGCCTTCTCCAGTGCCTTGTCCAGCAGCAGACCAAGCGGTGGCGTGCGTAGCTGGTCCAGAACAGTTGTCGTTGCCGTTTCCCTTTGTGACTCCTCAATCTGAACTTCTTTAGATACCTCCAGTGCTCCGCTTGCATTACACAGTGGAGTGTCCATTGGAGATGACAGTGCCTCACTGCTATTATCAAGCAAAGATGTTTTTGCACCCATTTCTGTCTTCTCAAGCAGATCATCTTCCTCCATATCGAAAATGTGTCCATCTTCAAGTAAAGGTTTAGATGTCCTTCCTGAGGCCACCTCTTTAATGGAGCCCTCCCTGCTGTCATTAGCCTGTAAAAAAGGAGCCTTGTCCGCTCCATTATTTTGTCCATCTTTGGTTGACCATCCAGCTCCATATCTAAGTCTGCGACTGCGTTGGAGCATGATTACCCGCAGGTTCCTTCTCAATAACAAACTCGAGTTCCAAATACCTGTCCCCAATTACCACATCCATTTGAGTAGGCACCAAATCCACATTGAGCACACCCACCTGGAAGCGACCTACTCTATGCTTCCTTGATGTTATCATATCCACTTTTTGTGTTGCGCCAAAGAGCGATCCAATGGCCTACAGTATATTATATTTTCTAAACACTCTGGGTAGGTTAGTAACCTGCATCCAGATAGATGGAAGTTCATGCCCAAAATTCTCATCCTCATTGAATTCTTCAAATTTGAGGAACAAATTATTTTTCAAGTCTGCTGTCCCAAAATTAATAGATCTTTGTAGCTCCGCTTTTGATGGGAAAGCCACAATCCATTCATTCAGATCATAGACTTCAACATCCCAGTTCCATGAGCCTGGTACTAACCTTTGCAAGTGCCCCACCAACTCCTCCTCCGATAACTGTCCACCAATTACTTTGACCAAGGCAGTGCTCGGTGACTTCTTTGGTGTTTTTACTAGACCATGAGGAATATGGAAAAAACCCAACTCATCTCTGGCATAACCCACCATATGAGCAACTGGTCTGGGATTTTTCTTATGCGGACACTTGACAGCCACATGATCATTAGCTTCACAAATTTGACAGAAAAGTGGAACTACACATCCTGCCATCACATGTCCTTTTGAGCAGCACCGATGATAGTATAATTTGATTTTGCTTTCTTTGGTACCCTCTGTTTCCTTGAGAAGAGATTTATCTTTCATCATTTCTACTGCGTGCACTCTTTCATCAGCTTGGAGGCTAATTGCAGCTTGCTGAATTGCATTTGTTAGTGGCGAGAAAGCTGCAGGAGATGTCCCTTGGGCCAACACACCTTCAGAATTTAAGTCATGCTGAAATCCCTTGGTAGCAGCTGCCATTGGCATTGATATTTCAGGTACAGAAGGTCCAGCTGATTTACCAAAGTTAGGTGCAAACAGCTTCTCAATTGTTGCCTACTGTTGAAAGAAAAAAGGCCTAGTTGTCTGCTGCGGCACATTATTTATCAATCGCCTTGTCTGAGGAACAGCTGTGTTTGTTCCCAAATTTGCACCTGAAATCGTCGAAATCTGACCCACACCCTTTCCAAAACCTTGTGGCTGCCATCCATCTCCTCTGTTGGGTACAAACCTTTCTTGCGCTCCCTGCTGCGGCCCCGTTGCCGTGACCATGCTGTTCCTCGACCTCTCCCACTACCATAGCCGGGTTGGAAAGCGGCCTGGTGATGATCAACAACACTACCATGTTGCTGTTGATGAAAGTAAGCCTGCTGTTGATGCATGTGGTGGCTTGACGAACCTGCAACCAAACGATTCACATTGTGTTGCTGAATTATTACCCCTACAGAACCATCACAATCGGTGGAGCCTCCCAAAGGAAAAATGCCAACAGACTGACCTTGACTAGTGAACTGGCCTTGAGGAACACCAAATTGGTGATTGGCCAGCGCAGCGGGTACTCCGAATTGCGGAGCTCCAAAAACCTGCTGCAGCGGCGCGCCACCGAAGTTGATCCCTGACGGCCCAGCTCCCCTCCCAAACATCATCTGGGGTGCAACCTGAGGCCTGACTTGATTGGCTTCATCTCCAAGACCTCGTCCAGTCCCTGGCATAGCCCCACCAAAGCCACCGGCACTCCCACGTCCAGCGCCACCGCCCTCCATCAGACTTCGTCGCACGATGTCCGCGTAGTGGTTAGCAGCAGATTGGATCCACGATGATGGTTTGGGCTCTATATTTTGGTGGCCAAGACAAGTTGCCCTTCTTTCTAGCACAAGTGCATGTCAAAGGGCTTGACACCCCATTGGATCCTTGTGCTGCTATTCTTGTCTCAATAGTTACTGCATTACTCTGTCTAGGAATTAAAGAGGTACTAGCACTGAGCCCGCAACTTGTTTCAGAATTTTTATTCTCTTATATAATTACAAAAAATTATTATACCCTTAAATTGCTCTTAAATTGTGTTGAAAATTCTTGTATGGTAAAGATAAATTATGGTGTGAGTTATAGACTGTACACTGTTTTATTTTGTACTAGTGTCTATCTTCAGCCATCATTTCTGCTGTGCTTACACTTGGTTTTCGGAGTTCAAGAATTCTGGCTAAGATTTAACTTACAATTTCAGTCCTAAAGTACGAGTTATATCCTGAGCAGAGCTCATTTGTGGAAGGCATCATCACCACTGCAAACATCGTGGTCATGCTCTTTGTAATCTGTGCTGGTGGATGGTTAGGATTCAAGAATGGATGGGCCGGCTATAAAGGGCCAGAAGGGTAAATTTCTTGCTTCATATAGCTGAATCAACGCGTTGACGTACCCAATTGGATTTTGAAACTTACTTGGCTGGTACACAGTTACTTTCCTAACGGTATTGGTGGAGTCCTTTCCGGATCAGCAACCCTCTTCTTTGCGTTCATTGGCTTCGACACAGTTGCTAGCACAGCTGAGGAGGTCAGCTCACATTCTTTATTTACAAAATTCTATTTGTGTTCCTCTATAAGTATAGAGGTCAGCTGAGGAGTATGTCACTACAGTTTCTGTGCAGCGACATGATCGCCTTTGATTTGGTTTATCAAAGTGTTTTCCAGGTGAAGAATCCTCAGCGCGATCTTCCGCTGGGGATGGGCCTGACCCTGTCCGTGTGCTGCTTCCTCTACATGATGGTCTCTGCTGTTGTGGTCGGTCTGGTGCCGTATCGCGCGATCGATCCTGACACTACTATTTCTTCTGCGTTTGCGCAATATGGGATGCAGTGGGCAGAGTAAGTTCCAGCTTCTCTTCCAGCTGAAATGCCAAATTATCCGGCAGCGGTGGGGATTATTTGCAGCGTTGTCTAGTATATGTCAGTTATTGAGCATTTTTACTAAATTGAAATGTAGGTATGTTGTCTCCAGTGGGGCTGTTCTTGCCCTCATCGCGTCCTTGATAGGCAGTATTCTTCCCCAGGTATGTCTCTGAGAATTGAGAAGTCGAGCATTATTGAGTTCCCTTTTCATTTTTATTACTTTCCTACTTCTAAAAGGATTGAGGAATGATATGTGACTTGAATAGAAATTCCAAAAAAAAAACTACTGTTCTGAAACATGTTGGAGTTAAATGTAATATATGAGGTTGAAAAGGTAGAGAATCACAAAGAGAGGGCAACTTTGGAAGAGGCTATCTCAGTCATGGTTTGGGAGAACCGACTGACAGCGATGTGGGACAACATCACAACAAGCCTGGGAGGTCAAAAATACCATAGCTGATGGCAGGAAATGCTATTATTGTGGCCAGAAAGGACACTTGAGCTACAACTGTCCTTCCTCACAGAATAGTGGTGGGCTGGTGGCCATAGTGGAGCTCGCATAGGTTCTGGTGGTGCTGGCTCTGGAGGACACCGTGGTGGTCATGGAGGAGATTGTTGAAGCTGCGGTGGTGGTCAAGTTAGTTCCAGGACCAATGTGGCCATGATGGATGAAGGGCTTGCTGTCAGAACTGGTGTTCAGAAATGACACGTTGAGATAAACAGTCGCCACTGCAAACAGCTCTGTGCGACATGATCCACCAAACACATTGAAATTGAGTTGTTCACAGAAAGTTAGATAGCGTGGCATCAAGGCTAGAATATGCAGAGTCTAGTAAAGCCTGACTGTTTTACTTAGGGTTAGGCCTGAATGATGGTGGCGAGTCAATATGTAAGAAGACATGGATGATTGATTTGCCTATCTTGAGGGGAAGTTTTGTTGTAACATGTGAAATTATTAGGGAACTCTGGTAAATTCAGTTAAATAAAGAGTGGTGTGTGGTCAGAGAAGGCTAACCACCAATTTTCCCAAACAAACTAACACAAAAACAAAATAATAAATAGGATTGTATGTTCTATTTGAGGAAGAAATATTTTATCCAAAATTAAAACGATGAATGGCTGATCCTTATTGTTTACATGATGCTTTTGGTCAGCCAAGAATTATAATGGCTATGGCCAGAGATGGATTGCTTCCGCCATTGTTCTCAGCTTTTAATCGACAAACTCAAGTGCCAATCTTGAGCACAACCTTGACTGGGACATGTGCTGCTATCCTGGCTTTTTTCATGGATGTCTCTCAATTGGCAGGGATGGTAATATGCTAATTAGCATGTAAAAATCGTAGCCTTGCTGAATGCAGAGATAGTCCAGGTGATAATAGTTTCTTGAACTGTTTGTTCAGGTAAGCGTGGGAACCTTATTGGCGTTTACGACAGTTGCCATTTCTGTTTTAGTAGTAAGGTATGCTCCTCCATATGAGATGTTATATTGTGATCCAAATTCTGATGGGAGATTGTTGGAATTTGGGCTTGGCCCATTAAGGCCCATGTGGTGTAAACTTTTAATCCCACATTGCTAGTAGAAGTTGAGGAGACCACGTGACTCTCCTATATATCTAACCCATAGGCTTCACCGGAGAATATCAATCCTATTATTCCTCTTGTAAGCCGCCGCTAGGCGTTGTACACAAACACCCGATATAGTAAAGTTCTTGCTGGCTGGCGCCCGTGGTTTTTACCCTTCGCATTGGAGGGGTTTTCCACGTTAAATCCTCGTGTCTTTCTATGGTTTGATCTTTCTATTTTCATCGTTTTGTTCGCCGTCGCTTCTAACAAGTGGTACCAGAGCCGTGGTTTCAAGTTAGGGTTTCGTGATGGCGTCGATGAAGTATGATCTACCGATGTTGGACTACAAGACAAGGTTCTCGCTGTGGCAAGTCAAGATGAGAGCTATTCTGGCGCAAACCAATGATCTTGATGAGGCGCTGGAAAAATTCGGGAAGAAAAAGAAGGATGAGTGGACCGATGAGGAGAAGCGCAAGGACCGTAAGACTCTTTCTCTTATTCAGCTTCATCTATCTAATGATATTCTACAAGAAGTGCTGCAGGAAAAGACTGCTGCAGAATTGTGGCTAAAACTGGAATCGATCTGCATGTCGAAGGATCTTACCAGTAAATTGCATATGAAGTTGAAGCTGTACACGCTTAAGATGCAGGAGGGTGATTCGGTGATGGGTCACCTATCTGTCTTCAAGGAGATCGTTGCTGACCTAGGGTCGATGGAGGTTAAGTATGAAGATGAGGACTTAGGTCTTCTTTTATTATGCTCTTTGCCAAGTTCTTATGCAAGTTTCCGTGACACCATACTATTAAGCCGTGATGAACTAACCCTTGCGGAAGTTTGTGAGGCACTCCAGTCTAAGGAGAAGATGAAAGGCATGGTGCAGACAGATGGCTCGTCCTCTAGGGGCGACGCTTTGCATGTCAGAGGCAGATCAGAGCAAAGATCCTCAAGTGATAACAACAATCGTGGCAAGAGCAATGACGGTAGAGGCCGCTCCCAGTCCAAAGGTCCCAAGAAGAAATTCTGTAAGTATTGCAAGAAGAAATCTCATATGATTGAGGATTGCTGGAAATTGCAGAATAAGGAGAGGAAGAAAATTAAATCTGATGGTAAGGCTAGTGTTGCTTCTGCTGGTGAAAACTCTGAGTCAAATTGTTTGGTTGTCTTTGCTGGTTGTGTTGCTGGTCATGATGAGTGGATTCTTAATTCTGCATGTTCTTTTCATATCTGCACTAATAGAGATTGGTTCAGTTCCTATGAGTCTTTGCAGAACGGTGATTTTGTGCGCATGAGAGATGATAACCCGTGTGAGATTATTGGCATTGGCTCTGTTCAGATCAAGACCTATGATGGCATGATTCGCATACTGAAGAATGTAAGGCACATACCAGGGATGAAAAGAAATCTGATCTCGTTGAGCACACTTGATAAAGAAGGACTCAAATGCACCGGTTCAGGTGGAGTTGTGAAGGTATCTAAAGGTTCTCTTGTATGTTTGCTGGGTGATCTCAATTCTTCAAATTTATATGTTCTCAGAGGTTGTACTTTGCATGGTTCTGTTTCTGCTGTTAATGTTGCTAATGCTGAACCTAGTAAGACTGACCTTTGGCATATGCGTCTTGGACACATGAGTGAACTCGGTATGGCAGAATTGATGAAGAGAAACCTACTGGATGGCTGCATTCTGAGTGGCAAGAAGTTCTGTGAGCATTGTGTATTTGGTAAGCATAAGAGGGTCAAATTCAATACCTCTGTTCATACCACAAAAGGTACACTTGATTATGTTCATGCTGATTTGTGGGGTCCTTCACGTAAGCCTTCATATGGTGGTGCTTGTTATATGCTTACCATTATTGATGATTACTCTAGAAGAGTCTGGCCTTATTTTCTGAAAAGCAAAGATGATACTTTTGCTGCTTTTATAGAATGGAAAGTTATGATAGAAAGACAAACTGAGAAGAAGGTCAAGGTGCTTCGAACTGATAATGGTGGAGAGTTCTGTTCGGATGCTTTTGATGATTATTGCAGAAAAGAAGGCATTGTTAGGCATCACACCATACCATACACTCCTCAGCAGAATGGTGTGGCCGAGCGTATGAACAGGACTATCATCTCGAAGGCTCGTTGCATGCTGTCCAATGCCCATATGAACAAGCGTTTTTGGGCTGAGGCTGCTAATACAACATGTTATTTGATCAACAGATCGCCTTCTATTCCACTCAACAAGAAGACTCCTATTGAGGTATGGTCTGGTACACCTGCAGATTATTCACACTTGAGAGTTTTTGGCTGCACTGCTTATGCTCATGTTGATAATGGAAAATTAGAGCCTAGAGCTATTAAATGTCTGTTTCTTGGTTATGGTTCGGGAGTCAAAGGATATAAATTATGGAATCCTGAAACTAGAAAGACTTTCATGAGCAGAAATGTTGTTTTCAATGAATCTGTGATGTTTACTGACAGTTTGTCCACAGATGATGCTTTAGTTGAGAAATTGCAGTCACAAGTTAGTGTGCAGGTGGAGCTTATGGATGACCAGGAAAATGAAGTTGTTGGTAATGATGTTTCAGATAGTGTTCCTGATACTTTTCTGAGGAGCTTATGCATGATTCAAAGCCAGTTAGTACTCCTATTGCACCTCACTTTAAATTGTCAGCTGCTCAGTGCCCTAGTTCTGAGGAGGATGTTCAATACATGTCAAAAGTCCCATATTCTAGTGCTGTTGGTTCTTTGATGTATGCCATGGTTTGCTCTCGCCCAGATTTATCATATGCTATGAGTTTGGTTAGCAGATACATGTCTAATCCTGGTAAAGAACACTGGAAGGCAGTTAAGTGGATTTTCAGGTACCTCAGAGGAACAGCAGATTCTTTTTTGAAGTTTGGGAGAACTGATCAGGGACTCATTGGTTATGTGGATTCAGATTATGCTGCTGATTTGGATAGGCGCAGGTCACTCACAGGTTATGTGTTCACTGTTAGCAGTTGTGCTGTGAGTTGGAAGGCTACTTTGCAGCCTGTTGTTGCTATGTCTACCACAGAAGCAGAATATATGGCTATTGCTGAAGCGTGCAAGGAGTCAGTTTGGCTGAAAGGTTTGTTTGCTGAGCTGTGTAGAGTTGATTCTTGCATTGATCTATTCTGTGACAGTCAAAGTGCTATTTGCCTCACTAAAGATCAGATGTTTCATGAAAGGACAAAGCATATTGATGTCAAGTACCATTATGTTCGTGATGTTATTTCACAAGGTAAATTGAAGGTATGCAAGATCAGTACTCATGATAATCCAGCTGATATGATGACTAAACCAGTTTCTGTAGCTAAGTTTGAGCTTTGCTCAAGCTTAGTTGGTTTGACAGTTTAGCTCAAGAGGCTATTTGGTGCCAGAAGTTCTGTTCTTTGTTGTGTTCAGGTGATGATTTTGATATGCTACAAGAAGGAATTTGTCTCAAGGTGGAGTATGTTATATTGTGATCCAAATTTTGATGGGAGATTGTTGGAATTTGGGCTTGGCCCATTAAGGCCCATGTGGTGTAAACTTTTAATCCCACATTGCTAGTAGAAGTTGAGGAGACTACGTGAGTCTCCTATATATCTAACCCATAGGCTTCACCGGAGAATATCAATCCTATTATTCCTCTTGTAAGCCGCCGCTAGACGTTGTACACAAACACCCGATATAGTGAAGTTCTTGTTGGCTGACGCCCGTGGTTTTTACCCTTCGCATTGGAGGGGTTTTCCACGTTAAATCCTCGTATCTTTCTATGGTTTGATCTTTCTATTTTTCATCGTTTTGTTCGCCGTCGCTTCTAACATGAGATGCCAATGAAAGTGGCTCATGCAGGTACACCTGAGTCACTAATTTCAAATTCTGGTCACTCAGAGCAAGACGAGCAAAATTTGGAAGATCCTTTTGGCAATGGTAACGAGAAGGGTGATAATAGTTTTCCATTAACTGCCAAGTTCAAGTTACATCAGGATTTCTCTTTTCCATTTTTAGCTTGCATTTATACTGTAACGAGGTGCTGGCGGACAAGTTAGCTTCTCTTCGTTGATATCTTCACTTTGTTATTATTTATATTTTGCATATGAAATGCTTGCAAGTTACCTGCCCAGCAGCCCATTACTTAGCATTCCTAGTTTTATTTTTCATGCTTACTGAGATGCTCTAATTTTTTTTCCTGACGTTTTCTTTCCCATTCTATATCTGAAATTGGTTCAAGAATCTACTGTCAGTGAGATAGACAGCAAAGTAAGGCGACAGAAAGCCATCAGAAGCATAGTATTGATATGCCTTGGGGCCATCATCTTGGTATTTGCAGTTTCTTTCTCCTTTTTGCCATTGTAAGTGATAGGACTCCACCACCTGTATCTCACTGAGCTCTCTTTCAAATATCTGGTTCTACAATGTGCAAACAAAATAACAGGACACTGTTCTTGCGACAGAATAGGACGACCAGAATTCCATTATCATTGTTATTATTGTTGTTTTAATTGCAAGGAAAAGGCAACATCCTGATCCTTTCTTGCTTTCTTTAGTTACGTGCGGATGACTGCATGCACCATTGGCGGGCTTCTTTTGTTGAGTTCTTCTATTGTGCTTTTGTACATTGGTCAAGACAAGATCTCTTTGGGACCAACTGGAGGTACAGGCTAAGGGACATGGACATTTAGCAGTTCTACAAACTGGGTGAAATTTTAGTGAGGAATCTGGTATTGCAATTCAATACAATCTCACATACTTCTGCTTCTCCTAGGATTCATGTGCCCGTTGGTGCCACTACTTCCAATTTGTTGCATCATCGTCAACGGATACCTTCGTATGAACCTTGGGTAAGAAATATGGCTTAATAATCATTTTTTTGTTTCTTTTTATTGCAATTTGTGCAGCCAGATATTATCTGAAATTCTTTGAAGCTGATTTGCAAATTTAATAAGATAGCCAGTTTATCAAGCAACACATAATTCTTTTAAGCTGATTTGCAATTTTATGAAGCCAGACGAAACTTAGCTACCTATAGTTTGTGGGAATCGTAAAGATAGTCTTGACCTCACGTTTTCTTAGAGGAAAAGGAAAAATGGCCCTGCTCCATTCCATGAATGTAACATCCCTAAAACTAATTTTGCTATAAATCATATCATTATGTGCATCATCATATAAATTTAAATTGAGTTTGGTTTGATTTCCGGAATATCCGAAATTCAATCCGGAACCTCCGGGTTAGGCTGACCCGGAGTATTCGGGCTGAAACCCGGAGTATCCGGGTTTACTGTAGCGGACGCGTGTCTAGCACACAAACACTTGTTTGCCACCTCATCCCCTGGCCCCACTTGTCATTCCCAACCCCTTCACCTGGGAATCTCCTCCCAGCACCCTCTCTCACTCCCTCACTCTCTCCAAGCCTTTCTCACTCAAGCTCCAAGCCATGGAAGAGCTTCCCTTCCTTCCCCACCATTGAAGCTCCTCCCCTTTGCCGGAGCAACGCCGGAGGACGCCGGAGATCGACACCGACGAGCTGCACCACCTCCCTTTCATCTTCTTCCTTGGAGCTTGGAGCTCCCCCAAGCTTTTCCTTCCTCTTCTTCAAGCTCCAAGCAAGAGGACGACCTCGAGCTTCACCAAGCCCTCCCCACCATCTTCAAGACCTGACCTTGCTAGTGTTACATTTGTCGCCGGTAAGCTCATCCCCTTCCCCGATCCATCTCCATTGCCCTAGGTTTTGAGCCATTAGAGCACCTTCACCATTGATGACCTAGAGCTCTCAAACCCTAATGCATGTTGAATTTATCTATCAAAATAGACTCCCCACGTTCCTACGAACCTTTAGAAACAAACCTCACCCCAAACCGAGGTCGAAATCTCCGGCAACGGATTTTCCAATGTCCATACATCGAGCTGCCGAATAGTCCGGGGTTACTGTAGAAAACTCTGGGAAGTCCGGAGTATCTGTGTTAGAGTATATTAGGGATATCTCTATATTAGGTAGATTAGTATTGTATTCGTGTCCTATCATATCTGTAGAAGAGGCTTCTTGCCCTCCAAGTCATGTACCCCTATATATTCAGCCCCAAGGCTTAGGCCAATAAAATCCATCAATTACACCATCTCTATTCCTCCTACATGGTATCACGAGATTAGGGTTTCAGATCCTGACCTAAACCTTCTGCACGCCGCCGGTCGCCGCCCACGGTGCCCATCAAGGGCTCCCCCTCGAAGGCCTCCTAGCGCGCCCCGGGGAGGTCGCCCATGACCTCCGCCGGGGGCAGCGCCCCTCTCCGCGGCAGATCCAGTTGACCCGCCGTCATCCAGTGTCATGCAGCAGCAGATCAAAGCATAGCTCCTTCCACCCGCCATGGAAGCTGTCGCTGACGACCCCGATCCGCGCTGCTGTGGTGGCAGTCGCGGTCTCCTACGGCGCCCGTACGTACCCCGTGCAGCCGTGGTGGCAGCAGGGGCCCGCATGGTGCCTTACCCGTCGTCGACGAGCTCCCCTGGCGGCACCTCCACCTCGCAACCCCGACACGCCGCGGTCCAAGCCCCCCACCCGGATCCCGTGTCACTTGGGGCCCTCCATCGCCGCCGGGCGCCCGATCTGCCGCCCCGGCCCCTGCGGGCCGCAGCTCACCGCCCTCCCTGGCGGGATCCGCTGCGGATCGCCTTGTCCTCCACAGCGCAATTCGCTGGCCCCTCCCTGGATTCCTCTATTTTTCCTCTCTCTCTCTCTCTCCCGTGGCTGCTGTGTTAACCATGAGAGGCAGAAAGAGACATGAGGATGAAGGGTTGGGCTAGGCACACCTAGAGGTACTACACGAGCTGCTGCTGCATCAATTTTTCTTCTGCACGATTAGAGATTGGGATTGCATCGCCCACCGCCCATCGACCTTGCTCCTCTACCTCGACGTCGGCGTCGACTTCACCGGCCTCTTCTTTCTCTCCGACCCTGCGGCATGGTGAGATGGCCGGCACCCTAGGTGGCGCTCGTTTGCACCGCCGCCTGCATCGCCGCCTCGTCCGCACGTCGACCTTCACTGGCTTGTCGTCGCCTTCACCGATCGGGACGCCTTCACTGACTTCGCCCACTGTCGTCTCGCCTCATGCTACTCAGTCTGATCAGCCGATGTGCGTGCTCCTCCCGGCTTCCGTGACATCCTCCTCATCGAGCGCGCCCTTCACCGAGCACGGAGGGCTGTCACTGCGTCGCCTCTTCAAGCAGCAGTGGCGTCACCCCGTGGTCTTCTCCGCTGTTGCTTCCTCACAGCCATCGACCATGTCCCCGACCTCATTGTCAACTCGTTGCTGCGTGCCCCGCACATGGTCTTCGTCAAGCTGTACGAGTTCTTCGCCGTCTCTTTCGAGCGCCGCCGCCGCATCATCCGGATCATTCGGCCTTGTGCCAAAAAATCTGGGTTCCCCTCCTCGCTTCGTCTAGCACAACCACGTCGCCAGCGTCGCCATCTCGTCCCTGACTACTTCGTCTACTCTATCAATAGCAGGCGTTGGCATCTTCTACCTCGCCTTCTTCTATGTCTGCGACCACCATGGAGGCCTTCTCTGCTGGTCCCCCTCGGCGACGGCGTCTGGTTGTGCATCCTCCCTTGCACGTTCGGTATTAGCAACACCAGTGCGTGCCCATCGTCCCCGATGCGTTCCCGAGCCTGGCAAACTCGGGCATGTGTCGCCCGATGGCATGACTGCATCTACTTCAGCATCGCTCCCTCTACGACTGCCTCGACGCGTCGCCATCTTCGTCTCCGGCGTCTTCTCCATTACGCCACCACCATGGCGCCTCCTCGTGCGCCCGCGACTTCATGTGCGGCTACCTTGTCTTCGGCAACCTCGACATAGCTATGTCGACCACGGCTACCCTACGCACGGCATCATTGACCATGGCTACTTGTCCTCAACTCGGCTACCTCGACATCGGCACAAAGGGCTATCATTTGCTTGAGCAACCTTGTGGGTTTCCACTCCAGCCACAACATCTGCGGTGCACTGACCGTTGTGACTGCGGGGGAATGTCAGTTTACCAATTTCTCTCTAGTCTCACTGTCTGCGACGCTCCCACTATGGCTGCGGGGGGATGTTAGAGTATATTAGGGATATCTCTATATTAGGTAGATTAGGTGTAACATCCCGGGTTTTTCCGGAATGTTATAAAGTCGAAAAATGTGAATTTCAAAAAAATTTTGTGGCAATGCTGTAATTATTACCCTAAATAGGATTTCTGCCTTCTCAAAAATCCTAAAAATTAAAAAACTTTGTTTATAATTAAGGTTAATATTTGCTAGTGTGAGAACATTTGGAGTTATTGGATTTATTTGGCTCTACCTTGTTTAATTCGAATCTGGATTTGGATTTATTTTATTGTATGATTTGTGTGGAAGCTAAATCGAGGTGTGCCCCTCAATTTAATTTCAACTTCTAGCATTTGTGTGGGATTTAATTTGAATTGAGCCATTCAAATTAAATCCGAAATCTCTAACCCTAACTCGGACCAAACCCGTTGACTCAGTCCAGCCCGGAACCCAAGCTCCAAACCTTGGCCCAGATCCGACCCAGCTTAACCTGAACCCAGAACCCACCTAAAGCCTAAACAGCAACCTAACCCAGCTAGCAACCCGGCCTGCTCTATCACCCTAGCCTGGCCCGCTAACTTGGCCTGCCTCACCCTGCCGGCCCAATCCGCCCTACACAGGCCTGCCTCTGGCCCGTCTCCCGCGCACCGGCCTGCGCGGCCCGCAAGCCAGCAGCCCAACCGGCGCCCTCACCTTCTCCCTGAGCCACTGACGTCTCGGCCCCACCTGCCAGCGTCACTGCTCACCCATCCCCTTCCTTCCTCTCTCACGCTGCTCGCCGCCTGCTCTGCTTTTGCCTTTCCACCGCGCCGCGCGGACGCCGTCCCCACTCCATGACAACGGAGCGAAACCGCCAGCCGCGAGCCGCGCTGCCCCGCCTGCCCTACTCACGTCACCCTTGACCACCAGCGCCGTGCCTTTGCCTTGGCCGCCCTGCAAACCCCAGCGCCGCACCGCCGGATGCGAGATACGCATCCCGGCGCGGACGCCGAAAATCACCGGCCGTCCGGCTTCGCCCGAGCCCGCGCAACCCTAGAGCGCGCCTATAAGAGCCCAATCGAGTGCTGGGAAACCCTAGAGCCACCGCGGGGTACTTTTCCCCAATCCGCCGCCGCAAGCCGCAAGAACAGAGGAAGGAGGAGAGAGGGAGAGAAGGAGAAGGAGGAGGAAGAAGAGGGGAGGAGCAGCCGGAGCGCCGCCGCCGGAGGACGCCGACGCCGACGTCTGCACCGAGCCGGCGCCCCTGATCGACCACACCAGCGACGCGGCTCGGCACAGCACCGCACCGACTCGCCTTTGCTTCGCCTCTCCGCTGCACCAAGCCTCATCGCCGTCGGACCCAACCGGTGAGCCCGCCGTTCCTGCTCGTTGCCCCCTCTCGTGCCGTCGTGCCTCTAGCCGCTGTAGGACCAGCCGTAGGGAGCCGCAACCCCCTTCCTTTGTGCGTGTCTTGTAGGAGCCCTCGCCGTCACAGGCACGGACACACCGCGGCGCACCGCACCCATGTGCCCTGGCCACTCCATGGCCATGGCCACTGCACGCCCATGCACTGGCCAAGCTCTGCCCTGTCTCACAGCCCTCGCCTTGGGCCCTATCCATGACTGCGCCATGGGTGCGCACATCGCCATGGCGTCGCGTTCGAGACACGCACTGGCCTCGCCCTTTCCCGGCCTAGTCCTGCCCCTCGCCGCCGTCACGTCGTGGCCGCACCCACGCCGCGACGTCGCGGATGCGGCGCGTCCCGAGTCGCTGGGATGTGCCCCTGCGCACCCCGTGCGCACACCCGGCCACGCCCACATCCGCGCATCCACCACCGTTTTCGCGCGAGAGCACGCACCAAGCCACCCGAGCCCGGCCATGCCTTGTCCACGAAACCGAACCTATTGCCACCGCCGCGCCGCGGGCTCGGCTTTCCGAATTCCCCACGCGCACGCGCGGCACCTAGCCACCGCCGTCTCACCTGCCGGCCTCGCCCTGCCGGCACCGTCGCGGACCTGGAGTCCTAGGCCCCGCGCGCGCACGACCAAGCCACCTCGCCGCCATGCGCTCTCAACACGAGGACTCATCGCCGCCGGACCGTAGTTGGCGCGCCACCGGATCCCATCGCCGCTGAGGTGAGCTGCACTCCACCACCGTGAAGCCCACCAGGGACCTCCGCCCGAATCGTCGTCGCTCTGCTGCTGTTGGAGCTCCGCCAAGCCGTCCAAGCTGCGCTCCATCACCGGAGAAGCTTCGCCTCGCCGCCCCGGATCCCGTGCGCACAAGCCGCCCTTGGTCCCTGCTTGCTCGCACCGTAACGCTGCTCCGCTCCGCACCGCCGCCGGTGGTGTTGCTGCCGCCAGCCCTGCTGTGCGCCGCTGCGGATTTGGCTATCCGAATCATCGCGCGCGGGCACAAATCGAGCCGAGCTTGAGCCCTGACCCGTGCCCGGCCTCGACGCCTTGTTCTGCCGTGGGTCCATAAAGTCTTGCTACCGTTCGCCCTCCGTCGTTGACCTGTGCCAAGCCGGGCCCTAGCCTAGCTTCGCGTCCGTGCGCGACGCCGCGTGTTCACGCCACGCTTAGGACCTCGCTGCTCCCGGACCTGGCCTGCACCGCCCGTCTCCACCTCGCCGCCTCTTCGTCGAGCACCGGGCCAACCTCGTCCTCGACATCGCCGGGCCGCCAGGAGGCAGATCGCCGCAGGAGCAAGCAGAGGCAGAAGGCAGGAGAGAAGAAAGAAGGAGAAGGAAGGAAGAGGAGAAGGAGAAGCCCGTGGCCTTTGGGCCGCCTTCAGCCCAACAAGCCGCAAGACTGAGCCGGCCTGCGATCCATATACCCGAGCCAGCCCTTTTGTACAGAGCCGAACCGAGCCGGCCTGTGAGTCGCTTCTTGAGCTGATCCGCGAAACTGAGCCGAGCCTTGATGGGCCGCCAGCTTGCTTTCGGCCCGTTAGCCCTTACAACCCTTTTTCTTTTTTCCTTTTTAAACCTTACACACGGGCCCCACTTATAAGCGTCTGATGTGAGGCTGACCAGTGGGACCCACTGACATGCGGACCCCACTGACCCGGTTGACCAGTCAATGGTCAACGTTGACTTGGTCAACGCTGACGTCAGTAGAGCCCACTGCTGACGTCAGCAGAGCTGACCCCAGGTGACGTCATGATGACGTCGTGCTGACATCATCATGCCACGTGGCATGCTCTGGTGCTGCCACGTGTCACCTTTGTGTTTTCCCTTTTCCGATAATTATTTATTATTTCCAGAAAATGCTTTAATCTTAGAAAAATCATGGTAATTCAACCGGAGCTCCTAAAAATATGAAACCAGTTTCATAATTCTTCTAAAATCATGATCTACACATTAGAATAGGTTTTGTTGTGAGTTGGATCTTATTTGAGCATGTTTTGTGCATTCTTGCACTTTGGCCCCTGTATTTATACGTAATTACGATTAGGTCCTAACGAGGAGGAGCTGACCGACGTCCCGGACGACCAGAAGAATCCAGAAGGACATACCTAGAGACCAGAAGCCCCCGGAGGACCATGAAGACTACGAAGACCTATCAGGTTCACGCCCGTCCGCGATTGAATTCCTATTAGGCATTGCTTGCTAGATACGCTATGCTCCCAAATTGAGTGTGATGAGATGAGCTTGCATAGCCATTTATTTACCGTATTCCTTGCTTCCCATACTTAGAAAAGATTGTTGTTTGCTATTGCTACTATGAGTGAGATTTGGGGTATGGGAATATATGATGTGATAGTCCTTGCTTGTTGGAAGATGCCTCCACATATATAGGAGTTGGTGATTAGGTTACAGCGGGGGTGAGCGGACCCTTTCCCTGATCTTCGGATTGGGAGCCAGGGATTGTGTGTTGGGCACGATCCTGTGAGCACCTGTGATGGGTGACGGGCACCTATGGCGGGTGCTAGACCGTTCCTGTGGGAACATAGTAGAGGTGTAGTTTTGGAGGAGATACTCGTAATGGGTATCGATTGCAGACCGTGTTGACGGAATGTCAACTTGGACGAAGACGCTCGCCTCGGCTGGATGAAGGACTTGACTTTGGGGCCCTAGTGACAGAACTATGTCAAACGTGCACACCACTTATCCTTTATGAGGGAGGACCCAGCCTGAACTAGCTACGCGCGGCACCATTACTGCAGGAGGATAGTGTTTCAGTGTCAGGGGGAGAGGGCAGGACCCTATCGCCCCCGATCGCAAGATCCATGGAGATTCCATTCTAGATAGCTTCACAGCCCCGGGCGACCTACTGCGGGAGGACGCACCCCAGACCGGGAGTAGGATGGTGCCGTAGCCGTTAGTTTCGTTGACTGGTGCCTCGGAGTCAGTCGGTCGATGGGTCGGCTGGTGACGGGGCGAGTGGGTATAGGTGTACAACCCCTGCAGGGTGAAAACTATATGTATAGCCGCGTACTCGGTCATGTACAACTCTGGATCTGGCCCCACAAATGTAGTTAGATCCACATATACTTTTCTACCTCCCTCTAGTACCACTTTTTCCTGCTTGGATAGCAGCTGAGGTGCGGGGAGAGGGAGTTCCCGCACCGAAACAGGGTTGAGACAGTTGTAGTGGAAGATAGGAGACCGGGAGTCCGGGGTGCCGGAGCTGCCCGTGTTGAAAGGTGTTTGGATGACTTATACATATACTGCTTGCATAGGGAAACATTGCCTATCCTTGGCAATACTCTTATACCGTTTGCATCCACATAAAGCTTGCATACGGATGGTGACGTGAACCTATCCCATCCTTGGGGATAGCCTGATAGATGCAGGATCCGAGAGGAGTCGACAGGACGATGAAGAAAGAAGATGTGAAGGATGGCCCGAGCTACACTCCGAGCTGCCTGTGGAGAAGGATCGAGAAGCTTCGTGAAGACGAAGTTTGCCCAGAAGACTAGATATTGTTTCGGCTTTCTGTTTGTTTTCTTTTAGCCCAAGGGGCTTGTACTCTGAAATCCGTATTACAATCCTTTGGATTATGTAATAAATGAACCCATGTGATGTTGTAAACGTGAGATATGTCTGTGATATTCGATTGAAATGGGTTTTGTATGTGATAGCTACTGATCCAGGGACTATCACAACGATACAGAGGTTCGGGTTCGCCTTTCGGGAACCCGGTCTGTTTCATTAGGATTGTATCTGTATCCTACCATATCTATAGAAGAGGCTTTTTGCCCTCCAAGTCATGTACCCCTATATATACAGCCCCAAGGCTCAGGCCAATACAATCCATCAATTACACCATCTCTATTCCTCCTACAATCCCGGGCTGAAACGCGGACTGTCCGGGGTTGCCTGTTCGTAGTGTCCGGACTGAAGTCTGGAGTGTTCGGGAACCCCTATAATATGGCCCTTTGATAGTTATTTAATCCCGTTGCTTTTAGTGATACTTGAACCCTATATGTATGATATATCTAGCCTCTTTTATCATGGTTTTGCACTAATAAATCATGCTTCTCATATCATATGCATCTCATAGCAATCATTCATGGCATATATACTTATTTAGCATCATTGCATTCGTGTAGAGACCAAGACGCCGAATCAAGAGGAGTGTGAGCACGAATTGGAGCTCGTGGGTGATGACGCTTCCTTTGAGACCCAAGGCAGGCACCCAAGCATTCTTCTGTCCCATATTTTGGACCAATGAAGTTTATATATGTGTCTTGATTGTTCATGAGTTATTATCTATGTATATATATCAATTCTTGCTTAGAACCTATTTGATGCATTACCAACCTTGCCTAGTATAACCCCTCCTAGTTGAGTAAGCTTGTTAGGCTTCACGAATTATATGCTTAGCCTTGCATAGTTACGGTAGAAGACGAGAGGTGGCAAGGTCACCACCGCTCACAAGTTATATGATATAATGTTTGATTCTACTTATTTAGTCAATGACGAATAAAATTGAGCAACTATGAATGGTGATTCGGACTTCGGCAAGTATGGTAGAGCCATGTTGAGAGTGGAACTCAAATGGTTAGACTTGCTTGAGTTGATTAAGGACCGATGCGTAATCGCTTTGATACTTGAGCACTTTTTTCGTACGAACCACATGCTTAATAATGGGAAGGTAAGCCAACTAGCATGAGTCACACCTTGCCTTGATCAGATTCGGTGTGAGTCGTGATGGAGTGCGATCGGCGGTTCTGGTGCACTTGTCCTTCCCGACCGTTCGCTCATAGTCGGTTGTGTTCATGTGAAAGGTTGAGGCATGAATCAACACTTATCCTTGGCCATGGGTATGGTCGTTGGTCTTGTCCTGATGTGGGTAAAGTTGTACACCCCTGCAGGGTTTTCGATCTGTTGCAATAGCCGCGCTCTCGGACATTGAGCACGCTCTTGTACTTTGACTTTAACGTAGAGTTACCTATGAAGTTCATGGAAGATTGAGCTTATGAAACATGATCACTTTACTTATGCAATTTCATTGATGTATGCTTTAGAGATCATAGATGCTATGTCTTTTGCTTCTTATAACTTGATCAAAGTAGATGCATTTTATGCAAGATTAAATACCGTGACCTATCCTTGCTACTAACCAAATGCATTCTCCTTGAGGTCGGGCAAGTATATACCCATACCGGATATGTCCTGCGAGTACCCTTTGTACTCATGGTGCTATCGTTAAAGTTGTTGTAGGTGATGCGCTGCCGGAGGCCATGTTTGGCTACTTCTACCCCGCGGACGGAGGTGCGGGTGAGGAGTATATGGCCGGTAAATACGAGAAGGGCACTATCGGCATATAGTGTTACCTTCTATTTTGCATTATGTATGGAGTGCACGTTAGTCAACTTTCCGCTGCAAACACTCTGAAAACCTGATGTAATAATCTTTGAACCTCTTTGTAATATAACTTGTGTGTGGATGTGCTTATGTGACGGTATTACTGTTGTGCGAGTGGAGTGTGTTTAAATCCTGGGCGGTGCTCATGACACATTCCTTGGACTACCGGGGTTAGTCCTCTCTAATTGAGTTGATCAATGGACGATAACTTGATTAGGCGGGATTAACTTGGGCTGGTTCCTCACAGTGTGGTACTGGAGCTATGGTTGCATTCCATGCATGATTAACACTAAAATTTGGTGTGAGGCACGCTTAAGAATGAAATGGTGATCACTAATAATCAAGTACTTGTAAAATTTTTGTTTTTTTTCTAAGGTTATATTTCTTCTATGCTGTATATAACTCTTACCTCTCATAGAGCTAATTTTCTCATCTTATGGGCTGCACATTAATTATTCTTAATATGTTCACTAACTCATCTTGTCTTGCTCATGATAGATGAACGGAAACTTGGGCCAATTGGTCATGGTGACTCGCGCTGAGGAGGCGGAAGGCTTTCCTCCCCTCCTTGCCGAGATGCTTTGGAGAGGCAACTTCTCGTAGAGGCCGGAGTATTTGGTCTTTGCGAGGGGACTTGGGCCGGGCATGGTGGACTACGTTGCCACTGTGTTCATCCCAAGATGCGTCGTTGAAGGAGTCATGGAAGCTCACAACTTTTAGCACATGGAACTTCAATTGAGATGGCAATTCAAGAAGTGGCATACAAGGCCATGGCAATTCTCCGCCAAGAAGTGATCGAGTTGGAGCATTGCCCATTCACTCAATTTCCAATTCAAGGACCGCTACAAGGTGTGAATGTGTTTGAGATGGGAATGGAAGATACCACCTAGTATGAAAGGCGTATGCCCGAGTTGGTGGCGGCACAAGACCAAAGCATTCGTTGCATCCAAGCTGAGTTAAGGGAGACAAGACGCCGGTTCAATGAGCTACAACACGGCGTGGAGCCATATGTCTGCATGGGCCAAGTTCCCCATGCTGTGTTGTATAGACCCAATGACTACACTCCATATGAGGCGGCACCTTTGGAGCTTTGCTTTCCATAAGTCCAAGGCATATACCTTCCTCAACATGTGGTGTAGCAGTCGCGTATGTCCAATGGACTGCATGTCCGCCGCTTTGCCCCCACAACCTTGACTAGAGAGATCATATTTGGTGGTGAACATGCAGCTCTTACTCAAGCGGAGAACCCCGAAGACACCGGATCCCCTCAATACCATCTCTTGGATGATTTCCCACCGTACTTCGCGAGAGGTCCCTATGGTCCATTCTAAAATTATTTATGTAATCATATGGCGGTTATGAGACTCCTCGAGCTATGTAACTTGTTGTAATGCACCGCCTATTTTATGTAATTGAATAGTTAATTGGTGAGACCATGTGAGACACTAATTAGCTACGATTCCTATATATTGTACTAATATTATCTACGTGGACCTCCATTATTTTAGTTGTGCGTCATGTTATTTATGCGTATGGCTGCGACATGTCATCATTTATCATCATTCATGCATGTATTTTTTGGCACTATATGGATTACTAAATCTTTAACCATTGGTATCTCATATAAATAACTCCCTAGTTGGTGTCCAAAATTCTTTGGTTCCATCATTCTTGATCCATCCTATCTATGAAGTCGTTCTCTTTATTTATTCTCACACATTTGTGGTTGATATCTTATATGGTTTTGCAATTTTCCCTTGTGCAATTGTATTGTATCAATTTTCTTTTCTCCCGGTCGCTAACCTCATTTGTGGTTGGCGGCAAGATGACTCAAAATGACGGTGCCGGTGGTGATGACAACTTGCCTCTTCTCCCGGTGCACCCAGCCCTTTTGGAGATCCTCAGGCGGTCGGAAGAAAGCCGTCAAGTACAAAATCAAATCATGCAAGCTTTGGTGCAGAATTTGGGTGGTCAAGGACATGGAGGTCAACACCATGGTTACTCCACTTTCATGGCCACCAATCCTCCTATCTTTCGTGGGTCCAAGGAGCCTTTGGATGCTGACTTTTGGTTGCGTGCCATGGAACAAAATTTTGGTCTTATTCAATGCAATGATCAAGAGAAGGTAAATTATGCAGCTCATCAACTTCGGGATGCCGCGGTGCTTGGTGGCATGGGTACATGGCACAAGTTACTGAAGGTTACTAAGTGCCTTGGGCTGAATTTCGTGAAGCTTTTCGTGCTTATCATATTCCCAAGGGTGTGCTCAACATCAAGAGAGATGAATTCCGCAGGTTGCGCCAAAGCAACAAGACTGTGATGGAGTATGTCAACAACTTCAACTACCTTGCCCAATATGCTTTGGATGACATCAATTCGGATGAGAAAAAGCAAGATTGTTTTATGGATGGGTTATCTTTGAGGCTTCAATCTCATCTCTCTACCACGGTCTTTCGGGATTTCAATAACATGGTTAGCAACGCAATCAAGGCCGAGTACAAGATGAATGCTCTTGAGAATGAGAATCGTAAGATGGATGCCGAGAACCGCAAGCGGGCAGCCTCTTCTTCAACCGGGGGTAATCCGCAATGCCCGCGCATGGGACTTCCACCTCCACCCCGTGCGCCCGGTTTTGGTGCTCCTCAAGCTATGTGGATGCCACTCCGTCCTCCGGCTCCCCAAGGTCAACCTCCTCGTGCTCCGGGGCAGCCGGGAGGCGGCGGTGGAAATGCCTCCCAAGGACCATGCTTCAACTGTGGTGGTCATGGCCACTATTCTAGGGATTGTCCCTCTCCAAAGAAGGGTGGAGCCAGCAATGCTCTGAACCCACCAGCCCCTCCACCTCCTCATCAAGTTGCAAAGAATGGGCAAAATTCCAAGCATGGCAAGTTGAATCATATCACCGCGGAAGAAGCTAGTGAGGATATGCAAGTTCTTGTTGGTATAGTTTCCATCAACTCTAAACCCACTCGAGCATTATTTGATTCCGGTGCATCTCATGCCTTCATGAGTAGAAAATTTGCCTTAGAACATAATTTTCCTATTCGGATAATTCCTACTCCATTTATCATTGATGCTCCTGGAGCAACATTAGTATCTAAGCATGTGGTCAAACTAGCTCAACTTGAAGTCTCGGGGCTGATTTTCATGGTGAATCTTGTGGTCATTGATCTAGAAGATTTGGATGTCATAATTGGAATGAATTGGATGACTAAACATGATAGAGTTATTCGGTGCAATCCTTACTCTATTGAACTTAGGCACCCCTCTGGAAAGCGGGTTAATCTTTATCTTCACGAGAAATTGGGCTCTCAACTTCATGCTCTAAATGCCACCATTGTGCCGGAGTTAGAGGAAATTCCGGTGGTATGTGAATTTCCAGATGTTTTTCCCGAAGAGTTGCCAGGGATGCCTCCCGACCGGGAAGTGGAGTATGTTATTGAGTTACTCCCCGAGACAGCTCCAGTATCTAAAAGACCATGTCGTATGCCTCTCAATGAACTAGTGAAGCAATTACAAATTCTTCTTAACAAGGGATTTATTCGTCCGAGTCCCTCAACTTGGGGATGCCCGGCTCTTTTTGTCAAAAAGAAAGATGATAGTCTAAGTATGTGTGTGGAATATCGACCATAAATATCCTTGTAACACCCTAATTCAAATTTCAGCATTTAATAATAAATTTAATTGGCTTTATTTAATTTTCTAAGGTTTATTATGATTAGTCTTGCATTTAATCTAATTTTGTTTCACAAGTAATTAAAATTTTTCTAGGTTTAAACTTGTTGTTGCATTCATGCTGGTGCATTGTTTTATTTGTTTGAGTGCTAGGGTTGAATTCAAATTCAAATTTGAATTCAAATAGTTTGAGTGTGGTTGGAAAATAGAAAAGAGGAATAGAAAAGGAAAGAAGGAAACCCAAACCTAGGTAGCAGCCCAACCGGCCCATGGCCATCCTTTTCTTTCCTCCGCGCCCGGCCCATCCCACCGGCCCAAGCTAGCCCGCAGCCCAGCACCGCACGCCAGCGCCCCGACCCGCTCACTCCCTCTCCCCGCTCGGTCTCTGGCAAGCCGGTCCCGCATGTCAGCGTCGCCTGCCTCTTTCCTTCTTCTTCCTCTGCGCGCCCGCTCACCCGAGATCCCCGCCGAGCATCTCGCCCGCGCTCAACGGCACGGACGCCCAGGAAATCCCGGCCCCCTCCTTTAATTAGCGTCGCGACCCCCAGCACCCTCATCCTCCCATCCCGCAGCCGCCGCAACAAACCCTAGCCCCGCTCGCCTCGCCCGCACAGCTCCGCCGCGCAGAGCCCCTGCGCCACCGTGCCAGCGCTGCTCCGCCGCCCCACAGCCAGCCCGAGCCACTGCGGAAGCTTCGCCTGTGCACCAGGAACCTCCCTGAGGCCTCCATCCCCGACATCGGACCCTGCAGCGGCCGTATTTGTGCCGGACGCCACCGTGGGTAGGTCAACCTGCCTCCACGATTCCTCACCGCTGGCGACTCTAGAGCCCCCCTGACCCCCCTAGCATCCCCGCAGGAGCTTCACGAGTCGAACGACGGGATCCAGAGGCCCGGAGAACCCCTGCAGCACCCTCCTCCGCGAGCGCCGCCCGCGACCCGCCGCTCGACCTCGTCGCCGACCGCCCTGCACGGCCGCACCAGCCCGTTCCAACCCTCGGTAAGCATCAACACACCCCGCTCTCCCTTCTGCGCAAGTTCTCGTAGGCCGTAACGCCCTTTAGGTGTCCCAACGCGCACGCCGGTGGGTTTCGCCGCCGTAGCGCCGCCTCGCCACCCGAAACCTCTGCTCCGGCCACGGATAGCCCGTGCAACCACTCCCAGTGGATCACGCGTGCCACATGCATGCTCCAGGACCAAACCCGAGTTGTTTTCGTGCCCGGACGGCCAGGCTTGGCCAAGTCCGGTAAGCCCCGCCGCGGAAAACGCATCGCCGGCATGTTCCGTCGCCGCCGTCGCCCGTGGAACACCCCGGCCGCTCGATCTGAAACCAGCGTCCACGATTAGATTTAGATCCCGTCAATTCAGAGCCCTCAGATCTCGATCCAACGGATCAGATCTGAAGATACCCCTTCGCCCTGGTCTTTTTGCTAAAGAACCCCCCAGTTCCCTTGATATAAACCCGCAGTCCATCCTAGTTCAAAAGTAATTCTAGTTAAGCCCCTGCTTTTACGTTTTAAACCCAGAGCTTTTTAGATATAGAACCCGCCGTCCACCCCTGACCTTTTCACGCGTTAGCCCCTGGATCTTTTCGGTTTTTACATTTTAGTCCCAGGTTTTTGTAGAAAACCCCCAGAAACTTTGTTTTTCTTACAGTTAAGCCCCTAGATCTTGTTTTAAGCGTAGTTTTCACGTTCTAGCTCCGTTTTAGGCGTTCTTTATGTCCACGCGATCGTTGTAACGCGTAGAATAGTTCTACCATAGTTTTGTTTGC
Source organism: Panicum virgatum (assembly GCF_016808335.1). Lineage (NCBI taxonomy): Eukaryota > Viridiplantae > Streptophyta > Magnoliopsida > Poales > Poaceae > Panicum > Panicum virgatum. The sequence continues at coordinate 10,810,287 of NC_053143.1, read as the reverse complement.
TGTTTTCATATATTGTTGTACTGTTTCTTAGTGTATGCCATTGTCTGCATGTATGTTTATGTTGTGTATTGTTTTTGGCCATGTGATCATGAGTAGACGTTGATCCATCTGAGGAGCCCCAGTACCAGTACCCGGAGCAGCATCCATCTTCAGATCAGTTTGAGCAGCAGTAGGAGCAGTTTGAGGAAGGCAAGTATAACATGAACACCACCTATCACCTTTAAATACAATTTCATACTGCATTTTAATATTGTACGCCTATAAGGACTTTTATAGCCACTTTATATCCTTTATATATCCCTTTGGTTGCATTTTGGTTAGTTGTGCTAGGTGCCGCGCTATAACCCACTTGGTCCTTTTTAATTAATTTGATTAATGGTATATGCAACTTAATTCTGAGAGTGGCCCGTTTGAGAGGCTCACATCTCGTTAAAATATGTTTTGTTAGAAACATGGTTTAGGGGGCCAGCCTGGTGCTTAGTGCTGGGTTAGCCACTCTCCATAAGGACCGGTGCATAGAGCGACAACCTGGGACAACAGCGCTACCACAAGACTGGAATGGGATGGTCTTGGCTTATTAATTAGGTCTTTTTAGTTTGGAGTAACTTACCGACGGGGCAAGGGTGGTAAGCTTCTATGGCCCTCGTACTGAGTGGCCTCGTCTGTGGTATTCTTGACGCCCACTAGACCTGCTCCATAGTCGCCGATCCAACCCTCGCGGTTACTCCTTACCAACGAGATTCTTTGTAACGGCCTCGTAGTGAGTTTGCTAGTCATCTCACCTAAGGAAGTGTGATGAACAACTAGCGTAGCTCACGACTTGTGGGTAAAGATGTGCAACCTCTGCAGAGTGTAAAACTGGTATACTAGTCGTGCTCACGGTCATGAGCAGCCCAGATCTTCCTTTTGATTAGTGGGGTTATCCTCCTTTGATTAGGGGGGTTTCCCCGAGTGGCTTGGTTTGGTTTGGTTCTCAGTAGTATCATAATTAATTCTGATTAATTACTATGTAATTGGGTTATGGTAATTCATCAACCTGTAGTAAATAGCTGTAATAAAACTTTGCCAAGACTTAAAAGCTAATGCAGTTGAGTCAGCCAACTTTAGAGCCTCATAGTTTGTGTTATACTTGTTGAGTACGAATTGTGTACTCACCCTTGCCTCCTCTACACTTTTTCCTGTTGTTCTTTTGGGGATACTCTACTGCTGCTCAGTCCCTGCCGACGCGAGGGAGTTCATCCGGAGCTACCAGGAGTACGAGGACTTCTAGGCGTTCGTCTCCCAGTCGACGTCCCTGTAGCGCCCTGCTCAGCTTCCGACGAGAGTTATCGTATATGTTTTACGCTTCCGCATACTCTGTATCAGACATTTTGTCATTATTGTAATAAATAACATTCGTACTCGCTTTATTATATCTTTTACGTGATATGTGCTGTGATATATTGTTTATTCTGTTGTATATACGTGTGACTTGATCCTGGCACGTATATGATTGCTCGGTTTATGTTCTTTTATAAACCGGGTGTTATAGAGTGGTATCAGAGCTATATCGACTGTAGGACGAAAGCCTAGATAGAACTGGTCGAGTTTTAGGTCTTCTTCTCTCTAAGACTTGTCTGCTGAAACTATTTTGCTATTATACTCCTTGAAATTCCAAGATTTTTACTCGTCTTGCCTTGATTTCTCTTTATAGAATTAGTTTCTGTAGATTTTGGCCTGAAGTAAGTCGACTGACCATCATAGGTGTAAGCTAAATGACCCTTTATAATAGCACGATAGAACGTTCTGCGACGTGTTGTGTTAGTCGAGTTGTGTGTTAAACTCGACTAAAGTATGAACTTTTGAATGCTTGTTATTATGCAAATGTTTGATTTGGATTTTTAGTTGATTGCATAGTTTAGTAGTTAAATTTGTTTAATGAAAATCAATTTTAAGTTAAAGTTAATTAATTAATAAAATGAGTTAGTCCGTTGGGGTTAAAACCGTCCACTCCATCCTGTCTACTTTATCATGCCTAAGTCTTCCTTGCCGAAAGATATCATATCCGTTTGAAATTATTTCTGCAATATCTTTGCTCATACATCTTTTGTTCAAATCAAATGGTGAACACCAGGAGCACCGGTTCCGGTTCTGGCCAGCAGCAGGGGCAGAACAACCAGGGTACCGGGATGCCGATGCCTCCACCTTTGACTCCAGAGCAGTTCTTCTAGCTCCAGATGCAGATGATGGCCACCCTGAACAACACCGTTCAGGCACTGCAGCAGGTCCACGCTCAGCCGCTGCCTCCGCCTCCACCACAGCAACCCTGCGACAGGCGTGCGGAGTTTCTGAGGGATCACCCGCCGGCGTTCTCCCACACGTCTGACCCACTTCAGGTAGACGACTGGCTCCGTGCAGTGGAGCGACAGCTGGACATCGCCCAGTGCAAAGATCGGGAGCGTGTCTTGTACGCAACAGGATAGCTGCGAGGTGCCGCTTTGGACTGGTGGGAGTCCCACCGAGTTCAGGACCACGAGGCTTTCACCTGGATCCAGTTCCGGGAGCGGTTCCGCAGGCACAACGTCCCCGCGGGCGTTATGAAGACAAAGGAGTTCCTTGTGCTTAAGCAGGTAAACTCAGATATAATCTTTCAGCATTTCCTTTTGAGCTCGTATCCCCCTTGTTGTATCTTTCTGAAGCATGAGCTAATCATTCATCATACATCTATCCTTTTTACTTCAGGGAACTATGACGGTCACGGAGTATCATGATCGTTTCCTTCAGCTCGCTCGCTACGCCCCTGCCGAGGTCGCGGATGATCGCGACAAGCAGGAGCACTTCACGGAGGGACTGGAGGACTACATCCAGTACGCGCTGCTCAACCTCTGCTTCGATGACTTCAACCATCTGGTTGACAGCGCGCTCAACACGGAGCGCAAGCACCAGGAGATGGAGGACAAGAAGAGGAAGATCATTACTGTTGCTTCCGGCAGCAACACCCGTCCTCGCCTCCAGCCGCCCCAGCAGTACCAGCAGCAGCAGTACCGGCCGCCTCAGTAGTACCAGCAGCGGCCGCAGCAGTACCCGCCTCGACAGCAGCAGCAGGCAGGGCAGGGCCCGAGGTTACCAGCACCTCCGGCTCGTGCCGCTCCACCAGCTCCGCCAGCACCGCAGGCTCAACGGCAGGCAGCTCCTCCTGCCGGACAGCAGGCTCCAGCAACTCCTTGCGTGTGCTATCACTGCGGCCAGCCGGGGCACTACGCCAACTCTTGCCCCCGGAAGGCGTAGGCGGGACAGCAGGGGCGCCCAGCTCAGCCCAGGGTGCCAGCACAGGGTCGGGGGAACCACGTGACGGCTGAGTCAGCGGCCGAGGCTCCTAACGTAGTTATTGGTATGTTCATGGTCAACTCTCACCCTGCTACAGTGCTTTTCGATACCGGTGCTACTCATTCTTTCATTTCCAAGTCATTTGCCGAGAAGCATGGTATACCAGTTTCTTGTATGAGGATAGCTATGGTAGTTACCTCACCTGGGGGCCAGATACACACATGTTCTATATGCTCCGGAGTTAGTATTGTCATAAGGGGGGCAGAGTTCCGCACTGGTTTGATCGTCATTGATTCCTCGGGGATAGATGTGATTTTGGGCATGGAGGCCCTTACCAGATGGGGAGTCCGTATTGATTGTGCTCAGCGGATAGTTCACTTGTCAGCATCTAATGGCCAAGAGGTGACAGTCAGTGCTTCAGAGCCCTCGGGATTTCTTCATCAGATGGAGGCTAGACCCACGGATGGTATTCGCGTGGTGTCTGAATTCCCGGATGTCTTTCCGGATGATTTGCCAAGTATGCCGCCTGAACGCGACATCAAGTTTTCTATTGATCTCTTGCCTGGCACTGCTCCTATTGCAAAGCGGCCCTACCGCATGGCACCTATAGAGCATGAGGAAGTCAAGAACACTATTGATGAGTTGCTAGCCAAGGGCTATATCCGTCGCAGCTTTTCTCCTTGGGCTTTTCCATTGTTGCTAGTAGATAAGTAGGATGGCTCGAAGAGAATGTGTGTCGATTATCGGGAGCTGAACGCAGTTACCATCAGGAACAAGCATCCACTACCCCGTATTGAGGATCTCTTTGATCTGCTTCGAGGTGCTCATGTATTCTTGAAGATTGATATGCGTTCGAGTTATTTTGAGCTGAGGATCCGTCCTGAGGATATTCCGAAGACGGCATTCACCAGCAAGTATGGGCTATATGAGTACACGGTCATGTCCTTCGGCTTGACTAATGCCCCGGCTTTTTTCATGCACTTGATGAACATGGTTTTCATGGATTATCTAGATGTCTTTGTGGTGATCTTCATTGACGATATTCTGATCTTTTCCAAGTCAGAGGCAGAGCATGAAGTTCATCTGAGGCTCGTGTTGCAGAGATTGAGGGAGCATCAGCTGTATGCTAAGTTCATCAAGTGCGAGTTCTGGATTGACGAGGTTCCATTCCTCGGTCATATCATCTCCAAGGGAGGTATTGCAGTTGATCCGAGCAAGGTGAAGGATGTGCTCGAGTGGGAGACACCGCAGACGGTGAAGGAAGTCCGGTCATTCTTGGGCTTAGCAGGATATTATCGAAGGTTCATTGAGAATTTCTCCAAGATCGCGAAGCCTTTGACTTCTTTGCTAGAGAAGAATGCGGCATTCATATGGACTGATGAGGGTCAGATGGCATTTGATGAGCTGAAGAAGAGGTTGACTACGGCGCCAGTCCTTACTCTACCAGACCAGAGCAAGAGGTTCACGGTGTACTGTGATGCTTTGAAGGATGGTCTTGGTTGTATTCTGATGCAGGAGGGCAGAGTGATTGCATATGCTTCACGACAGTTACGTCGGCATGAGCTGAACTATCCCACTCATGATCTTGAGTTAGCCGCAGTTGTGCATGCTCTGAAGATTTGGAGGTATTACTTGTATGGGCAGCAGTGTGATATCTACACTGATCACAAGAGCCTCAAGTATATTTTCACGCAGAATGAGCTGAACATGCGGTAGAGGAGATGGTTAGAGCTGGTCAAGGATTATGACCTGGAGATTCACTATCATCCGGGTAAGGCCAATGTTGTGGCAGATGCTCTGAGCAGAAGAAGCTATGTCAACATGGCCGTTGCTTTTCAGATGCCTCAGGAGTTATGTGAGGAGTTTGAGCAGTTGAGTCTGGGTTTCTTGCATCATACTTCGAGTGCAGCATTCGAGGCAATGCCCACTCTAGAGGCAGAGATCCAGCAGCATCAGAAGGAAGATGAGAAGCTGCAGGAGATCCGTGAATTGCTCAAGAAAGGCAAGGCTCCTCATTTTAGAGAGGATGATCAGGGTACCTTGTGGTACAAGAACCGGATCTGTGTGCCAGATGTGAAGGACCTCAGAAAGTTGATTTTGAGTGAGGCTCATGATACAGCATACTCTATTCATCCGGGCAGTATCAAGATGTACTATGATCTCAAGGAACGCTTTTGGTGGTATGCGATGAAGCGTTCAGTGGCAGAGTACGTGGCTATTTGTGACACCTGTCAGCGTGTCAAGGCTGAGCATCAGAGGCCAGCAGGTCTATTACAGCCATTGAAGATTCCAGAGTGGAAATGGGAGGAGATCACTATGGACTTCATTGTTGGATTGCCTCGTACTCAGAAAGGGTACAACTCTATATGGGTAGTAGTGGATCATCTGACGAAGGTTGCTCACTTCATTCCAGTGAATACAACTTATTCCGGTGCCAGACTTGCAGAGTTGTACATCTCCCGGATTGTCTGTTTGCATGGTGTGCCCAAGAAGATCATATCTGACAGAGGATCTCAGTTCACTTCACGGTTCTGGGAGCAGCTCCATGTTTCGTTGGATACGAAGCTGTGCTTCAGTACCGCCTACCATCCTCAGACAGATGGGCAGACAGAGAGAACCAACCATGTGTTGGAGGATATGCTGAGAGCTTGTGCTATTCAGTATGGTACTAGTTGGGATAAGTGCCTGTCGTACGCTGAGTTATCCTATAACAGCAACTACCAGGCCAGTCTAAAGAAGTCCCCCTTTGAGGCATTGTATGGCAGAAAGTGCAGGACTCCTCTTTATTGGGATCAGATTGGTGAGAAGCAGCTCTTTGGCCCTGACATTATAGAAGATGCAGAGCAGATGGTACAGGCTGTGCGGGAGAATCTGAGGATTGCACAGATGTAACACCCTAATTTAAATTCCAGCATTTATTAATAAATTTAATTGGATTTATTTAAATTTCTAAGGTTTATTGTGTTAGACTTGCATTTAATCTAAATTTTTGTTCTATAAGTAATTAAAATTTTATCATAGGTTTAGATTTTGATGTTGCATTCATGCTGGTGCATTAATTTAATTGTTTGAGTGCTAGTTGTGAATTCAAATTTGAATTTGAATTCACCTAGTTGTGTGTTAGTTTGAAATAGAAATAGAAATGGAGAAATAGAAGGAAAACCCAAAACTAGAAACCAGCCCTTGGGAAAACCCAAACCAGCCCAAGCCCAACTCCTCCCAGCCCACTCTTCCCTTCCCTCCACGGGCCCGCTCGCGAGCAGCCCAACTCCCTCTCCCCGCCGCAGCCCAACGCGCGCGGCCCAGCTCACCCACCCCCGCTCGGCCCGCTTCGCCGCGCGCTCAGCTGCTAGGCTCCCTGGCAGCCCACTCCACTGCACACGCCGCTCTCGCCTACGTCCTTTTCCCTACGGCGCTGACAGCACGACCCCATGGGTCAGTTCCTCCCTCTCCGGCGCGACGGCCGCACGGAACGGACTCGCTGTGATCCCCGCGCTGCACCCGCGTCCCTAGCACGCACACCTAGGTTCGCCGCCCTATAAAAGGAATCCGCACCCCTCCCGGAAACCCATCCATCGCAGCCGCCAGCGCCGCCGTAACCCTAGCTACCCTTGCACCGCGCAGTACCGCCGCCAACACCGACGGGCAGAGGAGCACGTCGCCTTCAATCAGCCACCGCCGGCGCCGATCCGGCCACACTGATCCATCCACCGGCATCCCCGAAGCCTGCCGCATCCGGTCATCAGGTGCAGGAGCCCCGAGGCATCTCGTGGCGACATCTCCGCGAGCGCCGCCCGCCTCGACCGGCAACTCTCGCCGACGAACCCGCTACGCCGCTACCCCGTCCACCATAACCCCCGGTGAGCATCTCTTGTTCCCTCTTGGTTCGTTTGCGCTAGTTGTATTAGCCCTTAGCCCGCTCCCGAGGTCAGCACATCGCACGCCGGCGAGGTGCGCCGTCCGAGCCGCCCTGCACCGGCGACGACCCCCCTTCCAGCCCCGAACCGCCTCTCCGAGGGCCCTAGTGGACTGTATGCGTCACGCTCGCCCTTTTGCACCAGGCCGCGACCCTTAGGGCCACCTGAATCGCCGTAGCGATCAACTCCGGCGACCCCCCCCTTCCAGCGCCGCCGCTCGCCGTGGCGTCAGCGCCGCCGCCCGCGTGCCCAAGCCCTCTGAGCCGCCCATTTAGGAACCAACGGCCGGGATTAGATCGGATCCAGATCTAATCTGGACCGTCAGATCCAAAACCGACGGCCCAGATTAGAAGACACCCTTTCGCCTAGTAATCTTTCTAAAGAGCCCCTCCCTTTATTGCTAATCAACCCGCGGTCCTGATCTATTCAAAAATAATTACGGTTTGGCCCTGTTTTATTCACTTAAGCCCCTGAGCTTTTTAAATATCAAACCCGCTGTCCAGCACCTGGTCTTTTGCACGCTAGCCCTTAGATTTAGTGGTTAATTGCGTTTTAGTCCCTCTGTTGTAGCAGAAAAGTCCCTGGAACCCAGTTTTTATTACAGATAAGCCCCTGAACCTTGTTTTTAGCCTAGAATACGCGTTTTAGCTCCGTTTTAAGCGTTCTTTATGTCCACGCGATTGTTGTAACGCGTAGAATAGTTTTAGCTTAGTTTTTCTTGCTGTTTTTATGTATTGATGTACTGTTTCTTAGTTTTTGTTAGAGTTTGCTTGTATGCTTATTGTTGTGCCTCGTTTTGGCCATGTGTTCGTGAGTAGACGTCGAGCTACCGGAGGAGCCCCAGTACCAGTACCAGGAGCAGCCATCTTCCGAGCACTTTGAGCAGCAGCAGGAGCAGTACGAGGAAGGCAAGTATAACATAAACAACCTATCACTTTTAAATACAATTTCATACTGCATTTTAATACTGTATGCCTATAAGGATTTCCTAGCCACTTTATATCCCTGATATATATCCTTTGGGTTGCATTTGTTTAGTTGTGCTAGGTTGCTGCGCTATAACACACTCTGGTCCTTTTTAATTAATTTGATTAATGGTTTACTTGAACTTAATTCTGAGAGTGGCCCTCTGTGCTTCGTGCTTGGGTGGCTCACGTCTCGTTAAAATATGGTTTTTTATAGAAACATGGTTTAGGGGGCCAGCACGGTGCTTAGTGCTTGGTTGGCCACTCTCCATAAGGACCGGTTCATAGAGCGACAACCTGGGACAACAGCGCTACCACAAGGCTAGAATGGGATAGACTTGGCGTAATAATTAGATCTTTTTGGTTTGGTGTAACTTACCTGCGGGGCAGGGGCGGTAAGCTTCTATGGCCCTCGTGCTGAGTGGCCTCATCTGTGCTTCGTGTCTTGACGCCCACTAGACCTGCTGCATAGTCGCCGATCCACCCTCGCGGTTACTCCCTACCAACGAGATTCTTTGTAAAGGCCTCGTAGTGAGTCGCTAGTCATCTCACCTAAGGAAGTGTGATGAACCTCTAGCGTAGCTCACGACTTGTGGGTAAAGATGTGCAACCTTTGCAGAGTGTAAAACTGGTATACTAGCCGTGCTCACGGTTAGGAGCGGCCCAGATCCTCCTTTTGATTAGTGGGGTTGTCTCCTTCCGACGAGGGAGGTGCCTCTCGGGGTTACCTTGGTGGCTTGGTTTTGGTTTGGCTCTCAGTAGTAACATGTTTAATCTTGATTAATTACTATATAACTGGGTTAATGGTAATTCATCAACTCGTAGTAAATAGCTTTAATAAAATTTTGCCAAGACTTAAAAGCTAATGCAGTGGAGTCAGCCAACCTTAGAGCCTCATAGTTTGTGTTATACTTGTTGAGTACAAGTTGTGTACTCACTCTTGCCTCTTCTCTATTTTTTCCTCTTGGCTACACTACTGCTGCTCAGTTCCTGCCGACACGAGGGAGTTCGTCCAGCGCTACCAGGACTACGAGGACTTCTAGGCGTTCGTCTCCCAGTCGACGTCCCTGTGGCGCCCTGCTTCAGCTTCGGAGAGTTTTTATCGTATTTGTACTTCGCTTCCGCTGTATCAGACATTTTGTCATTAATGTAATAAATAACATTCGTATTCGCTTTATTATATCTTTTTACGTGATATGTGCTGTGATATACTATTCATTCTGTTGTATATAAGTGTGACTTGATCCTGGCACGTATATGATTGCTCGGTTTATGTCCTTTTATAAACCAGGTGTTACAGAGTGGTATCAAAGCCGTATCGACTATAGGACGAAGCCTAGATAGAACTGGTCGAGTTTTAGGACTTCTTCTCTCCAATCCTTGTCTGCTAAAACTATTTTACTATTATACCCCTTGACTTCTATGACTGTTACCCTTCTTGCCTTGATTTCTCTCTCTGAAGAATAGTTTTCGTAGATTCTGGCCTGAATCAGTCATCTGACCACCATGAGTATTAGCTAGGTGACCCTTTTATAAAAATACGATAGCACGTTTTGCGACGCGTTGTGCTAGTCGAGTCGAATGTTAAACTCGGCTAAGTTGTGAAAATTGTCTGCTTGTTATTATGCTACATGTTTGATTTGGATTTTTTGAATGATTGCATAGCTTAGTAGTTTAAATTTGTTTAAAGAAAATCACTCTGATGTTGAAGTTAACTAATTAATAAAATGAGTTAGATCGTTGGGGGTAAAACAGTCCACTCTATCCTGTCTACTTTATCATGTCTGAGTCTTTTTCCGCAAAGAGTTATCATATCCATCTGAATTTATTCCTGCAATATCCTTACTCGTGAAATCTTTTGTCCAAAATCAGATGGTGAACACCAGGCGTGGTTCTGACCAGCAGGGGCAGAACAACCAGGGTCAGAACACCCAGGGGACCGGGATCCCGATGCCTCCGCCCTTGACTCCGGAGCAGTACTTCCAGCTCCAGATGCAGATGATGGCTACCCTGAACAACACTGTTCAGGCTCTTCAGCAGGCTCACACTCAGCCTCCGCCTCCTCCACCGCCGCAGCCTCGCGACAGGCGTGCTGAGTTCCTGAGGGGTCACCCGCCGACGTTCTCTCACACGTCCGACCCTCTTCAGGCCGACGACTGGCTCCGTGCAGTGGAGCGCCAGCTGGACATCGCCCAGTGCGATGATCGTGAGCGCGTCTTGTACGCAGCAGGACAGCTGCGAGGGGTAGCTTTGGACTGGTGGGAGTCCCACCCAGTTCATGACCGCGAGGCTCGCACTTGGCTCCAGTTCCGGGAGCGGTTCCGCAGCCACAACGTCCCCGCGGGCGTTATGAAGATGAAGCAGAAGGAGTTCCTTGCACTGAAGCAGGTAATCTTAGATATAATCATTCAGCGTTTTCTTTTGAGCTAATGCCCCTTGTTCTATCCTTATGAATCTTGAGTTAATCTTTCGATATCTATCTATCTTTGTCACTTCAGGGGACTATGTGGGTCACGGAGTATCGTGATCGCTTTCTGCAGCTTGCTCGCTACGCCCCTGCCGATGTTGCGGATGACCGCAAGAAGCAGGAGCACTTCATGGAGGGCCTTGAGGACTACCTCCAGTACGCGCTGCTCAACCTCCGCTTCGACGATTTCAACCATCTGGTTGACAGCGCGCTCAACACTGAGCGCAAGCACCTGGAGATGGAGGACAAGAAAAGGAAGATTGTCCCTGTTGCTTCCGGCAGCAACACTCGTCCTCGCCTCCAGCAGCCCCAGCAGTACCAGCAGCCTCAGTACCGGCCTCCTCAGCAGTACCAGCAGAGGCCACCGCAGCAGTACCCACCTCGACAGCAGCAGCAGGCAGGTCAGGGCCCGAGGTTACCGGCACCTCCGGCTCGTGCTGCTCCACCAGCTCCGCCAGCACCTCAGGCTCCACGTCCGGCAGCTCCTACCGGACAGCAGGCTTCGACACTTGCACGCGTCTGCTATCACTGCGGCCAGCCGGGGCACTACGCCAACACTTGCCCCCGGAAGGCGCAGGCGGGACAGCAGGGGCGCCCAGCTCAGCCCAGGGCGCCAGCACAGGGTCGGGTGAACCACGTGATGGCCGAGTCAGCGGCCGAGGCTCCTAACGTGGTTATTGGTACGTTCATGGTCAACTCTCACCCCGCTATAGTGCTTTTCGATACCGGTGCTACTCATTCTTTCATTTCCAAGTCATTTGCCGAGCAGCATGGTATACCGGTTTCTTGTATGAGGACAGCTATGGTAGTTACCTCACCTGGGGGGTCAGATTCGTACATGTTCTATATGCTCCAGAGTTAGTATTGTCAAGGGGGTAGAATTCCGCACTGGCTTGATAGTTATTAACTCCTCGGGGATAGATGTGATTTTGGGCATGGAGACACTTACCAGATGGGGAGTCCGTATTGATTGTGCTCAGCGGACAGTTCACTTGTCGGCATTTGATGGCCAAGAGGTGACAGTCAGTGCTTCAGAGCCTTCTGGATTTCTTCATCAGATGGAGATGGAGGCTAGACCCACGGACGGTATTCGCGTGGTGTCTGAATTCCCGGATGTCTTTCCGAATGATTTGCCAGGTATGCCACCTGAACGCGCCATTGAGTTTTGTATTGATCTCTTGCCTGGCACAGCTCCTATTGCAAAGCGGCCCTACCGTATGGCACCTATAGAGCATGAGGAAGTCAAGAAGACTATTGATGAGTTGCTAGCCAAGGGCTATATCCGTCGCAGCTTCTCTCCTTGGGCTTTTCCATTATTGCTGGTAGATAAGAAGGATGGCTCGAAGAGAATGTGTGTCGATTATCGGGAGCTAAATGCAGACACTATCAAGAACAAGCATCCACTGCCCCGTATTGAGGATCTCTTCGATCTGCTTCGAGGTGTTCATATATTCTCGAAGATTGATCTTCGTTCGGGTTATTTTTAGCTGAGGATTCGTCCTGGGATATTCCGAAGACGGCATTCACCTGCAAGTACGGGCTATATGAGTATACGGTCATGTCCTTCGGCTTGGCTAATGCCCCGGCTTTCTTCATGCATCTGATGAACATGGTTTTCATGGACTATCTGGAGATTCACTATCATCCGGGCAAGGCCAATGTTGTAGCAGATGCTCTGAGCAGAAGAAGTTATGTCAACATGGCTGTGGCTTTCCAGATGCCTCCAGAGTTATGTGAGGAGTTTGAGCAGTTGAGTCTAGGCTTCTTGCATCATACTTCGAGTGCAGCGTTTGAGGCAGTACCGACTCTAGAGTCAGAGATCAGGCAGCATCAGAAAGAAGATGAGAAGCTGCAGGAGATTCGTGAGTTGCTCAAGAAGGGCAAGGCTCCTCATTTCAGAGAGGATGATCAGGGTACTTTGTGGTACAAGAACCGGATCTGTGTGCCAGATGTGAAGGATCTCCGGAAGTTGATTCTGAGTGAGGCCCATGATACAGCTTACTCTATTCATCCGGGCAGCACGAAGATGTACTATGATCTGAAGGAACATTTCTGGTGGTATGGAATGAAGCGTTCAGTGGCAGAGTACGTGGCTATTTGTGACACCTGTCAGCGTGTCAAGGCTGAGCATCAGAGGCCAGCAGGTCTGTTACAACCTTTGAAGATTCCAGAGTGGAAATGGGAGGAGATCACTATGGACTTCATTGTTGGATTGCCTCGTACTCAGAAAGGGTACAACTCTATATGGGTAGTAGTGGATCGATTGACGAAGCTTGCTCACTTCATTCCAGTGAACACTACTTACTCCGGTGCTAGACTCGCAGAGTTGTACATCTCTCGGATTGTCTGCTTGCATGGTGTGCCCAAGAAGATCATATCTGACAGAGGGTCTCAGTTCACTTCTCGATTCTGGGAGCAGCTCCATGACTCATTAAATACGAAGCTGCATTTCAGTACGGCTTATCACCCTCAGACAGATGGGCAGACAGAGAGAACCAACCAAGTGTTGGAGGATATGCTGAGAGCTTGTGCTATTCAGTACGGTACTAGTTGGGATAAGTGCCTGTCTTATGCTGAGTTCTCATATAACAACAGCTATCAGGCCAGTCTGAAGAAGTCCCCCTTCGAGGCATTGTATGGCAGAAAGTGCAGGACTCCTCTCTATTGGGATCAGATTGGTGAGAAGCAGCTCTTTGGCCCTGAGATCATAGATGATGCGGAGCAGATGGTTCAGGCTGTGCGAGAAAATCTGAGGATTGCACAGAGCAGACAGAAGAGCTATGCAGATGGCAAATGGAGAGACCTGACTTTCAGTGTCGGTGATTTTGTATACCTGAAGGTGTCTCCGATGAGAGGAATCCGCAGGTTTAATGTCAAGGGGAAATTAGCACCTCGGTATGTGGGGCCATTCAAGGTGCTAGAGCGGAAAGGCGAAGTTGCTTATTGCCTGGAGTTACCTCTCAGCCTCTCAGGAGTTCATGATGTCTTCCATATATCTCAGCTGAAAAGGTGTCTGCGAGTGCCCGAGGAGCAGGCACCACTGGATGGAGTAGATGTGCAGGAAGATCTGACTTATACTGAGCATCCGATGAAGATTCTGGAGACATCAGAGAGGGTTACTCGGAATAAGTGCATCAAGATGTGCAGAGTTCAGTGGAGTCGTCACAGTGAAGCTGAGGCTACTTGGGAGCGAGAAGATGAGCTGAGAAAGACGTATCCAGATCTCTTTGCTAGCCAGCCCAGCTAAATCTCGGGGACGAGATTTCTTTAAGGGGGTAGGGTATGTAACACCCTAATTTAAATTCCAGCATTTATTAATAAATTTAATTGGATTTATTTAAATTTCTAAGATTTATTGTGTTAGACTTGCATTTAATCTAAATTTTTGTTCTATAAGTAATTAAAATTTTATCATAGGTTTAGATTTTGATGTTGCATTCATGCTGGTGCATTAATTTAATTGTTTGAGTGCTAGTTGTGAATTCAAATTTGAATTTGAATTCACCTAGTTGTGTGTTAGTTTGAAATAGAAATAGAAATGGAGAAATAGAAGGAAAACCCAAAACTAGAAACCAGCCCTTGGGAAAACCCAAACCAGCCCAAGCCCAACTCCTCCCAGCCCACTCTTCCCTTCCCTCCCCGGGCCCGCTTGCGAGCAGCCCAACTCCCTCTCCCCGCCGCAGCCCAACGCGCGCGGCCCAGCTCACCCACCCCCGCTCGGCCCGCTTCGCCGCGCGCTCAGTTGCTAGGCTCCCTGGCAGCCCACTCCACCGCACGCGCCGCTCTCGCCCGCGTCCTTTCCACTACGCCGCTGACAGCACGACCCCATGGGTCAGTTCCTCCCTCTCCGGCGCGACGGCCGCGCGGAACAGACTCGCCGTGATCCCCGCGCTGCGCCCGCGTCCCTAGCACGCACACCTAGGTTCGCCGCCCTATAAAAGGAATCCGCACCCCTCCCGGAAACCCATCCATCGCAGCCGCCAGCGCCGCCGTAACCCTAGCTACCCTTGCGCCGCGCAGTACCGCCGCCAACACCGACGGGCAGAGGAGCACGTCGCCTTCAATCAGCCACCGCCGGCGCCGATCCGGCCACGCCGATCCATCCACCGGCATCCCCGAAGCCTGCCGCATCCGGTCATCAGGTGCAGGAGCCCCGAGGCATCTCGTGGCGACATCTCCGCGAGCGCCGCCCGCCTCGACCGGCAACTCTCGCCGACGAACCCGCTACGCCGCTACCCCGTCCACCATAACCCCCGGTGAGCATCTCTTGTTCCCTCTTGGTTCGTTTGCGCTAGTTGTATTAGCCCTTAGCCCGCTCCCGAGGTCAGCACATCGCACGCCGGCGAGGTGCGCCGTCCGAGCCGCCCTGCACCGGCGACGACCCCCCTTCCAGCCCCGAACCGCCTCTCCGAGGGCCCTAGTGGACTGTATGCGTCACGCTCGCCCTTTTGCACCAGGCCGCGACCCTTTGGGCCACCTGAATCGCCGTAGCGATCAACTCCGGCGACCCCCCCCCTTCCAGCGCCGCCGCTCGCCGTGGCGTCAGCGCCGCCGCCCGCGTGCCCAAGCCCTCTGAGCCGCCCATTTAGGAACCAACGGCCGGGATTAGATCGGATCCAGATCTAATCTGGACCGTCAGATCCAAAACCGACGGCCCAGATTAGAAGATACCCTTTCGCCTAGTAATCTTTCTAAAGAGCCCCTCCCTTTATTGCTAATCAACCCGCGGTCCTGATCTATTCAAAAATAATTACGGTTTGGCCCTGTTTTATTCACTTAAGCCCCTGAGCTTTTTAAATATCAAACCCGCCGTCCAGCACCTGGTCTTTTGCACGCTAGCCCTTAGATTTAGTGGTTAATTGCGTTTTAGTCCCTCTGTTGTAGCAGAAAAGTCCCTGGAACCCTGTTTTTATTACAGATAAGCCCCTGAACCTTGTTTTTAGCCTAGAATACGCGTTTTAGCTCCGTTTTAAGCGTTCTTTATGTCCACGCGATCATTGTAACGCGTAGAATAGTTTTAGCTTAGTTTTTCTTGCTGTTTTTATGTATTGATGTACTGTTTCTTAGTTTTTGTTAGAGTTTGCTTGTATGCTTATTGTTGTGCCTCGTTTTGGCCATGTGTTCGTGAGTAGACGTCGAGCTACCGGAGGAGCCCCAGTACCAGTACCAGGAGCAGCCGTCTTCTGAGCACTTTGAGCAGCAGCAGGAGCAGTACGACGAAGGCAAGTATAACATAAACAACCTATCACTTTTAAATACAATTTCATACTGCATTTTAATACTGTATGCCTATAAGGATTTCCTAGCCACTTTATATCACTGATATATATCCTTTGGGTTGCATTTGTTTAGTTGTGCTAGGTTGCTGCGCTATAACACACTCTGGTCCTTTTTAATTAATTTGATTAATGGTTTACTTGAACTTAATTCTTTGAGTGGCCCTCTGTGCTTCGTGCTTGGGTGGCTCATGTCTCGTTAAAATATGGTTTTTTATAGAAACATGGTTTAGGGGGCCAGCACGGTGCTTAGTGCTTGGTTGGCCACTCTCCATAAGGACCGGTTCATAGAGCGACAACCTGGGACAACAGCGCTTCCACAAGGCTAGAATGGGATAGACTTGGCGTAATAATTAGATCTTTTTGGTTTGGTGTAACTTACCTGCGGGGCAGGGGCGGTAAGCTTATATGGCCCTCGTGCTGAGTGGCCTCGTCTGTGCTTTGTGTCTTGACGCCCACTAGACCTGCTCCATAGTTGCCGATCCACCCTCGCGGTTACTCCCTACCAACGAGATTCTTTGTAAAGGCCTCGTAGTGAGTCGCTAGTCATCTCACCTAAGGAAGTGTGATGAACCTCTAGCGTAGCTCACGACTTGCGGGTAAAGATGTGCAACCTCTGCAGAGTGTAAAACTGGTATACTAGCCGTGCTCACGGTTATGAGCGGCCCAGATCCTCCTTTTGATTAGTGGGGTTGTCTCCTTCCGACGAGGGAGGTGCCTCTCGGGGTTACCTTGGTGGCTTGGTTTTGGTTTGGCTCTCAGTAGTAACATGTTTAATCTTGATTAATTACTATGTAACTGGGTTAATGGTAATTCATCAACTCGTAGTAAATAGCTTTAATAAAATTTTGCCAAGACTTAAAAGCTAATGCAGTGGAGTCAGCCAACCTTAGAGCCTCATAGTTTGTGTTATACTTGTTGAGTACAAGTTGTGTACTCACTCTTGCCTCTTCTCTACTTTTTCCTCTTGGCTACGCTACTGCTGCTCAGTTCCTGCCGACACGAGGGAGTTCGTCCAGCGCTACCAGGACTACGAGGACTTCTAGGCGTTCGTCTCCCAGTCGACGTCCCTGTGGCGCCCTGCTTCAGCTTCGGAGAGTTTTTATCGTATTTGTACTTCGCTTCCGCTGTATCAGACATTTTGTCATTAATGTAATAAATAACATTCGTATTCGCTTTATTATATCTTTTTACGTGATATGTGCTGTGATATACTGTTCATTCTGTTGTATATACGTGTGACTTGATCCTGGCACGTATATGATTGCTCGGTTTATGTCCTTTTATAAACCGGGTGTTACAACAGAGTAGGCAAAAGAGCTATGCAGATGGCAAACGGAGGGACCTGACCTTCAGCGTTGATGATTATGTATATCTGAAGGTGTCCCCGATGAGAGGAATCCGCAGGTTTAATGTGAAGGGGAAGTTAGCACCTCGGTATATTGGTCCATTCAAGGTGCTAGAGAATAAAGGTGAAGTTGCTTATCGCCTGGAGTTGCCTACCAGTCTCTCTGGAGTGCATGATGTCTTCCATATTTCTCAGTTGAAGAAGTGTCTGCGAGTACCTGAGGAGCAAGCACCACTGGATGGGTTAGATGTGCAGGAAGATCTGACCTATATTGAGCACCCGGTGAAGATTTTGGAGACATCAAAGAGGGTTACGCGGAACAAGCGCATCAAGATGTGCAGAGTTCAGTGGAGTCATCACAGTGAAGCTGAGGCTACATGGGAGCGAGAAGATGAGCTGAGGAAGACATATCCAGATCTCTTTGCTAGCCAGTCCAGCTGAATCTCGGGGATGAGATTCCTATAAGGGGGTAGGGTTTGTAACACCCTAATTCAAATTTCAGTATTTAATAATAAATTTAATTTTCTTTATTTAATTTTCTAAAGTTTATTATGATTAGTCATGCATTTAATCTAATTTTGTTTCACAAGTAATTAAAATTTTTCTAGGTTTAAACTTGTTGTTGCATTCATGCTGGTGCATTGTTTTATTTGTTTGAGTGCTAGGGTTGAATTCAAATTCAAATTTGAATTCAAATATTTGAGTGTGGTTGGAAAATAGAAAAGAGGAATAGAAAAGGAAAGAAGGAAACCCAAACCTAGGTAGCAGCCCAACCGGCCCATGGCCATCCTTTTCTTTCCTCCGCGCCTGGCCCATCCCACCGGCCCAAGCCAACTCACATCCCAGCACCGCACGCCAGCGCCCCGACCCGCTCACTCCCTCTCCCCGCTCGGTCTCTGGCAAGCCGGTCCCACATGTCAGCGTCGCCTGCCTCTTTCCTTCTTCCTCAGCGCGCCCGCTCGCCCGAGATCCCCGCCGAGCATCTCGCCCGCGCTCAACGGCACGGACGCCCAGGAAATCCCGGCCCCATCCTTTAATTAGCGTCGCGACCCCCTATGCCCTCATCCTCCCATCCTGTAGCCGCCGCAACAAACCCTAGCCCCGCTCGCCTCGCCCGCACAGCTCCGCCGCGCAGAGCCCCTGCGCCGCCGTGCCAGCGCTGCTCCGCCGCCCCACATCCAGCCCGAGCTGCCGCGGAAGCTTCGCCTGTGCACCAGGAACCTCCCCGAGGCCTCCATCCCCGACATCGGACCCTGCAGCGGCCGTATTTGTGCCGGAGGCCGCCGCGGGTAAGTCAACTTGCCTCCCTATTTCCTCGCCGCCGGCGACTCCGGAGCCCTCCTGACCCCTAGCATCCCCGCAGGAGCTTCACGAGTCGAACCACGGGATCTAGAGGCCCGGAGAACCCCTGCAGCACCCTCCTCCGCGAGCGCCGCCCGCGACCCGCCGCTCGACCTCGTCGCCGACCGCCCTGCATGGCCGCACCAGCCCGTTCTGACCCTCGGTAAGCATCAACACACCCCGCTCTCCCTTCTGCGCAACTTCTCGTAGGCCGTAGCGCCCTTTAGGTGTCCAAACGTGCAAGCCGGCGGGTTTCGCCGCCGTAGCGCCGCCTCGCCACCCGAAACCTCTGCTCCGGCCACGGATAGCCCGAGCAACCACTCCCAGAGGATCATGCGTGCCACAGGCATGCTCCAGGACCAAACCCGAGTTGTTTTTGTGCCCGGACGGCCAGGCTTGGCCAAGTCCAGTAAGCTCCGCCGCGGAAAACGCATCGCCGGTGTGTTCCGCCGCCGCCGTCGCCCGGGGAACACCCCGGCCGCTCGATCTGAAACCAACGTCCACGATTAGATTTAGATCCCATCGATTCAGAGCCCTCAAATCTTGATCCAATGGATCAGATCTGAAGATACCCCTTCGCCTTGGTCTTTTTGCTAAAGAACCCCCTAGTTTCCTTGATATAAACCCGCAGTCCATCCTAGTTCAAAAGTAATTCCAATTAAGCCCCTGCTTTTACGTTTTAAACCCTGAGCTTTTTAGATATAGAACCCACCGTCCACCCCTGACCTTTTCACGCGTTAGCCCCTGGATCTTTTTGTTTTTTACATTTTAGTCCCTGGTTTTTGCAGAAACCCCCAGAAACTCTGTTTTTCTTACAGTTAAGCCCCTAGATATTGTTTTAAGCGTAGTTTTCACGTTCTAGCTCCGTTTTAGGCGTTCTTTATGTCCACGCGATCGTTGTAACGCATAGAATAGATCTAGCATAGTTTTGTTTGCTGTTTTCATGTATTTTTGTACTATTTCTTAGTGTATGCCATTGTCTGCATGTATGTTTATGTTGTGTATTGTTTTTGGCCATGTGATCGTGAGTAGACGTTGATCCATCTGAGCAGCCCCAGTACTAGTACCCGGAGTAGCATCCATCTTCAGATCAGTTTGAGCAGCAGCAGGAGCAGTTTGAGGAAGGCAAGTATAACATGAACACCACCTATCACCTTTAAATACAATTTCATACTGCATTTTAATACTGT
Source organism: Panicum virgatum (assembly GCF_016808335.1). NCBI lineage: Eukaryota > Viridiplantae > Streptophyta > Magnoliopsida > Poales > Poaceae > Panicum > Panicum virgatum. Next base: position 10,790,477 of record NC_053143.1, on the reverse strand, counting down.
ACGCCTATAAGGACTTTTCTAGCCACTTTATATCCTTTATATATCCCTTGGGTTGCATTTTGGTTAGTTGTGCTAGGTGCCGTGCTATAACCCACTTGGTCCTTTTTAATTAATTTGATTAATGGTATATGCAACTTAATTCTGAGAGTGGCCCGTTTGAGAGGCTCACATCTCGTTAAAATATGTTTTGTTAGAAACATGGTTTAGGGGGCCCAGCACGATGCTTAGTGCTGGGTTGGCCACTCTCCATAAGGACCGGTTCATAGAGCGACAACCTGGGACAACAGCGCTACCACAAGACTGGAATGGGACGGTCTTGGCTTACTAATTAGGTCTTTTTGGTTTGGTGTAACTTACCGACGGGGCAAGGGTGGTAAGCTTCTATAGACCTCGTACTGAGTGGCCTCGTCTGTGGTATTTTTGACGCCCACTAGACCTGCTCCATAGTCGCCGATCCAACCCTCGCGGTTACTCCTTACCAACGAGATTCTTTGTAACGGCCTCATAGTGAGTTTGCTAGTCATCTCACCTAAGGAAGTGTGATGAACAACTAGCGTAGCTCACGACTTGTGGGTAAAGATGTGCAACCTCTACAGAGTGTAAAACTGGTATACTAGCCGTGCTCACGGTCATGAGCAGCCCAGATCCTCCTTTTGATTAGTGGGGTTATCCTCCTTTGATTAGGGGGGTTTCCCCGGGTGGCTTGGTTTGGTTTGGTTCTCAGTAGTATCATAATTAATTCTGATTAATTACTATGTAATTTGGTTATGGTAATTCATCAACTTGTAGTAAATAGTTGTAACAAAACTTTGCCAAGACTTAAAAGCTAATGCAGTTGAGTCAGCCAACTTTAGAGCCTCATAGTTTGTGTTATACTTGTTGAGTACGAGTTGTGTACTCACCCTTGCCTCCTCTACACTTTTTCCTCTTGTTCTTTTGGGGATACTCTACTGCTGCTCAGTTCCTGCCGATGCGAGGGAGTTCATCCGGAGCTACCAGGAGTACGAGGACTTCTAGGCGTTCGTCTCCCAGTCGACGTCCCTGTGGCACCCAACTCAGCTTCCGACGAGAGTTATCGTATATGTTTTATGCTTCCGCATACTCTGTTTCAGACATTTTGTTATTATTGTAATAAATAACATTCGTACTCGCTTTATTATATCTTTTACGTGATATGTGATGTGATATATTGTTTATTCTGTTGTATATACGTGTGACTTGATCCTGGCATGTATATGATTGCTCGGTTTATGTCCTTTTATAAACCGGGTGTTACAATCCTCTTCCTAGGATCGACATCTTATTTGATCAATTAGTTGGTGCTAAATTCTTCTCCAAGATTGATCTTCGGTTGGGGTATCATGAAATAAAAATCCGAGAGGAAGATATTCCCAAGACGGCTTTCTCTACTCAATATGGGCTTTATGAGTACACAGTTATGTCTTTTGGGTTAACCAATGCCCCAGCATATTTCATGTACCTCATGAATTCTATCTTCTTTGAAGAGCTTGATGTCTTTGTGGTAATTTTTATCGATGACATTCTTATCTTCTCCAAGACCGAGGAAGAGCATGCCGAACATATTCGCATTGTTCTTCAAAAACTTCGTGATCATCGTCTCTATACCAAATTTAGCAAGTGTGAATTTTGGCTTAAGGAAGTGGCTTTTCTTGGACACATTTTTTCGGAAAATGGTGTGGCTGTTGATCCAAGCAAGGTGAAGGATGTGCTTGATTGGAAGCAACCACAAAATGTTAGTGAGATCCGGAGTTTTCTTGGACTTGTGGGTTATTACCGTAGGTTCATTGAAAATTTCTCCAAAATTTCTAAGCCCATGACTGAATTGACAAAGAAGTGTGTGGAATTCAAGTGGACCGACGCGTGTGAGATTACTTTTCAAACCCTCAAGACCAAACTCACAACTGCTCCTATTCTTGCTCAACCAGATATCACTAAAGGATTTAATGTGTATTGTGATGCCTCTAGAATTGGACTCGGTTGTGTTCTTATGCAAGAAGACCAAGTCATTGCTAATGCTTCACACCAATTGAAGCGTCATGAAGAAAATTATCCTACCCATGATCTTGTACTTGCCGCCGTTGTTCATGCTCTCAAGTTATAGCGTCATTATCTTCTAGGAAATTCATGCAATATCTATACCGACCACCAAAGTCTAAAGTATATTTTCACTCAAGCGGAACTCAATATGAGGCAAAGAAGGTGGCTGTAATTAATCAATGATTATAAATTGGATGTTCATTATCATCCCGGCAAGGCCAATGTGGTTGCCGATGCTTTGAGCCGAAAGGCCCAATGCCATTGCTTGTGTACCCGGTCCGGAGTTAACACACTTTGTGAGGATTTTTGGAAGCTAAATCTCTCTATAGTAGAGCATGGGTCACTTGCTTATTTAGTTATCACTTCTAATCTCATTGGTGAAATCAAGAAAGATCAACATGAAGACAAAGGCATGATGAAGCTTAGAGATAGAATTAGCGAAGAAAAGTTCAAGTGTTTCAAACTCGATGATCAAGGAATTCTTTGGTTTGGGAAACGATTGGTGGTTCCCAAGAATTTTGAACTCAGAAAGAAAATTCTAGATGAGGCTCATGAATCTCAGTTTTCTATCCACCCTGGTAGCAACAAGATGTATCAAGATTTGAGACAAAAATTTTAGTGGACTCGCATGAAAAGAGAAATTGCAAGGTATGTGGCCGAATGTGACATTTGTCAAAGTGTAAAGGCCGAACATCTCAAGCCGGCCAGAACTCTCCAACATCTTCCTATTCCGTCTTGGAAGTGGGAGAATATATCCATGAATTTTATTACCGGGCTTCCTCGTACTCTCCATAGGTAGAATTCCATTTGGGTCATTGTGTATCAACTCACAAAATCTGCTGACTTTCTTCCGGTCAAAGCCAACTACTCAGTTGAGAAATATGCGGAGCTTTATCTCACCAAGGTTGTTTGTCTTCATGGAGTTCCTAAAGCAATTGTGTCGGATAGAGGTCCTCAATTCACTGCTCAGTTTTGGAAAAGTCTCCATGATGTCATGGGTACCGATCTCACCTTTAGCACAGCCTATCATCCTCAGACCGGTGGACAAATCGAGCGAGTCAATCAAATTCTTGAAGATATGCTCAGATCGTGTGCCATTATTTTTGGGAAAAGTTGGGATGAATGTTTACCATTTGCTGAATTTTCCCACAACAATAGTTATCAAGCTACCATTGGGATGTCGCCATTTGAAGCTTTGTATGGGCGAAGTTGTAGAACTCCTCTCAATTGGTCGGAATCCGGAGAATGAGTATATTTTGGCCCAGACATTGTTATGGAGGCCGAAGAGAAGGTGAAAACCATTCAAGAACGACTACGAGCAGCACAATCTCGCCAAAAACACTATGCAGATCGGCGTAGGAGAGAGCTATGTTTTAAAGTTGGTGATCATGTCTATCTCAAGGTTACACCTTTTAAGGGCACACAACGATTCCAAGAGAAAGGCAAGCTTGCTCCCCGCTATGTTGGTCCGTTTTGGATTTTGGCAAAATGCGGGGCTGTCGCTTATCGGTTGGAATTGCCACAATCTCTATCAACTATTCATGATGTGTTTCATGTCTCTCAATTGAGGTAATGCCTAAGAGTTCCTATGGAAGCTACTAATTTTGAAGATCTTGATATTCAACCCAATCTCTCTTACAAAGAGCATCCTATCTGAATTCTTGACCGAGCTGAGCGTAAAACTAGAAACAGGACCACCAAATTTATGAAAGTCCAATGGAGTCGCCATTCCGAGCATGAAGCAACATGGGAACAAGAAGACCAACTCCAACAATCTTATCCTGACTTATTCATGGATGAGTATGTGTACTCATGATCCCTTCCCTCATTTCATTTTGTTTATGATAATCTAGAGATTCTAGGACAATTGCTAAATGATTCTTTAAGTTGTTTTCTTGGTTGCTATCTTATGCCTTAGGGAGGATCGCCAAACTCAACTGATTCTAGGCAACATCTTGACTTGAGGACAGTTTGCCATTATCCCAAAAATCTTGGGCAAAACCATTCCAAATTAGTGTGATCTACTAACTTGAGCCACGTCTATCTCTAGATCCTTTATGAAATTTCGGGACGAGATTTTTCCAAGGAGGGGGGCGGGAGAATTTGTAACATCCCTAAAACTAATTTTGCTATAAATCATATCATCATGTGCATCGTCATATAAATTTAAATTGAGTTTGGTTTGATTTCCGGAATGTCCGAATTTCAATCCGAAACCTCTAGGTTGGGAAGACCCAGAGTATCCGGGCTGAAACCCGGAGTATCCGGGTTTACTGTAGCAGACGTGTGTCTAGCACACAAACACTTGTTTTCCACCTCACCCCCCCGGCCCCACTTGTCATTCCCAACCCCCTTCACCTGGGAATCTCCTCCCAGCACCCTCTCTCACTCCCTCACTCTCTCCAAGCCTTTCTCTCTCAAGCTCCAAGCCATGGAGGAGCTTCCCTTCCTTCCCCACCATTGAAGCCCCTCCCCTTCGCCGGAGCATTGCCGGAGGACGCCGGAGATCGACGCCGACGAGTTGCACCACCTCCCCTTCATCTTCTTCCTTGGAGCTTGGAGCTCCCCCAAGCTTTTCCTTCCTCTTCTTCAAGCTCCAAGCATGAGGACGACCTCGAGCTTCACCAAGCCCTCCCCACAATCTTCAAGACCTGACCTTGCTAGTGTTGCACTCATCGCCGGTAAGCTCATCCCCTTCCCCAATCCATCTCCATTGCCCTAGGTTTTGAGCCATTAGAGCACCTTCACCATTGATGACCTAGAGCTCTCAAACCCTAGTGCATGTTGAATTTATCTATCAAAATAGACTCCCCACATTCCTACAAACCTTTAGAAACAAACCTCACCCCCAAACCGAGGTCGGAATTGCTGGCAATGGATTTTCCAATGTCCATACGTCGAGCTGCCGGATAGTCCGGGGTTACTATAGAAAACTCCGAGAAGTCCAGAGTATCCGGGGCTAAAACACGGACTATCCGAGGTTGCCTATCCGGAGTGTCCGGACTGAAGTCCGGAGTGTCCGGGAACCCCTATAATATGGCCATTTGATAGTTATTTAATCCCATTGCTTTTAGTTATACTTGAACCCTATATGTATGATATATCTAGCCTCTTTTATCATGGTTTTGCACTAATAAATCATGCTTCTCATATCATATGCATCTCATAGCAACAATTCATGGCATATATACTTATTTAGCATCATTGCATTCGTGTAGAGACCGAGACGCCGAATCAAGAGGAGTGTGAGCACTAGTTGGAGCGCGTGGGTGACGACACTTCCTTTGAGACCCAAGGCAGGCACCTAAGCATTCTTCTATCCCATATTTTGGATCAAGGACATTTATATATGTGTCTTGATTGTGCATGAGTTACTATATATATATATATATATATATATATATATATATATATATATATCAATTCTTGCTTAGAACCTATTTGATGCATTACCAACCTTGCCTAGTATAACCCCTCCTAGTTGAGTATGCTTGTTAGGCATCATGAATTATATGCTTAGCCTTGCATAGTTACGGTAGAAGTCGAGAGGTGGCAAGGTCACCACCGCTCGCGAGTTATATGATATAATGTTTGATTCTTTTTAGTTAGTCAATGATGAATAAAATTGAGCAATTGTGAATGGTGATTTGGACTTGGGCAAGTATGGTAGAGCCATGTTGAGAGTGGAACTCAAATGGTTAGACTTGCTTGAGTTGATTAAGGACTGATGCGTAATCGCTTTGATACTTGAGCTCTTTTTCTGTACGAACCACATGCTTTATAATGGGAAAGTAAGCCAACTAGCATGAGTCACACCTTGCCTTGATCGGATTCAGTGTGAGTCGTGATGGAGTGTGATCAGCGGTTCCAGTGCACTTGTCCTTCCCGACCGTTCGCTCCTAGTCGGTTGTGTTCGTGTGAAAGGTTGAGGCACGCTCTTGTACTTTAACTTTAACATAGAGTTACCAATGAAGTTCATGAAAGATTGAGCTTATGATACATGATCACTTTACTTATGCAATTTCATTGATGTATGCTTTAGAGATCATAGATGCTATGTCTTTTGCTTCTTATAACTTGATCAAAGTAGATGCGTTTTATACAAGATTAAATACCATGACCTATCCTTGCAACTAACCAAATGCATTCTCCTTGAGGTCGGGCAAGTATATACCCATACCGGATAAGTCTTGCGAGTACCCTTTGTACTCATGGTGCTATTGTTAAAGTTGTTGCAGGTGATGCGCTGTCGGAGGCCGTGTTTGGCTACTTCTACCCCGCAGACGGAGGTGCGGGTGAGGAGTAGATGGCCGGTGGCTACGAGAAGGGCACTATCGGCATATAGTGTTACCTTCTATTTTGCGTTATGTATGGAGTGCACATTAGTCAACTTTCCGCTGCAAACACTCTGAAAACCTGATGTAATGATCTTTGAACCTCTGTAATATAACTTGTGTGTGGATGTGCTTATGTGACGGTCAGGGGCGAAGCTAGCTGCAAATTGACCATGGTGCACTCCTCAAGGGACACATGAAATTTTATAAAAGTATATGGTAAATTTGAGTTTGTCTTGTGGTAATATTTTCTTTACCCTGGTGCAAGGGCACCATGGTAGATGAACGTGGATTCGCCCTTGGTGACGGTATTACTGTTGTGCGAGTGGAGTGTGTTTAAATCCTGGGCAGTGCTCATAACACATTCCAAGGACTACTGGGGTTAGTCCTCTCTGATTGAGTTGATCAATGGACGATAACTCGATTAGGCGGGATTAACTTGGGCTGGTTCCTGACAATGAACGAAGCAACATGAGTTAAGAGTTTACAGCTCAAGGTCTCTCGGACCTGGGTTGGGCATCAAACCCCCCAAAACATAACAGTGCAGGATTATTTTCAAAGACAAGTTTTGTTGGTTGCACACTCAGCAGTTCAGAACTGAGATAAAAAGTAGCACATCATCGGGAAACTTTAACCAGGCGTTGTTGCCTACCTTCTTGATCCACTTAGGCATTTATCCCTCTTTGGGATATGTTTCTGCTCCTTGAGAAAATACCTTGCTTTGATCCATATTTCTCCCCCTTTGGAATCAAATCACCTAAAAAGTCTTGCTCCTAAAAAGGTATTGCAAAATAATATAGCTCAAGAGAAGGTTAGTAGCCTACGGAGTTAGTTTCATGACACATGATCCAATTGTATGATATCAATGAAGATACCAATTAATAATTTCACTACGGTGGATCACAAAATCACAAAACTAGCATGACATGAGCTATGCTTTCCATAAGTATGTGAACAAAATGATAATGTGAAAATCAAATGCACAACTAGATGTTATAACTAGAAAGCTTAGATCATATTATGCACGGAGGTAGCTCTAAAATAATAAGGAATGACAAAGATACTAATTGAATGAATTTAGAACCTTGCATACCTTCGGGGGAAGCTTTGTTTACCTTGCATGTACCAATTTGAAAGTGACTTTCAACCAATTGAAAATCTTTAAACAAAGAGCACTTGGTACACCAAGGTTAAGCAAATATATGAGCACATAGCCTATGAACTTAGATATGAGCATTTAAGTTCAATAGAATATGACGCAATATGCATGAAAGCACAATTTATCTAACCACTCTTATAGAGTTGTTTGTTCACATTGAGCGTGAATAACATTCTTTTAGAGTGTTAACTCCATCGTGAGACTACAAAAAATAAACTTGCAAACATGTTAGTCTCAAAATCACAAGCCATAGAATGAACTCCCCCTAAATGTGTGCATTTATTGTTTAAATGACCAAGCAAATGTATGTACATTGATTTTGACATAATTGGGAAGTTTACCCTATAACTTGTGTTCATGATACACATATGAAATACATACCTCATGAGATCCATGTACCATGAAGGGTAACCTTGTGTAGTTTTCTACACACTTATCAAAATATGTAGGTTGCTCATGGGTTAGAATCATGACACAAGCAACCCACTATATATAACACTAGGAGATGCAATATGCAAACATCCTAGGAAAAACAATAGAGCTACATGATGCTTGAAATGAACTCTTGCTACCATTACCTTATGGGGGACTTGGGCAACACCTGTCCAAGTTGTGAGCTTAGTTTGTTTTGGCTTGAAACTTCACTTCAACTTGTAAGCTAAGCCTCCAAATCCCCCGAAGTCGTACTTGGCTTTAAGTCTCCTTTGGAACCCACACCATTTGAGGCCCCATCATATTTGTGATGATGTCCTTGGACACCCAAATGGAGTGGTTCCAACTCCTTTCCTTCTTCCCAATCTTGTGAATAACCACCTTCCCATTTGTCTTCTTTTTTATCACATAGGAGGTGCTATTCCTTTTGTTCCTCCTGTTGAGCTTGGTGTAGATGAGAGAACTCTTGATTGTGAGTTTCTTTTTGTTCTACTCATTCGGAAGTTTCTTCCTTGGTTGAGGACACTTGTTGGACTTGTGGCCTTCTTTGTGGCACTTTGAGCAAGTCACGGTGGACCCCTTCTCAAGCTTCTTCACCATGTCTTCACGGTTATCTTGAGAAGGTTGGACATTTCTCTCTATGCCTTTGCCCTTCAATCTATACAAGTCATTCATGAGCCTTTCCAATTCTTACTTGAGCTCATCATTTTTCTTAGCAATGAGATCATCACATGATTCTACAACAACATTCTCATAGCGTTTCTCATTGCAAGGGTCAGAGCAAGAATCATCAATTAAATCAATGCAAAAAGTTGAAGCATCTATCCTAGAGATAGGAATTGCACAAGTGATAGTTTGCTTCATTTCCAAAGAGTCATTAGTATCATTAATACTCTCAAATTTTAATTTGAGCTCTTCATGCTCCTTGATAAGTAATTTGAATTTGCACATCAAATCTTCAAAATTTGTAGCAAGAGAAGCATTTAGATAATCGAGAGAATTAAGGTTTTTAATTTCTTTTGATTGCTTTTTAATGAATTTTTGGTGCTCATGAACAAGGTCAAGAAGTTCATCAATTGAAGGAGAGTCGGAGTCATCATTACTTACATCGCTATCCATACTTTTTGCCATGAAGCAAGTGTTGGATGATGATCCTATGCGGGTGGTGAATTTTTTGTTTGATTCATCACTTGAACTTGCACTTGATTCTTCACCACCGCTTACCCATTCACCAAATACGGCATATGATTAATGCTTGGGCTTCTTCTCCTTCTTTTGCTTGTTCTTCTTGAACTTCTTCTCAACCTTCATAAGTTGATGGTGAGGCCCGTCTTTGAGGAAGACCATGTACTCCATTGAGTTGATTTCCTTAAAGCATTTATTCATCTTCTTCACTTGCTTGTGGAGGTTGGGATTCATTGGCTCTTTTTCATCATTTGAGGAGCTTCTTGCATCCTCTTCTTCCTCATCACTTGAGCTACCTTTGATGGCCATCTTCTTCAACATCTTGAGATGTTTGCATGCAAATGCGCTATGTGTTGGTGAAGAAGATGGCGCTTTTGCCTTGATGTCATTGCGTAGCTCATGGTCAATCACCTTGTTGAGGATTTGATTTGGTGTCATTGTGTCGAGCTGTTTCTCATATAGAATTGTGGTCACCAAATCATAGTCCGGCATTCGGAGTGAGTGAAGGATCTTGCGAATGAGTTCCAAATCTTCAATTTGCTTCACACCTAAGGAATTAATCTCATTCACAAGAGTGTTCAAACGTGAGTATATAGATTCGGCATTCTCATCATCAAGTTGCTTAAAGCTATTAAGCTTATCAATGAGAACATGATATCTTTCGTTGGCTACATCCTCCGTGCCCTCATGGTTCTCAATGATAGTCTTCCATAGCGTTTTAGCATTTTCACAAGAATAAATCCGGTTGAACACATTATCACTAAGAGAAGACAAGATTATGCATTTAGCGGTGACATCATATTGCTTCTCTTGTTGACCATTATTTTTTACACCTTCACTCACAACTCTCCAAACGTTTAATCCCATTGGTTGGAGATGGGCTTGCATCAAGACCTTCCAACATTGGAAGCCCGTGCCGTCGAACCGTGGAGCGGGTCTAAAATGATCTATCCTTTCCCCCTAAGAGCTAACTCACTAGGCGGTGAAGCCTACCGATCTAATGAGCTGGTAAACACAAATTTGCCAATGGAATTTGTTTTCTTTGTGAGAGAAGTGAGTCCCGGCTCTGATACCAATTGAAAGCGATCGGGTGCTCTAGGCTAGGAGGGGGAGGGGGTGAATTAGGCACTATTAAAATCTTAACCTATGGCTCCATCTAGTTTGCACAAAACTTAAACTAGATCAAGCTATCTAGATGTGCAACTACGGTTCACATTAGTGTGAAAACCCTCATGCCAAAAGAGTTTTGCAACCTATAGCCAATCCTAGCAAGATACTACACTAAGAAAGTAAAGGCACACAAGTTGCAATATGAAATACAGAAGTTTAAATGGAGAGATGAGAGGAAGCGAACTCTCGACACGAGGATTTATCCCGTGGTTCGGATTGTTACAAAGGCGCCCCTATGTCCACGTTGTTGAAGCACTCACGAAGAGTATCGCTTCCCGACAATCAAGTCTCTTCCGTGAACACAATCACGGTCACCTTGATTCCGATCTTCACTAAGAGAGATTGCCCACGAAGGAGGGGTCTCCGTCCCCTGCACAATGTCGTTGACGCCGCTCCACACCAAGCCGAAGGGTCGTTGACTTGCCGGCGAGCCATCAATTGCTCCAAAGGGCCGGCGCACCGTAATACAAGTGTGGTTCACTCTAGAACCAGCCACAAGGATCTCAACCTTGCTTGTTCACTCACTCAAGAGCTAATCTAGCACTCACACTTTACAAAGCTAGTGCTAAACCCTTAGGATTTGATCTTTATGCTCTTGGATGACTTGGAGATGTTCTTGGGTGTGTGTGGGATGTTTAGCAACTCCAGCAAGCTTCAAATTAAATGGCCGGGGGAACACATATATATAGGCCTCCAACTTGAACTAGCCGTTTAGAGCCGTTGGGCACATTTCTGCATAGGCATCGGAACTTCCGATGCTTGGGCATCGGTTCTTCCAGTCACTAATAGTTTGAACTAGCCGTTGGGCCTTTCTGACGAGTTCTGCAGCTGAAAAATGGTACCATCGGAATATCCGGTGGTAGTACCGGAACTTCCGGTGCTAAAGGAACTTTTTGGGGGTCAAAAACATGCTCTCTGAACAATAGTACGGGCATTGCACCGATGCCTTTTTTGTAGCATCGGAATTTCCGGTGTTTATAGAAATCAGTTTCAAGGTGCTTCGTATTTTGGCCATAACTTTTTACTCCGAACTCCGATTTGGATGATCTTGTACTCTTTGGAAAGCTTGTGAAATTATTTACAAGATTATTCTAAATTCCATCTCTTTTGACCAAATTTTGAGCATCGGAATAACCGGTGATAGTCATCGGTTCAACCGGTGCCACACAGAAATCAACTTCTCCGTGTTTTGACCATAACTTTTTACTCGGAACTCCGATTTCGATGATCTTGTACTCTTTGGAAAGCTTGTGAAATTATATACAAGATTATGCTAAAGTCCATCTCATTTGAATAAGTTTTGAGCATCGGTTAAACAAATGCTTGTCGGAAGGTCCGGTGCAGGGTCATAGGAAGAACCGGTGCTACTGATTTTTGCATAACTCGTCCAATTCAGCATTTCTTTGAGTTCTTGCTTCATGTTTTGCTTTGCTAACCCTTTTTAATTTATTTTTGGGACCTAAAAAAATTCACTTAACAAACTTGTTAGTCCTATTGATTGCGTTGTCATACGATCACCAAAATCACTCGAAACGGCATAAATGATGCCATGTTCGTTACAACCTCCTCCTCTTCCTCCGCCTCCCTGGGCTTCGCCACGTCACAGCTCGCCGGCCTCTCCCTCTCCGCTGGCGCTGCCACTTCAGCCGTCGTCGCCCCCTTCCCCAAGAGGCAGCTCCAGGCCTCCAGCCCATCGTCGCGCGTACGTCTTTGATTTGCTTCGCTTTGTGTGTCCTTGCTCTTCTGTTTCCCCTTGCTATCTACGAATCTTCAGCTGGTTGGGTTGCTCTATTCTTCTGTGCTAATCGATTCAGCTAGCTAGCCCGCCTCCAAAGTGGAGGATGACTGGACTAGGTAGTAAGATGCATGGGATGTTTCTTTCGAGAAGGTTTCATTTGAGTTTCCATCATTCGGTGATGTACTGATGTGCCTTTGGCGAACTACCTTTGAAAACCTTACACACCTCTATGATTCATCAGAAATTTTTTTAATATATATAATGAGAATTCAAATGGCAATTCATGGTGGCTAGAACATCTATTTTGCGGGTGGCTGGGGCTCTCTGATTCCAACAGGTTCTCTACAAGGCACAGAGGAGTCTGAACTCTGAAGATGTGAAGATAGGCAGACTGAAAACACTAGTGTAGCTATGCACCGTGCAACTGCTCAGGGTTTTTTTTTCTTCACTTGTCCTGGCAGTTTTACCAACCATTGTAACGGTATATCGGGCTGTCACTACTCACTACACGCTACACTTTGTGCTTGGCGGATGAAAATCAAACAGGAGGCATTCACCATTTCTCCTGTTTGGCAATGGCTTCTCTTCTGAAGCAATACGTCATCAATCCAACATGTGTTGCCACCTTCACAGCTGTGGTCATCCAACCCCGTCTGCTGCTGCTGCGCCTTCGTCGACCGCGTCAATGTGAGCCTCTCTTCGTCGGAGGCCGGAGGTGGGACCAGCCCGGCGTCCCTCGCCGTCGCCGGAGCTGAGCCACGTGAAGTCGATCTCCGGCCTGTCTCGGTCTCTCGCGCGCCGTTGGATTGGCGCCGTCAGCCCAGATGGAGGGTCGGTGCCTCTGCGGAGCAAGTGGCAGGAATCCCTCGTCGATTGCGTGCCAACGGGGAAAAAAAGAAACGTGTGAAGCGGCGCAACGAGCTCGACGTAGTACCGTACCGACAGCTTAAACAGAGTGGAGTGCACTGCATTTCGTAACAATGATTGGCTCAACTGAGAATCAGCTTCATTCTTGCAGCAGAAAAAATGTAGGTTGGTCTGTCCCTTTTGCTCCAAGAGACTAGCCATGGCTTTCACCTGTGGCAAAACCAATTGCCGCACGAGTTTTCTTTGTTCCTTTCGTAGGCAAGGTTTTCTGAAGATGGGTCGTTTGGTTGTTTGGATGTCAAGAGCTAGAGTTTAGCTCTGTCACATGGGATATTTCAATACCAATTAAGAAAATTAAATATGAGCTAATTATAAAATTAATTACATAACCCTAGGTTAATTCGCGATACGAATCTAATAAGTTTAATTAATTCATCATTAGCACACGTTTACTATAGCACCATATTGTCAAATCATTGATTAATTAGGATTAATAGATTCGTCTCGCAAAAATTAGCCTCCATCTATGCAATTAGTTTTGTAATTAGTATATGTTTAATACTCCTAATTAGTAACCAAACATTCGATGTGATTGGGCTAAACTTTAGCCCTAAGGAACCAAAAACCCTATTACAGGGACTAAAGTTTAGTCTTTGTCATATCGAAACTTCGGATGCTAATTAGGAGGACTAAATATGATGTAATTATAAAACTAGCTACACAGATGAAGGCTAATTCACGAGACGAATCTATTAAGTATAATTAATCAATCATTAGCACACATTTAATATAGCACCATATTGTCAAATCATTGACTAATTAGACTTAATAGATTCGTCTCGCTAATTAGCCTCTATCTATCACTACAAAAAACTATTTAATCTGTGACGGATTTTCCGTGACGTTTTCATAGAACGTCACGGATATATAACAGTGGATATAGTGACCTTTTATCAAGTTCATCACAGTTCGGCCCATTTAGTAGTGACGTTTTATAAATTCATCATGGATCAGTATGAAGGCAAGGAGGTTTTAAGTTTGAAAACATGAGAAAAAAAGGATCAACATGAGGGTAAGGAGACTTGAAAAAATAAGAAAAAAATTAGCGCATATGGGCTGAGAAAAGGTATTAATAAATAAACTGAAAAAAGAAATAACTAAATAAACTGAAAAAAGAAAAAAATAATCAACTTACTTGGGTTTCGAACCTCGGTCCTTGGTGCCCAGCACACAGTAGCCATTACCACCGCGTTATGCCACTGTTTATGATCATGTTGGGTGTTTTTACTTTTTTATATTTTTATCAAAAGCTCGTTATTGGGAAGAATAAACAACAAAATGGCGAATTGAACAGTAGACGTTAACGGAATCGAACCCTGGTCTTCTAGGTAAAACACGCGCAACTTACCACTGCACCATACTGTTGGCTCTCCTTAGCCTATACGAAATATTCCGCAAGCGCAGAGAGACCGATATAGCTTTCACTATGGAGTATATTTGGGATATCGAACCCAAGGAATGATAAACACGACCAAACTTAGAACTAATTCAACCGGACCCACCAGAGGAAGAGAGGTAAGTGGGAAGAGGGTCTAACATCGGTTAGCCAACTCATTACCCAGAAGACTTGCAACTAAATTGTCTTGATCTGCTTCAGCGGCTAGAAGAGGAAGGACTTCAGAAAGGGGTGAGAGGGAAGTCCAACGGCAATCTGCAACTACTGCTATGAAAGCACCCGAACATGGTGGACTACAAAAGGATGGACACGGCTGTCACCACTTGCCGCCTACCACTGCGGTTCCGTGGGGTGGAACACAACCCGAGGTAACTAACCAAGCATAGGCATCACGCCTACAACTATCAAGTTATGTACTCCTACCTCCCTGGCAAGGCAGAGAGCACTCTCGAATAAGTAGAACTTGCTACTTACGCAGACTAGGAATCCCGCAGATCAAAGACAGAAAGTAAACAAGTAACTAAAGTAAAGAGACAGACTAGCAAGATACCGACGAGAGACGAGGAACTTCACTCCAAAGATGCTTCATTCCTCCGAGGTGTCTTACAAAAGTAGAGTAAGGCCGAGGGAATTCGGCACCGCTCCTTTATTTTGGTTTTCACCAAAGCTCTCACCTCACACTCTCCCTATTCTACACTAAAGATGGACTACATCTTGCTTGAGACTCTTCTTCTCTCCAAATGGTGTGTAGTGTGTGTGTGTTGAGGGGAGGGGAGAGGCCCTATTTGTACTACTGTAGGTCGGTTCCCGCCAAAAACATATATAGAAAGTGATCAGGTAACTTGGCAGCTACTCCTCCTCGAAGTGCACCTGGACGGGAGGCCGTCCAGGTTCGGCCGACCCAGGGGGTCGGGCGCTCCCTGGTGGACCTCCCCCGGGTCCATCTTCCTCTAGCAAGCTGACAAGTGGGCCCTGAACCTTATCCTTTTGTGCATCTTGCGTGGCGCCCTTGTTTGCTCTGCTAGGTGGGCCCTCCTTGTAAGTGTGTGACGCCAGTTGCGATCTTCTGTGTGTTCTTGTGGCGTCTGGTGCGTGTTTTCTTCGTATTTCACTCTTGCTCATCTGAAATAGTTAAATCTCTAAAACAACTGTGGAGCAACGAGTAAGGTGTATAGTTTTCTTTTATTATTGAGTATAGTCGATGGTCATATTTTGTATTTAAGGACTGTCAACATCGGCCTGGCTCCCAAAGCTTTTCATCCCTTCAATGCACCGTCACGTTGGTCAACGGTTGCCCATTCTCCCTAAAGATGGTTTCGGGCTTGCGATTGAACTTAGGTAAAGCAGGTGAGTCCATCCATCCATGGCTCAAGCCTTTCGACCATATGATGTGTTTCTTCGACGGCCCCATGTTGGGATGCCTTGGACTTGTCCTTGTGAGCATACTGATAAAATTTGAGCTTGAAATTCTAAAGTGGGTAGGTCGGCCGGCCTGGAATTTTCCCCAAATCGACTCAATTTTCTACCGTGAGTTCCTGCAGTCACATATGCACCAAAACTAGTGGAACTCATTAGTTTAACTCAAATTTATTTGGTGTTGGCCTTCAAATCATGAATTATGGAGAAATGTTGGCGGTAGAAATCATCGGAAATCAACCGCCAACATGTACCCGAGTTTGTGATGTTGTTTGGTAATACACTTTTTATACGCATATAAACGTCCCGTGTTTTAATTTGAAGAAAAAAAAGAGGCGCATGAAGCCATGGGGAATCAAAACCATGAGAAAAAACTAGTGAGGTGACCCGCGCATTTGCGCGGCTAGTATTGATATTCTAAATATATCTTGCATTTTAATCTAATTATTATTCATAAATTTAAATCTTTCTCATCACATACTACTTACTTTTGCTTCTCTGCTGCTAGTGCAGTGGTGCTTCTTTGTGCCTACATCTTTCTTTGTCAGTGATGTGGTCGCATGGTAAGGGCACAACCCTAATCCTGTCATGACTGTCTATCTCCTCGATCTTAGCTACTACCATTCGCTAGTAGAAGTAGTAACATGTTTTTTATCTGCTAGCCCTTGCAGTAATGCTGCCCACTGCTCAGTTCAACAGACTCAGTTGTTCTTTTGCTAGCTTCCCTACTTTATGATCCTCTTGATCGTCTGTTGCTACTATGTTTAATTCTGTCATCTTTGTATGGCGACATGCCTCCATGGCCTAGTTTCCGTTGGGGAACAACCGATCCAAGTTTTTTTTTCTTTTTGGAAGCTAACAAATCTCCATAATGCAGAACACAAGATTCCATTCAGAATTTCAGCAAACTATGTTCATGTTCAAGCCTGACTTACTATACCAACCATGGCTGATCGATGTTGTTCTGGTTCCTGATATGCTTGTGGTGTTAATTTTTTTGACCTTGTGGTGTTAATTGTGAGGTGCGGTAGTGTTTTGTAGCAATGTCGGCAACAAACATTTGAAGTAATGTCAAGGACCCTCCCTCGGCAAGGACAATGATACAGGAGGATTGCGAAAAAGGGTTTTGTTGGACGTGCAGTGGCCTTCTACTTGCATTGAACCTGCGGACAAGCACGTTCAAACATCACCAGTAGATAGTAGGTGATGGATAGTCTCCAGACTCCACTGAGAATGAAGAAGCTTGTGGCGCGACTCCACTGAGAATGAAGAAGCTTGTGGCGCGACGCTTACCCTTGCTCTTAGCCTCCAAATCTGTGATCCTCATCACTGGCCCTACTTTGGCCACCCTCTCATCATGATCACTGCAGGTCAGGTGGTAGTTTAATATAGTGCAAAGTCTAGAATTATCTTGTTTATTTTGACTAATAATAATATAATCGTGAAGGTGCATTTGAGATTTTGGTAATATAATAAGATATACGTGTGGTAAAATATATTAATAGTTTGTGTAGCTAGTATTCTATAGGTATGCATGACATGTTGCTTGATATGCAAAACAATGGATAGATTTATATTTATAAATAAAAATATATTTTAATAGCACCGGTGGGTAATTTATAAATATGTATATGTGTATTTTAGGCTAGTTTTTTTTGTAGTGGTAGTGGTTGGTAATTTTATTTTTTTTTCTCAAATTAACATGGGAATTCCTAGAGCTTGAGCAAATGAAGTCCGTCTCAGTTATAGAAACGTGATGATGACAGCCAGCAAACGGAGTCTGTCTCATTTATTTATGATACATAGGAACTCTTATCTTGAAATAATGGCCTAACGTGAGAGTACTTAGTTTCTCTGATGGCTCCAACAATGGCAGATGCCACAACTCTAGCCTCGATGTACAGATCCTTGCTCCTAGATCCGACCTCAACTGAACCACCATGTTTGTGGTAGTATTCCTTATCTATCTGTTTCTCGTATTATTTTATTTTATGACACGAACTATTACTACTACGGCCGCGCGCGGTGAAGCAAAATTCGGCGGCTCGCGGTGGTAAAATACAGCCGCATCAGGAAACTACGGCCATGGCCAAGCAAAATCCAGAGGAGGTGGCAGCGGATTCATCTAGACCTTCGCATCCATAGTTATGGATAGATTTATATTTATAAAAAGAAATATATTTTAATGGCACTGGTAGGTACTTTATAAATATGTGTATGGGTATTTTAGGCTAATTTTTTCGTAATGACAGTGGTGGGTAATTTTAATTTTTTTTCTTCGATTAACGTGGGAATTTCTAGGCCTTGAGAGCGAATATGGAGGCTACGTTTGTTGCTCAAACAATAAGATAATAGAAGATTTATATTTATAAAAAGAAATATATTTTAATGGCTCTGGTGGGTAATTTATAAATATGTAGGGATATTTTAGGCTAATTTTTTCGTAATGGCAGTAGTGGGTAATTTTAATTTTTTCTTCGATTAATTGGGAATTTCTAGGCCTTGAAAGCGAATGTGGAGGCTCCGTTTGTTGGCCAAATAATAAGATAAAAGATGTCTTCCCATGTTCTCCTTTGTATCACCCCAAATTAAGGAGTCAACTTATTACAGATTAGTACGACAGTTAAGGAAGACGAGCAATTGTGAAGCTATGCCACGTGGGCATATGTCCCATTCCCCCTAAAATTAAACAAGCGTCACTACCGGAAAACGCATATTCAACGTGTGCCAGAATCTTTGCCGTGTGTATTTTATTGGGCACACGACAAAAAGAGAATTTGCCGTGTGTCTGCAAAAAAACACACGGTAAACAACAAACACACGGTAACAAAAAGAGCGAAGGAAAATTTCCTCCGGAACGAGCTGACAACAAACACACGGTAACCATGCTCTTCGTCGTGTGCCAAGCACTAGCACACGGCGAAAGTGGCGTTTAGCCGTGTGCCAACCCGCAGGCACACGGCGAACATGGATCACGTGGCTCGCACCCGGATTCTGCCGTCAGGGACCGTGGAATGGCCTCACGGCCGTCATTGTTTGCCGTGTGCCAGAGTCAGGCACACAGCGAACTCAAATCTTTGCCGTGTGCTATATGTCTGGCACACGGCGAACATTATTCTCCCGTCACGTGCCGTCAGGGCCGTCATTATTTGTTGTGTGTCCAGGGTGACACACGGCAAACATGGACCTTTGCCGTGTGCCTGGCCTTAGGCACACGGCAAAGATTGTGTTTGCCGTGTGCCTCAGTCGCAAACACAAAAAAAATTCATGTTTTTGCTTCCAAATTTTTTCTACACTCTTCATATTTCGTTTGGCACTCTAGGTTTGAATATGATATTTTTATAGACATATTAGTTGTATTTAACTAATTTATTTTTTTCAATGTTTTTTCTGTATAAATCAAATATAATTCCAAAGGGCATGAAATAATAGGAAAAAATTTGTAAAAAATAATATTCATAATATTGACTGTAGTGTTAGAGTTTAAACAGTAGTTGAAACAAAATTTCAAAGATTGTGATAATGAAACCTTACGACGAGTGGTGGCAAAAAGTGTTTAAATTATGTAAAATTAGAACGACATCAGAAAATTATGAGATTTGTCGCAGCTTCATCCTATCATACATGGAATGTATGATAAAAATTTTAGCATGATACGAACATTTTGTCACGATGATGCTTACAAACTAAGAGTTTGCCAGGAAAGTTTCAGGGATAAGAAGAGAATGAGGTTAGATTTGTACATGTCATGATAGAAAAATTTGAGTTTGACTTTGAAACTTTTTCTATAGACAATATGCGATAATGATTGCTTCATATTGAATTTTCATATTTTTTTCGGGTCCCTTTGGTATTTTTAATGTATTAATTGCAAGTAAACTATTATAATTGACATAAGTAAAATGTGATTAATAATGACATGAAACAATAGAATGGAATTAGTAAAAAAAATTTATCATGTTATTGAGGTTATATAAAAAAATTTAGTATTTAGATTTAATGATTTTTTGGAAAGTACATTTGATTGCATGAAATGATGCAAATTTAATTCGCCGTGTGTCTGGACTAAGACACACGGCGAAGTCAAGTCTTCGCCGTGTGCCGCAGATCAGGCACACGGCGAAGTCAGACTTCGCCCTGTGCCTTGGATCTTGGCACACGGCGAACGTGGCGCCAGGACTTAACCGCATCACTCCGCGGCCGCCTCCCACCCCGTGCGTCACACACGCCTCCCCCACCCCAACCCCACCGCCTAGGTCAAGAGCCGCCCCCGCCGCCGCTGTCCGCCGCCGTCCACCGCCGCCGTCGCCCTCCGCCCCCCCCCCCCCCCGCCGCCGCTACCGCCTTCCCCCTCGGAGCGCCTCCCGCTCTGCTCCCTCCTCGGCACGCCTCCCGCTTCGCTCCCTCCCCCTCGGCGTGCCTCCCGCCGTCCACCGCCCCCTCCTCCTCGGCGCGCCGAGGCCGGCCAGCGCCACCGCCGCGCCCAGCCTGCTCCGGGTCAACCCCGCCCTGAGGCCGCCCTCAAGCTGCCCCCGCCTCCGCCGTCCGCCGCCACCCCTCTTTCTCCGCCCGCCCAGCCCGGCTGCGGCTGCGGCCGCGCGCCTGGCGCCACCGGGGCGGCCCGACCCCGCCCCCGACTTGCGCCACCCGGCCGGCCCGACCCCGCCCCTGACTGGCGCCACCTGGCCGGCCTCGACCGGCAACCCCGACCCCGCCCCGCGCCCCCGAGCCGTCACCGCCACCTCGTTCGTCCGGCGCCGTCATCTTAAATTCTCTGCGCCGGACGAGGATGAGGAGGAGAGGGAGAGGAGGAGGAGGAGTGTGAGAGGGAGATGGAGAGGAGGATTTGGAGGGCACCGCACCAGCGTCCAAGGATGAGGGCACCTTGCCGGCGGAGGGAGTGCAAGGAGGAACTCCCGCTTGTTGCCCCGCTGCCCACCGGCACGCGTCATCGCGCTTTGGGTGAGTGTCAACTCATTTTTTTTCTAGTAGCATGTGTTGATATGAAATTAGTTTTAGAATAATAGTGATGTTAGCTATTTAGACATGATTTTGAAACAAATATAGATACATATTAGTGATAAATATGTGTGATTTTAGTTCTTTGTAGATGTGTCAAATGATTTTATGTCAATGTCTGTGAAGATATCAATTTATACTCAGTTTTTTTGCTGCGTAACATATGATGACCTTGAGCTTCTGTTGTATACTTAAATTTTTTATGGTAGTCATCAAACCATGTGAGACATCCATGCCCAAACAACAACTCAGTTGTGATCATAAGATGATTAGGCTAGGTGTCTCACATGGTTTCATGACTGCTATAAACCCTTTTTTGCCACTACCTGTGATGTTTCTTTTCCTTCAAGCTCAAGGTCAAATGAAATGCAACATATCTGAGGCAAAATTCAATTTGTTATTTTTGGAATCATGATTGTTATCGTGCTGTTGGTTTTGGGAACCTCATTGTGCCAGGGGAGGTGCTGGTAAAATTGTTCTCTAACACTATATTGTTTTTTTTGTAGGAATCAGTCACCACCGCCACTTGGTTCCCGCCGCCTTCCTCCATCACAGCTAGGTGAGAGTCATATTTGACCCTGAATCCGTATTATATTTCTAGATGTCGTAATCTAGTTAGACGTCTCCCATTCGAAAGAGATACGATTGGAAATATGCATATATTTGCATATGTATGATCGTATCTGTTTCGAATTGTCCACGATTTTTGGACAGCCCGAGTATGTGTAGATGGGTTTAGTTTGCATAGTCTGCTTCGATCCGAGACACTTTCGGCATCACCTCCCTGTTGTTCTCTGAATACACAATCTCCTTGTCAGGACATGTATTCGGAGAACAGCGGGGAGGTGCTGCCAAAATTTGTCTCGGATAGGAGTAGAGCATGGAAACTAACCCCATCTACACATCTTAGGTGAGATTAGGACCTATCTTCACCCATTAGAGCATGATAGATATCGTGTAGATGCAGTTGATTTATATGTCTCGGTAATATGCTAAAGCTAGGATGGATGACCGTGAGTGGATGTACACGGGCTGGTTCGGTAAACGTGATTGGACGGATGAATTCGTTTAGAAGGTTGAAGATTTTTTGAAAAAAGCTTTTGAGCAAGGACAAAGTAAAGCTCCATGTCCTTGCCGTCAGTGTGCAAACAAGATATTGCAATCACAGTTCAATATGGGCAAACACATTTGCACCAATGGGTTTGTGGCAAACTATACCCGATGGATATGTCATGGTGAAGCCCATCGTGCGAGAAACAAGGTCGTGAGACAACGTATCGAAAATTATGATACTGATGCTGGGTGCGGAGACATGTTGGATGATTTTCATCAAGCACAGTTCGATAAAGGACCTAGCCAGGTTAGGGAGGATCCACCTGAGGCAACCACAAAGGCCTATTATGACATGTTGTCTTTGGCACAAAAACCATTTCACAGCCATACTGATTGTTTCTAAACTGGATGCAATCGGACGTCTAATGGCCCTAAAGTGTCAGCTTGGCATCAGTCGAGATGGCTTTGATGATTTGTTGACAATTTTTGGCAGCTTGCTTCCGGCTGGTCACAATTTGCCACGCAACTTGTATGAGGCACAAAAACTACTTCGTGCACTTAAGATGGCTTACGAGCAGATACATGCTTGTCCGAATGGATGCATCTTGTTTAGGAAAGACCATGTAGATGCAAAGTGCTGCCCTAAATGTAAATCATCTAGATATCTGGAGGTCGACTCAGGTGATGGTCAGAAGAGGCAACTCGAGATCCCCGTGAAAATCCTACGGTACCTTCCGTTCATACCAAGGATCCAACAGCTTTACATGACTGAGGAATCCGTTAAACAAATGACATGGCACAAAGATGGCAAATGATACCGTCCTGAGAACATGGTATATCCATCCGATGCTGAAGCATGGAAGTATTTTGATGGGCGTCATAGTGAGAAAGCTGGGGAGTCTCGTAATGTACGAGTTGCATGGCAACAAATGGGTTCAATCCCTATGGAATGGCGGCTGCCCCATACACTTGTTGGCCCGTGTTCGTTATCCCTCTCAATCTACCCCCCTGGAGTCATGTTTCAATGACAAAACATATTCTAGTCGTTGAATCCCTGGATACCCGAGGGATAATATGTGTGTGTACATGGAGCCTCTGGTTGATGATTTACTCCGTGTTTGGGAGGAAGGTGTATGGACATACGACCGAGCTACAAAGACAAACTTCAATATGCGAGTGTGGTACATGTACTCCCTACATGACTTGCCGGCATATGGGCTATTCTGCGGGTGGTGTGTCCACGGAAAGTTTCCATGCCCAGTATGCAAGGCAGCTCTCAAGTTCTTATTGTTGGCGAAGGGTGGCAAGTATTCTTCGTTTGATTTGCACCGACAAATTCTCCCTATTGACCATCCATTTAGATGAGACATCAGAAACTTTACAAAAGGTGTTGTGGTTGAAGACCCTCCGCCCCAGATGTTGACTGGTGCAGCGATTCGTGCGCAATTAGATGCGCTAAGGGTCAAGAAAGATGGTGGCTTTGAGGGATATGGTGTGGAACATGCCTGGACTCAGAAGTCAGGTTTGTAGAGGCTTCCCTATATGGATGATCTTTTGCTTCCACACAATATTAATATGATGCACACGGAGAAAAATATCGGTGAGGCACTCTTTGGTACAGTAATGGACATTTCTGATAAGACAAAGGATAACATTAAGGCTAGAGTGGATCAAGCCAGCTTATGCAATAGACCAAAACTCAATATTCCGCCTCCCAGAGATGGGAAGAAATGGAAAAAGTCTCCAGCCGAATTCGTCTTGACGAAGCCCTAGAGGAAAGAAGTACTGGAATGGTTTCAAACTTGAATGTTTCCCGATGGGTATGCAGCGAATCTGAGGAGGGGGGGTGAACTTAACTACAATGCGAATCAATGGGCTCAAGAGTCATGACTACCATATATGGATTGAGCGGCTTCTTCCGGTGATGGTGCGAGGCTATTTCCCTGACAATGTGTGGCGAGTGCTGGCAGAGTTAAGCAATTTCTTCCGCGTCCGTTGTGCTAAGGAGTTATTTTGGACTGTAATTGCAGAAATGGAACAATTGGCTCCTGTATTGCTTTGTAAATTGGAGAAAATCTTTCCACCAGGCTTTTTCAATCCTATGCAGCATATGATTTTGCACCTTCCGTATGAGGCACGAAGGGGGGGGGCCTGTGCAGGACCACTGGTGCTATGCAATTGAGAGACAACAAAAGGTTCTTCGAACCAAATGTAAAAACAAATGCAAAATTGAAGCTTCCATTGCAGAGGCGTATTGTGCTTAGGAGGTGTCAAACTTCACAACCAAATACTATGCAGAGACCCTGCCTAATGTGCATAATCCACCCCCTCATTACAATGCCGACGAAAATGAAATGAACCTCAGCCTCTTTAGAGGGCAACTCGAAAGTGCAAGTGGTGCGACTCCTAAGACCTTGCAACATGAAGAGTGGCAGACTATCATGATGTATGTGTTGACCAATCTTTCCGAAATAGAGCCATACATTGAGTAAGTTCTCAACTAACTAGTTCTCGGTTATTTGTTGCATAGTATCGTCAATATTCTACATCCAACCCCCTCGATTTTGTTCTCGTTCATACAGAGAATTTACTCATCAATTTTGGCGGGGAAGAAGGGCAGCGACCCCGCAACAAGTTGATACCCTTCTTAAAAATGGTGTAGGACGTGGATCGCCCGATTTCATTTCCTGGTTCAAGCAAAAGGTCTGATGATTCTGTAGCTCGTACTTTTTGTTTGATATTACAAGTTCCGCGAATAATACAACGACCTATCCTGCTTCAATTTGCAGGGTCAAAATGATGTGTATATGACTCCCGAGTCGAGGCAGGTTGCTGATGGTTGTGCCTATAGGGTCATGTCATACTCCGGCTAAGACGTGAATGGATTTCGTTTTCACACCAAAAGGCACAAGCAGAGTCGGCCCAATCGAAGAACTACAAATTCAGGAGTTTGTACGACAGCCCATGATGGGGTCGAGTATTATGGAAGAATTGAAGAAATATACGAACTAATGTTTTGTGGTTGCAAACCTCTTAAACCTGTCATATTCAAATGCTATTGGTTTGATCCTAATAAAGTGCGAAGGACCCCTAGTCTTGGACTAGACAAAATTCCACATTCATCCGTCTAACCAGGAGATGATGTATATATTGTGGCTCAACAAGCCACACAAGTTTATTATCTCTCATACCCATGCAAAACCAATGCCCGTCTTAGGGGTTGGGTCGTTGTGTACCAGGTATCACCACACGGTAAACTACCTGTCCCAAACAATGAAGATTACAACATAGACCCCAATACATATGACGGCGAATTCTTTCAAGAAGATGGCTTACAAGGCCGTTTTGAGATAGACTTAACCAGATTGATCGGAACGGAAGCAGACAATGATGAAATGGATGAGGACGAGGATGCTGGAGATGAGGTTTATAATGCCAAAGACTTAGAATTACTTGGGCAATTACAATTAGGGGTTGATACTGACATTGCTCCTATGGAGCACGGGCCAGACTATCTCGACATGCATGATAGTGATGACGAGACTTATGATCCAGCTAATCCCGACCACGATGATTATTTCTAATAAATGTACATACTAATTCAATTATTAGTTGTAATATCATGTCATTTTCTTATTATGTCAAGTTTATTGTGCTTCTCTTTGTAATTACGTTTTGTTTATATGTACTGATTGGTTTATTATTTTTTATTGCAGGTGATTGAACAAAGATGGTTGGTGGCGGCCTTCAGCGAGCGTGCGCGTCCACATTTAGAAGACTGATGCCAAGATCCCAGGGGTCTGAAGAAGCTGTGGGGTCCGTCGTTAGGGGTCGAGGGTTGGGTCGAGGAAAGGGTGGCCCCAAGGGTCGAGGGAGGGGTCGACCACGGCGGCGTGCTGAGGAGGTGGAGCAGCAGTATGAGCTGGAGGAGGAGGAGGAGGATGACACCGTAGCTTCCGCGGAGTCGTCTGGCGGTGACGGGGAGGATGAGGAGGGGGAGGACGCGACAGAGGAGGACTCTACACCGGCTGTCTGGTTGCGGGGTCCCTTGCGACTCTCGGACAGGCCGATTCCTCTAGCCCTACGGCCGTTGATTCGACCCTCTAGTCCACGGTAAGTAAATTTAGAAGTTATCACTATTTTTCATTTCATCACTTGAAAATCACAATCAACTTTACATGTTACCACTACTAATATTTTATCTTAATCACTTTTGGCAGGAATTGGAAAATACTCAGTGGAGGTGCTCACAAGTGCAAGGTCAACGGCATCCTGGGCACTTTGTGTAGGGATCACTTTTCGGGCCTAGTCCACATTGGTGGAAGGTACGAGCCAGCCTGGATGTGGGTGCACTATGCCCACGCCCCCGATCAGCTCGATCGGGATGGCAGGTGCTTCGACAACAAGGCAGAGCGGGTCAAGGCCGAACTATGGGTAAGTATTTCTCGCAATACACTCCTTAATACAGTGAATTCATTTGACATATTTTCTAAAAATTACTTGATATATCGTGGTTATATGCAGGATTTCTACAGGTGTGACAAGGGATACGAGAAAAGCGCATCGGTTACGTCTCACAACCGATGCATCAAGCTTGTAAAGGACATGCACTACGAGGCGCAAGTCCATTGCGTCATAAACTATGGTGCTATGTTCCTTAAGCAGAAGATCAAAAAAGAAGTTGCAAGAAATATGAAGCTGACCCGGGAGCAGTACTTACAGGTACATTTAGAATTATACTTATATCAAGTGTGTTACTTATATTTCACTTTTCATATGTTATTCACTTTATCGTGTGTAGGTGCCTGCGTGGTGGTGCCAAGTACATTTAGAATTATACTTATATCAAGTGTGTTACTTATATTTCACTTTTCATATGTTATTCACTTTATCGTGTGTAGGTGCCTGCGTGGTGGTGCCATAATGATTCAATGTGCTGGGAACGCATCGTGGACAAGTGGTTCACACCCGAGTGGGAGGCCACGCACAACACTGGTCGAGAGCGGCATTTGCTTATGCCAAGGCCAACACATCATCAAGGAAGCCTTAGCAATGAGGAATACATAGCTAGATGGGTATGCATTTTCATTTCATTAATCTAACCCCCAATTATGCATAATTTGTAAACAACTTTTTGTTTTGCAGTCCTCATCACATTCAGGCGCTGAGTGCTCCCAGTTCATGGGATGGGCTTTGGCTCACAAGGGCAAGGCATCCGAGGTCACCTACAACCCGGACAATCTGCCCTCGGCGTACTCCAATCCCTCCGTCCACGCCCGCATCAATATGTACACAGAGGCGGGAAGGCAGGTCCATGGGCCCGACTGGGATCCGAGTGCCCATGACCTTGACGGAGAGCTCATCATGATGGTGGGAGACCTGGACACGGCCTCTACCCCCACTCTCGCCCAGGTTCGAGCCAGGACCATGGATAGTGGCCTGCCCATACGCCCAAGGCTATCCGTGGCAGAGCTCCGAGTACAGGAACTTGAGGTAAATCTTTGTTTATTCATCGTCCATTCAATATGTATATAAATTTGATTTCCATTACAACATTGTAATTAAAAAATATTATGTAGGCCCAGATGGCGGCGCAAGCGGCAGCACACGAGGCGGCGATAGCTGAGGAGAGGAGGTTACGCGAGGAGGAGGCGTGGGGGGGACAGGCCAAGGTTCAGCAGCAGATGTACTCCTTCATTCAATGTCTTTTGGTTCAGATGGGTCAACAACTACCTAAGATGGTGTTCCGGCTGATTCCGGCTCCGGCTCCGGCAACTCCTCCTGTGAGCAACTTGACAACCTTAGTTCTTTTATTTCAAATATTAGAGACCTACAGAATGTACAGACTTAGACTCACTTTGACCTAGAGATTGTAGTTTACTAAATGTAGGTAATTCGATAAAATTTTGAATGTTTTAGATTGCAGTTTAAATAAAGTAGAGATATAGAGTCACTTATACAATTCTAAGAAATTCGAAATATTTTAGATTATAACTTTATCAAACTTTATAACTTTAGAGTCCTAAATACAATATATACTTTGTTTTGCAGAATCAATCGGTGGCGTCGAATACGCCTGAGTTGTCGCCGGGGATGTCACCGACGTTCCCCGGACAGCAGCCGTTCGCACCGCCGTTTGGGCCTCCGCCGTTTTCCCCTCCTCAGTTCGGCCCTCCTCTATCAGGCCCTCCTCCATTTGACAAACCTCCGTCGTAGAAGAACTTGAAAACTTGTAGTGATGTCTGTGATATATTTCGAACTTGTGAACTTGAGAACTTGAGAACTTGTAGTGATGTCAGGCACTGCATCTGAGCTTTATTATGATATATTTATGATGTCTGTGATGTGTGTTGTGAATTATGAATATTATATGTGATATTTGTTTGTACGGACACTTTTATACGTCAAAAACAAAAAAAAATGATTTTCTGTTTGGTCACTTTGCCGTGTGCCTTAGTCCTGGCACACGGCAAAGTGGCATTCCTGGGAGTTCTGTACACAGCTTCGCCATGTGCTTACAAGAGGACACACGGCAAAATCACCTAAATTCGTCGTGTGCCGGGCCCTGGACACACGGCAAAAGTTTCAAACTTCGCCGTGTGTCCAAGGCCCGGCACACGGCGAAGCAGCGGCCAGCGCCGTCCATCCCCGTCCCGTCTCCGTCCGTGCCGTCTGATGTTTTTTTTTCGTAGTGTGCCTAGAAAAGCACACGGCAAAACAGCTTTGCCGTGTGCCCGATATACAGCACATGGCGAAGCCAGCTTTGCCGTCGCACCTGGTCGCCGTCGGCCGCGCACGGCAAAACTTTTTGCCGCGTGTTTTCTTTGCTTTGCCGTTTGCCCACATGGCAAATAGGCAAATCCCGGTAGTGCATAATCCAAATTGCCAGTATGAGTTCATAATGGTTGACCATCTTGCAACATAGCTTCAGTGCTTGGGTTCTTTCGTTATATCTCCTTCTGTGCTTGCCCAGATTATGACTTTTTTTGTTAAGTAATTCATGAAAGAGTCAACTCTAGGCTATTACATGCTGCAGCTGATTACCAAAAGAAGATAAAAATACCCGTTTCTTACACATCATTTTCAAACTTAACTTTATGTTTAAAAATGCTACATGCTCCAAGATTTCCTACATTTAATTGAACATCTCCATTTTGTCATCTTCACCGCCTTTCATCGTATTCTATATTGCCATATATACACCCTGAAACCAGGCTTTCATGCACCCTATGCTAAGGCTGACCCCAACAGCGTGAGGCAAACGCAAAAATGCCTCGCGCTTGCTACTATGCACGGTCGGAGGGTCCTCCAACAGAACACGCAATGGCGGAGGCAAATTGCCTTTGGAGGAGAGAGGCGATGTAAAATTGCATCGCCTCTCTCCTCAAAGGCATTCAAGCGGGGCCGTGGAGCTCTGTCCACCGCGCGCAGGCCGCCGCTTCCTCTTCCCCAGAGCAGAGGAGCTCGGCCGCCGTGGACCTCGAGGGGGTTCGGCAGCCCACCCGCCGCCACCGTCCCGCCCTTGGCTACCGGCCTGAGCGCGAGGGAGGGACGAGGATGCGCCAGCTCGAGGCCACCGCGCCACATGGCCTCCGCCGTGGAGCTCGAGGCTGCCTCCGCCGGCGCGCGGCCCCCTTCCCGCGTCGTAGCTGATGTAGCCCCAGCCGGCGATCGTGTGGCGGTACGACTCGGCCGCGGTGCCGCGGTACTCCCACCGGCGCCACTTGGGCCGAGGATGCCCAGGTCCAGGTCCATGGGTGCCGCAGCTGCCGCATCCAGGAACAGCAGCAGCACCAGCGCGAGTTTTGCCAGGGCCGGCCCGTTGCGCTCCGCTCTGCATCGGGCTCCCTCCGCCGCGAGCAGGGGATGGGGCGGAGGAGCAGAGAGCTCGACGCCGGCGGAGCTCGAGGCCGGAGCAGAGGAGGAGGAGGGACGCCCGCCATGGCACCTCGGCGGATCGTGGCTCGGAGCTCCCCGTCGTCCCCCCCCCCCCCCACGCGCGTCTCCGGAGCGGGTGTGGTGGGCGACCTACACGGGCGGCGGCGGGCCTCGGGCGGCCATGCGCGGTGAAGCGAGTGTGGCAGGCGGTGGTGGGCCTTGGGTGGCCGCGTGCGGCGGAGCAAGGGCGGGCCGGCACGCGGGAGGGAGGCGGGGCCGGCACGGATGGACGCGGGCCATTGCGCACGGAGGCCGGGTCGAGGCGGAGGGCGAGCGACGCTGGTGGCGGAGGTGGATTTGCAATTGGCACTACTGTTGCTGTTGGAGTACTCTATAAAAAGTGCCTCTTCTCGTCACTGTACACCGAAGGCAAACTCCTTTTGCCTCTCCAAAATGCCAACCGGCTGTTGAAGTCAGTCTAATGTAAGCTCACGGTTACATGTATATGGTGTTTCTTCTTCAATGGCTAATATATATGTGATCATCGTATTATACTATTATAGTGAGGGACCGAAGTCGGCGACCAGAGGGGGGGGTGAATGGGAGCCGATCAAAATTTCTTCCGAAATTCAAACCGTCGGCCTATATCCCAAAAATCACCCAAGACCTCAAGCGTTCTGACCAAAGTTTGGAGTAGCTATGGAAAAGCTAAACCAACACAAAAGGCCTCGAACGTGCGAGCGAAACCACGAAGCAAATCGGAAGCGACTCGGGAAAACAGCCGACCTGATCTGCCTAGACCGGTCTGACCGGTGCACTGTACCGGTCTGACTGGTCTCGGCTATTCAAAAACTAGCAGACCGGTCTGACCGGTCTTGCCTACCAGTCTGACCGGTGGCACCCAGAAAACCCCCGAAAACTTGGATTCAAACGATGAATCTCAACCAAACGACCACGAAAATCAATGAAACTTGAGGGATAGCTTCGCCCCTACCCCGTGAACATATCCCTAAGAGATCTCGTCCTAAAGATCAACAAATCTTGAGAATTCGAGGAGAGATCAAGAAGGATTGGGGTTTTCTCAAAAACTCAAGAACTCCAATTCTGAAGAGCTAGCGATTCCAGAAGGTTTGGCACGAGGCTAGAAGCAGAGGAACCACTACAAAGAGCTCATGGAACTGTCGCAATCGTGTGCACCAAAAACGAGACCAAAATCCATCACAAACGGGCACAAAAACGACGAGATTGGATCGATTCAAAAGCCCAGAGGGCACAAGGAGGATGGGGCCTCCTTTCCCAATCAAATCCAATACAAAGTCTCACAAAACCATAATCAAATTCTACTCTAAAGAGAAGAACAGAGGGAGGGAGAGACAAGGGCGGCGGCCTGGAGAACAGAAGAGTTCACGAACTGATTACAAAAGCCGCTCTAAACCTAACACAAGTGAAGGCGTATTTATACCCGCAGGACCGATCAGACCGGTACGCTGGACCGGTCAGACCGGTGCCAGGGACTGGTTAGACCGGTTGGCCTGCAGCACCCCTGTACACGATCTCATCCGACGGCCGAGGTTCTTTCTTCGAAACGAAGTCTTCTCCGCGATGCCGCCATCTTGATGAAGATCAGGTCCGCGGTTTTGGAGGGTCCGCGAAACCCGGGTAGGTGGCCGGTTTTGAGAAAACCGACAAAACCTCACGCGCGGGAAGATTCTTGCCTCCACGCCGTGGCCCTAGACGCCGTTCCCGCCTCGGCCTTCTGACGGCCCTAGACGCCGCCCGACGCCCGTCACCTCCTCACCCGCAGCGAGGCCCTAGACGCCGTCGACGCCCGTCGCCTCCGTCAGTCCCGAGACCGACGCCCGTGCCTCCACGACTTGGCGTCTTCAACCGCCGTCCGCCTCCTTGGTTTTGTGGCGCAAACCAAGAAACCCGCCTTCCATCGCCGCTTGCGCCCTCGATCCAGGAGTGGACGCCACAGCTGCCGCCCGGTCCGAGCTCCGGTCCCGGCTGCCCTTCACCGCCGTCCACCGCACGGTCCATCGGCCACAGCACCTCCACGGCAGCTCCCCATCGACACTCGACGCCCGTGTACCTGCAATCCAAAGACCAAGTGCACGATCACACCGTACGGTTGACAATTCACTCATCACAGGCAGGATAGAATACTCACATTCCTCAATCTCCCCCTTGATGAGTGCATTGTCAACACACCACAAACGAACCAAGAGAAGTGAAACCAGAAAAGAACAAAGAAGCACAAGCAAGTGACGAAAGGCTTAGAAAGGCAAGAACAGTGACTTACTCAAGCAAAATCGATCCCCTAAGACAAGGGCAAAGGCTCGACGCAATCGATCAAAAGCCAAAACATGACTCCTCAAAGACAGAGGTAACGCTCGACGCAGTCATGCAAGAAGCAAAGGGAAAACAAGGAAAACCAGGAGCCAAGAACAAAGCAGAAACTCCCCAAGCAAAGCTTTTCCCTCTCACAAGTGCAACTCTCCCAAAATGATGCACTCTCAAAACCCTGTGCACAACAGGTTTTTCAAAAATCAAACAAGTCTCCCCCTTGTTCGATCACTTCTCCCAAAATTCTCCCCCCTTATTGGCACATGCACACATCAAGCCTAAAAAGACCTAAAGCTCCCCCTGAAGCTGAGACTCCCCCTGAACAGATGCTATGCAATGAATGCAATGCAGGAGGTGTAAGTGAAAGCATTCAGGGATACAAGGATATGAGCAACATCTAGTCACAAGCACGTGTGCATCCATAAACCGGACCTGCATCTAGCTCAACAGGGTATATCAAATCAGTCTAGAGCTAGGCAAGTTCAGTTTTAGGAGAAATAAAAGCATCACCCATGATCTAGCACCAACAAGTAGGGAATGGAAAGCAGTGCTACTCAAACTCATACAGGTGAGCCAAAGCAGCCAAAACAAGTTGCCAATATCCATTTTTCAATTAAATTTATAGCAATCAATTCTTAATACCAGGGGTTGAAAGCTTGTCATGCTTTACTTAGCAACAAGGCCAAGACTATGCCAAAAGACAACCAGAAGCTTAAAGCACTCGTTTCAGTCATGCACAGCCTTGCTCGGGTTCTCACAAGTGCAAAGTGAGCTGTCCCGAAAGCTCGATCAGTGCGACAAGCAATCCCACCTGGATCTTTTCAATCCATTTCAAGAATAGTTCAAGCAATTTTATCAGATTTAGATCATTTCAAGTATGAATTGCTGAACGAAAGGCTACACTAGCATGAATAAGATAGCAAAGCATATCAACACGCCCTAACATGCTAGTAGCCAAGACAGGGTGATCATGTTTTCAGATTTTCAAATCAAAATAGCTTAACTCAGATGATGTCATATACACAATGGAGCAAGCTATACATGATGAAATTTATCAACTCACACTAGCAGGCACTAGAAGATCATAGCAATGTATACAAGAATGCTAGTGCAAGTGAGACAATGCAAAATGCAAACATGTACAATGCATATGCACAATGCAACTACCAAACCTAGAAAACAAAGAGAAGCAAATAAAATCTGCAAAGCTAACCAAAGAAAAGTCAGCAATCAAAAGGGATAAGAAACCCCAAGCTCCCCTCGCAAGCGAGCAAATGTGTCCTGCTCAAGCGGTTTGGTGAGAATATCTGCGGTTTGCCTCTCTGAAGGGACATGGACCAAGTCTATGTGGCCTCTCTCATGGTTATCTCGCAGGAAATGGAATCGGATGTCTATGTGCTTGGTTTTGGAGTGTAGAACAGGGTTCTTTGCAATGCTAATGGCTGACATGTTGTCTACAAAGATGGGAACCCTACCAAAACTCAATCCATAATCCTACAAAGTTTGCTTCATCCAAAGGATCTGGGAGCAGCAGCTAGCAGCGGCAACGTACTCAGCTTCTGTGGAAGAAAGCGCTACGCTAGCCTGCTTGCGAGAGGACCAAGACACCAAAGATGTACCGAGAAATTGACAAGTGCCGGATGTTGACTTGCGATCCAACCGACACCCACCGAAATCGGCATCAGAAAAGCCCACCAAAACCAAAGAAGAATCCGCAGAATACCAAAGACCAAATTCAAGGATGAATTTCAGATACCTGAAGATGCATTTCACCACCTGCCTGTGGGAGCTGCACGGAGAAGCCTAGTACCACGTGCAGAGGCAGACGCCAAACTGGATGTCCGGTCGCATCGCCGTCAGGTACAGGAGAGAGCCGATCATGCTCCTGTACTCCTTCTAGTCCACCGCCTCGCCATCCAAGTCCTCATCAAGTGCCGTAGATGTGCTGATCGGAGTCGGCTGAGGAGACAAGTCACTCATGTCGAACTTCCGCAGCAAGTCTCTAGTGTACTTGGCTTGATGGACAAAAGTTCCCTGAGGAGTTTGCTTGATCTGCAGCCCGAGGAAGAACTGCAACTCACCCATCATGCTCATCTCGAACTCCCTGGACATCTACTCAGAAAACTTGGAAACAAGAGCGTGAGAAGAGCCACCAAAGATAATATCATCCACGTATATCTGAACTAATAGAAAATCAGTGCCAGACCGCCTGAGCAACAAAGTTTTATCCACACATCCCATTTTAAAACCCTGAGCCAACAAAAATATTTTCAGTCTATCATACCAAGCTCTAGGTGCCTGTTTCAAACGGTAAAGAGTTTTTTGAAGTTTATAAACACGGTTTGGAAACTTCGGATTTTCGAAACCAGGGGGTTGCTTCACATAAACCTCTTCTTCGATAAAACCATTCAAGAAGGTAGATTTAATATCCATTTGGAAAACATTAAAACCCTTGGAAGCAGCAAATGCAAGAAAGATTCGAATAGCTTCCAAACGAGCAACAGGGGCAAAAGTCTCCTCAAAATCAATACCCTCTTTTTGGCAAAACCCCTGGGCAACAAGATGAGCCTTGTTCCGAACAACCAACCCATCCTCACCCTGCTTGTTTTTGAAAACCCACTTCGTTCCGATGGGATTACAAGCAGGTGGAGGCTCGACTAAGACCCAAACTTGGTTTCTTTCAAAATTTTCAAGTTCCTCATGAATGGCATTGACCCAATTAGAATCAGAAAGAGCGTGTCCAATATCTTTGGGCTCAAAAGAGGCAACAAATGCTGAATGCGCAAAGCCAGCGATACTTGTTACCTTGGACCTGGTGACTCGCTCGTTGAGATCACCTAGCATCTGTTGAGGTGGATGGCGATGCTGAATGTGTCGCGGTGCTTCCCGTCGAAGTCGCCTCCTCCTCAACCAAAGCTGGTGTCTCCTCAGGTGCAGCTGGTGAAGCCTGAGTCACCTCCTCGATCAGCCCCCGGGAAATAGACGTAGTCGGGTCGGGGCCGTCGTCATCGTCCGAGCTCGTAGCAGAGATAGCTGGGTCCACAGCACGCGTGGTAGCCTCAGCATCACCCTCTGCAGCTTATTCCTCCTCATCTTCAAAGATGGAGGTGCCGAGCTCATCATCTCCTGCAACTTCAAAGACAGAAGAATTGCACGGTGCAGTCTCGTCGAAAGTGACTTCACAAGTCTCTCTGACGATGTTAGTATCAATAATCAGCACACGGTACGCTCTAGAGTGAGAAGCATAACCGAGAAAAACACCGTCAGACGAGCGAGACTCAAACTTATCAAGATTTCCATCTTTCAGCACAAAGCACCGGCAACCGAAAACTCTGAGATGGTCAACACGGGGCTGGCGTCCAAACCGCAACTCATAAGAAGTCCTGTGCATGAAAGCACGCAAGAAAATGTGGTTGGACACGTAACAAGCGGTGTTAACCGCCTCAGCCCAGTATTTGCGAGGAGTCCTATGCTCATCGAGCATCGTCCTCGCCATCTCAACCAGCGTCCGATTCTTCCACTCTACAACTCCATTCTGCTATGGAGTGTAGGGAGAAGAATACTGGTGTTCGAGCCCTTGATCACTGCAAAAGGAGTCAAAACGAGCATTTTTGAATTCTATGCCATTGTCACTGTGGATCGCTCTCATGGCCTGGGGTAACTCATTTTTCAACCTCAAGTTCAAGTCTCGAACAAACTCGAAAGCCTCATCCTTGGTTCTCATGAAAAAGACCCAAGAATAGCGAGAAAAGTCGTCCACGATCACAAGCCTGTACCACTTCCCACCAACAGACATCACCCTAGAAGGACCAACTGTGTCCATGTGTAGCAACTCTCCAGGGTGAGCGGTCATCACCTGATTAACAGGTGGATGTGAAGTAGCAATCATCTTCCCGTGGTGACACGGATGGCAAACAAGGTCCTTTTCAAACTTCAATTTGGGCAATCCTCGGATCAGGCCAAGTGAGCTTAGTCTTGACAACAAATCGAATCTCAAATGTCCAAGTCTCCTATGCCACTTCCACAAATCAGAAGAAGGACCAGCCAACAAGCAACGAGAAGGGCCAAGAGGAGTTCCAGAGAAGTCAACCAAGAAAACCCGATCGCGAGGTGTAATCCGACAAACCAAATCTCCTCTGGAATCAAGAACACGCGAACAACCCTCCTTGAAGCGAACCTCAAACCCCTCATTAAGAAGTTGCGAAACAGAGAGCAAATTAAAGCCAAGATTCGAAACCAAAGCAACTTCTCTCAAGGTAAAGCGATCAGAAACTCGAACAGCGCCAAGTCCATGTACCTTTCCTCTTCCATTATCCCCGAACACAATGTACTCCTTTGAGCGCATCGGGGTGAGGCTGGAGAACCATTTGTCATTTCCGGTCATGTGGCGCGAACAACCGGAGTCCATGATCCACCTGTTCTCCAAGCCTCCAACCTGCACATCAGTAGTGAGACAAAGGGTGAGCAAATGTCTCAACACTGGGGTTAGCAAAGTGAGAAGCAAACCAGTGTCGAGCCATTTGCTCTACAGAAGGGTTAGCAAAATCAGGCAAAGCGTATCCCCCATCCCGTCTACCGCGTGACTGACGAACACCACCGCGATGAAAGCGTGGAGCCTCAAAACCTCCTCTAAAGCCTCGGTCCCGTGGTCCATAGCCGTACTGAAAACGACCAGGAGCACGACCGGCCAAGCGTCCACCCGCTAGAGCACGGTAACCACCACCGTCTCCCTGACCTCCACCTACACGGTGCGTCCTCGCATCTTGCCTACCACCACACCGAGAAGGACCATGCACCCGAGCAGAGTACATGTCCGCATTCCGTCTCTCCTGCTCTCTCCTCACAACCCGCTTCCTCCTGAATCAAAACTCCTCCAGGTGACCTTCCCTGTCACAGAACTCGCAGTGGTACCTCACCTCACGCTTGGGAGGTGGAGGCCTAGCCTGCGGATGGGGAGGAGCAGCCCTCTTCTTCTGGGCAACCTGGGCTATGGCAGCAGGGAGCGTGTCGAGGGGATTCCTCAGCGCATTGGGCTTTGGAACCCAAATCTTCTTCTGCGGTGGTGCTTTCGGTGGTTCTTTAAGCACACCATCCGCGGGGTCAACAAGCGAAGGCAGCGTGCTCGTGCTAGCAGTGTTTCCAGCAGCCTTGCCAATCTTACCATACAACCTGTCAAAGTCTGACTTCGTGTTTGTGTAACTGACCCCAAACCCATCACCACGCTTGAACTGGTTAATCATCATGCCCAACTGCGGCTCACTGCTAGAAACCCAACTCAGAATCGCCCTAAGGTATGTGTTCTCATTCTCCAAGTTGGCTTTCTCTACCACAAGATTATCCAAATCAGAGATCAAACAAGGGCAAACAGAGCAGTCAATAGGTGGGCTAGACTCTACGACCTTAGTCTTTCCAAAAGACTTGATCAAAGTGTTCTTCTCCTCTAGCTCTGACCTAAGCGTGGGACAAAGCTTACAAGAGCCAAGCAAAGTAGGCCTAGATCTAAGCTCCTCTAGTTCACAAACAATAGTAGCAAACTTGGACTGCAAAGAAGCTAGATCAGACTTGAAGATAGGACACTCATCGCATTCAAGCACATCACTAATAATGGGAGCGTCCTTGACAAGTTCGAGCTCATGCTTTGCCTTGGCTAGCTCGTGAGACACGTCAGAAAGCGAAGTTTTAGCAACATCTAAGTTCGCGACGTTCTCATCATGCTTGGCACGGAGAGCAACAAGATCATTCATGTGAGATATGCAGCCAGCGCACTCATCCTCACTAGATGTCTCCCTAGCACAAGCCAGCTCAGTCCTAAGCTTTCTACGCTCTCTAGCTGCTTCCTTAAGCAGCCTCTTCTGGTTGTCGAGAGCGGCGTACAACTCCCTAACCTCTGTATCAAGCAGGTCGATCGTGGAGTTTACCTCTGAATCGCTCTCGGATCTAGGAGAAGTGCTGGAGTGCGTCGGTGTAGCATGTCCACTTGAAGACGCACGAGTACCATCGGCTTCGCCCGCCATGGTACATAAGCTCTTGCACCGAGCGGCCGCCAAGCAAAGGCCGATGAAGCCGGTGGCTTCCTTGTCCCGCTTCTTCTTCTTCTTGTCATCGTCATCGGAGGTCGGTGAAGAAGAGCGGTCGGTGTCGAAGCTCTTGTCGAGGTCGCTGAGCTGCGCCAGGAAGGCCTTCTCCCGCTTCTTGGCCTTGTACTGGAAGCGCTTCTTGAACGATTCCTTGTCGAAGCGTCCTCCCCGGTCACGACTGCGGTGCTTGTGGCGCTGACGCTCCTTTTTGGAGCCTCCCTCGTCGCGGTCGCGGTGGCGGTAGTAGTCGAAGGGGTTGTTCTAGCCACCGCCGGACTTCTTGGGGCAATCGGCGATGAAGTGGTTCAGATCGCCGCAATTGTAGCACCCGGGGTTCTTCTTCCTCTACCTGTTGTGGTAGACGCGCTGGAACTTGCTGATGAGGAGGCACAAGTCGTCGTCGCCCAGCGTCTCCAGCTGCTCATCTGAAACAGAAGGCAAAGAGGCAAGAGAAAAGCCAAGAGCAGAGTTAGCGTTAGAGCTCAATCCACCACCTGGGCAGTCACAAGAGCGATGCTCTTGGAAGGAGGGGCACCATTGAGCTTGGCTCGTGTCTGGTTATCCACCTCCGTGGCCTTGAGCTTGCTGAGAAGCTCGTTCACAGTAAGAGTCTCATAGCCTGCAGACTCAATGATCATGTTCACCTTGAGATCCCACACAGAGCGGTCAAGTGCGTAGAGCAACTTGAGAGCCTTCTCGTGCTCTGTGTACTCAAGGGCACCAGCAGATCTGTTCGCATTGACTTTGTTCACAATCGACTGAAAACGACTGAACATCAAGTCAATGCTCTCACCCGGCTCCTGTGTGAAGTTCTCGTACTCACGCCGGTGAGTCTCGAACAGTATGGCCTTCACATGAGGTGTACCCTCGTGGTAGTTCTCAAGGCACGTCCAAATTTTGTGGGCTTCCTGAAAACCCTGGACGCGTGAGAACTCCGCACGAGAAATGCCAGCGAACAAGGCATTGACGGCCATGGCGTTAGCCTCGTGCTGGGTCACCTGGAGAGGTGTGGTCCGAACAGCAAGCACCTCGTAAAGCTGGTTCGTGGTAATTTCCCAGACATCGGCTCCCATGCCCTGCAGGAAGACTCTCATGCGAACCTTCCAGTAGGCATAATCCTCGCCGGAAAACACCAGAATCTTATCAAGACTCGCCATGGTCGCCGAGTGGTTTTCGAACCGGTTAAGGTACTGAAAACCTCAACCGAGCTCTGAGACCAATTGAGGGACCGAAGCCGGCAACCAGAGGGGGGGTGAATGGGAGCTGATCAAAATTTCTTTCGAAATTCAAACCGTCACCCTATATCCCACAAATCACCCAAGCCCTCAAGCGTTCTGACCAATGTTTGGAGTAGCTATGGAAAAGCTAAACCAACACAAAAGGCCTCGAACGTGCGAGCGAAACCACGAAGCAAATCGGAAGCGACTCAGGAAAACAGCCGACCTGATCTGCCAGGACCGGTCTGATCGGTGCACTTTACCGGTCTGACCGGTCTCGGCTGTTCAAAAACTAGCAGACCGGTCTGACCGGTCTTGCCTACCGGTCTGACCGGTGGCACCCAGAAAACCCCCGAAAACTTGGATTCAAACGATGAATCTCAACCAAACGACCACAAAAATCGATGAAACTTGAGGGATAGCTTCGCCCCTACCCCGTGAATATATCCCTAAGAGATCTCGTCCTAAAGATCAACAAATCTTGAGAATTCGAGGAGAGATCAAGAAGGATTGGGGTTTTCTCAAAAACTCAAGAACTCCAATTCTGAAGAGCTAGCGATTCCAGAAGGTTTGGCACGAGGCTAGAAGCAGAGGAACCACTACAAAGAGCTCATGGAACTGTCGCAATCGTGTGCACCAAAAACGAGACCAAAATCCATCACAAACGGGCACAAAAACGACGATATTGGATCGATTCAAAAGACCAGAGGGCACAAGAAGTATGGGGCCTCCTTTCCCAATCAAATCCAATACAAAGTCTCACAAAACTATAATTAAATTCTACTGTAAAGAGAAGAACAGAGGGAAGGAGACACAGGGGCGGCAGCCTGGAGAATAGAAGAGTTCACGAACTGATTACAAAAGCCGCTCTAAACCTAACACAAGTGAAGGGGTATTTATACCCGCGGAACCGGTCAGACTGGTACGCTGGACCGGTCAGACATGTTGATTAGACCGGTCAGATCGGTGCCAGGGACCGGTCAGACCGGTTGGCCTGCAGCACCCCTGTACACGATCTCATCCGACGGCCGAGGTTCTTTCTTCGAAACGAAGTCTTCTCTGCGATGCCGCCATCTTGATGAAGATCAGGTCCGCGGTTTTGGAGGGTCCGCGAAACCCGGGTAGGTGGCCGGTTTTGAGAAAACCGCCAAAACCTCACGCGCGGGAAGATTCCTGCCTCCACGCCGTGGCCCTAGACGCTGTTCCCGCCTCGGCCTTCTGACGGCCCTAGACGCCGCCTGATGCCCGTCACCTCCTCGCCTGCAGCGAGGCCCTAGACGCCGTCGATGCCCGTCGCCTCCGTCAGTCCCGAGACCGACGCCCGTGCCTCCACGACTTGGCGTCTTCAACCGCCGTCCGCCTCCTTGGTTTTGTGGCGCAAACCAAGAAACCCTCCTTCCGTCGCCGCTTGCGCCCTCGATCCAGGAGTGGACGCCACAGCTGCCGCCCGGTCCGAGCTCCGGTCCCGGCTGCCCTTCACCGCCGTCCACCGCACGGTCCATCGGCCACAGCACCTCCACGGCAGCTCCCCGTCAACACTCGACGCCCGTGTACCTGCAATCCAAAGACCAAGCGCACGATCACACCGCACGATTGACAATTCGCTCATCACAGGCAGGATAGAATACTCACATTCCTCATTTAGAGTTCAGCTACATTCAGATTCTATCTTGATCAAGCTATGTTTATCAAGTTCGGTTCAACGATATTTACTTGACTGGTCTTGTTAACTTGAACATGTGACTCATGGACCCAAAAAAGGTTCAGGGTAGTTTTTATTTTAAATCACAGACAAGAGGCAATGCAATAAGCAGGGTCGATAATGATCGTATGGTGATGGCGCCCATACACAAAAGGATTCCAGCAGCCATAAAAGATACAGGATATTCTAAAAGCCACCGCTGCAACTTATATAGGTAATACTAATGTCTACAGAAATGGATATCAGAGCATCGCCAGCAATCTCCTAATAAATATTTCCTAATAACATGTTATTAGGATATCGCAATACCACTTTCATGGATTATTGAGAGAGGTGCTTTTACAGTCTCCCAACAATCTCACCACATTAGCAACTACTACATTAGGAGAGACTAAACTCTCCCTTTATAGTTTTGGAATTTTGAATTTTGCATCTAAACCAGGCCTTAGCTCTTAGCTCTGTTTCCCTTTTTTTTCCCCTCTACTAGGACATGCTTGCAGCAACAACATACTTGTATGCATCCCAAGGAGCAGACAAATGCTTGTCAATGCCTGCCGGAGCTGAGACAATCAGGTGAAATCATCACACTCCCCTTTCCTTATTCTATTACGTGCCCAACTATTTTGAGCTATCTCTTAGAATTTGGCAACCATTTTCTTTTCAGCGCAAGAGCTCTGAATTGTCGGTCAGTCTGAAGTCTGAACTTGTTGAAACTGCCTTGTTCCGAACTTGTGATTGAGCTACCTGCCTGAAACTGCAAGTCTGCAGGAGGTGGCCGACAGCAGCTTCCTCTACCTGGACGTGAAAGGCCACGCCTTTGACGCCGGCACTTGGAAGCGAGTAACCGCCGGAGAGCGGCGGCGCCACCGGGCGAGCCGCGCGCGGCATCAGGTCAGGCCGCCGGAGCCCTCGGCGCACCCGCATCCGGCAGTTTATTATGACCTCCCCGCAGTTTATAGCCTGGCTGCGCTGCTCCTCGTCGCGCGCAGTAGGCTGGCCGGATGCACCACGTCACGGCGCGGTCCGATTCTTGTTGCTGACCCCGTGCGGCGTTCCCCGCAGGCTCCCAGCACCAGTAACCCGTACGGCCGTACGGACGAATCGCCAGGAGGGAATCGGAAACAGGTGACACGGCGCAGCAAGATAGGATAGGAGGGGGGAGCCGGGGGCTGACACTGCATCCTTTCCCTCCCGTCCTTCTTCCTCGCTGACACTGCATCCTTTCCCTCCCCTCTGCTTCTTCCCTCTTTAGCACCGACACTTCATCCCTTCTCTCCTCTGCTTCTTCCCGCTTCCTCGTACACACTT
The DNA here is from genome assembly GCF_016808335.1 of Panicum virgatum. NCBI lineage: Eukaryota > Viridiplantae > Streptophyta > Magnoliopsida > Poales > Poaceae > Panicum > Panicum virgatum. The sequence goes on along the minus strand of NC_053143.1, from coordinate 10,748,062 downwards.
CCTTCCGCTCTCTCTCTCCCTCCCTTATATATATTGACCCCCCAAGTAAAGCTAGCTTTGGCAGGGGCACGATCACGCACCGCAACCTTTACCTGGGGCACGGCGAAGATAGCGGAAGCGTCTTCCAACTCCAGCGAGTGCGTGACAACAGTAGCGCCAGGAGGGCGACGACGGCCATAAGCCGCCGACCTCTGCAAGTCGCCAGAACATGGCGTTTGCATTGCCATTGGGCGCAGGATTTGCTGCAGGATTGGCTGCTGGTGCTTTGCTGCGTCTAGGAGGACAGCCTACCTTGGTGCGTCTACCAAGGACGCCCCTAGCAAGGACCTGGTGGACCCCCCTAGGAAGGACCTTTACAGGTTCCTCTTTGGCACCAGGAGGAGAAGGTGAGGAAAAAGGGGGACATATCCTGTGCAATCAAGCTTATGGTGCAATCACCGTGCAATCCAACTAAAAAAAGTTTCAAAAAATTCTGAAAAAAATCTTCAATGTGCATCTCAACCTACTTCATATGTATATAAAATTTCAGGGTCAAATTCGTCCTCCTCTAGAAGTTACAAAAAAGACAAATTTAGGTTGCATTTGAACTATTACTTTTGTCAGAAAATTTGTCTTTTTTGTAACTTCTAGAGGAGGACGAATTTGACCCTGAAATTTTATATATAGATGAAGTAGGTTGAGATGCACATTGAAGATTTTTTTCAGAATTTTTTGAAACTTTTTTTAGTTGGATTGCACGGTAATTGCACCATAAACTTGATTGCACAGGATATGTCCCCAGGAAAAAGACCTCATTTTTTTTTCAATGTCCAATTTTTGTGCAGTGTGGTCGTACTCCCATCTCTCTACTCTAATGCATCCTCTAAAATGAACTTTAGGCACAACGTCCAAGACCTCTTCCCAGTTGGAGAGAGAGTTGCAGGTGTGTTTGGCGACACTGGGTGAACTCCAAAGGCATCTGGACGAGTGTAGGAAGGAACACGGTGAACTCGAATCTGAACTCGAAGTGAGGGCAAAAATCATTTCGGAACTCGAATTAAAGATTCAAGTCCAATTGGAAGTCGAAATAAAGATTAGGCTGGAATTGGAGGAGTGTAGGAAGGAACACGGTGAACTCGAATCTGAACTCGAAGTGAGGGTAAAAATCATTGGGGAACTCGAATTAAAGATTAAACTCCAACAGGAAGTCGAAATAAAGATTAGGCTGGAATTGGAGGAGTGTAGGGAGACAAACGATGAACTCCAAAAGCAATTAGAGGAGTGTACAAAGGAAAAGGTTATACTCGAATCGGAATTGGAGGCGTGTGAGGTGGAAGAGGGTGAACTCCAAAGGCAATTGGAGGACACAAGGAAGACGGTGGTTGTGTTAGCAGAGGCAAATGAGGCAGCTACAAAGGCATATGATGCTGAGAAGGCAAAAATTATGAAGGAAATACAGGTGTTAAAAAAGTAAGCAGCTGAGGAAGTAGGATGTGACAAGAAGGCATACTTATCATCGTGCATCTCCAAATGATTACTTGATTAGTGATGCCGATCTATTGTGTTGCTATGTAACCATGATCAGTTGGTACTATGCAGTAAAATATAACATGTATTTCCTTTATTATGTGCTATGTTATTGTTTGGATTCATTTTGTGAATACCGCGCCACAAGAGAGTGAACGGATTTAGAGATGCATACATACAACTAGCTAGCAGTAGATTACCACCGATAGAGTTGTGTTTTAGATATGGTTACGATCTCAGCTAGACAGCAAGACCTAATTTGCTATCCCTGAAGACCTAATTTGCTATCTGGGCTTTTGCAGACCCCGTGCCGTACGGCGCCACCAACACAAACACCCAAAAGCTTTGGAATTCAACCGACACGTCTCTTATACCTTTACCTTTGGCTTTCTATATTGTTTGCACTGTAGGGAAGTCCTGATCTTTATAGACAGATTTACCGTAGCCTCAATCTATCCGTGGATTCGATATAAACATTGGGGTATTGTAACACCCTGTGTTTTGCTAAGTTCCAAAAACCACTAGAAAGTATTTTGAAAACCTCCAACCACAACTTGTATGCTCGAGTGTTTGTTTGCTGGGTCATTTGGTGGTACACAAAAATTCCTTGAAATCAACCCCGAAATTCAAATCCTTTTGAAATCTACTCAAAACTCTATTCAAACAAAAGACAATACAAATAAAATCCTAATCCACGTCAATTTTTATCGATGTCGATCTTGTAGTCGTCCTCGTCGAGCTGGCCGAGGCTCACGATGCTCGCTGTGAGCCACGGGATGTAGTAGACGCCGGCAAGCGTACAATGCTCCCCCGTCTTGCAGGTGAAGAGGATGGTGCCACGGGATGAACCAATTTTATTTATATGTTTCATCTCGCCCACAAAACCATCAAACAATTGAGGCAGAGGAGGGTTCGAACCAAGCACACGAGACTTTGAGGGAAGCCCATCTTCCATTGGGCTGGCCGTCCACTTGTGTTAGGCCAGCGCATTAGGAGGTTTAGTACAAATGGTTGTTTTTCTGGAAAATAAAAACAAAACTTGCCATCCCGAGGAATCGAACCTGTGACCTGGCTATGGTAAAGACGAGCACTACCACCGTGCTACACACTTTGTTTGTAATTGTTGGGCATTACAAATATTTTAGTCTAGTGCCACGTGGGCGATGCGAAGAACACAACTATGATTGATATTTTTCTTTTTAATTCAGATTTAAAATTCGTAACTGGTATTTCTCCCTCGTATGAATTCCAAATTTGATGGTTTTTTCCTAAATTTTTCTAAAATTATGTTCTTTCGTGTAATTGCATTTTTTTTGTAAGTCAATTATGATTTCTTTAATCTTCTTCATATAGCTTGTTTTCTTTCATTTAAGCATAGAATAGCAAAACATATTTTTACATAACAATAACTAATTTAACTTCATAATTTCTATTATTATGGTAAACATAAGCTTCAGTCCAAATTTGAGATCCATACGAATTCGAAAATGTTATCAAGTAGTCTAATCTCAAAGATTAACTTGAGTTATAAGAAGCTCTTTGAGAGATGTATCCATTTGTGAACCATGCATGGTCCAATTTTACTAAAACTATTTAAGTTTTTTATCATAAGATTGTAGACAAAAAAATATGTTATCATGTGAAATTTTAGAATTTTTTTGACCAAATTTAGATATTATTACAATTATTATGTGGTAATTTGGAGAAAGAAGTTTGAATTATCCATATAAGACAATTGAATTTGTCATCTATCTATAGGACTTGGACTGTAATAGAACATATGAGTTTAAATATAATTTTTGCTCAATTTTTCGAAACTTATCAGATGTAATTGTAGCTCAGCATGGAGTAATTATTGATAAGCTTGTAGAAATTTATTTAAATGATAGAAAATAGCAAATATACTAAAAAACTATTGAACCGTCTACATAACAACTCTGATGTTGTCCACTACCTGTAAAAAAATATTAGGTATTTATAAGATAATTATTTTTCAAGTTATTTTAAAGGGTACCTTAATTAGATGAAAATTAAAAAAATAGTAAACTGGCCTGGATCTGGGCTGTTTTCTCGGTGTGCACACAAGGTCCAATATATCGTATCCGTCCATCCCTTATCAACGGTTTGGATCACATCCTCATGTTATAAAATCACCTTCATCCGACACGCCGCCGAAAACCCTAGCTCCTCATCCTCCTCATCTCTGCACCTCAGATCCACAGCCGCCGCACTGATCCTCTCTCTGTCCCTCAGATCCAGCGCACTGCACCTCGCTCCACCACCTCCTCGGCATCTGGCGCCGCCTCCCCTCCTCCGCGGGCATCACCACGCCGTCGACACCGTAGGTACCCCTAATTCTCCTATGTTCGCTAACCCTAGCGGCGGCGCCTCCACTCCCTCTCAGACCCTCCGCTCTCCCTTTCTTTCCCCCTCCCCACCTCAGATCTGCTCGTGGCGAGCGCTACGCGAGCTCCGCACGGGCCGGACGTATGGGCGTGGAGGTCGAGCTCTACGGATAGGGAGATCTCCCTCTCCGGTGGCTCTCTCCCCCCGCATGAGCTCCTTCTTCCTCCGGTGCGGCGTGGCCCTCGACGCGTGGCGCGGCCGGTGCGGTGGCCCAGTCTGTGGGCGTGCCGCTCTTGACGCGTGGTGGGGCCTGCGCGTCGGCCGGCCTCCACGGCGGGACGGCCTGCTCGACGCGCGGCAGGGGAGCCACGGTGTGCGCGACTCACCCATGGGGAAGCAGGTAAGCCCTGGCGATCCCACCTCCTTTCATGGCCTCCTCTCCGTGTTGTTGCTGCCTCTTCCTCCGATTGCCCTCAACCAAGCGGAGGGAGGAAGCGCCTCCGTTGCTTGCTTCCCGTGAGTGGCTTCTTGGTTGCGAATTTTGTGGCTCAATTGGTTCGATAAGAGCTTGGACCTCCATAGCTTAGTAGTTAGTTCTGACCATAGGTAATCAATGGTGATAAGGTAAATCTGAAGCTACTACTCTCTGTTTTGCCATTGTGTTAGTGTTGCATCTGAGATTTGAGATTCTGGTATTTTGTAATTTGGGGGATGACGAGATCTCACAAGGAACTGGTACTCGATTTGATTACAGATTAAATCACCCCTTTTGAAGTACAATCTGTAAAGTGGATTCTTTTGTAGTATGAGTCCTAGTTTAGATATGAATCATGGTTTCTTTATTTTCCCCCAAGATTTGATTTGCTAGTTTGAGAGTTCTAGTTAAAATGAATCCTGATTTCTTTATCTTTCCACTATTTGATTGGCTAGTTCGGTAATCCAAGGCAAGGTGTAGTACTACTCAGTGATATTTTTTGTTCGTAGCATACACGAGCTGTAGTACTACTCAGTGATATAGCACCTGCAGCTATAGCTAACAGCAAACAGGCTCAGAGCTCAGATTTATTTTCTTGTTTGTGCAGAATCGCGTATCTCCATCTCTGCATTCCTCACCCTTATTCTATGGTATGCTTGGACTCGTAGGTGGTTGTATGGTGAAGTAATGAAAAAACTTTAATCATTCTGTACATGTTCCTAGTAGTTTAAATAAAACCTAATGTTAGCTGTTCAGAATTACATGCTATCTTGTTTTCAAAATACAAGTAAATATGTGAGGCTAGCCGTGTTGCTTCTTAACCATATCTGTCTTAATGCCAAGTGTTAATTTAATCTTTGCCTAGAGCTTTGGTTAGTGGTACTGCAGCACGATTCTTTTGCTTGAATGAAGAAATAATAAATCTAATTTAATCACTTTTTTGTCACATGTCAATTTATTAATCAGTTTGAGTACTTTATTTGATGCTTCCCATCTATTGAAATGTTGAAGCTTATCAACCAGAGCTGCTTATTTTATCTAGCATATTTGAAGCTTCAAATAAAAATGTTTCTCTTCAATTCACTTTGAAGACACATGTATATCTGTAACTACCATCTTTCTTTTGAGCAGCCATTCTTTTTTTATTCTCTCAATTCTCAAAAGTTAACTATGCATTGACATTAATTTCTACAGGCGATTCAAAGGGAAAAAACTGGCAGTTAGAATAGAAGATAAGCCTCCCAGAAAAGAAATCATTGGTAGCCAAATGTGCTGCCCCAACACTCATAATATTTAGCTTCTTTCTAGAACACTTCAATTTCAGTTAACTACCTGAACATTCATGTTTTCTGAAAAAAAATCTAATTATCAATTTTATTGTTGTGAAATTTCCTTTTGTTCTGTGCAAACTTAACATTTATGATGGTAACTACTAACTCTTTTGCAGGCTCAGTGGGATTATGCTGCGTGAAGCGACATCCATGATGATAACCTCCTGCTATGCTACTTTGGCTTTTTTGTTGATATATTGTATTGTATCTCTTTCTTTAATGTTGTTGCCTGTGATGAGATGTTTAATCTGGATGAGATGGAACTTATGTTACTATATGCGATGTGATATTGCGATGAGATATGTATAATCTTATGAAACTTTTGTCTCATTATAGGCTGTGTAATTAATTTTGAGCTAAAAATAGGCTCAACTTAGTGGCCCACTTTGATTTGGGCCCATCCACATATGGGCTGTGTGCCGTCTCTTGCCACGACACCTGTCATGTCGATTGCCACGTCATTTGCCATGTCAGTATCATTTTTCATGTAATTGTCATGTTAGCAGCTATGTCATTGACCACGTCAATTTACACGTCAACATTGCTATCCACGTCATCGCCAAGTCAATAGCCACGTCATCCTCTATGTCATCAATGTGTGACGTGGCAATTGAATTTGTGACGAAAATTATACTATTTGTGACGTTTATTTTCGTCATAAAAAATGGGCTTGGGTTGGGCTTTGGGGGCCCGGGAGAATTCTATGACGTTTTCGAAACGTCATGGATCAACAAATCTATGACGAAAATTTAAGAAACGTCACGAGGTGTGATCTGTGACACTCAATACATGACGCTATTTGAGATCGTTATAAATACTTCTTTATGACGATTTTTTAGTGATCTATGACGAAATTTAAACGTCATGATTTTTTAGTGATCTATGACGAGATTTTTGTAGTGGGGGCAGGGTCACGACGCGTCGGGGAAGAAGAGGGGAAGGAAGCAGTGGCTGATAGGCTTGGTGGGCTTCTAAGCCACCGCTCCACCTAAGGTGACGATAAAAGAAAAAATCTCATTGTTGGTCATATGTGATGGTGTACCCCAGTGGTAGGGGAGGGTACGCGCAAAACTAAGGTTGCGGGTTCGAATTCTGGTAACGGTGGGAAAAATCGCACTCGCACATATTCGCGCAAAAAATCACGCGACTTGCGATGCGATCGCGGTGGGAAAAAGTAAATATTTTTTAATTTTTATTCGCATAAAAAATATTTATTTTAACACGTAAAAGAATGATGCCCGTCAACTATGTGTTGACATAGGTGATAGACTAAGACTACCATAGGAGACAGGCTAATAATGATGGCCATCACCTTTGTGGGACATAACTGAAGCCCGTCACTTTTAAATAGTCATTAGTGACGTGATAAAGGTGATAGATACAGTGTCCGTCACCTTAGCACGATGATGCGGTCACCTTAGGGTGTTTTTTACATAGTGGATGCCAATTGTTACAAGACTGGAGATCACCGGAGTTGAGAACTTAGGTGGAACGGACTCTAGTTTTTGGCGCTGCAAGTAGCACCTTTTCTATTCTTTGATTGCTAAATATAGAGACCCGAATGTACAGAAATGGCCGCAGTGGCCGATAGTCTCGCGCACGATCCAGTCGTGCGCGCTCACGACGCGCCCCGCGCGAACTGAAAGCGCGCATCAGGCTCTGACGAAACGGGAAACAAGGAAACAAGCTAACTGACTAACTCACTGCGCGAGCTTATCTAACAAAATGAACCGTACAAATTACCAAAAGCCAAGTCATTGCTTCAGTGATTTATCCCTTATGATTCCCGGTTGCAGGTGAGCTACATCAGGAACTTGACATATTTGCATGTTTGGCTGAATGGCTCAAGCTGCCGGCTTAGGGAATTGTTTGGGGGCCTTTCCATATTTCAAATGCACTGAAACTTTGACAGCACTTGTGAATGTCAAGTCCGCTTCCTTGCAGACAAATTTGGAGATTTAATATCCTTCAAAATATTTTTTTTGAATGGTCACCGGAGGGGAGATCTCCACCTGAATTGTATTCAAATGTTATGGCAAACCACAGATCAAAAGCCTCATTTTTGAGAAAAATGAGACAAAACCCTAATGCTTGGTTAATTTTAGGAAAACCGGGCTAAAACCTTAATGACCTACTGTTGTCGGTCGAAACCCACCGGCGAGCAGCGACGGGCAACACGAAGAGCCGGGAGGTTGCTAGGGCGCTAGAGGCACTGCTCCCTCGTCGACGGCCCGCAATTTCTGTCACGCGCCCGGAGGTTGTGTGAAAACCGGGCGTGCCACCTGACCTATACCCGATCAGAAGGGTGTAGACGTGCTCTGAACAGTTTCCTGCATACAAAGACACGTGTAAACGTAAGTCCGAGCCGTGGTCGGCTCCCCGGGACGACTCTTGCATCGGCTTTAAAGAGCCGATCGAGTTCCGGTGTCAGATTGGATCTGTAACCATCCAAATGTCGCTGAATAAAGCGAATAATTGTAAAGCTGCTTCGATTAAATCTAGCTAATCTAATCCACGATGGTAAAAGCTTCACTGCTAGATCGGAACATCCTACACGTGACTAGGCCTAATGAACGTAACAGACAACTAGACCACAACCCAAAACAGAGGCCTAAGAACTAGCAAGAGCCGATTCCCGGAACAATCCCTATCAAGGTCATGATAAAGCATCTATTACGCCACCGGATCGTCCAATCTGTTTGCAAGGCCTAACCTAGCAGATATTACGCCAACTCCTAAGTTAAGAGCAAACCATAACAGATCAGATCTACTAAACATAAAAAGAAGCAGAGTGTTGCTTCTATGCGACTAATTCTATATGACAAGAACTAGCATAAGATTGAAACGTGACAGCACACAAACAACATGATATTCGTAGATGATAAGCAACGAAGCACAACAGATCTACCAAAAGCCATGCTACGAACATCAGGATAACTAGCATTACTCACCATAAAAAACGCTTCAGTACGAGTAATATCAAGGTAAAAGCAAGAACTATGCTGCCCTGATCGCAAGAAGCGATCAGGGCAGCATGGCACTTACTTGGATGAAAACCCTAGGATTAGGGGTGGCGATGCGCCGAGAGTTGTTGTTTGCGAGTCGTGATGACGCTCTCTTACGAATAGCAAAGGATACATATTTATAGTTCGGAGACTTGGGAAACAATCTAATCTAATCTTGTCCCGATTGGACTCTATCTCTAACCTTAAGTTAAATCTAAAGATACACGGCCAATGTGGCCCATATGCTCACACAGGAGCCGATTTACAAGTCCTCTTGATCTTCTGGTTTAAGCCCATCTTACTTTCGGCCCATAAATGTTAATTTATGGCGATAACACATGCCCCCTGGTTTTGGCAATGATAGTTCCGAAACCAATCCGTCGCTTCGTCTTCCCGTTAATGCTCATTAAACACACTGCAACCAGCAAGGAAGACGCAACGTCTCTGCAACTGGCTCCTCATAGAATGTGAAACTGCCGATCCGTCCTCCATCTTTTCACTATTTAATCTCACCCGAATCGGCTCTTCTCCACAGCAAACTCCTTCTTCCTCCCAAAGCCAGTAACGCAGAAAACCACCCCAATCCTCCAGCAGCCATGGCCATCTCTTTTTCCTCCGGCTCCAACTCATTCGGAGATTCTTCTTCTTCTTCGTCTTCCCCTTCTTCTTCTTCCCTCTCGGCCTCCTCCATCGACTCTATCCCAGAGAGCCGAGAGCCGACCCCCGAGTGGGACCCAACAGCAGCCTACGAGGCGCTGGCTCCTCTGCACTGGGACGCAGAGGAATTCGACTTCGGGGTCGCCTCTGAGGAAGACGAGCCCATGACTGAAGAAGAGGAAGACCTCCAGTCCCTCTTCCAAGAGGAACTGGAGAGCAGTGAAGACGACGCCTTCTCCTGGGAAGGAGCCGACTCCTTTGAAGGGATCGGCTCTTCTTCCAGCGACGACACGGTGGCAGGGGGAAAGCCCCATCAGTTCCTCAAAGCCCCCATAGAGGGAAGCGAAGAAGGAAGCAGCAGCAGCGGCGGGCGAAGCAGCAGCAGCACCGAGGACGATGGCAGCAGCAGCGGCGACGACGGCGATGATGACGACGACGATGGTGGAGACGCACCGTCGCAAAGCCCGAAGCGCCGTAGGTGTTCAGACACCTACGACTGGTAGATGTAGGTAGCATCGTAGGAATAGGACCTCAAAGCCGAAGGATTGATTCCTTTGTAAAATCGGCTTTCCTTGTAATGAACTTTCCTTTAATGAAATCGAGTTCCTTCAATTTCGTGTCTTTGTTACCTTCCAAAAAGCCGATGGCAACGCATCAGGCTTCCATAAATATCCAAGAGCCGACGAAATTCAAACTAGAAGCAACCCGCAGAAGAATAATACTTCCAGCCTAAACCGAACTCGACGAACCCTCAAATTCGAGTGTAATTCGAAAACCAAGCTCTACAAATCCGAGCAAGAACCCTCCAAGCAGCTGGAATTCGAATCAGAGCCCACAACAAGCAAACCCTAAGTCAATAGATCTGTACCATGGCAGACTCTGCAACTCGGATGACAAGCTCTGCAACCGATGATACGGCAATCTGCGGCCTGAAGGTAATATTCGGCCCAAACCTTTAATTTCTTCAGCTTACCAAGCTTCTGTAACTGAAACTCTGAAACATGACACCGTACGCATATTTCTGAATTTCTGAACTTCAGGTGTCAGACATCCTTTTGCCGCATCCCTCTAATCCAAAATCTTTCTGTCTTGGTCCACAAACCCATGAAACCCCCACAGATTTGATCTCTTGTGAAGCAAATAGGATCCCTTTTGTGAGCCAAAATATTGATTTGAACCTTTGGGCCGACTGCTTAAGAGCCTGGCCTAATCCTCCTGAGAGCTGGATTACATGGTACAACAGAGTAGCAAAAACTCACATGCCCTTGTGGCAAGATTTGAACATAGCCGATGCACTTAGTCTATCACTGTCACCCCTTGACAAAGATGAAAATCTTTTGAAAACCATCTGCTATTTCTGGTCTGATGCTCTGAATTGTTTCCTCTTTAGTCATGGACCCATGACCCCTACTCTGCTGGACGTTACCATGATCACTGGACTAGACATTAGCTCTCCTAATCCTGCTGCTCACAAAATGGCAGAATTCCCCTTCAAACTTTCTTCCAAAGTCAACTGCACAAACTGGGATACTTACATGAGTCAGCACATGAAAACAAAAGGTCTAGTGACTGAGAAGGAACACACAGCCTTCTTAAATCTTTGGCTAGAGCACTTCATCTTCTGTGGCCCTTCTTTAGCTCCAACTAAGAACTATCTCCCCTTGGCCTACCGCCTAGCCCATGGTAATCACAACGGCTTAGGCAAACTGTTTCTTGGAGAAACATATAGATATCTCCGTTTAATGACATCTAACTTGCTCAATAAAAAGAAACTGGGAACTGGAGGCCCTTGGTGGTTCATTCAGTTGTGGGCACAACTGTACTTCCAACATCATATCCCAAACTTCCAAGGCCTGACCAAGAACTCTTTCCCTGATGAGGGTGGCAAACCAATTAGATGTACTAGCTACGGCCAAGCTTTGTTCAGTCTCCCTGGCAGTAAACTGAATTCAGCAGATGCAGCAAACTGGTTTAGAGTCTTCTACAAAGGACTGAACAATCCTCTCTACTTCCCGTTTACTGAATCTGAATCTTTTGAGAACCCAACTGCCTTCAGACTAGATAGCTTTGCCGATGACGACAGCACTCGGCATCTGTATTCTTTGATGATTCAACCTAGCTTCTTTCCTGTTGGCATCAGCACCTCCAATAGAATTATCAAGCCAGGCTATGAATCTTACCAACCAGCCATAGCAGCTCGGCAATTTGGCCTAGGACAGGTCTCTCCCCACTTCCATATTCACCACTTGGTGGAGAGCAGAGCCGATCTGCCTGACGGTCTTACCAGTTCAAGATGCTACAGCATGTTTGATGACCTCCACATCCCAATACCAGCCGACCTGTCCTTTACCTCTTCATCAATCGGCTTTGATACTTGGTGGAACATGTGGAAAACTCATGTCTTCAGAAAAGCTCTAGGTCCTCGACTGCAGCAAATTGATCCTGAATACGTAATCCCCGAGGAAGAGGTACTGATTCTATGCATTTATCCTTTTAAATCTTCTATTCTTTCCTCTTGGCTTAACCTGCTCATCCTGTCAACAGCAACAAGATGGTCCAGAACCCATGACCAGTACTGGGGAGTCATTTCACTTTCTTCCAACTGCTCCTGATGTACTCTTCTGGAAAGGATCACCACCAATGAAGAAAGTGATAATGTCTGTTCAGCCAGACTTACTTCAGTCGGCTTCCAAGCGAAGACAAACTTCTGCAAGTGTTGCCCTCCGAGTCTTGACCAAGAAAAGGAAGATGATCACGAGGCGAGTGATCAAGAAACCAACACCAACTTCCCCGAGTCCATCAGAGTCTAATACCAACCAGGTAACTTACTTCTCTGAAAGTTCCTCTTTTATCTCATATATGTGTACTCTGGTTGACTGTAGTTCTATGTTCAGGATGCAGCCGGAAACATCTCCAATGCAGAAAGCCCGGAACAACATGAGATGGCTGCAACTCCCGATGCACTGATGGATGCAAGCGAGGAACAAGCCGATGCAGCAGATGCTCTTGACGTCAACACCAGCTCTAACAGGACGATTGCTCCCGAACCGACCAACACTTCTTCTCCAGAACAGGTGACATTACAAAACCAATTCTGAACCAGCCGATAACTTCATAAATGCATATTGTTTTAACTCCAGAGATGTCCATAGAGCTTTGACATTGCAGGTTTACTTTCCTTTGACCTGGCATCAATGGGTCTGACTCTCCCTGGAGCAGAAATATCATCTTTATAGCAATCGACTAGCTTGGCACATCAGTTTCAACTCATCAAGGATCTACTATCTGCTCCGATCACTGCTCTAGTTGATGATTCCAGCAAGATAAAGAACATCTTCGAGCAAATAGAAACCCAACTCCCGGAGCCGTTGCAAATCAAGCTCTGGTCAGCCAGCAACCTCCCATTCTTTCGGATAGAAGTGAATAAAGCACAACAACGGATGGAAGCACGTCGCTCTCAAGCTTCTCTGAAAGCTGACATTACCCAAAAGTGCAAGGCCCTCAACCAGAAGAAGGCAACTCTAGAAAACAAAGCTGACGTGTCTATCAACAAGAAGCGACTCGACCTCCTGAAGAAAGAACTGGCAGAACTCGAAGAAAAGGTTCGTACCACCAAGAAGCTCATCCAAGCCGAAGAAACTTCCATTGCATACTCCGAACAAGAGACCCAGGAAATAACCGAGCAGATACAAGTAGAGTTTGCAGAGATAAGCACCTTGAGTCGGCAGATAGTAACAGGCGATGACAAGGATGATGAAGCAATCATAGAACGAGCAGACGCCGTCCGCATAGAAGCCATCCATGTCATAGAAGAATTCCTGAACCAGTAGATAGGTTCAAGATACAATTAGTACTGCCTGTTAACCTAAAAGTCGTACTTGTTTAAAAACACCTCAAGTCGATGGTTATACATCGGCTATCTTTCTTTACCGGCCAACTCATCGTGTTGGCCTATCATCATCATTTTTTTTGCGCGGCCAACTCAACGTGTTGGCCTATTACACTGCAGCCAGATGGATCTCATCGGCTTTTCTTTACTCGCCTTTCCACATGCTCGGGAAATACTTCTTCAGATGCTGTCCATTGACAGCAACAGGAAACTTGACGCCGTCCAATTCCTCGAGCATGTACGCATTCCCAGGCAAAACCTGATCAACCTTATACGGACCATGCCAAGTTGGAGACCATTTACCAAACTTTTTATCTTTAGTTCCCAACGGCAATACTGCCTCCCAAACCAAGTCTCCCACCTGGAAATCCTTAGGTTTGACTTTCTTGTTGTATGCACGGGCGACTTTAGCTTTATTTTCTTTGATCTTTTCCAACGACCAAAGTCTCAGTTCCGTTAGGTCCTCCAAATTATCGTTCATCAAGGCTGCATACTGTTCGGCAGATAAGTCATTCTGAAACTCAACACGCCTTGATCCAGCCGTGATTTCCCATGGTAACACAGCGTCTTGGCCGTAGACTAGATGGTACGGCGATGTCTTGGTGGACCCATGACACGAAATACGATATGCCCACAAAGCTTCTGATAACACCTCATGCCAGCGCCTAGGATATTCATCGATCTTTCTCTTTATGAGCTTGATAAGGCTCTGGTTGGATGCTTCAGCCTGTCCATTAGCTTGGGCATAATACGGAGATGATCTGATCAGCCTAATCCCCATGTCATCGGCAAACTTTCTGAACTCTTCTGATATAAAGACCGATCCTCCATCGGTCGTAATGGTCTGAGGGATCCCAAATCTGTGAATGATGTGTTCTTTGACAAAGCTGATCACATCTCTTGACGCCACTGACCTCATGGGCACTGCCTCTACCCACTTTGTGAAATAATCTGTGGCAGCTAAGACCCATTGGTGACCCTTGCTAGATGACGGGTTGATCTGTCCAATCATGTCCATGCCCCAACCTCTGAATGGCCAGGGTTTGATGATAGGATTCATCACTGATGCTGGCACTATCTGAATTTTGCCAAACCTCTGGCACGCTTGACATCCCTTGTAATATTTAAAACATTCTTCCAGCATACTGGGCCAGTAATAACCCGATCGCCTAATCAGCCATTTCATCTTATGAGCCGATTGGTGAGTACCGCAGGCTCCTTCATGAACCTCATGCAAGAGCCGATTTGACTCTGAAGGTCCCAGACATTTAAGTAGTAGTCCTTCCAAGGTCCTGTAGAACATGTCATCCCCTATCAGAACATACTTCATGGCCTTGAGTCTTATCCTTCTGGGTGCCCCCCGAGCCGAATCCTTCAAGTAATTGAAGATATCGGCTCTCCAGTCTCCGGGTTCTAGAAACTGAACCTCCACTTCGACTCCACTGGCTGTCTCCATGTAGCCAGAAGCCATCTATGCCAAATCATTGGCTTCATTGTTCAGAGTCCTGCGTATCCAGTGGAAATTGATGTACCTGAATCGTGACATCAACTCATGGCATTGCACCCATATTGGGAAAAGAGCCTCGCTCTCACATCTATATTCCTCCGTGAGCTGAGAAATCACCAACTTTGAATCCCCGAAAATTTCCACCGCTTCTGCTCCAGCTTCGAGAAGCAATTCCATCCCTTTGCGAATGGCTTCATATTCCACCAAATTATTGGTGCACGGGGCAGTCATTCTGATGGAGAAGGAGTAAGTCGCCCCACGAGGCGACACCAATAGAATTCCCACACCACATCTGTCATCACAAGCCGATCCGTCAAAGAACATAGCCCAAGCACGAATAAATAATGCAACAATATCAGTGCTGATCCTGTCCGCAACAAGATCCGCCAGTGCTTGTCCTTTGACTGCTTTTGTAGGCTGGTACCGGATATCGAATTCTGACAATGCAAACATCCATTTTCCAAGTTGGCCTTTAAGGACAGGGGCCGACAGCATGTGTTTTATGACATCCGATTTGCATATAACAATTGTTTCCGCCGAGAGCAAAATATGACGAAGCTTTGTACATGTCAAGTATAAGCAAAGGCAAAGCTTCTCGATTTCAGGGTACCTGGTCTCGGCGTCTAACATGCGTCTGCTGAGGTAGAAAACCACCCTCTCTTGGCCGTCATGCTTCTGGACTAGTACCGAAGCGATAGAAGTGTCACCCACGGACAGGTATACATAAAACGACCTATCTTGCTGAGGAGGAACCAATACTAGAGGCTTTGACAAATATTCCTTGATTTCATCAAAAGCTTGTTGCTGTTCTGCCCCCCAGCGAAACTCATCATCGGATTTGATTTTCACCAAACCCATGAACGGCTCGATACGCCCAGATAGATTGGAGATAAACCGTATGACAAAGTTAATTTTACCGATGAGTTTCTGTAACTCTTTCTTCGTAGTAGGTGGTTTCATCGTCCTCACAGCTTCTTGACTCTTCAGGCCGATCTCGATTCCCCGTTCATGCACCAGGAATCCCAGAAATTGACCGGCCGATACACCGAAGGCACACTTCTTTGGGTTCATTTTGAGCCCAAACCTTCGAGTCCGTTCTAAAACTTGGCGCAGATCTTCTAGATGCCCCCCAGCCGATTTGGACTTGACCACAACATCATCAATATAGATCTCTACCAATTTGCCGATGAGATCATGAAAAATATAATTCATGGCACGTTGGTACGTTGCACCGGCATTTTCAGTCCAAAGGTCATAACCAAGTACTCGAACAAGCCGACTGCGCCTGGTACTCTGAACGCAGTCTTGTTCACGTCTTCTGGGGCCATGAAGATCTGGTTGTAACCGGCATTGCCGTCCATGAAACTCATCATTTTGTGGCCAGCAGCGGCGTTGATCAATGTCTCTACAACAGGCATCAGGTATTCATCCTTCGGAGTTGCTCTGTTGAGATCTCTAAAATCGACGCAGACACGCCATCGGCCATCTTTCTTTTGCACCGGCACCACACTGGAGATCCATTCTGCATACCGGCACGGCCTGATGAACCCAGCATCCAACATCTTCTCTATTTCTTTCTTGACTTCCACTAGCACTTCGGCCTTCATCTGACGTGCTGGTTGCTGAAACGGCCGAAACCCCTTCTTGAGCGGGAGCCGATGCTCGACGATGCTCCTATCCAGACCGGGCATTTTAGTGTAGTTCCATGCAAAACAGTCCCGGTACTCTTTCAGTAATGCAATCATCTCCTCACGCAAGACCGGATCCAACATCTTGCTGATAAATGTCGGCCGTGGCTTATCCCCAGGACCGATATCAATTTCTTCCAAATCGTCAGCCGACGTGAACCCGTATCCTAATTTACCGTCGTCTGAAAAACCAGCTGCGAACGCAGGCGAGTCTTCGTTGTCTATAAGATCAGCGGCAAACACAGGGAGATGACAAGAAAAATTATTTGGCCAACCGCACGGGCTGGCCACTTCTATACTTCTATTATTTCTCAGAGCCAAATAGTCAACGAGTGGCCAACTGCCAGAGCAGGCCATCATGTGTACATGATGTAACAATTCCGACCAAAAACAGAATTTTTCTATTTTTCGGGGCCGATCGCCGGGACCGGCTTCTCTATTTTTATTACACCCCGTGGCTAGCCAGGGTGCATCTATTCTGTGAGGCCAGTGGATAAGACCAGCCTCAGTCCGTTTTTTGTCACCTCGATCCGATCACAGTCTTCCAGGGCGATCCCTGAGATTGGCTCTTGTCCTTCCGCATCCCAGGCGTTCATATCTGCGACGGAGACCTCGCTGGAATCGTCTGCAGGGACCACTTCTACTTCATCGCCATCCCATTGGACGAGGTACTGATGCATTGTAGAGGGAATACAACAGTTAGCATGAATCCAGTCCCTTCCAAGCAACACTGTGTATGTACTCTTGCTATTGACGATGAAGAACGATGTCGGCACAGTCTTGCGGCCCACTGTCAGTTCCACGTTAAGAACCCCCATCGCCTCTGATGGCTGTCCATTGAAGTCATTGAGCATCACGTTGGTCTTGATCAGATCAGTAGAAGAACGACCCAATCGGCGCAGTACAGAGTACGGCATCAAATTGACTGCAGCGCCAGTGTCGACCAACATCCTGTTCACAGGCTTTCCGTTGATGAGGCCCTTGAGATACAACCCCTTCAGGTGCTTGTAGCTTTTCTCCTTGGGCTTTTCAAAGATGATTGGTCGTGGGCCGAGATCCAGCTGCGCGATAGCCAATTCTTTCGGTTGGGGTGCTCGAAACTCCGACGGGAGCACGAACACCATGTTCACATCAGCCGATGGCTTCTCATCGGCTTTTGTCTGCTTGGGGCGCCACTCCTTCCTTGGGGGGCACCTCTCTTCCCTGTGCGGTCGCCTGACTTGCTCCGCGAGATCTGGACGCGTTTTCCTCAGCACGTCGAGGTACTTGGCTTCTGCCTCTTCCAGGTTGCGCAAACGCTGCACTCTGCGTTTGTGCGACCGATTGAGACCGTCAGGATACCACCGTGGGCGATGGTACCTGTCTTCTTCCTCTAGCTCAGAATCACGCTCGGATGGACGCCTCGCATGGTCATCCTGACGTGTTCTGGGTCCCAAACGCCGGAACACTGATGTCTTGTCCTGCTGGTGTCCTCGAGGCCTGCACTCCAAGCAATCATCTATAGTAGGTAATCGGCTCATGCCGGAATTCCAACAGTACCTGAAGAACGGGTAATGCCAGTGGTCGCGTATAGCCTGGCGCTTCCCCAATGTCCTTCCTGAGTGGTGCTCGTACTCGTCTTCTTCCGATTCGTATCGGCGGCGTAGCTGGTATTGGTACTGGTATTTTTCTAGAAGCCGATTAGAAGCTGGAAGCTGGTTGCGGATGTGACGTACTTGCTCTTCAGTCACATGCTGCTGTTCCAACTTGTGTTCATTCTGCGGCCGCTTGCCAGAAGCGGCCTCTCTCCTCTGCTTATCATGGCGGCGCATGGGTCCCACCATGTTGATATGGAATGTCAGATCCTAGCCCTCGGACCTGAGGTCTGACAGTTCCACCACATTAGCTTGTGGGAAGGGCTTCGTGTCCACCTTCATAGTGTGTTGAGCCAGGATTAATCGGCCTTGTTCGATAGCCGATTGGATCTGGTGATGCAGCGGCTTGCATTCACCCGTGGCATGAGTAAACGAGTGGTGCCATTTGCAGTACAGCCTCCCCTGCAGCTCTTGTGGCGTCGGTAGCTTGTGGTTCTTTGGGAGCTTCAGCTGTTTTTCCTTGAGGAGCAAATCAAATATCTACTCTGCTTTCGTCACATCGAAGTCGAAGCCCTTCACGAGTCCCTGCTGCTTGATCCACTTGCATGGGACAGGATTTGCCCCCCGAGTCCACTCTGCCACTGCCACTTCTTGCTCTTCACCCGAGTCATCAGATTCGTCCGCCTGGGCCATGTTCACATGGCGTTTGAACTTGTCGTGGTACAGCTCAGGATGATAATGGTCGTATGCTGTAAGCTTCTGTACCAGGTGCGCCAGAGACGTGAACTCCAATTGAAAAGCCACATCCTTGATCGGCTTAGCAAGTCCCAGGACAGCCAGATCGACTGCCTCTTTCTCTGTGATGCGTGACGAGTAGCATCGATTCTTGACCTCCCTGAAGCGCTGTATGTACTCTGACACAGTCTCTCCTCGCTTCTGCCTGACTTGGGCGAGGTCGGCAATTCCAGCTTCTGCAGCTTCCGAGTGGTACTGGGTATGGAATTGATCTTCAAGCTGCCTCCAAGTCCGAATCGAATCCGGAGCTAGTGACGCATACCATCCAAAAGCTGGGCCTGTAAGGGATTGGCCGAAGAACCGGACCCTCAATGGATCTGACACTGAGATCATCCCAAGCTGCGTTAAGTATCGGCTCACATGCTCGATGGAACTGGCTCCTTCTGTCCCGTTGAACTTGGTGAACTCAGGAAGCCGATACTTGGGTGGCAGTGGGATCAAGTCATAGTCACTTGGATACGGCTTGGAATAGCCGATCGCTTTCCTCTTGGGCAGGATGCCGAACTGGTCTCTCAGTATTGCACTGACCTGCTCCACACTAAGAACTCCTGGGGCCGATGGCTCAGCACTCGGCCCAGTAGCGTACTTTGCCAGCCACGCTTGTTTCTCCGCGTCTGCTCCAGAAGCTCCTGGGTTCACCGTCTGCACCGAGCGTGCTGGACTGACGCTGTCTGGGATGTAGGCGCATGTGTAGCCGTGCGGGATCTCCTTGGGTGGCTCGGTGAGGAATTGGCCTTCTCCAGGATCACCGCCGATCTTGTGGACGACGTAGATCGGCGAGCTCTGTGGTCTGGGAGCTGCAAATGAGAACGGCAGCACCGGTCTAGAATGCAGCGTAGCTTCCTCTGTGTGACTCCCCAGGGTTGGCCCCGATGGAGAGTACTGGTTCTTGATTATCTCCTAGATGACGCGGTGTGCCATGCGCTCAAGCTCGTTCATCAAGCTCTGAGAGTGCCGATGAAGTGCATGGGCCACCATGTAGTTCATCTCCTGACACAGGGCCCTGGTGCCCTCCTCTGATGGTACAGACAGATCTACATTGTCGAGAGCGCCTTCTGGTGAGAACCCCTTC
Organism: Panicum virgatum; assembly: GCF_016808335.1. Classification (NCBI taxonomy): domain Eukaryota; kingdom Viridiplantae; phylum Streptophyta; class Magnoliopsida; order Poales; family Poaceae; genus Panicum; species Panicum virgatum. The sequence goes on along the minus strand of NC_053143.1, from coordinate 10,728,217 downwards.
CACCTGATGCCATGGTGGCGAGTCCTCTCAAAAGAGCCGATGAGATCGGCTTCCAGCAGAGCTTTGATCTCATCATACTTCTTCTTGTGTTCAGGAGAGAGCTCTTCATACGTGACGGGCTTGGGGGCAGGTTCTTGATCTTGAGTTCCGGTCATTGTTGCAGTGGATGTTGTTGCCGAGGAGGATCGTCCCACCGAGCGTGCCAGAATGTGTTGTCGGTCGAAACCCACCGGCGAGCAGCTACGGGCAACACGAAGAGCCGGGAGGTTGCTAGGGCGCTAGAGGCACTGCTCCCTCGTCGACGGCCCGCAATTTCTGTCACGCGCCCGGAGGTTGTGTGAAAACCGGGCGTGCCACCTGACCTATACCCGATCAGGAGGGTGTAGACGTGCTCTGAACAGTTTCCTGCATACAAAGACACGTGTAAACGTAAGTCCGAGCCGTGGTCGGCTCCCCGGGACGACTCTTGCATCGGCTTTAAAGAGCCGATCGAGTCCCGGTGTCAGATTGGATCTATAACCATCCAAATGTCGATGAATAAAGCGAATAATTGTAAAGCTGCTTCGATTAAAGCTAGCTAATCTAATCCACGATGGTAAAAGCTTCACTGCTAGATCGGAACATCCTACATGTGACTAGGCCTAATGAACGTAACAGACAACTAGACCACAACCCAAAACAGAGGCCTAAGAACTAGCAAGAGCCGATTCCCGGAACAATCCCTATCAAGGTCAAGATAAAGCATCTATTACGCCACCGGATCGTCCAATCCGTTTGCAAGGCCTAACCTAGCAGATATTACGCCAACTCCTAAGTTAAGAGCAAACCATAACAGATCAGATCTACTAAACATAAAAAGAAGCAGAGTGTTGCTTCTATGCGACTAATTCTATATGACAAGAACTAGCATAAGATTGAAACGTGACAGCACAGAAACAACATGATATTCGTAGATGATAAGCAACGAAGGACAACAGATCTACCAAAAGCCATGCTACGAACATCAGGATAACTAACATTACTCGCCATCAAAAACGCTTCAGTACGAGTAATACCAAGGTAAAAGTAAGAACTACGCTGCCCTGATCGCAAGAAGCGATCAGGGCAGCATGGCACTTACTTGGATGAAAACCCTAGGATTAGGGGTGGCGATGCGCCGAGAGTTGTTGTTTGCGAGTCGTGATGACGCTCTCTTACGAATAACAAAGGATACATATTTATAGTCCGGAGACTTGGGAAACAATCTAAACTAATCTTGTCCCGATTGGACTCTATCTCTAACCTTAAGTTAAATCTAAAGATACACGGCCAATGTGGCCCATATGCTCACACAGGAGCCGATTTACAAGTCCTCTTGATCGTCTGCTTTAAGTCCATCTTGTTTTCGGCCTCTGTTAATTTATGGCGATAACACCTACCTAGCTAAACTAGGTCTCAAACAACACACTCCAGCACAAGGGCAAATTGTGGCATAACTACAGATAACAACAACACCACCAATATCCTTCAGAATATTGCTGCTCATGTATGTCTGATCGTGTATGCTTGTCTGTCAGTATAGTATCATTGACAGCAGGTTGCACAATTTATTTGAGTCCCTTCCCGTGGGCCAAAGGCTCTCAAATTTTAACAGAGTGGTTGGTACCTATTGAATCCACTACAACTTGGAAATTTCTCTGGTCATACAGTTATTCAAAGTGTGCCTGCTTGGGAGTACAATGCGCTTGCAGGCTTGCAGCTACTTGCACAATTCATATTCTAGTGGAGTGCGCTGATCTGCATAGACGATTGGGACTCATTTGCATCAGAATGGCTGACGTGTGCTCATCTTTGCACTGATGGACCTGGGCTGTAATTTCTGCTGCTCACGTTCGGCATCGGCTGATGCATGTTTGACCCTCGCAGCTCTACGGCACCGCTCGCTGCAGGCAGCCAGACAGGATCGCATGACTGTCAGGATCCGCCGAGCGCCAGAGCCGCTAAGGAAATTCCGAAATTATGCAATTCTTTTAGGAATAGGATTGCTATTTGGTTAAGGTACTCAGATTGTCACCCGGGATTCCTTCTTCCTTGCTGACACTGCATCCTTTCCCTCCCGTCCTTCTTCCTTGCTGACACTGCATCCTTTCCCTCCCCGTCCTTCTTCCTCGCTGACACTGCATTCTTTCCCTCCCCTCTGCTTCTTCCCTCTTTAGAGCCGACACTCCATCCCTTCTCTCCTCTGCTTCTTCCCGCTTCCTCGTACACCACTTCCTCTCTCTCTCTCTCTCTCTCTCTCTCTCTCTCTCTCTCTCTCTCTCCCTTATATATATTGACCCCCCAAGTAAAGCTAGCTTTGGCAGGGGCACGACCACGCACCGCAACCTTTGCCTAGCGCACGGCGAAGATAGCGGAAGCGTCTTCCAACTCTGGCGAGTGCGTGACAATAGTAGCGCCAGGAGGGCGACGACGGCCATAAGCCGCCGACCTCTACAAGTCTCCAGAACATGGCGGCGACTGCGATACCATGGGGGGCTATAGGTGGAGGATTGGGTGCATATTTTGGTCCCTCGGTATTAGATAGGGCGTTTGATTTTATAGTAGGGACGGCGGCAGCGGTGGCTGATCTAACAGCCCGCGGCATTAATGGTGAGGAAAAAGACATCATTTTTTCAATGTTCAATTCCTACACAGTGTGGTCGTATTCGCATCTCTCCCCTCTAACCCCCACTAAAATTAATGAACTTCAGGTATCATCGAGGCCATCCCCCCCTCTGCCCCCCAGGTGGACACTGATGATCTCCAAAGGCAACTGGTTACGTCTAGGGAGAGAACGGCTGAACTCCAAAGGCAACTGGTTAAGTCTAGGGAGAGAACGGCTGAACTCCAAAGGCAACTGGTTAAGTCTAGGGAGAAAACGGCTGAACTCCAAAGGCAACTGGTTAAGTCTAGGGAGATAACGGCTGAACTCCAAAGGGAATTGGATGAGTGTATGACGGCAAAGCCTAAACTCAAGGTCGAATTCGAACTAAAGGTTAAACTCATTATGGAACTCGAATTAAAGATTAATCTCCAATTGGAAATCGAAGGAACGATTAGGCTGGAATTGGAGGAGTGTAAGGTGAGAAAGGATGAACTCCAAAGGGAATTGGAGGAGTGTAGGGAGGAAAAGGTTAAACTCCAATTGAAATTGGAGGTGTGTAAGGTGAAAAAGGGTGAACTCCAAAGGCAATTGGAGGACACAAGGAAGGCGATGTGGGTGTTGGCAAAGGAAATTGTGGCAGCTACAAAGGCATATGATGCTGAGAAGGCAAAAATGATGAAGGAATTAGAGGAGTTAAAGAGTAAGCAGCTGGGGAAGTAGGACGTGACAAGAAGGCATACTTATCATCTTGCATCGATCTCCAAATGATTAGTGATGCCGACCTATTATGTTACTACGTAATCATGCTCAGTTGGTACTATATATGCAGTAAATAAAACGGAACATGTATATATTTCCATTATTATTATGTGTGTTGTTTGTTATTGTTTGGATTCATTTTGTGAACTAGCTAGATGGCACCCCGCGCGTTGCCGCGGGAGAATCGGAGAAGAATGAATAGCAAAGATGGACCAGTCCTGATGTTCGAGAGGACTTGCAAGCATTCAACACTATATGTTGCTTGGTCACCCAGAGGACGTCGCGCGCCGATAGCTTGACCTTGTTCCCGTTGCGTGTGGGCGTCGATCGGCGCACGGAGCGGCACGCGTGCATCTTCCTCCACAGCCGGCGGCGGCGGGTTGAAGACGAAGTATTGCCCCATCCCATGAGCTGGCCTATGACGAGGTCCATGGCGATGCGGTGGCTTTGGTGATGCTGAGATCGATGCCCCTTGTGCAGCTAGAGGCTTGGGTGCACGGCTCCGATCCGACGATCTGCTACTTGTAGCCTTGGCCGTCTCATAAGTGGTGCACGCTGTGAATCCTTGATGCCCGGCACACTGTCCTCGGCGGTCTGCATGGTAGCTGCATGCGTCGTGTGCTGCAATGGGCTCTCCAGCGAGGTTGCCCGTCGCGGCGAGCATGCACGTAGCTAGTGTTTGACGAGATTTTGTACCATATGAGCTATATATGTGATATGGATCATGTGTGCTATATCTCTAAGCAAGAAGAGAAAAGAAGAAAGGAAAAGAGAAGAAGCTAGCAACCTTGGCTTCACATGCACGCACGCATGGCATGACAAGGTAATTGCACAAGAGTGCATGCATGCTTCTGTGTATTCTGATTCTCAAGACCAGGTAGCGTTGATCATTAGTCTGCATGACAGCCATTGTGTGTGGCGTCCTGTACGTGTACAAAATCAAGATGCAGTACTTTCCTAGTGTATGAACAGGAGACGGATTGTTTGGGCCCACCAGACAGCCATACATTGTGCATGGCGTCCTGCGCATGATCAAATTCCATATATTGGAGTTGAACATGAGAGATGCTAGTCCATCTGTTGCTAGCTTTCTTATCTTGTGTACGGGTTAACAAGGAGGTGGGCCGGCGCATGACTAGCCCCACGGCTTAGAGCTCACATTCGGCCAGGTGATCGACACGTTCACGTTTATCTACTCGTTGCCGCCGCACTCCCCAACAGAACAAGATTATCCTCTAAACAGATCCCGTGAAACTCGTACCATTCAGTTTAACAGGATGACGGCTCTTCCGTGGATCCTGACTCCTGCCGCTTACCCTAGTCCTCGCCTATATAAGGCCACGAGGTCTTCACGTACAAGGGCTCCATTTTTTTCCCATGGGGGGCAGCCGGGCGAGGGGACGAGGCGCGTCCCCGTCCATCCAAGTTGTTGACGTCGTGCCCCTCCTACTCGCCTTGACGAGCGGAGGAGAGGGGCTCCCACCAGGACGCCATCGACGGCTCGGCCACTGGGCAGGGGCACCGCAGAGCAAAGAAAGATCGATCTTGAAGCGGAGCCGGCCACCGCGTCGACGCCGCGTAGATACGAGGAACACACGAAGGAAGCAAGAAGGCAGCCATGGCCGCCTCTCTCTTGATCTAAAGAGTGTTACGGTCTCAGATTATGGGACGATAATTGGAACTGGTTTACGAGGTCAGATTACACGACAACACGTTGTCGCCCAAATCCTCCGGCAAGCCGGCCAAATTCCAATTACATCCGGTTCGAGTTCTTCGGTCTAGATTGGGAGATTAATATAAAGCAACGCGTTCGTCTCCTGCCGTGCGTCTTCAGCTGACCCATTGTGGGCCGTTGAACTTCGGGTTGGGCCTTCGCGTCCTGGGCTTGTGTCCTTCCAGTTGGGCCGGTGTCGACTCCGTGACATCCTCCCTCCCATGAGAAACAGCTTGTCCCCAAGCCGATGCAGCAGGAAACCGCCTCCGAAGCTCAGCTTCATCTTCCCAGGTAGCCATTGATGCCGGCCATGACGACCATTGCACAAGAACTTGTGGCACCAGATGATTGTTGCGAGACAGATTTTGTCACTGCAGTATTTTAACAGGAACTTGAAACTGGTCAGACACTGGTGGTAAAACATCACTGACCTGATGATTGGTACCCACAGCTTTCTTCAGCAGAGAAACATGAAAAACTGGATGGATTGTAGTGGATGCTGGGAGATTCAATTTATAAGCCACTGTACCAATCTTCTCAATCACAGTAAAAGGACCAAAATATTTGAATGACAGCTTGTGATTTGCCCGTTTGTGAAGAGAGGACTGAACATATGGTTGTATCTTCAAAAAGACTTGATCACCCACCACAAAATATATGAATCTAAAAAAGTCAAAACGAACTACATTTTGGAACGGGTGTAGATGTAAAGCGGGTTATAAAATTACCTGTCTATGAGACATAGACTCCCTAGCTAAACTTTTCCACTTTGAAAACAATTAAGCAAGGTTGAAATGCATAAAGTTGCAATGACATCTAATTAACCTTTTCCATAAAACAAGTACCACATATTAAACACATGACTTGCATAATAAAATAAATATATGCTACTAGATTCTTTAGACATCAGTAGACCAAAAGCACATTGTGCCCCGCAAGCGAGGTTTGCAAATTAACCAACAGCTTATATATAGCACGGCATCACAGGCCCTTGGGATGATGCATCTTCCTAGGAGTGGAGTAACCAAACGAACATGACACTTGGTATGGTACGGTGCTTCCCTTGATGAAACTTGTTGCTTTTCTCAATTGTATATATACTACTAGTTGTAAGTGATATCTGTTCCTTGTTCATTTGGAGCCTATTCAGAGTCATCAGAACTTAAACCCTGCATAATTATGAGAAGCACAATAAGTAAGGAGGGCGTCGACAGCGCTATAAGAAATTAAACGTGGCAAGGATCTATACAGGAATGTAAGTCAGTGCACAGAGATGAGAATTTACAAAGCAAACTGCATCATAAGATAATTACTCTGATGATGTATCATATTAGAATATACTTATTAGAATTGAAACTAAAGGTAATTCCTCAATCAGTTTCAACAATATACATCATGCCTTAGAGACTAAAAGTTTGTCATTTTATTCTAAATGTACTCTTATATATGATGGTCAAGGCTGAAAAATATGAAGGTAGAAGTTCCACTACTAGAAAAACTGTTATTTGTACCGGTCAGCAACCCCCATTTAGTACCGGGTAGCTGACCGGTACCGCTTGGCCGGTACTAAATGGCACATCATTTAGTACCGGCCAAGCTGCCCGGTACTAAAAGATTTCTTAGTACCGGTCGGTATTACCGACCGGTACTAAAATCCTCTATGTCCACACATCAGCTTTTCCTTTCGCGCCTCTTTTTTTGTTTTCGTTTTCATTCGCATTTTCTTTCTTTTTCCTTTCCCACCACATCGGTCATCACAATCAAAAAATCACAAATATGACAATCACAATCACAAGAATACATTTCACTATCACAAGAATACATCTCACAATCACAAATTTTAGAAAAATATATCTCACAATCACAACAGACCAACCACCGCTTTGGCGGATCACAAACAGTCAAACACCACACATCTTATAACTCAACGCAGCATCCAGCAAGTCCCAGAAACTCCAGGCGAAGTAGGAGGAGGAGGAGGGAGTATCAATAATGGCGGAAGCAAGAACAGCTGGGTCTCTCCCGGTGGCTAACGTGCAGGTGCTCGCGGAGGCTTGCAACGGCGAGGTCGATGTCCTGCAGCAGGTGCCCGAGAGGTACCTCAGCAAGGATCCCAGCTCTGAGGAGGTCATCGCCGGCGACGACGGTGCTTGCGCGATTCCGGTCATCGACCTCCGCAAGCCGAAGGACCCGCAGTCATCGGAGGACCGCGCGCCGGCGTGGCCCCGGGCGCCGCTGGGAGGCCGGCGTGGCTCTGCGCGCCGCCTGGCCTTGCACGCCGCTGGGATGCCAGCCGAGCCCCGCGCGCCGCCTGGTCCAGCGCACGCCGGGAGGCCGCCTGCGGCTTGCCTGAGGAGAGGAGGGAGGGAGGGAGGGAGGGAGGGAGGGAGAGAGAGAGAGAGAGAGAGAGAGAGAGAGAGAGAGATAAGATGTGGCGGAGTGGTGGTGGATTTAAAGACGACGGTGTTGGTGGATTTTAGTACCGGCTCCAGTCATTAATAAGGACGGTGGTGGCGGTGGAAAAATTTAGTACCGGCCGGTGTCTCCGGCCGGTACTAAATGACGCTTTTTAGTACCGGCTGGTGTTTCAGGCCGGTACTAAAATGACCACGCCATTTTAGTACCAGTCCAAGACACTACCCGGTACTGAAAGGCAACATTTAGTACCGGACGGAGACACTAGCCGGCAATAAAATGGCTCAGAGAACGTTTAAGTTTAGACCCGGTACTAAATTGACCTCGGGACAATGTTAGTACCGGACCAAAATATACCCGGTATTAAAGGCCGCGGACGAATGAGCCATTTTCTAGTAGTGTTCTGTTGTCTTGAATTCTAAAGAAATGAATAAACTATCAATAATAATATTGACAAAAAGGTTTGACAGGACATATTCAAAAGACAAACTGAACAAAGCTAGTATCGGTACATGCAAGTGTTATGGTATGATGCTATTGGCATTTGCATCCTCAGGCAAAAAAAAGAGGCCAAGTTTACATATGTTCTCTACTCCCCTGTACAAATAAGAAAAACAAACTAATTTAACATGCGGTACCCTACAACTTTCTAATATGATGTCAACAAGAAAAATTAGTACAAAAATACCATCTATCAACGTGACTGTATAATTTACAATGCGAGCAAGATGAGTCTTACATGCATCTTGGCAATGCAATTTATTTCAACTAAACAGTTTCTACTTGGGTATGATCGACACCAAAAACGAAATGAATTATATCAAGCTCTCTATTTTGCAGCAATGCAGCATCTTCATATTCAGCTAATTGGTTTAATCAACATTACTTCAAAAGATCTTAGGAGTTACTATACAGTTCTATTTTGCAAAAGTGCAGTATCTTTCATTCTTTACAAAATATGAAGGGAAACTGTAAAAGCTAATACAGAAAATATATGAAAGGCTGACACATGTATATGTTCGCATGTAAGGCTTGTTCACAAAATTGGTTTATTTGTGTTACTCTAATTTTCATTTTTCTACATCATCTTGCCTCATGTCAAGGCAAAGCATAGGAATACGAACAAGCAATAGTATTGCAATAACGTGCTAATATAAACCAAATGAATGTAGAAGACAACCAGTTTTAGTACGTCATCATCTTACATATGTTAAGTGTCCCCATGAAATTCAGAAAGCTGTGAACTCTTTCATTGATCTTTTCACATTTGACCTCGACTATCTGAAGGTATTCCAATATTTTAGTTGACTCATCTGTAGCATCAGGGCGTCCTTGGATTTCCACATTGTATTTGGATCGAACCTAAATACAATGAGATGAAGTTACAAAGATCAGCCAATAATAATTTACTATATAACTCTGATATGCAGTAGTAGTTGCCCATTTACAAATTTTCTACCTGGCAATAAGAAAATAAAACTGTGAGCATCTCTAAAACTGGTGTATGTTCAAGAAAACACGGCAGTGTACGATCAGCAGGCTCACAGAAGTTTTCATTGAGTATCAGGGTCTTCAACTTGGAAAATGTGGGGCACCATCTCAAATCCCTTCTGAAAATAAACTGAAATAGATTGCAAAGAAGAATAATAAAAGTTATGGTAAGTATAGCTTATTCTATCTGGAGCATGATATTTGTTGGAACATGATCATATAGTAAGTACGTAAATGATCGCTCATATAATTGCTACAAGATGGTACAGTTATGATTGGAACACATATGTACTCTGATAATGGTAAATAATTGACTGAGGCGAATGGCATGCATGTGTACCGTTGAGCGGGAAGCCATCATCTCTAGATCTTTAGCTTGAGCTAAACCTTCAAGGAGCACACACTTTGTGGTAGCAGAATCATCTGAATTACCTTCTTCATTGCCACTATCTGAAATGTGGCTAGGCCGCATAACGTGATAACAACCCATGGGATCATCACAAGAGCATTGGTCTTCATCTGAGCCAATATTGACATATGCTCCGACCAAATCTGGCATGCTCTCCAGCAGGGGAGTCCTGCACTTAAACAAGTCCTCCAAACACAGCGATATCAGACGTGGTGCACAAATTCGAACGCCGTAATTCCAACCATCGTGAGAGAACTCGCAGGTTGTGATGAGCAGGCGTTCAAGAGATGGTGATGAAATCTTTTCCACATCATACAAGTTGCAGTCACTAATCTCTAGATCTTCCAACGCAGGAGAGCCCGAGAAGTCGAGTTTTTCACCGCATATCCATACGCCTCTGAGCTCTAGACTGGTCAAGTGCCGCGAGACGATGGAGCTTCCGCTCATCTGCAAATAGAGGGCAAGGTCCATATGACCACCCATGTCGACCCAGAGCTCCTTGACTTGACATTTGAGCACACGGCGGATCCAGCTGTTGACGCTGGATGTGTCCTCGTCGCCCATGTAGTCGTCGTCGTACTCGTGGCCCCATCATAGCCCTGGACCGGATCGAGTATGATCTCGCACGCGTCGAGGGGCGCGCACTCGAGCCCGGCGAGGCGGACGCGAAGCAGGCCGTCCACGAATTCCCGGAGCTCCTCCACGGTTTGGCCCCAGATGAGCAGGCGCTTGGTGATCTTCCAGAGGTCGCGCCAAGTCCGCGCGAGGACGCACGTCCGCACGGCCTCCTGCGCCGGCAGGAGCGACAGGATCTGCGCCAGGACCTCATCCGGGAGCTTGCTGAGGCTGTCCGCGGGATCGATCGCCGGGGCTGGAGGCGCCGCGGCGAGAGCTTTCTTCCGGCGTCTCGTCAGAGGCGCCATCGTCGCTGGATCTTGACGATCGGAGCGCCGTTGCTCGAGCTGCCAACGATGTACAGCAACGACGTGAAGCGGGCGAGTGAAGGAAGAGAGGCAAGAACGGATCGGAGGGCATCAAGCAAGATGGGGAGATGCTCACCAGTTGATCGAGTTCACCTCTCGCCTACCTGATGGCCGGCGGAGAGACAAATTAAACCGGCCGCTTGTTGGGTTTCACACAGCCTCTGGCCCCATCGCTGGCCACTAAGATTGGGCTTAAGGCAATCACAACCCAAAACACTATTAGTGGTTCTATACTTGCCATGTTATATAGACACTACTTATATAAATTACATCCTCAATGGTTGGTTTCTTCAAAAAAAATTGCTATCCAATCATATCTCTTCTCTCTATTTTCTCCCTCCAATCCTATCTTCTTTTGTCTTGATTTTCGTGTAGACATGGTTTCTTGCATGAGACTTGGTTTCTTCATCTTTTTTCTTCTTTCCCCATTAACTCTCTTGCCACCTCAGCTTTTTTTTACATAACAATGTATTTAATGCTATAGAAACTAGCTAAATTGGAGAGTTGGTACTGCCCTTACTAGTACTCCATACTAGTAAAAGAAGTCGTTTTAGACAGGGACACGGTCTCCAAAACAAAATTTTAACTTCTTGTTTCTATAAAAATATTTGTCAAAAAATGATATATTTATACTTTTATAAAAGTATTTTTTTCAGACGAATCTATTCATATAATTTTCACATTTTTTAGTTCAACAACTTGAGAGTTATTCATGATTTATATTTCCAAGATTTGACTCAAATCTTGTCCTAAACGACTTCATTTACCAGTATGGAGGGAGTATAAGACTAGTCTCAACTCTCAACCCTCCAACTAGGATGATGTTCATAGCATTAATAAAGGTGCTATATAAGCAAAGAATCTGGTGTGGCATAGGATTTAAGGAAGAGAGAGAAGCAAAATACAAGAAACCAAGTCGCATGCATAACAGCAGTCGGTGTCTTGTCCAAGACGGAAGAAACCAAGGAACATCGGCGTTGGGCAGGTCTCTTCTTTTCTTATTTCCCCCGAGTTTTCCTAGTCGCCTCGATCCAGCGCGCCCGGCCACACCTCCGTCACGCCCGCCATGGCCACTACACGCGCCTGCTCCTCCCGCGCAGGAGTCCCTCCCACCCACAAGAGCCCTGCAATTTTTTTGGCGCGCACCCGAATCCTCTCGGCGCCAAAGGTTCGATCCTCCGTCCATATATCTTGCCATCCCTAAATTTCCCCCCTTGGCAAGCTGCAAAAGAAAGCTCTCAAATCTCCTTTTTTTAGATTAAGCTCTCAAATCTCTTGAGTAGAGCAGTGGTGCATAGGAACTGCCGAGCTGGTCTTGGCCCGTGTTCGAACCCGTGTGGAGGCACAATTTTTCCTCCCTTCTGTGCTCAATCGGCACACCTGTTTTTACAGTGGGCCTTTTCTTCTTCCTAGGCCGAAACCTATTTTCACAGTGGGCCATTTTTTTCTTCCTGAGCCAGATTGAGTGGATCCTAGTGGCTCACTCAAACCTCAGCCATCGGACCTGACTTTGAAATAGGCCCAGGACTTCTATCTGCGGGCACCACCTGGCCACAATGTGGACACGCTAGATAGGACAAATAACATGTGGCTGCACGACTACTTGCCGAACCCACTACTCGTACATGTGGCTGCCATGTGGACCTACCCAACTAACCTGCATAACACATGTTAGCCACCCCAGCCTGCTGGGCCTACACTTGTACGAGTGGACGCCCAGGTCAAACCTCTCGCAACGGACTCACGTTGACATAGTTGACCAACAAGTCAGGGACATGGACCCGGCAGCCGGTCTGGTTTTATGACAAATCGTGTCCATCTCAGGTACGAGGAGTTGATGGTGCACCATTTTTGTGATCATATGAAATGTTGTTCTGCGAGGTACGAGGAGTTGATGGTGCACCATTTTTGTGATCATATGAAATCGTGTCCATCTCAGGTACGAGGAATGTCGTCTTCACTGTCTCTGCCTAAACGTAGTCGCTCTAGTAATTGTAAGTCCTGAATATTTTGAACCTCATCTCCACATTCCTTGTCAACTTCCCTTTCATTGTCGACTTCCATTCTAATCTCGTCGGATAAGTCTATCTCGAAACTCCCTTGTAGCCCCTCTTCTTGAAAAAACTCTCTATCATTGTTGTAATCTTCGTTGTTTGGGAGAGGTAGTTTGCCGTGTGGCGATACTTTATACACAATATCCCAACCCCGAAGACGGTGGTCGGTTTGGCACGGGTATGAGAGATAATAAACTTGTATGGCTTGTTGAGCCACAATGTACACATCTTCGCCTTGTAACGTTGAATCCTGTCGAATTTCGACTAGGCCAACACTAGGGGTTTGTCTTGTTAACGTTGGATCAAACCAATGGCATTTGAAAATGACTGGAGTGAGCGGTACAGAACCATGAAACTTGAGTTCGAATATTTTTTCAACTCTTCCGTAATACTGGACTCCGTCTTGACCTGGCGTAAAAATGCCGGTATTAGTGGTTCTTCTATTGGGTCGACTCTGCCCGTATGTCATTGTGTGGAAGCGATATCCGTTCACGTCATAAACGTTAAACAACTTGACCCTGTAGCTAAAACCATTTGCAACTTGTCTCAACTCGGCACTCATGGATGAATCAGTTTGGCCCTGCAAGCATATGCAGGATAGTTTGTCATATAGTTCGAGGACAACAAAATGGAATAGAACTAAGAATTCAAGACTACCTTCTGTTGAAACCAATAAATGAAATCGGATTGGAGCCCTTGACCGACGCCAAAATAGTTGTTGAAATTCCCTGTATCAAAAATGACAAAGGGGGTTGGATGCTAAGTAGTGGAAACTTGTGAAACGGAAACTCGTGAATTAGGCAAAAATGTTGAGTACTTACGCAATATACGGCTCCACCTCGGAAAGGTTGGTCAACACGTATAGCATGATACGGTGCCACTCTTCATGGTTCAAGGTCTTGTACCTCGCATCACTTGCACTTCCAAGTTATCCTCGGAAGATGCTGAGACTCGATTCATTATCGCCAGCATTGTAACGAGGGGGTGGATTATGCACGCTGGGAAGATTGTCACCATAGTATTTGGTTGTGAAGTTTAACACCTCCAGAATATATGACTCTGCAATAGAAGCTTCAATTTTATATTTATTTTTGCATTTCGTTCGAAGGACCTTCTGACATCTCTCAATTGGATAGCACCAACAGTATTGCACAGGCCCCCCCATCCGTGCTTCGTACTGAAGATGTAGAAGCAAATGCTGCATCGGATTGAAGAAGGCGGGTGGAAAGATCTTCTCCAGCTTACATAGCAACACAGGGGCCACTTTTTCCATGTCCGAAATGACGGCCCGAGATAACTCCTTAGCACATAGCTGGCGGAAGAAATTTCTCAACTCTGCCAACACTCGCCATATATTATCAGGGAGATAGCCTCGAACCATCACAGGAAGAAGCCGCTCAATCCATATGTGGTAGTCATGACTCTTCAGCCCATTGATTCGCATCGTAGTCAAATTAACTCCCCTCCTCAGATTCGCTGCATACCCATCTGGAAATTGTAACTTTTGGATCCACTCTAGTGCTTCCTTTTTTTGGGGCCTCGTTAGGACGAAATCCGCCGGAGTCTTCCTCCATTGTCTCCCTAGTCTCGGAGTCTTCATTTCGTATCTTGGTCTATCGCACAACGTTGCCAGATCTACTCGAGCCTTGACGTTGTCCTTCGTCTTATCGGGGATGTCCATGACAGTTTCAAAAAGAGCCTCGCCCCAATATTTTTCAGTGTGCATGGCATCAATATTGTGTGAAAGGAGGATATCATTAATATAGGGAAGCCTCCACAAGCCAGAGATCTGAGTCCAGGAATGTTCTTCACCATATCCCACAAAACCACCTGCATCATTGACCTGGAGAGCATCTATCTGAGCATGAAGCACGGCACCCGTCAGCATCTACGGTGCAGATTGTGTAACTACGACACCTTTCGTGAAGTTCTTAATGTCTCTTCTAAATGGATGGTCAGCAGGAAGGAATTGTCGATGTTTGTCAAACGACGAATACTTGCCCCCCTTTCTCAACCAAATGAACTGCAGAGTTGCCTTGCATGTTGGGCGTGGGAACATTCCATGAGTACACCATCCGCAAAAAATGCCATACACTGGGAGGCCATGCAGGGAGTAGTGGTACCACACATACATTCTGAAGTTTGTCTTTGTTACTCGGTCGCACATCCACACCCCCTCCTCCCATGCTTTGATCAACTCATCGATTAGAGGCTCCATGTAAACACTCATTTTATTCCCTGGGTGCTTAGGAATAATCAATGACACAAATATGGTTTGTCGTTGAAAGAGAATGCCGGGGGGGGGGGGATTCAAGGGAATAACGAACACGGGCCAACATGAGTACGATGTGGCCATCATACCATAAGGATTGAACCCATCGGTTGCCAGCACAACACGTACATTATGATCTTCTTTAGCTTTCTCATGATGAATCTCATCAAAATGAGTCCATGACTCACCGTCGGAGGGATGCACCATCTTATCTGGGTTGTATCGAACACCTTTTTTGTGCCATGTCATCTGTTTCGCGATTTCCTCGGTCATATAGAGTCTTTGGATCCTCTGAATGAATGGAAGGTAACGTACGATTTTCACAGGAATCGTGAGCTGCCTCTTAGGCTGACCGTCACCAGCATCCACCTCCAGGAACCTTGAGGCTTTGCATTTTGGACAGTAAGTTTCAGCCTTGTGCTCTTTCCTAAATAAGATGCACCCATTAGGATAAGAATGTATCTGCTCATATGGCATATTCAGTGCACTAAAGATTTTCCTCACCTGATACATTGTCTTGGGCAGAATGTGATCTTCTGGAAGCATGCTCCCAAAAACGGTCAACATACTATCAAAGGCGTCTTGGCTCAGGCCAAACTTGGACTTTAAGGCCATAAGGCGTCCAATGCCATCCAGCTGAGAAACTTTTGTTTGGCCGTGAAGAGGTTTCTATGCCGCCTCCAACATCTTGTAAAACGCCTTTGTGCTTGCCTCTGGCTCCTCCTCCTGCGGTCCTTCACCGAAATGTGCCTCCTCATGGTCATCTAACATGTCTCCAATCCCACCAGTAGCATCACATTCATCGATGCATTGCCTCATGACCTCATCCCTCATACGATGGGCTTCACCGTGAAAGATCCACCGGGTATAGTTTGGCGTAAATCCATAATTGACAAGATGTTCGCCCATGACCTTCTTTGTCTTTCGTTTCTGGTTTCCACAACTCTTGCAGTGACACCACATGAATCTCGACCCTTCAGCTTGCGCCCATGCCCCTTCCAAGAACTCGTTAGTCTTCTCAATCCATTCATTGGTCATGCTAGCTCGAGTTACCCGACCGGTGTACATCCACTCACGGTCATCCATCTTCCAAGATATCAGCGGCTACTATCAAAATTCGGCTTAGACTCTAGTAGGTAAAGATAGGTCCTAATCCCACCCGACCATGCGTAGATAAGATCAGCTTCCATGATCCACTCCTATCCGAGACAGAATTTCGGTAGCACCTCCCCGCTGTTCTCCAGATACACGTCCCGAAAGGAAGATTGTGTATCCCGAGAACAACAGGGAGGTGATGCTGAAACTCTGACTCGGATCGGAGTGGACCATAGAATCTGACCCCATATACGCATCCTCGGGCTATCCAAAGAAGCATAGACAATTCGAAACAGACACGATTAAAGATATGTATAAAACGTATCTCTTCCAAACGGGAGACACCTAACTGGTTTACGCGATCTATGAACATGATTTACTAACTACATATCATTATCCAAATGAACTAAACTCTAATTTAGTTATCAATATTTCGGTTGTAAACTAAAATAAACTAAATAAATATCTACTTAACTAAATAAACAAACAAACTAAAAATATACACTAAGAATATATATAAACTAAATTCAAAATAAACTAAATTCTACATAAACAAGCTATAAATAACTATATAAAAATAAACTAAATAACCTAAATTTGATATAAACAAAATATAAATAACAATCTAAAAAAACTAAATTCTATATACACTAACAATATAAACATTTAAACTATAAACTAAAAATATTTTTAAAAAGTTACCTTGCCGGCGTGGAGCTGCGGGCCGGCGGTGCTGCGGGCCGGGGGCGCTGCGGTCTGGGAGCGGCGCTGCGGGCCGGGGGCAGCTCGGCCGGGGCGTCGCAGACCCGCGGCCATGCCGGCGTGGAGGGGTGGCCGGCGGCGCTGCGGTCCGAGGGCGGACCGGCCGGGGTGGCGCGGACCCGCGGCAGCGGCGGCGCAGGCCGGCGTGACCCCAGGAGGCGACGAGCAGCGGCCCGGCCTGGGGCGGCACGGACCAGCGACGGGGCCGGCGCGGGCCTGGGCGGGGCGGGTCGCCGTGGCTGGGCGGGACGACAAGGCTGGGGCGGAGCTGGGATGCCGGGGCCGGGGCGGCGGCGGCGCGGCTCGGGTCGGCGGCGGGGGCGCGGTCCGGGGGCGGCGCGGGTCGGCGGCGGGGGCAGGCCGGGGGCTCGACGGCGGCGGAGTGGCGCGGAAGGCCAGCGGCGCGGGTCGGCGGTGGCGGCGTGAGCCTGCGTGTGTGTGTGTGTGTGTCGAGTGTGTGGCGTGCGTGCGTGTGTGTGGAAACCGCGGGGTTAAGTCCTGGAACCACACTTTTTGCCGAGTGCCGCATCGGCTTTGCCGAGTGCCGGATCAGGGGCACTCGGCAAAGCCATTTTAAAAATCACATTTTATTCGCCCTTGGCCGAGTGCCAGATCGGCGGGCACTCGGCGAAGCTTGGGTTCGCCGAGTGCCAGGCACTCGGCAAACAAATTTTTGCCAATTCAATTCTAACCTGCAAAACACAAAAAACTAAGATACAAATTAAAAATAAACATTATTTCATGCATAATAATTTCAAACTCAAATTAAGATAATTAGAATTTCAAGTTTCATGATTTTATGCAAGAAAACCTATTATTTCATGTGTTTCTAAAGACAAATTGAATTTATATCAACAAATTCGTTTTGATGAGGTATGTATAAAACATTTAGTGACTACCAACTAAATAATTTGCCAAAATAATGCAACAATTTATGGTTCATGATTTCATGCAAAAAACCCTATTATTTCATGGGTTTAAAGATCAAGTTAAAACTAAAACTAAATATATTGATTTTCAATGTGTGCTAAAAATAATTTTATATATAGATAACTAAATAAAAATTAACCAAATTTTCACAGGACACATGTTTTGTTGTTATTTCTCTATATAAAAAGTTTCACAATGAGAATCATATGCGACTTTCATTTCAACCACAAATCGAACCGGATACTACGCATCTCTCTTAAACTTCTTCGGAGATCCTCCGGCTTGTAAGCGGCGTACCTTGTCACATGTCCTAAACGTTGTCAATTTTTTTCTACTCCATCCTAGCATGAAGCCAAGGGATTTGCACAACTACCATAATTTTCAGACATTGTATGCTATTTTTTGTTTTTTCCGAACGTCCGTGCACACGCTTGTGATCAAGTTTCCTGATAAAGATGCTTCAACTTTTAAGTTCTTTCATGCATACGGCATCAGTTTTGATTCAAGTACATAAATATCAAATTTCCATCCATTGATTTCGAAATTTCGACCCACTTCTAATTTTAAATTAACTTCAACCGATTATTCCCCGCAAACAAAAAAATTAACAGAAAATAGTAAACCAATCAATAAAAGTATTTTATGCTACTAGGGATTAAATTATCAAATTTCAGTAGAGACCAAAAAATTTGTAGGCCCAAAAAAAATTTTTTAACCAATTTTGCCGAGTGCCTAAGCTCCAGCACTCGGCAAAAGAAACTCTGCCGAGAGCCAGGCCAGGGCACTCGGCAAAGTTTCATCTTTGCCGAGTGCCTGCTGGAGGCACTCGGCAACATGTCTCCTTTGCCGAATGCCAGAAGGTGGCACTCGGCAAAGACTTAACGCCGTCAGCCCCCCTGACGGGCGGCGCATAGCGGGCGCGCATGCTGGGCACGTGCGCGGGCATTGCCGAGTGCCCTGCTTTGCCGACTGCCGGCACTCGGTAAAGCCTGGGCATGCCGTGTACCAAATTTTTGCCGAGTGCCCGTGGCCTGGCACTCGGCAAACAACATCTTTGCCGAGTGCCCGTAGTCTGGCACTCGGCAAAGGCCGAGACACTCGGCAACTTAGGGTTTTCCGGTAGTGAATATCCTTCAGAATATTGCTGCTCATGTATGTCTGACCGTGTATGTTTGTCTGTCAGTATAGTATCATTGACAGCAGGTTGCACAACTGGTTTTTCGTGTATGCTTGTCTGTCAGTATAGTATCGTGTATGCTTTCCCGTGGGCCAAAGGCTCTCAAATTTTAACAGAGTGGTTGGTACCTATTGAATCTATTACAACTTGGAAATTTCTCTGGTCATACAGTTATTCAAAGTGTGCCTGCTTGGGAGTACAATGCGCTTGCAGGCTTGCAGCTACTTGCACAATTCATATTCTAGTGGAGTGCGCTGATCTGCATAGACGATTGGGACTCATTTGCATCAGAATGGCAGACGTGTGCTCATCTTTGCACTGATGGACCTGGGCTGTAATTTCTGCTGCTCACGTTCGGCATCGGCTGATGAATGTTTGACCCTCGCAGCTCTACGGCATCGCTCGCTGCAGGCAGCCAGACAGGACCGCATGACTGTCAGGATCCGCCGAGCGCCAGAGCCGGTAAGGAAATTCCGAAATTATGCAATTCTTTTAGGAATAATAGGATTGCTATTTGGTTAAGGTACTCACATTGTCACCCGGGATTCCTTCCTTGCTGACACTGCATCTTTCCCTCCCGTCCTTATTCCTTGCTGACACTGCATCCTTTCCCTCCCCATCCTTCTTCCTCGCTGACACTGCATCCTTTCCCTCCCCTCTGCTTCTTCCCTCTTTAGAACCGACACTCCATCCCTTCTCTCCTCTGCTTCTTCCCGCTTCCTCGTACACCTCTCTCTCTCTCTCTCTCGCTCGCTCCCTCCCTTATATATATTGAACCCCCAAGTAAAACTAGCTTTGGCAGGTGCATTACCACGCACCGCAACCTTTGCCTGGGGCACGGCGAAGATAGCGGAAGCGTCTTCCAACTCCGACGAGTGCGTGACAACAGTAGCGCCAGGAGGGCGACGACGGCTATAAGCCGCCGACCTCTACAAGTCTCCAGAACATGGCGTTTCTATTATTGCCATTTGTTGGAGCATTAGAGGCGGCGGTGGCGGCGGTAGCTGGAGTGGCAGTTGTAGGTATACCTGTTTTAGCTGGACTGGCGGTTGGAGAATCGGTTTTTCGTCCAGGTGAGGGAAAAGACATCATTTTTCCAATGTCCAATTCCTGCGCAGTGTGGTCGTATTCGCATCTCTCCCCTCTAACCCCCACTAAAATTAATGAAGTTCAGGTATCAACGAGGACGTCACCCACCCTGCCCCCCGGGTGGACATTGATGATCTCCAAAAGAAACTGGATAAGTCTAGGGAGAGAATGGCTGAACTCGAAGGGCAACTGGTTAAGTCTAGGGAGAGAACGGCTGAACACCAAAGGCAACTGGTTAAGTCTAGGGAGATAACGGCTGAACTCCAAAGGCAACTGGTTAAGTCTAGGGAGATAACGGCTGAACTCCAAAGGGAATTGGACGAGTGTATGATGGCAAAGCCTAAACTCAAGGTCGAATTCGAAGTAAAGGTTAAACTCATTATGGAACTCGAATTAAAGATTAATCTCCAATTGGAAATCGAAGGAACGATTAGGCTGGAATTGGAGGAGTGTAAGGTGAGAAAGGATGAACTCCAAAGGGAATTGGAGGAGTGTAGGGAGGAAAAGGTTAAACTCCAATTGAAATTGGAGGTGTGTAAGGTGAAAAAGGGTGAACTCCAAAGGCAATTGGAGGACACAAGGAAGGCGATATGGGTGTTGGCAAAGGCAATTGTGGCAGCTACAAAGGCATATGATGCTGAGAAGGCAAAAATGATGAAGGAATTAGAGGAGTTAAAGAGTAAGCAGCTGAGGAAGTAGGACGTGACAAGAAGGCATACTTATCATCTTGCATCGATCTCCAAATGATTAGTGATGCCGACCTATTATGTTACTATGTAATCATGCTCAGTTGGTACTATATATGCAGTAAATAAAACGGAACATGTATATATTTCCATTATTATTATGTGTGTTGTTTGTTATTGTTTGGATTCATTTTGTGAACTAGCTAGATGGCACCCCGCGCGTTGCCGCGGGTTGAAGACGAAGTATTGCCCCATCCCATGAGCTGGCCTATGACGAGGTCCATGGCGATGCGGTGGCTTTGGTGATGCTGAGATCGATGCCCCTTGTGCAGCTAGAGGCTTGGGTTCACGGCTCCGATCCGACGACCTGCTACTTGTAGCCTTGGCCATCTCATAAGTGGTGCACGCTGTGAATCCTTGATGCCCGGCACACTGTCCTCGGCGGTCTGCATGGCAGCTGCATGCGTCGTGTGCTGCAATGGGCTCTCCAGCGAGGTTGCCCGTCGCGGCGAGCATGCACGTAGCTAGTGTTTGACGAGATTTTGTACCATATGAGCTATATATGTGATATGAATCATGTGTGCTGTATCTCTAAGCAAGAAGAGAAAAGAAGCAAGGAAAAGAGAAGAAGCTAGCAACCTTGGCTTCACATGCACGCACGCATGGCATGACAAGGTAATTGCACAAGAGTGCATGCATGCTTCTGTGTATTCTGATTCTCAAGACCAGGTAGCGTTGATCATTAGTCTGCATGACAGCCATTGTGTGTGGCGTCCTGTACGTGTACAAAATCAAGATGCAGTACTTTCCTAGTGTATGAACAGGAGACGGATTGTTTTGGCCCACCAGACAGCCATACATTGTGCATGGCGTCCTGCGCATGATCAAATTCCATATATTGGAGTTAAACATGAGAGATGCTAGTCCATCCGTTGCTAGCTTTCTTATCTTGTGTACGTGTTAACAAGGAGGTGGGCCGGCGCATGACTAGCCCTACGGCTTAGAGCTCACGTTCGGCCAGGTGATCGACACGTTCACATTCGTTGCCGCCGCACTCTCCAACAGAACAAGATTATCCTCTAAACAGATCCCGTGAAGCTCGTACCATTCAGTTTAACAGGATGACGGCTCTTCCGTGGATCCTGACTCCCGCCGCTTACCCTAGTCCTCGCCTATATAAGGCCACGAGGTCTTCACGTACAAGGGCTCCATTTTTTTCCCATGGGGGGCAGCCGGGCGAGGGGACGAGGCGCGTCCCCGTCCATCCAAGTTGTTGACGTCGTGCCCCTCCAGCTCGCCTTGACGAGCGGAGGAGAGGGGCTCCCACCAGGACGCCATCGACGGCTCGGCCACTGGGCAGGGCACTGCAGAGCAGAGCAAAGAAAGATCGATCTTGAAGCGGAGCCGGCCACCGCGTCGACGCCGCGTAGATACGAGGAACGCACCAAGGAAGCAAGAAGGCAGCCATGGCCGCCTCTCTCTTGATCTAAAGAGTGTTACGGTCTCAGATTATGGGACGATAATTGGAACTGGTTTACGAGGTCAGATTACACGACGACACGTTGTCGCCCAAATCCTCCGGCAAGCCGGCCAAATTCCAATTACATCCGGTTCGAGTTCTTCGGTCTAGATTGGGAGATTAATATAAAGCAACGCGTTCATCTCCTGTCGTGCGTCTTCAGCGTGGTTTTTTCTTTTTTATATTTAAAAAAAAATAAAAATTTCAAAAATATATGTCCATTTTGAAATATTTCAAAAATACCCCCGGTCGCCCTATGGGGGGCGACAGGGTCCTGTCGCCCAAGCCATGGGCAATAGGATCCTAATGTATTTTTTTTTGGAATTTGCAAAGAGCTCCCTGGCCCGGGGGAGGGGCCTGTCGCCCCCCCAACGGGCGACAGGGGCCTGTCGCCCCCCCAAGGGCGACAGGGTTCTTCCGCCCTATATAAGTCCTGACCGCCATTCCCTTCTCATTTGAACCTAAAAATTCAGAAAAAAAGAGGGGTGAGGAGAAGAAAAGCGGCGAAGCTCTGCCAAATTTCGCACTTGTGATCTGCCAGTAACTTCCGTATGAATCCGTTGATATTGTATAACAATTTAATTTAATTAGCGGATTAGCTGAATTAGATTTGGTGCTTTAGAACACTCGTTTAGTATTACAATTTGAGTACTATTACAGACTTGTTTTTAAATTAATTATGAATTAGAATATAATTATGACAGTACCTTATTGATATTGCAGCATAAGACAATAGAATTATGACAGTACCTATATTTTCACGCATCGATTTGGTATATGATATGTGCATTATTGAAATCATTGTTCGTCATTTGGCGCACCACACTATAGCACCTCATTGTTCGTCAGGATCAACCTACATTCCGTGGAGTAAGTGTGAAGCCACCGTACCTGAAGGAATTGATGTGCCAATGTGCTTCTGCGGTTCGTTATGCAAGTTCATGCAATCTGAGGTTTTAGGAGATGACTACGACATGAGGTTCTTTATGTGTGAGAACTACGAATATGATCCACCTAAGCGATACGGCAAAGACCGGGCCAAGGCAGCAGGACAACAGACGCTATTTTTCTTTATGACCTAACATTGAGTTATGATTCTAACTTTTGTTGGACAAAGTCTCCTCCGCCTCTTTGTGATTTTATGCAGTGGTTCGACATCGTGCAGTCGCAGCAGGCAAAGGACTTTGTGGAACAACAAGCAAGGTGGGCTGCAGAACGTTGGCGCCGAATGAAGCACGAGTAACAGCAAGAGGAGAAGCGCAAGAAAGAGCAAGAAGAGATCCGCAAGAGGATGGAGGAGGTGGATCGTAAGGCGGCGGCGGAACGTGAAGCTGACAGGGAGAGAAAGCGAGAGAGGGCATGCCGTGCGAAGGAAGCTGGGCCCGAAGCAATTAGGAAGGGCAAATATCCTCGGTGCACTCAGTAGAGTAGTACCATGTAATCCCGGCATTTTACATTCCAAAAGGCATGGTAGGTTTAGATGCAACAAAAAATTACCTTGTCGCGTGCACATGCCACTGCAATTAATTGTTTATGTTTTCAGTTGAGAGCTTGACTCTGTGTGTTATAACTTTTACCATTAATTTGCAGTTGTAGCCGGGAATCTATGAAATATTTGAACTTGTCTTTAATATTTTCGGAGCTTTTCATGTCACTAGAATACTAAAAAGCACACATTTAATTAATATAACGATAAGAAATAAGAACTAAGAAATGCATTACATAATGTGAACCATCAAGTTTACATCATAATACAATGGTAATGAAACACACATCACACATGCAGTGGCATGGCAGAACCCGTTGCAAACTACGGTAAACATATTCTGGACTAACCTAACATGCCTTAGGTAATTTAAAAAAACACAACAAATACAACGATGCAGCATGTCACTAGCACTAGGGTAGTCCTAGTAGCCATACCCCCACGTAGCAAACTGCGTTGAGCCTTCTCCGCAGTATCCACCCATTGCAGGTGGTGCAGGCGGTGGTGCCGGAGGCGCAGGGCCCTTCTTCTTGTGACAAGGGCAGTTGCAGTAAGGAATAGTGCATGGTTCATCCTGTGAACCAGCAGCATTGCTGGTATCATCATCTTCGTAGTCTTTGTTACCCTCGCTCACTTCCTCATAATGGTTCACCTTGCATTCCAGATCAAAGATCTTTATCTGGAGGTACTCGATGAACTCCTGAACAGAATCAATTGGTGCAGGATCGACCCACCTAGTAAAACCACAGTTTTCTGGAGCATCGGAAGACTGCAAAACAAATTTCATGTAAGGTGTCTCATTGAAGATAAAGAAATGAAACAACCGAGTATTACCCATGCGTGTGGACATTTAAAGAAACGCCGACCGCCATCCATCCCGTCGGTGCACATCTGCACTAAGCAGTCCTCACCATGTCTTTCGTATTGACATGTAGAAACCAAAATACGAAACATAAACTAACCTATGTAGGCCGGTATCTGTGGCCCCGGTACCATCCCTGGATACGGTCCGCCAACTGGTGCTGTCCCTCTAAACATTCCAGTATCGCCGAACGCAGTAGCTGGATCGTATCCTGTTTGTGATATTAGTAAATATGTAGGAACACTTGATCTAATTTTAAAGAGATATCTACGTTACCTGCAGTTATGAAGAATTGCGATGTCAGCCCGTGCACGGTCGACAGACACGGGAATGACGACGAGGCCTGGGACGACCCGTGGCTGTCTTCGTACTGCACACGGCTTCCCAAGTTGTGCACTACCTGACGCAACTGGTCACGCTGCCTCGACCATGCCTCTGTCTGCTCAAATTGGGTCATTGGGGATCCG
Organism: Panicum virgatum; assembly: GCF_016808335.1. Taxonomy (NCBI): domain Eukaryota; kingdom Viridiplantae; phylum Streptophyta; class Magnoliopsida; order Poales; family Poaceae; genus Panicum; species Panicum virgatum. The sequence continues at coordinate 10,703,424 of NC_053143.1, read as the reverse complement.
GCACGTACCCTCGTCAGGTAAGTAGAGCAGTCTGTCTCCATCATGTTGCTAAGGCGAAACTGCATCCATTCAGTAAAGGAACAATTAGAAACACATGAATTATCTTATGAATATTAATATATATATGCAAATATGATCAAGAGACTCACCGCGCCAGCTAGTGCCTCCACGTGGTGCCGGGCATAGCCATCCTGAGGCCTCGCCTGGTGTGGCTGCGGGTGAGTGTCAACATAAACCAGACGAGCCCGAGTCCGGGGTAAGTACCAGGTAAGGTAAGCCCTAAAGGAGCTATCTGTGTGTGGTCCTGTTGGATAGACCAAGTGCTCGTCAGCCTGTTTCCATTGGTCCACCCACGGCTGTATCTTGGTGAGCCAATCATCAGAGCACGGCAAGCCACTCCTTGACAACCTACAAAAGTGGACCACGAAGAATCGTTAGATTCGACACGAATGTATGAGCCAAGTTCATTCATAATTACCTGTGGACCTGGCGACTGACACGCTCCAACGCGGTGGGCACCAGAAACTCCTGGCGCTGCCCAAACTGTCTCCTAACTCTCCAGGGGCAATATGCCTCAACCGCGATGTCATAAACCAGGACGGCTGTAGTAAGCCATAGGCTCACATTCGCGGAGCAGTGCAAAGACAGGCCTGCTGGTGCACGGGTAGCCATAGCCTCTGGCTGTAAGGCTCCCAGACAACGTCCTCGGGCGTCAGCATGTCGAGCTCCGAAACAAACTCAGGATATGCGCGTCTAACCTGCGCATGCGCCCAAGACCTCTGCAGTCCGAATAAGTAAAATTAAAAGTGCGCTAATGCATCATGAAACAATGAATAACAAAATTAGATTTGTTGCAAACGTACCTGACGCTAGATCCAGAGAGTTCCCATAGTGGGCCTGTCGTCCTCCTCGTCGCCGTACATGGCCCCATCGTAAGGCTCATGGCTGACGATGGGCCGACCAACGGCTAGCCTCTCGTACGACCAAAGTTGTATCAGTAGTGGGCACCCTGCCAGGATAGCGTTCCCATGTGTCTTCATGCAGCCGTCGCAGAGTTCACGGTAAGTGGCTGTAAGTACCGCCTCACCCCAGCTGTAGGCCGGTACGTCCTCGTCTCCATCTGCAATCTCCCGTGCATACGGAAGGAGAATCCTATCGACCGAGTTGCCATGAGTGTTGTTGAACATGATGTAACCAAACAACCAAAGTAGGTACGCCTCCAGCGATCTGGTCACACTGTACTCGTCGGCATTCGCAGCCAACAGGGCAGGCTGCATAAACAATTAAGATTAATGGTTTCAACTAACAATGCAACATGTGAATTGTAACAATTAAATTTAAATATGCAATGAATACGTACTGTAAACTGTAGGAACCAGGTCTCCAAAGGACCTGCTGCTCACGAGTGCAGGTTGATCGGACCTGCTTCTTCCACGCAGTCAACCAGGGCAAAACGGGCCTCCAGGTCATCCTTCCACGAGGCCTCCACCACACACAGACCTACAGCCACCCCGACGATAGGGAGGACGGGGAGGTAGGCCACGTCATGGAGTGTAGGAGTCATCTCCCCACACGGGAGGTGGAACGTGTGTGTCTCCGGCCTCCATCTGTCAACGAGCACCGTCAGGAGGGATCGGTCGAGCTGAATAGGCCCACCCTCAACAAGACGGCCCAGAGTCAGTAGACCGGCCTCACGTAACCTGCAATAAACAAAATTGTCGAAACAAAGGAATACCGACGAATACATAAGTGATAAACAATAATATTTCATTACATACCTGTCACACCAATCGTGGTGTATAGAGATCGCCACCCCGGGTGGACGAGGACGTAGCACCTCTAGGGCTCGGTGCTCAACTGCTACAAAGTAAGACCTATGGCTCGAGTCGATAACTGGGTCTAGCAAGGAGTCCATCTCCATACCTGCATTCAAAAATATATGAGAACACAAAGGTAATATATGTTTCATACAAACTGGACGCGTAATATTTATACATTACAGATAGGTTCGATACAAACTGAAACATCCCGTAATTTTACGGAATGTTATAATCTCTAAAAATATGAATTTTTTCAAAAACTTTTGTGTGGAAGTGTTAGTAGCTAGGATCACTTAAGGGATAATGCTACTCTTTCCCCAAAATTCTTAGAATTTAACCTATACCTCTAACATAAGGACCTAAATGATAGTGTGCCACATTTGGATTTGGAGTTTATTTGCCTCTACTGGTTTCAGTTTTGTTTGAATGGTTTTTGTTTGAATTGTGTAGTATTTGATTTGAATTTAAACCCATTCAAATCAAATACAAAAGCTAACCTAACCCTCTAACTGAAACGGGCCGAACCCACCTAACCTAGACAGCCTGGCCCGCTAACCTCTAACCCCGCCGGCCCGACCAGCCTGTTCCGCCCGGCCCGAAGCTGTTCTGCGGCCCAGCCCCACACGCGGACGCGCACGCCCGCGAGGCCACCCCGGCCCGCTCCACCATCGCCCAGCACCGGCCCAGCCAACCCCCGCACGCTCGTTCGCCGCCGAGAGCCACTGACAGGTGGGCCCCGCCTGTCAGCTTTCCATTCCTCCTCACGCCCGCCGCGCTCCCCTGCTTTTTCCCCCACGGCGCGTCGCGACAGCGCGTGGAGCGCGACTCCCGCCGGCCAACTGCCCTGCTGACGCCCGCGCCTGCCCCCGCGGTCGGCCCCGATGCCTTGCCGCGCGTGCCTCCCCTTTTCCCCTCACACACGAAAGCCGCTGTGGACTCCTGATGATGCCACGCATCCGCCCAGCGAGCCCGTCAAATCACGGCCGTTCCCTGACGTCCGGGCCACCCCTACCCCTAGAGCCTCGCCTATAAAACCCCCACGGCCCCTGCGCCAAAACCCTAGCCACCCAGGAGTTTTCCCCTCCGCCGCCGCTGCCAAAAGAGAGGAGAACAGAGGAGGCAAGGAGGAGAGGAAGGGAGAAGAGGAAGGAAGGAGAAGGTCCCGCTACTGGAGCTTCTCCACGCCGGCGACCCGTACCCCTGCAACAATGTTGCAGCTCGGCACGGCACAGCCTCGACCCGCCTGCACCGAATCGCCGCCGCACCGAGCTCATCTTCCCCAGACCCGACGGGTGAGCGTCGTTCGCCCCTTTTACCCAAATTCCTGCTCCGGTGTGCTTCGGCCGCCGTTGAGTCGCCGGTAGCGAGTCCTAGGAGCCCCGTTCCCCTTGATTGTGCGCCTGCAGGAGCCCGACGAACCGCGCCGCTGTTCACCCCGCAACCCGCCGTGCCCTGACCTAGCGCCGCCGTGCCTCGCTCACGGCCACGCCGCGGCACAGGCAAGCCTGGTGCCCGCGCGCGTGTGTGCGCACACCCGCATCGAGGCCCGCCATGTGCGAGGCTGTTCCACCGCCGGGCCTCGCCGTCGCGACGCCCTTGCGTCGTGGCAGCCGTCGCCCGTTGCCGCCGCCGCCGTGACCGCGCAGCGCGTGGACCACGTGCGAGCGAGTGTTGCGGAGCCCAGGTAAGGCCCTTGCCCGCCTCGGCGCCGTGGAACGCGGCCGCCGAGTCGTTCCGCCGACCTGCCCTGGCTGCGCCGCCGCCCTACTAGCGTGCGTGCGCTCGGGACCGGCCCAGACCGCCCTTGACCCTTCCAAGACCGCGTACGTGCATGCCACAGCCAAGGCAGAGCCCTTGCTCGCCGGAGGCACGGGCACCACCGCCGTTTGTTGCGTCGGACCGCCACCCCGACGCGCCATTGCCGTGTCGTCGCCGCGCCCACGCCGCGACGTCGCGTTCGCGGCGTGGCGAGCCTGCCCAGCACACACAACACACACACGCACACACGCACTGGAGTGCACACCGGATCGAGAAGAAGCCGCACGGGATCCCGGAGACGCCGACACATGGGCCCAAGCTGTCAGTCGCGGAAAAGAAAAGAGAAAGGAGAAGAGAAGGAGATGGGCCCGAACCGGCCCAGCAAGCCCAAGAATGAGGAGAGCCCAGGAGGACTTTCGGCCCGAAGATGCGATCCCTTTTTCCTTTTTCTTTTTGCACGGCACTGACACGCGGGTCCCACCTGTCGGTGAGACCCGCTGACTGACCAGTGGAACCCACCTGAGACCGCTGACCGTTGACTGAGTCAACGTTGACCTGGTCAATGATGACGTCAGCATGGGCCATGCTGACGTCATCATACCGGACCCCCCTGATGGCGTCATGCTGACGTCAGCATGCCACGTGGCACTCCCAGAGGCTGCCACATGTCACTGACTTTCTTTTATGTTTTTCCGAAATCCTTTTATTATTTTCAGAAATGCTTTTTAACTCCGCCTATGCTGACTGGAAGACTCTCTCTCTCCTGAGTCATCTCAGCATAGCCGGTCCCAAGCCCGGATAAAGGAGGAGGGTTGCGTTAGGTTTTGGCAAACCAGCATAAAAATAGCCACTCTAATGGATTTGAAACCCACAAGAAACTCGTTGGTGCGTAACCCTCTTAGCGACGCGCTACATCGGAACCCGGGTGTGGTGATAAATGGGCAAGGGCCGGGTCGCCATCCCCCCAAGGGCGTGTCGTATCATGACCTGGGTACGATGATAAGTGAGCAAGGGTCGGGTCGTCACCTGAATGGCACGCTACATATACGCCCGGGTGTAGTGAAAAATGAACAAGGGTCTTCGCACTTCCCTCGACGGGTGCGAAGGGTAAGGAAGCTAGACGAGCCAATTAGGATTCGTATAGGTAGATGGAACATAGGGTCCCTAACGGGTAAGTTGCGAGAGCTAGTTGATGTAGCAATTAGGAGGCGTGTAAATATTCTATGCGTTCAGGAGACTAAATGGAAGGGCCAGAAGGCGAAGGAGGTTGAGGATACTGGCTTCAAGCTTTGGTACACGGGAGCAACTCCGGGTAAGAATGGTGTAGGCATCTTGATTGATAGGAGCCTTAAGGATGGAGTCGTAGAGGTTAGAAGGCAAGGCGACCGGATTATCCTAATCCGGTTAGTAGTTGGAGATTCGGTTTTGAATGTGATCAGTGCCTATGCCCCTCAGGTAGGCCTTAGTGAGAGCAGCAAGATGTAGTTCTGGGAAGATCTAGATAGCATGGTTAGTACCGTGCCTACCAGCGAGAAACTCTTCATAGGAGGAGATCTCAACGGCCATGTGGGTGCGACTAATGTAGGGTTCGAGCGAGTGCATGGGGGTTTTGGGTTTGGTAGCAGGAGTCAAGAGGGGGAGGATGTGTTGAACTTCGCGTTAGCCTACGACTTGTTGATAGCGAATACCGTGTTTAAGAAGAGGGAATCCCATCTTGTGACGTTTTGTAGTGGACAACACTCGAGCCAGATCGACTTTATCCTTGCTAGGAGGGAAGATAGACGTGATTGCTTAGATTGTAAGGTGATACCTGGGGAGTGTGTTGTCCCTCAACACAAGCTTGTGGTGGCGGACTTTTGTCTTCGGGTACGTGTCCACCGGGACAAACGTGCCAAGATTGCGAGAACAAAGTGGTGGAAGCTTAGAGGGGAAGCGGCACAAGCGTTTAAGGAAAGGATGCTAGGTGAGGGGCCTTGGGAAGAAGGAGAAGACGCAGATGACATGTGGCTAAAGATGGCAACATGTGTTCGGAAGGTGGCCTCAGAGGTGTTTGGCGTGAGTAGGGGAGGCAAACAGGAGGGGAAAGACACCTGGTGGTGGAATGACGAGGTGCAAAGGGCTATTAAGGAGAAGAAGGAGTGTTTCAAGCGCCTCCACCTTGACAAGAGTGCAGCCAACATCGAGGGCTATAAATTAGCGAAGAGAGTTGCAAAGCGAGCTGTGAATGTAGCAAAGGGTAAGGCGTATGTTGACCTGTATCAGCGGCTAGGCACGAAAGAAGGGGAGAAGGACATTTATAGGATGGCTAGGATCCAGGAGCGGAAGACAAGGGACATCAACCAAATCAAATGCATTAAGGATGTGACAGATCGACTGCTAGTGAAGGATGAGGAGATCATGGATAGATGGAGAGAGTACTTCGACAAGTTGTTTAATGGGGAGAGTGAGGGCCCTACCCTTGAGTTAGATGACTCTTTTGACGATACCAACAGACGTTTTGTGAGGAGAATTCAGGAGGTAGAGATCGGGGAGGCTTTGAAGAGGATGAAGGGAGGTAAATCGATGGTCCCTGATGGTATCCCCATTGAGGTGTGGAGATGCCTAGGAGATAGAGCAATAGTATGGTTAACTAAGCTTTTTAATCGCATTTTTCGGTAAAACAAGATGCCGGAAGAATGGAGGAGAAGTATATTAGTACCTATCTTCAAAAACAAGGGTGATGTTCAAAGTTGTACTAACTACCGTGGGATTAAGCTGATGAGCCATACGATGAAGCTTTGGGAGAGGGTTATTGAGCATCGCCTAAGAAGAGTGACAAGTGTGACCCAAAACCAATTTGGGTTCATGCCTGGAAGGTCAACCATGGAGGCGATTTTCTTAATACGACAATTGATGGAGAGATATAGGGAACAGAAGAAGGACTTTCACATGGTCTTCATTGACCTTGAGAAGGCATATGACAAAGTACCGAGAAATGTCATGTGGTGGGCCTTGGAGAAGCACAAAGTCCCAACTAAGTACATTACCCTCATTAAGGATATGTACAAGGATGCGACGACGTTTGTCCGGACATGTGATGGCAACACCACTGACTTTCCTATTAACATAGGCCTACACCAGGGGTCAGCATTGAGCCCTTATTTATTTGCTTTAGTGATGGATGAGGTCACAAGGGATATACAAGGTGAGATCCCTTGGTGTATGCTCTTTGCTGATGATGTGGTGCTAGTTGACAAGAGTAGGGCAGGGGTTAATAGGAAGTTAGAGCTGTGGAGACACACGTTAGAGTCGAAAGGGTTCAGACTTAGTAGGACCAAGACCGAGTACATGATGTGCGATTTCAGCGCGACTAGGCATGAGGCGGGAGATGTTAGTCTAGATGGACAAGTGGTGGTCCAGAAGGATACTTTTCGGTATTTAGGATCGGTGCTACAAAAGGATGGCGACATTGATGAAGATGTTAGGCATAGAATTTCAGCTGGCTGGTTGAAATGGCAGCAAGCTTCTGGCATCCTTTGTGACAAGAGGGTGCCACAAAAGCTAAAAGGCAAATTCTATAGGACAGCAATTCGTCCGGCGATGCTATACGGTGCTGAATGTTGGCCTACAAAAAGGTGACATGTCCAGCAATTGAGTGTAGCAGAGATGCGGATGTTGCGGTGGTTTTGCGGGCACACAATGAGGGATAGAGTCCGTAACGAAGTTATTCGGGATAGGGTCGGGGTGGCACCAATTGAGGAGAAACTTACCCAGCATCGGCTGAGATGGTTTGGACATGTCCAACGAAGGCCCCCTGAGGCGCCGGTGCGTAATGGGGTTCTTGAGCGGGTCGATAATGTAAAAAGGGGTAGAGGTAGACCTAAACTGACGTGGGATGAGTCGGTTAAGAGAGACCTTAAGGATTGGAATATCTCTAAAGAGATAGCTTTGGATAGGAGCGCTTGGAGACTAGCTATCAATATGCCTAAACCTTGAACTTATTTCTTTCGGGTTTCATCTCTAGCCTACCCCAACTTGCTTGGGAAAAAATGCTATGTTGTTGTTGTATTTTCAGAAATGCTTTTAGGCTTAGAAAATTGATAATAAATCAACCGTAACTCCGAAAATTATGAAACCAGTTTCATAATTCTTCTAAAATCATGACCTACGCGCTAGAACAGGAGTTGTTGTGTTTTGGATCATCTTTTGAGGAGTTTTGTGCATCTTTGCACTTGGACCCTTATACTTTTCCATAATTGCGATTAGGACCTGACGCCGAGGAGCAGTCCGGAGGCTACGACTACCCCGATTCCAGGAGCACTACGAGGAGACACCAGGTTCACGCCCATCCATGTTTTGAGTACCTATTAGGCATTGCTTGCTAGACACGCTACGCCCCCAAATTGAGTGTTGAGATGAGCTTGCATAGCCATTTACTACTGTATTCCTTGTTACCCATGTTTATCTTTATTGTTGTATGCTATTGTTACTATGTGTGTGAGATTGGGGTATGGGATCATATGTATGGTATAGTCCTTGTGTGCTGGAAGATGCCTCCACATATACAGGAGTTGGGGATAGGTTATAGCAGGGCGAGCGGACCCTTTTCTCCGACCTTAGGGTCAGAAGTTGGGGGTTGTGTGTTGGGCACAACCCTGTGAGCACCTGTGATGGGTGACGAGCATCTGTGGTGGGTGCAAGGCTGTTCCCGTGGGAACACGAGTTGAGGAGTTGAGGAGGCAATACCTGTAATGGGTGCTGATCGCGAACCGTGTTTACGGAACGCAAACTGTGGACGAAGACGCTCGCCCTTGCGGGATTAAGGACTTGACTTTGTGGCCCCGGTGATGGAACTATGTCAAACGTGCACACCACTTATCCTTTATGAGGGGGGACCCAGCCCGAGCTAGCTATGCGCGGCACCATTACTGCAGGAGGAGAGTGTTTCAGTGTCAACTATGTCAAACGTGCACACCACTTATCCTTTATGAGGGGGGACCCAGCCCGAGCTAGCTATGCGCGGCACCATTACTGCAGGAGGAGAGTGTTTCAGTGTTAGGGGGTGTGGGCAGGACCCTTTAGCCCCCGATCGCAAGATCCATGGTGATTCAATTCTAGATAGCTTCACAGCCCCGAGCGACCTACTATGGGAGGACGCGCCCCAAACCGGGAGTAGGGTGGTGCCGTAGCCGTTAGTTTCGTTGACTAGTGCCTCGGAGATAGTCGGAGTTGCTTGCCGGCTGGATTCGGGGCAAGTGGGTACAGGTGTACAACCCCTGCAGGGTGAAAACTATATATATATAGCCGCGTACTCGATCATGTACAACTCTTGATCTGGCCCCACAAATGTAGTTAGATCCATATACACTCTTCTACCTCCCTCTAGTCCACTTTCCTGCTCGGATAGCAACTGAGGTGCGGGGAGAGGGAGTTCCCGTACCGAACTTGGGTAGTTGTTGTAGTGGAAGTTAGTTGACCAGGAGTCCGGGAGCCGGAGCTGCCCGCGTCTGAAGGTGAATGGATGACTTGTTATAAATGCTTGCATAGGAAACCATAGCCTTTCCCTTGCCATTGTTTTTACCTTAAATGCATCCACATATTGCTTCATGCGGATGGTGACGTGGACCTATCCCACCCTTGGGGATAGATTGGGTAGATGCAGGATATGACTCGGAGTACGACAACAACGATGACGGTTGGTATGACTGAGGGCGTGCTACACTCAAGGATGCCTGTGGAGAAGAGGATTCCCAAAGGAGGACCAGCAAGAAGACCTAGTTACCGTTACGCTTTCTGTTTGCACTTCATTTAGCCCATCGGGCTTGTACTCGGAGATTAATACTTTTATCCCGAATGCTGTAATAAGTTAAACCCATGAATGTTCTATAACCGCTGGTATGACTATGATTCTGCCTGAAATGAGTTCTGTATGTGATAGCGACTGATCCAGGGACTATCACGATGATACAGGGAGTCGGGTTGCCCTTTCAGGAACCCGGTTCGTTTTCAGTTGGTATCAGAGCCATACTTGACTATAGCACGAGCCTTAGAATGAACGTTAGCTTAGGAATGATCTAAAACTACTCTATCTACTCCTATATGCCCCCTTGAACTATAAATAACTACCTTTCCACTTTTACCACCTCCTTCATCTAATCATCTCACCTTTTGCTAACGCCTTTTCTACGTTCGCGCGTAGATGGACAAGGTCGAGGAGATCGAGCAGCTGTTGAGACAGTGTCTCCACCACGACGAGGAGGCTTACCAGTTGCACCGCGCCGAAGCTTTCGAGTGGTTCGAGCGAGTCCTCCGGAAGGCCGACATCTCCAAGGACCGCGTCAAGTTCGCCATACGAAAGGTGACCGAGGGAGACTTCGAGAGCTACGACGCCGACTTGGTCGTGATGCCTGATCCGACTACCCCCGGCTCTACCGGCTTGTCGGTTAAGGCAGTTTCGACCACAGCCACCGCCTGTGCCCAGCTCGCCGCTTACCGGATGGTGAAGAAGGTGCTTGCTCAGTACTGGGAGAGCAAGTTCCGAGACATCAGCTACCGTCTTCTTCCCAGAGCAGTGCTACCAGGAGAGGACCCTGACGTCACCTGTCTGGAGACGTTCTCAGCACCAGTCCAGGAGGGGAGAGGAGGTGGTGCGTTGGTACACACCGCAGGTTTGTACTTGCTCAGTACTGACCGTTTGCTAGAGGACGTGGTTGAGGAGAACCGCCAGCTGGACTCTATCTCGCGAGGCCAAGCGAGGCTGATACCACGGTTGGAACGAGAGAACAGGAACATGGCCTTCGCTCAGACCCACTTGGTGTCGATGCTCCGCCAGGTCCGCGAGTCCGAGTTGCAGACATACAAGATGATGGATGCCAGAGACAAGGCTGAGGAGAAGCTGCGACGGTCAGAGGCAGAGCGCCGCAAGATGGCCAAGAAGATGGAGGATCTTTACCGGATCATCGCCGATCGGAAGATCCTGGAGACTACCGTCAGCGACAAGGTCACTGAGCTGGAGACCCGTCAGAGGGAGAACCAAGACAACCTCACCCAACTACTCCGCACTGTCGCATACTACCGCGACAAAGCCGACCGTCTAGAGCAGACTTGGAGACTGACTGATGCGGTGAGGGTGTGCGAGCTACAGGAGTTGCAGGACCAGCTTCCAGAGGGGAGTAGGACCAAGATCCGCAAGGAGAACTTCGAGCCTATCCCTACGGACCTACACCTGCACCGTTGCTCCTACGAGAGCTGCCGCCAGCGATCGAGACCCCGGAGGTTCTACAGAGTCTGAAGACCGTCGGGGAGATCTTTCCCCTCAGCTACCCAGAGGAGATCAAGAGAGTGCTCCCGTTCCGCAAGCGCCCCCGTTCAGGATAGAGAGTGTGAGTAGTAGAGCTAGAATAAGGTAGATGTAGAGCAGCAGCCGCTGATGTCCCATTTCGGCGCGAGAGTCATGAGTAGTGTAGTGCCGAGGACCAAAATGCCGGCAGAGTTGTCATGATGTGTTATGTAATCGTTAAGAGTCACCCCTTTTGAGTTTTTCACGATGTATCTCTCTAGAGCGTGAGTCGGGTGTGCTATCCAAGGGTTAGGGATTAGCCTCGGATAAGCACTGGTGTCTCTTGTATCTCATGCATGATTGACTGAGTGTTTGGATCTTATGATGGTGCTTTATGATTATTGTATCGTTCTTCACATTAATTGTATAATTATTATGTTTTACTTATGACTCTTCTTTTTGAGTGACGTTTGTTAAACGGTTTAACCTTCGTTTTCGAAAGATGTCGATCCGTCGGTCCAACTGGATCATGGCCCACTTCGAGGAAGCCGCTCGTGAGGAAGCCGTTGTCGCCGCACGTGGACGTGGACGTGGCCAAGGACGTGGCCGCGGACGCGGACGTGCACCCGCGCCAGCACCGCCTGCTGGGCGTGGCAGGGGCGCAGCCCCGGCTGCCCAAGCCCTTCAACAGTACCAAGGGCGGGCAGAGGGAGAAGGTGACGAGGACGAGGAAGTCGACGAAGAGATCGAGGTGGAACTACCACCGCAGCACCAACAGGCGCCGCCACCGCCACCACCACTGCCTAACCTCATTGAGGTCATGGCAGCTCAGACTCAGTGGATGCAGCGCCTGACCCAGCTCGCCGAGCAGGGGGTTCAGCATAGGGAACCACACCCCGCCCCCCAGCAAGAAGGCCTGCACCGGAAGATCGAGAGGTTCATCCGTTTGAAGGCACCGACGTTCAGCTACTCGGAGGACCCGATGGATGCCGACGACTGGCTCAGGGTCATTGAGTCGAAGCTTGACCTCACCGACTGCAATGACGAAGAGTGCGTCGCCATTTCTACGCACCAGCTGGAGGGACCCGCTAAGTCCTGGTGGGACAGCTACTGTGACTCCCACGCAGACCCCGCTCACATCACCTGGGAGGAGTTCGCTAAGGCATTCCGCGACCAGCATGTGCCGAAGCAAGTGATGATTCAGAAGGCCCAGGATTTCCGCACAATGGTCCAGGGTACCATGAAGGTGGAAGAGTATGAGCGCCACTTCATGAAGATGATGCGATACGCCCCCGACGACACCAACAACGATGAGAAGAAACAGTTCTGGTTCCAACGTGGCCTGCACCACGGGATTCGCCAGCTGGTGGCCGGATGCGAGTTCCCCACGCTCCGCCACCCGGTGAACCATTGCATCACTGCAGAGAAGGAGAGACTTACCTGGGAGGATCGCCAGCGCAACAAGAAGAGAAGGGCTGACCAGCCAATGCGTGACCGCCCTTTCCAGAAGCACAGGAGTGCACCACCACCTCCGTCCAGGAGCAACTACCGCTCCGGCTCCGTCCCACCAAACAGGAACTTCAGAGGGGGAGGCAACCAGAACAACTACAATAGGGGACCAGCTCAAGGTGGAGGAGGCTACAACCGCTTCCAGCAGGGGCAGCGAACTAATACCGGTACCGCTCCGGTTGTTTGCTTCGCCTGCCACAAGCCTAGCCACAAGTCCTATGACTGCCCCGACAAGAGGACCCAGATGCATGCGCACGGCCCGGCATCTGTTGGCCGTCCTGCGCAGACGCCTCGCACGACCGACCATGGTCGCCTGAACCACATGACGGAGGAAGAAGCTCGTGAAGCGCCAGAGGTGGTGACAGGTATGTACTTAGTCAATGGTGCAAAAGCTTTGGTATTGTTCGACTCTGGAGCGACTAGCTCCTATATTACTACCAAGTTTGCTACGCAAAACTCCCTCCCCATGACCATTAGAAGCCGACCCATAGTAACCAGTTCCCCACTGGGAGATCTTAGGTGTACCCTTGAATGCAAAGGGGTGAGGATCATGATACAAGGAATGCCTTTCATGGCTGACCTGACTATATTGAAGTCAGAAGGGATAGATGTAATCTTGGGAATGGATTGGTTAACCAAACATAAGGGAGTCATCTCATGCTCACCTCGTCTTGTAACCTTAGAACACCATAGTGGAAGAAAAATAGAGGTAAAACCCCTAGAGTCCTGAGATGTACCTCGGGTATACCACCTAGGAAGTACAGAGGAGCAAAAACTACATGATGTACCAGTAGTGTGCGAGTCCCCGGATGTGTTTCCGGAGGAGTTGGCAGGACTACCGCCTGACAGGGACATCGAGTTTGCAATCTACCTAGTACCAGGTACAGCTCCGATCGCTAAACGGCCCTATCGGATGTCGGTGGAAGAACTGGTAGAACAAAAGAAGCAGCTGAAGGATTTGCTAGATAAGTGTTATATCCGACCAAGCGCTTCGCCATGGGGATCACCAGTCTTGTTCGTAAGGAAGAAGGATGGGTCCATGAGAATGTGCATTGATTACCGCTCCTTGAATGCGGTAACCATCAAGAACAAGTACCTGTTGCCAAGAATTGATGATCTGCTAGATCAACTCAAGAAGGCCAAGTTCTTTAGCAAGATAGACTTGAGGTCCGGTTACCACCAGATGAAGATACGCCCAGAAGACATTCCGAAGACAGCTTTTGTGACCAGATACGGCCAATATGAGTTCACTGTTGTGTCCTTTGGGCTGACCAATGCCCCGGCATACTTCATGAACATGATGAACAAGGTGTTTATGGAGGAATTGGATAAGTTTGTCGTGGTCTTCATTGACAACATACTAATCTATTCCGAGACCGCAGAAGAACACGCAGAGCACCTGCGGATTGTACTCGAGAAGCTAAGGCAGAACCAGCTATACGCCAAGTTCAGCAAGTGTGAGTTTTGGCTAGAGAAGGTTGCATTTCTGGGACATGTTCTGACAGCTGAGGGTGTTGCAGTAGACCCCGCTAAAATAGAAGCCGTAACAGAGTGGCAGCAACCAAGAAACATCACTGACATCAGAAGTTTTCTCGAACTGGCCGGATACTACCGCCGATTCATTGAAAACTTCTCGAAGATAGCCAAGCCAATGACAGAATTGCTCAAGAATGGTGTACCTTTCGTCTGGTCAGAAAAATGTGAAGCCAGCTTCCAAGATCTCAAGTCCAAGCTTACTACTACCCCGGTCCTTACACTCCCAGATATCCGGAAGGACTTCGTGGTGTATTGTGATGCTTCTCGCCAAGGTCTTGGATGTGTACTGATGCAAGAAGGCAAGGTGGTTGCCTATGCTTCGCGCCAGCTTAGAAAGCATGAAGAGAACTACCCGACACACGACCTTGAGCTCGCAGCAGTTGTGCATGCGTTGAAAATTTGGAGGCATTACCTGATTGGCAACAAATGTGACATCTACACCGATCACAAGAGCTTGAAATACTTCTTCACCCAGTCAGAACTGAATATGCGGCAGAGAAGATGGTTAGAGTTGATCAAGGACTATGATCTCAACATCCAGTACCATCCCGGCAAAGCCAACGTAGTGGCAGATGCCCTCAGCAGGATAAGTTATTGCAATAACATGATGGTTCGTAATGAACAGCCTGACTTGTGTGACGAGCTGGATAAGCTGAAGCTTGAGATAATCGAGCAAGGGCAGCTGAACGAATTGATCATCAAATATGACCTCGAGGATAGGATCCGTGAAGCCCAGAAGCAGTGTCCCGAGATTCTCGAGATACAAGAACTAATGAAGGAGGGAAAAGCCGTCGACTACAGAGTTGACGAGCAGGGAACCTTATGGTTGAAAGATCGCATATGCATACCCAAAGATGAACAGATTAGGGGAGAGATTCTGAAAGAGGGACATGATTCCAAGTATTCCATACATCCGGGGAGTACGAAGATGTATCAAGACCTCAAGGACCGATTTTGGTGGAAAGATATGAGGACAAATATAGCTGAGTATGTGGCTAGGTGTGACACGTGCAGAAGGATCAAGGCTGAGCACCAACGTCCGACAGGACTGCTCAAGCCCTTGGACATTCCAGTATGGAAGTGGGACGACATCAGCATGGACTTCATCGTGGGATTACCCCGTACCCAGAACGGGCATGATGCGATATGGGTGATTGTTGATCGATTAACTAAGGTGGCTCACTTTATACCCATCAGTGATCGATACAGGGTTGCCAAGTTGGCGGATTTGTACGTCGACAACATCCTGCGACTGCATGGGGCACCCAAGAATATAGTGTCAGACAGAGGGCCACAGTTCACCGCCCGGTTCTGGCAGAGCTTGCATGAGTCCATTGGAACCTCACTAAAGTACAGTTCTGCGTACCACCCCCAGACAGATGGTCAGACGGAAAGAGTCAACCAGATACTCGAAGATTTGCTGAGAGCGTGTGTTCTGACCTACGGCACAGACTGGGAAAAGAGCCTATCATATGCAGAGTTCACCTACAACAACAGTTTCCAAGCTAGCCCCAAGATGTCACCTTTCGAGGCATTATATGGCAGAAAGTGCAGGACACCACTGATGTGGTCAGAGGTCGGGGAGCGACCCTTCTTCGAACCAAAGGCGATCGAAGAAGCAGCCGAGAATGTGACCAAGGTTTGAGAGAACTTGAAGACAACCCAGAGCCGACAGAAGAGTTATGCAGACAAGAGGCGGTACGACCTTGCCTTTGAAGTTGGAGATCATGTGTACCTGAAGGTATCACCACTTCGTGGAACCCGGAGGTTCCATGTGAAAGGGAAGCTTGCACCAAGATACATTGGCCCATATCCAGTAATTCAGAGGATCCGAGAACTAGCGTACAAGTTACAGCTACCAGAAGAACTTGCCGGTGTGCACCCAGTTTTCCATGTGTCTCAGCTACGCAAGTGCTTGCGAGTGCCAGATGAAGCTATACCGGCAGAAGCAGTGGATTTGCAAGATACTCTAGAGTATATGGAATACCCGGAGAAAATACTAGACAGAGCCGTCAAAGAAACAAGGAGGACCTCCATACCCTACTGCAAGGTTCTGTGGAGCAATCACACGGAACGAGAGGCCACTTGGGAGAAAGAGGCCGATCTGAAGGAGAAGTACCCGCACCTGTTCGAAACCCAGGTAAATCCTCAATCTCGGGGACGAGATTCTCGTGAGGGGGGGAGACTGTAACATCCCGTAATTTTATGGAATGTTATAATCTCTAAAAATACAAAATTTTTCAAAAACTTTTGCGTGGAAGTGTTAGTAGCTAGGATTACTTAAGGGATAAATGCTACTCTTTCCCCAAAATTCTTAGAATTTAAACTATATCTCTAACATAAGGACCTAAATGATAGTGTGCCACATTTGGATTTGGAGTTTATTTGCCTCTACTGGTTTCAGTTTCGTTTGAATGGTTTTTGTTTGAATTGTGTGGTATTTGATTTGAATTTAAACCCATTCAAATCAAATACAAAAGCTAACCTAACCCTCTAACAAAAACGGGTTGAACCCACCTAACCTAGCCAGCCTGGCCCGCTAACCTCTAACCCCGCCGGCCCGACCAGCCTGTTCCGCCCGGACCGAAGCTGTTCTGCGGCCCAGCCCCACACGCGGACGCGCACGCCCGCGAGGCCGCCCCGGCCCGCTCCACCATCGCCCAGCACCGGCCCAGCCAACCCCCGCACGCACGTTCGCCGCCGAGAGCCACTGACAAGAAGGCCCCGCCTGTCAGCTTTCCCTTCCTCCTCACGCCCGCCGCGCTCCCCTGCTTTTTCCCCCGTGGCGCGTCGCGACAGCGCGCGGAGCTTGACTCCCGCCGGCCAACTACCCTGCTGACGCCCGCGCCTGCCCCGGCGGTCGGCCCCGATGCCTAGCCGCGCGCGCCTCCCCATTTCCCCTCGCGCACGAAAGCCGCTGTGGACTCCTGATGATGCCACGCGTCCGCCCGGCGAGCCCGTCACATCACAGCCGGTCCCCGACGTCCGGGCCACCCCTACCCCTAGAGCCTCGCCTATAAAACCCCCACGGCCCCGGCGCCAAAACCCTAGCCACCCAGGGGTTTTCCCCTCCACCGCCGCCGCCAAAAGAGAGGAGAACAGAGGAGGCAAAGAGGAGAGGAAGGGAGAAGAGGAAGGAAGGAGAAGGTCCCGCCGCCGGAGCTTCTCCACGCTGGCGACCCGTACCCCTGCAACGACGTTGCAGCTCGGCACGGCACAGCCTCGACCCGCCTGCACCGAATCACCGCCGCACCGAGCTCATCTTTCCCAGACCCGACGGGTGAGCGCCGTTCGCCACTTTTACCCAAATTCCTGCTCTGGTGTGCTTCGGCCGCCGTTGAGTCGCCGGTAGCGAGCCCTAGGAGCCCCGTTCCCCTAGATTGTGTGCCTGCAGGAGCCCGACGAGCCGCGCCGCCGTTCACCCCACAACCCGCCGTGTCCTGACCTAACGCCGCCGTGCCTCGCACGCGGCCACGCCGCGGCCCAGGCAAGCCTGGTGCCCGCGCGCGTGTGTGCGCACACCCGCATCGAGGCCCGCCATGTGCGAGGCTGTCCCACCGCCCTTGCGTCCTGGCCGCCGTCGCCCGTTGCCGCTGCCGCCATGACCGCGCAGCGCGTGGACCACGTGCAAGCGAGTGCTGCGGAGCCCAGGCAAGGCCCTTGCCTGCCTCGGCGCTGTGGAACGCGGCCGTCGAGTCGTTCCGCCGACCTACCATGGCTGCGCCGCCGCCCTACTGGCGTGCGTGCGCTCGGGACCGGCCCAGACCACCCTTGACCCTTCCAAGACCGCGTGCGTGCATGCCACAGCCAAGGCAGAGCCCTTGCTCGCCGGAGGCACGGGCACCGCCGCCGTTTGTTGCCTCGGACCGGCACCCCGACGTGCCATTGCCACGTCGTCGCCGCGCCCACGCGGCGACGTCGCGTTCGCGGCGTGGCGAGCCTGCCCAGCACACACAACACACACACGCACACACGCACTGGAATGTCGTGGGATTTCTAGGGTACCCACAGCCGGGTGGCGGAGCGCATCCGCCTATTCCCAGAGAGGGAGTACTCGGGGAGGTACTAGGCGATTGGGCTGATCTAGTTCTGAGGCGTGCACACAAGAACACACGATCTAAAGTGGTTCGGGCCGCCGGAGCGTAATACCCTACGTCCACTGGGAGAAGTTTTGATCTCTGTTGTGTATGAATCTATCCTCTGCCGGGCCTTAGCTCTCACCCAGCTTGAGTCTTCCTTCTAGCGGGCGCCCCCTTTTATAGACCAAGGGGGCGGATACATAGGACGTTGGGGCCCCGACAGGTGGGCCCAACGCGAATGCGCATCATACTACGCAGAGTATTCAGATGGGTACAGTGGTTACGGATCTTTCCTCCGATACGCTCTGCTAGCGCTACAGTGGTCTTCTCTTGTCCCGTCACCAAGGTGTCCGTTGGGGGAGCGTAGCTTGCGGCGTAGCCTGTGGAGGCTATTATGTAGGCGTCATAATGGGTGAAGCCGAGCCGTCGTATCCATCTGTTATGGCAGACTTGGCAGGCGCGGCGTGGGCGGCGCCTGCGGCTCCACTATCTTGGTAACACGCGATCAATAGTGCCTCCTGGTCAAAGAATCGCCTTGGCTTCCACCGCATCAATGCGGGTGTCCACCTACCATAATAAATGCAGTGGTGGGTGAGGCTTAGTATGGAGACCAAGCGGCCTTGAAAAGTCGTGCTTGTAGACACGTGTCGCTCCGGACCACCCCGAGGCAGGACGTCGACTTCTTCCCTTAGCGAGTGGTCCGGTTACCATACAAGGGGCCCGGGACTTCCGCGGGGGTCCGAACCCCTCGGGAGGTCCGGAGCCCCGGTTGTTTGGGCTGCCCGCCTCTTCCGGGACACGCGTCATTCCCGGACCTTTCCCAGCCGTGAGGCAGGTCCGGAACCGTCGCCGAGAGATCAGGACTCCGGACCACAGGGGTCCGGCTGTTTGGACGTAGTCAAGGATAACTACAAGGCTCTTGCCTAGATACAGCAAGAAGGGGTACCCCAGTCCTGGGGTACCGACAGGAGTGCACACCGAATCGAGAAGAAGCCGCACGGGATCCCGGAGACGCCGACATGTGGGCCCAAGCTGTCAGCCGCGGAAAAGAAAAGAGAAAGGAGAAGAGAAGGAGACGGGCCCGAACCGGCCCAGCAAGCCCAAGAATGAGGAGAGCCCAGGAGGACTTTCGGCCCGAAGACGCGATCCCTTTTTCCTTTTTCTTTTTGCACGGCACTGACACGTGGGTCCCACCTGTCGGTGAGACCCGCTGACTGACCAGTGGACCCCACCTGAGACCAATGACCGTTGACTGAGTCAACATTGACCTGGTCAACGATGACGTCAGCATGGGCCATGCTGACGTCATCATACCGGACCCCCTAATGACGTCATGCTGATGTCATGCTGACGTCGGCATGCCACGTGGCACGCCCAGAGGATGCCACGTGTCACTGACTTTCTTTTATGTTTTTCCGAAATCCTTTTATTATTTTCAGAAATGATTTTAGGCTTAGAAAATTGATAATAAATCAACCGTGACTCCGAAAATTATGAAACCAGTTTCATAATTCTTCTAAAATCATGACCTACACGCTAGAATAGGAGTTGTTGTGTTTTGGATCTTCTTTTGAGGAGTTTTGTGCATCTTTGCACTTGGACCCTTATACTTTTTCGTAATTGCGATTAGGACCTGACGCCGAGGAGCAGTCCGGAGGCTACGACTACCCCGACTTCCAGGAGCACTACGAGGAGACCCCAGGTTCACGCCCATCCATGTTTTGAGTACCTATTAGGCATTACTTGCTAGACACGCTACGCCCCCAAATTGAGTGTTGAGATGAGCTTGCATAGCCATTTACTACTGTATTCCTTGTTACCCATGTTTTCTTTATTGTTGTATGCTATTGTTACTATGTGTGTGAGATTGGGGTATGGGATCATATGTATGGTATAGTCCTTGCGTGCTGGATGTAACACCCGGTTTATAAAAGGACATAAACCGAGCAATCATATACATGCCAAGATCAAGTCACACGTATATACAACAGAATGAACAGTATATCACAGCACATATCACGTAAAAAGATATAATAAAGAGAGTACGAATGTTATTTATTACATTAATGACAAAAATGTCTGATACAGAGTATGCGGAAGCGTAATACATAAACGATATCTCTCGTCGGAAGCTGAGCAGGGCGCCACAGGAACGTCGACTGGGAGACGAACGCCTAGAAGTCCTCGTAGTCCTGGTAGCGCTGAGCGAACTCCCTCGCGTCGGCAGGAACTGAGCAGCAGTAGAGTGTCCCCAAGAGGAAAAAGAGTGGAGTAGGCAAGAGTGAGTACACAACTTGTACTCAACAAGTATAACACAAACTATGAGGCTCTAAGTTGGCTGACTCAACTGCATTAGCTTTTAAGTCTTGGCAAAATTTTATTAAAACAAATTACTACAAGTTGATGATTTACCATAAACCCAGTTACATAATAATTAATCAAAATTAATCATGTTACTAGTGAGAACCAAACCGAAACCACCAAGGTAACCCTGAGAGGCACCCCCCTCGTCGGAAGGAGATAACTCCACTAATCAAAAGGAGGATCTGGGCCGCTCATGACCATGAGCACGGCTAGTATACCAGTTTTACACTCTGCAGAGGTTGCACATCTTTACCCACAAGTCGTGAGCTACGCTAGTTGTTCATCACACTTCCTTAGGTGAGATGACTAGCCAACTCACTACGAGGCCTTTACAAATAATCTCGTTGGTAAGGAATAACCGCGAGGGTTGGATCGGCGACTATATAGCAGGTTTAGTGGGCGTCAAGAATACCACAGACGAGGCCACTCAGTACGAGAGACATAGAAGCTTACCACCCTTGCCCCGCAGGTAAGTTACTCCAAACCAAAAAGACCTAATTATTACGCCAAGACCGTCCCATTCCAGTCTTGTGGTAGCGTTGTTGTCCCAGTTTGTCGCTCTATGAACCGGTCCTGATGGAGAGTGGCCAACCAGGTAGTAAGCACTGTGCTGGCCCCCTAAACCATGTTTCTAACAAAACCAATTTTATGACGAGACGTGAGCCCCTCAAACGGGCCACTCTCATAAATTAAGTTGCATATACCATTAATCAATTTAATTAAAAAGGACCAAGTGTGTTATAGTGTGGCACCTAGCACAACTAACCAAAATGCAACCCAAAGGATATATATAAAGGATATAAAGTGGCTAGGGAAGTCCTTATAGGCATACAGTATTAAAATGCAGTATGAAATTGTATTTAAAGTGATGGGTGTTGTTCATGTTATACTTGCCTTCCTCGTACAGCTCTTGCTGCTGCTCAAACTGGTCGGAAGACGGCTGCTCCGGGTACTGGTACTGGGCTCCTCAGATGGATCAACGTCTACTCACGAACACATGGCCAAAACAAGGCACAACAATAAGCATACAAGCAAACACTAACAAAAGCTAAGAAACAGAACATCAATACATAAAAACAGCACACTAAACTAGTCTAAAGCTATTCTACGTGTTACAACGATCGCGTGGACATAAAGAACGCCTAAAACGGAGCTAAAACGCAAAATCTAGGCCAAAAACAAGTTCTAGGGGCTTATCTGTAAGAAAAATAGAGTTTCTGGGGGTTTTCTGCAAAAACCGAGGACCTAAATGTAATTAAAGGATAGATCCAGTGGCTAACGTGCAAACCAACGGATCTGGACTGCGGGTTCTATTTCTATAAAGATCAGGGTTCTAACTGAATAAAACAGGGCCCGGTTGGAAATAGTTTTAAACTTAGCTGGACCGCGGGTTGATTACCAAGAAATCGAGGGGCTCTTATGCAAAACTGACAGGCGCTGACCGGTATCTAGTGTGTTTGACTCGGGCTCGGGTTGACTCGGCCCATCCGATCTGGATCCTGCGGTCAGGAATAGCCGAGCGCGGGGCAGGGCGGCGGAATCCACCGGAGACGAAGCACCGCGGCGGCGAGTTCGTCGGAGTAGCGGTTCGGGCGTTACAGAGGGTCATTCGGGCCGCTATCTAGTGCAACAGAACGAGGGTGACATGTGTAGTCCACTGAGACCAAGAGCGAGGCATGGCGAGGCTCTGCGTGACGGGGGCAACTGCGGCGGTGGCTCCGCGCCGTGAGGTTCACAGGCGAGCGTGCGTTCACGCGTTCCCGGCCTAGATTCTGTGTGCAAAGGGTGTGGTTGTGTGCGCTGCGTTGCTGCAAGCCAAAACAAGGGCAACGCGGAATGGTGCAGCGCTGTAGAGAGCCCGCCATGGCGGATCTGCGGCGTGCGTGGCGGAGGAACGCCGGCGAGCGGTGTTCCGGCCTCGAGGTTGGCCCAGGTGCCACAATAGTTAGCGCAAGAGGTAGGTAGGGTCGGGGCGGTGCTCACCGTGCACTGGATTGGATGGAGGCGTGGCGCAGGGTCATCGGCGTCGTAGTTCGGCGGTGGCAATGGTGTGGTGGTCGCGGACGGGGTTGACGCAGGGGTACTCCGGGCTCCTGGGCTCCACGGGAAGCTTCGTGGAGTCCCTGCGATGAGTCCAAGGGGGTCAGGGAGGTCGGGAACCCACCGGAGGCGAGGAATTGCTTGGAGGTCAGCTCACCGGCGGCGGAAGTCGGCGCTGCGCACGTGGAGGAGGGTGTTGCAGGGGTCGGGGTCGGAGAAGAAGGGCTCAGCGAAGTTCGTGGCCTCCGGGTGGAGCTCCTCCGGCAGCTTGCTGAGGTGGAAACGTCGGCGAGCGCCGGGAACGTGGCGGCGCAAGCTCCTGCTCCGACTCCGGGGGTGTGGCGGCGCGTTAGGGTTTGCTGGCGGCTAGGGCATGGAGATAGGGTTTCCAGGGTGGTCGCGGGGTGCTATTTGTAGGGCGGCGGGATGGCCTGGGCGTGCGTGCCCGGGATTGGAAAGCCGGCGAAATTCCCGGCGAGGATCGGGTGCGGCGGTTGCGCGACGCGGGGAAGGAGGAGCTGACGAGGGGGGCCCGGGTGTCAGCGGGGCAACGGCTGAGCGGAAGACGCGGCGCGGGGGAAAAATGGGCACCGACAAGCGGGCCCGGCGTGGCAGCGGGACGGGTCGCGCGTGGGGCGGAGAAGCGATGTCTTGCTGGGCTGGTGGCGCGCGCGCACTGAGCTGGGCCGGGAGGCTGCGCGAGCTGGGCCGGGGTGGGTGTTGGCACTAGGCTGGTGCGGGAGAGAAGGGAGGTCGCGGACCGAGCCGGGAACTTGGGCCGCGGGGTGGAAAGAAACAGGCCGCGGGCTGAGGAAAGAAAGAGGAGGCGGCCTGGGCTGAACAGATGGAGAGGAGCTGGGCCGTGGTGTGGGCTGCGCGGAGGGAGTGGCTGGGTCCGCGTGGGGAGAGAACGGGCCGCTGAAGGTGGACTGGGCCGGACGTGGGAAGGAAGAAAGGGAGCTGGGCTCGGGTTGGTTTGTTGGGTTTTGGGCTGGGCTCTCTTCTATTTCTTTCTCCTTTATAATTCTAACTCTATTTCCTATTTCTATTTCTAACTAAAACAAATCTATTTGAATTCAAACAAAATTTGAATTCAACAACCTTATGCACACAAGCAAATAAAATAAATGCTCCAGCATGAATGCAGCAACAAAGTTTAACCTATGATAAAATTTTACTTAATTGAGGATCAAAATTAGAGTAAATGCAAGTCTAAACACAATAAACCTTAGAAATTTAATTAAAGCCAATTAAATTTATTATTAAATAGGAAAATTAAATTAGGGTGTTACACTGGAAGATGCCTCCACATATACAGGAGTTGGGGATAGGTTACAGCAGGGCGAGCGGACCCTTTTCTCCGACCTTAGGGTCGGAAGCTGGGGGTTGTGTGTTGGACACAACCCTGTGAGCACCTGTGATGGGTGACGAGCACCTGTGGCGGGTGCAAGGCTGTTCCCGTGGGAACTTGAGTTGAGGAGTTGAGGAGGCGATACCTGTAATGGGTGCCGATCGCGAACCATGTTTACGGAACGCAAACTGTGGACGAAGACGCTCGCCCTTGCGGGATTAAGGACTTGACTTTGTGGCCCCGGTGATGGAACTATGTCAAATGTGCACACCACTTATCCTTTATGAGGGGGGACCCAGCCCGAGCTAGCTATGCACGGCACCATTACTGCAGGAGGAGAGTGTTTCAGTGTCAGGGGGAGTGGGCAGGACCCTTTAGCCCCCGATCGCAGGATCCATGGTGATTCCATTCTAGATAGCTTCATAGCCCCAGGCGACCTACTGCGGGAGGACGCGCCCCAGACCGGGAGTAGGGTGGTGCCGTAGCCGTTAGTTTCGTTGACTGGTGCCTCGGAGATAGTCGGAGTTGCTTGCCGGCTGGATTCGGGGTGAGTGGGTACAGGTGTACAACCCCTGCAGGGTGAAAAACTATATATATAGCCGCGTACTCGGTCATGTACAACTCTTGATCTGGCCCCACGAATGTAGTTAGATCCATATACACTCTTCTACCTCCCTCTAGTCCACTTTCCTGCTCGGATAGCAGCTGAGGTGCAGGGAGAGGGAGTTCCTGTACCGAACTTGGGTAGTTGTTGTAGTGGAAGTTAGTTGACCAGGAGTCCAGGAGCCGGAGCTGCCCGCGTCTGAAGGTGAATGGATGACTTGTTATAAATGCTTGCATAGGAAACCATAGCCTTTCCCTTGGCATTGTTTTTACCTTAAATGCATCCACATATTGCTTCATGCGGATGGTGATGTGGACCTATCCCACCCTTGGGGATAGATTGGGTAGATGCAGGATATGACTCGGAGTACGACAACAACGATGACGGTTGGTATGACTGAGGGCGTGCTACACTCAAAGGATGCCTGTGGAGAAGAGGATTCCCGAAGGAGGACTAGCAAGAAGACCTAGTTACCGTTACGCTTTCTGTTTGCACTTCATTTAGCCCATCGGGCTTGTACTCAGAGATGAATACTTTTATCCCGAATGCTGTAATAAGTTAAACCCATGAATGTTCTGTAACCGCTGGTATGACTATGATTCTGCCTGAAATGAGTTCTGTATGTGATAGCGACTGATCCAGGGACTATCACGACGATACAGGGAGTCGGGTTGCCCTTTCAGGAACCCGGTTCGTTTCACAAACTCCACGCACGATATTTATACATTACAGATATGTTCCATACAAACTGGATGCACGATTACTACATATTACAGATATGTTCGATACAATTGTGGATCATGACACCGAATGCCTTCCACGAGCAATTCTCGCCGATGGTCGTCTGAACGTAGGAGGTGCTCCATCTCTGGGATTTCCGGAAGAACCGATGTCAGCAGCATCGTGAAGTGTATTTTGAGGACACTTCTTGTAGTTGTGACCCAATGCTCCACATTGGCTGCAATGCTTTTGTGCCTTGCTTGCTTCAGACTCATCCATACCATTCCGAATACGGCGTGTCTGACGGCGGCCTTTGCCTTTTTAGTGGCTGGATCAGGAATAAACATCTTATTCTCATTATCCTGAATGAAAGACCCCACTATTCCAATCCCGTATACCGCATGTCCCCAGGTGGATACAGCTGCTTCCTTGCTGAAGTAAGGTGAAACAAATACTCCAGGCTGCAACCCAGACTCTGCACATGCCGCAATGAGATGCGAGCATGGCAAATGCAATAACTTAGGCTTCATGGAGGAGCAGAAGGCTTTGTCATCTACTGTAATCAAACTCTCATGTACCACCCTATCTCTATGGATACCATGACCAGTTCTATCCTTGCATAGAACCTCAAATCTATGCTCCATTGTACCTGTCGATATGACGCGGTGCAGTTGGGCCTTTTCAATCTTCTCTTGCATATATTGTGTCACTCTTGTGCAAAACTGAATTTGGGAGTTGCTGATGTTTGTGCTTGCAGCCATGTAACGCTCTCTGAAATACTTCATGCACCCATACATGACAACAACGCATAACCATATTGAAACACTCTGCATGGTTCGTTGTCTGAATACCATACCGTATTCCGTTGGTATCATAAAGGAATGACCATTTCTCCTTAGGTGCACCTCGAATCTAGTGTGAAAATGGCTTCTCAATTGAATCCCTAGCCTCTGTAGCCTGACTCGTGCTTGTTCCTGATGCCCTTACCTTCACTAGCTTTGCAGTCAACTGATCAAGCATCTGCCATAATGCATTGAATTTTCTCTGTTGATTTTGGGTGCACAACCTCTTAAACATGTTCTTAAGATCCTTGTTCTTGAAGTGGTCATAGAAGTTTGCACCCATATGCCTAATGCACCACCTATTTTGGACATCGGGCCACAATGGAGGCGTTGTTGCTGTTCCACGTTGCAATTTCAGTATTGATTGGAGCAGACCTGCGTGCCTATCACTAATAAGGCACACATCTGGACGTGCAGCAACAACATGAACCTTCACTCGTTCAAGGAACCAATACCAACTGTCTAAGTTCACATTCTCAACAAATGTAAATGCGAGGGGAACTATTTGGTTCTTGCAATCTACCCCGATTGCGGTGAGTATCTGACCTTTATACCTTCCAGTCAGAAATGTGCCATCAATGCAGATTACCGGAAGACAACACTGAAATGCTCTAACATAAGCACCTATGCAAAAGAAGATTCGTTGCAGAATGCTTTGCCCCCTAGTCACGGCTGGTACGAGGTATGTGTCATAAAAGCTTCCAGAATTTCTAGTAGCAACCTGGGATAACATACGAGGTAGGTTATCATGTGATGCCTCGTATGTGCCGAACCGCATCTCGAACACCCTTTGTTTAGCCAGGCATGCCTTCAAATAACTAATGGTGTACTGGTGAGTCTGCTCAATGTGTAGAACAATCATTTTTGGCTCATAATTTAGGTTGTACATAATCAACCCATATATTTGCGATGAGAGGGAAGAACTTCTGACAGCAAACAAGTATGCTCTGTCACAATGGAACATTTCCAGTTCGACTTCCATTTTCCCTTGAATGCATGTACTCACCATGGACATCCATCATTCACACACTTCACCTCATATTCTTTACTGCCAGACTTTACGACTCTAAATTCTCATTTCAATAATATTGCCCATAGTCTCACAGCATCTTTTACGGCTTCAATGTTTGGATATGTTGCACCTTGCACTACCTCATTCCCTCTGTACTCCCACTCCTGATTTCGTACGTCTTCTGCGACATGACTACCAAAATCATGCTCCTTCCACTCTTTTGGCAATGAGTACTGCTCGTCATCAGATGAGCCCTCATATTCTTCCATCTCTATTGCGGTTTGGCCTTCTGCCTCCATCTCGTCCACAATGCAATGTATCCTCTCTCCCTCATCACCAAGGCCCTGTGGTCCCATGTTTTGGTACTCTATCTCTTCTGACTCATCTTGCTCAACATAGTTGGTCTCTCTTCGAATACTCGGAGTTGCTTGATCTGCACCATGTTGGATTTCATTTTGTGTCTTCTCCCGGATTTGAACAAGAATGGCCAGAGGCCACACACGCTCTAGAGCTGCTTGCATGTACTTCTGCCAGTCATCAGTGCTGTGTATCATCATCAATTCCCATAAATCACTTTCTACCTCCCAATTAACAAGAGACTGGACGATCATCAAATGTGTCAACGGATCAACACGGAACCCATGCTGCAGCCACTTACATATGGAACCAAAACTCCTTTCCAGAGGTTTATCTATGGCGCTAGATGTGCACTTAAAGGCAGAAAGGTCTACTCCATTTGGCCCATACAAAACATTGTAGTCATCATAAAATACTTGAAACAGTATCTTGCTCGACATATCTGTATATCACAGAATACTTCTCGAGTTATACTCTTTACTTCACTACCTTATTCAATAATCCG
The DNA here is from genome assembly GCF_016808335.1 of Panicum virgatum. Lineage (NCBI taxonomy): Eukaryota > Viridiplantae > Streptophyta > Magnoliopsida > Poales > Poaceae > Panicum > Panicum virgatum. The sequence continues at coordinate 10,675,669 of NC_053143.1, read as the reverse complement.
TAAAAACTAAGTATGGAATTCAACTACAACATATAAGTATTCATAACTACGTGATGACACTCAAATTCTATACTGCATATGCAAAATTCTATTCTAAATTGTAATTAATTTATAAACACGTCTCTAATAGTACTGCAATTGTAATAATAAATGCGTAGTACTAATTTTCTATACTAATTTACTACTACGTAACTAAAGTATTATTAAACTCCTACTTAAATGGTTCTACTATAGCACTAATTAAATTAAATTACTCTACAATACTAATGGAAAAATACATAAACTAAATGTACTAACATGCAGATCACAAGTATGGAATCCGGCAGGGCTTCGCCGCTTCCCTTCTTCTCACCCCTCTCTTTTTTTCTGGATTTTTGGTGGAATTTTTGGGCTCAAATGAGGAGGGAATGTGGGTAGAATGCTTATATAGGGGGGGCAAGACTCGGTCGCCCGAGGTGGGGGCGACAGGCCCCCCTGTCGCGCTTGTTGGCGAGGCCCACCGGTCGCCCGAGGGGGAGGCGACAGGCCCCCCTGTCGCCCGTTGGGGGGGGGGGGGGGCGACAGGCCCCCCTTGCATGCGCGCGCCCCCGGCCAAGGACCTCGTTGCAAATTTGAAGAACAAAAATTACATTTAGGGTCTGTCGCCCCCCCATAGGGCGACCGGGGTATATTTTTGAAAATTTTCAAAACAGACATATTTTTGAAATTTTGATTTTTTTAAATATAAAAAAGAAAAAGCTGACCCATTGTGGGCCGTTGTACTTCGGGTTGGGCCTTCGTGTCCTGGGCTTGTGTCCTTCCAGTTGGGCCGGTGTCGACTCCGTGACACCTCCCTCCCATGAGAAACGGCTTGTCCCCAAGCCGATGCAGCAGGAAACCGCCTCCGAATCTCATCTTCATCTTCCCAGGTAGCCATTGATGCCGGCCATGACGACCATTGCACAAGAACTTGTGGCACCAGATGATTGTTGCGAGACAGATTTCGTCACTGCAGTATTTTAACAGGAACTTGAAACTGGTCAGACACTGGTGGTAAAACATCACTGACCTGATGATTGGTACCCACAGCTTTCTTCAGCAGAGAAACATGAAAAACTGGATGGATTGTAGTGGATGCTGGGAGATTCAATTTATAAGTCACTGTACCAATCTTCTCAATCACAGTAAAAGGACCAAAATATTTGAATGACAGCTTGTGATTTGCCCGTTTGTGAAGAGAGGACTGAACATATGGTTGTATCTTCAAAAAGACTTGATCACCCACCACAAAAGATTTCTCTGTGCGATTCTTGTCAGCCTGATATTTTTGCCTCTGCTGAACACGATAGAGTTGTTGTTGCAGCAGTTGGACCATCAACTTGCGGTTAAGTAACCAGGTTTGCAAATCAGGAACCGCACAGGCTTCCACCACATCTATACCCAGATGGCGTGGTTATTGGCCATATAACACATCAAAAGGAGTTTTGTTCAGACTGGTATGATAACTTGTATTATACCAAAACTCAGCCAAAGCAAGCCATTCTTTCCACTTAGTAGGACAAGAATGAACAAAACAGCGCAAGTACCCTTCTAAGCATTGGTTGACCCTCTCAGTTTGCCCATCTGACTGAGGGTGATATGCTGAACTCATTCTTAATTCAGTCCCAGCCAATCTGAATAGTTCTTGCCATAAATTGCTTGTAAATACCTTATCTCTATCAGACACAATGGCTTCAGGTAAACCATGTAGTTTGAAAACATGTTCCATGTATTGTAAAGCAACTTTAAGAGCAGTAAAGGGGTGAGATAGGGGCACAAAGTGGGCATACTTGGAGAACTTATCTACCACCACCATGATACAGTTATAGCCATGAGATCGTGGAAGACCCTCGATAAAGTCCATAGTCACAACTTGCCAAGCAAAATCAGGGGCTGGAAGAGGTTGTAACAAACCTGGATACTTCACGCGTTCAGCTTTTGCCTGTTGGCACACTTGACAACCAGCCACCATTTCTTGTACACTTTGTCTTAATCGAATCCACCAGAATAAGGCCTTCACCCTGTGATATGTGACATGAAAACCAGAATGTCCGCCAACTGGGCTAGCGTGTAGTGCTGAGATAGTTCTGGCTTGCATTTGATGATCAGGTGGAACCAGAATTTTCCCTTTGAATCTGATGATTCTATCTTTTAAAGTGTAATCTCCCAATGGATTCTGGAGGGTTAAAGAAGCCAATATCTTTGCTATTTCTGGAAACTTGTAATAAGCCAGCCTAAGTTCCTCAAGCCACACTGGTTGGGTGACCGAAATGGCAATAACTTCTAGGTTATCTTGGGGTTGAATACGAGACATGCACCGGCAGCTCGATTCTCAATGCCTTTCTTGTAACATAACTTGTACTGCAGCCCCACTAATTTGGTCAGAGCCTTTTGTTGCCAGGGAGTTGTAAGTCTCTGATCATCCAAATATGTAAGAGCTTTCTGATCAGTTCTAAGCACAAATTCCCCTTGAATCAGATATGATCTCCAATGGTCAACAGCTAGTAAAATAGCTAAGCATTCCTTTTCATAGGCTGAAAGCATTTGATTCCTAGGACCCAAAGCCTTGCTGATGTATGCAATAGGATGGCCATTTTGCTGCAATACTACACCAATCCCTTTATCTGAAGCATCAGTCTCAATTTCAAAAGGTTTGGAAAAATCAGGTAAAGCCAAAACTGGTGCTGAACTTAAGGCAGTTTTCAGAGTTTGGAAAGCCTGTTCCTAATCATGAGGCCATAGAAATATTTCTCCCTTCTTGAGCAGATTTGTTAGAGGTCTGCTAATGATTCCAAAAACCTTCACAAACTTTCTATAATATCCTGCTAGGCCCAGAAATCCACTAACTTCTTTGAGTGTTTGTGGTCTAGGCCAATTTTGCACATCTGAGACTTTAGAAGGATCAGTAGCTACACCAGAACCACTGATAACCTGTCCCAAATATGGAATTTGTTTCTGTGCAAACAAACATTTGGAAAGTTTTACTTTAAAGCCTTCCTGCTGCAAGGTCAGAAAAACTGCCCTGATATGAGTGATGTGCTCCTCCCATGTTTTACTGTAAATAAGAATGTCATCTATGAAGACTACCACACATTTGCGTAGAAATGGGGCTAGAACAGAAATCATGACATGTTGAAAAGTTGCAGGACCTCCAGTCACTCCATAAGGCATGACTTTATACTCATAATGCCTATTGTGTGTTTGAAAGGCTGTCTTGTAGATATCAGCAGGGTCAACTCGGATTTGATGATAACCAGATCTAAGATCTAATGAAGAAAACTAACAAGCTCCACTCAATTCATCCAGAAATTCTTCCATGACAGGCATTGGATATCGGTTCTTAATTGTCTGGGCATTTAACCTTCTATAGTCCACACACATTCGCCATTCTCCACTCTTCTTTTTTACCAAAAGTACAGGAGATGCAAAAGGACTAGAACTTTCTTGGATCATTCCATTTTTCAACAGTTCTTGCACCTGCTTCTCTATTTCATCCTTCTGACATGGGTTGTATCTATAAGGTCTGATCCTGAATGGTTGAGCTCCAGCAATAAATGGGATAGTATGGTGGTGAGACCGTTTTGGGGGCAGTCCCTGAGGGGTGTCAAAAATGTCAGCAAATTCAGCAATCATTTTCTGGATCTCCATCGGCCAGCTATCCATTTTTGTTTCAGTGTTCACCATGAATAGCTCTAGTATGCACCAAACTGCATCCTCATTGTGCAACCTCTCTACTTGAGAGAGTGATAGAGATGGGATTTTAGTCAAATCAGGCACCACACCCTGGATTGTAATTCTGGTTCCCATATAATTGAAAGACAGCCACTTTAAAGCCCAGCGAATCTCCATGGGGCTAAACTGTTCCAGCCATTCCATGCCCAAAATCACATCATAGCATTGAAGAGGTAGAATTTTGAGGTCCACCAGGAAGAGATGTCCTTGAATTACTAGCTCTACATTCTCCAGTTTGTGAGTACAGAGAATGATATTGCCATTGGCTACTTGCACAGACACACAGGTTTGAGCAAAGGAGTCCACTCTGTGAATTCTGCAGCTAATTTTTCACTGATAAAGTTACTGGAGCTACCAGAATCCAACAGCAAGATAGGTTGATGGCCTTTGATATTACCCACAATCTTAATTGTTCTGGCTGCCTCACACCCATTCATAGCATGGACAGAAATGCTCATGAGATCATCACCTGAATCATTGTCTTGATCAATAGGAAGAGTAGGTATGGTATTAGGGTCTTGTAATATTTGCCACAATTTTTCAACAACATGCAGGGACATGTTGGTGCACACTTATGAGAAGGATTCCATTTAACACCGCACTTGTAGCGCAATCCTTTGGCTCTACGGTAAGCTTTGATTGCAGCAGATAGATCTTCAGACTTACTGAGTTTCGGAGAATCCACATGCTTCTTCTCATCTGGGCTGCCATAAGACACAGGCCGTTGAGTTGTGGCTGGTAGTGAAATTTGAGATGTTGGTGGAGTCTTTAGATAAGAATTCCCATCAGATCTTCTGAACTCCCTCTTGGATACATCCACAGTCAGTTCCTCCTGTAAAAGAGCAAGAGAACTCGCAGTATCGAGGTCGATAAGTTTATGAATCATAACAACTGCTCTAATAGAATCCTTTACACCATCTACAAATCTATTGGTGGTTAAAATGGCAGAAAAGTTTGGGTCATGAGCGCGAAGTTGGTGGACTATCTCATCAAACTGCTCAATATACTCAGCTACTGTGCCTACTTGCCTCACATGAAAGAACTGCCTAACAAAATGATTGTATTGGTCTCTTTCAATCTAGCATGAACAGCTAAACAAAGGTCCTTCCACAAAGCAACCTTAACCATAGCATCCACAGATTGCAGCCAAAAAGCAGCCATGGCAATAAAATTGAGCGTAGCAAATTTGACCCACATATGGACTGGAAAAGCATACAGATCAAAGTAGGATTCACATTTGTGTTGCCACATCTTAAGGTTTTTGCCATCGAATTGAGGAAAATCCATCTAAGGTATAGCCGATCCCCAAGCATGGGATAGCCACCCAAATCCAGGATTCAGGACAGGGGAGGGGTGGGGGTCAAAGGTGAGAAGCGTACCTGTGACCGGAGGTGGTAGAAGGGTGGTGACCACCCCACGACCAGACTCCCGGTGTGTATTGTCATCGCCGTGGCCAAATTGCCCAGAAGCCGCCTTTGAGGAGGACAGTGTCAGATTGGCGACACCCGGCTTCGTCGTGTCAATGTGCTCGTTGGTACTTTGCAACGCCACGAATAAAATCCGCAAGCGTACGGATACCGCTGTAGCTTTCACACAAGAGTATTCCAGGGTATCATATCCACTAAGGAACGTGAGTACGCTATCTACGGTTTCAGGCTCATCAAGGGACACACACGCTGGTGTGGAGAAGATAGAAGAGAGGACTTCCTAGATATAAAATCTATGGCTAGAAGAAGAAATCACGTCGCCGTTATACTTCGAGCTACCGGTTTCGACCGGCTTATACAAGCCGATAGCTCCGATAATAGTGCTCTATCCAATATCCGAACGTGAAGGATTACTCAGGCTCGGACAGGGCTGTCACCACCTACCGGCTACCTCTACAAACTGTGGGACTATTGGACAACTGAGTGGTATAGTCCATCCTAGACACCACGTCTACACCTTTCCCTACTAACCTTAGCCCTGGCCAAGACTACCCTTTTCTATCCGAGGTCTTAAGCTAAGATCAAATGCTACTCTATAAGCATACACATAAACTAATATAAGGCAGAGATGATAACTTGCGATCTAGACTCTAATTCTAAATAAGCAAAGGAAGTCTCGAACACTTACAACCGAATAAGCATCCGTCGAGATACAAGAGGAGAAGAGTGCCGACAGACCTGGCACTTCCCCCTACTCCTCCTCACTCTCCTCCTCTTCTTCTACACCTCCTAGTCTACCTAAGCATCTAGGATGAAGGCCTCAAGCTCCAAGGGAGAAATGTGAGTTGAGTTGGGTGTGTTGTGTTTTCCTATTCTCACCCCCTCCCCTTGTATTTATAGGAGGGAGCCACCCCGGGAATGCAGTCAATCCTCCTCAAACCGCCTTCTAGAGCCAATAGGGAAGTGACACGTGGTAGCTTGAGGCGGTGGGGCCCACTGGGCCGTCGGCCGACCAGGTTGGTCGGCCGAACTGGCCCAGCTGCCAATCGCCTTCAGCCTTCGTCCAGTGGTTGACACGTGGGTCCCTCGGTCTTCAGCACGTGGTATTGCCTCTGGTAAGTCGGTTTAGCTGATACATTTGGGTCCATGGATCCTTGCGCTTGCATCTGATTGGTCGAGAGGAGTTTGCCTCGGATTGGTGACGTGTCATTGCTCATGGGCTGCATCTCCTTCTTATGTGCAGCTGCCAAGTGGGCCCTTTTGACCCTTGGGCTTGCCTAGTGATTGGGCATTTGTACCTTGGATCATTCTTGCTAGTTTTCTATATTTTTAGCCCAAATTCACCTGCACACATTCTTAGACCAGCATCTATGGAATTCATCAAATAATCGTCCTATGCTAGTATTTATTCCCTCCGATGCTCGACTTTTGCACGATAGTTGACGGTCAAAATGGGTTGTTAGTGACCGTCAACAAGATCCCCCACACTTAGTTCTTTACTCAACCTCGAGTAAAGGCAAGAACTAAGGCGGACCCGGACTCATATGATATGGAACCTGCATACAAATTATTCTAAGCTTCACCCTTACCTGTGAATTTTGATGTGTCTACCATGAATTGCTTGGGAAGTTGAAAAGCGGAATGGTATTGACTTCAGTCTCCTCCACTTTTCTGCTATATGACTGGGGTTTTGGAAATATTTTTGCAAAGACCAACCATAGCTTTACTTCTCCATAGGATCTCTCATGTCGCTTACTGTGTATAAATCCTCACCAAGGCATTACTTCTTTTCACCCTACTTCTAAAGATGGCTTATGTGGAGCTCAAGGTAGGAGAAGTGGAAGCATGCACTTGTGTCACATATATTGCAAAATCAAACAAAGGATCCATGGAGATGACAAATCAAACAAGCTGATCAAGATCCTGCACATATGTGGAAGGTGGATGGTGCAAATGGAATACTCCTTCTATGGATCTCTCTCCCTTTTATTTGGATAACATGAGGGCATGGCTATATTAATATATATATATATATATATATATATATATATATATATATATATATATATATATATATATATTCCCCTTTTTTCTCTTGGACCTTCATGTGTCCAATTTTTTTTCAACACTGGGACCTTCATGTGTCCCTATTTTTTTTGGGCATGCCATCTTTTCTCTTTTTTTTTAATTTTTTATATAGCCCATGCCTCATTTGAGAGACACTAGAGAGAGATCATATTCAACATGGAGTTTTATTTTGTGGATGGATGGAATGGCATAGCTAACTTCTAGTGTAGAAGTTTAGCTGGTGGAGTGCACATGATCTTGATCAAACAAGTATGAAAGACGTCTCACTAGGGTCACAAAGTTTGATGAAGCTCAAAGCAACAACAAGGCACATATGTGTAAGATTTGTATCATAAAGGTCAACATATAGCTTTGGTAGGACAAGCACGTGGAGTTGTAAAGCTGTGTATGTTTTCCTTTTGATAAAAAAGTTTCCCAGACATAAAAGCAGAGAAAGCAAGGATTCTTCCATCAAACCATATCTCACTGGTCAACAACTTAACAATTATGGGTTCCCTAAGATATGATTCACAAGCTCAGGGTTAGCAAAGAATAAAAGGTATGCAAGCCGATCATAGAGAAGCATAAGAACCAGAGGATACCTTGAGTTTAATTTTAATGATTAATCAAATATTTCATTTAAACTCATTGGTTCAGGAGAGTACGAGGGGTAGAGTGCACAAACCGTCGCGATGAAGATGATCGGAGCTGGTGCTAGTCAGCCAAACCTGAGGTTCCACTGCTCAATACGAGCTCTGATTCGTCTTGGCTTTTTGCATCCTGGTTCGTTCGGTGTTGTGCATGTGTTTGTGGGAGATCTCGAGTGTATATGCATGAAAGTTCCGAGAGATCTCCCCCACACTTGTTCTTGTACCTGGTGCTTATTCAAAACAAAACTACGGAAACAAACTAATGGCTCTACTGGTTTTAAGAACAAGGGAGCTGCTAAAATTTATTGAAACTAAAATTTAATCTCACCAAGATACTTACTCAAGCAAGGATGAACTAAGATTGCATCAACATGCATATGTTGTGCAACATTAATTCAAAACCTCTACTTACCTTTCCGTTTGAATTCAGCTCACTGACTCACCCAATTGGATTTGGAGATTTCTGTAGGGGTTAGACCATATATGCAACCAATATATATACAAGTGTTAACTCCAAGAACGTCAATCAAACTAGACACAAGGTCTAATTGACTGAAGAGGACATTTTAACCCAAACACCATGCTTGATTTAAAAGGCCTATGAATGTGTCTCATGACACACATTCAAACTAGAGCATAAGAGGACAGATAATGGAAGCATGAAGCATGATCGAGCATTATTCAAAAGGAGATAAGTATGAGTACGAACCTGGTGATCCTCGGGCGACCTCCCGGTAGGGCTTTGTTTAATGTCAAAAGCAGGACATTGAGAGCACTTACCATGGCATTTTGTTGATGAAGACTCAATGTTGTCACCATGGCAATTCCTCTCATTTTTTTTCATTTTTTTATAGAGCAAGATGCGAGGACATATACCAATTCCAAGACAAGATATGAATTGAGAAAGGAACTTACTTCGGGGTACACACATACCTCCCCCACACTTGGAGTTTGCAAAACTTCAAGTGTATGGATTTCAAGTCTCCTTCTGTAGTTGTTCCTTCATCAAGGCATATCGAGGTGTTGTAGTCGGTGTAGCTCTCATGTCCGTAGGTGTTGCTTGTTCGTAATTCTTCTTGATCTTTCCCTAGAAAGGTTAGCGACCAAAAATACCCGAAGGAAAACTATATCCTAGAACATGCTCTTGCTTTTTATTGAAAGGGAAATAAGGAAGTAAATAAATAAATGATAGTCCAGGCTATCTCCCGGTAGTGCTTTGTTTTTGGTCATAAGCTCGACCATGATAACTCTTGCAGCCATCATTGGTGATGGGTCATCGTTTCACCACCAATCGTTGAAGCTAGCTACAAAGTTAGTGCCACGGTGCACCCACAAAATCTGCAATGTTTACGATAAACATATACATCTACAACCAACCTTCTAAAGATTTTGCAGAAGAGGACCATAAGGTGGTTGTTGTCCTCATGTGTGCACGGTGCACTAATCATGCCTGACTCTGGAGTTGCATTGAATGAGCATGGTTTATGTGGTATGTCAAAAGTGAAATTTCCAAGCTCATTTGAGGAATCCTTTTCATTGGACTCCAGAGTCGGCACCTCACAAAGTTCCATGGCCCTTTGATTCTCCATCTCGAGAGATTCATCATGAAAGATTATAGTTGTATCTCGATCAAGGTCGAGAACAATAGATTCTAGGCCAACGGGAAGAGGCTCAAACTCGGTCGAGGGGGACGATGAACGTTTGTCTTCACAAAAGTGAAGGCTATCTTTTGAGTCGTGCTCTTCAGAAGATTCGACATCTTCCAAGAGGACGGGGTCGGATGATACGAATGGAGATGTATGCACCATCTCCTCGAGCAAGTTCTGCTCAGGAAAATGCTTTGCCATGGGATTTTCTAGACAAGAGGCAGCAGTGGCAGAAGCATTTTCCCTTAGCATTTCATCTAGGCTCCCATGAGATGCTAGAAGTTTTTCTAGCGGGTAGCCTAGGAGAAGATCAAAATCGAGGATATCGTAGATGTAGAAATCCAAGTGCACCTCGATTTTGTCTACTGTGATAGGCACGTCCCTTGCAATCCCCCGACATTCAAAGTACAGTCCGGATGGACTTTTAAAGTACTTGTCGGTTGGGGTTAGAGGCTTGTTACCCACGAGAGTGTCCAAAAGGCACTCAGGTATGATGCAAACCTCAGCAAAAGGGTCATGAAGAGCTTCTACGGCTTTTCCCTTCATAAAACAAGGGATGGTTGTAGAGGTTGGGCTAATCCGAATTGCTTTGGAAGCACGCTTGGCCTCCTTTGACCAATCCATTGCGGGTGTATGGCGGAAATTTTTATCGAGTGTCTCATAAGGACACAACGATACCGTAGATTTCTCGTGCCTAAGATTCGAGGTGTTTCTGATGTTTCCTGAAGGATCATCCTCGAATTGGGAAGAGAACTTCGAAGGTTGAATTTCTTCTTCCTTCGGTGTTCGTGGTTCGGGAGAGGGCTCAACAAACGAATGTTGGGATGTGGAAAATGAAGGCTCAGATTCAGATGTTGAGAGATTCTTATGGCTTGACGCGGATTCCTCCGGGTGGGGTTCACTATGGTCGGTAGCGAAGAAAGAATTTTCTAGGAAACTATCTAGGATGTCTCTTTCTTCTTCCGGAATTGTGTGTGCGAACCATCCTCCACTGGCGACGTCAAGCTCTAGGGCAGTTTCCATGTCCAAACCCGAGTAGAAAACATTCAACGATACTTCATCGGGTATAGACATGTCTGGGATAGATGCCAAAAGGCGTTAGAATCTAGCCCATGCTGCACCTATGGACTCCTTCTCTAATTGCTCAAAATCAAGGATGTCGGTCGGTAGGGAGTCTATGCATCCGATGAGGGAGAACGAGTAACAAAAGTCATCTCGAAGCTCCTCCCAATCACCGCTCATATTTCCTATCGTGCGGGTGTACCATTGCTCCACCCTCTCTATAAGAGAGAAGGGGAACAATTTCCACCGCAAGGCTTCCTATGTCATGCCTAGGATTACTAGTCCCGAACATAGTTCCTCGAATTCTTGCAAATGCTCATAGGGATCTTCATGAATTTCTCCCGAGAAGGGTCGCTTCCGAACCATGGCTATAAAGCCAGGGCCAAGTTCATGGTTAGATGAGGAAGGTGGTGATGGCTCAGAGAACTCGCCCCTTGGGGTAGAGAGCTGTAGAAAGGATGGATGCTCCATGGGTAGCGGGGGTAGAGATAGAAGGAAAGAAAAAGAAAAGGAAGATACGAGGATGACTGTGTCCGAAGATAATGTAGCTGTCGTTCCCCGGCAACGGCATCAGAAAGCTTGTTGGTACTTTGCAATGTCACGAATAAAATCCGCAAGCGCACGGATACCGCTGTAGCTTTCACCCAAGAGTATTCCAGGGTATCGTATCCACTGAGGAACATGAGTACGCTATCTACGGTTTCAGGCTCATCCAAGGACACACACGCTGATGTGGAGAAGATAGAAGAGAGGACTTCCTAGATCTAGAATCTATGCCTAGAAGAAGAGATCATGTCGCTGTTATACTTCGAGCTACTGGTTTCGACCGGCTTATACAAGCCGATAGCTCCGATAATAGTGCTCTATCCAATATCCGAACGTGAAGGATTACTCGAGCTCGGATAGGGCTGTCACCACCTGCCGGCTACCTCTACAAACCATGGGACTATTGGACAACTGAGTGGTATAGTCCAGCCTAGACACCACATCTACGCCTTTCCCTACTAACCTTAGCCCTGGCCAAGACTACCCTTTTCTATCCGGAGTCTTAAGCTTGTGGCGGAACCACCCAAAACTACTAGGCCCGGGTGCACTGATCTTTGTTGCTAAGCAACTCTGACCCAATGTGGCACTCACCGGTAGTTCCTCGAGTGAAGCCTCGATAAAAGCCACGCTATTCCAGGATCAGCAGACAACACTCACACGAAGGTGAGCCCAGAGATTACAACACAAACCATTTCATACATCTCAGAGTGATTGCAGCGGAAAGAAAATTTATTACAAACCAAGTTCAGAGTAACAAAGTACCACGGAGTTCCAACTACTCAATTATTTAAGTCTCATGTTCAACAGAAGCAGCAAAGATAACTAGCGAGATAACGTGACGCATCGGTAAAGCCCGTACGAATGCGTCACTCAGCGGGAGGGTGATTAGCACCAGCTGAAGGGCCATCCCACTCAACAGACCAACCCGGAGGCAGAGTACAAGGCCAAGTAAGACTCGCAAACAGATCTTCAAAGTTAGTACCTGAAAAACAGTGCCACAAGCAAGGCTAAGTATACTAATACTCAGCAAGACTGACCCGTCTCCGGATATACATAGTCCGATAACTAGACATGCAAGGCTTTTTGGTTGGTAGGGTTTGTTTGCCAAAAACGCCGCTAAGTGTTGATCCTTACTTTCAGGTTTCACTTAGCCAGATTCTAGTGGAATTAACCATTCTAAATTTGCAACTAACTCTACTCAAACATGGTAGAGCAACCATTTAATCAACCAGCAGTATTATCATCATCATATTCCACTTGTTACTCTATGTGACCGAAATCATTAAGCAATCTCATGCCGTGAGAGGCGGACGATTCCGAATCGAATTTCAACCTGGCCAGGGGAACCTAGACCACACGCATGGGGATCGACTTCGCTCCCGCCCACGCTACTTTTCCCCTTTCTTTCCAGTCCGTGGATCCGGAACACCCTCCCCGACTACAGAGTCCGACCACTCTGCACCCGTACGTCGCGACAAAAATATAAATCCTACTTCTACCAGGAGGGTGCGAGATCGTTCCACTCGCCGGTCCAATCAGGTACTTCAGCTTACCGATTATCATATTTCTCGGTATGTGGCTAGTACTTTCAAACGCTTAACGAAATGAGCCACACACCGCGACCTTAGCCATTTTTGACTACACCAGCGGGGTATCACAACTATACAACCCCGCCCGTTGTCCTTACATTTCAACAGGAATTAAAGTCAGTACAATTCCTATTTGCTCGCGAGAGGCAGGAAACCACTCGACTTCTACCGTACCTATTTAGCATGGCAACTAGTCGGTACAAAGATCCGGTATCAAACATAGGTTCCTATGGATCATGCATCTAAGGTTTTCGATCAACGCCTAGAAAACATAATGCAGAAAACCAACTATTACCATACATAAATAAATAGATAGCAGAATGATAATTCGGAAAAATTAGTGGGATTATGCTCCGGGGCTTGCCTTCTTGGGCACTGTCAGGCAGAAAAGCTTCTAGGGCTTGGCCCAGGTCTTGAGACATGTTAGTACAGTTCAAGGAGACCTCCTGATCCGCACGAGAGTCCGCGGGCACCAGTTCGTAGTCACCGTCCGCAAGATTAACCGTTTCTATATGCCATGCAAGATTAAGAGTTATTCATGGATAACAATTTCTTTCCTTCACGATAAAGTTGTAGTCCAACAAAAGTCACTTAAGTGATGATTTCAACAGTTTATTTCATGGGCAGTCATTTATAGAGTAGTAAACCTAACTACGTTTCTTCATGAATGAGTGGGGGGTTTTAGTTTCCATTTTTCAATTTCAACATATAGCATGCTTCCCTTATTTCTTATCAACACAACTACTAAAGAGCTAGTGATGAAACACTAAAGTAACCCAGATTCAAAAATAAGTACTTATGGTATAGATTTCAGCATTTAACCATAAAGCAAAAACTATAACTATTCATGCAAGTAGATCGCTCTAGTTACTTCATCTTTTTGTACAGAACGTTTAATATGGGTTCTGGTGCTACAATTTTTACGAGAGCAACTTCATAGCATCTACTCAGCACTGAAATTTTTCCAGATTTTATTCACTTATGTAACTGAGGTAATAAAAAGAACAAAAACAGCAAGCTTGTAACTAAGATTAATTCTACAGAGAGTTTTACTAGGGATATGGCTCTCAAATTTTTACCAGAGACTAGCCATGAGTTAAACATACTCCAGAAAATTTTTCAAGATTTAACTCACTATGATAAATTAGTTATTCTGTGAACTTAGCATGAGTTTGCATAAATCTCTCAAGGTGCAATTAACCAGTATTGCTTATGAACTTTTTATTACAGTTAGATCATACTCTAGACAAGATCGTGCCCAACAATAATGATCAGAAACATTGTAGATTACTCAGAACAAAAATAGTAAATCTAGCCCTAAGATGCTAAGCATGATTATTCAACAAACCAAAACTCCATAACTGCAGCTCAAAATTTTTAGACAGGAACATAGAGCTAAAAAGAGACTCCAGAAATAAATATAGATTTTTCTGAGCATAAGAACTATATATGAGGAATTAAGTTGATTAAACCAGCATAAATCATGGTATATAGCATATGAACTCTAATAAATTTGAAATTTAGATATTTGCAGGGATTCAGTGGCACAAGTCTGTAGTAAAATTTTCAGAGCAAGTTCATGTGTATATTTTCCTGAATTAAATCGAAAAAGCTAACAACAGATTAGAGAATCTTGATTGTTCTAACATGATAACTGTTTTGGGTTGGTGTCATCTTTTTACTGTGATCTTAGCATTCCATTAGTGATAACATATCCAAAAATCAAGGTCATTTGATGGGTAGAACTTCATGAACATGCATAAGGTGGTTTTCTTATTCTTTTCCCTAGATTAAATTCGGTTGAGTTTCTGCAAATGTGAATGTTACAAAATTTGTAGATATTGTTACAAGGAATCCAGATCAGTTGAGTTTACATTTTTCCGATTTTTCTGTGATTTGTTTCGCATTTTAGGAGTTCACTTTGTACACTGAAAAACTTGCAGAAACATCCTTAAACGAAAAAAAACAAATTACAACCGGGTCCTTCGCCGGCCTTCTCCGCCGTGGCATCTTGCCGGTGGTGTTCTGCAGTGCAGGGCTTACCGGGGAACGGCGTCGGGAGGGGGTTTGGGTTCGATTCCGCGCGCGTGGAGCGTAACTAGGGGTGGAGAAGCTTCTGCGGTGGTCGGAGGGGGCAATGTGGGGCTGGGCTAGCCGGCCCGCGCGAGCTGGATCTCGGCGGCCATGGCGGAGCGGCGGGAGGAGGAAGAAGGGGGAGAAGGGGCGCGACGGTGGAGCTCTGGGGGTCTTTATTGGCCATAGAGCTCCTGGGCGAGGGGTGCAGCGACTGGGGGAGGTCGATTTGGGTCAGGGGCGCACGACGGCGAGCGGGCGGAGCGGCAGCGGCGCGGCGCATGGCGGAGGGTGTTGTGGCGGCACGGGGAGCGGCCTGGGACGCGTGTGCGCGCGAGGAGATGCCAAGGGGCGGGCCAGGTGGCGCTGAGAGACTCCCTGGGTCCATTTGGCCGCGGGCGCGCGGTGGACGAAGTCCACCGGCGGCGTACGGCGGGCGGCGGGCGAAACAGAGCCAGCCGGGAGAGAGAGATGGAGATGGGGGCTCTTTTGCGATTTCTGAAATTTCCAGGGACCTCTCGGTAAACTAAAATTATCTCCTAATTGGAGGGCTCAAATGGAAAAGTGTTGAATACCACTTTTGCATAACTTTTCAAGATCTACAACTTTTGTGTTATGCAAATTTTCATTTGAAACTCACATTTTGAACTATTGGTACATTTGCATATTTGCACAAAAGGACTTTAGTTTTATTCAGTTTTTGAATTGATTTTTGCTGAAGTTCAATTGAGCACATGTCAATTGAAACACCTCCCATGAGCCAACTAAATTTTTGTGCATATTTTTGAATTAACTTTTGAATAGCTTTTCACCCTTTTTCTTTCTCCTTTCATTTCTTATGCAATAACTGGTCTTTTATTTGAACCCTTCTCTTGAATTATTTTCCCAAATTTTCTTTTAACTTTAACTAAGGTGTATTGATTGGATTTAAAAGTATTGACACCTGAGGTGTCACAACCTACCCCCCTTAAAAAGAATCTCGTCCCGATATTGGATGATTGGATTTAGGTGGGGAAAATGATATACCTGAGGTAGAGCTAAGGAAACCCGGATAATGTCGATTAAGATAATCCTCCGTCTCCCAGGTGGCTTCTTCCTCAGTGTGATGAGACCACTGAATTTTATACATTTTTACCACCTTTCGACGAGTACCCCTCTCTTTTTGATCCAGAATTTTGAGTGGATATTCTGTATATGAGAGATCGGGCTCCACTAAAATTTCCTGTTGATCAATGATTTCCGTAGGAACTCGAACACATTTCTTGAGTTGGGATATGTGGAAAACATTATGGATGGTGGCAAGTCGTGAAGGAAGTCGCAAACGATAAGCCACGGGTCCACATTCTTCAATGATTTCATATGGCCCGACATAGCGAGGTGCGAGCTTACCCTTGACTCCGAAACGTTGAACGCCTCGAGTTGGGGACACTCGTAAATAGACGTGGTTACCAACCATGAACTTCAAAGGATCCCTTCTTTTATCGAAATAACTCTTTTGCCGAGACTGGGCTGCTCGGAGATTAGCTTGTACTATTTTTACTTTCTCCTCAGCCTCGACCACTAATTCAGGTCCAAATATTTGACGTTCCCCAGTCTGAGACCAACTCAAAGGAGTTCGACACCGTCGACCATACAAGGCCTCGAAGGGTGCCATTTTCAGACTGGCCTGATAGCTGTTGTTATTAGAAAACTCCGCCAAGGATAAACATTTGTCCCAGTTCTTGTCATAATGGATGACACATGCTCGAAGCATATCCTCAAGAATTTGATTCACCCTTTCGGTCTGTCCGTCAGTCTGTGGATGGTAAGCCGAGCTTCGAATTAATTTAGTTCCGAGGGCCTCTTGGAGTTGCTCCCAAAATCTTGCCACAAACTGAGGACCACGATCCGATATAATTGTTTTGGGTGTACCGTGTAGGCAGACAATCCGATCAATATAGATCTCAGCATATTTCTTGGCTCGATATTCAGTATGCACTAGAATAAAATGAGCAGTCTTTGTGAGCCTATCAACAATGACCCAAATGGAATCATGGTGCCGAGAAGTATTTGGTAAGCCTACGATGAAATCCATGCTGATATCGTCCCATTTCCAAGATGGAATTGGTAGAGGTTGGAGAGTTCCAGCAACTTTCAAGTGACTAGCTTTCACTCTCTGGCAGGTGTCACATTCTGCGACATATTTGGCAATCTCTCTCTTCATGCGAGTCCACCAAAAATTTTGACTGAGATCTTGGTACATCTTGGTGCTACCCGGATGAATAGAGAATTTAGAGAGATGTGCTTCGTCCAGTATTTGTTTCCGCAGCTCAGGATTCTTGGGAACGACTAGGCGATCCTCGAACCACAAAATTCCTTTATGGTCCACTCGGAAACACTTATATTTATTTTCACCTTCTACTACTTTCTGCTTGATGATACCAACACTTTTGTCCTGTAATTGGGCCATGATGACCTTGTCGTGCAGTGTCGGTTCCACCGAAATATGATTCAAAGAACCTTGAGGAATGATCTCCAATTTCAGCCTTTGCATTTCAGCACACAATGTGTCATTATACGACTCCACTGAAAGGCAATTGCAGTGAACCTTGCGACTGAGCGCATCGGCTACCACATTAGCTTTGCCTGGATGATAATGAACTTCCAGGTCATAATCTTTGATTAATTCCAACCATCTTCGTTGCCTCATATTCAGCTCACTTTGAGTGAAAATGTATTTGAGACTCTTATGGTCGGTATAAATATTGCAATGAGTGCCCATAAGATAATGTCTCCAAAGCTTGAGAGCATGAATAACTGCGGCTAGCTCAAGATCATGAGTGGGATAATTTAGCTCGTGTGGCCGAAGAGCTCGGGAAGCATATGCTATAACCCGATTGTCTTGCATCAGAACACAACCAAGACCAGTACCTGAAGCATCACAATAAACATCGTAGGGTTTATTGTTGTCAGGTTGAGCCAAGACTGGTGCAGTGGTTAGATGTGCTCTCAATGTATGGAATGCTTCATCACACCTCGCGCTCCATTTAAACTTGACATCCTTCCTTAGTAGTTCTATCATGGGCTTAGCAATTCTGGAGAAGTCTAGAATAAATCTGCTGTAATACCCCGCCAAGCCGAGAAAACTGCGGATCTGATGAACTGAAGTAGGAGGTTTCCAGTCCATCACTTCTTGTACTTTGCTGGGATCAACGGAAATGCCTTCACTAGATATAGTGTGACCCAGAAATTTGACTGTGTCCAGCCAGAATTCACACTTGGAGAATTTTGCGTATAGCTTATGATCTCTGAGACGTTGAAGAACAATACGCAGATGTTGCTCATGTTCCGCCTCGTTCTTGGAATAGATCAGAATGTCATCAATAAAAACCACGACAAACTTGTCAAGTTCCGGCATGAATACCGAGTTCATGAGATACATAAAATAAGCCGGAGCATTGGTGAGACCGAAAGACATAACCAAATATTCATAGAGACCATATCGGGTTGAGAAGGCGGTCTTGGGAATATCGCAAGGCCGGATTTTAATTTGATGATACCCCGAACGGAGATCAATCTTGGAGAAGATCTTTGCCCCAGCCAACTGGTCAAACAGTACATCAATGCGGGGAAGTGGATATTTATTTTTGATGGTCACCGCATTGAGAGGCCGGTAATCAACACACAACCTCAGACTATCATCCTTCTTCTTTACGAACAATGCTGGACAGCCCCAAGGTGAAGCACTAGGGCGGATAAAACCCTTGTCCAACAGTTCTTGTAGCTGGATTTTTAGTTCAGCCAATTCTTTAGGTGGCATTCGGTATGGCCTTTTTGAGATAGGTGCTGTACCAGGCTGAAGTTCAATGACAAATTCGATATCCCGGTCTGGCGGCATACCAGGTAAATCTTCCGGAAAAACATCTGCATACTCACGGACTACCGGAATATCTTCGAGGCGAATATCTTTCATGGTATAGGCACAAGAGTTGTGACATTGATGATGTGGTAAATATAGAACCGAATGACCATGAGTTGGAGAATTTATTTCAACGGCCCGGGAAGAGATATCTAACATTACCCCATGTCTGTTCATCCAATCCATTCCCAGAATAATGTCCATACCTTCTAGTGGCAACAAAATTAAAGTGGTAGGAACAGTTTTACTACCCAAACTAAGTGGCGCATTATGAACGATTTGGTTTGATGCGACTCTACCACCCGGGGTAGATATCATGAATGACCCTTTTGTGTGACAGAAACCTAACCCAACCCTTACTCCAAATTCAGAACTAATGAAGCTATGAGATGCACCAGAATTGAATAAGATAACAGTGGGGTGTTGGTTTATAGAGAATGTACCCGACATGATTGGTGCTCCCTCAGGAAGGTCAGCAAGGTTGGTGAAGTTAAGTCGGCCCTGCCTGACTTGAATGGTTTGCCTCTTGCCCTTGTGCTGATCATTTCTGCGAGAAGCCTGCCCTTGAGATTGTCCCGCCTGGGGGCACATTTTGGCAAAGTGATCTGGACTCCCGCATCTGAAACAACGGTTATTATTATCGGGGCGAGCGGCTGGCTGAGCATTCGGCCTAGGGCCGTTCTGCTGCTGCTGAGGTGCAAATCGAGCTTGCTGAGGAAACCCGAATCGAGCCTGCTGCTGCTGTTGAGGAGGCCGAATAATCCAACGCCCTGGCTGAGGGGCCTTCTGAGAGGGTGCGGGTGGGTTATTCTGCACAATACGATACCTCGGTGCAGAGGCACTTGAGGGTCCAGCAGGTGCCTTGCGCTTCTTTTCAGCGCGATGCGCAGAAATCAGATCCTCCTGAGATATAGCCATATTCACCAATTCATTGAATGAGTCTGCTCGGACAAGATTTAGCCTCTCCTGTAACTTGGTACTAAGGCCTCGACGGAAGCGTTCACGCTTCTTAGCGTCGGTATCCACGTGATGTCCAGCATACTGACACAGTTGATGGAATACTTGGGCATATTGCACCACAGTACGAGTGCCCTGAGTTAAGGCCAAGAACTCGTTGAGCTTACGGTCAAGAAGTCCAGCTGGGATATGATGATCTCGAAAAGCCAACTTAAACTCATTCCAATTCACCACATGATCAGCCGGTAGCATCCCGTGGTAATGATCCCACCACATACGAGCTGATCCGCGAAGCTGCTGCGCGGCATAGCGAGTCTTGTTCGCTTCGGAACAAGGAGTAGTCAATAGAGAAAACTTGGATTCGATCGTTCGAATCCAAGCGTCCGCGTCTAGAGGCTCATCCGCTTTATTGAACAGCGGAGGCTGAGTACTGAGGAAATCTTGGTAGCTCGCTTCTTGTGTGTGATGAGCATGATGCCCAACCCGCGGTTGTTGCTGAGCTTGAACCAACTGCCGCAAAATCTCCGTCTGGGCGGCAAGTACCTCAGCAATACCCACTGGTGGAGGAGTTGGAGGTGGATCGCCATTCCCTCCGGCTCCAAAACCACTAGGGGTGCCTCGAGTCGATCCCACCATCTGAAATGTGAGTACTTTTGCGTTAGACCCATCATTATCATCATCTCGAATGGGAATTTCAACTCAAGATGACATGTAAATGTTCGGAATTGCTTAAATCACGTCGTGCAGAAAACCAGTGATACAAAAACACTCATAACTGGAGTTCTGTACATGATATAAACTTGAAATTTTTACAGGAGATAGATAATTTCATGATCTACAACTTTGGTAGTCATAACAAAGTCAGATTTCCAGAGTAGGTTAGTCGAAAAATTCATTTACTCCTCCTCTGGTTTTTCTGTTTCACAGAAAGCAGAGCTTCTGTAATTGGCGATTATCTCCCGTGTTACTGATCCGTTTGGGCTGAAATTTTGCGAGTATTTCCACGATGAAAATTGGAACAACTTTGGTATTCAACTCAGGAGCTAAATCCGAAAGGAAAAGAGGATAAAAATTCGAACTAGCTGCTGCTTTCAGCTTTTCACAGATCACTGATGATTAACACTAGTAGCATTAGGGATTCATTACATCCATCATCCTCTCATTTCTACTTGGTTACTCCTAACATCAGTACTAAGGGGGTTACTCAACTCTAAGTTAGCCTAGTAGCCATGATCCCAAAAGTAGGCCACACTAAGAGGAGTCTACAAAAGCTAGACAACCGCGCCTCGGTCTACATGTTGACCGATGCCTCACTCGCCGCGGGAGTGTGAACCTCAACCGGCGCGGGCTGCGGCGCCTGGTCCTCGGAGTCCATCTCTGAAACGCCCTCTATCTCCTGGGGCTCGTCCTCCTCGTCCACCTGCATCTCGTCGGGAGGTGCGTGAAGGGCATCCTGCGCGTGCTGTATCGCGTGGAGCTGCCCCTGGGCCTCGTCCATCTCAAGCTGCAGGTCGTGAAAC
This sequence comes from Panicum virgatum, assembly GCF_016808335.1. Lineage (NCBI taxonomy): Eukaryota > Viridiplantae > Streptophyta > Magnoliopsida > Poales > Poaceae > Panicum > Panicum virgatum. Next base: position 10,654,484 of record NC_053143.1, on the reverse strand, counting down.
TGGTCCTCCAGGAAGTTGATCGTAGCGTCACGATCCGACACAGTGTCCTGAAGCTCGTGAACCTGGCCGTGGAGCTGGGCGATAAGAGTAGCCCTGCTCTCGAGCTCGGTACTAGCCTCCTGAAGCTGTCCATCTCTCAGCTGGACCGCCAGGTGCAGGGCCTGAGCGTGGTCCACCAACTGAGCGACGGCGTAACCCTGGTAAGTGTGAAGTCTGTAGAGACCGTCCAAGCACCTCGCTGTCGTCCGAAGGGCCCCGACCGGGTCAAGGGTAGCGACCACGTCCACGTGTGCCATCCGGTCGAGCCAAAGCGGGTCTGCCGGGTCAGTTGCAGGGAACAACCCGAACGCGGTCAGAACCACCTCCAGAGGGCGCAAAGAGCAAAAGGTGGTCATCGCCCTCATGGCGGTAAGCTCCCAGGTGTCCAGCAGGTAGTGACCGACCATCTGAGTCACGATCGGCTCCCACCCGTTGAGCGGGTGCTGCGGGATCACCATCGTCACACTGCAGCGACGAACTCCGTCCTCCACAAACTCGTGGCCATCGTAAACCGGTGGCTGGAGGTAACCGGCTGCACTCAAAAGCTCCCAAAGACGGCAGGGAAACCCGTCCCAGTGCAGGCAAGCGGAGTGCACGTGCCCCTGCGCGTCAACGACCAGCAGCTCTTCCATCTGTCCCAACAAAAGACCGATGGATCAGCTGATGGTAACAAGAACTACTAACTCTGGAACAGTGAAAGAAATGGCCAAAACTGTAGAGAACTTGCTTCAAAAATTCTCAAAAATTTACACAAGATCCCTCTGATATTAAGGAGCAATTCATCTAGTCATCACTAAGCTCAATTCGGATTCCATGGGGGTGATATGCTCAGGTATTCAGAGTGATGTCAACCAGGAAAACTGAGTGTCCAGAGAGGGTGTATTTTGACTATAACTCTCAACCCAGACGTCAAAAAATTTTCAAATTTTTATGGTATGCTCATCACTTAGTTGTCTACAACTTTCATGTTGAACGATTTTTAGTTTGAACAACTTATAAAGGTCGAAAAATTTCAGTTGTATAGACTGTTCAGAGTTAACAGTTTTACACAGGGTTGATCCAAAAATACAAATACCATGCAAGAAGGCTTCAAAAAATTTCAAATTTTTACAGCAGCTGGATAACTTAGGAAACACCATTTAGTCTTACTACCCCAAGTCGATTTGAGTAACTTAACAGAAGGTTAAAATTCGTGGAAACCAGGTTGCAGACTTTCTGGATACTCCTTAGGATGGTGTTTTAGCTGATTTGCTTGCGATTTCCCCAGAGATTTATTTGCTAATCTTTTTTAGAATGAATGCAGAACCTATACGTCCTCACCAAGAAAAAAATTGCCAAGTAACCTTGGTCTTACGCAATGACTTTGGTGGCATACATATTACATCTCTCACTATATAGCTACTCGATATAGCTAGATAGCCTATAATTCGATTTCGAGTTAGCGTACCTGCAGAAGATTGACAGTATATAAAATGAACCTTTCGTGCCAGCACTCACGAAAGCGTCCCCATACATTACCGATCACTATAGAATCGGCATCCATACCATTACCGCCGTATGGACAACGTTAAGCATACGTTATCGAAACAACGTATTGACTGAGTACCGTCTTTGACGGGGAATTGAATTCCAATTTCGAACCATTACTCCCCATATACTCAACCGAAGTTGGTATATGGGCAGCAGCTCAAGTAGGCCACTGCTTGAGCTCCAGCGTTCGGCTCGCATCACTGACGGGAAGGTCAGACTCCCTCAGCTGACTGAGTAAGCATACCTTCGTGGCGACGACGTAGTTGCAGAATTTAAATTACAGAATTTAAATACTGAAAGGTAATGTGCTGGAAGTTAGCCATACAAAATAAGCCACCTGATTATACCCATAAGATTCCCTAGGGCTTTACGTCCTAGACTTGTCCTTGGAGATCCTAAACTCTTTCAAAAACTTTAGTAGCTTTGAAGTCAAGTTTTAAGTTGTTGTTGTGAAAACTGAGGTTGCCATCCCTGGTAGGCTGTCTGCGAGCTCTGATGCCAGCTGTGGCGGAACCACCCAAAACTACTGGGCCGGGTGCACTGATCTTTGTTGCTAAGCAACTCTGACCCAATGTGGCACTCACCGGTAGTTCCTCGAGTGAAGCCTCGATAAAAGTCACGCTATTCCAGGATCAGCAGACAACACTCACACGAAGGTGAGCCCAGAGATTTTCAACACAAACCATTTCATACATCTCAGAGTGATTGCAGCGGAAAGAAAATTTATTACAAACCAAGTTCAGAGTAACAAAGTACCACGGAGTTCCAACTACTCAATTATTTAAGTCTCATGTTCAACGGAAGCAGCAAAGATAACTAGCGAGGTAACGTGACGCATCGGTAAAGCCCGTACGAATGCGTCACTCAGCGGGAGGGTGATTAGCACCAGCTGAAGGGCCATCCCACTCAACAGACCAACCCGGAGGCAGAGTACAAGGCCAAGTAAGACTCGCAAACAGATCTTCAAAGTTAGTACCTAAAAAACAGTGCCACAAGCAAGGCTGAGTATACTAATACTCAGCAAGACTGACCCGTCTCCGGATATACATAGTCCGATAACTAGACATGCAAGGCTTTTTGGTTGGTAGGGTTTGTTTGCCAAAAACGCCGCTAAGTGTTGATCCTTACTTTCAAGTTTCACTTAGCCAGATTCTAGTGGAATTAACCATTCTAAATTTGCAACTAACTCTACTCAAACATGGTAGAGCAACCATTTAATCAACCAGCAGTATTATCATCATCATATTCCACTTGTTACTCTATGTGACCGAAATCATTAAGCAATCTCATGCCGTGAGAGGCGGACGATTCCGAATCGAATTTCAACCTGGCCAGGGGAACCTAGACCACACGCATGGGGATCGACTTCGCTCCCGCCCACGCTACTTTTCCACTTTCTTTCCAGTCCGTGGATCCGGAACACCCTCCCCGACTACAAAGTCCGACCACTCTGCACCCGTACGTCGCGACAAAAATATAAATCCTACTTCTACCAGGAGGGTGCGAGATCGTTCCACTCGCCGGTCCAATCAGGTACTTCAGCTTACCGATTACCATATTTCTCGGTATGTGGCTAGTACTTTCAAACACTTAACGAAATGAGCCACACACCGCGACCTTAGCCATTTTTGACTACACCAGCGGGGTATCACAACTACACAACCCCGCCCGTTGTCCTTACATTTCAACAGGAATTAAAGTCAGTACAATTCCTATTTGCTCGCGAGAGGCAGGAAACCACTCGACTTCTACCGTACCTATTTAGCATGGCAACTAGTCGGTACAAAGATTCGGTATCAAACATAGGTTCCTATGGATCATGCATCTAAGGTTTTCGATCAACGCCTAGAAAACTTAATGCAGAAAACCAACTATTACCATACATAAATAAATAGATAGCAGAATGATAATTCGGAAAAATTAGTGGGATTATGCTCCGGGGCTTGCCTTCTTGGGCACTGTCAGGCAGAAAAGCTTCTGGGGCTTGGCCCAGGTCTTGAGACAAGTTAGTACAGTTCAAGGAGACCTCCTGATCCGCACGAGAGTCCGCGAGCACCAGTTCGTAGTCACCGTCCGCGAGATTAACCGTTTCTATATGCCATGCAAGATTAAGAGTTATTCATGGATAACAATTTCTTTCCTTCACGATAAAGTTGTAGTCCAACAAAAGTTACTTAAGTGATGATTTCAACAGTTTATTTCATGGGCAGTCATTTATAGAGTAGTAAACCTAACTACGTTTCTTCATGAATGAGTGGGGGATTTTAGTTTCCATTTTTCAATTTCAACATATAGCATGCTTCCCTTATTTCTTATCAACACAACTACTAAAGAGCTAGTGATGAAACACTAAAGTAACCCAGATTCAAAAATAAGTACTCATGGTATAGATTTCAGCATTTAACCATAAAGCAAAAACTATAACTATTCATGCAAGTAGATCGCTCTAGTTACTTCATCTTTTTGTACAGAATGTTTAATATGGGTTCTGGTGCTACAATTTTTACGAGAGCAACTTCATAGCATCTAATCAGCACTGAAATTTTTCCAGATTTTATTCACTTATGTAACTGAGGTAATAAAAAGAACAAAAACAACAAGCTTGTAACTAAGATTAATTCTACAGAGAGTTTTACTAGGGATATGGCTCTCAAATTTTTACCAGAGACTAACCATGAGTTAAACATACTCTAGAAAATTTTTCAAGATTTAACTCACTATGATAAATTAGTTATTCCGTGAACTTAGCATGAGTTTGCATAAATTTCTCAAGGTGCAATTAACCAGTATTGCTTATGAACTTTTTATTACAGGTAGAGCATACTCTAGAAAATATCGTGCCCAAAAATAATGATCAGAAACATTGTAGATTACTCAGAACAAAAATAGTAAATCTAGCCCTAAGATGCTAAGCATGATTATTCAACAAAGCAAAACTCCGTAACTGCAGCTCAAAATTTTTAGACAGGAACATAGAGCTAAAAAGAGACTCCATAAATAAATATAGATTTTTCTGAGCATAAGAACTATATATGAGGAATTAAGTTGATTAAAACAGCATAAATCATGGTATATAGCATATGAACTCTAATAAATTTGAAATTTAGAGATTTGCAGGGATTCAGTGGCACAAGTCTGTAATAAAATTTTCAGAGCAAGTTCATGTGTATATTTTCCTGAATTAAATCGAAAAAAGCTAACAACAGATTAGAGAATCTTGATTGTTCTAACATGATAACTGTTTTGGGTTGGTGTCATCTTTTTACTGTGATCTTAGCGTTCCATTAGTGATAACATATCCAAAAATCAAGGTCATTTGATGGGTATAACTTCATGAACATGCATAAGGTGGTTTTCTTATTCTTTTCCCTAGATTAAATTCGGTTGAGTTTCTGCAAATGTGAATGTTACAAAATTTGTAGATCTTGTTACAAGGAATCCAGATCAGTTGAGTTTCCATTTTTCCGATTTTTCTGTGATTTGTTTCGCATTTTAGGAGTTCACTGGTATACACTGAAAAACTTGCAGAAACATCCTTAAACGAAAAAAAACAAATTACAACCGGGTCCTTCGCCGGCCTTCTCCGCCGTGGCATCTTGCCGGTGGTGTTCTGCAGTGCAGGGCTTACCGGGGAACGGCGTCGGGAGGGGGTTTGGGTTCGATTCCGCGCGCGTGGAGCGTAACTAGGGGTGGAGAAGCTTCTGCGGTGGTCGGAGGGGGCAATGTGGGGCTGGGCTAGCCGGCCCGCGCGAGCTGGATCTCGGCGGCCATGGCGGAGCGGCGGGAGGAGGAAGAAGGGGGAGAAGGGGCGCGACGGTGGAGCTCTGGGGGTCTTTATTGGCCATAGAGCTCCTGGGCGAGGGGTGCAGCGACTGGGGGAGGTCGATTTGGGTCAGGGGCGCACGACGGCGAGCGGGCGGAGCGGCAGCGGCGCGGCGCATGGCGGAGGGTGTCGTGGCGGCACGGGGAGCGGCCTGGGACGCGTGTGCGCGCGAGGAGATGCCAAGGGGCGGGCCAGGTGGCGCTGAGAGACTCCCTGGGTCCATTTGGCCGCGGGCGCGCGGTGGACGAAGTCCACCGGCGGCGTACGGCGGGCGGCGGGCGAAACAGAGCCAGCCGGGAGAGAGAGATGGAGATGGGGGCTCTTTTGCGATTTCTGAAATTTCCAGGGACCTCTCGGTAAACTAAAATTATCTCCTAATTGGAGGGCTCAAATGGAAAAGTGTTGAATACCACTTTTGCATAACTTTTCAAGATCTACAACTTTTGTGTTATGCAAATTTTCATTTGAAACTCACATTTTGAACTATTGGTACATTTGCATATTTGCACAAAAGGACTTTAGTTTTATTCAGTTTTTGAATTGATTTTTGCTGAAGTTCAATTGAGCACATGTCAATTGAAACACCTCCCATGAGCCAACTAAATTTTTGTGCATATTTTTGAATTAACTTTTGAATAGCTTTTCACCCTTTTTCTTTCTCCTTTCATTTCTTATGCAATAACTGGTCTTTTATTTGAACCCTTCTCTTGAATTATTTTCCCAAATTTTCTTTTAACTTTAACTAAGGTGTATTGATTGGATTTAAAAGTATTGACACCTGAGGTGTCACAAAGCTAAGATCAAATGCTACTCTATAAGCATACACATTAACTAATATAAGGCAGAGATGATAACTTGCGATCTAGACTCTAATTCTAAATAACCAAAGGAAGTCTCGAACATTTACAACCGAATAAGCATCCGTCGACGTACAAGTGGAGAAGTGTGCCGACAGACCCGGCACTTCCCCCGACTCCTCCTCACTCTCTTCCTCTTCTTCTACACCTCCTAGTCTACCTAAGCATCTAGGATGAAGGCCTCAAGCTCCAAGGGAGAAAGGTGAGTTGAGTTGGGTGTGTTGGGTTTTCCTATTCTCACCCCCTCCCCTTGTATTTATAGGAGGGAGCCACCCCGGGAATTCAGCCAATCCTCCTCAAACCGCCTTCTAGAGCCAATAGGGAAGTGACACGTGGAAGCTTGAGGCAGTGGGGCCCACTGGGTTGTCGGCCGACCAGGTTGGTCGGCCGAACTGGCCCAACTGCCAACCGCCTTCAGCCTTCGTCCAGTGGTTGACACGTGGGTCCCTCGGTCTTTAGCACGTGGTATTGCCTCTGGTAAGTCAGTTTAGCTGTTGTATTTGGGTCCATGGATCCTCGCGCTTGCATCTGATTGGTCGAGAGGAGTTTGCCTCGGATTGGTGACGTGTCATTGCTCATGGGCTGCATCTCCTTCTTATGTGCAGCTACCAAGTGGGCCCATTTGGCCCTTGGGCTTGCCTATGAGTGATTGGGTATTTGTACCTTGGATCATTCTTGCTAGTTTTTGTGTATTTTTAGCCCAAATTCACCTGCACACATTCGCAGACCAGCATCTGTGGAATTCATCAAATAATCGTCCTATGCTAGTATTTATTCTCTCCGATGCTCGACTTTTGCATGACAGTTGACGATCAAAATGGGTCGTTAGTGACCGTTGTTGGCAGTCCTTAGCCTTACAGATAAATCCGCAAGTGTACAGATAACGATGTAGCTTTCACTTTGGAGTAATCCAGTGTATCGAATCCACGAGGAACGAGAAGTGTACTAGTAGTGGCTCTTGTTTATCCAGAGGATATGAAGGGAGTGAAGAGGTCCAGATAAGATAGGTAGAGGTGATCTAACATCGTCTTGCTAACTACTTCTAACAAGAATACTTGACTCTAGTTGCTTCGAAGGCCTCAGGGAAGGACTCAGAAAGGGATAAGAAGGGAGTCCAACGGCAGTCGGCAACTACTGCTACGAAAGCACCCGAATGTGGTGGACTACAAGGGACGGACAGGGCTGTCACCACCTGCCGCCTACCACAGCGGTTCCGTGGGGTGAAACACAACCCAAGGTAACTATCAAGCCTAGGCACTGCTTACACTATCAAGTCACTGACTTCTGCCTCACGTTAAGGCAAGAAGAAACCCCAAATGGATAGAACTTGCTACCCACGCAGACAAGGGATCCCACAACTAGAGAGACCAAGTATTCAAGTAAAGGAGAGAAAACAATATTACCGACGAAAGAAGAGGAAATTACTCGAACCGAAGCTTCATTCCTCGGAGGCACAAAGTTGGAGAGGGGCCGACACTCCGGCTCCTCTCCGGATGCTAGCTGGACGACAAGGCTTGCAACCCGAGAAGAGAGACAAAGGACGCCACTATTTAAAGCCTGCAAGCTATAATCTGAGCAAAGAGGAGAAGGAAAGTATGTTCGATTGCTTGAACAGTATCAAGGTCCCGTCTGGGTACTCCTCAAATATACAGGGCATAATAAATGTGAAAGAGAAGAAAATCCAAAACTTGAAGTCCCATGACTGTCACGTTCTGATGACACAATTACTTCCGGTTATACTGAGGGGTATTCTACCAGAAAATGTGAGATTGGCAGTTGTAAAGCTTTGTGCGTTCATGAATTAAATTTCGCAGAAAGCAATTAATCCAAATAATCTAATAAAGCTGTAGAAAGACATTGTCGAATGTCTTGTCAGCTTCGAGATGGTCTTCCCACCTTCCTTCTTCAATATTATGACACACCTTCTAGTTCATATTGTGACAGAAATAACTATCCTGGGCCCTGTTTTTCTACACAATATGTTCCCTTTCGAGAGGTTCATGGCAGTATTGAAGAAGTACGTACGTAAACGTTCTCGCCCAGAAGGATGCATTGCTAAGGGCTATGGAACAGAAGAGGTCATTAAGTTTTGCGTTGACTATCTTCCTGATCTCAATCCGATTGGGCTCCCCGTGTCACACCATGAGGGGCGACTAAAGGGAAAAGGCATACTAGGAAAGAAATGTAATATGAACATCCCTTGTAGTGAATTCAGCCAAGCAAACTTCACGGTTCTTCAGAATTCATCCAAGGTGGCTCCATATATTGATGAGCACATGAATATTATACAGTCTGAAAATCCACAGAAGAATCTTGCTTGGATTACACGCCAACAAATAAAAACTTTTGACGGCTGGTTCAGACAAAAATTATTGGGCAACAACACAGTTGATCAAGAACTTCAATGGCTGGCTAGGGGACCATCAATCACTGTCCGGCAATACCAAGGGTATGAAATCAATGGGTATACATTTTATACGAGAGTTCAAGACAAAAAAAGCACAAACCAAAACAGTGGTGTCCGTATGTGTATAGTAAACAGTAATGGAGAAAAGAACAACTACTATGGTGTCATAGAGGAGATATGAGAACTTGAATATGGACCCATAGTTGTCCCTCTGTTTCGTTGCGAATGGGTGGCTGGAGGAGGCGTAACGAAGGACCTGTTTGAGATGACCATAGTCGATTTTAAAAAGATTGGATATAAAGATGAACCATTCGTTCTAACCAAGGATGTGACACAAGTGTTCTATGTGAAGGACATGTCGAGCAAACCGAAGAAGAAGTCGGATAAGACGCCTAAAGCAGACAAGGCTGGAAATGAGCCGAAACGGCACATAGTTCTTCCAGGAAAAAGAAAAGTTGTTGGAGTTGAGAATATTTCGGACAATTCGGAATATTATGACCAGATTGATGACCTTCCTCCATTCTCAGTTGACGTTGACCCTAGCATCCTCTTATCCAAAGAGGACACACCTTACTTACGCCGTGATCACGCTCAAGGCACTTTCGTCAAAAGGAAGATTATCAATGTTCCAGTAGATAATGATAATGAGTAGTAGTTTTATATAAGTTATATATTGAATTCTCTCAATCAGTGATGTAATGTAACGCACCGCATCGTATTTATCTCAATTCTCGATACTATTTGTCCAATTATGACACAATATCATCTTCAGATAATATTATATTTTTGCATGGTATAAATATTATTTATGTTCACTAATTTTGCATTACTAGAAGCATTGAAACATTAAATTACAAATAAATAATCAAGTAATATACGAATTAATTACATCATTGTATAGGCTACTATTGAAAAGTTTTTTGAATATTTTTGCATGGATCAAAATGAAATATTTTTTATTTATAACGAATAACAGAAACATATACACATATAAACCCTATAAGCTACACATAATTGATAATGGTTTCATATTCGTGTATTTACTTCAAAACGAAATGTTTTCAATTTATTGTGTTGATATAATTAATAATATGCTAAAAAATTAAGATATATTTTTTTCTATATTATTTTAATTTTTAAGCCTATTACGAATAAATTAATCAATATTAAAAGTTTATTGTAAAAGGGAATTGATAGGGCAAATTTTTTGTTCCCGCCAGATGGAACACGTTAGTGCCGGCTGGTAAAACCAGTCGGTACTAACTTTGCACGTTAGTACTGGCTAGTTTTACTAGCCGGCACTAACCTGTACTGCTGACGTCATCGAGGGCACATTAGTGCTGGCTGATAAGGCCAGCCGGCACTAACCTTACCACCGCCCCCAACTATTCCCCTTAATTCATTCCTTCTCTCCGACACCTCACCAATTTCAGATCGACGTCGTCCGGGTGTGCCCCTGCTCCCGCGCTCGCCAGCTTGCGGCGCCGCCAACGCCGTCCCCGGCCGCGCGTTGGTCCCCGGCCGGCCCTCGCCCCGCGAGCTCTGCCACGCGTCGCGTCTTCATCCTGCCCCGCGGTGCCGCACGCCTCATCGTCCTCGCGTCCCCCGCGCACGCTGTGCCGGTGCCTCGTCCTCGGCGGCCGCCTCGACGCTCTGCCCCGGCCGCCGCCCGGCCCCGACCTCGCTCGTCGCCACCGTCCCCGGCCGGCCAGCTGCCCCCGCGCCGCCTCGGCTTCGCCATCCTTGGGCCCGCGCCGCCCCTCGCCGCGCCCGGTCTGCGCTGCCGCCCCTCCTCGTCCCCGTCGACGTCATGGCTGCGCCCTGCAAGGTGACAATATAAGATGTTCTGCCCATATTAAACTTTGGTTCCTGACAATTTTTCCATATTACGTTCGGTCTGAATACTCGCTAGGTGGCTCCGATCGAGCAGTGACAACAGTGCTGTACCGCTCAAGCAGTATTGCTGCACCCAGCTCTCAGTTCAGAGCAAAGTAAGCAGACCATCCTTGTTTGATTATCCATTCGCCCCCTTTAGCGTTTGTTGGCCACTTGTGTTGATTTGACTCTACTGGAAGCATCATAATAAATCGCCACAGCTAAGTTCATTTCAGCGTGCGCAGTATTGCTAAGCTCTGAGTGTCAAAAGCATCCATAGGCTTGGTTTCTATTTACGGTTTACACCTCTTTGCACTCCACGCAGATGTCGACAAACGGGATCAGCAAATAAAGGATATTCACTTCTCGGTTTACATCTCATTTGCTAGCTCTATTAGTTGTTGCTGCGTGGATCGATTGATCAGTTTTGCAGCTCTATCCTCCATATCCTGGTGCCACGCGATCGTCTCTACCGGCATAGAGGAGTCGATCTCCACGTGGATATGTTTAGTTAGATTGAATGGCTGCTGTTTAGTTAGATCTCGGTATGATTGAATGGCTGCTGTTTTCTCAGCCCTTCTGTGAATTACGTGCTGCACACAATCAATAGTTTCTTATTTCATTTCCCCTGACAGAGACAGGTGTTTAGTAGTTGGTTGCATCGGATCAGTCTCAGTCTAAGTTGAGGATCAAGTTTTTGGGAAATTTGCTTGAAGTTTAGTAAAGTTAAAAATGTATTTGTTTCTTGCAGATTTGTTGATCATGCTCATTCCATTAATCTAGAGACTATTTTTTTGAACTTAATTAGACACTATTTTTATCTACAATGTTCTCGGTCCATTGCCAGACCTGTATATACTAGGAGGGCAAGCGCGCTTAGCGGCACCCCTTGTCTGTACATGCGCAAAAACTTGGAAACCACATGTTGGGCCACGGATAAGATTGACGTTGTCGGCATGGTATATTATGCTCTGCACCAACATTAATTTCAAGGCTAAGAGGAGCCTGATCATGGCTTCATATTGTACATACATTAGAGTGTTTTTTGAGGCACCTAGCATGCATAAAAAACAACATGTTGATGCAGTCCTCAAACTTGCCATCACCAAGACTGGAAAGTGTGACAGGAGCCTTCGATAGGGAAAAAATGAGTAAATTAGTTGTCCTTTGACAGCAGTGTAGATTGAAGATACCATTGTTATTCTTGTTTTAATATTTTCCATTAATAAAGCCTTAAAAAAACCTAACCTAGGTCTACTGAAGATATGGTAGTGTTCTTGAGCATTATTTTTTATTAACAAATCATCCTTCTGTCACATTTGCGCACCTAACCTAGGATCAAATAAATAATAGGACTGTGCCACATTTTTTATTACCATGATGAAATAATGTTTACGCCCTTTATAGGACTGTGCCAGAGTGTCGGTCATACAAATGAATGTCCTTTCTGTCTTTATGTTTCCAGTCATGTTTCTGTATTGGTACATGTACACCAAAACAATGAAACCATGTTCCACTAGCCTCTCCTTGTTCAGATTCGCTACCTAGCAAGGATAATAGGAATCATGTAGCTATGGGCCGCCCATGTGGAAAATTATCATACAATTATTCAGTAGTTCTCTGCCGATTGAATAAAAAAATCGACGAAGCATTTATGAATATAAACTAGTGTACAATATTTTTTTTTAAATACATGCGTGCCGCATGCATATTTTTACTAGTAGTAGAAAATATTTAATGTTTTTATTGTTTCAGGTACTGGAAATGGATCATACGGACAACCAAGACGAGTTAATGCACGAGCTCATTCGTGGTAGTATTGGGTACATTGCTCCAGAGTCTGATGAGGACGAGAACGATGGCAGCCAATTTTTAAACTTGTATTATCATGGCAGCGAGGAGCAAGATATTAGTGGGGAGGAAGAAGAAAATGTCGAGGAAGCCGAGGTATAAAAGTTTAGATATTCTTTCAGGCATCAGGATAAACATTCAAAGATTCTTGTTTGTGACACATGCGGCCCAGCTGCGAACTATTTGTGTTATGTTGCTAGCTTTATTGATGATTTCAGTCCTTGTGTAAGCAATCGTGCTCCTGCTAAAAATTCTCATGAATGTTTCAGTCAATAAGTTACCTAATATCATGATAATTTTCGATCTGGAACCCTTGTTCAAAGGGATATCCATCATTGAATGTTTACTTAATTGTTCAACATTCAAAGATTTTATGATGTTTTCGAAACAATACGTACAAGTGAACCGTTGTGAAGAAAAAAAGCTAGCTAAACTTGTTTGCGGGTTATGCGGGTTACGCATACCTGCCGCGACGTCCACTAGTTGCTAGCAACCCGCTTGATTAATTTGCGGACAGTCACGAACCCGCTTATATATATATATATATATATATATATATATATATATGTGTGTGTGTGTGTGTGTGTGTGTGTGTGTGTGTGTGTGTGGACAACTTGTATTAATTTTTAGATATTCTTTCAGGCATCAGGATCGACGAAGAATAACGGAAACGTGGCTCCAAGAGGAAGATGGTAGGATGTACGACCATCACAGAGATCGACGAAGCAACCGGCGAGCCACTAGCCCCTTGTCAAATTAAGACGACATTTGTAAATCAATTGGGATATCTTGTTAGGGAAAGCATCCCCATAAAGTACAAGCTTTGGAAGCGAAATAAAGTCTCTGATCCACCTGAAGATATCGTGCCAGATTCAGAGAAAGATTTGTTATGGAAAGAGGTGTCGTTGCACTTCAACTTTCCCCCAGGCAAAGCTGACAAAGTAAAGGGATGGGCATTTAAGAAGATGGCAATTCAGTTCGGCTCGTTCAAGAAAAAATTGGTGGCAAACTTTGTCAACAAGGGCCTCACACTAGATTTTGATAAAGTCTGGAAGAAGCAACGAGAGTGGTGGAATGAATTCGTGAACTACAAGGACAGTGCTGACAGCATGGCAGTCTCGATTCAAGGCAAAATTAATGCTAGCAAAAAGATAAACTTCCATAAACTTGGGCCTGGAGGTTATAAGGTTGCTATTCCGAAATGGAAAAAGATGGAAAATGATTTAATTGCAAAAGGAATCGTACCGCAGATCTTAAGTTGGCCCAAACGAGCAAGGTATTACTTCTATGCTCATGGAGGCACACTAGACCCCGACACTGGAATGTTTGTGACTAGCGACATACTAAGATAGGCTGCCCAAAGACTCAATGACGCAATGAGGCGTACAGAAGAAGGAACCTTCCACCCCAACAGAGAGAATGATGAGCTAACTTACTGTTATCGCCATAAATTAATAGGATTAATTTATGGGCCGAAAGCAAGATGAGCTTAAAGCAGAAGATTGAAGAAGGCTTGTAAATCGGCTCCTGCGTGAGCATTTGGGCTACATGGGCTATGTATCTTAGATTTAGTTCAAGATTAGAGATAGAGTCCAATCGGGACAAGATTAGTTTAGATTGTTTCCCAAGTCTCCGGACTATAAATATGTACCATATGTTATTTGTAAGAAGAGAGAGAACGTCATCACGTCTCACAAACAACAATCTCGGCGCATCGCCACCCCTAATCCTAGGGTTTCATCCAAGTAAGCGCCATGCTGCCATGATCGCTTCTCGCGATCAGGACAGTATTGTTCTTGCTTTTACCTTGGTATTACTCGTACTGAAGCGTTTTTTATGGCGAGTAATGCTAGTTATACTGGTATTCGTAGCATGGCTTTTAGTAGATCTGTTGTGCTTTGTTGAAGATCAAATCCGATGATGAGTTTCACTGGGGGCAGAATAGCAACAAGCTTTCGATGAAATCAAAGAATATTTGTCAAAGCCTCCAGTGTTGGTTCCTCCTCAGCAAGATAGGCCGTTCTACGTGTACCTGTCCGTGGGTGACACGTCCATTGCTTCTGTGTTAGTCCAGAAGCACGACGGCCAGGAGAGGGTGGTTTTCTACCTCAGCAGACGTATGTTAGACACCGAGACTAGGTATCCTGAAATCGAGAAGCTTTGCCTTTGCTTGTTCTTTACATGTACAAAGATTCGTCATATTTTGCTCTCGGCGGAAACAATTGTCATATGCAAATCGGATGTCATAAAGCACATGTTGTCGGCTCCTGTCCTGAAAGGCCGGCTTGGAAAATGGATGTTTGCATTGTCAGAGTTCGATATCCGATACCAGCCTGTGAAAGCAGTCAAAGGACAAGCACTGGCGGATCTTGTTGCAGACAGGATCAGTACTGATATTGCTGCACTATTTATTCATGTTTGGGCTATGTTTTTTGATGGATCGGCCTGTGATGATGGATGCGGTGTGGGAATTCTGTTAGTATCGCCTCGAGGGGCGACTTACTCCTTCTCCATCAGGATGACTGCCCCATGCACCAATAATTTGGTAGAATATGAAGCCGTTCGCAAAGGGATGGAACTACTCCTCGAAGCTGGTGCAGAAGCGGTGGAAATTTTTGGAGATTCAAAGCTGGTGATTTCTCAACTCACGGAAGAATATAGATGTGAGAGCGAGGCTCTTTTTCCGATATGGATACAGTGCCGTGAGTTGATGTCACAATTCAGGTACATCAATTTCCACTGGATACGCAGGACTCTGAACAATGAAGCCAATGATTTGGCACAGATGGCTTCCGGGTACAGGGAAACAACCGATGGAGTCGATGTAGAGGTTCAGTTTCTAGAACCCGGAGACTGGAGAGCCGATATCTTCAATTACTTGAAGGATTCGGCTCGAGGGGCACCCAGAAGGATAAGACTCAAGGCCATGAAGTATGTTCTGATAGGGGATGACATGTTCTACAGGACCTTGGAAGGACTACTGCTTAAATGTCTGGGTCCTTCAGAGTCAAATCGGCTCTTGCATGAGGTTCATGAAGGAGCCTGCGGTACTCACCAATCGGCTCACAAGATGAAGTGGCTGATTAGGCGATCGGGTTATTACTGGCCCACTATGCTTGAAGATTGCTTCAAATATTACAAAGGATATCAGGCATGTCAGAGGTTTGGCAAAATTCAGATAGTGCCAGCATCAGTATTGAATCCTATCATCATGCCGTGGTCATTCAAAGGTTGGGCCATGGACATGATTGGTCAGATCAACCCGTCATCCAGCAAGGGTCACCAATGGGTCTTAGCTGCTACAGATTATTTCACAAAGTGGGTAGAGGCTGTGCCCATGAGGACAGTAGCGTCAAGAGATGTGATCAGCTTTGTTAAAGAGCACATCATTCACAGATTTGGGATCCCTCGGACCATTACGACCGATGGAGGATCGGTCTTTATATCAGAGGAATTCAGGAAGTTTGCCGATGACATGGGAATTAAGCTGATCAGATCATCTCCATACTATGCCCAAGCTAATGGATAGGCTGAAGCATCCAACCAGAGCCTCATCAAGCTCATAAAGAGAAAGATCGATGAATATCCTAGGCGCTGGTATGAGGTGTTGTCAGAAGCTTTGTGGGCGTATCGTATTTCATGTCACGGGTCCACCAAGACATCGCTGTGCTACCATGGGAGATCACGGCCGGATCAAGGCGTGTTGAGTTTCAGAATGATCTATCTGCTGAATAGTATGCAGCCTTGATGAATGATAATGTCGAGGATCTGACAAAGCTAAGGCTTTGGTCCCTGGAGAAGATCAAGGAAAATAAGGCTAAAGTTGCTCGTGCATACAACAAAAAGGTCAAGCCTAAGGATTTCCAGGTTGGAGACTTGGTTTGGGAGGCAGTATTGCCATTGGGAACTAAAGATAAAAAGTTTGGTAAATGGTCTCCAACTTGGCATGGGCCGTACAAGGTTGATCAGGTTTTGCCTGGGAAGGCATACATGCTCGAAGAATTGGACGGCGTCATGTTTCCTGTTGCTGTCAATGGCCAACACCTCAAGAAGTATTTCCCGAGCATGTGGGAGAGCGAGTAACAAGAGCCGATGAGATCCATCTGGCTGTAATCATGACAGGCCAACACATTGAGTTGGCCGGTAAAAAAAATGAAAGAGGCCAACACGTTGAGTTGGCCAGTAAAAAAAAGATGAAAGAGGCCAACACGTTGAGTTGTCTAGTAAAAAAAAATCATGACAGGCCAACACGTTGAGTTGGCCGGTAAAAAAAATGAATGAGAGGCCAACACGTTGAGTTGCCTAGAAAAAATGCATATGAGAAGCAAGACAGCCAATGTGTAACCATCGACTTAAGGTGTTTTTAAATAAGTACAAGTTTCAAGTTTTAACAGGCAACATCAAGTGTTTTCTGAATAGTTCTACTAGTTCAGGAATTCTTCTATGGCATGGATGGCTTCTGCACGTACGGTGTCTGCTCGTGCTATGATCGCTTCGTCATCCTTGTCATCGCCTGTACTATCTGCCGACTCAAGGTGTTGATCTCTGCAAACTCTGCTTGTATCTGCTCGGTTATTTCCTGAGTTTCTTGTTCGGAGTTTGCGATGGAAGTTTCCTCGGCCTGGATGAGTTTCTTGGTGGTACGAACCTTTTCTTCGAGTTCTACCAGTTCTTTCTTCAGGAGATCGAGTCGGTTCATGTTGGCAGACACGTCAGCTTTGATATCTAGAGTTGCCTTCTTCTGGTTGAGGGCCTTGCACTTTTGAGCAATGTCAGCGTTTAGAGAAGCTTGAGAGCGACATGCTTCTATTCTTTGTCGTGCTTTATTCACTTCTACTCGGAAGAATGGAAGATTGCTGGATGGCCAAAGTTTGATTTGCAATGGCTCCGGGAGTTGGGATTCTATTTGCTCGAAGATGTTCTTTATATTACTGGAATTATCAACCAGAGTAGTAATCGGAGCAGATAGTAGATCCTTGATGAGACGAAGCTGATGTGCCAAATTAGCCGATTGCTGCAAAGATGGTGCTTTTGCTCCAGGGACAGTCAGACCCATTGATGCTGGGTCAAAGGAAAGCAAACCTGAAATATCAAAGCCCTATGGACATATCTGAAGTTAGAGCAAGGTACGTTTATGAAGCTATCGGCTGATTCAGAATTGGTTTTTGTAATGTTACCTGTTCTAAAGAAGAAGTGTTGGGCGGTTCAAGAGCGATCGTCCTGTTAGAGCTTGTGTTAACATCAAGAGCATCAACTGTATCAGCTTGTTCCTCATTTGCCTCCGTCAGTGCATTAGGAGTAGCAGTTATCCCATGTTGTACTTGGCTTTCTGCATTAGGGATTTCTTCAACTGCATCCTGAAAATAGAATTACAGTCAACCAGAATACATACATACGCAGTAAGGAAGAGGTTTTAGAAAGATAAGTTACCTGGTTGGTGTTGGACTCTGATGGACATGGGGAAGCTAGTGCTGGTTTCTTGATAACTCGCCTCGTGATCATCTTCCTTTTCTTGGTTAAGACTCGGGGGGCAACGCTTGCAGAAGTTTGTCTTCGTTTGGAAGCCGACTGAAGTAAGTTTGACTGAACAGTCATTATCACTTTCTTCATTGTTGGTGATCCCTTGCAGAAGAGTACATCAGGGGCAGTTGGAAGAAAGTGGAATGGTTCCCCGTTGCTGGTCGTAGGTTCTGGACCATCCTGTTGCTGCTAACAGGGTGAGCAGGATTAGCCAAGAGAAAGAGATAGAGGACTTGGAAGGAACAAAATGAATAAATTCAGTACCTCTTCCTCGGGGATTACGTATTCAGGATCAATTTGCTGCAGCCGAGGACCTAGAGTTTTCCTGAAAACATGGGTTTTCCACATTCCCCACCACGTGCTAAAATCGATTGATGAAGGATCGAATGATAGATCGGCTGGTATTGGGATGTGGAGGTCATCGAACATGCTATAGCATCTTGAGCTGGTGAGACCATCAGGCAGATCGGCTCTACTCCCCACCAAGTGGTGAATATGGAAGTAGGGAGGGACCTGTCCTAGGCCAAACTGCCGAGCAGCTATAACTGGTTGGTAAGATTCATAACCTGGCTTGATAATTCTATTAGAGGTGCTGATGCCAACAGGAAGGAAGCCAGGTCGGATCATTAAAGAGTATAGATGCCGAGTGCTATCGTCATCGGCAAAACTATCTAGTCTGAAGGCAGTTGGGTTCTCAAAGGATTCAGATTCAGTAAATGGGAAATAGAGTGGATTGTCCAGTCCTTTGTAGAAGACTCTGAACCAGTTTGCTGCATATGCTGAATTTAGTTTACTGCCAGGGAGACTAAATAAAGCTTGGCCATAGCTAGTACATCTAATTGGTTTGCCACTCTCATCAGGAAAAGAGTTCTTGGTCAGGTCTTGGAAGTTTGGAATCTGGTGCTGAAAGTACAGTTGTGCCCACAACTGAATAAACCACCAAGAGCCTCCAGTTCTCAGTTTCTTTTGGTTAAGCAAGTTAGATGTCATCAAATGGAGATATCTGTAGGTTTCTCCAAGGAAAAGTTTGCCTAGGCCGGTGTGATTGCCATGGGCTAAGTGATAGGCCAAGGGAAGGTAATTCTTACTTGGAGCTAAAGAAGGACCACAGAAGATGAAGTGCTCTAGTCAAAGATTTAAGAAGGTTGTGTGTTCCTTCTTAGTCACTAGACCTTTTGTTTTCATGTGCTGATTCATGTAAGTGCCCCAGTTTGTGCAGTTAACTTTGGAAGAAAGTTTAAAGGGGAGTTCTGCCATTTTGTGGGCAGCAGGATTAGGAGATCTAATGTCTAGGCCAGTGATCATGGTGACATCTAGTAGAGTGGGAGTCATGGGTCCATGACCAAAGAGGAAACAGTTCAGAGCATCGGACCAGAAATAGCCGATAGTTTTCAGAAGATTTTCATCTTTGTCAAGTGGAGACAATGATAAACTAAGTGCATCGGCTATGTTTAAATCCTGCCACAAGGGCATATGAGCTTTTGCTATTCTGCTATACCATGTAATCCAGCTCTCAGGAGGGTTAGGCCAGGCTCTTAAGCAGTCGGCCCAGAGGTTCAAATCGATGTTTCGACTCACGAAAGGTATCCTATTTGCTTCACAAGAGATCAAATCTATGGGGTTTTCATGAGTTCGTGGGCCGAGACAGAAAGATTTTGGGTTCGAAGGATGCGGTAAAAGGATGTCTGACACCTGAAGTTCAGAAATTCAGAAGTGTGCATACGGTGTCAGGTTTTAGGATTTAAAATTTCAGAGGCTTGCTAAGCTGAAGAAAACTAAAAGGATTAGGCTGAATATTACCTTCAGGCCGCAGATTACCGCATCATCAACGGAAGGATTTGTTGTCTGAGCTGCAGAGTCTACCATGAGTCAGATCCGTTGACTTGGGGTTTGGTTGATGTGGGTTCTGATTCGAATTCTGGATGCTTGAGGAGTCCTTGCTTGGATGTGTAGGGCTGGGTTTTCGAATTGTGCTCGGATTCAATAGTTCGGTTCAAGGTGGAAGTGTTACTCTATTCTTGTGCGGGTTGCTTCTAGTTTGAATTCCGTCGGCTCTTGGATATTTATAGAAGCCTGATGCGTTGCCATCGGCTTTTTGGAAAGTAAACAGATACACAAAATTGAAGAAAATTTGATTTCATTAAGGGAAAGTTCATTACAAGGAAAGCCAATTTTACAATGGAATTAATCCTTCGGCTTTGTGATACTACCCCTACAATGCTACCTACATCTACCAGTCGTAGGTATCTGAATGCCTACGGCGCTTCGGACTTCGCGACGGTGTGTCTCCGCCGTCGTCATCGTCGTCATCGCCGTCGTCGCTACTGCTGTTGCCGTCGTCCTCGGCACTGCTGCTGCTTCGCCCGCCGCTGCCGCAGCTTCCTTCTTCTCTTCCCTCCATGGGGGCTTTGAGGAATTGGTGGGGGTTTCCTCCTGTCGCCGTGTCGTCGCTGGAGGAGGAGTCGATCTCTTCGGAGGAGTTGGTTCCCTCCCAAGAGAAGACGTCGTCTTCACTGCTCTCCAGTTCCTCTTGGAACAGGAACTGCAGGTCTTCCTCTCCTTCGGTCTCGGGCTCGTCTTCCTCGGAGACGACCCCGAAATCGAACTCCTCTGCATCCCAATGCAGATAGCCAGCGCTTCGTACGCTGCTATCGGATCCCATTCGGGGGTCGACTCTCGGCTCTCTGGGATAGAGTCGATGGAGGAGGCGGAGAGGGAAGAAGAAGGAGATGGGGAGGAGGAAGAAGAGGAATCTCCAAAAGAGTTGGAGCCAGAGGAAGAAGAGATGGCCATGGCTGGTGAAGGATTGGGGTTTTCTGCGCTACTGGCTTTGGGAAGAAGAAGGAGTTCGCTGTGAAGAAGAGCTGATTCGGGGTGAGATTAAATAGTGAAAAGATGGAAGACGGATCGGCAGTTTCACGTTCTACGAGGAGCCAGTTGCAGAGACGTTGTGTCTTCCTTGGTGGTTACAGTGTGTTTAATGAGCATTAACGGGAAGATGAAGCGACAGATTGGTTTTGGAACTATCATTGCCAAAACCAGGGGGCATGTGTTATCGCCATAAATTAACAGAATTAATTAATGGGCCGAAAGCAAGATGGGCTTAAAGTAGAAGATTGAAGAAGGCTTGTAAATCGGCTCCTGCGTGAGCATTTGGGCTACATGGGCCATGTATCTTAGATTTAGTTCAAGATTAGAGATAGAGTCCAATCGGGACAAGATTAGTTTAGATTATTTCCTAAGTCTCCGGACTATAAATATGTACCCTATGTTATTCGTAAGAAGAGAGAGAACGTCATCACGTCTCACAAACAACAATCTCGGCGCATCGCCACCCCTAATCCTAGGGTTTCATCCAAGTAAGCGCCATGCTGCCCTGATCACTTCTCGCGATCAGGGCAATATTGTTCTTGCTTTTACCTTGGTATTACTCGTACTGAAGCGTTTTTGATGGCGAGTAATGCTAGTTATTCTGATGTTCGTAGCATGGCTTTTAGTAGATCTATTGTGCTTTGTTGCTTATCATCTACGAATATCATGTTGTCTTTACGCGATCATGTTATCATCTTATACTAGCTCTTGTTGCATAGAGTTAGTTGTGTAAAGGCAACACCCTGCTTCTTTTATGTCTAGTAGATCTGATCTGTTATGGTTTGCTCTTATTTCTAAGAGTTGGCGTAATATCTGTTAGATTAGGCCTTGCAAACGGGTTGGATGATCCGGTGGTGTAGTAGATGCTTTATCTTAGCCTTGATGGGGATTGTCCTGGGAATCAGCTCTTGCTAGTTCTTAGGCCTCTGTTTTGGGTTATGGTTTAGTTATCTGTTACGTTCATTAGTCCCAGTCACGTGTAGGATGTTCCGATCTAGCAGTGAAGCTTTTACCATCGTGGATTAGATTGATTAGATCTAATTGAAGCAGCTTTACAGTTATTTGCTTTATTCATCAATATCTGGATACATACAGATCCAATCTGACACCGGAACTCGATCGGCTCTTTAAAGCCGATGCAAGAGTCGTCCCGGGGAGACGACCACGGCTCGGACTTATGTTTACACGTGTCTTTGTATGCAGGAAACTGTTTGGAGCACGTTCGCACCTTCCTGATCGGGTATAGGTCAGGTGGCACACCCGGCTTTCCACAGAATCTCCGGGCGCGTGACGGAATTGCGGGCCGTCGACGAGGGAGCTGTGCCTGCCAACGCCCCGGTGACCTCCCGGCTCTTCATTTTGCCTGTCGCTGCTCGCCGATGGGTTTTGACCGACAACACTTATGCTCTTGGGAATGCGGAACACACTGGACGGACCCGAGGCATGGGCGTAGTTCCATGGAAATATGGCTTTTCCGGAGATCTCGAAACCTACCGAAGCCGATGCAGAAGCAAGGCAGTAGTGGCAGAGAAGATCCATAGCCTAGAAAATCGGATAATGTCACCTGAGGCAGCAGTTGGGCAACGCTCGGACCAACCAGCTGCCAATGTGGAGATCAGCCCCCCTCTCAGCGTCGTAGCAGTGTTGCTTCCACGGAGCACCCTAATTTGGGTGCCGACAGGACGAGGGACCCCATTGACGACATCACTGTTAGGACCCAATGTGAGCTTCTGGTTCTTTATGGGAAAAAGCTCAAAGTTTGTGCTGAGGGTTATGCAGAAGTCCAAGAAGAAGGCGGGACAATACATTGCCAGCCGATTCCTGAAGGATTCGCTAGAGTCTTTGTTGACCGAATTACTGAAGAACGCTGGGAAGACATGGACCTCCCGATCCCTATAGGTCCTGAAGAAACAGAACTACAACATGCCGTACACACATGGATCGCGTGGCCAAAGCGCGACATAAGATTGGTGCAAGTAGCCACAGATTCCGCTCGGTGCTCAAGGCAAAGATCACCAACGCCAGCTGACAGGAATCCTAGTGTTGGCCCACCTTCTCCACCGCCTGCACGGGACCCCAGCATGGATCCGCCATCACCAGCCGCACAGGATCCGCCATCACCAGCCACACAAAGCGAGCCAATTCCGGCATCATCACCAGCCGCACAACAGAATCAGAGTCAGCGACAGAAGGCATACACGGTACCTTCGGTCCAGCCATCTCATAAGCAGCAAAGAAAGAAGAAAGCGAAGGCTCCAGAAGAGGATGAGGCAGAAGAATCGTTACAAACCTTCTTGCTGAAACGCAAGCTACTGAGGGAGGCTGCGAACAAGAAGCCAAAAATAGATCCGGGTGCAAAGGCACACTTCATTAAATACTTCATTAAAGATCCCACCAAGGAGAAAGAGAGAGAGTCGGATTATGATTGGCAGATCAGAAAGTGCTACAGCAACCCCAAGAATCGACGGATTAATGCAAAAACCGTTCCCCAGCTCGAAGAGCAGTCCAAACAATCGATCCCTCCGTTGATAGTGCCGCGTGAAGAATGTCCCGATGAATCAAAAGATCCATTGACCATGGCTGGGATGATATTGCAAACTGATCTAACAAGGGCTCAATTGCTTGGGGAGTCTCTATAGAATGCACGCGGCAAGAAAAAGTTTGTACTTGGTGAACCTTTGATATGGCCAGAGTTGCTAGCATTTCTACCAACGAGAATGGCCGAGTTACACAAATGGTATGCCGTGCAATCTAAGGCTAATGAATTAGAGATGTTCCCTGCTCGGATTAAAGATGAGCATTTCTGGCGGGGGGTAGATGATGTATATATCGAGTTTGCATCACTTTACAATTTATACCATCAAGATGCCCTTCACAAGTCCCTCGTGAGTGTATGGTGCATGTAAGTATTGTCTCTCGTTTCATTATTTTTAGCCTTGTGTGTTGACTGATCCCCGTTTTTCTTGTGTCCCATAGATCAAAAATTCAAATTTGCCGAAAGAAGAACTTCCATAACGTCGGGTCTTCGACCCTGATATTATACACGAGAAATCGGTAGCGCAAAAGCCTGAAGAAATAGTCGATGTTATATACAGGGGGTTGCGTAAGAATAGCATGTGTCCCTTCATTCTCTTGTCATACAACCATCAGTGGGTCGTTCTTTGTTAGCCTCTTTTTTCAATCCCTTCGTATTAATAATACTATTTAATAACTATTATAATAAACATTAATTGGTTATGCGTATGTATATGCACAGCTTTCATTGGATATTGCTTTGTATTCGGATTGAGGAGCACAAGGTCTTGGTGTACGACTCGTTAAGGCAAGATAAATCAAAGAACCAAGATCTCATCGAGGTGGTAAATACTGCATGGAGTCGCTACCTCCCGCAAACACATAGGCTTGCCCATAGGTCAAATCGAGCCTCTTCGTAGGGTGACTGATTTTCCGGTATGAATATACTCTCGCTACTAATGTCATTTGCAATAAACATCAGAAAAATTCTATATCGTAACTCACATTTGTCCATAGTGTTGGAGACAGGAACAAGAAAACAACTTATGTGGATACTACGTATGCGAGTGGATCAACTCTTTTGCAAGTGAAAAAGGGCAAATGACAGTGGAGGCATTCAATGTACGTGAGCACAATCACATCTGCTCATTATTTTAATTCATTATTTTTTATTCTCATGTTTTTATCCAAAAATGTGACAGCATTGGTGGATGAAAGAAGAACTCATTGAAATGGCTCGGATCAGGGCAATTCAAGAAGCTATATGCGGATTCCTGCTCGATGAAGTCATAAATCCTAAGGGCGAATTTCATGGCGATCTCCGTACAAGCGTCGCCAAAGAAGATCCGACGACGGGGAAGCTGATAAATTACTATAGTTGATGTGCTTAATAATTTGTAATATCTCAAGTACTTTTGAACTCCTAAGTGTTCCATACATGACGAATATATATATAATATTAGTGTAATATGCTGTCCTAATATTACTGTGCAATGCAAAGAGTACGACTATGTAGTCACATATGGTAGAAATACGCATAGTCATACGTATAAAAACGAAAAAGAAAAGAAACATAAAAGAAGAAAAAACATTTAGTGCCGCCCAGATATACCAGCCAGCACTAACCTTGCTGCCAGGAGGCAGACGGGGTCGGGCACGTTAGTGCCGGCTAGTATTTCGGACCGGCACTAATATGCGCACGTTAGTGCCGGTCAGAGTAGCCGGCACTAACGACTGTCACGTTAGTGCCGGCCATTTAGTGCCGGCCACAGGGACCGGCACTAAGCCATTCTGTGACCGGCATTGATGTGCCTTTCTCCAGCAGTGGAGGTTATCCATCATTTCGCCATTAGCACATGGATTCTTGCCGTAAATTATATTGGGCTGGCCCATTAGCAGTAGAGATTGCCTACAAAGTAGAATAGAATCTTTACATGCATGCAGAAGAGTCAAAAATGCTGACATCACTCACATGCATGCAGATCTGAAATTAAAAAAATTATAACCATTAAATTAAGCATCTAACTTAAATTTGAATTGCATCATTATCTTTCTTATAATAAGATCTTCAAAATAAGACACACTTGCCTATGTTTGCATGATACTTTTTAAAGAATATTTTCTTCTACACTAAATAATTAATTTTGGATCCTAGGAACAAATAATTTGACAACACAAACAAATAATTATTTATATGAACAAAAAATTAAACACAATAAACAAATAATAATAATATACAACGAACGAAATATTAAACATCACGAATATTTTTTCGTGTTGTTAAAATATTTGTTCTCAGTAGCCGAAATTAATTATTTAGTACTAAAAATTAGTTTTGAAAAAATATGCAAATATATGCAAGTGTGATTTTATTTTGAAGATCTTGACATAAAAAAGATAATGGTGCTTTTAGAATTAAATTCGGATGCACAGTTTATGGTTTACAGTTTTTTAGTATGAAATTCTCTTGCATGTTAGTGATATCATCTATTTTGTCTCCGCATGCATGCATGTGGAAAAGTGCGGGAACAATTGAAAGAAAACACTGCTAGACTAAATTCGGCCCAATAGTACATGCTCTCTCGGAGAGAATTAATCCGGCTGCTTGAGGCGATGCGAGGAGATGCTACCGTGCGCGTGATGCATAGGACCTGTTTTGGACCGCGTTAGTGTCGCTTATGAGCCGAATACGCAGAATAATCCCGTGCGAACGGCCTGCGACAAACGCGCGTACGCCAGCTGCCGGCAACGCAAAACGCCGAGAAATAAACTACACATGCGAGAATCGCAGAAGCGGCCTCGGAACTGCGTTGGGCTTCTACGCGTCGCGATTTTTACGCCCGCGGTCCCAAACAGGCCCATAGTCTTTTGGCCGTCGCACTGCCGTGCGCCATGGCGAGATTCCGAACCGGGGAGATATCCTCTGCAGCTTGGCCTAGGGGACTTGGCCCTAGTGTGGCTCCGCCCCTGTCTCATGTGCACATTTACAACGGGATTTCACGACATACTCTTATATGTCACAGTATTTTCCTTTTGTTTTTTTAAAAAAAATGAAGATGCTAATTGCTAAGCTCCCCTGAAGACCTGGGCCCCTAGTGAATGCGTCCATGACTAGTGGGTCCGCTAAACTTGGAACGTGGGGCCCGCAAGACAGCGTCGCCCACTTCCATGGAGGTCGCCCAATTTCTCTTCTGTTCCACTCTGCTTCCGTCCCTCCCTGTGCTGCTCGTCCCCTTCCTTTCATCCTTTCCCCACCCGCGCCGCCTCTCCCTCTGCCCTGCTCCTCCGCTCTAATCCTAGCTGCGTTGATTCTTCCACATCCCGCGCCTATTGCCTCGCTCTAATTCGACGCCCAGGGTTTGGGGTTCCTCCTTGGCGAGATTTGGCGGCTCGGGCTAGCGCGCTTGCGTTCTTGGGGTCCTCGCGGCGGGACCACCGCTGCAGCTGCCGTCGGCGAGGTGAGGTTTGGCCACTCGACTGGGCTTCCGTCTTCTTTTTCTTCTTCCTGTTACTGGTGTACCCAGCACCCCTGCATTTGTGCCTCCTCACCATTTCTTGTCCCGCAGCTAGGGTGCTCGACGGAATGCCTCCGGGGAAGAGGGGAGAGGTGGACGAAGGCGCACGTCCGGATGTGGAAGGAGACCGAATCAGCGCGCTGCCTGACGTGCTCCTGAGCCACGTGCTCTCACTCCTGCCGGCAGAGGAGGCCGTGCGGACGTGCGTCCTGGCCCGGCGCTGGCGCCATCTCTGGAAGTCCGCCCCTGCCTTGCGCATTGGGCACCTCCACAAGCATAAGCCCAAGTCTGTCGGCGCGCTCCGCAAGTTTGTGGACCATCTCCTCCTCCTTCGTGGTGGTTTGTCTCTCAATAAATTCGAGCTCAGGTTGGGTGGCTTCTCAGGCCCTGATGATGTGCCCCGCGTAAATCTCTGGCTGCGGCAAGCTGTAATGTGCAAAATTCGGGTGCTCAAGCTCTACCTCCATCATAATAATGCGTATATTGATCCCTGGCTTGAGCTAGATGATCTGCCTCTGGTCTCAAAGTACCTGACCAGGCTACAGCTTCGCGGTGTAAGGTGTCATGCTAGTTTCCTCAACTTTTCGAGCTGTCCGGCACTGGAACAAATAGAGTTTGAGTACTGTAATGTCTCATCAGCCCAGAAAATCTCATCTGAGTACCTAAAATGTCTGAGCATCTAGGATGCACGGATACGGGTACGTGTATCGGATACGATACGTATCGGATACGCTATTTCAAGAAAAACACCAATACGCGGATACGGATACAAATTTTTTAATAGAAATAAAAACATACAGCAACTTGCAGTCTTATAAATAATTTAAAACTTAGTTCCAAACAAGCAAACATAATAGTCTCATAAGTCATAAATAACTGAAACCATAGTTCCAAACAAGCAAACACAATAGTAGTAAATAACATATCATCAATTTGAATCGGAGCACGTTCATCACGTCCAGCCATCTTCTAGAGTAGGTGCTACCGTGCTAGTGCTACTGGGAGAATGCAAAGCCAAAGGAAAAACCTATCACTATCAGATCAGAGATTCAGAGGCGGAGGCTAGTGCTAGTGCTAGTGCTACTAGTGCTAGTGCTACTAGTGCTAGTGAATGTAGAAGCATAGAAGGGAAGGGAAGAAGGAATTACCCAATAGTCAGGAGCAGAGGCGTCGGGCGGCGTCCGCGGCGTCGGGCGGGGTCGCAGGTCGCGCTGGCGCCTGGCGGATGCAGGACGCGCTGGGCTCCGGCGGCCAGCGGGAGGCGGCGACCGACGCGTAGGGCTCCGGCGGCCAGAGGGAGGCGGCGGCGCGCAGCAGCTAGAGGAAGAGGAAGAGGGGACCAAAGAAATCAAGCAACAAGAACTCACTAACTCTGCTGAAATAGAATAGATCGAGAATGGGGAGAGGAAGACGAAGTGGGGAGCAAAGAAATCGAGCAGCAACCGGCTACGAACTGAAGAAGAAGAGGAGATCGAGAATGGGGAAGGGGATTAACTCACCGGAGGAGCTGGATCCACGTCGCAGGGGCGCGGAAAGTCCACTGGCGAGCAGGGACGTTGCTCGTCGCCGGCGAGCAGGGGCGGGTGCTCGTCGCCGGCGAGCGGAGGCTCATCGCCGGTGGCCGGCGGGCGGCGAGCGGATGTCGCGGCGTCCCCGCGCGGGATGCGGCGCGGTGCGGGCGTGCGGGAATGCGGGGGAGAGCCAGCATCGCGGCTAGGGCGACGGGGATATGCGACTTCTTGTTGGGCTGGGCCGTATCCACGAAAGCTGATACGCTGTGTCCACCAAACCGATACGTATCAGCACACGTATCCGAATTTCGCGAAAATAAAAAAAAATCGGATACTCCTCGGATACGTATCCGACGCGTATCGGACACGTATCCGTATCCGATACGCGATACGCGTCTTCCAGCAAGTATCCGTGTAACGTAGCTGAGCATCACTGATTCCGTATTTGGTGAGGATTCCCGCATTCGAATTTGTGCTCCAAATCTTGTGTCGTTGCATCTAGATGACCCTTGGTTCTACACACCCATCCTTGAAAGCATGCCAGGATTAGCAAAGGCATTTGTTCGAATAGCCGAGCAATGTCATGACAGTTGCAGTAAACTATGGGATCCACATCAGCATTGTGATTGTCAGTACTGTAACAGTTCTGATAACATTGGTGATGGAGCTGACAATTGTATGCTTTTAAAAGGCTTATCGGAAGCTAAGAGTTTGGTATTGATTTCTGACCTTGACTTGGTATACTTACACCCTACCTCAGTTACGTGATAACTTCAATTCTAAGTCACCGCCTTTGTTTCTACTGCATTGTTTACCTTATTTCCACTTTATTATCTACATAGTTGCTGGACATTAATCGATATCTGCCTTTGAGGATTATCTCATCTCTTTCGTTTGCACCTTATCCAGTTTATTTTCAAAAGCGATTTGAGATGGTGTCCTACCTTTAAGAAGCTAAAGACTATGTTGCTCAATGAATACTGGTGTGTACCTGACCTCCAAGCATTAACTTGCATTCTTGAGCACTCACCGAATTTAGAGAAGCTTACTCTTCAACTCTTTTCTAAAGTACACACTTCATAAATTGCATTGGAACCTTCTGCATTTTAGAATTATTACACTTCTTGATCCTACAAAATTCTTTTTTTTACTTGTTCACTACAGGGGCCTAAACATAAAGTGGAAATGAATGGAAGCTTCAGTTCGATGGAGCGATCAGTTGGAATATCTGAACATCTTAAGATAGTTGAAGTCAAGTGTGAAGTGATTGACGAAAGAGTTCTCAAAGTTCTGCAGTTCCTATGCACATTTAGCATACGTAAGCTAACTTACATCTCTTCTCGCGCTTCTATATTTCTGATATTGTTTTAACATGCATTTGTGAAAAATATAGTAAAGAATGTAAATTTTAAAGAAAAAAAATCTGAATACTTAGACCTTACCTAATTATGGACATATTGTTGGATGTACAATGCTGCAAATTGATTTATTTGAATTGAATTGGATTGAACAGGTCATGAGTCAATTTGTTAAATTCAATTAGTTCTGAATTTTCTATGTGTGGATTAGTTCGAGATGGAAATAATGACAGAATTTAGTTGTTCTGACTATATGCTAGTTTGCTGATTATTTCTGAACAATACCTCTGATATCTGCATTTAATCATTCTAAGAAGTAACGTGATATGTTGATCTCTTGTCTTCCTGCCTCCCTTTTTGTTGAAGGCTCATTTGACATAATCCAGTTAAATCTGGTGTTTGTTGAAGCTATTCACTGAATCAGCTAATCTGGTGTTTGCAAACAACCTAACTGCATGCATTCTGTAAGCAACGAATTATAGCTTCTCCATGCATTCTGTTGATTATGCATGCACATACCACCTTCAGTTATGTCCTATATGCATTAATGCATATATGTATTACAAACATCAGCATGACATATTTACACTGTTGCTTCATTTGCCAACCTTATTTCTGTATGACCTATGTTTCGTATTCCTTATTCACTTCTACTATTATTCTAGTTCACATCTCTTAAAATAACTCATGACATGTTGTGCTTTTTCTCCCTTTTTATGTTATTTTCTTCCATCTCAATGCATACCCTCAAATGATCTTTTGATAGCTCAGAGTTCAGAATACATGTGTGGTTTGCATCCTTTTCATCATAAATAATGGAAACGCTTGAGTGTTTCATGGCTACAAAACTAGGCACCAGACAAATGAATATTTTTGGTTCATTGTCAAGTTATGTCAACATGTTAATCCGATTAAGTTTAATGTCAATAAAGTGATTTTCGTATTCATGGAAGTCTCTTCTAGTATTTTAAACCATCTGTCAAATAACTGAAAATTTTACTTATACAGATTACATTTTACTCTAAACTTATTGTGCATTTACTTTTTTATACAGGTTTCAGTTTTTAATTAGAAGCGAAGATTTGGGCAGTTGCTGGATCTACGGTGTCTCACTGTTATGAAATGCAATGCTAATTTCAGTGCAATGAGGATACCATCTTTTGTCTATTGGGCCATCGGGTGTCTTGGGTCAGTACTAGACTTCTGATCTTAGGAACGTGTAAAATTTGTAATTTAAATTGTTCAAGACTTTCTTTATCTAGTTGGGCCTTGCCATCTCTATTCTCGTTGCCAGATGTCCATGGAGCTGCCTTAGATGTAAACGAAAAACCTTGAAGATGATTGCTAATTTCGAAAGATAAAAATCTAGTCTGTTAGAAAAACAAGGGTGTTCTGAACGTACTGTTCTCAGGTGTCACTTTAGCTTGCAGTATTCTTGTTACAAATAGAGATTGCTGTGGTGCGCCCTAGATAGAAAAGTCACGTGCCTGATGGTCAATCGATGTTTTTCTTTCATATTTAAATTAATCGAACATATTTATCAGACTAAAATCTCCACTCTGGAGATGTGGTTAGTTCCTTTGGCGTAAAGTTTTTGAAGTATAAAGACACGCATTTGAAGTATTAAACATAGACAAATAACAAAACAAATTACAGATTCTACATGTAAACTGCGAGACAAATTCATTAAGGACTAAACACACCTCCAGTAAACATTTGCTAATGAGAAAAAAAAAGGAGAGGTCAACTAACTGATTGATCATGTGGGAGAAAAAAGAACAAAAAGCATCTAAGAGCATCACTAAGAGCCTTTCTAATATGTACTTTCTAAATTATTATTTAGAGAGTCATTTGAGTAAAAAATCATTTCCTATATCTTTGTACTTTTCAACGGCTTTTCTATATCTTGTGCATAGTCAAGAGAGCTATTCTCGCTCTTCATCTTTGGCTAGCGAAAAATCCGGAGTAGAGAAGGTCTATATTTAGATATCCAATTGAAGAGGCTGTTGGAGGTTACTTTTTAACCAAAATCTCTATTCTAAATATATAAAAAGCCTTTTGGAGATGGCCTAAGAGAGCAAGTTCAGGTAATAAGGTGTTAGTGTGTTATACAGAGTTCACAAAAAATAGTGTGTTATACAGAAACTAAAATAACTAGAGAAACACACAGAAAAGTAAATTTGGCATATGGTGAAATTGACTCCATGGGTCATGTGCATATTATGTTACAACGTGAAGCGACAGACATGTCACATTATTTTCATTTTTTTTTAAAAATCAACATGCTAAGCTCCCCTGAAGGCCTGGAGTTGGATGCGTCAATGACTAGTGGGTCTGTTGAACTTGGAACGTGGGGCCCGCAAAACGGTGTCGCCCCCAATTTCTGTTCTGTTCCACCCAGCCCCTGCGCTGTTCGTCCCCTTCGTTTCATCCTTTCCCCACCCCCGCCGCCTCTGCCCTGCTCCTCCGCTCCAATCCTCGCTGCAGTGGTTCTTCCACATCCGGGCCTATTGCTTCGCTCCAATTCGACGCCCAAGGTTTGGGGTTGCTCATTGGCGAGATTTGGCTGCTCGGGCTAGCGCGCCTGCGTTCTTGCGTCCTCGCCGCAGAACCACCGCGGCAGCTGCCGCCGGCGAGGTGAGGTTTGGCCACCCGACTAGGCTTCCATCATATTCTTCTTCTTCTTTCCGTTACTGGTGCACCCAGCACCACCTGCATTTGTTCCTCCTCACATTTTCTTGTCCCGCAGCTAGGGTGTTCGACGGAATGCCCCTGGGCAAGAGGGGAAAAGTGGGCAAAGGCGCACGTCCAGGGGTGGATGGAGACCGCATCAGCGCTCTGCCAGACGCGCTACTGAGCCACATGCTCTCACTCCTGCCGGCAGAGGAGGCCGTGCGGACGTGCATCCTGGCCCGACGCTGGCGCCATCTCTGGAAGTCCGCCCCTGCCCTGCACATTGGGTACCTCAACAAGTGTGAGCGCAAGTCTGTCAATGCACTCCGCAAGTTTGTGGACTATCTCCACCTCCTTCGTGGTGGTTTGCCGCTCGCTAAATTTGAGCTCAGGTTTGGTGACTTCTCCGGCCCTGATGATGTGCCCCGCATGAATCTCTGGCTGCGGCATGCTGTAATGTGTAAAGTTCGGGTGCTCACGCTCGGCCTCCATGGTCATAGCTTTATAAATCCCCGGCTTGAGCTAGATGACCTGCCTCTGGTCTCAAAGTACCTGACCAGCTATGTTACACGGATACCGGTACGGGTATCCGATACGATACGTATCGGATACGCGGATACACACTTTCCCAAAAAAACACCAATACAGGGATACGGCTGGGATAATTAATAAATAATAATTATATATAAATATCACATAGATATTCAGCAACATAGTGGCAGTGGCTTAAGGCCAGTAGGCCACAATTAGAGAATAACTAACTTAATAGAGTTCAAAGATAGCCAGATACATCATACTGGAAACTGGAAAGAAAGATATTAAGCCACTAATTGATGAAAAGATAGGAAAGTAAGGCAATAGAGCAGCA
Source organism: Panicum virgatum (assembly GCF_016808335.1). Classification (NCBI taxonomy): domain Eukaryota; kingdom Viridiplantae; phylum Streptophyta; class Magnoliopsida; order Poales; family Poaceae; genus Panicum; species Panicum virgatum. Next base: position 10,621,272 of record NC_053143.1, on the reverse strand, counting down.
AGACCCCAAGTCTTCTTCCATCACAAGATTCTCCATATCATCGCTCATGCTCTCGTCCCCATCTTCAAAAGACATACTCTCCATCAGGGGTTCATCAAGCGACAGATCAGCAACTTCTAGAATGCCAATACCAGATAGAGATTCAAAGCCATCTCCTCCAACATCCCACATCTTTGCCAGCCCTGACTTGTACTCTTTTGCCTTTCTTGACAACAGCCTTAAATTGTTGTGTATAAAGACTAAATCTTCAGCACGTTCAGGAGTTAACTTGTTCCTTTTCATGCTGTGGATGAAGCTATATGTGCTCCAATTTCTTTCACAACAGGAAGACGAGGCTGGCTGGTTGAGTAATTTAAGAGCTAATTTTTGCAACATGGGAATAGGTTGTCCATGATTTGCCCACCATTTTATTGGATCAAGTATCCATCGATCATAAATGGAGTCAAAGTCATTGAGTTCTTCAGAGCAAGTAGCAAATCTTGAATACTCATCTTTCACTTGATTGAGCTCTGCAGTAATAGGGAAGAATTTCCTGAAACACTTCATTCTCATTTGTGAAATCTCAAGGTCCTTGTGTGGGGGGTTACATCCAGCACGCTCATTGATCCACTTCTCATGATAGTACCTACAGAAAAAAATATGATCAGCATAGACAAACAAAAACAAACGAGTGGTCTACTAATCTGACTTGGTAGAATAGACTAATGGAGTGTTTACTTTGGATTAAGAGAATGTGCAAGACAATGAAGTGGAGTGTTGCTTTTTGTCCAGCGGTCAACCAATATGTCCAAAACAATTGAGAAGAAGGTGGACTGCTCATCATATTGCTTCTTTTCTTTGGTATATATCACTTTCTTTACATTCTCTATCATTGTGTCCCACATCTCATAGATAAGATGAAGACAAGGCTTGTCAGTGTCAGCCACACGTAGCATTTCATAAATGGGATTAGTGAAATCAACAATGTAAGCTATATTCTCCCACCACCGCTCGCAAAGAATTTTCTGTCTTACATGTCGTGCCAGCCCTGAATTGTCTTCTCTATAGGTCTCCCATGCGTCACTGATCACCATGCTCTGGAGAGCCCTCTTGACCATTAACAATCGCTTGAGCATAACAATAATTGAGGCAAATCGTGTTTCTGCAACAGCAAGTAACTTCAGCTTGCTAAACTCATTGAACATAGAAAGCCTCATGCCATGGTTCATGATATAATTCTTGATCATACTAGCATCCCCAGCTATTAAAGTTATCCAATGCAACTCATCATACACTATCTCTTCTTCTTCTTCAGTTCTTGGCAGTTTTGCAGCGCAAATGTTTTTCAGTGCAAGATTGAGAGTGTGAACAACAAAAGGAGTCCAGAAAATATTGTCATACTTTTGCTGAATAATAAGGCCCGCACCTTTGCAGTTTGCAGCATTATCTGTGATGATTTGGACCACATTTTTTGGCCCAATTTCTTCTACTACAGCCACCAGCTTCTCAGCAATATAATCTTTTGTCTTTTCTTCTCCTGAAGCATTGATGGCTCGCAAGAACATTGGTGAGGTCTCACAAACAGCAATAAAGTTAATGAGTGGCCGTCTCTGCACATCAGTCCACCCATCAGAACATATGGTGACTCCCTTTTCAGACCAAACACTCTTTGTTCTATCCAGCAAGGTCTCAACATGTGCCCTTTCTTGCTGAAGCAAAGTTGTTCTCAGCTTGTCATAAGAAGGAGGACAATAACCATCCAGACTGTGGCTTGCTGCAAACTTGTACGACTCTCTGTAGTAGGGATTTCTTGCAATATTGAAAGATAAGGCTGCACAACAACACAAGACAAACAACCAAAGATAAATTAGTTAAGGACCCAATTCTTTAACTCATAACTATCAATTTCAATACTTAATTAATACAAGGTTGCAAACCTCCAGAGTAGAACAGTCTGGCAATCATTGCATCCAGTTGATTGCGAGACTCCATGTCAAAAGCTTTCTCAAGTGCTGAACCTCTTCTTTGTCGCTTCTTCATGCTGAAACCAGCAGTTGTCGTTGGTACTGGCAATGGCACATCTTTAGGCTTTGATTTATCATTGTCATCTGCAGCCTTTGCAACTTCATTCTTCAGTTGGCCTAGGATTGACTTTGTAACTCTAGGACATATCTTGATTCCACCTCCAGTAATCCGGAGCAAGTGAGATTTTACTCTTGAGTAACTTCCTCTATACTCAGCCATGCAATACTTGCATTTCCATACAGCATTACCTCCAGAACTAGCCTTCTCTACAAGCACAACGTGATTCCACAAGGGATTCTTCTTCAGTTGCTGCTCATCTAGTTCTATTGGAGCACGTTCATCATTCTGTGACATCTCTTACTACCAAAACAGCAAAAGAAATGATAAGAGGGGGCTTCAATTCAGAGAAGAGAGCAGAGAGGGGGCTTCAATTTATACCTGCTGAGTGCTGATGCTCCTGCTGGCTGCTGCTGCTCCCCTGTCGGCACTCTGCTGCTGCTACTGTGATGCTCCCCTGCTGCGGGTGGGCGGGCGGACGGCGGGCGGGCGAGCGAGCAGAGAGCAGAGTGGGCGGGCGGCCGGGCGGGCGAGCAGAGAATAGGGCGGGCGGCGGCGGGAGAGCAGGGCGGGCGGGCGAGCAGAGAGCGAGGTGGGCGGCGGCGGGAGAGCAGGGCGGGCGGCGGCGGGAGAGGCAAGCAGAGAGCAGGGCGGGTGGTGGCGGGAGAGCAGAGAGCCTCGCCGGCGGCCGGCGGCCACCGGATCCAAGGGTGACAAGGAACGGGAGCACGAGCAGTCGAAGATTGCGGCGGTTGCTGTTACTCTGTTAGGTCACGGTCTCTAAATCTGGTCTGGGATGGGCTCTAATTGGGCTGGGTGCTACTTTGGGCCGTATCCCATCTAGCCCAAACGTATCGGATACACGTATCCAACACAAAATGTATCTGCATTTTGTGGATACGGCTGGAAATGTATCCGGGGCGTATCCATATCCGAAACGTGTCGGATACGGATACGCCACCCCCTAGGAGTATCCGCGTAATAGAGCTGACCAGGCTACAGCTTCATGGGTGTACGGTGTCATGCTAGTTTCCTCAACTTTTCGAGCTGTCCTGCACTAGAACATCTAGAGTTTGTGTTCTGTGATGTCTCATCAGCCCAGAAAATCTCATCGGAGTATCTAAAATGTCTGAGCATCACCACTTGCGCAATTGATCAGGATTCCCGCATTCGAATTTGTGCCCCAAATCTTGTTTCATTGCATCTAGATGACCCTAGTGGCAAGACACCCATCCTTGAGAACATGCTAGGATTAGCAGAGGCATTTGTTCAAATATCCCGGCGATGTGACGACCGCTGCGATAAACTATTGGATCCACATCAACATTGTGATTGTGAGTATTGTGACAGTCCTGATAACATTGGTGATGGAGCTGACAATTGTATGATTTTAAAAGGTTTATTGGAAGCTAAGAGTTTGGTATTTATTTCTGACCTTGACATGGTATACTTACACCCTACCTCATTTACGTGATAACTTCAATTATAAGTTATCGCTTTTATTACTTCAATTATAAGTTATCGCTTTTATTTCTACTGCATTGTTTACCTTATTTCCACTTTATTATTTACATAGTTGCTGGACATTAATCAATATCATCCTGTGAGGATTATCTCATCTCTTTTGTTTCAACTTATCTAGTTTATTTTCAAAAGCGATTTGAGATGGTGTCCTACGTTTAAGAAGCTAATGAAGTTGTTGCTCAATGAATATTGGTGTGTACCTGACATCCATGCATTAGAGTGCATTCTTGAGCACTCACCAAATTTAGAGAAGCTCACTCTTCAACTCTTTTCTAAGGTACACACTTCATAAATTGGCAACTTCTGCACTTTAGAATTATTACACTTCTTGATCCTACAAAATTCTTTTTGCACTTGTTCACTACAGGGACCTGAACATAAAGTGGAAATGAATGGAAGCTTCAGTTCGATGGAGCGGTCAGTTGGAATATCTGAACATCTTAAGATAGTTAAAGTCAAGTGTGAAGTGATTGATGAAAGAGTTCTCAAAGTTCTGCAGTTCCTCTGCAAATTTAGCATACGTAAGATAACTTACATCTCTCCTTGTGCTTTTATATTTCTGACATTGTTTAAAAATGCATTTGTGAAAAATAAAGTAAAGAGTGTAATTTGGAAGATAAAATTATGAGTGCTTAGACCTTACCTAATTATGGATATATTGTTGGATGCACAATGCTGCGGATGGATTTATTTGAATTGAATTGGATTGCACAGGTCATGAGTCAATTTGTTAAATTCAATTAGTTCTGATTTTTCTATGTGGATTAGTTCGAGATGAAAATAATGACTGAATTTAGTTGTTCTGACTATATGCTAGTTTGCTGATTATTTCTGAACAATACCTCCGATATCTCCATTTAATCATTCTAAGAAGTAACGTGATATGTTGATCTCTTGTCTTCCTACCTCCCTTTTGTTGAAGGCTCATTTGACATAATCCAGTTAAATGCCCCTATTCACTGAATCAGCTAACCTGGTGTTTACAAACAACCTAACTGCATACATTCTGTGAGCAACGAATTATAGCTTCTCCATGCATTTTGTTGATTATGCATGCACATACCACCTTCAGTTATGTCCTATATGCTGCATATATGTATTACAAACATCAGCATGGCATATTGTTATGATCGGCATCACCTACAAGAGGCACCGGTCAAGTGGCTAGTGGGCCATGGCCAGTCGGGGCCCAGGGCCCATAGATTATTAGCCTTTCATGATTAGAGGAAAACCCTAGAGACTTATATATATTGTAAACATTTGGTCATTGAGGAATTAAGCTGCAACAATAATTTGTTGCTGGCTTCTCTGGAAGCCGTAGCCGCCGCACGTCTCTCTCTCTCTCTCTCTCTCTCTCTCTCTCTCTCTCTCTCTCTCTCTCTCTCTCTCTCTCTAGTTCTTCTTCCTCGCTGCACACGCCTAGCATTGCAGGAACCCTAGTTCCTACCAATCAGCTATGTCAGGTTCCCCGCATCTCCACCACTTTGCCGGGGTGTTTGGTAAAACCTCGTCCAGTGACACGGCCTTCCAACAGAGGACACTACGTGGGAGCAGCTCCAGGAGTTTCAGGACCTCTACCCAGCCTTCCAGCTCGAGGACGAGCTGTTCGTCGAGGGAGGGAGAGATGTTATGACCGGAATCACCTACAAGAGGCGCCGGTCAAGTGGCTAGTGGACCACGGCCAGTAGAGGCCCAGGGCCCATAGATTATTAGCCTTTCATGACTAGAGGAAAACCCAAGAGACATATATATTGTAAACATTTGGTCATTGAAGAATTAAGCTGCAACAATAATTTGTTGCCGGCTTCTCTGGAAGCCCTAGCCACCTCTCTCTCTCTCTCTCTCTCTCTCTCTCTCTCTCTCTCTCTCTCTCTCTCTCTGCACACGCCTAGCATCGCGGGAACTCTAGTTCCTACCACATATTTACACCGTTGCTTCATTTGCCAACCTTATCTTTGTTTCTGGTGAATCTGTATATAATTTATGTATGACAAATGTTTCATATTCCTTATTCACTTCTACTATTATTCTAGTTCACATCTCTTAACCCACGACCTGTTGTGTTTTTTTCTCCCTTTTTATGTTATTTATGCATACCCTCAAAATGATCTTTTGATAGCCCAGAGTTCAGAATACATGTGTGGTTTGCATCCTTTTCATCATAAATAATGGAAACACTTGAGTGTTTCATGGCTACAAAACTAGGCACCAGACAAATGAATATTTTTGGTTCATTGTCAAGTTACTTCAACATGTTAATCCGATTAAGTTTAATGTCAATAAAGTGAATTTCATATTCATGGAAGTCTCTTCTAGTATTTTAAATCATCTCTAAAATAACTGAAAAATTTACTTATATACAGATTGCATCTTACTCTAGACTTATTGTGCATTTACTTTTTTTATACAGGTTTCGGTTTTTAATTAGAAGCGAAGATTTGGGCTGTTGGTGGATCTACGGTGTCTCGCTGTTACGAAATGCAATGCTAATTTCAGTGCAACTAGTGGTTATGCACGTGCCCAGGCACGTGTTTGAAACCAATTTCTATATCAACTCTATAAGAACATAATGTACACCATGGTGCAAGAGTTCAACTAAGTGCAAGAGTTCTTGTGTCAGGCGGACTCCATATTTGATATGAGCTCTGTTATGGCTTTAGCTTTAATTGGATACAAACTTTTCTAGGTAGTTTGGAATGTTGCATCTTCATAGTATCACTCTCCTTCTATCACTGGGCGGGCGGGTAAACATAGGCACAGTGACAAAATCTTTTTACTTTGGGCACAATCACTCTCCTTTTAACAGTTTTTTTGTCCACCCAAATTCTGTCAACCACCTGGCCCTTACATGTGGGCCATTAAGATGTGTTTTGTGAGCAGTATGAGTGGGTTAATTTTGGTGAACAATGTATTAGAATGTTTCATCCTTTATAGTATAAATTCTTTCGCTGATCATGTGGCACGTTGGTCCATCCTTCACCCAATGGATTCCTCTTTTCATAATCAATCTTTTCCCTTTCAAGCCTAGATACATGCTTCACCAAGATATCATCTAAGCCCTCTGTCACAGTTGTGCTTTGACCATGCTTCTCAGGATGTTTGGGCACATTGGTTTGTCCTTTGCGTGCTTCCCTCTTTTCCTTCTCCAATCTATGGATTGGCTTAATGAAGATCTTATCCGGGTCAACATCTAATGTGTTGCCATCTACAGTACAGAAGGATTTAAGTGCTTCCAGCTTAGCAGCTTCGATTCGAGTTAATCTTTTACCACCCTGTCTGCCCATTGCACCAGAGGGCGGTAGCTGATGTGAATATACACTTCTGTTCTCTTTTACTTCTTGCACAAAATCAGGAAAGTCTTGGATGTGATTGCTGTCTTCACCTGATCTCTTGGAATCACAGCTTCTCTTTGAATCACTCTTATTTTCAGCTTCTAACTGTGTCCTGTTGAACTTTGGTTCTCTGTTTCTGGACTGCACATCACTGGCTTTGACATCACTGTAGCTTCCTTTCAAATGAATGTTTTGATTATTCTTCTCTGCTTCCAGGACCCCCTTCTCAAGCTTAGATACACGCTTCACAAGAATGCTGCCCAAATCTGATGCAGATTCTGCTGCCTTTGCATTGCTGCTGGAAAATTGGCTGGGGGTATCATGTGCCACATATTTTATCGAAGTGGCTTTTCTGCTTGCTTCTCTTGCTTCCTGAACTTCTCTTTCGAGTTTTGAAAGATGCTTCACTTTAAACTTGTCCAGACTTGGTAGCTCAGAAGTGACTTCTTCCTTTGGTCCTTGGACATCAACCAAGCTCACTGCAGTAGAATACCTCCTTGATTGTGATCTGAGTGACCCAGCACTAATGTTGTTCACAGGATCTATTTCATGATATTTGCCCCTTTCACATTGAAGTGCAGTGTTAAGCCCAGATGTGGCTACAATGACTGCCAGGGAAGCAAGCTCGTCTTCATGAAGAGCTTTTAGCCTTTCAAGCATACTGCTAACTACATCTATGGATTCTTGAACAGTTGTGGTATTGAAATCAGAAGCAGCACTGCTGCCGTTGATGTCTTCTTTATTGAGTTTCAAGCTACTTGTACCTTCATTGCTACAGTCACCAAGCCGCTGTTTGTCGTCATAATTCGAATCAGCCTGTCAAATCAGGATTTTGGCTTATTTTCCATAACAGCTCCTTAAACTCTTCTCTCTTTCCTGAATCTGGAGAGTTCGCGAGTCGAACAAATGCCTTTTTAACTGCAGCAGAAACCTACATATCAACCTGAAAAGCAGTCTGAAAGGACGCAGTAACTTTATGGGTTGATCGTCCTCCCGTATGTGATGATGATTCCACCTCATACTGCTGATGTGGACAATCTGGGCTGCCATACATCATCACGCCCATTGCTCTATCTTCCTCAAATGCTTCGGTTGCTCGAAGCATGGCCTTTTTCCTATCTTCTTCAGCATTTTTATTATGGATCCTGTAGCAAAATAAAATAAGAGAATTGAATCACGAACACACAACATAATAAAAGAATGAATGCATAAGATCCAGCATAAGAGATTAAAAGAGCATGTGGAGTAATCTCACCTCGCTGCTCGAAGAATTCTACACCATGAAGCTTCAACCGTAGCTGCTTTGCGAGCTTCTGTCGCCTTTCTGGCAGCCTCTCTAGCTGCAATCTTCTCCCTTGCCATCCTTGTATAGTGAGGATTAGCATTTCCTAGAGTCTCATGAAGGGAGGCAGTCATTCCATCTGTTTCCTACAGAAGACAGAAAGGCAGAGCTTTAATCCTTCATGCTAAAAAAATAAAACTGATTACCCTTCTCCTTTTTTTTGGGTAGCATGACGCTAACTATTACAAAATACTCAAAATATCAGAGTCCATCTTATACATTTAGATATTGTTGATCGCCATTTAATGAAAAATTAAGATTTGTGCTGAGCTTCACAAGTCAATGTTTCTAACATATACAGTGGTTGATAGCAAGAGATAAATGCTAAAACAATAGTATCCTCTTGAGATGCCATGAGAAATTATGGGCTAAAATTTGATTGACAAAAAAGCAAAGACAGAGTAACAGTAAACACAATATTTTCTGCTAATGAATAGACGAATAGAGAAATCAAAACAAGGTTCGGCCATGTGCAAATTATGGTTCTCACAGTATTCTGCCACGGTTGCAATGCATTCACAAAAATATTACTTAAAAAATAACCACTGCTTAACTTGATTAGATCGTAGAAGATAAGCAAGCAAGTTCGGGCAGGGAGCACGCACACATGCTTCAATGACAAAGGTACCTGAAAATTGCTGCATGACATTGTCAGTATTGTTTGATTCCCTTTGGAGTCATTGATTGTCTTCATTTGTTTCGATGGCTATATCCAGAACTGCATGGAGTTGCCGCCATATAAATTGTGAATAATAAGCTCTGCCCTTCTTGAAATTTAGAGGACACTGAAAAACTTGATCATACCTGTTGACTGAGGCTGCAAGTTGTCTTGTTGAGAATAGCTTAAAGGGACAGGGCCATCTGCAGGTTATACTATACAAACAAAGGCCAATGTTTATTACAAATAATTCATGGATGCACTTGTATACATAAACTAAATTATTTTGTGGAGAAAAATATTAACCAAAACTGAATTTGGCTTGTAATTGGGGTGCTGTGTTATGGCTTTGGACGCACATGATGTTGACAGAGTAATCTCTGATGCGGTGATGCCTAAGTCCTAGTGGCTATGCTTCACTAATGACTAGTGGTCATGGACAAATTGGCATGACAGCATGCGCGCCCGCTGTCTGCCCGACTCGCTGCCTGGGTGCCTTGGATCATCGCCGCCAAGGGACGACACCTTCAAAGCAAGGCCGCAAGGCAAGAAAAGGGACGACCCTGTTCCACTTCCATCGCATACCCCACACGTGCCCCGGGACCCAGGCCTCGATGGCGAGGTAGAGGATTTGGGGATAACCATAACCATACCTCGTAGTGGCCTTGGGCGTCTGCGAGAGGATTTGCGAGATGATCGTTGCATCGATGGCGAGGTAGAGGATTTGGGGACAACCATAACCATACCTCGTAGTGGCCTTGGGCGTCTGCGAGAGGATTTGCAAGATGATCGTTGCAGCAGCAGATGTCGATTCCTGGCGGGGTTCTCCTTGATTATTTGTAATGGTGAGACGGTGGCAGCGCGGTGGACGTCGGTTACCGGCGGGCCGGTGGCGTGGTTCTCCGTGATCTTCAACGGCGAGACGGCGGCGGATCCGCACGATGGGATGGCAGCTTTGATGGGACGACGCGCCGCCGTGCGATAGGACGGTGGGCTGGCCAACGCTCTGCGCGGCGGGGAGGGCAATGGGTTCGAAGGTAGGGGGGCTAGGAATCTGCGAGAAGGGCGGACGGAGGGAGCCATCTTACAGGAGGTAGATAGATGTAGCCGATCCAGATACTCCATCAGCATCGAGCCGCCATCGTGCCCGCCCTCGTCGTCTCCAAGGCATCCGCCGTGGGCGGCGTCCCGTTCCCTCCTTCACGGCCACGACGTCGGGTCGCAGCGGCGCGGCGGGCCCCCCGAGCTGGCACCCCAAGGGCCATGCGTCGCGGCCGTACAGAGGCGGGTACGGAAAAAAATCCAGTGAAAAAAAAGGCAGAAATGGCAGAAACATTTTCCTTAATGATGTTTTTGTCTTCCATCAAATCCTGTCAAGCACCTAGCCCTTCCATGTGGGACTTAAAGAGGTGTTTTGTGAGAGGGATGAGTGGATTAGTGTTGGTGAGAAATGATCTCAATTTTTTCATCCTTTATAGTATAGATGAGGTTACCATCTTTTGTTTATTGGGTCATAGGGTGTCTTGGGTCAGTATTAGACTTCTGATCTTAGGAACGTGTAAAATTTGTAATATAAATTGTTCAAGACTTTCTTTATCTAGTTGGGCCTTGCGCAACATGTCAGTATGTCACCTTATTTCCTTTGTACTGAGCTCGTGACTTTGTTCGACAATCTGAAGCTACTAACGTGCCGTGAGCATATCTTGATTCATTGTTGTTGAGCTGGTAACATGACCTGTGGTAGCAAGATTATGAAAAGGGAAGAAAACATGCTGTGTTGGAAGTTTGCACTGGTCCAGAACTACACTTCGCTGCGGGCTTTCTCTGCTGGTTCGTTTCCAACCAGAAGTGAAGCCTTTGTTACTGCCGTGTCTATAGCCCGATGGCTTGGTATCCTTACACTGTAGCTCTGTTTTCAAATCCTATCTTTGTTGAACCTGTGCATGGCTCATGTAATGCTAGTTCTGCTCACCATATGCCATGTAGTTCAGTATTAATTCGTAACAGTCTGAAGCCTGATTTACCACATGTCCAATCATTTTATTTGACCCCTTTTATGTCCACAATAATACAGTTGTGAAATAATCATTCCTGTCATCTCTATTCTCGTTGCCAGATGTCCATTGAGCTGCCTTAGATGTAAACGAAAACCTTGAAGATGATTGCTAATTTTGAAAGATAAAAATCTAGTCTGTTAGAAAAACAATGGTGCTCTGAACGTTCTCATGTGTCACTTAGCTTGCTGTCCTTTGTTCGCGCTAAGGGATATTTTCAGTGAAAAAGCATATTCATGTCAAAAACTCTTCTACTTCTTTCCCCAGGCCTAGGAATTCCTAGAAGACTCAAGTCATTTTTTTCATCGGTAGACGAGCATGCTTCCAACATATCTGTAGGCGTGAATAAGAAAGAGGTGTTTAGCTTAAAAGGAGAAGTCCAAATAGTGGCTGTGGAAAAGTCAATTCTATCATTTTTCGAAAGTTCAAGAAAGGTCATGCATTCTTGTTACAAATAGAGATTGTTGTGGTACGCTGTAGATAGAAAAGTCACGTGCCTAATGGTCATGTTTTTGTTTCATATTTAAATTTATCGAACATGTTTATCAGACTAAAATCTCCACCCTGGACAAGTGTATTTGTGGAAGTTTGTTCCACCATTTTAAGCATCTCTATGGAGTACTACCTCCATCATACGAAGAGTACAATTTTAGATCTTTTTTCCAAGATAGATTAGAGTGACGGCATAAAAAGACTCATGCCCTGGTTTGTTTGTCACATGCGGTTAGTTTTAGCATACAATTCAAGTTTGACAACTAAATTAGGTAGGTAGTTGGGATCCAATTTCTAGAATTGTATTTTTTTGTGGGATTTTTTCAAACTCACGCAGGATTGCACTTTTCACGGCGGGAGTAAGATATTGGGGCTTTGGCGTTCTTGCCCCTGTTTTGAAGTGAAATGGTGATTTTGCCCCTATTTTTTCAACTTTGTGAATTTACCCCTAATTTTTTAAAACGAAGGAAGCATTTCCCCCTATTCCGTGAAAGCCAGTTAATGGTGCTAAAACTACTTTGAAAAGACCAATTTGCCCTTACGAATTTGCCCCCTCAATTATTTGAATTTGGTGATTTTACCCCTATTTTCTTAATTTGACAGGTATAAAAACAAATTTTCTCATGCATATTCAAACCAATTTCTATCCCAATCTACGGCACATGAAAACAATTAGCGTATCAAATTAAGTTTTAATTTTTAGCATGCATTGTTTGGAACTTATGTCATATAATAATGATATGTTACTTTATAATCTATAGACATTGGTAAAGTGTGATTCCTACTTGATAACATTTTTATTTTTCGTTATCTTCCACTCGTGTTTTCTTTCCTTTGTTTTTTTGTTTCTTGGCGGGGATAAGCATGGCTTTCTCGATCGGTACGGCTTGCTTGCTTTGTCTCAAGTACATAGACTTATGTCTGATGTAGACTGCCATAAACTGGCAATATAGAAACTGCCCAGGCTTGGCTTTACCACACCCTAGCCTGCACTTATTCATTGCTTGATCCTGTATGTAGATCAACGCAATGGCCCCTTCACGCACTGCACGCCTCACTGGACTGATCCGACACGACGCTGTAACCGCTGCTGGTCACGTTCCTCCAGTAGCACCCGTCGGTGGCCTCGTACCTGTACGTCTGCCGGATGCCCCACGACGCCCCCCCCCCCACCCCCAACCACGCTGCTCCGCTGCGTGTTGCGCAGGGACTGGTGCCTGGGCCCCGACGACCAGAGGCCGCCGGCTACCGTCGTCTCCTCCAGCCCGTGCGTGACGGTCACCTGGTCCGCTCCCGAGTCCAAGAAGAGCGGGAAGCTGTGGTGCGTCTGCGCCGAGTAGTACAGGACGCCGGCGCGGCCGGTGGCGGCGACGCCGGCGTGCACGACGGTCGTCTGGTTCACCGTATCGCCGCCGGTGTTGGTGTTGTCGAAGGCGAACGTCTGCGTGGCGTTCGTCGTCATGTTCCCGTACGACGACTTGACCCATCCGGTCGCCGAGATCTGCCGGCTCGCCGTCGTGCGGGAGGACGTCGCCGTCGCCGCTAACTCCGGCGCCATGTAGCTCACGAGGCCCGCCGCCGTTGCGGCGCTCCCAGGGTCCAGCCAGAGGTGGAGGTTGGCGTCGACGTACCACACGTCCACGGCGTTGGTCACCGCGAACCCCAACTCGTGCGCCTTGCCGTCCAGCATCTTGCCGAGCAACGGCGTCAGCTCGACGTCGTACGTCGGGAGGTTGAAGGAGCCGATGCCGGTGATGGGCCGCCATAGGAGGGGGTTGACGCCGCCGGTGAAGATGACGGGGAAGGGCCACGCGGCGCCGGCGAGGACCCCGTCAACACGGACGGTGACCTCGCGGAACGGGCCGTTGGAGTCGGCGCCGGGCCCGTTTGTCCACCAGAACTCGTCGTCCCCGTGGAACGAGACAAAGACCTCCACGACGGCGCGGTAGGTGTTGGATGGCAACGTCACGCTCGTGGACACGACGTCGGTGGCGTTCTGTATCTTGTACCAGAGCCCGTCGTTCAGAGGCAGGCCTCACGACATCGGGACGATGAGGTCGGCGGGAGCCACGGCGGGCGGCGGCGGCCTCGTCGGCGTGCGGCGGAAGTAGAGGTGGAGCGTCACGTTGGCATAGTACACGCCGGTGAGGCCGCTGTTGACGAGGTTCTCGACGAAGACGGCGAGGGTGGAGTTGCCGGAGGCCGCGAGGAGGGACGCGTACCTGGTGACGTCCTTGGAGAGGGACCAGACGACCCCGTTCTGCAGCGGCTCGGCGGTGCTGCCGCGGAGGAGCTCGGCGCCGCCAAGCCAGACGCCGAAGATTCTGTCGTACTGGACTCCTTGGCAGGTGGCGCGCCACTCGAGGACGGCGAGGGAGATCGCCGAGGCGCGTCCGCCCGCCGCGGCGAGGCAGGGCGGCGCGGAGTACGCGGCAGTGGCTGGCGGCTTGGTGAAGGTGAACGCGAAGGAGCCGGAGAGCAGGAGCGTGGAGCACGGGCCCGAGCTGCCCGGTGGCGGACGGAGCGGGCGGTCCACCTCGAAGAAGGTGGTCGGCCGCGACGCGTCGGCGGCCGCGTCGAGCGCGGCCAAGTCGGTAGGGGATATGCGTAGATTACGACGTGGTGAGGCGACGGTTGCTGGGACCAGACAGAGGAGAAGGACAAGGTGAATGCAGGAGACGGCCATGGTTGAGATCAGTGGGGAGGCAACGCTTCCTTGCTGCGTGTACGGTGTATCTCGTGATGTCAGGCAAGCTTGGATTGATGAAGCAGAGCGTTTTCTATTAATTAACTTCGTGTGGCCCCTTGGGATGGCCCCTTCACTAATTAACTAATTAAAAAAATTAATCATTAATATAATTTTCTTCACAACACAAAAAGGACGGACCACCAGGTCAACGTCAACGTCAACATGAAGGATGCGTCCATTCATGGACGACCCTGGAAAGTCTTTCAAAGTCTTCCATGGATTACAGCTGCCGCCACAGCTAAAGGGTAACGGGCAACAGTAGTTAACTTCGCCGCGGAGAGCTACTTGCCTGGTGTAAGGATCACCGGAGTGTCCGACCCTAAAGGGGAGGGGGTGAATATGGTCGCTAATTAGCTTTCTAACCTAGGGCTCAATCTACTTGCATAAGATAAACCTAACACGTCTTACACATGCTAGTTATGATTAAGGTTTATCTATGCTACTCTCTACTTACCCCAAAACACTTGCAATCTATAACCAATTCTAATCAAACTAACTATAAAAGTAAAGACACGCAAGATAGAGTAAATACGGAAACGTAATATGGTAAGTAAAGAGGTAAGGGAGAGAATATGCAAACTCCCGCGAGGACACCAAGACACACGATTTAATGTGGTTCGGTTAGGACACAAGTCCCTCCCTACGTCCACGGCCACTTGTGCAATAAGAACAAGTGTGATGCCGTGTCTCTTCGCTTGATCACCGTCTTGCGTTCGCCACCAAGGCTTCCGGCAAGCAAAGGCTAAGTGGAAGTCAAGGCCACCGCCACCATCTCTCTCGAAGCGTCACCAACGGCACCGTCTTCACTGTCGGAGCTTCTCACCAAGAGGGGTCTCCTTCCTCGCACAAAGTGTCGTTGCCGCTCCACACCAAGTCGGAGGGTCACACGACGATTACAACGATTGCTTGCCGCAGCAAGACTTCTCTCAAGCTTACTCTCTCAAGAGCTAAGCCTAATCAAGCACTAAGCACTCTCACAAGTGTGCTTAAGCCTATATGATGTACAATGAAACTCTATGATGGTTGGAGGTGTTCTTCAAGTGTAGTAGACTTCTCTATCTCTTCAGTAACTCCAGCACACTCCAAATGAGGCGTGGGGTGGGATATATATAGCCAACCCTCCAAAACTAGCCATTAAGAAAAGCTGACAGATTTCCTTAGCACCGGTTAATCCGACGGTCAGAAAAATCGTCATCACCGGTTTAACCGGTGAGTGCATTTTCCCAGCCGACCGTTGGCCACTGTCCGTTACTGTTCCAACGGCTACTTGATCAATTGACCGATGCTCTCAAAAGCATCATCGGTTTAACAGGTGTATGTAAGCTCAGAAACCCCAAAAAACGGAGTTTCTGGACAACTGCACCGACGTTTATCTTCAGGCATCGTCAGTTCAACCGACCGATGCAAAACCCTAGCCTCAGCTTTTGGGTCCATTGCACCGATGAGTACAATTTGCTCATCATCGGTTTAACCGGTAATAGCAAAATGTCTCTGTCTTGTTTGTTTTGACTTGATTTCTTCACGATCTCTTCAATCTTTGTCCTTTAGACCGAAGAGGTTTCAGGGCGATACCCTGAGACCCGTGAGGGGCGGCTCCCCCTCGACCCCCCGTCCACTAATCGGTTAGCGGAATCCCTGTAGGGGCGGCCCTTCGGGCCTAGCTACGCCTATTTTCTCTTTGTCATCACTTGAACCTAAAAGCCTGAGAATGGTCATCTTAACAATCATATTAGTCCAAGTGTTGTGTTGTCTATATCAATCACCAAAACATTATATTGAAATATGACATGAGATGCCATTTTCGCTACACTTGGCTGGACCGGTGCTGGCAGAAAGCGGACTGCGATGGCACACCTACTAGAGCCAGTTGCTTGGCAATTGGCATGCTAACTGCAAGCCTTTCCTATATATATATATATATATATATATATATATATATGCAACGCCTGCAAGAAGCTGTGGCACATACGAGACCTTGTCCCCGTATGCAACAAGAAGAACGTTGTTCTCATCGCTGGACGTTGTCCTAGGTGAACCGAACCAGTATAGATCTCTTGGTTTTTACGCCTTCCAATCAGTAGATTTGACCATAAGTGTCTAGTATGCGTGCTCTTCCGATGAGCAGTACAGTTTGATCGGAAACAGTTGTTTTTAGTGGCGAGGCAGGATTGAAGTCAATTTCTTTGGGTTTTTTATTCATACCATTGCAATTCTTGAAGTTTGGATAAACACCATTACAATTCGTCTATTTTGAACCGCGCCACTATAATATTTGCTTTTCTAAAAAATGCCATGGAATACGTATGAAAACGACTTGGGCCCAGCTGCAGATGTATTCGTATACGTATATTTCATTGAAGCCATCTCCCCTGTCACCGACATGTGGGCCCCACATGTCATGTTCTACCTCCTCCTCTTCCCATCTTCCTTCCTGCATCCAGGCGGCTTCTCCCTCAAGCACGGCAGCAGCGGCTTCTTCCTCAAGCCCGCCTCCTGGTCGGCGAAGACGACGGCGTCACGGCGGCGGTAGCCGTCCTCGTGCTAGCGTGTGCACGACTACTTCCATCGCTTGCCGTCAGCTCGCACCGGCACTCGCATCGCCTCTGCTCAACTAGCGTGTATCAAATCACCCCCTGTGCTCCCACCGCCCGCCTACTTCCATCGCTTGCGGCTCCCGCCTGCACGGCTTCGAGCGGCCAGCGGAGCTCGCCCACAGGGGCTCCCGCTCGTCCGCGGCGGCGGAGCGTGCCCGGCGCTGCTCTAGCTTGCACAGGGGTGGGACGTGCTGCACAGCATCGGTGTGACCGACGGAACTTTGCCTGCGAGAGGACGCGCCGCAGCTCCAACACCGTCCGTGCTCGACTCGCCGGACCTCGACTTGCCGGAGCTCGATTAGTTCGAACAGGACATCGATTCGACCGAACAGGACCTCGAATCACCGGAGCTCGAGGTCCTGTTCCGTCGGGGGGGGGGGCTGGCCTGGGACCGCGGGACATGGGGGGTTGGGCAGTGATTCGCCGCGTGGTTGTGGACGCCGCCGTCAGAGGCCGCGCCTGTGGGGGCTTGCTGTGCCCGTCGGCCGGGGCTAGCCTGGTGCCGCGGGAGGCAGGGGGCGGCGATTCGCGCGGGAGATGTGGAGGCGGTGGCCCTCCGGTGGAGCTTGCGCGCCCCGCTGAACGAGCTGCGCCGCCAGAGTTGATGCGGAGGAAGATGTGAAGAGGAGGAAGAAGAACATGACATGTGGGGCCCGCATGTCAGTGATAGTGGAGAGGGGCTTCAATGAAATATACGTATACGAATACATCTGCAGCTGGGCCCAAGTCATTTTCATACGTATTCCGTGACATTTTTTAGAAAAGCAAAAGTTATAGTGGCGCGGTTCAAAATAGGCGAATTGTAATGGTGTTTCTCTAAACTTCAAGAATTGCAATGGTATGAATCAAAAAAACCCTTCTATATAAGCATTCTTGGTGCAGCGGGTGTGTTTGTTTCACTGCCGCCAGACAAGTGTCAGCTTAACTCCTTCAAGCCCTTGCTTGGGTGATGGGAACAGTTTGCTGCAAGCTGAGGAGGGCCATTGCATGCTCTGAGTCTCTCTGATGTATGTGTGTGGGTCATGCCAGTGTTCCCCAATATCTAAGTCGTATGTGGTGTTTTACAAATTTGGCTTTGCAGAATCAAGGGAACACGTGGTTTGTGTTTTTCTATTTCAAATAATTGTCTATGTTTTCATGCATGCATGCATGGCTGATGGCCCCAAGAAAGGTATAATTTCATGAGCATTGCGTGGAGTAGTACGGCTTTCTAACCCTGTTTAAATAAGGTCAAGTACCAATAACTGAACTTCCCAATTCCCAAGTACAGATTTCAAATTATTTATACTAATTCAGTTAAATTGTCTGTAGTATGTTCATAACAGCTTAGTAAAAAGTATACCGGACCGTCAACTACTCCCTCCTTTATTTTTTTTTGACAGCATACAACTGACCAAACTTCTTACAATCATGGATAGAAGAAAATTTTGACATGCAAATTAGGCGGTTGTTGTTGTCCAATTTCTAGAATTGCACTTTTTCGTGAGTTTTTTTTCAAATGCTATGGTTGCACTCTTCGTAGAACCGAGGGAATAGTAGTGAAATGTACCATCTTCATGTTGATAAGGAGGAAAACAAATCAAACACTTGTCTAGAACAACTTTTCTGAAAATTACTAGTTCAACGACAGTCGCTCATTGCTTAATTCAACGGGTACTCCCATGTAAGGAAAATTCGAAAATATAGAGGGTAAAAAGTTCCGGAGTGTCCTTTCTTCTAAAAAAATTATGCACCAGAAATCCTATTCCTCGCCCAGTGGCCCACTGTCATCCAAACACACTGCCACTTCACTCCTGATCCAGGGATCCCCTTCCTCCGCCCCTGCTACTCCTGAGCTCCCCGCCTCCGCCAGCCCGCGCGCGGCTGCCGGATCTCGCGCGGTATGGCGATTCGCCCATTCCATCGCTTCCCCCTAGCTTCCATCCCTCCGTAGTGACTCCGAGCTTGAACTCCGGCCACGGGCACCCCGCCGGCGCCCACCCGTTATCTCAGATCTGCGCCTGGCCGGCGTCATCTGGCCACCCACCGCCGGTCCTCTCCGTCCTTGACTGGCCGTGGGAGACCCCGAAACTGACCGCGTCCGGGTTGCGAAGCTTCAGGCGAAGGTAAGAAAGCTCGGCCTCCCTGATTTCCCCCTCCCCAATTCCACGTTCCTCAGAATCGCGTTTATTTCCCATCCCGCAGCATTCGGCACTCGACACGCGCCGCCTGTTCGACGAAATGTCGAGCCGCCAGAGCAAGAAGGCGTCGAGTGCGGACGGCGGCGACCGGATCAGCGGCCTGCCGGACGAGGTCCTCCACCGCGTGCTGTCGCACCTGCCGGCGCCCGAGGCCGCGCGGACCAGCGTTCTAGCCGCCGCCTGAGCGTCGCTTTTCCTTGGGCGTCCCTGCCTGTCGGCAGGACCGAGAGAGTCGCGAGGTTAATATCCCAGCACGGGCTCCGCCGCAGCCACAGTCTCCACCAGCCTCGGTTGAGTGTTGCACGCCTGCTGAGTGTTGCTGGGGATAGGACTGCGCTGGCTGTTGACAGGCTGAACAGGATGGTGAACCGCCTGCTTCTGCTCCGCGACCCTGTGCTCTGACATATCTGCAACTTCAGATTTGATGGTTTTCCGCGTGTGGACGGTGCCGAAGTCGACGTCTGGATCCGGCATGTGCTGTCCTGGCAAGTTCCGGTGCTCATAGCCAGGCTTGGCACCAATGTTCACACGCAACTCGGGAACCAGTTTCTTGTTTCAGCACACCTGAAGAGGCTAGAGCTTAGTGAGGTGAAGTTGACAGGGAGTTTTCTTGATTTCTCATCATGTACGGCGTTGGTGTGTCTGAGGATGCATGCTTGCATTATGTTGACAAGATCTTCTCCGAATCACTCATAGACCTCAAAATCACACACTGCAACTTTGACTTCGGTGCCATAACGACTATTTCTGTCCCAAGCCTTCGTTTTCTTGTACTAGCTTATTGTGAAGGTCAAACTCCTATGCTTGAAACCATGCCACGGTTGGTGAATGCAGTTATCACGCTTGGATGGTTTGATGAGGATCGGTGTGGTATAGATACTGACGAGGATCACTGTGGCGAAGGTACTGATGAGGTTCATTATGGTGAAGGTACCGATGAGGATTATCATAAGCTATGCAGGAACTGTTGTGGTGTATGTGCAAACTGTTGTGGTAATGACCGCAACCGCGACTGTGTGCTTCTAGGGGGTTTGTCAAGTGTTAAATACTTAAGATTGGATCCTTCCTATCAAATGGTATGTCTGTTTTATCATATACTCTTGTTCACTTGACTAATCGCAAACTCTACTCCAAAGTAACCTTTAACTGCCTTCGTGCACTTTCTACAGTTCACTGTCAAAAGGGATTTGCAATGCTGCCCCATGTTTGGCAATTTAAGGACTTTGGTACTTGATAACTGGCGTTTGAACATTGGCTTGGAAGTGCTACTCTGTTTTCTTCAACACACACGACTCCTAGAGAAGCTTAATATTAATGTGCCAAAGGCGCAAACACACACACATCCCATCCACCCACCCACACTTATCAAGATATGACAGATGTTATTATATTAAATTTATCATGTGTGTTTGATCTCTGGGGTTTTGCTTGCTCAGGAATCTGAGAAGCCCAATATTGTGGACAATGAATTATGCAATTCCATTGCAGAATTCGTTCATCTGCCATATCTTAGTGTTGTTGAAGTTAGATACAGAAAGGATGGTTATAAGATTTGCCATTGGGAACTTTTGAAAATCTTGGAAGTCTCTGTAAGCAATCTGAAGCAATTCAATGTCATCAGAGATATTTGGTACGTACCAAACTACTGGAACTACTGATATAGTTAATGAAGAAAGTTCCTCCTCATCCCATGAAGTATGTTTCCAAAATCTGACTAAAATATGTGTTAGGACAGAGTTTAGGTTTACGTTGGCATGAACATACATGAACCAATCGTACCATCTTTGTTGCAGATTTGCAGTATGCTGCAAATGTTTATGCAGACCTAAGTTTAGTGCGGAATATTCAACAAGAGTCCTGGACAAATATTTCTAACAAGAATCCTTCCTTAGGTCATTAGCCGAGTACCCATCCAAATTTGCAATAACTGCACCAATTTTGTGGTTGATTGATCAGCTGCCTAGAGTAACACCGATTCTTGTATTGCACTCGACATCTGTAACCAAGGGGCTAGAATTTGTTCATGTTTGTACTAGTTCATTCTTGCAGAGAACCATTGCAGTGTTGAAGTCTCGAGGATGGTGGGACTGCTGGCAACTATCCGGGGAGGTGTGTGGATGAAGTTTGTGGCCTTGATGTTTGCGCCACTGTTTTGTAGTTCTCAGATGTACCTTTACCTGATTTAAACGGTTGCTCACCTCTCTTGCTCTTTGGTTTATGTATGTATAGCTTTGCAAGACTAGCGTACGTTGCTCAAGTATGTAGTCACCAACTATTTCTAATATTTGAAATTTGAAGAACCAACTGTTGGGATAATGTTTGGTATGCGGTGCTCATTGCTAGAAAAGGATCTGTGAAGGCTTTTGCTCCTCAGCTCCAAGAACTTGACGAGGCTTCATCTTAATGATGTGTTCTTAAAGGATGAGTACCCAAACTTCTGGAGCTCTCTGGCATTGCAGATATGTTACCGACTGTTACATCCTTTTGTGCCAATTATTGGACAATGTCTTGTCCCGGTCCTTAAAATATCTGAGCATTACCAAGAGGTCGCGAAGGGGGCAGCTATTTTGCCAGGAGGTTTAGAATCTAAAGGGATGAACAAGAAGGGAGTGGTACCGTCATAACAGAAAGAAATGAGCACCAATGTTTGAGAATATCCGATGGCTCAAGAAAAATGTCGCAAAAGGAAAACCAATTCACACAAAACCAGAAAATGGCGTAACAGACTAGGGACTTGTTTTTTTTTTTTTGCCAGAATCCTCACGCGCTTGATCGACGTCGACGCACGCGTCTGATTCCATCCATCTCTTCGTACGGCAGCAGATTTAAAAAACACAAGTACATGCATGACTAAAGAGTATTCAACTTTATAAGAAATATTCCAGGCTAATTTCGAATCGAATAACTAGCCGCTCTAATTAGTACTCGGAGGGGCGGCGACAGCAGCAGCCAGCAGGAAACATGAAGTTGCCGCCGAGATGCTGCGAAATGGTCTTCTCTGACTAGGGTCTTGCGTGAAATCGCTGATGAATGTAATTCGATAATTATCGGCAGTAAAATATTGGTCAAATACTGTATTTTTTGAAAAAGACCAGAAGAGATCGAATTGTTTTCTTTTTCGATTGTGGATCTTTTTATCATTTTCGGATTTTCAATAACTGATACCATTTTCGTTTAGATCTAAAATCCGGTAAAATCTTGATAACGATTCCATTTTCATTCTCATCCCTAACTATAGATAGCTCCTGATTCGGCCTGTTGCTAACACATCCTAATTTTATCCCCGTTCCAAATAATATAGGTTTCTGACTTTTGTGTGAGTGTGACTTATAATTGTCTACTCTCTCAATCGCCAGAAAGATTTCCCAACAGACATGAAAACTTAGGAGCACATTAGCATACATCATCACATCGGCGGGTCACAAAAATAATACAGCAAAGGAATAACAGGAGCGAATAGACGCTAAAACTGGGAAACCTTTCATGAATAGACGCTAAACCAGAACCTAAGTTACACGGCTGCAAAACCAAAATAGCAAGTTAAACCAGGCATAGCCTAGCTACTAGATGAGTCAAACAACTGACTACACACTGTCAAGTCTATCATATGAGTGAAACAGATGAAAAGGGTCCACATCGGCTGATAGAACATCATTCTTGTTAGCCTTTGCTTCCCATGGTAGAATTCGGTCTTCCATTTGTTGTTGTACCGATCAAGTGTAGCATATTTGTCTTTGGTTCAGACCTACCCCTGGCCCTGAGACATGAAGCTTGGATTGGATGGCTAGCAATGATTCTGTTTAGACGGCCCATACAGTTTCAATAATCTCTGCAAATGCATCCTCTCACTTTCTGTTACTCAAAACTGAAACTTGTACGAATCTGAAAGCAATAGTTTGCAAGGAGTGTCAGAAATAAAATAAAACATAGTCGACGCAATTGACTACAACAATAGACTGGCTAGCACCAAAGAAACTTGCTTTCCAAAATTGCATAATATGAAATTATTCCAAATATTTTACAGATGTTTACTAAAACTGGAAGTTTAACTAAAAAGCCATGTGGGACATCTAGGCTGTCTTTGACAAGTATCATTAAAAAATTTATTTCCATAAAAAATATTATGGTATCATTTTGCATGGACTGTATATATTACTTTGTACATTGATGGCGAAAGCTAAGAACTTTTGTTACATACTTCCTACAGTAACAAGATGTAATCTATCTTTGCACGATGGTAGTATTACATTAGTTTTCAAGCAATGGCATCCAATAACCTCCACATCAATAGCAAGAATCAGAATATCAGATGGCTAGTATTACATAATTCTAGCCAAGGATATGGATATGTAAGACAACAGGTAAACAGAGGTAGCCAAATGAAATTGTTATACCATCAGCAGTTTTTACAAATTGAGTTGCCATTTTTTTTTCAAATGTTCAATGAGTGGACAAAAAGGAAAATCAAACGAAATGATTTAGCATGTCTCAACACAGACAAAGAAGCGTAGAGGACCAACAAAGAAAAAATTATGTAAAACACCCGAACGCAAGTTTGAGAACACAGAAGACTCGATAACAAATGGAGTACGGACACATAGAACACTGATGCCTATCTAACCACATACATACATACATACTAGATTCCAAAGTTAAACACTAGCCTTTGTCCTATAACTCATAAAGTTTAGAATCTCTAGTTCTATTCTTGAACAGATTTATCAGACTCTGTGGAAACAAATTCAAAAATTCTGATCACCATTCTGCACAAAAATATTTAAATTTACCGCATAGAACTGTATTAGTAGATTTATCACAAGTAATAAGTTTTCAAATTGTTATACTACTAGTAGTTTATAGTAAGATATATTCAATGAATGTAACGATAAAATATAGTGTATTGGAGAATGGGACTAAAAAAAGGAAAAGTTAAAAAGGAAGGAAAATTGAAGAAATCAACACAATGTGTCATTGCTTAAGTGTTAAACACACATTTTCAGTTACGACTAAACAAATCTGTAAGCTAAAAAGTAACATTACCGCTACAGAACTACTTAATTCAATAGGTTGTGTTACAACTCAACAAATCCGTAAGCTGACAAGTAACATTACCGCTATAAAACTACTTAATTCAACATGTGTATAATGGAATAGGATTCACTTAGACTGCCGCATCCATTTTGTTTTCTATTTTCCTTTTCCACCAACTAAATGTACAATGATAGAAGGATTTTATATCTCTGCAACTAGCCCAGTATTGACTAATACTAATGATCTTAGGAATTTCCTCATAACTTGGTTTCCTATCCCACATGTCAAAGCAAACTTCAGAAGCACAGAAAGTGTGAACAATGACATTGGAGCTTACATATGGCAAGTTTATTCAGGAACTTCAGAATATTTATCACTCTATCATCAACCACTTCACATTTGACTTCCACTACTTTAAGATGCTCTGATATCGCATTTGATCTCTCTTTTGGATCAGGGCTCCCTTTCATATGCACATTACTTTTGGGTCCCTACAGAGTATATGAAGATATTTGAAACATTAAATAACAATCTCAGCAATTTTAAAATGTAGTCGTTATATATCTAGAAATTGTATACCTCACAAAATAGTTGAAGAGTGAGCTTCTCTAAAACCGGTGAATGTTCAAGGATACATGTAAGAGCACTGAAGTCATCAGGCACACACCAGTATTCATTGAGTAACAAAGTCTTCAAGTTACTAAATATTGGACAACATTTCAAATCCCTTCTGAAAATAAACTGGGCATGCAAAGATGATCAAACCCCAATATTAAAAATGATTAATCTAAAAAAGAGGGAAAGTGAAGAAACAAACTTAACAATAACATTTGTCAAGCATAGCATACCATTTTAGTGTCAGAGATTAGCACCAAACTCTGAGCCTCTGATAAACCCTGGAGAAGCACGCAGCCAGTATCACCATCTGCCCCATAACAACCAGGACAGTGCTCATCCTCACAGTTCCCAGAGTCAGCAAGATGACAGAAGTCATCAGGTCTACCAATTCTGACAACCGCTTCCACTAGGGATGGCATTCTATCAAGAATAGGAACCCTGCCGATGAAGACCTCAAGCCACAATGAAACAAGATTTGGGGCATAAACATGAAAGCGATGAAACTCACTGAACTCACAACAGCCAGTGATACTTAGAGACTTCAGGGATCGCGACAATATCCTATCGAGGTCAGGTATTTCACATTCTTTGATTTCAATAACTTCCAAGGCCGGGCAGCTAGAGAAGTCAAGGAAGCTATCGTCGAGATATAGACTAGAAAGCTCTAACCTCTTCAGGTGTTGGGAGACGAGAGGTAGACCATCCAGAGAAAAACATTTGGTCCAACACTCGCTATACCAAGTCATATTGAGGCTGAGCACCCGAACTCTACACATCAGAACATGCCGGATCCAGAGGTGTATTCTGCGCGTGTCATCATCATCCTCGTTAATATCAAGCAAGTTGAACTGGCACGTGTCAAGAGGCGAGCCTCCACGGAGGAGGAACAGATGGTCCACAAAATCCCGGAGCTTCTTCACATTCACTGCCGCCTCATTCTCAGGGCCGCACGAGATACGAAGGCCCGTGGCGGACCTCCAGAGGTGGCGCCAGCGCCGGGCCAACACGCACGTCCGCACGGCCTCCTGCGCCGGCAGGAACGACAGCACGTGGTGAAGGACTTCGTCTGGGAGCTCGTCGATGCTGATGCGGCCGGCCCCCGGACGCGCCGCCCTCCTGCCCTTCCCTCCCTTCCTCCTCGGAGGCATTCCGTCGAACAGATGGCGGGCGTTGATGCTGGTGGTGGTGGGACCAAGCAAGAAACGCTCAGACGACGCAAGGTGTTCGAGGCATATCGGGAAAGTGAAGATGCAGCCTCTTCGATGGGCGGGAAGCACCTCACCTTGGCTGACCGGCGGCGGCTTCACCGGCGGCCGCAGCAACGGCACCGAAGACGGGGGCGCCGACCGCAGGAGCAGGAGCAGAGCTCGGAGAGCCCGGGGCGTGGAGATGAGGAGATAGGGCCCGGGGCAGCGGAAGAGCGGCAGGAATTTCAGGTCGCCATGGGCGGCGGCATTCGATCTCAACCTTAGCGTTGACGGCGCCGGCGGTGGGGAACGGAAACGGAAGCCGTGGGGATTTTGCGAGCACCGACGAGTGGGCCCCACGGTAACGTTCATCGGATACACCGGCCGTCCGGCCCCACCTGTACGGCCAGGTCAAGCAAGATAATCAGAACAGGTAATCAGTGAATCTTCCATTCGTTCCAAAATAAATGCATTTTTAGAGTTCAAAATTTATCATAAAATAAATACACATCTACGAATGTGACAACATATCTCTATTTGTTTTTTCTTACTTTCTCTCAATAATTACATTTTTATAAAGATATATACGTAATTTCTCATTAACATCGATCTCTGCATCCAAACTCTAGAAGTGCACTCATTTTTGGACCGAGGGAGTACGGTTGAAAAACAACTAGTTTCACTCTATTCACTGTGTTGTGGCGAGTGACTGGTGCTGATTTGTTGTGAAAAAAAATACTGGGTGGTTGCTGCTGGCTAGTGCTAATTTGGTGTGAGAGTAAAACACTGTTGGCTGAATGCAGCTAATAGAGTTTTTGTCGGTAACTTTTAACTTGGTGCAACAAGTGGAACTGCGCACAATCCTACACATAAAAATGTTACATTCTTAGATCCTGTCGTTTTCAAGCTTCTTGAAGCTCCACTTATCCCAAAAGCTAGAAGTTGGAAAGCTAATGGCAGGGTGCTTCTAGCTTCTGATTTTTAAGGGTATTTGACTTTATCTTTCTTGAAAGTTAATGATCGAAAAATACCATTAAGCTGAAACAAACAGAATTTACTGATACCATATTGGGCTTCCGCTAATGCAGGTTGGTTCCTCGTAGAATTAAGTGGTACGGATTCTGGCTACAGAGGCCAACACGGTAACATGTATTACATTTAACTCAGACATTTCATCACACAGTTTAAGTGGTACAAGATTCCTACCGAACCGTAACTAGCAGGTGGCACTGAAACGCAATCCCCAGCAACTAAACTGGCGTGCCCAATTTCCCGGCTATATCAGTGCTTCGCCTGAAAGAAGCAAATCATGTCCAGCTAGATAATCGAAAAGGCCAAACTCTTAACTGGGTCAACAAGTGGACAGAAAACAATCCCACAGGCAAAAGGCGGCGTTCTTCAATTGTCATTGCTTCCGCTGATGCAACTAGTTTCAGAACAGAATAAGGTGGTAGAAGTTTTGTACATTGAAACTGAAACCTGTACAGACATAAAAGCAGAAATGATTGAGGCGAAAATAAAAGGCAAGTGAATGAAGAATAGCGTATAAAGGTTTCACTTGACCAAACTGCAGCATACTGGAATGTTCCAAAGCTGCAGTAGTGATGTACAACTAAATGGAGCTACAATAGGAACTTTCAATCAATTTACTCCTGTTCAATTCAGGACATTGGCAGTGTTTGACATGCAACTTTGAAATTCACATAAATAAGTATGTTGGTACATAAAACTCTCAAAGTTTTTGGCATGAAACCCGTATGGTAAGCTTTTAAATAAACTATGTTGGTACAAACTTGTAAAACTATCAACCAATCTAAACAGTATTTTATATATCTCTAGATGGATGCATGGTTTTCTTTTTGCAGTACATGAGCAGGAAACAACCTACTGATCTAATTAGTATTTCATTAGTTTTGAAATAACATCTCCCAATATTTCCACTACAAACACTACTAGCACGAAAATCAAGATATTCATGAAAAGCAGGTAGCCCTAAAGGCAAGTTCTAGGCTTCTAGCTGATATGGTGCATATCAAAGCTGAGAAGTTGAAGTAGCCAAATGCAAAGGAATTTGGATATCAGAAAATTCTCTATTTGCACCCTTGCATAGAAATTGGTTACTTCCATAACTGTTCAACCAGCACATGGGTACCAGAACTTCCTAAGAGGGTGAAAACAGATTCAGAGGTTCCAAAGTGTCATACTAGTTAACTCAGCAATAAAATAATGAAACATAGAAGAAATAAGAATATTCCATGGAAGACAATCATACACTAGTTATATATAGACTCCCAATGAAAAAAAGAGAGGCTCTGAAAATAACATTAAGCCCATATAAAAATTACATATACAGTAGCTATTCAACAAAATCTGAAATATGGACACATTTATGTTATTTTAAAGAACTAGAAGTAATCAGTAAACGACACATTGTACTACTGCTCTGCCACCAAAAAGAAAGGTATGTTTCCTTTTTTTCACCCACTGAGTAGGGTTTCATTTCTCTCTAGCTATATTATTCACTGTTTTCCTAAAGTTAGGATTTAGGAGTTTCTTTGAAGCTTTCTCTTTCCCTGATATAGAGGCAACCAATTAATATGAAAAGCATGGAGAGTGAGTCTGTGTACCAACACTTGTAACCAAAGTGGATCCGATGTTAGATTTTCAATTCTATAATAAAGGGTAGACCCAAGTCACTGCTTTGGTAACTAATATGGAGTTCTTTCATTCCCTGCCACCTCAATTTTTACTATATGTTCAGCCAGACAGCATAAATATATAGAGCACGAGAGTGTTGCACAAAAAAAAAAACATACTGATGTTAAGTTTACTCAGGAACTCCAAAACTTTAAGAACTCTTTTGTCAACTGTTGCGCATCGGACTTTAACACTCTTAAGGTGTGGTGATATAGTGGATGGTAGCTCAGTTGGATTGAACCTTCCACTCATTTTCACATTACCTATGAATCCCTGCAGTATCATAAAGGTTTCACCAAGATCAACAAACAATCAACATATAGTTGTACAATGCAGTAGTTATTCATTTTGAAATGAAACTGTTTACCTTGTCGAATACAACAACAACAACAACAACATAGTCTTTTTTTCCCAAGCAAGTTGGGGTAGACTAGAGATGAAACCCGAAAGAAATAAGTTCAAGGTTCAGGCACATTGATAGCTAGTCTCCAAGCGCTCCTATCCAAAGCTATCTCTTTAGAAATATTCCAATCTTTAAGGTCTCTCTTAACCGACTCATCCCACGTCAGTTTAGGTCTTCCTCTACCCCTCTTTACATTATCGACCTGCTCAAGAACCCCATTACACACCGGCGCCTCAGGAGGCCTTCGTTGGACATGTCCAAACCATCTTAGCCGATGCTGGGTAAGTTTCTCCTCAATTGGTGCCACCCCGACCCTATCCCGAATAACTTCGTTCCGGACTCTATCCCATCTTGTGTGCCCGCAAAACCACCGCAACATCCGCATCTCTGCTACACTCAGTTGCTGGACATGTCGCCTTTTGTAGGCCAACATTCAGCACCGTATAACATCTCTGCTACACTCAGTTCCTATAAAATTTGCCTTTTAGCTTTTGTGGCACCCTCTTGTCACAAAGGATGCCAGAAGCTTACCGCCATTTCAACCAGCCAGCTGAAATTCTATGCCTAACATCTTCATCAATGTCGCCATCCTTTTGTAGCACCGATCCTTAATACCGAAAAGTATCCTTCTGGACCACCACTTGCCCATCTAGACTAACGTCTCCCCCCTCATGCCTAGTCGCGCTGAAATCGCACATCATGTACTTGGTCTTGATCCTACTAAGTCTGAACCCTTTCGACTCTAACGTGCGTCTCCACAGCTCTAACTTCCTATTAACCCCTACCCTACTCTCGTCAACTAGCACCACATCATCATAGTGCATGATAGTGCATGTACATAGTGCTCAGTGAGTTTCAAAGTCTTTAACCGACTAAAAGTAGGGCACCATTTCAACTCCCTCCTGAAAATAAACTGGACAGGTAGCAAGCATATAGATCAATAAATCTTTACAGTAATATGCATGATGTTTGAAGCAAGAAGAGCAAGAACATGATTATTTGAGGTGCAAGCATACCATTTCGCTGACAGCTCCAAACTGCAATAACTTTGCTTGTGAGATACCATGCAGAAGTACAGACGAAGTGTCATTTAGCATGCAACCTATGCAATTTTCATCACCACAGTCCCCATTGTTAGAACGGCTGCAACAGTCACAAGTTCCTATGATTCCAACATCTACCAAGACCAACAAAGGCATGCTCTCAAGTATAGGAATCCTTCCTCCAGTGACTTATAGCTCCAGTGAAGCAAGATTTGGGGCATGAATTCGGGTGCGGGAACTATGGTTGAACATGGCTCGTATGATGTTTAGACGCTTTAAGGACAAGGATGAGATCCTTTCGGCATTCATGAAGCTGCTGTCTTTGATCTTAACGTCTTGCAACACGGGACATCTCGAGAAGTCAAGAAACTCATTGTTAAACACTAGACCACGGAACTCTATATTCGTCAGGTGTCTGGAGGCGAGGGCCGGGTCCTCCATCCGAAGAAAAGCAGGGGCTTCCCCATGGATCCTGAGCCGGAGCACCTGGGCGTCGCACATCGTGGCGTACCTGACCCAGAGCCTCAAGTGGCGAACGTCGACGGCGTCTCCGGCAACCCTGACCTCGAATGTCTCGAGAGGCGAGCTTCCGCGGAGCAGCAGGAGGCTGTCCACGAACTCCCGGACCTCCTCGAAGGGGGCCGGCTCCTTGCTGTCGGCGCCGACGACGCGCAGGCCGGTGGCGGACTTCCAGAGGTCGAGCCAGCGCCGGGCGAGCACGCAGGTCTGCACGGCCTGCTGCGCGGGGAGGAAGGAGAGGACGCGGTGCAGGATCTCGTCCGGGAGGGCGCCGATGCGGTCGCCGCCGCTCCCCGGAGCTGCGGCCGGCGCTCCCTTGCGCGATTTACCCGCAGGCATTCCGCCGCCCGCGGCAGGAGGCGACAGGGCAAGCTGCGAGATTTGGGGACGGGACAGGTTTGGGCTTCGTCGGGGCGGCGCAGATGAATCAGGGCAGTGGGGGCGGCGGCGGGAGCTGGTTCGCAGCGGCTGTAGCTAGGGTGGATTCATATCTGCGGCCGCCATGGTGGGGTGGCGGCGACTGTGCACTCGACTGTGGCGGCGGCGGAAGGCCGGAGGCTAGAGAGGGTGCGAGAACGCGGTAATTGGAAAAATTACCGCAGCCCCATCCATAATGTTTCTTTTGAATATTTTTCATCCTTGAAGTATTACAAAAGTGCAGTAATCATCCCTCATATTTTATTTGATCCAAATAAACCCTTTAACTAATTAAACTAGAAGTAGTGTATTTATCATCCTACCTTAGTTTAACAATGGTTTAGCACAATTTAATGGCGGTTTATACCACACAATCATTTGACTAATATCTGCTTAGCAATGTGATATGCTATTGAAGATATAAAGCCTAAAAAATTAGTAAATCCTCTAAATTAGGTGCCCCATATAAATTTTATCCGAGAAATTAACTTAACTGATTCACATCGAATTATTACAACGATTGGCTTAACATTAGACGTGGCTAGGCAAAGATTAGTAAAATAATTACATGGCCTAAACCAATATTATATTATATGATACTAGACCATTGTTAAATTAAGATGTGGGTGATAAATTCACCATTTTAGTTAGTTAAGGGTTGATTTGCACCGTAGCAAATGAAATACGAGGGAAGAATGTCACACTTTTGCGATATTTTTTTGAGATTATACAGTACAAACATTTACAACGCACGCACACTCACACCCCTATAAACACACGTACGTAAACTCTACCCCTATAAGCATCTTCGAAGATTGAATATATAAATCCTCGATATTGACGAAGTCACCACAGCCCTCTCGCTGTCGACGGGGACGTCGCCTACCACTGAATGCACAACGCTGTTAAATCTCAGAATATTCGCTGCCATAAGGAGTCGAACCAGGACCTCAGGTGCTACCGAGACTCTTATAACTACTAGGCTAACTTAAGGATGAAAAATAAATGTTTTTCAATTTGTTATTGCAATAAATTGTACTAAATCTTTTTTTCAAAATAGGTAGAGCTAAAATGGAAAAAAAAAGTGCAAATGGAATTTAAACAATGTCATTGCAAATTATATCAATAAATTGTACTAAGTCTTTATTTAAAAAATAGGCCGAGCTAAAATGGAAAAAAAGAGTGCAAATGGAATTCGAACCGCGGGCTCTTTTTTTTCTCTAGACATCATGTACTCACCTATCAGGTAGGACACAAATGTTTTAGAAAATAGAAAAAATGTTTTAAACGAAAAATTGAAAAAATATTCACCAGGATTGGAGCTCCTCCAGAATAGGTTGCACGAATGCCTGGCAACTAAGCAACTAATTCAAAAAATGTGAATCCAGTATTATTTTTTGTGTGAGATTGAACTCAAACTGGAACACTTGTTTTTTTTAGGGGTAAACTGGAACAATTGTTTGAGTGGCTTAGGCTTGGGATATCAATAATTGGCCTAGATTTAATAACTCAATGGACTAGGCCCACTAGGCTATAGAGTGAATTTAGAAAACAAATGAGCTTTAAAATTGGCTTGGCCCAAATAGAAATCAGCCATGGGCCTTGCTGGGCAATTAAATATTTTATAACGCTGCCACATCAGGTCCTAGTTACTGCTACATCATCCCACGTCTAAGGTGACAATAGAAAAATTAGTGACAATAGGTCTTTAACAATGAAAAAATATCATCACAAATTAGTGAAAATAGAAAAATCATCGTAAAATTTCTGACAAAAAAAGGTAATGAACGAATTTTCATCGTACTGTCATCACAAATGACGAAAAAAGCCGAGAAAGCTTTTTTTACAAAAATTAAATCAAACGCAACAAAAGGATACTGTGTTGTAGTGTTGTTGAATTGATGTTTATGTTATTGTGCCTCCGATTCACTTTTATTACTCTGCTCCAATGGAAATTCGCCACTGGTGCTGATGTAGACGGGCGAGTTGTTGGCCTCCCGTGGTCGCGGAGACAGTAGGAATCCTGCAGAGATTAATTCCCGGTGTGTGGGGGCGGGGATGGGAAGAAAATGATCCCCGTGATTATTGACGGGGACGAGGGCAGAAAATCACCCCCCCCTCGAACGGGGATGGGGCCATTCCTAGTTGCCATCTAATGGGAGGAGTAGGCACTCCCCAATACTCTCTCCATTTAGTTGTGATCAAAACATTTTCAAAAATTGAGAATTTTGTATGGAAGTAGTATTTAGTCTGCACCTCAAGTTTCCACCAGCAGTCCATTCAGCGTTCTAATTGCAGTAACTCCAGCCGGCAACATGCGTGTCTTGGGACTGAGAGGAAAGTTGGGACTGAGAGGAAAGTAGCGGCTTTGTCTCCGCGAGATTAAGATCGGCTACTCGCATCTACTCACAATTTCACATGTTCACATCCTCCATCTCCAACTACTCCATCACGAGCGACTCATCCTCCACACCCACGCGCTGCCACCTTGCACGTGCCCACATGCATGCCTTAACCTCTCCTTTGCCCGCACCGTCCCATCGCCATGCCGCCTTCACCTCTCCTCGGCTTGCCATGTCCCATCAGCAGCTAGCGCCTCAGCCATGTAAAACATGGAGGGCAGCGTGCACATGGTGATGAAGAGGTCATCTACGAGTCTGATCACACTTTCATGTCAATAGGGATGCAAGTTCCACATTTTTTGGGTCACTGGATCGACCCAAAACTTGATAAAATAAACTAGAGTGGCATGCTACGTAATTAATTTGGGAGAAAAAATGAACTAACATGAGAAACCCAGAAATACCAATGGATACCCACTTGCATCCCTACATGTCATGCTCGACTCCTTCACCAGCCAGACAGAGGTTTTCCTAATTCCGATGCCTCAACGCCGTGAATGTTGAAATGGTTGCCATCGCTCATGCTCTAGTGCTTCTCTACAAGACTAAGTGAACACATATCAATCAAACAAGGAGCCTTGATAAGTGGCAAATTTGATGGTTTCTCTGCCACTAGTTCCTTGCTCGTACGGAGAGGAAGATGAGAATGTAAAGGATACAACGACTTCTTATAAAACCTCCACTGATGAGACTGGCCTAAGGTGAACCACTACTACAAAACGAGTCATCCCAAATGCCTCATCAGATCCATAAATTTCAATCACAACAATTATAATCTAGAACAATCACTAAGAATCAAAGTTCACAATTAGCACTTGTGGACCGTCCATGTGAAATTGATTTACAAGTACTTCATTGAATTTTTGATAACACAGGTAATTGAGAACAAGTAATAAAAATTCAGAAGCATGTGGTATACTGATACCTGATCTATGTCTTATGATGATCCTGATCTATGTCTTATGATGAAAGAGAAACTAGGTTGGTTTGATGCTCAATTGTTGACAAATGTGCAGCTAGAAGAATGAGCAGCCAACACCAACATAAAAAGCGTACGTGATAATTTGTGCGAAACCTTCTCCATTTTTTACATTAACCACCGCGTATGAAATCATGACAAATCTTATGATTTTCAGACTTGTTTGCTTTTTATAGAGTTTTAAAATGAACGTGCGGCTGAATTGTTTTAAAATTCTGTAAAAAGCAAACCAAGTATGAAAATCAAAGATTTGTCAAAGATATCATGATTTCATACGTGGTGGCTAAGGTAAACAATTGAGAAGGTTTCGCACAAGTTATCACATGGGCTCCTTTGAAATCTTAGCATCCCCGAAGAAGATCCATGAAGGTGTGAAGGAGTCGTCAGATTTCGAGTCAAACTAATCGTCGAATTGGGGTTTGACTATAGAACTTTTTGTATATGCAATAGACAATTTAGATTGTTTCATGCCAAAATTTGGTTATTTTTTGGAGCAGTTTGATAATTTTAAAAAAATTTGTAATTAAACAATATCATGTGATATACATTGAATTTAAGCTACAACTGAATGAAATAATAGATTTGTTGCAACTAAAATTTAGTGTGGCTATTTGTTTTGGAATATTGTTCCTTAAAAACGTGCATGCCACACATACACTCTACTAGTTATTCTAAAGATAAGAAAAGTGGGTCTTGTTCTGTAGCTATAAAATTGTAATGGTGCAAACAGATTTGAAACAGACGCTTGGTGACAAAGTTATCACCGATAAAACAAACTAGAACAAACTATCCTCTTGGGATTCCATTGCATGCAAGCAATTTGCTCTAGATGTTCTAGACAGGGGGTCACGCGATTGCTTCCCTGCGCAATTGGTCGCACGTTAACACAGTCCGATCAAAAAGTATATATCTTATTGGATGGTTGGTTCGTTGTCCATATTTATTCTATATCTAATTATATTGGATGAAATAGTGCTGCGTGTACTTGTAGATCTTAAGCAAAAATTTCAATAGTCGTAGCATTTGCAGTAATTGCCTGAGCCTTTGTATCAAGCATGACTTGAATGTGTTTTTGATAATAATACGACGCAAATAGATTGTTTGATAGGCAAACAAAGAGTGATGGTGCATCTTTTCACCTTGCTTTCTGATGTTGATAGTTCTTTTGTTGATTATTATGATACATTTCCAATTAAACAATTATCAAATTTTTATTTCTCACAATGCTTAATTCTAGAAACCAAACCCAAAACTCTAAACCTTAGAGAATTACAACAACTAGAAGTCTATCAAAGTTATATTGTTTATCCTGGAAACGAATGCTCCGGGGCTTGCGGATACCTAGAACTTAGCATTTTCTTCAAAAGGCTGCACATCAGCTTTCTCTTTTGAGCAGCGGTTATAGCTAGCATGAGTACTACACTATGGTTATTACTCGGCAAGTGTTGTAGATAATATGGTATAAAAGGCCAAAAGTGAGTAAAAGCTTAGAGATAAACTGTGGTAATCAATTTTAATTGATCGACTGTTATTTGCTCCTAGTTACTAAGATATAAGTGTACACCAATCAGCCACAATTTAATTTATCTTCTAATTCATTAGTCATGCAAGGATCCAGAACACTCTTAACCATGAACATGGTTGTTATATCAATTTTAGACACTGTACAAATGTTGCACATCTTTACCCACATGTTGTGTATCCCATGTCACTCGAGGTAGCTAGCCTCTTAATAAACACGCCGAGGTGAGTTGCTATGGATTCAATTTGAGGCCTTCACAAAGACTCCTAAAAAATAGTAGCTCATGAGGTTTCAGCAGCTAGGTGAGTTTACCCTTCCCCAAAATGGGTGTACCTCATAGGCACACCAATCCCTTTGGCAGGCTGATTACCTCTCTTAAACCTAGATCCCCCTCTTGCACCTTTCAGTAAGTTACTAACAAGCTAAAACATCTAATTAATTAGTCAGATCAGAATACATTTAGTTCTTGTGGTTGCATTTCATGTTCCAATTAATACAAGCAGCTCATATTGTAACTAACAAAGCATAAACAAGAAAAAAAGTGTATCATCACCATTGTTGTCATCATAGTTATCATCATTCCTAGACCGCAATCAATTTAAAGCAACTAAAAATATAGATATTCAACGGAATGGTCAAACTCATGTTAACAAGAAATTATCATAAAGACTAGGGTAAATCTTAAATATATAGCACCCATCATATTAATGACACAACATGCAGAGGTGATTAATCAAAGTTTATTAGGATAAAAGTAGGATCAACGAACACTTGGCCTTTATTCTAAAGAATAGCTTCTCAGAGTCTTAAATACTTGTTCTCAAAATTCTTAATCTTCAAAACTCTGGGATGGCCTTATTTCTAATCGCGATAAGCACAGACACAAGCATGCAAACAAACAAATAAGATACTCTAAAAACAATACACCAAATAATGTGACAAGGTGAAAAGAAGTGGAAAAACTATTTTTATGCATTACAACGAAAGATACGCTTTAAACAGGGCTGCAACGGCTTAAACTTGAGAAAAACTAATTAGAGGGGCTAAATAGAAAAAACTAAAGGTCTGCACACAATTACTTCTAAGACTAAAAGGGCAACGGTGCTAAAACAACCTAATAGGATCGTGTGTTCCAATCTGGACAAGTTCATGGCCCTAAATAATAAAATAGGATTATATTGTAATTACTTTTGAACTATTGCCGACTGCAGTTTTATGTTGGATAAAACTGTTTGATTGTCCATGTTTAACTTGGTAGTCCGCTCTGGTCCATAGATCGAAAGGCTCCGAGCAGTGCGGTGCGCGTTCGGCCACGGCAGTTTTCGACCGGAACTTTCCGCACTGGCGTGATGACTGATGAGTAACGGCTCAACACCGGTGAAGGCACGGGGAAAGCTACAGTGCAACAAAAAAAAATGTCGCGGGGCAGGTGTACTTGGGGAAGATAGAGCGGCCTCAATGATGGCCAACGGTGATGCCTTGCAGCTCAGCAGGTCCGGCGTGGTCGGAAACTATGTGAAGGGCTCGAGGGAGAGGGATGAGGGATGTGAGCATAGGATCGAAGCTCTTGGTGTACAAGATCCTATCACTCTGGAGCTTGGATCGAGTAGGGTCGGAGTGCACGGCACTACTACAAAAACTAATTAACTGAGGCACTTTAAAAAGGCCTCGGAGGAGGGCACAATAAATAACCTCCTTGGTTAATGCCAAGCATTAACCGAGGTGGTTATTTTCTATTAACCGAGGCGGTTACGAGAACCGCCTAGCAAAATTGATTAACCGAGGCGGTCAACATTAAAATAACCGCCTCCGTTAATACTTCTATTTTCCGAGGCGGTTCTATTATAGTGGTCCGCCTCCGTTAATATACTAGGCCCAAACTCGGCCCATACGCGCCCAATTGCATAGAAGGACTATATAACAACCACAAACCCTAACCCTAATGCTCAATCTCTGTCTCCTCATCCTCTCCCTCCACTCTCTCCCTCTTCCTCCACTCTCTCAATCTCTCTCTCTCTCCGCATGATGGGCATCGGAGCCGGC
This sequence comes from Panicum virgatum, assembly GCF_016808335.1. Taxonomy (NCBI): domain Eukaryota; kingdom Viridiplantae; phylum Streptophyta; class Magnoliopsida; order Poales; family Poaceae; genus Panicum; species Panicum virgatum. Next base: position 10,583,425 of record NC_053143.1, on the reverse strand, counting down.
GCCCCCTCCCTCCCTCCCTCTCGGCGGCGCGGATCCGGCGCGCTGGGCCCGGCCCCCTCCGGCGGTGGCGCGTGGGAGCCTCCCTCCCTCCTAGCAGTGCAGACCCGGCGCGCAGGGCCCGGCACCCCCTCCCCCGGCGGCGGCGGCGGCGATGCGCGAGGCCCGGCCCCCTCCGGCGGTGGCAGCGCACGGGAGGAGGTCCGGACCCCTCCGGCGGCGGCGCGCATAGGAAGAGGCCCCCTCCTGCGGCGGCCATGGTGCGCGGGAGATCCGGTGCGGCCCCCGAGCTGTGGTTCCGGGCGCTCGGCGGCGGCCCCCGCCGGCGGATCTGGGGGCGGGGCTCGGCGGCACGCTCCCCCGCCGGTGGATCTGGGCCGTGGGGCGCGGCGGCGCGCTCCCCCGCCGGCAGAGGACCCGGCAGCGACGTGATGGGCTCGGGGGGCTTTCTTTTTTTTTAGTTTTTTCATTTAATTTACCGAGGCAGGCAGAAAACCGCCTCGGTTAATGGCTCATTAATAGTGATGGTATGTCCGAGGCGTTTGGCTTGCCCGCCTCGGAAAAGAGATTTTGACCGCCTCGAAAAAGGATTTTTGTATAGTAGGGCGGAGAAATGCCACCAACAAGGAACCGTGGCAGCAGCGCTAGCGAAACTCAGGTGCGGCGCAGGGCTAGTGGACGCAAATCGAGGCACAAGAGCCAGGGCGCGGTCACACTAGGGTTAAACGGTGACGTGTGTGCAAGACGTGCGTACCCATGTTGGATTCATGTGGCAGCGGAGGGTGGGGATGGCAATGGGCTGGTTCGGTTTGGATATCTTTGGGTTTTAGGTCTGGCAGTTTCGGGTTCGGGGATAATTTCTCACCTACGGTTTTCGGGTTCCGGGCTTCAAAACCTGTCAGGTCCGGGTTTGATGTTGGTTTTTCGTCCGTGGATACTCAATGGATAACCGTTTTCAATAAAAACTCATGTTTTATAGTATACTTAATAACAACTTTGTTTGTTTAAACTATTAAATTTATTCTAAATTAGCTTTAAAAATTATATACTATTTATTGCCTCTTGTTTATACGTGTGAACGTTATATATATTATGCATATGTTTATAGGAATTACTTATTGCTCTTACTATATTCCTATATAAAATGGATTTTGGGTATTCAATTGGGTTTCAAGTATCCCCGCTTTTGGTTTGGGGGATGGATTTTCACCCAAATAGGTGTTCGATTCGGGTTCGGGTTTTATGTTTGGGTTTCGGTTTTGGACGCCCAGACACTCCGTCTGACCCAAACCCGACCTGTTGCCATCCTGAGCGGAGAGTCAAACCCAACTCAGATTCGCTTGCGTGGAAGGGATATCACCACCGGAGAAATGGCCTTTAATCCCGTTGGAAACGGGGACTAAAGGGTCTACAGGGTCAAAAAATAAAAATAAAAATATATGTGTCTCTGGATAGGATGCTTTTCTTTTGAACTAACCTAACCTATGGAGGACCTCCAACATAGACTAAAGGCCATTTAGTCTTGGTTGATAATACCAATCGGAACTAGTGTCTAAAGCCCTTTTAATACCGGTTATTAACACCAACCGGGACTAAAAGATGACTTTTAGATCTGGTTGGTGTTACACTCGAGAAGAAGCAAGCTTTTGTTTTGGAGTAGTTCACCTAGGAAAAGAACCAAACTTTTATTTTGCCCTAGTATATATAGCTTATCCACATGGCAGTGGTGCTCTTGGTTGTCTCGGCAGTAATGGCCTAGTGGGTTCGTGCAGGTGGTGAGTGATCCTTCTTCTCTCTAGCCCTCTCCCTTTACACTCCTTGTCCACGTCTAGGAGACGGAGCACTTTGGTGTCTATCACGACTATAAATGGCCATGCAGCCTCAGCCCGACCCGAGGCCCATTTTTTGGCCCGACCCGGTGACCTACGGGCCCGGGATGGCACGGCCTAGGGGAGCAGGCCATGCCTGGGCCGCACCCAGTGAGCCGGCATGGGCACAGCCCGATCCCAACGGCTCTCCCCTCCCCCTGCCGGCCAAGCCCACACCCCACCCCCTTGCTCCTCCACCCGCTACACTGCTCACACGCGAGCGCGCTTCCTCGCTCTCGCTCTCCATGTTTGCCGCTTCCATCGCCACCCGCCTCCTCCTCCTGCGCCGGGCCGTCCCCTTCCGCTCCCTGCTCTGGTCCTCCCCTCATGCCGCCGCATGGTCCGCGCCAACGCCGCTGTCGCCGCTGGAGGAGGCGGCGGAGGAGGCATCTCCGGCGGTAGTGGCGGAGCGGGGGCCGCGCGAAAGAACTGTCGTGGACGCTGTTCTCCGGCGGCTTCAAGCAGCCGCATCCCGGAGATCCAGGTGCCCGGCTGCCCGCGCTCGTCCTCCGCGTCGGCGCTAAGGAGGCGCAGCGGACCGGGATGAGGTGTCCGGGATGAGGTGGCGGCCGCCATGGACCAGGGCGGCTGGCGTGGGGATCGTCAACTCATCGTGCTCGATGTCGGGGAGGAGGGCGGCGGGTTTCACGGGCCGCACGGCATGAAAAAGAGCCCATATGGCCGTGCCTGGGCCGAAGGCCAGGCACGAAGCACGCAGCGGTACGGCCCATGAGGCCGACGACCCGTGTCGCCTGACCACTTTTGGCCCGTGCCGGCCCGGGCCTGGCTAGCCCGTTAGACATCTATAGTCACGACCATGTGGTGCATCGTCGGTCACGCTTAGCGGTCCGGTGAATGATCATCTTCTCCCGTGGGATATGTGGTTTGTTTTTGGTACGTAACCGTGCTAGTTGTTTTCCTCTAGTTTCTTTTTCGATTGCCTGGTTCTGGCTCATAAGGAACAAAATTCTTTAGGTAGTGTTTGGATGTAGATCATGAAGGTTAGAATTTAGAACTGGTATTGAGTACCCCCATTATCAGATATTTGGATGTTCTTGGAGTTGGTATTGGAAACTTGCTCCAATACCATTAGCATGGTGTTGCACCTTCCCCCATGATTCCAACCCGACTCCCTCCTTTTTCCCGCATCCCTCCATCGCCACTCTTCTGTCCCGTGTTGCGCCGCTCCGTCTGCCGCGCCCCTCAGCCCCCGCGCTGCTCCCTCCTCCCCACCCATCAGCCTCACACCGCTTCCTTCGCTCTGCTCCCCCATGTCTGCTCCCCTCCTGCTCCTTCCCACACCTACTGCTCCTCAGCGCCGCAAAGCCACCGCGCTGGGCCCTCTGCCGCTACTCCGGTCTGCTCCGATCCCCTCCACCGTCGGCTCTCCATGGCGCTCCTCCATGCCCTACCCTGCTACCCTCGATGCGGCGTGGGGAGATCGATTTGACCTCGAGTTCAACGATGGATGAGCGGCAGGGTTGGGACGTGAGAGGAGCGGCGACTTGTCTTCTCCTCGGCCCATCTTCTCTTGGGTCACTCCTCTTTCAATTCCATGTTCATAAATATCCAAATAGGAATTGAATTGTTTTGCTTCTTATGATTCCAAGGTCCAATGGTCATCCAAACAATAGATCGAATTGTAGTCATTTCAATATCATGGCTGCTTTGGTATTGAACACAATTCAATGCCACCCCTCCAATATCGACATCGAAATGGAGCCTTATTTCTTCTACTATATCAGTAGAAACACTCACATTGGGTGTGGTTCATCCAAAAAAGTGCTAGTTACCCACTACTCATCATAGCAAGTTTTGAAGATCGGACCACCCTAAGGAGGTTCCTATGAAATGTATTGTGGGGGATAGTAAAACCTTGAATGGCCACAATCCCGCAATTCCAAGCTAAAATTTTTGAGGTAATGTTGCAGCAGTAGCGAGGAACACACCTTTCTCCATTGTTCAGTTTCTCTTGGTTATTTCCAAGTAACCTGGCTCCAGATAAGGTCTACCACTGGCGCAAGGTCAAGACAGGCAGCGACGGGAAAGGAATCAACGTGCTCCAGGGTGAGGCCTGCAGCGCGTGCTCATTGTGGCAGCATGCAGCGGCGGGCATGTCAGTGGGGCCCACGGTTGCCGACGAATAGATTCAGGAGCTCCACGGGAATGAGCGATAGCTTATGGGATTCTTGGGATTGGTGGATTGTAAAAGCTGTACCATAAGCCGGGGTGGTGCTTGAATATAGCTGGATTTTAAAAGCTGGTTGAACAATTTGGCTGGATCAGACCGTTAGCCTGAGCAAAACAGCTTGCTCTTGGTAGAACACAGATTGGAAAAACTGGCAAATGTTTTTTTCTAGGAATGCATTAAATTTACATAGCTGGATGCTATCCCTAGTGTCCGTTACTACGTTGTATAGCCATACAGTTCACCTAGGAAAAGAAGCAAGCTTCCATTTTGTATACTAGTATATCTTTACAGATCACGTAAAACAAGCAGCCTTTAAATTTGGACTATTATAGCTTTAGAGTTCATCTGGAAGAACAAGCAAACATTTTTTTTGGACTATATAACACTCACAAGCCCCGCCGCTCCACTATACAAATAAAAAGAGAAAGGCTAGCACCTCTGTCAGTAGTAGTCCATGGATTCATCAACTTGGGAACCCCTAGTTGCGTATGGTGACTCTGAGATGAGTTCATCAACCTTTTCCGATAGTGAAGTCCCTCCTGCAGTGGTAGATGCAGAGGAGGAAGAGGCTGTGTCTTCTGCGCTAGTTCCGGTGAAAATTCAAGCAGATCCAAAGATGAAGGGTCTGAATCTGGTAGAAGCAGTTCCTTTACGTATGATTCCGGTTCCCTATGGAGGTAAGGTTCCAGTCCCGTTTGATGAAGATGAACTACGTCGCTTAAAAGGCCAATCTGCTCGTGTTGGAAAAAGAGAAGTTCCCGTTCCCTCTGAGTTGAAGTCACATAAGAATTACACTGAAGGAGACTGGACAGCTTTCATTGAATTTAGAGATGATGGGCGCAAGGACTGGGTTAGTATTTCTATATAACATCAAGTGCTGAAATCTTCTCCATATATATTTGATTAGTTTTGCATCTGTATATCTAGATCTTCCTCGCAAAAAAGAAAATCTAGATCTGTGGCTTTGTTCACATATGCCTTTTGCTACCTCACCTGAAAAATATTCACTGCTAACTGAAGAATATTTTCTCAGATGATGTGCGCGGTTTATGATTGCTATGTATGTTTCTGTTTGGCGGTACTGGTTCGATTTAGTCCAAACTGGCATTTTTATTTCGGTTCCTGAAGTAAAATTATAAACTTAGATATAATTCCTTGTGTAGAACCTATATACTCTCTCTCTGTACATATGCGCAGACAAGCAATGTTCCTTCACTTCTTAGGCATTTTGGTACCCTAGGTGTCAACACATGCATCGATCTGATTGCTCTTCTGCCTATTGCATTGTTCTATGCTGTGTGTAAATTCATTTAAATTATCATTTTCATGTAATTCTAGCATTTTGGCGTGCTTCAGTTGAGCATTATCATGCGTGGCACTATTTTCAAATATATAAATTTATATCCGGACATTTGGTTAGTGGTTTCAAGGCATTTTTTTGGGGATGTTTCAATCATATTATTCAAGAAAGTTCGAAATAGGAGTTGCTGCTTTATCATTATATTCTAATAATGCTTGTGTGCGCACATTATTTAATCCTGAATATAATCTTGTGTTTATTGTGAATATCATTTTTTGTCGGTAAGAAGAAGAAGCATCACTGCCACATAAGAAAAAGAGGTTGTGCATGAAATGTTGTAGAGCATAAATTCATTGCCGCGAGCTATTCTGATAACGACCGACTGCGATGATCTACATCATAATCTTTTAGTAGTATTTCAGTAAATGTAGGGATGTTCAATAAAATACTGAGCACATTATCATTAAAGAGCATACATTCAATGACAACCTTCTGATTTTATTCATGGAAAATAAAGATCTGTTGCACGGTGGAAATATTTAAATTTTATTTTTCTATCAACATATTCTCAAATTGGTATGAGTTGAATTTCACAAAATATAGTTCACAATATATTACAGTTTTAGATGTTTTCCATGCCTACGACAGTAGAAGCTAATGTTGAAGAAAATTTAATGCAGTGATGTATATTGTGTGTTGAAAAATCTCTAAACTAGGATGGGCCACCTTGTGTATCCAAATCCTTGAAATTTTCCATCAATGATGTTTCAAACTGATATGAGTTTTTTTTCGCAATATATTATATAGTTCTATTATGTTGTGCATATGTGTACAGAGCATCGAATTTGTTGTTTGAAAGATAAATTTTGAAGACTGCAAGTGCATGGGAGCAAAACTTACGAGTCCTTGTAATCAATGGAGTATAGCATACATTTATCTCACATCATTATTTTAATTTAAAGGTATGATGTTAATGCCAAGTAAATTGCTTGTATGTAGACATTTCAACATAGGGAGTACCGCAGGGACTTCCGTTCCAAAAATGATGTGAAAAAATTCCTGGACAAAAATGGGCCGACAACAGGCATGTTCAAAGGGAGAAAACTTCAGAAGAAGGTGATCACCCCTTTTCAGAAACTTATAGCATGAGAATAAATGTGTCCACCACGCCTGAATACCCATAATCAGATATACTCAGAAAGTTTCTACATTATTATAATTGAATCTCTTATAGTGTATACCTGTTACATCAGCAAAACCATTATAGTAGTGTTACGTATTTATTTTCATAAATATTAACTTGATTCATTCATATTTTTGGTTTATGCAGAAGACAGCTTGTTCAGAAGGTCATAATTCAGCCGGTATGTGCCCTTCAATTATATATACATATATATCAGATATGCTTTAGTTGAGAGACTATTTGATCTCTATGCAGCTACTATAGTTTGCTACGTAGCTTGGAAACTTTACTTTGTACGAACTGATTTAACGATGCAACTAGTGTTAATTTTACTAGCAAAGCTGGAACACCATGAACTATTTAATGCTTTGATCAATAATCTTTGAAATGAAGATTTTTGTCCATTTATGGTTAACATAACATATTTGGTATACAGGTGGGAGCAAATTTACTAGAGTAAGAAAGGCTGCCAACGACAACGCCAAAGAAAATGTTTCTGCTAGTCATTCAGTCAAGCCAGATATGGCTCCAGGTTTTATGTAGGCTCTGAATGATCTCAGCTTTCTGGAGTGAAATAAAAGCATATGGTCATGTACTGCGCTATAAACTGTGTACATCGCCATCCATTACTTCTGTATGAACAAGTCCATAAAATGCATCAAACAATATGATGCTTCTTTTATGGAGGAATTATATGTTTTCTAGTTTGGTATCATTTAAACTGGATGTAATAATGAGTTTCATCTTAGTTTTATTTCATGGAAGTTATGTCGTTTAAATAATGTTCATTTTGTGAAAACTGCAAAGTTCTTACTGATATATTATATGCTCCCTCCGTTCCAAATTATAGGTCATTTTAGCAAATCTAAATATATAGTTATTGCTATGTATCTAGACATGGGTGTATATCTAGGTACATAACAAAACTATGTATCTAGATTTGCCAAAACGACTTATAATTTGAAATGGACCGAGTATAATTTAGATGATTAGCTTAAACATATATGCTTTATCTGATCCCTGAACTGACACACCTCATTAGTATTTGAGCTCTATTATCTCTTGCCTACTTTCTCAAATATTGGAATGTCTGCAATATTGCTGCAAAACTGCAATGGTTTATCTGTAGCTTGCGATCATGTATACTAAATATTTCCTCCTAGTCGTAGATTGTTGGCTAATATGTAGGGGGTGCAAGTAGATAACCTTTAGGTGCACCCCCAACCCTCATTAGTATAATATTTTAAATTAAAGAGGGTTGGAGGTGCCCCTAAGGGTCACCCATTGGCACCCCTACTAATATGGGCACACGATTCCCAAAGCTGGTCCCAGTGATGCTCATAGTTTTCTTCTGCATCCCGAAAATATAAATACCAGATGTAGAACATCTTGGTATGGCAGTCCTTTCGAATATAAATACCACGTACTCTAGCCGCTGCAAAATCAACCTATGCCTCCCACTGCCACTATTCTCCAAGGAGGACTGACGCTTGGTGCATCAGCTTCGCATTGGGTGGGATGGACAGATGGATAGGCTCGGTGATAGGAAGAAGCCCAGATTTGGAGGCGCTCCTGCCACCACCAAGCCGTGGCTGGGATGCCAGACCTTGATGTGGCCCTAGGCCCAATCCGCCCGTCTTCGCCATCTTGTTTCAGGTAATGCTTCTGCTAATCTGATTTCAAAACATCGAATATTTGAATGCTATTAACATAATGTTTGAGTCCAAGTCGTGCAAAACTGTGTGTATGCTCAGACCATTCCCAGTGAAAGTTTAATGAGAGTTTCATGCATATTAAATAGGGTGTTGTGTCACTATTTTAGATGATGTGGCACCGGATTAACGAAGAGAGATGAAATGGATTTCATCTAGATGAAATCATGTATGTATGGTTACTAACTCTTGATGAGTCTTAGAATTAACTGTGATGATAGCCTATGAAATATAGCAAACATGAAACAATGCATTATAGAGAGATTTTCATCTGTGGTTTCATTTGTGTTTTGTTGATGTGGCACTCGACAAAATGAAACCACCAACTGGGATTGGCCTTATTGACTGATGAGAGAAGCCAGGTCCACGAAATCTTTATTTCTGATTTTATTGCTTTTGTTACCCATTCAAGTAAATGAGTTCATTCTGAGTTGAGATCACAGTCTGACCTGGGGATGAGTTGAATTACTGTATGTTTTAGAACTTTGGAAATCAACTTATCTCAATGGTGCCTTGTAGTTATTTTGACGCTACAAATAAAAATGACTTTCTGTTATGGCCATGCAGAGTTCGTAGCCAGCCTCTTGCCACTATTGACGCACTATTTATGGTCACTACATTTATGCAACTATATCTATCTCTAGCAGCTCTGGTGGATTATTAGTGTTTATTGCTACTGATTTTATTTTTCTTATTTGAGTCTCACTTCTGTAAATTTATAATCCCACTACCAAGAATAGAAAATAGCCACAATAATTTCACTATATATATATGCAGTAATCATCAGTTTGATACAGAAAAGATGAAGTGTCCATTGTCTAAAAAGTGAAGAGGTCAGGATGTACAAGCTTAGGTCGATTGGAAATTAGATAATATGGTTATACTGTTAACTTTGAACAACTAGAAAAGTAGGATACGAAAGGAACAGTGCAGACGAATCAATTTTTTCCTACTGTTTGATGAATTCAGTGACCTCTTAGTGCTTGCGAAAGGGAAAACTGTGCCTCCTTTCTTGGTATTATTAACAATAATGTTGTGGTCCTACTCTTTATGACATAGATCCATATTCAGCATCCTCATTTTTTTAACTGATGGAAATGCAGATTTCTGCCTTCAGGGAGAAGGTTTTTCTAACTTTTTTTTTTGCAGTAGTGGTAAATCCAAATGCTGAAAACAAAGGTACCTTCAATTAATTTACTTCGTGAAATTGTTAGTTTGCTTTCACGTAGGAAAAATATTCTTTGCTAGGTCATCACGCAGAAACGCATGAAATCATCATTCGTTTTTATAACCTGCTACGATATTTTGACCGAACCAATTCTGGAGCAGGCATGCTGAGGCTTCATATATACTTGTTTATGACGGCCCAGTAGAGACATGTACAAAATAACAGTTATAGACATGAAAATGTTCATGAAAAGTTGCAGAGCTCTCAGAAAACATCTGCATTTTATTCATTAGTACAGTAGGAGAATCAATATATTGTTACTTGTGGTTGTTGCTGTGTTTTTCAGATTAACATGCAAACACAAAGTAACCATATAGCTGCGCTATTGAAAACATATATTCAGATTATCCAAATACGATGTCACTCTTCAATTCCTAACTTCTAATTAATTAGCCGGAAATGGTTATATTATATTCCTTAGGGAGACAAGTGATTGTTACACTAATTTGATCTGCATCATATCTGTTCATGTTACTATTGGATACTCCAACAGGCAACAAACTATACGTGACTACCCAAGGTCTCATACCTGTTTGTGCCTTTCTTGAAGGTCTGGTGGTCATATTGATTCCCAAATATTCTGGTACTATAATGGTTAAATTTGAACAGCCACAATTAGGTTCGACAGTCACTGCATGATTTTTTATGCGAATTCAAAATTTTATTCTGCACCACTACCCATCACGAAAAATGTCTTTGCATTGAGAATTTAAGATTTGTCATGTAATGTTCTTTTCAACAGTATAACATCTGCAATTTTGATGCCTATGTACATAAATAATTCCTCCAATTAATGAATTCAAATCTTATTGTAAGCAACTGAGAAGAGTATCTATTTTTCCCAAAGGTTGTTCTGGCATTAACTATGATTAATAAATGGTAGCATATCTTGCCCCCGTGCATATGGTATCCAGATCTTTCTCATCAGAGGGTGTTAAAACAACTCTCCATATTTTCTATAGGTTGGATGTTTTAATATTCTTTTTAATATTTCTTTGTTCCAAAAAGGCCTTTAGTTTAGTTTCTGGGTCAATTCTAGCTGATTTCTTTAATTAATCAGATGGGATAAATTGGTGATGATAGGAGAAAATGGATGTTTTAAGATTTCTTTAATTAATTCTAGCTGATTTTCATAACTTATCCTACATAAATGGTAGCATATCTTGTCTGATGCATATGAGTATCCATCTTGCTCAAATCTTGTGTTGTGGTATATATTATCTACGCTTCATCAATGGCATGGTATCCACCATTGTCTCTCACAGTTTGTTTCCTATATATATTGGAGCACTATGTCAGAGCCAAATATATAATCAGGTTATTATTAGCACATAACACAATGATGTCGAAGAGAGTAGCAGCTCTCCTTGTGTTTGCAATCGTTTGTTCCCCCAAAGTAGCTGTTCATGGTCATTGTACCAGGGCACAGAAGGAAGCCATCATCATCGACTGTGCATATTACATTCTTAGGGATAAACCTGGCGGTGCGCCTCAGCCCTGGTCACGCTGTTGCAGAACGGCGAGAGAAGTGCCGGGGATGGACATGGACTGCATCGTTAAACTACTTAAACTTCAGGACCAGGAAGCCTTCGGAAAAAGGATCCGAGATCTGGAAGTCCTCTGTGTAGTTCATAGTCCTCCTCCTCCATCTTCTCATCATAATCACCAGGTAATTAGCATCAACAGCGCGCTTATCTATTTCATACTTCACTTATTATTATCCAGCATTTAATCTGCTGATAAGCTAGCAAAATATTGATTGGCCATGTTTTGGCTGCCAGGTCGCAGTGCAGAGGGATGCGGCTTTCATCGCTGATGGAGTTTGATAAAGGAGATATATCCACTTCACTAATAAAAGCAATCAAAGCATAACCTTTATTTATCACATATGCGTAGCTTTGATTAAGGAAATAATGTGATGAATAAATGTTTGTTGGCTATTTTACTTTCGGCTGGGTGCATTCCTACTATGCTATGGATGCAACACCTATATATCAGGTGATACATTTACCAAGAACCAACAAAAAAAAAGGGAGATATCTAATTATCTATCATCTATGCTTATGCAAATCAGACTTTAAGAACATATATATCATGTTAATTGGAGAAAAGAAAAATCATATGGCATCAATCCACTAAGATAATATATTTTTAAAAATCTGGCCATGTGTAGTACACCATGGGACCAATTTATAACGTCTCAGATTAAAATACGTTGTCTAAATATGAAGTAGGTAAAATAATACTAGTTGCCACAAATGATCTCCCTTACATGCACAATCCAGGAAACCTCATATTAATTCTTATATGAGATACAAATACGCTCGGAAATGTGAAATTTCGTAGGATTTGTCTCTCTAGAAGATATACCCTGTACATCAAGAAGTCCGCGGAGAGGTCAACACCCTAACATTTGTTTTATATTACATCAGATAACCCTACCTTTGTGTTTCAAAAACTTTCCATGATACAGGTGGAAGCCACTGTAAAATCAAAATTAAACACCATAAAACATAAACGGCACCGAGGCAGTTGGCAGCAGGCACTTGACCTGCAATATCGGTGTGTCGTTGAGGCTTGACTGGAAACATGGCCGCTGAGGCCTGCAGCCAGCGGGAGCGTGTTGCTGGGGTGCTTCCCTGATGTTCATTTGATTGATGGTGTGCAATGGTCATGGTGGGAACCAGTTTTTGAAAAAAAAATGTTTCAGTTATCTACTACTTTGTGATTTGCCTATATATTTTTCATCATTAGTCAATTTGTGAATTGCTTTAGGATTTAGTGTTTTTTCCTCAAGCATTGATCTCATAGGAACGGTATAAATTAAAGACACACACACACACACATAGAGAGAGAGAGAGAGTATGAAAATGGAATTAAAGGTCACCACAACAAAGACAAGGCAAGCCAGAAACCAAACACAATATTTAGATGCTAAGCTAAGCTGTGCAGACAAATCGGACACCAGCAAAATGTGTCCTCGTATGGACACATACGATTGCGCCACTGGGTGCGCGCAGGTGCTTAAGTATGGGTGGACATGGTCTACTACGATTGTTTTTTTAAGGGGGTAGGCCATATACGAATAACAATGTACGTGGGTAGCATTAGTTTCAAGTTTCTGGGAATCACAAAACACTAATATGCATGAGAACATATGCATCTTGCATCATGCAATCTAGTTAATAAACATTATTGAGCAAGAATATTCTTGGGCAAAAACTTTTCCTTGATACTCCAATGATTTCTGGTTCCGAACAAAAGGAATTCAACTCAATCGATGTTAGGTTTTCTGTTGATCTTGTGTAAGCAACTTGGAATCGATTCCTTATTTGAGTTTTTCTTCCTCCATGTGTTCCCTTGACTTCCTTTGGATGTCCAGAACTGAGCTTAAGTGTACAAGATTTCATGGCTAACTCTCATTAGTTCTACACCATTCTTCGAAATCAATCCTTGACCCTTTACTTTCCCTGTAAATCTCGGGACGAGATTTCTTTAAGGGGGTAGGATTGTAACACCCAGGTGCTTAGCGCACATGCTAATTAGGTTTAAAATTTTCAAACCGGGTCAACGATGTTGAGCGGCCTTTATGCGCGCTCGACGCGCGGCGAGCATCGGCTCGCTGTCGTGCCGTGCTGCACCACTCCACTGCTCGCCCATGCCGTCCTCATCTCTATCCCGAGCCGCCCACTGCTCTCTCCCACACGTGCCCCTCTTCTTCCTCCCTTCGCTCTTCTTCTTCCTCCTCTACTCAAAGCTCGAACAGAGCCATGGATGGCCTCCTAGCCTCCGGCCGATTCGACGTCTCCACGACCTCCCAGTCCAAACCCTCGCACCCAAGCCTCCCCCACCACCTCCTCCAGCTTCCCCAAACCCCAGCCGAACTCCTTCTCGGCCCAATCGACGGGAATCGAATTGGGCCGAGAATCGAAGCTCCAGACCATCATGAACAGTAGATCCGCCCCTCACCATCGAAGTCCTACCTCCGGTCCTTCTCCATCCAACCTAGGTATAGAAATCGACTCCCCTCGACTCACTGATGCTTGTGCTCTCCTCATTCTTACACGTTCCCATTGTTTCCGCGCTCGTTCCCGAGCCATGCCGCTGCCAGCATGCTGCTGCTCGCCGCAAGCCACGCGCACACGCCTCTGTGCCGCGCCGCCGAGCGCCCCCACTCCACCCAGCATTGCTGAATCCTCCCATGGTCACCCCGTCGCCAGCCACTCACCGGAGCGCCGCCACATGCCATCGCCGACCGCCGCCGTGCACTGCTCCCATGGACAGCACGCCTCCGGCCGCCCTCTGCCGCGCTAATACCACCCCAAGGTAGCCCGTGACCTCCTCTTGCTCCTCCCCCACCTAGCTCTCGCCGCCGGTGAGCGAGCTCGCCGGAACCAAGCTCCCTGAGCCTCCTCTGTTCCAAAAATCGCGGCTAGGGACCCCAGGCAACAATAGAAAGAAGTGTAGGGGCCTTTCTGCGAAGTCCATGACTCAGGTGAATAGTACTACGAAGGGTTCTTTTGCAATAGTTTGGCTGAAACTTTGAAAAATCATAGTAAATCATAGGAAAATCAGAAAAATGCAAACTAAAATTTTTTGGATTCCTTGTTCTAAGATCTACAACTTTTCTTACAGGTTGATCTTCATTTTATAAATAGTTTTTGCTCTAGTTTAAATATTAGTTTAAGTGGTGGTAAACTTTAAAAATACATAGTAAATCATGGAAAAATCATAAAATAGAAAATAAATATGTTTTGGAATCCTTTTGATTAGATCTATGCAATGAACCTATAATATGACATGTGTTGGTAGAAAAATATTGTCCTAGAATTTTATTCATGCTTGTTAGGGATAAAATCATATATGTAGTTATGTTGCTCCTTTTTGCTGTGAAATTTTTATTGTAGATTAGTCATGTGATGCATGTGATGTGGTAAAAGTTTCAGATTTATTAGTGAAAGTATGCATGAGTTATTGATTTAACTTGGTTAGTGTTTAATAAATAGTTTATGAGTAATAGGAATATGCATAAATAATTATGCATGCTCATAAATCATGAAAACTTCATGCTAGGGTTGTTTTCTATTGTTTTATCATTAGTAAATATTTTATGTTCGGAACATATAGGTTGCTAATCAAAAATAATTTTTATTAGTAGTTAGGCCTGTTCTGTTAGAAATAATAGTTTCTTTACATATAAGATCATGATAAATTTATGTAAAATACTTTGTTAAGTATAATTACATGATATAATCAGTAAGAATTAGTTTGTGCTATTAAATTGTACTCGTGCAACTTATTTCGTTCCTAGCATGTGTAATTTATCTTGTTTTGTGCCATGTAAATATAACATTAGGTGTCACACTTAAATACACACCACCTTGGTTCTTTAGGTAGTTACTAATGCTTGGTTCTCTGTAAACGAGTGTCCAATGAGATAAGTTCAGAAGAGAGTAATTATCATGTTAAGTATCACTTTTACCACCTAATAAATTCCACCTATGTTACTGTAGTTTAAGTCTTACATGTTTGTAACTAAAGGTACTTAATGTATATAGATGATGCAATTAACATGTGGTAGACTTCTTATTCTTGTGACGATATACATGATGCCTTGTTAGCTTTAATCACTAGGGCAAGTAATTTCATAAGACAAATCTCAAGGATGAACTAGTCCTTCGGGTGAGGATGAGTGATCAACCTTAGTACGATTTGTACCTTACTTCTTTACGACAACGTACCACGCGTTACTTTCTGGTCGTCCTTAGAATATGTGCTTATGCCTCTTTTGTGCATGCATGTGCGTCTATGCATATCATTTAGGTACGAGGGTTGATCAATTGAAGGACGATTGGAACATAAAGATGGGGAAAACTCCAAAAGATGCTGTGTTAGTTTCTATCCAGAAGGTGGTGGATTATCTATCATGAAGCTCCAACCTACTAACTTATAGTGATATTTTACTCCCAGGCAAGCCCCGGTGCACATCCTATTATTTGAAATTATGACACCTATATATGTATTTATTACTTGTGCATTACGTTTCAGGAGTTGATTGGAACCCTAGTTGCATGATCCCTAGGTTTCCCTGAATTATACTAGCATGTATAGGACGATAGAAATGCTATGCTTAATACTTCTCGATAGAAGTCGAGTGACTTTTTGCACTCGCGAGATATAGGATACTTAGAAGTCGAGTAATTTCCAGTTACTCGTGAGATATAGGTTATATACTTATATACAGTACCTGAGTTGTTGAAATTGACATGGAAATATGAGACCGGGCGGGGAATGATGATGATGTATAGGTTTGGCAGCAGGACAGGGTTCCTAGGTGTCTTAGCCCGTCCGAGTCGATTAAGGACCGTACCGTTGTCTGGCCCTGCTGATCATGTTTGAATTGTACTAACTGCATGCCGGGAGTAGGAAGTAGTCGAAACCGGTAAGCCTAGTACTGCCTTATTTCGAAAGTACAGAACTTCTACCCACCCCTTAGGGCAGTCGAGTGGCTGCGGAGAATTGGGATGCATATGTTTACTTTTGGTGGTCTCTCGCAGGGCTCGGTTGACTATATACAGGTGGGGCGGTTCTGTAGTTCGAGGCGGGGAAGGGAATGGTTGGTTCGTATTGTCCGACGGGGCAAATACGTGCCGTGTTGGTTAGTTCCACCTTGCAAGGTTAAATCGGATCGATTCGCCGTCAGTCGCTCTCGGACATGAGCACCTTGATCTCCGAGTCACATCGTAGTAAGGAAATGAAACAAAACGAGTTGATAAATGCTGATGTTATCTAATTAATTATGTTTCCACCTTGGTTGCTATAGATATGCAAATCATAGATGTTTAGCCAATTTATTATTATAATTTGGAGCTAAAATTTTGAAGTTAATGATCTATTTTAGATGTTTTTTTGGCAAAACAAACCCACCAGCCAAAAGCCTTGCATATCTAGATAATGGGCTAATTATACCCTTAATCGGGTAAGTCTTGCTGAGTATTAGTATACTCAGGGTTTGTTGTTTACCCTGTTTCAGGTATAGAGGCTAACCAGGATTAACATTGGTGGGCTCGATGTGACGTCATCACGTCTCCATAGTTATCGTTTTATTTCATTTTATTTCAGTTGGTTTCTAATAACAATCTTCCTCAGGTTAGACTCTTTCTACCGCTGCTGTTATCTATTATATGAACTTTAATTTTTAAAAGTCATTTTGTAAATACCTTAATATTGTTTACTATTTTGTAAAATTGTATCATGCTGGTACCGTCTGCGCTCGCCGTCGCTCGAGACTTCTGGTGTGTTTCGATCGGCCCGTGGGTTGGAAACAGGCCGTCAGGTTACACTTAATTAAGCTAATGCGCCTGATGCGTTCAAATGATGGTCATTACGCTTAATTAAGCCGTTTAACTTGGCAGTTCAGTCACAGGTACTCTAGCCAACAAGGAACCAATCACATATGTGTTTGCCAGCAACGCGTTCGTGGTCCAATATTCCGGGCACTCCTCAAGCTTGGGCAGAATTGGGTTCAATTCCTGAAAGAAAAGTGGAGCTATGGTATCACTTCATTGCCGGAGTGAGAAGGTCCCAATCCTTTTTTTTTTCTCTGATTCTCTTTTGGTATCTTAGCTTGAAGTCCATTCAACAGCTGCTCCTTGAAGCACGACACATCCCATTTTATTAAAAAAAAATTGTAGCTCATCTTCTCTTAATGAAAAACATGCTTAGGCACGGTCGATAAAAAAATAATTGTTGCTCAACAGTGCCCCTAGAAAATCAAATCATTTTCAGGAGCGGACACGCGTTACCTGCTCCTAAATAGTACTCCCTCCTTCCCCGTTTATAAGGCATGGTGGAACATGACACGGTCTTCTAAACAACACTTTGACCATTTATTTATCATATATTATATCACTTTTGATTATAAACTTATAATCATTGTAAAATATATTTGATTATGAATCCAATCATATGAAATTTGCATTATAAAAATAAAAATTTAATAGTCAAATTATTGGTCAAAGATGACAATGTTTGAATCTTGATATACGTGTATGCCTTATAAACAGGGAAGGAGGGAGTATTTTTAGTCTGTAGTAGTGGTCGTCTGAGGCAAGTTTCC
This sequence comes from Panicum virgatum, assembly GCF_016808335.1. Lineage (NCBI taxonomy): Eukaryota > Viridiplantae > Streptophyta > Magnoliopsida > Poales > Poaceae > Panicum > Panicum virgatum. The sequence continues at coordinate 10,565,827 of NC_053143.1, read as the reverse complement.
TAGCAGACCAGCCGCCAGCCCATCACACCAGTCCGTTTTGCCTTGTCATTGCTTGTTCGACAATGGAGCAGAGCAGCGCGCCAAGTCAGTTATCTGCGAACCCGCAAATAGATCAGGTTTTGGCAGGTTACGTGGGAACCGGCAACCTCCCTCTAAGCTTGAAGATTAAAAGATAGCTCGCCGAAGAAGCTTCCTTCCCCAAACTCCAAACTTAAACCCCCAATCCCTAACTGTATTGGACCACCCGAGTCGCAGAAAACCTACTTTGAGTATGTATGGAGATGCAGAATTGGTAAACAAGAAATTAATGGTTGGAGCCGGCGATGCTAGAATGCTTCAGTGTTCTTTAGATTTCATGACCTTTCAATAGTTACACAGAATTTTCGTCATAAATGTCAGGTTAACAAATAATACATGCATGGGCGAGCTAGTTTTAGCGCTGTGATCCACACTCAAACAATCTTTGATCTACATGGATGATGGATGCAGTAATACATGGGAGATCTAGTTTTTTTTACCAGACGCTATTTTCTTTATTTAGTTTTGAATGCAGCGATACATAGGAGAGCGACATCGATCAGACGCTGCTTTTATTAAAATTTTACATTCTCCAACTGGTGATTAGGGTTGGGACCGGGCCGGTTTGGGCATTAAGTAGGTGAGATTGGAGCGAAGTCTGCAGCAGCACACCTGGTAATGCCCGCATTTGTTATAGAGAGACTTTCCACCATATAAAACTTGGCACTTTGTGTCACACTTAATCTCATCACAGTCAAACCTCAGTCTGTGGCACTTCCACAGATCTTTTTCTGCAATCCAAATTAAGCTCGGTTTGAATAGTACGCAAACAGAAAATTTGAACACAGCTCAAATCTGTCCAGTAGGAGATCGAGTAGCCACATACCAGCACATGAGACCGAGAAGACAGAGGACATGATCACAAGGACGACCATGGAAACTGCAGCAATTGAGTAGATCCTCGTCGTATTGCTTTTGCCAGTTGCCATGAGCAAATTTTGTTTACTTCGATCTTGTAAGTATATGTTTTCACTTCTGTTTCTATGTGCACATCGCTGAGCATCTTTGTCGGGGTATATAGAGCTATAGAGGCATGCATATACGGTAAAATTCTAGGTACAAATTAATTGATGAATTCTGCAGGTTTCATGTCTGCTTCATTCAGACAAATATGGCAGTACTCAATTCATGCCCTTCTGCAATCAATGCTTACCTCATTTAGTTTCTTTTTTTGAAGTACTTGGGAGTCAACATTAATGTTTAGGCATCCCAAAGCTAAGGTATTCTGTCTTTCTGTCTTTCTCGCAAATAGATAAAGATGGTACTACTATATATCCAATTGATGCTCGTCAAACTTTCTACATTTAATGATTACCTCATTTAATTTCTTTTCCAATGGATTAGGGTTCATGTATAAATTAATGTTTTGGTTTGTCATGACTAAAGTTTGACATCTTGCTCATCCAGAAAATTGTTTTCTCTGTGAGGTGGAGCTAGCACAGAAAGCCAAAGAGAAAAAAAAAAATGGAACAAGCAACAAGGGCAGAGGCTGTGGCAGGAAAGCAGTGCATTTGGAGCTAGGCAACGGGCAGCAGTGCCTTGAATTATATCATAAACTATCATTTTAAATATAGTAGTTTAATATTTTAGATATACTACTATTTTAACGCTTCGGTTATATTATTTTAACTAGCTGTCCCTGTCCTGCACTGTTGGGCAACAACACACCACGGCTGGTGTGGTGAAATTGTTGAATGAGTTTTTTTTTTTGAAGCAAGTTGAATGAGTTTTCTTGAATTGTTGAACTAAGTTTGAATAAATGTTAAGCCACAGCGGTAAATAAACCTAAATTTCTGAACTAGTTTACCAAAATTGTTTAAAGAAATGCTGGAAGTAATATTGAAAAATCTTGACTGTACTGATGTTGGTGATAGCGCGGCACAACAATGGATGTTAAGCCACAGCGGTAAATAAACCTAAATTTCTGAACTAGTTTATCAAAATTGTTTAAAGAAATCTTGGAAGTAATATTGAAAAATATTGACTGTACTGATGTGGGTGATTGCGCGGCACGACAATGGACGTGGGCCATACATCCAAAATCAACTAGCTTTAATTTCTACTATTTGGGTTTATTGGGCCCTAAATATGTATCAACTTAACTAACTTCAAGAAGAATATGAATAGGGGACCCCAAGTGATGCAGATGCATGCAACCACTCAATCCAGACGTTCCTGTATTCTTGTTCCTTCAGTAGCACATATGAGTTCATCTCATTAAATGTATACAAAATACTGTAAAAAAACAATTGTTTGTCCCCCACCAAGTGTAGTCTAATAAGTGCCAAGCAAACTCGAACTCAACATTGTAAAATATAAGTTAAGGAAAATAAATACGGGGCATTATCCGTGCTGCAGCATTGACAGATTGAAATCATTTGTCATCATCACGTACTTGCAGTCTATGGAGTGTCCCATTTTATTTCTAACAACCAAATAGATCAGCCCACTAACTCAAAATAAAAGAAGGCAAGCCGGCCCAATAACTAAGAAGATTCCAAGCTTCCCGGCCAGGTAAAAGATGGAGCTTCAAAAGGTTTGGAGGTACTGGTGGTTTGTTGCGAACAATGGACAGAAAAAGTAATCCAACCATTTTTCCTGATCTGTTCCTTTTTTTCTGAATTCTCCCCAGCACCGGCGCTCGCCAATGTTTGATGCAATGCAGCAGCAAGAGCCAAGGTTTTGTTTTATGGTGATTAGCGCGGGAAACATGTAAACTCGTTGACGTGAACTTGTGAACTTTAGCGTATTCATTTTTTTTTTGGCTTTGGTGTTCTTACCCCTGTTTCGAAGTGAAATAGTGATTTTGCCCTTATTTTTTAAACTTTATGAATTTACCTCTGCTTTTTGAAAACGAAGGTAGAGTTTGCTCCTATTCTGTGAAAGACAGTTAACGGTGTTAAACTTGCTTTGAAAAGACCAATTTGCCACTAGTTACTATTGCTACTAAGCTTTGCCATGAAAGCTAATGCATGGCTGCAGGGTTTTTCAGTTACTTGCCAAGCTCTACAAGTACAAGTTTTTTCCTCCAAGTTGACAGCATGCCTAAATTTGTTGCTTCCGCGCCTGCCTGTCGCTGTGGCCCTGTTGCTGCCGCTCCGCCAGCTGCTCCGTCTACTGTCTGTTGCCGCTCGCGCAGCTGGAGCACGCGCGCGCGGCCGGCCTGGTTGCGTTGGTGCCGCCTTGTTGAGCGTCGGCCTAGCCCCGTCCCTGCTCGTGCTCATCCATATTTGGCGCCTCCGCCTGCTAGGGTCAGCGAGAGGATCAGGATTGCAAAACTGATGAATCTGTGGAATGAGAAGGGAGAGAGATGAGGATAGGGTTAAGAGTATGAATGTCTTTTCCCAGTGCCCTCAGTTTTTCTTCAATTTATTTTAATTGTTTTACTGCACACACCTAACAGTGTGAAAAGGAAAGAAAAAACGGAGCCTTCGTTTCAATAAAGCGAGGGTAAAATTGCACAACTCAAAAAATGAGGGCAAAATACTATTAGAGATTGAAAAAGGGGCAAGCACGCCAAATTCCCAGCCCAAATGCTATGCTTAATAGCACAATAATCATCTCTCACTCTCCCTCCCTCCCCCCGGTAATTGCTGAAAATGAATACACCTGTTTATTTATTTCAATTCGTCATATTGCTTTATAATATAATTATGCATTGAATTAGTGGGTTAGAGAACTTTTCGTAATTTATGCATTATATTGCTTTCAGTTAACTTGCATTGCAAGAGCATTTACTATCACCTACTTTGAGACTCATGTAGACGTCGAGTATCACCAAGAGTTCTCCCAAACACTTCATAATTATGCACTGCACCTAAAACTCTTAAACAGTGCAATTTGAATGGCACCAAGAAGTTCTTGAAAGGAACTCATGGCAACAACGAACATTACTGCTCGTTGAGGTATATATCTCATATATATATCACCATCATATAAACAAACCTGAAAGGGCTACAGTGCCCCCATATAAAAAGTCAGTCAACACGATAATACACTCATTACCTTGCTTTTAATTTTGTTGTAGTTTGCTATACTGGCCACATGTTTGTTATCGTGGTTGCAGCTCTGTTCGTGGAATTTTGTTCAGTTCAGTAGTGTTCCTCATCTCTGGAAAATTGAAGGACCGAACAAGCGACCAAAGGGGGGTGAATGGGAGCATCAAATCCGATTAAAAAACAGAGACAAAAAGATCCCTATTTCACCCGACACGCCTCAAACAGTGAGTATCAGTACCGCATAGCTCAGGACGGCTATCGGCACTAGGAGTACCCACACAACGAAGCCGGAACACACGCGCGGAAGCAAAGTAGTGAAAAGCTTACACTGACACACACGCACGAAAGTAACTAGGAGCAAAACCACTAGAAAGAGCGCATCTCAAGAACTCGTGTAAAAGGGTTAGTCCACAGGTAAAACAAAAGCTAGAAGACCGGAATTAAGACCAACTAGCAAAAACACGAATTGATTAATCTTTATTTTGTTTTTCCTTTTTACTTAGGCCTAACAGGAGCTAATTAACACAAAGAGCTAAACAGCCAAAACTAATTAGATCAAGGGAAAACTAACAGGGCATAAAGAAAAGTTAAACTAAACACTAATCAAGATTAACCATTAACAAAAAAAGCTCACTTTGGTAGAGAAAGATCTTGTTCAGCATTTCTACAAACAGTTGTGGGCGTTGAGGAAATTTGCAGCAGACAGCACCACGCATGGCCTCCTTCCTACCGTGCTGCACCAAAAAATTGATTACTAGGGAGGAGAGCACCAGCCGTGCCTTCTCCCCCGTGACTGTTCACGCCCCCCCCTCCCCCTTTCAGTTTTCTCCTTTGTTCTTCCCCTTCTTCTCCTCTCTAGATCTAGAATTTTGGGGATGAAACCTTGAGGATTTGCTACTGATTTTGAATGGGAAAGGAGACCCAAATCCTCCTTGTGCCCTCTCCATTTGATTCACTATTTTCTTGTGAGAGATTTCGTGCTACTGTGGTTTATTTAAATACACTTTTCGAAATAGCTTGGGTGCCTCATTTTGTTTCACCATGTTATTTCCCTCTTTGAAAGTCTTGCATCAATATGATGGGCAGCCAGTTGGGCCCTTTGGGCACGCTATAGAAATCAGCCCAGCTGCTGTGCCATGCCAGCCCAAAGAACCCAACTGGCTTTTTTTTTTTGAACGAACAGAACCCAACTGGCTTGGGTGCCCATGATAATCTCATGCAGGGTTTTGTCTGGCTGCTGACAGTGACAGGACAGACTGCAGTTAGCATACAAGTTGGGCGCACTGTATTTTGTACGTCTGAAAAAGATGCATGTAAGAGATCTTCGTGACCAAAACAGTCGTTGCAGGGAACTTTGTATCATTTCTTTGTTTCGGTAGGATTCCTGCAGCTTTTGAGGTCGCATGTCGATGAAGAATTAGCGGAACAAAGTTTGGTCCATCGAGGCGTCAGGTACTCAGGTGCATGAATTTAGGTGCACTAAAAAAAATACGTGCACAAAATTTGTGCTGAGTGAAAAATAAAAAATAAGGTCCACTCCAACCTTTGGAACACCAATTCATGTTGACTCACGAATAATAAGGGTAAAATCACAAAGTTTGACAAAATAAAGATAAGATCACAATACTTCTACCCAAAGGGGCAAGAACACCAGGCCAATTCATTATTAGGATTTAAAATTCAAGCAAATCACATGTGAAACATGCTGCCGGCGGTGATCTACGAAGATAAACACCCGAATCTTTAGGCAAATCACTTGAGTTTTTGAGAAAACCCTAATCTCTTTTGATCTCCCCATAATTCTCAAGATTCGTTGATCTTTAGGCCGAGATCTCTTGGGGATATGTTCACGGGATAGGGGCGAAGCAATCCCCCAAGTTTCACCGATTTTCGTGGTCGTTTGTTCGAGATTCATCGTTTGAATCCAATTTCTCGGGGGTTTTTTGGGTGCTACCGATCAGACCGGTAGGCACGACCGGTCAGACCGGAACAACGCACCGGTCAGACCGGTCCAGGCAGATCAGTTCTGCAGTTTTCCCAATTCGCTTCCGATTTGCTTCGTGGTTTCGCTCGCTCGTTCGAGGCCTTTTGTGTTGGTTTAGTTTTTCCATAGCTATTCCAAACTTTGGCCAGAACGCTTGAGGGCTTGGGTGATTTTCGGGATATAGGCCGACGGTTTGAATTTCGGAAGAAATTTTAATCGGCTCTCATTCACTCTCCTCTGGTCGCCGGCTTCGGTCCCACAAGATCACAATACTTCTACCCAAAGGGGCAAGAACACCAGGCCAATTCATTATTAGGATTTAAAATTCAAGCAAATCACATGTGAAACATGCTGGCGGCGGTGATCTACGAAGATAAACACCCGAATGGCGAGCACAAAATTAAGCAAGATTAAGATGGAACAGCACACTAAACCAAATCCTGCGCCACACGGACTGAGGGAAACATGGAGTGAAGTTGTGTGTTTTGGCAAGGTCGTCACGCCCATGCAGTATTGCAGTGTGGGAGAGGTAAAATCAGAGTAATATTCTTGGTTTGAACTGCATTTCAGTGAGTTGTGTCGTGTTAGATGTATGTATGCCGTGATATACTCGACCGCGTAGAAATCAGATGTAGTTTACTTGTCACTTCAATTCGAATTGATCGGCATAGACTAGTACTAGTCATGCATTTTTCCTAAATGCAAGTTCCCCTGTCACTGATCATTCTTGTGGAGCATTTCAGGTGATTGGGATGTTTGCCTGACGTCACTCCCAGTGACTACTGATACCATCTTTGTCAATGGTCAGTGATTTTGCATTTTCTAGGTGACAAATAAAGATAGTTCCATCTAAGTATATATACCCGGCATCTGTTTAATTTCTCAACCAAATTAGTTTTTTTTTTTGCACCAATCGGATATTATTCAGGTTGCATTCAGATTTGTGCAAGCAAGCATAATAGGTACTCTTTCATCTTTACAATCACATGCTTTTGAGAGAGTGGCTTCGCAACCTCTTCCACCGCTGCGTCCCAGCTTAATTGGCCGATTGTAGAGAATGTTTTGTTTCCAGGAGCGAGCGAAATGATCGTTGAACAAGTAATTAACAATCACATCAATTGTCCCTCTAACCAACTGGCAGGCGTTGCCATCACCAAAAGTGGCCTCGCATCTTGGCTAACTACTAAAGCCAAATCTCTTGGAAGCAAATTAAGTCGTGGTTCATCAAAGCATTATTGATGTCTTTCTCTGTACTTGTGGATCAGTAGTCAATCATCTTTACGAAATGAGTGACTCAGTATCCCCAACACACGCAATCTATTATTTTCACCCATTTTATAGGAAAGGGATTCCACTTTTCGCCTCCTACAAAGATGAATGAACAATAGAGAAAAATATAGGTACTGATCAGTTTAACTTATTACATTACATCTGCCGACAGCTATGTGACATCCAGGGTGAGGATATCGCATTTCAATCAGCTTCAGCTTCAAGCAGAGTTAGAACATTTCCAGCACAAAGAAAATGACTGAAATACAGTTGGAACTCTGTATGTGCTGAAACGCTAACCTTTAGTCCTGTTGCAATGCATAAGGATCAGGGTTTATTGCCCTCTGGGACTCTAAAAACCATTTCAATAGCTGACGAAGAGGCTAGACCAAGTAAGCTTTCTTAGTCAAGTATAGGGAACACTGAAGACCCACTGAGAACCACTTAAGCATGCTAGTAGTCCATGTTTCTTCAGAGAAACGCGCAACAAAATGACAAATACAGTTTCAACTGAAACGCCTCGCGGCAGATAACTGGAAAGGTCCACAGCCGAAAGAAAAAAAATGGGATTAAGTTTTAATAAAAATGGGCCACTGTATTAAGAAAAAAATCAAAGTTGTGAAAAAGGTAGCTGCAGTCGATGATGAAAAACGTACAACTTCGATAGGGAATTAAATCATTCCACTGAACTAATAATTTTATGAATATGTATACTAGTACGACACGTATTGGAATTGAAGAAGAGCTTATTACCGTTGCCGTGATGTAACTCTTCACATTTTTTGAGGCAGGCCATGACGAAATGCAAGAAATTCAATTGGTTGAGCAACATTGTCAGCGACCGACGATGCAGCCAAAGCTTGGAAAAGGGAACCTTAAAGGAATGTTCTGCGGGCCCATTAGATCTGATCTAGACCTAACTCCAAAGTGATGACAACTCTCTACTTTACAATTGATTTTTTCCTTTTGAAAACCGTATACATGAAGCAACAAGTCTTCGGATGTATCCGTAGACTATGTGACCCTAGCCCTCTCTTTTTCTAGAACACTCTCTTCCAGTAGCAATTAGTATACTAAGGCGTCCGCAATGGTAATAACTAGTACTAGCTACATAGTCTGCTAATGTGGAGATGAGAGATAAACGAAAAAACTATTTTATACTATTGGACCCACACGCTCCTCTCAAATGTTCTTGGACTATGTGAAATAGATCAGCTATTTGCTCGTCGCTAGTAACTACTCTCTCCCCTATATTTTTATTGCCACATCACATCTAGCTAGCTAAATATAGCTAACCATTGCGGACGCACTAAGGCTGACATATCATTCATGGTTCACCAACTTGATTTCGAGATGTTTGGCCAGTTTATAGTGCATTTGCAGAACTTGATCGTCATGTCGTGTAGCTCGTGCACGTTGATCGAGACCAGCTATCAAATGCTACCGTTGATTTCTGGAAATCAACCGGACGTTAACTATTTTTCAGACGGCAAATATAGCACATACCGAGCGGTGTTTTTTTCATTTAGAGCCGATGGAAACTTGATAATTACAGGGCACGAGAGCGACTTGTGCGTGTTTGACGGCCATGTACTTTTTAGGTCTTTTCTGCGTACGGTTCCTATCAGATTGCCTCGTCGTTTCCTTGGGCTAATTTTTTCAACTTTCTCCGATCGAGGGGTCCCGGCCCGTTTCTAGAAATATAGAAAACGTCACGCCTTACACAACAGTCCTTGGAAAAAAATTGTTCGTTACGCATGCATACATTGCATGCATAATGCATAATTCAACTGGAAAAAAATGGGAAATGGAGTACCGTATATGATTTCATTTTTTTTGGGGGTGTGGCGGTGTTAGTTTGGCAGGTACGGTTTCTGGATCAACACGGATATCCTAAATGTAAAACTTGACTCTGGCCACGTACACGTGTACATCTCTCTCTCTCTCTCTCTCTCTCTCTCTCTCTCTCTCTCTCTCTCTCTCTCTCTCTCTGGTTTCCTGGTAATTTGCTCAAAGTTTCGTGGTCGATCCGCCGCTGAAGACCAAGTAATCTATTCAAAGTTTAAAACTATGCGGTCCTATTTTCACACGAGCTGAAGCCAGCAGCACGCGGGTACGGCTGCCGTACCGTACGTGCAAGCTCGTTGGGCTTGGAGAGGGCCAGCAGGATCGATGGACGACGAATCAGCCCTTTCCAGGTCCTTTATATGACGTGCAGATAGGGATGCAAGTCACATCTTTTTTGGATCATCATTGGATCGACCCAAAATTTGATAAAATGAACTAGAATGACATGATATATAATTATTTTGAGAGAAAAAATAAACTAAAATAAGAAACTCAAAAATACCAATAGGTACTCACTTGCATCCCTACGTGCAGGGTAGGACATATTTTGACATCCTTGACTCAATGCAAGTGTAGGGATCCTTTACTCTTACTTAAAATTCATATCTTCGATTCACATGGATTTCAGTGATTTTGTTCAAAAATAATGTCTAAATTGTCAATGTTCATCGGGTAATATGGGCCTCACCGATATGGATCCTCGTCGGTAATAGTCGTTGTCGGGTGCCACAATTAGGGACACCCTAATTGAGGTACTAAAACCACTTTCAAAAACACAAACATATGTTAAGGCAACTGGGCCCACGAAGACCCACGGCCTATTTTTCCCTCAGAGGAAAGGAAAGGACTCAAAGAAGTCCAGCATGTGGCCCAGCCACATCCCCCTCGGGCAGGTGGCCAATCTCCGCCTCGCTCGAGGGCCCCTCTCAGGCCCACCAAACAAGCTCCGCCCCGCTCGAGGGTAGCGGATCTACCCTCAGGCGGGTCACTCATCTCCGCCTCGCTCGAGGGCTCCCCTCGGGACCCTCGACCGCGCAATCGCATTTCCGCCTCGCTTGAGGGCAGCGGACCTGCCCTCGAGCGGGTGGCCAATCTCCGCCTCGCTCGAGGACAGCGGACCTGCCCTCGAGCGGGTGGCCAATCTCCGCCTCGCTCGAGGACAGCGGACCTGCCCTCAAGCGGGTGGCCAATCTCCGCCTCGCTCGAGTCCATCTCTCGGCACAAGAGACAAATGGCCCCGCCGCCCAACCGACCGCCGTACGAAGGCATTAAAAGCCAGCCACTCCACCACGGCTCAAAGGGCAGGCGGCGTCAGACTGCCACTCCCGCAGTGGATGTGACCGGCGTCCCGTCCACCGACCCCGGTCACCGCTCTGCCACCCCAGTCGCTGTAGCAGTACTGTGGGCATTCAATGCGGCACGAGGCAAGTTGGCGCCGCCCCCGTTACTGTTCTGCCGACATCCATCGCCGGACCCATCTCCCGCTGGGGAAGGGGTCCGACGATGTGACGTGTCCTGCCAAGAGGGGCACTCAGCACGCACGGGCGCGACCCCGGACCTCCCCCTCGTGGGGTCCGGGACTTCTACGCGCTCCCGGACCTTCTAATGTGCACACCCGCACTCCGGCCAGGGGGTCCGGGACCGTCCCACGCCATTACTACCACTGGTACACTACAGGACGGCCGCCGCCATCTCCACGGGACCAAGGACGAAAATCCAGGACGACAGCGACACGCGCCGCCTTCCCACAGTACACTTTCTACAGTGTTCGACCACTGTACCCCGCGATTCAAGGGAGAACGATGACTTCCGCGCCCCTACACTCATGTACACCGCCTCTCCTTACAACTATAAAAGGAGAGGATGGGCTTCCTTTTGTAAAGGGGGGAGGGATCTCTCCAATCGAAGGGTGGAAGCAGGCTCCCTGAACTTCCCCTTTCAGAACTTTCAGCACGATTGAGTACTCATCTCAACTAACTCCACTTCTAGCAGAGACGTGGGAGCTTTCCTCCCACTCTCGCCCCGCTTGTATCCCCTACTGCAAGCACCCCGGGTGCAAGATAATACAGTTCCCCTCGCACACCCCCTCTGCTGGACGTACGGCCCCACGGCCGGAACCAGGATAAACTGTGCGTTATTGTGATTGCCTCTTGCACCATCATCTGGGACGAGGAAACACGCAGCATTTACTAGTTGGGATCCAGGCCCCCGGGTCGGGACAGTTCAGCGGCGCGTCAAGCCCAGCTGGCGCAGCTCAACGAGCTTCAAGCCAAGCTCGACGAGCAGCGTCGGCAAACCCAGGAGCTACGCGCCGCACTCGAGCAGTAGCGTACCGTGCCTGGTGCGCACGCCCGGACGGCGGGACGTGTGGCCCGGGAGCGCATCCTGGCTGACGACAACGTCGACAAATCTCCGGAACTGCAAACGGCCGGCGAGAAACTCGTCGCTGCGGCTTATCTACTTCAAGCTATGCCTGAGCCATCGACACCTTCGGGCCGCAACCTGCGCCGCGAGGCACAGGAACTCATCGAGCAAGCTGCCGTGCAGCAGGCCAAGAGTTCTGCGTCTCGCATGCGCTCGAAGGCCCCGGAGCAGTGCGCTGGGACTGCGCACCAGGACCGTGAGGTTTCTGTGCACACACCCCCAGCAGGGAAGGGCAAGGCAGCCGTAGCACCCGGTGCGAGGGCACCCCCGGTACACGAGCGCATCGGAAGAGTTCCCGTAAGGGAGCGAATCCGCGACACGCGCGGGCACGCTGGCGACGGCGACGCCCGCAACGTCATCAACGGCAGGAGGTACACCCCTCGACGGGGTGGACGCTTCGACCCTGAGCACGACAGGGGTGAGTCACCGGAGCCTCCGGGCACCCGGGTGTTCAGTCGGGAGATCCGGACCGCGCCTTTTCCCCCGCGCTTCCGACAACCCAACACCCTCGTCAAATACTCGGGAAAGACTGATCCTGCAGTCTGGCTCAACGACTACCGCCTAGCGTGCCAGCTAGGCGGCGCGACGAAAGACGCGGTCATCATCCTCAACCTCCCCCTTCATCTTGCTGACGCCACACGAACGTGGCTCGAGCACTTGCCTGCGGATCAGATCTACAGCTGGGCCGACTTGGTCCATGTCTTCGTAGGCAATTTCCAGGGCACGTACGTGCGCCCTGGGAACTCCTGGGACCTCAAAGGGTGTCGCCAGAAGCCCCGCGAATCCCTGCGTGACTACGTGCGGCGCTTCTCCAAGCAGTGCACCGAGCTCCCCAGCGTCACCCACGTCGAGGTCATTAACGCTTTCCTCGAGGGTACGACGTGCAGGAATCTGGTGCATGAGCTCGCGAGAAGCCGACCCGTTAATACCAACGAGTTGTTCGACGCTGCCACCAACTTCGCCGCCGGCGAGGAGGCTGTTGGAGGGCAAGCGCAAGGACGATGCGCCCGCGGAGGGCAGCAACGTCAAGCCCAACGCCCCCGCCAAGAAACAAAAGCAGGGGAGGAAGGGAAGGAAGCCGGTCCCGCCGGACCAGCGCGGGACGAGGCAGGCAGAAGACTCCGAGGAGGCCTTCGCAGCCGCCCCGGACCGCAAAGGGCCTCGAGGCCCCCCTCGAGGCGGTGGTGGCCAGTTCGACGACATGCTTAAGAAACCGTGCCCTTACCACAAGGGCCCGGTCAACCATACTCTCGAGCAGTGCGAGATGCTCAAGAAATACTACAACCGCGTCGCGCATCGCGATGAGGACAAGAAGAAGGATGCTGGCGACAAAGGTGGAGATGACGAGTTCCCCCCAGTGGAGAACGCCTTCTTCATCTTTGGAGGAACGACGACGAATATGACTTCTCGGCAGCGCAAGCGTGAGCGCCGCGAAGTCTTTTCCGTCACCAAGGCCATGCCATCCTACCTCGACTGGTCGAAGGACACCATTGCCTTTGGCCGCGAGGACCACCCCGACTACGTCCCGCATCCGGGACATTACCCGCTCGTTGTCGACCCCATCATCGGCAACACTCGCTTCTCCAAGGTGCTCATGGACGGAGGCAGCAGCCTCAACATCATGTACGCCCCCACCTTGGAGCTCATGGGGATCGGATTGGACAAGCTACGCCCCAGCAAGTCGCCATTCCACGGCGTCGCGCCGGGGAAGCGGGTCCAACCCCTCGGCCAGATCGATCTGCCGGTCTGCTTCGGCACGGCAGCCAACTTCCGCAAGGAGGTACTCACCTTTGAGGTGGTGGGGTTTCGAGGATCCTACCATGCCATCCTCGGTCGTCCTTGCTACGCCAAGTTCATGGCCGTCCCCAACTACACCTACCTCAAGCTCAAAATGCCGGGACCAAAGGGCGTCATCACCATCGGCTCTTCGTTCGAGCACGCCTACGAGTGCGACGTCGAGTGCGTTGAGCGCGCGGAAGCTCAAGCGGAAGACGAGGCCCTCGCAGCCACCCTCGACAAAATGGCAAGCGAGGCCTTGGATTCCACACACCGACATGCCGGGAGCTTCGAACCCACCGAGGGTATCAAGAAGGTGCCCCTCGACCCGAGCCACTCCGACAACAAGGCGTTGCAGATCAGCGCCACCCTCGACGACAAATAGGAAGTGGTGCTTGTCGATTTCCTCCGCGCCAACGCTGATATCTTTGCGTGGAGCCCCTCGGACATGCCTGGCATACCGAGGGAGGTCGCCGAGCACTCTCTTGATGTCCGACCCAACTCCAAGCCGGTGAAGCAACGCCTGCGATGCTTCGACGAGCTCAAGCGCCGGGCGATCGGCGAGGAGTTGCAGAAACTTCTGGCGGCCGGGTTCATCAAAGAGGTATTCCATCCCGAGTGGCTCGCTAATCCAGTATTAGTAAAGAAAAAGAGTGGAAATTGGAGGATGTGCGTAGATTACACTAGTCTAAATAAGGCATGTCCGAAGGTTCCCTTTCCTTTGCCACGAATCGATCAGATTGTAGATACTACTGCGGGATGTGAGCTCTTATCCTTTCTTGATGCTTACTCCGGTTACCATCAAATCAAGATGAAAGAGTCCGACCAGCTCGTGACTTCTTTTATCACACCTTTCGGCATGTACTGCTACGTTACGATGCCCTTTGGCCTCAGAAACGCCGGAGCCACCTATCAACGGTGTATGCTCCACGTTTTCGGAGACCAGCTCGGGCGGAGCGTAGAGGCATATGTCGACGACATCGTTGTCAAAACCAGGAAGGCGGACGACCTGGTTGCTGATCTCAGGATCGCATTCGATTGCCTACGAGCCAAAGGGGTAAAACTTAACCCCGAGAAGTGCGTGTTCGGGGTCCCTCGAGGCATGCTCTTGGGCTTCATTGTCTCCCAGCGGGGCATCGAACCCAACCCTGACAAAGTCTCGGCCATCACTCGGATGGGACCGATCCGAGACCTAAAGGGGGTACAGAGGGTCATGGGATGCCTAGCGTCCCTTAGCCGTTTTATCTCGCGTCTCGGCGAGAAAGGCTTGCCCCTGTATCGACTCTTGAGGAAAACCGAGCGCTTCACGTGGACCCCCAAAGCTCAAGAGGCCCTCGAAAGGCTGAAGGCATCGCTCACCCGTGCTCCCATTCTTACACCACCTACGGACGGCGAGCCCCTCTATCTATACGTGGCCGCGACGACCCAAGTGGTCAGCGCGGTGATTGTTGTGGAAAGACAAGAGGAGGGTCAAGCTCTGCCCGTCCAGCGGCCGGTGTACTATATCAGCGAGGTGTTGTCTGAGACCAAGACGCGCTATCCTCAGATTCAGAAGCTGCTCTACGCAGTAGTGCTAGCTCGACACAAGCTGTGCCACTACTTCGAGGCTCACCCCGTCACAGTGGTCTCGTCTTTCCCCTTGGGAGAGATAGCCCGCAATCGGGAAGCCGAGGGCAGAATCGCCAAATGGTCTGTGGAGCTAATGGGAGAGACACTCACTTACGCCCCCCGCAAGGCAATTAAGTCCCAAATCTTGGCTGACTTCGTGGCTGAATGGACGGACATTCAGCTACCCCCATCACAAATCCGGGGCGAATGCTGGACTATGTACTTCGACGGGTCGGTGATGAAAACTGGAGCCGGAGCCGGCCTCCTCTTCATCTCACCTCTCGGAGAACACATGCGGTATTTAATCCGCTTGCATTTCCCTGCTTCGAACAATATGGCGGAGTATGAGGCCCTCCTCGGTGGCCTCCGCATCGCCATCGAGCTCGGCGTCAAACGCCTCGATGCGCGCGGTGACTCTCAGCTCGTCGTCGACCAAGTAATGAAGGAGTCCAGCTGTCACGACCCGAAGATGGAGGCGTATTGCAACGCAGTACGCCGCCTCGAGGACAAATTCGACGGCCTCGAGCTCAATCACGTCCCACGCAAGTACAATGAGGACGCGGACGAACTGGCCAAGATAGCTTCGGGGCGGACCACCGTCCCCCCGAACATCTTCGCTCACGACATCTCCAGGCCCACCGTCGAGTTCAAGCAACCGACGGAGGCAGGCCCCTCGTCCGCCGGACCCTCCGACGGGAACCCCCCGGCGGACGGGGTCGGGCCCATGGATACTAACTTCGGGACAACCTCCGCGGACGAGGCCGAAGCAATGGAAGTTGACGAGGCCCCCGCTTCGCGAGACTGGCGCGTTCAGTACCTCGAATGGATGGTTCGAGGGCTCCTACCCTCGGACCGCGCTCAGGCGCGACGCCTTGCCAGGCGGGCCAAGTCCTTCGTTCTAATCGACAACGGGCTATACAAGCGTAGCCCCTCGGGTGTCCTGCAACGTTGCATCCCCATCCCCGAGGGCAAGGAGCTGATCCGCGACATCCATGCTGGCGTCTGCGGCCACCACGCCGCGCCACGCACCCTCGTGGGTAACGCATTTCGGCAAGGCTTTTACTGGCCCACCGCGGTCGCCGACGCCACTGACGTCGTGCGGACTTGCGAGGGATGCCAGTTCTATGCCCGAAAAACACACCTCCCGGCCCATGCCCTGCAGACCATCCCCGTCACGTGGCCGTTCGCCGTGTGGGGACTGGACCTCGTCGGTCCGTTGAGGAGGGCGCCCGGGGGCTTCACCCACTTGCTGGTGGCGGTCGACAAGTTCTCCAAATGGATCGAGGCTCGACCCATCGGCAAGATCAAATCCAAGCAAGCAGTCCAATTCTTCACCGACATCGTCTTCAGGTTCGGGGTCCCGAACTCGATTATCACCGACAACGGCACCCAGTTCACAGGCAAGAAGTTCTTGGCGTTCTGCGACAGCTTCCACATACATGTGGACTGGTCAGCTGTGGCTCACCCACAGACGAACGGGCAAGTGGAGCGTGCCAATGGCATGATCCTCCAAGGACTAAAGCCGAGGATCTTCAACAAGCTGAACAAGTTCGGCCGAAGGTGGCTCACAGAGCTACCCTCGGTCATCTGGAGTCTGAGGACGACCCCGAGCAGAGCTACGGGTTTCTCTCCGTTCTTCCTCGTCTATGGCGCCGAGGCCATCCTCCCCACCGACTTGGAATACGGATCGCCAAGGCTCATGGCATATCAAGAGCAACGAAACCAGCGGGCTCGCAAAGACTCGCTGGACCAAGTGGACGAGGCTCGAGACATGGCACTCCTGCATTCCGCGCGCTACCAACAGTCCCTACGAAGGTACCAAGCGCAGAAGGTCCGGCGCCGAGACCTCAACAAAGGGGACTTGGTGCTAAGGCTTCGGCAGGACAACAAGGGCCGCCACAAGCTCTCACCTCCATGGGAAGGACCGTACATAATCGCCGAGGTACTCAAGCCCGGCACGTACAAGCTGGCCAACGAAAAAGGCGAAGTCCTCACCAACGCTTGGAATATACAACAGCTACGTCGTTTCTATCCTTAAGCATTTCAAGCAATTTCTATATTGTTCGTAATCGCATTTTCGATTTCCCGAAATAATAAGGAAGCACCCTTCACTTATCGCTTTTTGGGAACCTTCCCGACCCTCGAGGGCTCGGGCGCACACGAACATAGAGGTACGCTCGGCTTTACCCTCGGCAAAGCCGAGCCTCCCTCGGGGGCTACTACGGGGGGAACCCCCGAACGTCCCCAAAAAGTCGCCAGTGTTTTTTCGAAATATTTCCGTCTCGATCCTGAGCTTCTCGTATCCTTAGAAAAAACGGACGTGAGGCGTAAGCAACCACGGTACGGGGCTGGCCGAGTCGTGGGGCCGCCTACGCCTCCGGGATACGGCACCCCCCTCACCACCCTACGCCTACGTTGCTTAGGAACGCGAACTTCCTCGCAGATGTTTATCTAAGTCGCGTACGAAGAACACGGAAATAAAGTAAAGGAACACAGGCTCGATCACACAAGGCCTCGACGGGCCACACATTCAAATTACGAAACAAAATCCTTTATATTCATAAAGTGCGATTACAAGGCATGACCATGATAAACACTAATCTATTTACATGGGCATCGAGGCCCAATTGTCCTACAGGCTACCATCCCCCCCTTGCGGGTCTTCAGGAGTGTCGAATTCGGCGATGGGAGGGATGTCCGCCTCGAGCTTCTCGGCGAGGACGGTGGCGAACTCCTCTGCGGCTGCGTCGGCTTCATCCATGATGGCCAATGCGGCGTCCGCGTCAGCATCATCCGGGACGACGTACCCCGACGACACCCTCTGGAGATCCATGAGGTAATGCGTCGAGGCCACGGCGAGAGCCCGCAGGACACCGAGGCGGAAGGTGCTCTTGGCATGTTCGGCAATCCGGCCGCCTAGCGCGCGCAGGCGGCTGATCACCGAACTGCCCGAGACGGCACCCTCCCCCTCGAGCTCTTGACACACGCTCACGGCGGTCTGCTCCAGCTCAGCAAACTCCATTTGTGCCGCCGTGAGCGCGGTATGGACCGCTTCCTTCGCCGTGGTCTCGTCCGCCACCTTCTGCCTCAGCTCTGAGCAAAGGAAATCAACGTCAGTTACGAAAAGTAACAAATCAACGGAAAATCAAAGGTACTCACCCGCTATGTTCTTCTGCGCCTCCTCCCTCTGGGTACGGGCGGCCTCTTCGAGCGAGGACAAGAAGGCTTCTTTTTCCTTAAGACTAGCCCCCATGTTCTGGAGGGCCACCTCCCTC
Source organism: Panicum virgatum (assembly GCF_016808335.1). Lineage (NCBI taxonomy): Eukaryota > Viridiplantae > Streptophyta > Magnoliopsida > Poales > Poaceae > Panicum > Panicum virgatum. The sequence goes on along the minus strand of NC_053143.1, from coordinate 10,547,567 downwards.
TCTTCGAGGGCCACACCCTGTTCCTGGAGGGTCCCGGCGAGCACAACCATGGCCACCTCTTTGTGGAGGAGCTCGGCCTTCTGTTGCTCGAGCGTGGCACTGAGGCGCTGCAGCTCAGCGCTCTGCCCCTCCGCCTCACGAGCCCTATCCTCGAGCGCCGTCCGAAGGCGCTGCAGCTCGGCAGCTTGTGCCTCGGCCGCTTGGGCCTTCTCCTCCGCTGCCGCCCTCTGGACGTCCCGCTCACCAGCCACCCGAGCCAGCTCCTCCTCCAGCGCCCGCTGACGCGCTCCCAGATCGGCCATTTTTGTGTTGGCATCGATGTTTTTGAGCACCAGCTCGGCGTTGTGTTGCCCGAGCTGGCCTATCTGGGAGTATAGCCGGTTCATCTCGGCGCTCTTCTCGCGCGAGAATTCCCTCAGCTGCTGCAAAGGGGGACGGCGTGGGTGAAGACGCGCGAAAATTTAAAACCAATCCGAAGCAATTTCCGGGGGAAATACTTACCTGGCTGACCTGGTAATCTGCATTCTGATGAAGCTGATAGGCGCGGTCAGAGGCCTGCAAGATCTCGCGCCCGACGCCCATCTGCTTGTTCCAGGCCTCCTCCTCCTCCTGCTCCTTGCGAAGGAACTCTGAGGGGACACCGGACGGGACGATCACCCCGAGGTGGCTCTCCTCAGACGCCCCCGCTTCGAACACGCCCGCACTGGCCGACGCGAACTCGACGATGTGGGCGGCGACGCTTGCCGCAGCAGCGGGGTCGATATCCATTGAGTCCCCGTACTCCCCGCTGCTGTCCGGCAGCTCCACCACCGCCGTCGCGCCCTCCTGCGCCGTTGGCACGGGCACTATTGCGACGGTACCCTCGTCCCGGGCCTCGGTGGGCTCCGAGATGGGGGCTCCTTCTACCCCTGGCGCCTCTTGCGCCATGTCCTCCGTGAGGCCCTCGTCCTCGGCCCTCGAGGGCTCGAAGACGAGGGTCTCCTCGGCTGCTTGACCGGCAGGGCGCTCCTGCGCGCCCCCGCCAGTTTCTCCTTCTGTGGCCGGGCGGGCAGCGCTGTCCGCGTCGCCCTGACCGGCTTCAAGTCCAATAGCCGTTTGGGCGGCGCCACCGGCACCGCCCGGGCCTGTCTCCTTAGCGTCGGCCGCCGGAGCGGCCGCCCCGGCACCACGCTGGCCGGCGTCGCTCTGACCGGCGTTACCCTCCTCCTCCCGGGCTCGCTGAGCCGCCTGAGCCCCTCGGGCCACGGCCTCCCGTAGCCTAGCGGCCGCCGCCTCGAGATCCACGATGGGCGGGGGCTGCGGCGCCGTGTGTGGAGTACTGCGAGGCCCGGTCTTGAGAGCCTTGACCGGGGCAAGCCGCACTGCATCCTTGGGAACGGCCCCGGAGCTGGAAATCAAGAGACGCAAGTAAAGCAGGATCGAGAAGTCTACCAAATGCATAACAAAAAACGGAATCTAAAATGCTTACCCAGATCGAGCACTCATACTCCGCTTCCTCGTGGTGGTCTTCCGGACTCGGGGCATCGAGCTGTCCCTCGAAGGCTGCCCCGAAGCCGCCCCCCTCGTGTCAGCCCGGTCCCTCGAGGCTGCCAGCGCGGACGACTCCTCTCCCGCCGCAGCCTCGTGGCCATGGATTAGCACTTGGGGCGCAGGCGACTCCTCGCCGGCCGCCGGCAAGGATGACTCCCGCGCCACACCCTCAAGGGAGAGGTTCGCCAACGACCCCCCTGCGGCCCTCGGCTCCTCTGGCGCCACGGTCGCTTCCTCTTCTTCGTCCCACAGGTAGAACGGTGGGGGGCTCGCGCCCTCCCCGTCCCCCCTCGGAACGTGGTCCTCGGCGTCTGAGGCCTCCTCCTCATCCTCCTCCGAGGACTCGGGTGTGGCGGGCTGTGCCTTCCCCTCCGCGCGAGCAAGCTTGCACGCCTTGTCGTGCCCCGCCTTTCTCTTCCTTTTCCTTTCGACCTTCGCCTCCGCCGCGTCCTTCCGCCTCTTCATCTTCTCCGCGTGGAGGCAATTGATCAGGCGCTGCTCTGGGACCGGGGGCCTCGAGGCGCCGCACCTCAAACCCTGTAAAACACACCCGAAGAGGGGGTCAGGAAAAAGGGAACTACACGACGCACGACGAGTTCGAAGCCAAAACTTACCAAGGAAATATACCCCGGCTCGGGGCGCATCTTGATCCTCCAAAGATCCGCGGGATCTTGGGGAAACTCCGCCACCGCGTACTTAGCCCTCCGGGCGGCGTTGGTGTGGGAGAGAAGCTTGCTCGACGTCCTTGAGCCTTCGACCTTGCTCCCGGGGGTGAGCTCGTAAATTGGCAGGGCCCTCTCCACGAGGGGGACCACCCTCTGCCGGTGAAAATTCGCGATGACGGCCGCCGCTGTCAGCCCCTTCCTCGCCAAGCGCGCCAGCGCGTCGGTAAGGACCTCGAGCCTGGCTTGTTGCGCTGGAGGCGACACCCCCCAGTCCCACTTCGGCGGTCGCTCCCGGAGAACTTTGTTGGTGAACTCCGGAAGAGCGCCCTTGTGGTTCCGGAGGTAGAACCACCCTCGGCTCCACCCGGAGTTGTTCGTCGTCATCTTGCTTGTGATATAAAAGTTCCTCCGGGTCGGGCGGATGTGGAACGTCAGGCCGCCGGCGCGCGCGTACCGCCTCGGCTGGTTCCGCGCATTCTCGACGAAGAGCTCGCCGCGGAACAGATGAATCCAGAGGTCCCAGTGGACCTCGATGCCGAGGTACCCCTCGCAGACGGCGACGAAGACCGCCGCCTGCGAGATGGCATTCGGGCTGAAATTATGCAGCTCCACCTCGTAGTAGTCGCATAAGGCCCGCATGAACCTGCTGGCGGGAACGCCGAAGCCTCGCTCGTGGAGGCGCACGAAGCTCACGACATAGCCTTGTGGGGGCTTCGGCTCGGTCTCGTCCGGGCACGGGGAAATCCACGCCGGCGCCCCCAAGTCCGGGTTCCGTGGCAACAGCCTGTCGGCGACCAGCTGCTCCAACACGGCCACGGTGGCGGAGGACTTCCCCCATGGCAAGGGCTCCTGGATGTCCGACATCTCCGAAAGTCAAGGGGGGATGGGAAAAGGAAGGCTCCGAAGTGGCTAAGTCTCTCTCTCTCTCTCTTTCTCCTTTCTCCTTCTCGCTCTTGGCTACGGGTTCAGGAGGCAACGGAGGCGGAAAAGGCGAAGGCGAAGGCGAAGCTGGATGGAGGCAAATGGACAGGTGAACCCAAAACGCCCCCTTTCTCTTCATATTTATTTACCACGGGGGGCGCACCCACCGCCACGGCCTAAATCTACCGCATTCAGTGCGGTAGATTTTGCTATCACTGACGGGTGGGCCCCACGGCCGCGGAGTCTCCCACGCGCGCACGCAGCAATAAATGCGGCACGGTAACCGGCGGGCGCGGCGCGACTGTTGCGCTATCCCATCCGTCAGCCGCCGCCCACGCCGCTTCGTCTGCCCGAGGCTGTCGCCTGAAAGGGCGCGCCCACACCGTGCCGCACAAATCGGGCCACGCCGCCCGCTACCGGCGGAAAACCCGCGCACACGCGTGGCTCAAGACTCTGCGACGTTTTCAGATCACGACGAAATATTCCACCATGAGGTCTCTTTACCCTCGAAGGAATCGCATTTCGAGGCCTTACTGATCAGGGGGTCGAAGCCTGGCCCTTCAGGGGGTTCGACAGGCGCCCCAGATCACCAGAGTCAGGGACTGCTGGGATGTGCCGTACAAGCTACCCTCGAACGCGGAGTTCGAGACATCCTACATAGTGTTCAAGGCCAGTCGAGGGTGCCTAGAAGGGGGATCCCATCGAGGGAGAGCATCGAGCCCTCGAACCCTACCGAATGGGTTCGAGCCCCGCCTAGCGAACCCTCGCGAGCGCTTTATGAGACGTGTCTACGGACCACGAGCCGACCCCTATCGAACGGGGCACGGACGTCCGCTTGAACAACCCGCTAATAGCTCAATGAAGCAGCCATAGCTCGCGGCCCGGGCATGGGTAGCATGGTGCGCTTCACCCCTCCTCCCTGCGAAAGGGCGACGAGGGTCGTAATTAAAGTCGAGGGTTCCCCCGAACGCCTTCACACGGGCCCGGGCTCGGGGGCTCCTCGCACACCATGGTTCAAAACCACACCCTCGAATAAATCGACAACCATCACTTATGAAGCTCCACGCGTAAACCGAACCCACCGCTATTAGCGTACGTCCCCCTAACAGCTAAAGCTGAACGCCAGATCGCCGTACCAGCACTAAGAGTGCCGGGGCCGGCTGAAAAAGTGCCGATGCCGGCTGAAAAAGACGCTGGACGGCCATCCCAGTAGAGCTACCCAGCGGGACAACGTTTATAGCCCTTGGACGAGAACAAACTCTCCTCCAAGGCCTCGGGGGCTACACCCGCGGGTGCGCTGACGCGCCCCCGCGAAGGTGACTTCACACATATTCGAGGGTCGTGACTCTCTATACACCCCTATACCCTCGGTAATCCTCCCCGCAGAGGAGAAAGGGAACTTTATTGTTCTAATGCAAGTAAAGATTACAAAGGGTCACCGGCGCGAAGCCATCGAAAGATACAAACACCTTGCCACCTATGTGGCAATTTTCCCTGTCTTGGGGAGGAGCGAGCGACGAAGAAAGGCACCAAGCCACTAGTTGACGCAGCGGCGAGGCTGCTAGGGATGCGAGAAGCGGCCCCCAGACCTCACGGGTCCAGCGGGACGCTCTCCTCGCAAGCCTTCTTCTAGCGTCTCCTCCACCGAAGACCACGCGGGGGGTCAAGCTGGCGAACAGCGCCCTCCGCACCGTCTCCCCGAGAGCAACCTTGTCACCGGGGGGGACGATGCGAAAAACAGCCGCCGGACCTGGCGCCAGCGCCCCGGTCAGGCGTCTCCATCCCCCTTCAGGCTAGGGGACATTGCAGGAGCAGGACCCCACGGGCCCAATGCTCTTCCGCTGATCCCACTGAAGCTGAGGGATGGTGCGCACGCCCACTCCGGTCTTCCCCAACCGCTCGCAAGCATTCTTCTAGCACCAAAAGCCTAAAAAAGCCAGGCCACCCCATCTGGGGGGCGGTCACAAAAAGGCAAAGGAAACATTACAAGAATTGGGCAATGCTGGAAGAAAGGGCTGGGAGGTTGGAGAGGAAAGGGAACCCCACGATCCCTATTTATAGCTGCGCCGGGCGTAAAGCTTCAAGCCTGTCGAAGAGCGGTGGCTTGTATCGCCCGTGACGACACAGCGCACCATGAGCAAAAGATATCCTCGGTCCCTGCACCGAGACACGACCGAACGAAATAAAGCGGAGCTGAGCCCCCGGATGCTAAGCGGTGCAGCATCGGCCCTGGCCGGATGCCCTCGAACGGCGCGCCGTAAAGCAACCAGGAACGCTAGGGCCAAGGCCCTACGTACGGGACAGCACGACGGAAGCACCAGCTGCCAAGCAGCGGGTGCCACCGTCGCCCTGGCCCCCCTCAGTGCGTGGACACGTTTCGTCCTTCAAACAAATAAACAAAAGGGCACGCGCCTCGAGCACCCTGCCCGCAGGCGCACTACCCCGTCTGACGAGTTGTCACATCCGCGGGGCCGGCGCCCAGGCGCGCCTGGCGGGGGCACGGCAGTCTCCGATCACATCGAAGGAGAAATCGCCGAAATACCCTTTGGCCGAATCCCTTGACTCGACCAAAACCTCGGGGGCTACTGTCGGGTGCCACAATTAGGGACACCCTAATTGAGGTACTAAAACCACTTTCAAAAACACAAACATATGTTAAGGCAACTGGGCCCACGAAGGCCCACGGCCTATTTCTCCCTCAGAGGAAAGGAAAGGACTCAAAGAAGTCCAGCATGTGGCCCAGCCACATCCCCCTCGGGCAGGTGGCCAATCTCCGCCTCGCTCGAGGGCCCCTCTCAGGCCCACCAAACAAGCTCCGCCCCGCTCGAGGGTAGCGGATCTACCCTCAGGCGGGTCACTCATCTCCGCCTCGCTCGAGGGCTCCCCTCGGGACCCTCGACCGCGCAATCGCATTTCCGCCTCGCTCGAGGGCAGCGGACCTGCCCTCGAGCGGGTGGCCAATCTCCGCCTCGCTCGAGGACAGCGGACCTGCCCTCGAGCGGGTGGCCAATCTCCGCCTCGCTCGAGGACAGCGGACCTACCCTCGAGCGGGTGGCCAATCTCCGCCTCGCTCGAGGCCATCTCTCGGCACAAGAGACAAATGGCCCCGCCGCCCAACCGACCGCCGTACGAAGGCATTAAAAGCCAGCCACTCCACCACGGCTCAAAGGGCAGGCGGCGTCAGACTGCCACTCCCGCAGTGGATGTGACCGGCGTCCCGTCCACCGACCCCGGTCACCGCTCTGCCACCCCAGTCGCTGTAGCAGTACTGTGGGCATTCAATGCGGCACGAGGCAAGTTGGCGCCGCCCCCGTTACTGTTCTGCCGACATCCATCGCCGGACCCATCTCCCGCTGGGGAAGGGGTCTGACGATGTCACGTGTCCTGCCAAGAGGGGCACTCAGCACGCACGGGCGCGACCCCGGACCTCCCCCTCGTGGGGTCCGGGACTTCTACGCGCTCCCGGACCTTCTAATGTGCACACCCGCACTCCGGCCAGGGGGTCCGGGACCGTCCCACGCCATTACTACCACTGGTACACTACAGGACGGCCGCCGCCATCTCCACGGGACCAAGGACGAAAATCCAGGACGACAGCGACATGCGCCGCCTTCCCACAGTACACTTTCTACAGTGTTCGACCACTGTACCCCGCGATTCAAGGGAGAACGACGACTTCCACGCCCCTACACTCATGTACACCGCCTCTCCTTACAACTATAAAAGGAGAGGATGGGCTTCCTTTTGTAAAGGGGGGAGGGATCTCTCCAATCGAAGGGTGGAAGCAGGCTCCCTGAACTTCCCCTTTCAGAACTTTCAGCACGATTGAGTACTCATCTCAACTAACTCCACTTCTAGCAGAGACGTGGGAGCTTTCCTCCCACTCTCGCCCCGCTTGTATCCCCTACTGCAAGCACCCCGGGTGCAAGATAATACAGTGCCCTCGCACACCCCCTCTGCTGGACGTACGGCCCCACGGCCGGAACCAGGATAAACTGTGCGTTATTGTGATTGCCTCTTGCACCATCATCTGGGACGAGGAAACACGCAGCATTTACTAGTTGGGATCCAGACCCCCGGGTCGGGACACCGACAGTCGTAATATAGGCCACATGAATATCAGGATATGGATCCTTTTTCCAAAAAAAATGTAAGGGCGGATCAAACTTGAATACATGTCATTAAGTTATGAATAATATGTGTCTTGATAGATCCTGATAATCATATGCACAACACTACTTCCACTAAGAGGTTTAGGACTCAAAACACGAATGGAAAATTCTTACTACAAGGACCCTAACCAACTAATCATTGATATATCAAGCTACCATTTTAATCATTTTCATGAGGACATTAGAGGCTGCATGGTTCTATAAACAAATAGAGCGGCCTATCAGATCATATTCCGGGACCATGAGCCCATTATTGGAACCCCATGAGCTAAGGACTAGCTGAGGTACTACTAAAGTGCAGGTCACTCCCTCCAATCACAAATAGACTACGTCTTGGATTAGCAAAAGTTCTCTTTAATGAAACAATATTTCAGGAAAAAATTCACATAATCCTACTATTACTAATTGGAGGCTCCTTTTAAAGATTCACGTGAAGCCACTTAGGATCCTAGTTGGACACTCTTGAAAAATAAAAAAAATCATAGAAATTCTCACAAAAATCAGAAACATCCCGCCATCAAAATTCGACAACGCTAATCATAATAGTCATTAGATCTGTTATCTTTTCTAATAAATTACCCCACCTCTACCATCACAAAAAGAAAATCTAAAGTAACCCCCTAATCTTCGTGTAAATTACCCACCTATGTCATTATAAAAATAATAAAAATAACCTCCTAAATTTGCATATAAGTTATCCAATTATGTCATTATTAAAAATATGAATCTATATTATAAATTATAATAAAATATTGAAATGCACCAATATAAATTCTAAATTACCATTATTAATATATTATTTTTATATAAAAATACTACCCACAATATGTGTCAGTATTCATTTATGATGTATGAGATAAGAATACCAATTCACAAATAAATAGTTTAATTAAATATATATCATACACACATGGAGGTGTAATGCAAAATAAAATCAATTGTAACTAGATAATGATAAATATGTATTATAAAGTACGAGTTAGAATATTTAATAGAGATAAGAGAGCGTGAGATAAATAATTATAATTATTAGATATAAGCGTTATTTCAAAAGGGAGTGAGCAAATTTCAAAAGGGGGCGGAAGGCGACTTTGGAGGAGGCAATGGTGGATGCGGCCGGCGCAGGGCTTCTCCGGCGAGGGAGCAACTCGGGCGAGTGGTCGAGGAGATGAGCGAGGTCGTGTGGGTGCTCCATCTACGAGGAAACGGCTTGGGGTGGGGTGGTTTGGGCCGATTTGGAGTAGGAGGTAGTGCTCGATTTGCTCTGCTCTAGGTGGCCATGGTTGGATTTGGAGTAGGCGGCAGTGCTCGCTTTGCTCTGCTCTACTCCCGCACTGGCCTCCTCCTAGCCGCGCCAAGTTACTGCGCTAGCCCCCTCCAGCAGCGCCTCCCCGCCGTCGGCTTCCGCCCGTCGCCGCCGTTGCTCTCCGCGCTGCTCCTCCGCTGCAGCTTCCCTCCTCCTGAGCCCCTGGTGAGCTTTGCCCCATCCCAAACCATGCCGTGCGCGCGCTCTTCGGCCTCCGCCCAGCCTCCCTGGCCGCTCTCCTCGCCGGCCGTCGCGCGGTGTCACGTCGCGGACTCGAGTGCCGCGCTGTGGGCGCGCCCTGGCAGCGGTCAAGATGGCACGTGGGCCTCGATCCCCACCTGTCGGCCACCTCGGCACCATGTGTCCAAAACCACCGCCACATCAGCTCAATACCGCCCAAATCCATCTCATGGTATAAATTGATCTGGTTTTGAAAGTTCGGGTGTCCATTGTGCTCGGTTTCGTAGTTGGGGGTCAAAGTTGGACAAACCCAATAGTTGAGGGGCTAGAAATGGACTTTTTTAGCCCATGTGAGAGTACGGATTGATGGGTTAGTATTTTCAAATAATATCCGATCTCAAACTGCCATGAATCGCTCTCCGTCCAAACTATTGTTTCATTTGTTCGTCAGAGCCAAACTTGATGACTAGTCGGTTGCTCGTAAAATGGCAATTTCACATGGTTTTTTTTATTTTTTACATAGATTATCATCTTAAACTTCTGTGTTCTTTCTACTCGCCATGCCTGTTTAGAGCCGTTGAAAACCTAACCGATGACGTCAGAGGGCCAGGAGAGACTTCGCCTCGCGTCGTCACGCGCGGCCGGCCGGCCGCGCGTGCTTGACCGCCTTCCCCTTTGTGTGTGTGTGTGTGGTGCCTTGTGCTCTCATTTTCTTGCGCTAATTTCTACTTCCTCTAATCCGGGTCGCTTTCCTACCCAGAAATATAGCAAAATTTGCAAACATCATGCCTTACACAATATGGTCCCTAGGAAAAAAAATTGCCGGCTACACATTTGATTACCGAAGTGTGAGCATACGCATGCGTAATTTTCAATGAGGCAAAAACAAGGAAGAAGCTCCTTGGCGAATGTCTTCTTTGTTTGTTTTTTTTTTGGCATGCATAGGATCTCAGTATGCAAGTCCTGGATCTTTAGGAGGTTCTAAATGCATAGATCCTCATCATGTGAATGCACTACCTCCACGTGGACAAGCAATCAAGCGTACGCCGCGGGCCTTGATCCGTACGTCCATGCCGTTGTCTACTGCTATTTGTGAGAGTTTTCTGAACGCTCATGTCTTGCAAGGACTATGCCGAATTGAACGAACATCTCTAATCCAGCGCCCAACACTTACTTAAAATAATTAATTAAGGTCAAGCCATTTAAATTTACAAAATCTCAACACGATGTTAGTGTACTCCCTCCATATAGGATTTAGACGATGTTTTGAACAAGATTTGAGTTAAACATTGGGAATATAAATTATGAATAACTTTTAAGTTATTGAGTTTGAAAAAGTGAAAATTATATGAATAGATTTGTCTTAAGAAACACTTTCATAAAAATATACATATATCACTTTTCAAAAAATATTTTTCTAAAAATAAACGATCAATTTATACTTTGAAGACTGTGTCGCTGTTTTAAACATCATCTATTTCCTATATGGAGCACGACAAGACAAACTCAAGAACGGAACACAGAGGATGAGTTTGTGGCGACACGAGCATTACTGTATTCACACACGTACGGCTAATGAAAGTGAGTACATTCACACGGGATGTGCGGCTCCATTTTAATTTGTTGCATTAATTGGCCGTTCAATGACGACGACTGCCTGCTGCCTATGCCTTGTATGTGCAAGGATTTTTGTTTTCCACTTTAACTTGAGGACCCTGGTACATTTTTTTAAAAAATTTCTTGGTCGATCCTCCGCTGAACGAACTAACATCACGTGCAATCTGTTCGACGTTCAAACTGGTTGAATTTAATTTCGTGGATGAGAAAAGCTAGCTTAAGTAACACTAACATATATATAGAACTAGTTTGGTGCATAAGGACATGTACAACAATTTAGACAGTTGTTGTGTATTTGACATACACAGACAGCTAAATAGATAACTTTACACAATAGTTTAGATAGTTGTTGTCTGTTTAGCTATATATCTATGTGGTATTTAATTCGTACTCTAGTTGATATTTTTTGGCATGAGAGCACGAACCAAAGCAGTAGACGAGATGGTAGACAGCAACACACTCTTTCCTCATTTAATGATAGCTACATCAGCTCATTTTGCTTAAGTGGACTTATATAGACGGCTGTTGTCTAACTATTGTACATGCCCTAACTATGTGACAAGATGTATTTCTAGGGACTGAGTCCCTCTTTCTGTAACCCTTTGGGGGATACCTCATTTTCTTCTTAATATAATGATGCGTAGTTCTACTGCGCGTTCGAGAAAAAAAAAGCAGGCCAATTATTGTTGAAATGTGGTGTCGGTCGTAATCTAAGTGCACGCGCGTAGGATGATTTCATTTGTTCAGATTTTAATTTTGTGATGGATCTGTGTCAAATGATTTGTTCTAATTGTTCGTTAGGCGAAGAATCAAAGCAAATTTGTAATGCAAGTGGATGGAGGCTTGGTCATGGGTCGTTAGTCAAGTAAACAGAAGACCAGCTCATACGCACGCGCGCACGCAGAAGCATAAATTAAGGCCTTGTTTAGATGCAAAGTTCAAAATTCCAAATTTCGAAACTAGCACATGTATGGACCATTAAATCTAGACGAAATAAAAAACTAATTGCATAATTTGCTTGTAAATTACGAGACGAATCTAATGAGCCTAATTAGGCCATGATTAGATACTAAATTGCTACATTAATGCTACAGTAAACACACGCTAATAATGGATTAATTAGTCTTAATAAATTCGTCTTGTAATTTACAGACGAGTTCTGTAATTAGTTTTGTAATTAATCTATGTTTAATACTTCAAATGTGCAAATATTCTCTTTCAAAAAGTTTACAAGGTACAACTAAACAAGACCTAAAGTCCTTATTTCTTCGTACAAGTATCGTGTTCATAATGATGGATATCATCTAGCTCGATATCCTAACAATTTTTTTCCGTAGACACAATTATGCCAAACCATATCCTCTCCAATGTCTCCACATGTTTAATATTACGCACACGGCACGTCACACAATTCCCAGCATTTTATTCATTTCATTCCTCCGTGATGTTTGTTATTTATTTTTCTATATTAATGTGCATATCATCATGTAATTAATAAGAATCTCTTGTGCAAAATAAAGTAGCATCATAATTTTACGTACAATTCTAGAAGACTAGGAGTGTCAATCTGGGCCATACACAATTCTAGAAATTTAAGACTTTCATTTTAAGAAAATACCACAAAAATAATTGAACTATACATTCGTTAAATAATAATAAGGTGTCAAATCGCTGTGAATTTTTTTTTGAAAGGAAAATCGCTGTGAATTGACAGGAAAGAAAAGATAGAATCCGATGGAAAGAGAGATAGATCATATATTGTCCACCCCCAACGGGAAAACTGGTGCCCGTTTTTTCAAAATCCGTTTCGTTCTAGATCGACTCGCTGGAGATCCGATCCTGTGGCGCCGCGCCTCAACCACCTGCGTAACCACGCTCATCTAGAAGCCCATGACTTTCCTGTCCCTTTGCTCATCTCCGTGCCCTTCTCTCCGTCCCAGATACGCCTGTGCAGACAGCGATGTGAAATTGACTGTTCAAATAAAAAAAATTCAAAGTCTTTTGGGGTGGGAATTCAAATGTCTAGGAATTTTAGAAGCTGGGCTAGGAATTCCCAGAGAGGCAAACACACAAGCTAAGGCACCCTCGCCAGTTGGCGACATTTGTCCAAACTTGGATCAACCACGTGGCACTGTGACATGGTGGTATTTACTGGGTCAGATTTATTTGCTTGTCCTTTTGGACAAGGATGTGGCCTTTTGACAAACAGTGTTCCTAAAGATTTCCTAAATATATATAAACTAAAATGGTTAAAATATTACTTAGCAAAATGTTTTTTATAATAATAAATGCTCCACAGTCAACTATGCCATATGAGTTGCGCTGATTTATATGGACAAAAAAAGAATTTGAAATATCGGTTGGACATACCATGCAACTGATGATCTCCTTCTCCACGTTTGATCAGTGAAAATTAAAGCAGAGAAAAAGAACCATCGGCCTAGAATCCTCTTCTCGAAGCTATCTCTCACCGCCTCATTCCAATGGACCACTAAGAGCATCTCCAGAAATTTGGCAAATCGAGTTGCCATCTCTTATTTTTGGTAAAAATATTAAAAATACTCCTCCAACAGTTTGGCAAAAGACTTGGCAATTTTTGGCAACTTGGGAAAAACCAGCCTCCAGCGCGTAAATATACGCGCGCGGCGCGCGGTTGACATCGTGGTTTCTAGTCAGGTGGGATGGTGAAAAAATAAATAAATAACAGAGAATGGTTCCTGATTTAAGTTTTCAAGAGGTGGAAGGGCATAAATATAATTTTGTTTCTCTCTCAGGGTTCCTGATGTAAGTTAGATATGGATTTGGCAAGTGAATTATGCCAAACTGTTGGAGATAAGCTCTTTTTTTACTTGGCATATCTTTTTAGAAGTTGGCAAAATAAAAGATATGCTAAGTAAAATATGGCAAACTCTAGGAGATGCTCTAAGTATTTAAAATAGGACGCAATAGAACACGTGTACTCATACCAAATGGCACACTGCAACCACTTGAGTCTTTCAGTCTGATTCTAATTTTACTAGAGCCTCTCCAACGGTTTGGTAATTGGACTTGGCATCCTAAATTTTTGCTAAAATCTGTGAATTGTACTCTCCAATGGATTAGCATTTGGCTTGGCAAAATTTACCAACTTGACAAAAATCGGAGCCTAGCGCGCATATGCGCGCGTTGGAGGTGCGCGCATCCGATCGCAGCCACCAGGCACTCCCCTCAAAACCCCACTATTTGTGGGACCCACGTAATTCAAACTTATGACACTCCAATTGGGTTTTGCCAAGTGATATTTGTCAGACCATTGGAGATGCGCTTTAATTTAACTTGCCAAAAAAATGAAGACTTGGTAAAACCCAACTTTTGCCGAGTGATATTTGGCAAACTGTTGGACATGCTCTAATTGAAGACTCTTTTTAAAGACTTCTGTAAAGTTATATATGATCCTAGGTGGATATTTTTTAAAAAATAGAGAAATTCTAAAAATTCTCACAAAAATTAGAAATATGCAGCCATCAATCCGACCAGGCGACTACTCTAATTATAATAGTCATTAGATCTTTTATATTTTTTAATAAATTATCCACCTCTATCATTATAAAAATAGAATAAAATAATAACCCATAAATATGTATCTAAATTATCCAACAGAGTTATTATTAAAAATCTAAAGTAACCTCTAATCTTCATGTAAATTACCTACCTATGCCATTATAAAAGTAATACAAATAACTCTCAAAATTTGCATATAAAAATCTTCTATTGTAAATTGTGCAGTAAACATAACTTGTTCCTGTAATAAAAGATTTTTAAATATTGTTATTAGCCCAATTTTGCACTGCTAGAGAAGGAAAATGATAAAAATCAAACAAAAATTAACCTACCGAAGTAGCTCCCTCTCTGCTCCCCTGTATCTTATGCCTCCATCCTACACATGCATTGTTACGCGACATAACATGTGTCATATCAAATATCCATCCTTACCGTCTATCTGTCTATGGTGCAACGCACAACAGGTGTTGCAGGGTACAACAATTTATTTAAATCCTTTTTATCAACATCTTAACAAAAAAAAACAACTCACCGAATTTCGCCATTTCGATTATGGGATCAGTTTCAATCCAAATCGTGGCATTTTGATCTCTATCGTCTCGTTGGATCATGCTAGGAACTAAAACACAGTCATCAAAAAAATTCTCGCATGTATGGAGGACTAAATCACTCTGTTCTGCTGGCCTGCTCCAGCACCAGCCAATAATATTTTTCTCTCACACCAAACCAGCACCAGCTACCAGCTACCAGCCAACCAACAGTAATTTTTTCTCACAACAATCCAGCACCAGCCTCCAGCAGCCGAACAGAGTGAATGAAGTCTATTTACAAAACCTTTTCAGAAATGGGTGCAATTTTTCGGAACGAATCTAATGACGGTAATTAATCGATGATTGACTACGAAGATGCTACAGTAACCATTCTTTAATTACGCGATTAAAGGCTTCATTAAATTCTTTAGGGTTTTTAGTGCATGAGTTCTGGAGTTGATTTTGTGAACTGATTTTGTTTGACACCTCTAATCGTGGTCAAGATGTGATCTAGAATTTCTACAACACTAACCACCATTCACCGACACAAAACAGCCTCTGAAAACCCCCAATCCCCTCTCCACGGTGTAAAGTGTGAAAATAAAAGCCGCCCATGGCGAGGCGTCCGTCCGGGAGGGAACGCACCACAGGCAGGCTCCACCTCCACCGCCGCGCGATTCACTTGGCCACTCCACTCCCACGAGATCCATCCGGCGCGCAAATTTAACGCCGCCGGGAAATAGTGGGGGGATCTTAAATCGCCGCGACGACTCCGGCGCACCCATCCTCCATCGGCGCATCGCTTTCCGCTCACCTCATCACCCTGCTGGCCTCCCTCTCCACCATTCCCCTGGTTGCGGTTGCGGCTCGACGACGCCGTTATTACCCAGCCACCTCCGCCCCCCTCCACCTTCCCCCACACGCGGGAAACCCCCCCCCCCCCCCCCCCTCTCTCTCTCTCTCTCTCTCTCTCTCTCTCTCTCTCTACTGTGCGCTGCTCTGGACAGAGTCACAGAGGTTGTCGACTTCTTGGGCAGCTAGCTAGCGATGCAGCGGCGGGGGGAGTTCAGCTTCCCGGGCTCGCCGGCGCGGGGGCTGCCGCCGCGGGCGCCGCCGCCACCGGGGACCGCGACGGCGCCGCGGTACGGGGAGGAGGAGGAGGAGGTCCGGTGGCTTCAGGCGTCGCGGCAGGCCTCGCCAGACTACAGCTCCGGCGGCGGGTCGAGCACGCCGTCGCCGCGGCTGTGGGCGGTGTACCAGCCCGACCCCCTCCACCGGCTGTTCCCGGCCTCCGCGGGGAGCTCGCCGTCGCGGGCGCAGGCCATCGCGGGGTACCGCCGCGAGATGCTCGACCTCGTCCGCGGCCTCCCCGAGTCCGCCTACGAGCTCTCGCTCCGCGACATCGTCGAGCACCGGGCGTCCTCCTCCTCCTCGCCGCCGCCCCCGCCTCCCGAACCCCTGCCGCAGCCGCCGAGCGCCGCCGCCCGGCCGAGCCACGCCGACGCCGCCGCGCAGGTGAGCGGCGAGCCCGCCGGCACCAAGAACGACGCCGCCGCGGACGGCGAGAAGCAGAGCGGCTCCGGCAAGAAGCAGGGGAAGAAGCAGAGGACGGCGCGGAAGCAGAGGAGCCGGAACCTGGAGCGGAGCGTCAGCCTCGACACCGGCCTGCTCATCAAGTTCTTCCTCCCGCTCTCCATCGGCGGCAAGAAGAAGGTCTCGCCCCGGCCGGACGCCGCTAAGGACGGCAAGAAGAAGGACAAGGAGAAGAAGAAGCAGGGGGGCAAGAAGAAGAAGCAGCAGCCGGAGACGGCGCCGGCGCCGGCGCAGGAGGAGGAGTGGTGGATCAAGAGCGAGTTCAGCGAGGCCGGCGGCAGCAGCAGCCGGACGAGCAGCACCGGCAGCAGCAACAGCAACACCGGCAGCATCAGGAATGGGCACGTCAATGGCAGCGTCAATCCAAGAGCTCCGGCAAGGAGCTTGAGCAGGTAATTTCACTGCCATTTCTTAATCTGTTCTTGATTTAATTCAGTTTGATGAAATGGGCGATTTTTAGCGGTATGGTTTGGGGGATTTTAGTTATTTTGCTATGAATTCTGCTTTTTTTAGGGGAATTTATAACAGTGGGTTCTAGTTTGGATTGGGGAATTGCAGTGAAAATTAAGGTCAATGGAGGTTCTAGTTTGGATTATCTCTTGAAGCTCGTTGATACTGTTATGCTTAAATAATGGAATTCAAGCTAGCATATTTCAATCTCCATATTGTACAAGTTTCAGAGGAAGAAAAGGGACAGAAAATTTTGGCTTTAGCATTAAAGAACGAGACAGAATAAATAAAGGATCCTTTTCAACGGACGGAAGAGACAAATTTCTGTTCTAGAAGATCTTGTTTTTTTTTAAAAAAAAATGAGCAAATAAACTTTTTCTGCAAATGGAGGAGACAAACATCTGTTCTGAACTTCTAGTCTTCTAGAACATAATTTCGAGATTTGTTTCAAAAATTAAAAAAAACACACACTTTTGGAAAATACCAACTACTGGAACTGAAGTCCTATGTGCACACAGAACCACATACAAAAATCCAAGGACGTAGATGGCAGTAGACTGGATCAAAGCACACCCATTTTGTCAGTAAATGCGTCCCATGTTAAAAATTGCACGGTTCAGGGTGCTTGAAATCGCTTCAACTCACTGTGCCCCTTTCTGAAAGCTAATGTGAAGTCATCAAGTATGGAACGGAGACAAACTGGTCCACACGGCAGCGTCATCGCTTGAAGTCAATTCTTGTTGCATCACAACCAAACTTGGCAGTCAATTCCTGCTGCCGAGCTTTTCTTCTCCTTGGCAAAACCCAAAAGGGGGCATGACTTCACATGATCCTTATTTCTAAAGTTTTCTCCTCCTTCGGTTCCAGAATGGCTTGTGAGTTTAGAGAATTTCCCATATGTCTGTTAATTCTTAAAATCTTGCTGTTGCATGAGAAGCACTTTTATGCATTGGTTACCTAGATTTCGAATTCCATGGATTACAGTACTAATCGCAAATGTGAGTGTTAGCCGTTATCTAGGTAACACGTTGCTAGTCTTTCTTTTTTGTTTTTTAAATATGGCATTGCATCTTTGAAGCATGAATAGAGTAAGTGGCCGTTGGATTGGATCCAAGTTCATCTATTTTGGGACCTAGTGACATGTATAGTATATCTGTTCATGTTGCCTACTTTCGCCCCCTCTCATGAAAAGCTCAAGACTGTCACCTGAAGCTCAATCATTGCATCTATGCTTTAGTATGTCTCACTCTGCAATTGCTAACCAAATCATCACATTCCCACTAACAACCACTGGAGATTTGTATTTCCGTTCATGAAAATATCACAATCTAATCATCGCTCATCTAATCAGCTCTTGTTTTGTTTAATTTGGCGCAGAAAGCGAACTGGGTGCTATGCTTTCTTCAGGGCAAACAAGAGCAAAAATGGAGTAGGCCAAGACTAGAATGATGACAAGGCCACCATGAGAACGAAAATGAGTCTCTATGCTGAGCCATTCATGGAAACCATCAGCATTGTCACGCAGCTCAAGGCAACAAATCTCCACACCTGAACTGATCCAAAGGTCATGCAATGGCTGATTTTGTACACTGATAGTGGCATCTTGGCATTGTCAGCCTTTTCCTTTGTCTATGGCATGTGATCTCCATGTTGTAAACAAAAGGACATAATTTAGGGTCCAATAGTATGACTGGTTCACACACAGATCACATAGATGGATGTGGGACACATCATAGTGGCACCATTGTATACTCGCGCAATCTTCTGTGTTTTCTTGACGCGGTCACATCTCTCTGTTGTACTATCTTCTATTTGTACATGTCCTATGGCACCTTTGGCTTCAGAGACTAATGTACACTTTTTTTAGTACTTGTGAATAGAAAACAGAGGTTACGGATGGTGATACATCAGCGCGTTTGTTTAGTATCCTCCTCCGCGTTGGGTGCATGTTTTTCTTGACTAACCATTTTTTTCTACAAGCTTGTGTTTACTGCTTGCCAAATGATCAACGACAATATCCCAAGATATCTACAAATATCCATTTTTTTAGGTCAATGTTTGGATCATATGGCCCTATGGCTATATTATTTTTTTGCTTTGCATGATACCTATTAACAATGTAGTAGGGCAAAATAAGGCAACTTTTTTAGACTTAATCATTATGGAAAGAACAGAACAGCTCAACAGCTGATGGTGGTGCTTTGCATGTGAGACTTTTGGATAGTGCGTGGAGCCAAGGAATCCGGCATTAGGTTTCTAATTATAGTTCAGATGATCAAGCAAGATTTTGCTGTGGATAAAGTCCATTTTTGGCGATCCAACTCTTGCCTCGGTTTGGTTTTGGCATTAAACTCCAAAATCGGGTATCTTTGACCACTCAACTATGAAAACCGTTCATTTCTGACCATCGGGCTGTTTTGGTGGCCGGTTTTACTGACGTGGACGCCACGTGGCAGTGGGGCCCACTTGTCAGCTCATCTTTTTTTATCTCTCTCCATTTCTTCTCTCTTTCTTCCCCAACCGCCTCTTTCTACCGGTTCCTCTGCTCTGTGCCGCGCCGCCATGGCCGCGGGGGGCAGGGGCGGGTGCCGGCGCGCGGGCCAGCCGAGCTCCGCCAAGATCCGCACGAACCCGGCGGCGAAGGAGCAGGGCACCACCACGGCGCCGCCGAGGAGCTCGAGGCAACGGGGAGGATTTGTAGGCGCGCGCGCCCGCCGCCAGATTGATGGCGCCCCGCCCAGCCTTGTGCGCGCACCCCGTTGCCGCTGGTGTCCCGCCTCGCCACCACCGTGCGCCCCGCCCCGCGGCTGGGGCCCCGCCACGCCGCCGCAGCGCGCGCACAGACGCGCGCCCCGTCGCCTCCGGCGCCCCGCCTTTCCTCGCCGCCGCTTGTGTCCCTTGGCTCGGCGGAGTCCCTGCCCCCGCCGCCTCGCCTTGGACGCCGCGGCATGCGGGCTGGGAGCAGGCTGGCCATGCAGGCCGTGTGCGCGCCGCGGCCGCTCCGGGTCATGGACACCCCAGCTCACCAGCGCGGGAGAGGAGAGCCGCACCCGCCGGGGCGTGGGGGCGGAGGGCGCGCCTGCCGGGACGTGGGGGAGGAAGAGCGGCCGTGGCCTCGAAGACGTAGCGCCATGGCCTCCGCCGCCGAGTGCCCGGGGCCTGTGCCAAGCAGAGGAGAGGGCGTCGTGGCCGCACGGCTCGCCGTCGTCCCGCGCTCGCGCCGCCGCCATGGCCACCGCGCGGCAGGGTGCGCGCGCAGGCGGAGCAGCGGCGCGCGCACGAGGGCTGGGCCGTCTTGCCCTCCTGCTCCACCTTCCGCCTCGCCCACCTGCGCCGCCGCAGCCCGGCCGCCCCGCCTCCGCCACGCCTCGCCGCGACTCCCTCCGCGCGCAACTCCGCCTGCGACGCACGGGTAGATCCAGGGGCGCGGCGATGTCTGCTCCGCCTCGCTGTAGCACACTGGCGGCAGCGGCGGTGGCTGGGCCGGAGCCGCCATGGCCGCCGAGCAGCGGGACGGGGAGAGAGAGGAGGGAGGGGAAGAACGAGAGAAGAAATGGAGAGATAAAAAAAGAGATGACAGGTGGGCCCCACTGCCACGTGGCGTCTACATCGGCAAAACCGGCCACCAAAACAGCCTGATGGTAAAAAATGAACGGTTTTCATAGTTGAGTAGTCAAAGATATCCGATTTTGAAGTTCAATGGCCAAAACCAAACCAAGGCAAGAGTTGGATGGCCAAAAATGGACTTTATCCTTTTGTTATTATTTGCAGGCACTCCATGAAAGTACCTTAATCTCGTACGTTTTTTTTTCATTCTTTTGCAGCCTTTTAAATTAATGGATGTTGAATCAGGATCTAAACTGTGGTAAAGATATTAGCAAATTTTGTAAAACAAAAACTCAACAAAATATGCAGTGATCTCAATCCTAACTTCTTGTTTGTGCACTCAAAAGAGAAAATTATACTCGGAAAATGTGCCCTTTTCAACGACACTCTAGGCCCTGTCTCGGGGAGCAGCAGCTTTTCCAAAAACGCTTCCTACCCGGTGTAGGAATCGGCTTTCGGGAAAAGCTAGCTTCTTGTTTTACATATTTTCGGAGCATTTTTTTGTGCGGCTTTGGTTCACGAGTTTTACTCAACCTTTTCGCAAACTTTCTTTTTGGATCTGTTTTCTTGGAGTTGCGGACCTATGGCTCGAGTTTTATTACGAATCGTTGTGATTCGAAAGAGGAATTTGTATTTGAAGTTTGAGACCCTTTCTCTTACTCTTCGGGATTTTCTTGCTGTTTTTTTTGGGGAAGGAAGCTGTTCTCGGATTCGAACGCGAGGGAGAGGCGTGCTCACGGCCAGGCTCGAGCAGGCGACGCGCGCGTGGCGAGCGCAGCAGCAGTGGGTGGCGGCGCGCGTGTGCGGCAGGAGCGCGCGTCGAGCGCACGCGGGCTGCTCCTGCGAGCGAGCGAGGCAGCCGGGCCGGGAAGCGGAAGGCCCAAGGAGGCCGGGCCGCCGCTCTCCTTCGTCGCCCGCGCCGCCCACGGGAATCGGGATCGACACAAACAAAGAAACAAACTTTTCCGCTTCAGCTTCCGCTTCCGCTTCGTATCCTACCTCGATTCCGCTTCCACTATAAAACACAAGGTCTCTACCACCGCAAACCTTCGTCGACTACAGATACAAAGTACAAACGCGAGCTATTTTAATTTTCCTTTATTTTTTTGCCTACCCACTACTCCAGGACCAACGAGTTCCCCCCCCCCCCCCACTCGGCTGGGAGTCTCCGTCACGGAGGCTCCACCTTCCACGTTTGATGGCCCACACGTAAGAGAGAGGGACCGAAAAGAAAGGGCAGAGTCTTTTTTTTTAAGGCCATGTTTGGGTTCCCGCAAATTTTTTTTAAAAATCGAATGAGTGCATGGAGTATTAAACGAAATTTATTTACGAAATTTTTTTATGGATGGTTGTAATTTTTTGAGCCGAATCTAATGAGTCAAGTTCCACCATGATTAGCTACAACAATATTACAGTAACCGCCCCTAATTATTTTCTAATTATGCGGTTAAAGATCTTATTAGCTACATTACATGTTACAGCATCATAATTTTGAAGATTATTTTGTAATTAGACTTTATTTAATAATTTTAATTAATAGTCAAAGGTAAAAAGTTTTCATCAAAACTTTTTTACCCCTAACCAAACACGGGCTGAGTAAGAAAGGGCACAGTCACGCACGCGGGTGGGAGGCGCGCCTGGCGTGCGAAAAAAATCTCCCCAACCTTATCCCTTCCCAGTTGCCGGTCCCACCGCCCACTCTCTCCCCCGTTCCCCTTCCCTTGCTCTCTCTCCTCTCTCGGCGACGGCGGCGGAGTACGGCGGAGCGCAGGCAAGGACGCCACTATTATGCGTCCGTGGGATCTGGTGGGTCGAGGCCCACCCTCTCTTCTCACGACTTGTTCCTCTTGTTCCTCCTCAGGACCATGCTGTGACGTCGACATTCCGCGGCGGCGAGGACGCGGGCGAGCGCGAGCAGCGAGAGAGGACAACGAGCGCGCTCCCCTACGGTCGCCGGTCTCCCTTCTCCCCGCCGCCGGTCTCCGGTCTCCCTCCTCCACGCCGCCGGCCTCCGGTCCCCCTCCTCCCCGCCGCCGGTCTCCGGTCCCCCTCCTCCCCGCCGCTAGTCGGCCGGCCGCTCACCTCCCCGACGGGCAGCTGCTCGTCTGCTCCCCTCCCCGCGCGGGAGGCTGGGCGCCTGCTCCTGCCGGTGGCTCCCCCGTTCGCTGGGCGGCTTGTCGCCTGACGCCTGCTCCTGCGGGTAAGAGCAGGTATTATAAGAGACTGGGAACCGGCTGCAATCCGACGTGGATAGGAGAGAGAGTGTGAACGGGCTGCCGCCGAATCGCCGACTGAGAGCACTCGCGCTCTCACTGCAGCGCATTAAAAACGAGCGCTGCCCCCTCAGCGCGGCCTCCCAGCCGGCAGCCGGCTGGAACCGTAAAACTTGCTAGGGCTATCTCCAACAGCGGACGCATACGGAAATGCAAAGGCAAAAATGCCTCTCGAAACATACTGTAGCAGTATGCATCAGCCTCCAACAGAGGATGCATATGAGGGATCCATTTTGCGTTGGAGGAGAGAGACGACGCAAAAATGAGTACCCTCTCTCCTTGACGCATCGGCCTCCAGAGCAACGACCGCGCCTCGGTAAATGCGCCCGAGCGCGGGAAAATACACTTGCCCCTTGTAAAAGCCCGCCAACCAACCGTCTCCCTCGTTTGCCTCTCCGTTTGCGTCTTCCGTTGGAGTTCATAATATTTGCATGCCGCAATCCACGGACACAGAGAAGGCATTCGTACAAATGGATACTCAAATATGTATTCCATTGTTGGAGATAGCCGATTGGATGTAACCTCCCCTGCGCAGCTTGCCTCCTCTGTACTGATTGTACTACTAGTCTGCTAATATTGCCTCTTGCCTGAACGCCTGCTATACTGGCACCGTTAAATGCTAATATTGCCTGAATGGTTGAATCCCCATGTATTACCTCATTGCCTGAATCCCCATTTATTAGGCATTAGCTGCCCAACTGTTTGTATATTAGCTGAACTGCATCTATTATATTTGTATGTGTCAATGGCAGAATATATCAAGTTACAGAATTACAATGGTACTGCTATTTAGATTTTGAGCTGATATGCTAATCTGCTCATTGCTGCAATAGACAAGGTAAATAAAAAGCTAATGGTTTATGCTGATAGCTTTCTTTTCTTTATTTTTGAAAAACCATTAGCTTTCTTATCTCAATTGACCCTTGCTAACACTGCTACAGAACCCTTGCTGCTAAATAGACCTGCATTATCACGGTGTATGAATTGCTGCAATTATTTACTGTTGTCTTGCAGGTCTGGGTTCCTGGGCTGCTGAAGAAAGGAGAGGGCTTCAAGTAATTTCAGAGGTAGCATACTAGCATTTTGGTGTGTTCTTTGTTATTCTCTGCTTTCTTGTTTTCACTTTCTAGGGACCAATTGGACTGTTTCTTTTAGCCTCTGCTTGATTGAGAATTCTCCTACATGCCCTATGCTCCGATTGGAACCTGATTTTTACTTAACATCAATTTACCAGCTGTTGTAATCTGTGCAGCAACAAGAACCTGATTTTTACTTAACATCAATTTACCAACAAGAACAAGAGAATGTACAGCAAATTGATAGACCTGCATTTTACTGTAGTCTGTGCAGGCCTCAGCGGCTCAGCACAAGCAATCAGCCATTGTCAGTGATCAGCCGTAATCAGGCATTATTAGTCCCATTCGTATTCACCAATCATGGTGTCAGTGATCACATATTAGCTAGGGTTACGGTCTTACGGAAGTATTTTGCTGCTTCAGTTGTTGACTTTATATTAATTGGCTATTGATTGGCATATACTCCCTCCGTCCCAAATTGTAGATCGTTTTGGCTTTATTAGATTCATGGACTTTGCTATGCACTTAGATATAGCATATGTGTAGATGCATAATAATATCAATGCATCTAGTAGGAAAGCCAAAACGACCTATAATTTGAGACGGGGGAGTATATCTTAAATAACAGCAAGGCTTCCAAAATTAACATTAGCATGTGCTGTTAATTAATTCTAGTTGCTGGTTGAGATTAAGGGCTGCATGTTCTGTTTTGCGATTCGATCGATTGGGTCTTGATGCATTCAAGCAAATTAGCTTGTGCAATGTTAGATTCTTCTCTTGGCTGGTTCGGTGGCATTCGCATTTCCCTATTCCATGACAAGGTAGTGTACTGTTTGGCAAGTTGAGAACTGCGTGTTGACGATTCACTTTAAGATTATTCACTTCATCGCTTCAATGTACGTACCCAACTGAGTGAACCACCATGTTATTTCAATGATTGCTCAAGGCTTAACTTCGTATCCTAGGCTTTATGTTTTGCATAAACAATGTACCGAGGTGAGTGAACCATGTCCATGCATGTTATTTTAATGATTATGCTGCAAGACAACTTTGTACCCTATGTTTGTATTAACCAATGTATTTAAGCCGCAGTAGATTTCTATTGTTCTTGGTTCTAATATTTTTCTTTTTTACATAGATAGCTGGTTCTTAATTACTTTGCACCTGTGGAAAAGTTAGTTGAATCAAAGCATTTTTTTGGCCTACAATAAAAGTAATTGGTGATGTTTGGTGTGTTCATCCAGGATGCAGATCTTTGTGAGGAGCCCCAGCGGCAGGATGATTTCCCTCGGAGTCTACCCTGATGAAACATTGCATGCTATTAAGCAGAAGATTATGGAAAAACACAACCTTGTCTTTGATGGAGTGCGGATGGACAATGACTATGCTACATTGGCTGACTATAACATTCAGCATCAATCCATGCTTGACCTCGTGGAGAAGATGCAAATCCACGTCAAGGAGCCACTACAAGGCTTGACCTTCACTGTGGATGTCGACAGTTCAGATACTGTCGGTACCCTGTAGCAGGGATACCCACTCTTACTATAGTAAGGCAGGACTCGCGTAATCATTCGTAACTACGCCATAAGGGGCGGAGCAGCCGGGCCTTACAGGTCAGGCTCTTACCTCACCGGTCTAGCGGCCCCGGACCTGTTCCCCGCTCTGGGACGGGTCCGGTGGCGCCACGTGTTCCTGAGGAAGGGAAGCTCTGAACCAACAGCCGAGGGTTCGGACCCCCCATAGGGGTCCGGGGCCTCTCGCGTCCATCCGGACTTCCCACGCGGGTAGAACCAACATACCGCCGGGGGGTTCGGAGCCACCACGTGTCCCCGTGGTGCGGGCGCGAGTCTACCGCTGGAAGACCCGCCCACCCACCGCATTCAATGCGGGTGGTTGAGATGTGCTCTGCCGTCGCGGCTCGCGGGACAGCATTTGTCCGTCCTCACTGTAGACAGCGTATTACCGAGGTGCACAGTGCAGCCACCTGCGTCGCATCCGCGCGGAGCCCGTCTACCGCATTAATTGGATACGATGGCACGACGCTTTTTCATCATGTCGCCTACGCCGCAAGCTACACGGCCGTTTAGCTACGCTGCAGGCAACGACGCACGCTACACCCTGGCGCCGTTTCGATAAGACAGGGCAAAGCACGCCAGTCGGAAGATTCCCGTGGACAAACCAGGGAAATCCGGGGATTAGATCTCCTTCGCCTACAACACCATAATGTATGAACAATATGTTATTTAATACTGCATCATTGGGCCCATCTGTCGGGGAGCCAACGGCCATGTACGCACCTCGCTTGAGATATAAAAGGGAGGCGCTCGCCACACATACGGAGGTTGTTTCCAAGTTCACTCAGACTCAAGCATTACAGCACACAGTGAACGTAGGGTATTACGCTCCGGCGGCCCGAACCACTCTAAATTGGTTATGTTCATCGTGTTCTTTCAGGAGATCGAACTTGTCCTAGCTAACCCTCGAGTACTCTCCCTCTGGGATTAGGCGGGTGCATTCCGCCACCCGGCTGTGGTTTGCCACATCACGATATTTGGCGCGCCATGTAGGGGAATTAGCTGGTTTCGGTTCATTTCTTGCTCGTCTCCATGGTTCGGGTGGACGACGTGGAGATGACAGAGGGTGTGGCGTCCTCCGCGCCACACGCCTCTTGCCTTCTTGCTCCAGGGGCAACCGTGCCTCTGGAGCAGCCACCGTCGACGGTGGCTCGCACTACGCGTCGGCAAGAGTTAGGGCGCCCGTCAAGGGCCCCTCACAAGCTGCGAGCGGCGGAGCACTGGCGGCGGCTAGGGAGTTGCTTCGCAACCCTCCGGCTGCTGCGGCCTCGCCAGACGCCCTGAAGCAGTGGCGGGATGACGTTGACCGTCTCCTCCATCTGGCTCAGGCCTCCCCTAGTTCTGCAAGGACTGGGCAACGATCTCCGCCTGGCAATGCGGTGGTACCCAACCACCGGCGCCAGGGCGGTGCGTCGGCGTCCGTGCGCTCCCTCACAGTGAGGGGTGCACAAACAGAAGACCTGCGGGCGGAGCTCAACCGCAGACGCGCGGGTGAGGACGCCCGCATCTCCGTGGAGAGGGCGCGAGAGCGCCGCCTCAACATTGAGGGCCGTAATCTCAACGCCGACTTGGACGTGGCGGCACCCAAGCCTCCGGTGAACGCCCGGATATAGGCGGGCACCCCGGTGGCTGTGGTGGGCTGTGCTGCGCTGGCGGAGCACCTCCGCGCGGTGGTATGGCCATCCAAGTTTCGCCCGCACTTGCCGGAGAAGTACGACGGTACCACTAACCCGTCGGAATTCCTGCAGGTGTACGTTACCGCCATCACAGCAGTTGGTGGTAACGACGCTGTCATGGCAAGCTACTTTCATGTAGCCTTTGACTGGGCCAGCCCGGACTTGGCTCATGAACCTCACCCCTGGGACGATTCAGTCCTGGGAGGAGCTCTGTGCGAGGTTCACTGCGAACTTCGCCAGTGCATACCAGCAGCATGGTGTGGAGGCTCACCTCCACGCCGTGAGGCAGAAACCCGGAGAAACGCTCCAGGCATTCATCTCGCGCTTCGCCAAGGTACGGGGTACCATTCCTCGTATCTCTGATGCATCTATTATCACTGCTTTTCGTCAGGGGGTATGTGATGAGAAAATGCTCGAGAAGCTGGCGACGCACGAGGTGGAAAGCGTTACCACGCTTTTCTCCTTGGCAGACAAGTGTGCCAGGGCCGCTGAGGGCCGCGCATGGCACTCAGCACCCCAAGACGGAGACGACGCCAAGGCTGGCGGCTCCGGGGCTACCGCCCAGGGCGGTGGCAAAAAAAAGAACAAGAACCGGAGTCGCGGGGAGCAACAGCGGCACCAGCTGCCGCGACAGCGGCTGGGGGCCAGAATGCGCATGGCAAACGCCCTACCCTGACGACTCAAATTTCCTCTTCTTCTCGCCCATCTCCTTGCGAGCATGCTCTACCATGATAGCATTGTCCACCATCTTCTGGAAATTTTCGAAGGTGTGAACCATCAGTTGATACTTCATAGGACCATTAAGACCATTCCTGAAGTGGTCCTGCTTCTCCTCGTCATCTGCTACTTCCGCTAGGGCGTAACGAGACAGCTGGATGAATTTGTCCCGATACTCACACACAGACATCGTTCCCTATTTCAGTGCAAGGAACTCTTGTTTCTTGAGCTTCATCAGACCTTTGGGTATGTGTTGCTCCATGAACTTGCACCTGAATTCCTGCCAGGTGATGGTATTGGGGTTGGTATGCGCTGCTGTGTAAGCATCCCACCAATCTGAGGCGGTTCCTTCCAATCTGCCAGAAGCATAAAGGACCTTCTCTCTGTCAGTGCACTGGACTA
Source organism: Panicum virgatum (assembly GCF_016808335.1). Classification (NCBI taxonomy): domain Eukaryota; kingdom Viridiplantae; phylum Streptophyta; class Magnoliopsida; order Poales; family Poaceae; genus Panicum; species Panicum virgatum. Next base: position 10,519,736 of record NC_053143.1, on the reverse strand, counting down.
TGTTCAACATCTTCTCTACTGTCTTGATCCAGTCATCGGCTTGTAGAGGATCAGTTGAGTGAGAAAACATGGGAGGCTTGTGACTCATGAACTCCCTATGTTTGTCTCTAGCTAGTGGTGGAGGTGGTGGTGGAGCCTGGTTCATCTGGGTCTGCATGTTGGCGATAGTATTCGCCATGTTGGTCAGCAGCTGAGTCTGGGCGGCGAGAAACTGCTCCATCCCTGTTGGCGGTGCTTGATGCTGTTGATTTTGTGGAGAATTGGGGGCGGTGTTGTTGTTGCTCGTTCCCCAACGTGGCACTGCGGGCTGATCGACTCTTGATCCGGACCTGGTGTTTACCATCTGATCGGTTAGAAAAGTGAGACTCATGAAATTAATCATGGCGAAAGGATAGGAGTAAGGACAAGATATTGATGGAAAAAGAAGTAAATAGATAACCCCAGGCTTTACTAACTATTTATCTTTATTAAACTTGATATAATTGTGGTCATCACTCTGCAATTATATCACAATCATTACAAAGATCCAAATCAAACATTCTCATAAAACAAGGCACACAAAACCATTTAACCAAGATTAAAACACACTATAAAGATCGTTCGAACTAGCGATTACAAAAAGACTCTTAAAGACTCTCCTAACTTAGACTCTTAGACCTATCATCTCTAACGGTAGCTGGTGCGGTAGCCGGGATCTCCGTAGTAAACACGCTTGCGGGGAGGTGACTCTGCATAGTACTCGACGGTCTCGTCGCTGTCGTACTCCGGGGGTAACTCCTGATCTCCCCTCAGCTGAGCCTCCAGAATCGCCTTCTCCCTGAGCATCTTCTGCAGCTTCCTCTTGACTTCCTGAATCTCTGCTCCAGCAGCATCCAAATTAGTGTTGAGTGTGGCGACCAACTCTTGGGTGGTGTCCACGAGTAAACCCCCTTCTCCAGGGAGCGGGGCAGGAATCTGCGCACTGGCGGCTCCCTTCAGACGATGTGGAAACTGCTGAAACTCGGTGCCCTGGAGTTCCTCCTTGTACTTTTGGCAGAGGTAGTAAAGAGCTCTCCTGGCCGCTTCACTGCTCCCTGCGTCCGAAGTCCTCCTAGGCACATCGTCGAAGTGTTTGTAGTACTCCATCTGTGTCACACCCTGAAATTTTTAATTTCAGGACGTGATTAAAAGAAAATAATAAAGCAACAATTTCCTTATAATTTTAAAATTTTCGCAACATTTTCATTATTCACAGGATATTTAGTAAAATAAATAAAGATTGGTTGTTTTTATAAAATTAAACGAGGATGTTTTGTCTGCTGTGCACTTATGCCGCCTTTGCATTGTTTTTCTTGTTTGTCGTTCAATTTGAATTTGAATTCTTTGAATTCGAATTTGAATTGAATTCGTTCGAATCTTTTCGCAAAAGAAAATGAATAGGAAAACCTTTTTCAGCCCAGCCCAGCAATCGGCCCGTTTTTCTCCCCGCGGCCCAGTTTCTCTCCCGGCCTAGTCCGCTCGGCTTCCTTAGGCCCGCACACCGAGGCCATCTCCGTGCCTCTATTTAAAGCGCTGCCCCTCTGCCCATGAACCCAAACCCTAATGCCTTTGCCGCCGCTGCTCCCTCCTTCCCTGCAGGCCGCTGCCCCTCCCTGCGCTGCGAGCCCCCTCGCGCCGAGTCTTCCCTGCACCGAGCGTCCCCTGCAGGCCGAGCCTCCCTTGCACTGAGCCCCCCTGCGCCATGTGCACGGCCCCCTGCGGGACGCCGCCTCCTACTGCGCCGTTCCCCGTGCAGAACGCCGCCTCCCCCTGTGCCAGCAGCCACCGCCCCCTGCCGAGCTCCCAGGCCGCCACCCCCGGCGCCAGTTCCCCAGGGCGCCACCCCCCTGCGCCGGTCCCCCACTCTTGCACGCCGCCGCCCAGGTCTGGCGCCATGAACAGAGCCACCGCCTCCTCTTCCGGGATGAAATTCGGCTGCCTCGATCCATCTCTGCCGAGGGTAAGTGGTGGAACGGAATCCTCTCGACCTCCTCTCTCTTTTCCCCCGCTTCCCACGCGTTCCCGTGCCCGAAATTGGCGGGAATCGGAGCAGCAGTGGCCGCCGGCCACCATGGGAGGCTGGTTCTTGAGCTTTTGCATTTTGGTCCCTGAGAAACAGAGTAATGAATCTATTCCTCTTTGTGTCTTGCGAAAAATGCAGAAAACCCCCAGACCTTTTACGTCTTTTCAATCCAGAACCATCCATAATATTTTTCAGATCTAACCCTAACATTTTTTGAATTTGCAAGCACTGCTTTATGTGCCTTGAAAAATCAGCAGCTAGCCCTTGAAGTCTACGGTTAATCGCGTATAGGTCCCTGCAACCCCGTTTCTTTCGTAGAATCGTCGTTTTAGATCCGTTTCGACCCGTTCTTGTTGCGTTAGTCTTGTTTTAACGTAAGCTATCATTTAGTAGCGTTGTTGTGCTGTAGTTTCTGTTTTAAAATTAAATATAGATTTAATTTGATTAATGTTCTTTCATCTAGTGTTTTCAATTAAAATCCAGTTAAACCTTTCACCGGTTTTCATAAATAATATTAATTTGATAAATATCAAATCAAATGTGTTTATAATTTAATTTGTCCAGTTCAACATGAATCATATAAAGTTATGCGTTAGATGCTCTCACAAATTTGTTCTCTAATTAATTATTTAATTAGAGTTAATTACTACATAGACAATTATATATAAAATTTGACTAAGTTCTGCACGGATTTTATAAATGCAAATAATATGAGTTATTTATGACTGAAATAATTCTTTTAAATATCCTTTGCTTTGCTCCCAAATAAAATAAATAAAGATTATATTTTCTTTGTTAAAACAAATCTTTCGTTAGCTGTAGCTTTTCAACCGTAGCTTCGTTTTCCGCATTTCTTGCGTTCTTGTAACCTCACCAGCGAGCCCTATCTTTTAGTACGCTCTTTTAAAGCTTTTCTTTTGTTTTGGTGTATTGTTCTTAGTTGTTCTTGTTGTTTGCTTTGTATGGTTGCCGATGTTTGCTTCGAGAAGAAGGATCGATGTTAGAAGTTTGAAGATCAAGTTTTCCAAGTGAGCAAGAGCTGAAGAGCAGTAAGAGTAGCTTTTCATTGGAAAAAGGCAAGTGACCCTAACCATCCTTCTATCTATGCATATTTATAAGAATATCTGGTGTTAATTGGAACATGGAGAACCACCCAGGAAAACCGTACAACTACAAGAACCTTATGGCTCTGGTCTTGGCTAATTAATTAGACTTGTGGTTAACTAGCAGTCTTACCGGAAGGGCAAGGAGGGGGTCGGTGTAGGGGTCATAGCCCGGTCCTCTTGGGGTAGTGACCTTTGCTAAGGCACTGACCATTAGGGAGGTTTATGGACCACACTGCTACCGAAACTCTAGCGGGCTGTCTAGATTTCCGCTTGTCTTTGTAAAGGCCTCGCAGTGTCCCTATGCATCCACACCTCGGAAGTGTGGAATTGTTCCTAGCTAGCACAGCATGGTTGGGTCCTAAGTTCTTTTGAACTTTCACGCGGCTTGTGGTGAAAGTGTACAACCTATGTGGAGTGTCTAAAACTGATATATCTGCCGTGCTCACGGTCAAGAGTGGCCTGGACCCTCACATGATTAATTGAATTAAGAGATGGACTTAAATTATTTTCTGGTTATTTCTTGTGGCCTTGCTGAGTACCAACCATAAGTGTACTCACCCTTGCTTACTACTGTTCAGAAGAGAAAGTTGATGTGAAGTATTTTGAAGATGATGCTGAGTTCTAGGCGTACGTAACCCCCAGTCGATTGCCTGTGAAGTTTGAAGTTTTCGTTTCCAGGATAAGCTGTATAACTCTGATAGTCTTTTGGTGTTTTAATTCTTTGTTTCGTGATACTGTTACTGATTATTCACTTATGATGTCTCTATATGTATGAAACTTGATCCTGGTATACATATAGTTATGCATTCGGTTTTGTCCTTAAAACCGGGTGTGACAATCTGGCTACCATACTTCTCATCTGGGAAACTAATCACCACAGCCACTAGCCACTCCTTTTGCTGAGCATTCTTGTATAGGTGAGCTTCATAGCGTGGCCACAGTGGGAAGCCAATCCTCTGCATGGCCCTCCAGAGAAGCGCGGGAAATGGACCTTCTGCAAAGTCCAGGCGATGCACTTCCTTCTTGTAGTGGGGCTCTGGCGGCGGGGTGTCTGCTGTGGCGGCTGGCTCTGGATCATCGTCTGGGTCTTCACTACCATTTTCTGGTGCATCTTCTCCTTCTGCTGTGTCTGGGACAGCACTACTCCCTTCCACGGTGTCCTCCTCTCCACTGTCTTCAATGGCGGCTGGGTGGTCCTTAGGCAGCTCCATGGGTTCCTCCTCAGTGTCGGTGTCCACCCATCCTCCTCCGTGGTGGTCGTAGAAGTTGACATTGGCGTCGTTGTCATCGGCTGTCACGAACTCTGGGACGTGCTCAGACTCTTCCTGCTCGGACGTCTTTTGAGAATGCTTGATCGGATGCGGCGGTCCACGGGTGCTCTTGCGCGTGGTAAGCTTGGTTCTGGCCATCTGTACCAAAAAGCGAGGACAACGCAAAAGAGAGGATATTTAGAAATATGCTATAGATCACCTTAAAGCAAGACGGAATTTAAAAATATCCAAGGATGCGATAATAGTTATATAATCAAGGAATTAAGCAATTTTTCGAAAATAAGCATGCAGAAAGCTAGGCTACTAAGCAAGATAAGCCTTAAATTCGACCATTGCTAACTAGGCTATCGTCCTACGGTCAACACTGCTCTGATACAACTTCTGTCACACCCGGTTTAAGAAGGAAACCAAATGCATCATATATGTGCGCCAGGATCAAGTTCCACACATATAATAGACGTCAAATGTATATCCAAAACAATGTCATAACGAAAGAGAGTATTAAAGTACTTTATTACAGGACTGATAGTCTTAATCTTAAGCGAATAAATAAATGTTTATTACTATAGCAGCGGACTTCAACTTCACAGGCAGTCGACTGGGAGACATATGCTTAGAACTCTTCAAAGTCTTCAGGAAACTCCGGACAATTATCTTGTTCTGAGCAACGATTATGCAAGGGTGAGTACACTTATGGTTGATACTTAACAAGTGGGAGAAAAACTATAATACATGCAAGGCTAAAACTAAGAAAAAGCTAACACGGTTTTGACTGCAGTAAGCAATTTTAGTTGATCAAGTTTTATTAGCAAGCATTAACTAAGTATAAGTTTATACCATTAACCCACAAAGATATATGAAGTAAACATTAGTAAAACCATAAGTAAGAACATCGATTTAGAATCATCTTCAAGTTCAATTATCATGTGCGGGTCGAAGCCGCTCATGACCGTGAGCACGGCTGATATATCAGTTTACACTCTGCAGAGGTTATACACTTTACCCACAATTCGTGTTTCCCATGTTGCCCGAGGTAGCTAGCCTCTTAAACCCAAGTTTGATCAAAGAAGGATAAGCAAAACTAGGCATATCCTTAGTTTGGGATTCCATCGTATTATAAATACATGCATGCATATAAAGTAAATGTGTGTTTATGAGTTATTAGGACCGGAATATGATCAAGGACCACTTTTACCTTCATCAAAGCACTGCTGCTGCTGCTCGGACTCCTCGAACCCTTGCTCTTGATGCTCCTCGAACGGCTCACCGTCTAATCGCAACACGCGAGCACATATAAGCAAACAATTGCAAAAGATAAGAAACAATACACCAAACAATGTAAATAGTACAAAACAATATTATAAAACTATTGTATATGTCGCAACGATCGTGTGAGCGCAAGAATCGATGAAAACGGAGTTAAAACGGAGAAGTTAGGGCTAAAACAAGGTTCCAGGGGCTAAACAGTGAAAGTTTTAAAAGAAAAAAGGCTCTGGGCGAAGAAACCAAGGGCTAAAACATAATTAAGCCTTATACGCAGGGGCTAACACGTAAAAACTTAAACTATGGATGGCGGGTTCTATTTTAGAAAAGTCCAGGGGTTAAAACAGAAAATAAAGGACCTAAACGTAATTTCTTTTGAACGGGGATGGACTGCGGGTTGATTAAAGCAAACCGAGGGGCTATTTTGCAAAAGAACCATGGTTGACCGTTACCTTGGGGTTCGACTCGGGCTAGGACCGATCTGGGCAGTTGGATGGCCATCGGGCGGCTTAGGTTTAGATCGGATCCGATCCATTGGATCCGAATCTGACGGCCAGGGTCTAAAGGTGGAGCGGGGCGGCGGCGCGTCGCCGGAGTAACACGAAAATGCGATTCCCGGCTCGGTTTCGGCTGCGGTTTGGACGGGGAGGCAGCGCGCGACACGGCGGAGCAGCGAGGCCGGCGAGCGTGCGGGCGCGCGCAGGAGCGAGGAGGAGGGGGAAAATGGCCGGCGATGGCCCTTACCTCAGCGCGAAACTCCAGGACAGCTGGAACGCGGCGGGGAACAGCTGCGCGGTGGTGGAGCAGAGCTCCTGATGCGGCGGCAACGTCGCGGGTGCGAAGCTAGGGTTAGGGTTTGTGAGGGCGGAGGCGGCTGCGAGGGTTGAGGCTCCAGGGGGCACAACGGGGCTATTTATAGGGGTCCCGAGGTCGCCTCGGCGTGCGGGCCCGGGTCGGTTGCGGCGACGTGCGGCGTGAAGCAGCCGGACTCGAGTTTGAGTCCAGGTCGGCGCGGAGGAGGGGAAGACCCCGACAGGTGGGACCCACCTATCGGCGGTAGGAAGGGAGGAGGGAGGCGGCGTACTGGGCCGGGAAAGGGGAAGAGCGCGGGCCGGCTGGGCCGTAGCGGGGAGAAAGGAAAAAGAAAAAAAACAGGCCGCCCGAGATGTTGGGCTGAAAATGAGTTTTCTATTTTCCTTTTTGCAAAAAGATTCAAAAATGCAAAGGCAGCATGGATGCACATGAACCTATTTTTCCTTATATTTATCTTTATGGCTAAGTAATTTATTTAGATTTAGAACAATGCACTAAAATTCAAAAATAAACTCAGTAAAGCCTTAACGCTTTGCAAAAAAAAATTAATAAAATTTCTTGGGTGCCCATTTGGAAATTTTAGGGTGTTACAACCTGCTGTGTACCCACTGCACGTGCAGCCAGGCGATAATAATATCCCAAGGGATTCGATTCGAGCAAGAAGATTCATGGATTCCCGGGGACCAGCCATGATCCCGTCCACCGTACCGGTGGCTGTAGCTAGCACTAGCAGCAGCAGCAGCAGAGAGAGCCGGCCGGCCGTGTGACAAGGCCAGCGACGGCGACGGCGCACAAACATACGGGGCAGCACGCACGCACCAACCAGGCAGCCAATCTATCTATCTGCTTACGCTGGCGCCGGAGGTGCGGCAAATCTGCTCTCAAAAGGCGGAGTTCCCACCGGGATAAGAAAACAAAGGCCATTACCATTAGTTCCGTTCCGTTCCGTCGGTCGCCACCGCACTGCGCCGCCCGCCGGTGGAGGAGGCAATTCATGCCGATTGCCGATACGTAGCCTGATGGGCCACCTCCCACCACTGCACCACCTCGCATGGTTGGACGGAGGAGGGAGGCAGTGCATCAGCGACGACGCAATGGCAGTCGCTTTGACGTTGATCCGGCCGGTGCAATCAGACATCTAGCTATCTCTCATCTGCGTGCATGTATGCGTGCGTCGGCAGGAGTAGCAAATCGGTGATCGAAGATGCGGCATGCAGCAAGGGATAGAGCTAGAGTTTAATTGCTGGAGCAGTTGGAGCCACAGGACTGGGTTTATCACTTGCCTGTGAGTGGCTGCCCGGGGGTGGGGAATGAGCTAGCTAGAAAGACTGAAAAGAAAGGATTACGAAGCACGCAGCTAGTATATGGATTTGACTCAATAATTTGTCAAATATTTAAAATGTCGACTTTCTCCAAAATCGATCTACAGGCCTTATTTTCTGAGATGGAGGGAGTACTATGCATGTATATGTCAGCCGTGACGATATGATACTATGACGATATGATCAAAACAAACAGGGGAACACGTTTATGTCTTCTTTGGAACAAAGGGAAAATAGAAGAATTTTAGAGGATTCAAACCCTATAGGAAGCTTTTCTATATAGTCATTTGGAACAAAGGATGACATGCCTATGAAATTCCTATGAAACGGCTCCACGAATAGAGATTTTGGAGGAAATCTAATATGAGATCTAGCCTCTTGAAAAGTTTTATTTGTGTCTATCTTTCTTCTAATTTTCGTACTTTTTCTATGCTTCGTCAAACACTCCAGTGGGAATTTTGCGACATTTTTTTCTTACATGGATTCCGATCCAATAAGCATACAACTAATAACTTCAAACATGTGTTTTTATGTAGTTTAGGAATCCTATGTTCTAAAGCTGCCCTTAAAAAACTTTTGGGTGGTGCCTACATAAATACTAGTATACAACTAGCCTAGTAGTACAAGCCGGCATCTCGATTCATAAGAGTGGGCAGCATATTGATCGAGACCTAATTTGGTGTCCTGTACTAGGACTTCGAGCTCATGGATCAGCCTGCGGTGTGGCGCTATATCGTACAGTACGTCCGTCTCGATGGGCCTTCTGACCACCGTTGTTCGTTCGTCGAGAACGATAAGCTGCGGCTGATGACATGTGCTTGCCCTCGATATGTGTACAATAAACATGGGCGATGACGTGCCACACGTGCATCACATCGTGAAACCTGCTCGATCGCTAGGCTAGCTCCTCTCCAAGTTCCGGCAGCAGGTACTACTGCTAGCTGACCTTTGCTTCGTTCGTTCGTCGGGGTGCCGACATGGTAGCCGGGCGCGAAGCAAAAGTGAGGCCACTCTCGATGCAGGCCGACCGGCCGGCCGGCCGATGAGAGTACGTGCAGAGGTACGGTGTATCGTCAATCGTCACGCCGGGTCGCACGCGTGGCGTCACCCGCGGTCGTCACGGACTCACGGCCCGTCAACGTACGGTCAACACCAGGAGAGATCCGGGCGGGATACGATGCCGACGCGGTCGTCACGGACTCACGCAGAACGTTGAGACGACCTGCAATACAATGCAGCCGTGCGCCTGCATGCTCGTCAGCGCTGCGCTCGCGTGGGAAACTGGGATCCGGACATCATGCAACAGTTTCTTCTGTTTGTGGGTCTATTCTTGCATGCAGCTTGGAATCTTGGATGATAGAAAACCCAAAGCACAGGCCGCAGTGGTACAGAGGATTTCCTTTCCAGCACGGCGAATTTGACGCCAGTCTGTACAAGAGTTAAGAAACATAGCTGAAATAGAAAACAGAATACAACTCTGACAACCAGAAGAATGGACAAAACGATCAGGCGATTAGCTGGATGCAGTTCATTTTCTTTATGCTGGCGGCCATGTTACCCGTGAAATATATGAGCTGAGGGAAGGCACCTCCACCATGCCATGACTGCTACTGCATGTTCTTCAGTTCTAGCTTACAAACATCCTATTTTCTGAAGCTTCGCTTGTCTATGTACATCCTGGGTTTCCATGGAGCCACATCACTAAAAAAGCACAGCATAATGAACAAACCAACTCTAGTGCCAATAGGACAACAGTTCATATGCAGTCTCTTTTCAAAAGTCATTTTGCCAACCTTTTGCCCAAACAAAATCTACAACCATAGCAAACGATGGCATTCTTTCACCGTCCTCCAATGTACTCATTTTCAGTTTTCTTCTCCATGTGCAAGTTAGTAAAGCTCCTAACCCATTTTGCTGTCCGCATCTTGCTAATCAGAATGGTTCAGCCTACTTTGGAGCGCTTGTTGGACGAGTAGCCAACAGAATCGCCAAAGCACGCTTCGTGCCTGATGGAAAAGCTTATCATCTGTTTGCGAATGACGGCAAGAACACACTGCATGGTATGCTTCGGGCGGGGCTCAGAGAACTGATGATCTGCGAGATTACTCCATGATGCTCACTGAACGAACAATGGCTAAATTGATCTTCCTCTTTTTCAGGTGGCAACAGGGGCTTCAGCAAAGTTATATGGACGGTGAAAGAATTTGTCGGTAGCGGCAACTCCCCATACATCACGCTCACTACGGGAGACGCCACCTTTACCGTGTGCGAGAAGCTTTGCCGTGTGCACTTTGTCGGGCACACGGCAAACAGACTCTTTACCGTGTGCCTAAAATATAGCACACGGCAAATATACAGGCACATGGCAAACATGATGTTGCCCCATCTTTGCCGTGTGCCGAGCAATAAAGCACACGGTAAACATATACACATGGCAAAAGAGTCTTCTTTGCCGTGTGTTTTTGTTAAGCACACGGCAAATTTGACTTTAAAAAATTAGTTCTCTATTTGAAACTTTTTTGTTTATCTATATATTGTACGTGGGACTCTACATTAAGTTTTGGTAATTTTCTCGGTCATTTTGCTATATTTAACATTTCTATTTCGTGAAAAGGAATATTAGAGAATAAGTCAACTTTGAACTGCAATAATTGTGAATAGAGTATTAATGAAGCAAAAAATGTTGTTCACATCATTTTTTCCCATTTGAGCTCTAATCTAAAAAATGGATGCAAAATTTGAAGATCTTGCTCATGAGCCATGCCATGAACCATGTGCCCCAATAATTTTTAAATTCTATAAAAAACAAACTTACTCTGAAAAATATAAGATTTGTTATGCTATCATGATTTTATAAGTGGAGGCTATGGAAAAAATTTGAAAATATTTAGCACAAGTTATCGCATATACTCCTTATAAACCGAAGTATCTTCAAAGAAGATCTATAGAGTTGAGAAGGATCTGTTGATATTTCAAGTGAAAGTGATAGTCGAATTGGGTGTGGACTTCAAAAATTTTTATACATGCAATACACATCTTAGAATCTATCATGCCAAAATTTCATAATTTTGTAGATTTATTTGTTATTTTTTATATCTTGTCTCCATTAAATAGTACCATGTGACATACATTGAAATGGAGGTGTAACTGCATGAAATAATGATTTTTCCAGTGCAATCATAGAACAGAAAATGTTGAGTGATTTTTTTTGTGATATTTAGAGTGTTTTGAACAAATTTTAGTTAAACACGTAATGGAGATTCAGTTGTTACATATCGGATTCAAATAGCATGAAATAGTACATTTAATCCGCTTGTGATAATGAAGCAAGAAGTATTTATTCTCGCACGAAATAAATGATACATTTTTTGAATTATTACTTATTTACTACAGAAGTTGAAACACTAGTTAAACAATAGTGGAAACACTAATTAAACATAATTAGGAAGGGAAAAAAGAAAATGATTCTTTGCCGTGTGCCCTGCCCGGGGCACACGACAAAGACATGCCTTTGTCATGTGCCGGATCGGAGGCACACGGCAAAGGTGATGTCTTTGCCGTGGGCCAGATCGGCGCACACGGCAAAGCCCGCCTCCCTTATCCCCTTCTAACGGCTGCCTCAGACACTCACACACCACACACGCCACACACGCACTCTGCTTGTGCCGCCGCGCTCGCCCCGCCCGCCGCCGCCCGCCAGCACGCTCGCCCGCCGCCGCCCGCCAGCACGCTCGCCCGCCGCTCGCCCGCGCGCCGCCGCCGCACGGCCGCACGCACGCTGCACTCTCGCCCACGCCACACGCCCGCATGCTCGCCCGCACGCCGCCCCCGCCACCCTCGCCGACACGCCGGCCCCGCCACGCTCGCGCCTGCCGGTCACCGAAGCACGCCGCCGAGCCTAGACGGCCGTGGGGTCGCCACCCCGGCACCAGCACTTGGCCCGCCAATGGCCTTGACGGCGCTCGCGAGCCCGACGTCGATGCTCTCGGCCTCTCGCCAAAGGGTGGCCGGCCGGCGGGGCTGCTACGCCACCTCCCTCACCGGTGCTCAAGCTGGGCCCGCCACGCTCGTGCCCGGGCTCGGCCTCGCCGGCGCTCGCCACCCGGACGCTGACGCCCTCGCCGCCTGTTGCTGGTCGCCACGCCCAGGCTGGCTGCGCCCAGGCTCGGCGCTCGCCGCGGTCACGCTAGCCGCGGCCACGCACGTCGCGCCCCTGGTGGCCGCTCGCCGCGGCCACAATCGCTGCTCGCCGCGGCAATGACCACTGCTCGCCGCGGCCATGCTCGCCGCGCCCACGGTCGCCGCGCCGACGTTCCCCGCTCCCCGCGCCCACGCTTGACGTGCCGCCGACGTCCACTACTTCACGGCCGACCGTCTCGCCCGCTGTCGAGCCCTAGGTGAGCACGTGCAAAAGACCCTGCCTCCGTCTAATGTATGTAGTAGATTACATAACCTCGTTGCCCGTGATGATATAAATTCTTACCTAGATTTGGTCTGGGTAGCATATGATGATCTTGAGCTTGTGGTTATATTTCTCATGATTGTCATCAAACCATGTGACACATCCATGCCCAAAGCAAACTCTCGTTTGTGTTGATATTTGTGTTGATATGATGGTTGGGCTGGATGTGTCACATGTTTCCATGTATATCATGAACTTTTTTTAGATGATTTCTTATGATGCAAGTTCAAGATCAAATGAAACGAAACATATCTGAGGCATACAACAGTAGTTCAATACTTTTTTTATTGAGACGACCAATAGTAACAAATTATTGATTATAATTTCACACATATTATTCTTTTTTTTTCAGGACCGAGCACCGCCACCTAGTTCCCGTCGCCGGCCTTCGCCACCGGACCATATAGCAAGGTGAGGCATACAAGAGTAGTCCGCTTTTCGTACCACATGTTTCTATATCACGTAACCTAGTTAGGCGTCTCCCGTTCGAAATAGATACTGATGGAAATATGCAAAACTTTGCATATGTACGGCCGTATCTATTTCAAATTGTCCACGTTTTTTAGACAGCCCGAGGATGCGTAGATGGAGTTAGTTTCCATGTTCTACTCGCATTCGAGACAGAGTATCGGCATCATTTCCCCGTTGATCTCCGGATACACAATCTCTCTTCCGGGACATGTATTTGGAGAACAGCGGCGAAATGCTGCCGAAATTCTGTCCCAGATCGGAGTAGAGCATGGAAATCGACTCAAGCTATGCATCTTCGGGTGGGATTAGGACCTATCTTAACCTAGTAGAATGTTTGGACATCATGTAGATGCAAACATTCTCTTGTATATTATATTACTTGTTGATATGATAGAGTATGGACGACTGTGCGTGGATGTACTCCGGTTGGAAATAAGGGGGGGAGTTGACCTTGGAATGGATTCAGAAGACCGAGAATTTCTTGGATCGAGCATTTGCAAAGGTCAAAGGAGGCTCATGCACTTGGTGTCCCTGCACCAAATGTGGAAACACGCGTCGACAGACACGGGAAGTCATGACACAACATCTTTGCAATTATGGATTTACGAGAGACTGTACCCGGTGGACCTACCATGGTGAAGGCAATCGTATGAGAAACGAGGTCGTTAGGCAACACATTGAAGATCATGATGCTGATGCCGGGGTAGGAGATATGTTAGATGACTTTCATGAACCACACTTCGAGGGAGAACGTAGTGAGGAGGAGCCAGAGCCAACCGCGAAGGCATACTATGACATGTTGGGTGCAGCACAAGAACCCCCTTCATGGGCATACCAAGGTTTCACAACTGGATGCCATTGCGCGCCTGATGGCCGTGAAGTCCTAGTTTACCCTGAGTCGAGATGCTTTTGATGTTGTGTTGACAGTTATTGGCACTCTGCTTCCGGAAGGTCACATTCTTCCAAAAAGCATGTATGAGGCACAGAAACTCCTTCGTGCATTGAAGATGCCGTATGATCAGATACATGCATGACCGAAGGGATGCATCTTGTTTTGGAAAGAACATGCGGAAGCAAAGTACTGTCCAAAGTGTGAATCTTCTAGGTTCGTAGAGGTAGATACTAGTGATGGTCAGAAGAGGCAGCTCGCGGTCCCCGTGAAAGTCCTACGATACCTTCCGCCCATACCGAGGATCCAACGGCTATTCATGACCGAGGAGTCCGCGAAACAGATGACAGGGCACAAAATGGGAACTCGATACAATCCTGATAAGCTTGTACATCCATCCGATGCTGAATCATGGACCCACTTTGACGGGATTCATCGAGTCAAAGCAGATGAAGCTCGTAATGTGAGTGTTGCCCTAGCAACAGATGGCTTCAATCCATATGGAATGTCGGCTGCACCTTACACTTGTTGGCATGTCTTCGTTATACCCCTCAATCTCCCTCCCAGCGTGATTTTCCAACGACAGAACATATTCTTGTCGCTGATAATTCCTGGACATCCGGGAAAAAATATGAGTGTCTACATGGAGCCCCTGATTGATGATTTTCTCAGTGCTTGGGAGGAAGGGGTTTGGACATACGATCGAGCTACAAAGAGAAACTTTAGGATGTATGTTTGGTACCATTATTCCCTGCATGACTTGCCGGCGTATGGAATATTCTGCGGCTGGTGTGTTCACGGAAAGTTCCCTTGCCCAGTATGCAAGGCAGCTCTGATGTTCATATGGTTGCGAAAGGGTGGAAAATATTCTTCGTTCGACAAACATCGACAATTCCTCCCTCTTGACCATCCATTCAGATGCGATAAGAACTTCACGAAAGGTGTCAAAGTTCTGGACCTTCCCCCTAATATTATGACAGGTGCTGGTGTTCGTGCTCAGTTAGATAGTCTTGTGGCTAATGCAGATGGTGGTTTTGAGGGATATGGTCAGCAACATGCATGGGCGCAGAAGTCGGGCTTGTGGAGGCTTCCCTACATGCAAGATCTCCTCCTTCCACATAACATTGATATGATGCACTCTGAAAAGAATGTCGCCGAGGCACTGTTCGGAACTATCATGGACATTGTAGAGAAGACAAAGGACAACGTTAAGGGTAGAGTGGATCAAGCAACATTATACGATAGACCGAAGCTAGACATGAGGCCTCCTGCGTCAGGCAAGGCATGGAAAAAGGCTAAGGCCGATTTTGTCATGACGAGGCCCCAGAGGAGGGAAGTGCTAGAGTGGTTTCAAACCTTAATGTTCCCTGATGGGTATGCAACGAATCTGAGGAGGAGATTCAACTTGTCTACTATGCGAATCAACGGGCTCAAGAGTCATGACTATCACATATGGTTAGAGAGGCTTCTTCCGGTGATGGTTCGAGGATACCTCCCTGATCAAGTCTGGCAAGTGCTGGCAGAGTTGAGCTTTTTCTTCCGCCAGCTTTGTGCTAAGGAGTTATCTCTGATCGTTATTGAAGAAATGGAAAGAATGGCGCCTGTGTTGCTCTGTAAGTTGGAGAAGATATTTCCACCAGGCTTCTTCAACCCGATGCAGCATATGATTTTGCACCTACCATACGAGGCACGAATGGGGGGCCAGTGCAAGATCGTTGGTGCTACTCAATTGAGAGATGTCAAAAAGTCCTTCGAACTAAATGTAAAAATAAATGCAAAATTGAAGCTTCCATCGCAGAGGCATACATTCTAGAGGATGTGTCAAACTTCATATCGAAATATTATACTGAGAATCTTCCAAGCGTGCATAATCCACCCTCATGTTACAATGCTGGGGAAGCTGACTCGAACCTCAGCCTTTTCAAAGGGAAACTCGGAAGTGCAAGTGTTGCGAGCATCAAGACCTTAAATTTTGAAGAGTGGCGCAGTATCATGCTATATGTGTTGACCAACCTATCCGAAGTGCAGCCGTACATACAGTAAGTTCTCTGCATTCATTTAGTTCTCGAGTACTTCTTTTTCGGCATCCAAACCGTTCGTTTCTCTTTCGACCAGGGAATTTCATGTGCAATTCTAGCATCGATCAAGGATACCTACCCTCTAGGAAGCTGAGACCCTTCTTAGACATGGTGCGGGAAATGGAAAGCCTGATTTTATTTCTTGGTTCAAACAAAAGGTAATGTCTACGTCGTGGCTCTTTCGTAGTATGATTTTACAAGTTGCTCGGACGTGTACATAATTTGGCCAGCTTGAACTTGCAGACCCAAACTGATGCCTCAGTGAATGCCGAGTTGCGTCAGGATACCAATGGTTGTGCCTAGAGTCAAGTCATTTGGAGCTTATGATGTTAATGGATATCGTTTCCACACAACAAGTCACGAGCACAGTCGGCCGAATAGAAGGACCACAAATTTCGGAGTGTTTACGCCAGGAGACGATGGGCTCGAGTACTATGGAAGAATCGAAGAAATATACGAACTCACGTTTCATGGGTCGAAACCTCTGAAACCTATCATATTCAAATGCCATTGGTTTGATCCTCATGCTGTGAGACGGACTCCGAATCTTGGGCTAGTTGAAGTTCAACAAGCGTCCGTGTATCTAGGAGATGATGTCTATATTGTGGCTCAACAAGCCACGCAAGTTTATTATCTCTCATATCCATGCCAAACTGACAATCGTCTCAAGGGTTGGGATGTTGTGTACAAGGTATCGCCACACGGTAAATTACCTGTCCCGAACAATGAAGATTACAACATAGACCCAAACACATATGCCGGCTAGATGGGACTTTTCAGATAGACTTAACCGAAGCGATGGGAATGGAACAGGACAATGAAAGAATTGATAACGACGATGCAGGGGATGAGGTTCACAATGTCAAGGACTTAGAATTACTAGAGCGATTACGCTTAGACAATGACAGTGATGATGACAGTGTTCCTCCTATGGAGATCGATGGTGATTATATCGACACACGTGATAGCGATGATGAGACATATGATCCGGCTAATCCGGATCATGATGACTATTTTTAATACATGTAAGAACCGTACTACTTAATTTTTTGTACTATTTTTGTTTATTTTAGTCATTGTACTTACTTTATATACTAATTGTACTATTTTTAATGACATCTACTGATTGATTTACTCATTTTAATTTCAGGAGATTGTTCGGCGATGGCGGGGTGCGGCAGAGGTTTGATGAGGTCACTCACAGACCTATTGGGCGGTAGATCTACCCAGGCAGGTGAGTCCTCCCAGAGGACTCGACGGACAGGCAGGAGAAGTCGGAGGAGTGGAGCGGGTTTGTCGACGCGCGACGTCGCTGAGGGCTCCGGCACGGCTTCAGGAGGGAGGGCTGGGAGGAGGAGCAGGCACAGGAGAGGTGCTCCTCTTGTGGAGGAGGAGGCGGAGGTGGCGGAGGAGGAGGAGGAGGAGGAGGGGGAGGAGGATCCCGGTGCTGAGGAGCACGAGAACGAGAACGAGCACGAGCAGGAGCAGGAGGAGGAGGAGGAGGATGGGGCGGACGAGGAGGAGGAGGACTTGGGCGTACCTGCCGTCTGGTAGCGAGGCCCCTCGAGGCTCCCGGATTGTCTGATACCTCTAGAGCACCGACCGGTCCTCCGACCTGACGGGAAAAGGTAAGTAAGTTTACAAGATTTCAATACGTTTCCTTTTGATATATTCAAAATCACAATTGACACTAATACTATCTCTCAATAACTTGAGCAGGAACTTTGACATAGTTGTTCCAGGTGTTGCTCACAACCGCATGGCCAATGGCATCCTGGGCCTCCTCTGCAACCGACACTACCCAGGCGCCATGGATATTGCTGGGGTACGTCAGCCAGCCTCTTCGTGGGAGCACTACATCGCCGCACCGGATGGACCAGATGAGGAAGGCAAGGCATTTGACAACAAGGCGCACTGGGTGTTGAACGAATTATGGGTAAGTCCTCATGGAACTACATTTACGAATACATCATATTCATTGCACCGGGTTTTGAAATAATGACTTTGTTCACGTTTTTGTGCAGGATTTCTACAGATGCGAGGAGGGAATGATGCCCAGGGCGATGCAGGTGGCTAGCAGAGCTTGTTACAAGCTGGTGGCGGATATGCTTTACGAGGCGCGCATCCAGGCCGTCATCGACTACAAGGCCAGGATCGAAAAAGTGAGGATCTACAAAGGACCTGCGAGAGACATCAGACTTACCCGGGAACAATACTTGCGGGTAAAGATTCAATCTTAAGGAGTTATCAACTATGCACCATTTGTTCTTCTTAAATGTATTAGATATTGATGATGTGTAGGTGCCTCCGTGGTGGATTGCCAATGATTATCCGTGCTGGGAAATGATAGTGGACCGGTGGTGCTCGCAAGAGTGGGTGGAGATGCACGAGGCTGCCCGGCAGCGGCGTTTGCTGATGCCAGGTGCATCGCATTATCAGGGCAACCGTAACCTCAAGGCGTACACGGCTAGATATGTATGTGAATTAATTTCTTTATTCTAACACTCAATTCTGCATAATTTCTAATCATCTTCCTTTTTTCGCAGTCGGTGTCACATGGTGGTGTGCCTTGCACCCAAGTCCAGGCATACTGTTTGGCCCACAAAGGAAATGCGACGTCCGATGTCACCTTCAACCCACAGGATCCGCCCGAAGTGTACAGCAACGCTAGCGTCCACAGCCGCCTCAGTGGGTACACCTCGATGGCACAAGAAGTTCATGGGCCGGAGTTTGATGCGATCAATGAGCCCATTGATGGAGAAGTCGTCATGAGGGCGGGAGGAGGCAAGAAGCATGGACGGTACTGGTTTGGCGACAGCTTAGTCAACACGGCGACTACTCCCACTTTCTCACAGATTCGAGCCAGGAGTACCAGCTCAAGCCCTGCCATACGCCCATGGCCAGACACTACACAGACTCAGATTGAGGCTGTCAAGGTTATTTCTGTTTCATCCGTCGTTCCTCCGTTTTTACATATGTTCGCTTTGAATTCCAACCCTGGGATCAAATCCTTTAGGCCCAGATGGAAGCAGCCTTCCAAGCACGGCAGGAGGCGGTAGAGGAGAGGTGGAGGGCCAAGCGGGACGACATGCAGCAAAAATTGGATCAAGCTCTAACATTTATGCAAAGCCTGGGCTCGGCGATGGGTGTTTCGCCTCCACAATTCCCTCCGGCCCCACTTGTTCGTAGTGCAGAAACTCCTCCTACCGTAAGTGGTTTTGACTCCTATCGAGTTTCGGAATGTCTTAGTGACTTAGCATTAACCTAGATTTACTTAAAAATAATATCTTATGATACATCTACAATGACTTAGAACTTAGGCTAATGCTTATAGTTTCGTTCTTATGTAACTCAATATATATTCGCTTATGTGCAGAATCAGTCGGCGGCATCCAATGATGGGCCAGTGAATCCTGACTTCTCGCCTCCGGTGCAGCAGACTCAGTAGCCTCAGCAGTTTGTGTGGCCACCACCTCAATGGGTGGCTTGGGTTCAGCAGCAGCAGCAGCCAGGTTGGTCGCAGACGCCTACATGGCCGCCCCCGCCGATGTGGTCGCAGCACCCGCCACCGCCGCCGCCGTCGGCCCCATGAAGTGTATGGACTTCATTTCTAGAGACAAGCTTTGCACTTGAACTTGTATGGACTTTGCCGTATGGACTTGTATGGATTTGACTTAAACTTGTGGTTGCCGATGAACGATACTAGAGTTTATTTGTATTTGTGCATTTCTGGATAATGTTGAATGCATCCGATGCTTATTTGGATTGCATGCGATGATTATTATGATATATGTGAACTGTTTGTATTATTTGGGGTACCATATACACAATAAACAAAAAGAAAATATAGGATCAGGGACCTTTTCTGTGTGCAAAAACCATGGCACACGGCAAAGAAACCAATGTTTACCGTGTGCCAAAGCCAAGGCACACGGCAAACATTTGAACTTTGCCGTGTGCCACGTCTACAGGCACACGGCAAAGGCGGCCGCCACGTCACTTCCCAGGTTTTCTGCTTTTTTTTGCCATGGGTCAGCTTTGGCACACGGCAAAGGCTTTGCCGTGTGCCCAATAAATGGCACACGGCAAACGACGCCTTTGGCCTTTGCCGACGTCTGAATGCCGTGTGCTCTTTGCCATGTGCTCTTTGGAGGTGCTGCCGAAATTCTGTCTCAAATAGGAATAGACCATGGGAAGTCAACCCATCTACGCATCCTCGGGTGGGATTAGGACCTATCTTCACCTATTAGAGTTTAGGAACGTCGTGTAGATGCATTTGGTTTTGATAGTACTTGCTGCCGTGTTAGAGGATGGATGACCGTTAGTGGATGTACACGGGCCGGCCAAGTCAGGTTGGCATGACCGATGAATGGATTGAGAAGACCAACGATTTCTTGGAAGGGGCATGGGCCCAGGCCAAAGGAGCGAGTGTCATGTGGTGTCCCTGCAGTAGTTGTGGAAACAAGAAACGAAAAACAAAGGTGGTCATGGGCCAACATCTGTGAAAGCATGGATTTATGCCAGACTATACTCGATGGACCCTGCATGGTGAAGCCCATTGTATGAGGTTCGAGATCGTGAGGCAACACATCGATGAGTGTGATGCTGATGGTGGGGTAGGAGACATGCTAGATGACTATCATGAGGCACGGTTAGGTGAAGGACCACAGGAGGAGGAGCCAGAGGCAACCGCAAAGGTGTATTACGAGATGTTGGAGGCGGCACAGAAACCCCTTCACGGGCAAACCGAGGATCCAACAGCTATACATGACCGAGGAGTCCGCGAAACAGATGACATGGCACAAAAAAGGTGTTCGATACAACCCTGAGAATATGGTGCACCCATCCGATGGTGAATCATGGACCCATTTTGATGGGATTCCGTGATAAAGCTGAAGAGACTTGTAATGTACGTGTGGCGCTGGCAACAGATGGGTTCAATCCTTATGGAATGGTGGCCGCTCCGTACTCATGTTGGCCCGTGTTCGTTATCCCCCTAAATCTCCTCCCCGGCGTCCTCTGTCAACGACAGACCATATTCGTGTCGTTGATTATTTCTGAGCACTCGGGGAATAAAATGAGTGTTTACATGGAGCCGCCGATCGATGATTTGGTCAAGGCATGGGAGGAAGGGGTGTGGACCTACGACCGAGCAACAAAGACAAACTTCAAAATGTATGTCTAGTACCACTACTCCCTGCATGACCTCTCGGCGTATGGGATATTTTGCGGCTGGTGTACTCACGGGAAGTTCCCATGCCCAACATGCAAGGCAGCTCTGCAGTTCATTTGGTTGAGGAAGGGGGCAAGTATTCGTCGTTCGACAAACATCGACAATTCCTACCTGCTGACCATCCGTTTAGACAAGACATTAAGAGCTTCACAAAAGGTGTCGTTATTACAGACCCTGCACCGCCGATGATGACGGGTGCCGCGCTTCATGCCCAGATAGATGCTCTCCAGGTCAATGCTGTAGGTGGTTTTGTGGGATATGGTGAGGAACATGCTTGGACTCAGAAGTCGGGTTTGTCGAAGCTCCCCTATATTGATGACCTCCTCCTTCCACACAACATTGATGTGATGCACACTGAAAACAATTGGGCCGAGGCTCTTTTCGGAACAATCATGGACATCCCTGATAAGATGAAGGACAACATTAAGGCTAGATTGGATCTGGCAACGTTGTGCGATAGACCAAGATACGAAATGAAGGCTCCAGAACGAGGGATAAAATGGAAGAAGACAAGGGCCGACTACATCCTAACGAGAGCCCAAAATAAGGAAGCACTAGAGTGGAGCCAAAAGTTACAATTCCCCGAAGAACCACAAATACCGGAGTTTTTACGCCAGGCTAAGATGGGGTCGAGTATTACGGAAGAGTTGAAGAAATATATGAACTCAAGTTTCCTGGTTCTGTACCACTGACTCCTGTCGTATTCAAATGCCATTGGTTTGATCCTAAAGTAACAAGACATACCCGTAGTGTTGGCCTAGTTGAAATTCGACATGATTCAAAGTTACCAGGCGGTGATGTCTACATTGTGGCTCAACAGGCCACGCAGGTTTATTTCCTCCCATACCCGTGCCAAACCGACAAACATCTTTAGAGTTGGGATGTTTTGTATAAGGTAACACCACATGCCAAACTACCTCTTCCAAACAATGAAGATTATAACAATGAGATAGAGTTCTTTCAAGAAGATGGGCTAGGAGCAAGTTTTGAGATAGACTTAACCGACGTGATCGGAATGGAAGTAGACAATGAAAGGGTTGTTGATGACGACGCTGGAGATGAGGTTGAAAATGTTAGGGACTTAGCATTACTAGAGCGACTACGTCTAGGCAGAGACAATGAAGACGACATTCCTCCTTCGGAAGATGCTGGAGCTGCCGATGCAGCTGATAGTGATGATGAGGATTATGATCCAGCTAATCCCGATTATGATGACTATTTCTAATACAAGTATGATCCACACTATTTAATACTAATGTTATATTTTAGTTATCTTTTTTGTAAGTACGGATTGTTTAACTTTGCTGATTCGTTCACTCTTCTTGATTGCAGGTAATTGAAAGAAGATGCCAGGCGGTGGCAAGTTCAGGATTATCCGCTCCTTCTACGGGGAAAAAGGTGGACGTCGAGAAGCACCTGAGGGCTCCGATGCACCTGAGGGGTCCGGGAGCCGTGGTGGAGGGAGAGGGAGAGGGAAAGGGAGAGGGAGAGGTGGAGGAGGAGGACGACGAAAGAGAGGGGGTGGTGGAGGAAGAGGTAGTGGGAGGAGGAGGAGGGAGAGGACACCTACTCCTACAGAGGAGGAGGAGGAGAGCGAGGAGGAGGAGCACATGCAGGAGCAGGGGTGGGAGGAGGAGGACAGGGAGGAGCAGGAGGAGGAGGGGGCGGCAGGGGGTACGACTACGGTGTGGTTGCGAGGACCGTCGCAACTCCCGCCGCGGCCGATACTTGTAGCGAGACGGCTGACATGTTGAAAATCACAATAGAAACTAATAGTTTATCTCATACACTTTTGCAGGAATTGGGTTGTCGTATCGGGAGGTGACCACAAACGGAAGCGCAATGGCATCCTCGGTCTTCTGTGCAAGGAGCACTTCCCTGGTCTCGCGCAGCATGCCAGGATGTTGGAGCCGGCCTACACGTGGGACCACTACATGGCCGTCCCAGATACGGAAGATCGGGAAGGGAGAAATTTCGGCACCAAGGCGAGGCGGGTGGTTGGGGAGCTGTGGGTAAGTTATCCTCGCACTGCATGGGTCAATACATCGCATTCATTTGAAATTCCTGGAATAATGACTGCAAGTATCGGGTCTATAAGTAGGATTTCTACAGGTGCGAGGCAGGATACGAGGACAGAGCTAATCAAGTGGCTAACAGAGCCTGTTACAAACTGGTGAAGGACATGCACTACGAGGCGCATATTCAGGCTGTCGTCCAATACTGCGCCGAGCACGAAAAAAGGAAGGTGAAGAAGGAAGACGCAAGGAACATATTCCTCACGCGGGAGTAATACTTGATGGTTAATGAGGAACATCTCTACTCATTTCTCGTGAATTTGATCTTCCAATATGTCATACACTTAATTACGTGTAGGTGCCTCCTAACTGGTGCACCGGCAAGGGCCCGTGCTGGGCTATATATGATGGTGGACAAGTGGATCAGCGAGGACTGGTCCGAGAGGCACAACTTATGTCGGGGGCGGCGCATGATGATGCCGGAACCGGGACACCATCAAGGCAGCCGTAGCCTTCTCGAGTACCAGGAGGTTTGGGTACGTGAATTCACTTCTTTATTCTTTGTAACGCTAAATTTTGCATGCTTACTAATCATCTTGCTGTTTTCTTCGCAGTCGGCGTCACATGAAGGCCAGCCTTGTAATGAGTTCATGGCATACGCTATGGCTCATAAGGGCAAGGCGACGTCTGGCGTCTCCTTCAGCTAGACAGATCCGCCCGAGGCCTACAGCAACCCCAGCGTCCACACCTGCATCCATGATGGGAAAGGCGCTCCACGGGGACACATGGGATCCGGCCACCGTGCCCCTTTCTGGAGAAGCCATCATGAGGGCGGGAGGAGGGAAGAAGCACGGCCGGTACTGGCTCGCCGACAGCATAGTGGACACTGCCATTACGCCCAATCTCTCCCAGCTTCGGGCAAGGACCATCGACTTGACACCGCCCATACGCCCACGGCTCGAGACTTCAGTGGCCACCATGCAAGCACTCCAGGTTATTTCTGTTTCATTTGTCTTTCGTTCATTTGTACATAGCTTTGCTTTCCATTGTAATACTTGGGTGCAATCTTATAGGCCCAGATGGAGGAAGAGAGGAGGTGGCGGGAGGAGATCGAGGCAACGTTGAAGGAACATCGGCTGATGTGGATGCAGGAGCGGGAGAGGATGATGGAAGCTGAGCGGCAGAGGGCAGAGGCTGAGCGGCAAAGGCATGATGCCATGTTCGCCTACGTGCAAGGTATTGGCTCAGCTGTGAACTATCAACCGCCGCGAACGGTGGCATGGCCTCCCCCACATCCGCCACCGATGGCCTTTGTTCCTTCTCCTATCGATGCTTTCACTCCTGTGAGTATGAATGTAATACCTTGCATACGACTAAATTAAATATTGACTTCGAAATGTAATCTTGTATCTTCTCCTTTTACCAGAATCAATCGGGGGCGGCCTCCAATGAGCCTCAGGACGAGCACTCGCCGGCGTCGCAGTGGCCGGTCAGGCCGTCTGATCCGAGTAGGTGATGGACTCTTGTAAACTTTTTTTGGACTAGTTTGAGGTTAGCCTTATGGCTCATGAACTCTATTCGTGTTTAAACTTTGTTTGGACTGCGTTTGATATTATATTTGTGGCTCATGAACTCTATTCGTGTTACATGTGCTCTATTTATGTTAAATGTGCCATTTGTGTGATATATTAACTGCCTGTGATGTATATATTCTGATATGTTTGATGTTTGAATGGGTGGGCTCATATACGCGAGAAAACAAACAAAAAAAATGAAAACAGGTAACTTCGCCGAGTGTTTTTACATTGGCACACGGCAAAGTGTCCCTGATTCGCCGAGTGTTTTTACATTGACACACGGCAAAGATTGAGACTTTGCCGTGTGCCTCCCAGACGCCACACAGCAAATTAGGAGTCTTTGCCGTGTGCCTTCCGTCAACGGCACTCGGCAAACCCGCCGTCAACGGCCACCCGCCGTCACGTTTCCTTTTTTTTTGCCAAGCGCGTTTTGGGCACTCGGCAAAACCTTTGCCGAGTGTCCAGTAAAAGACACTCGGCAAAGCCGGCTTTGCCGACTAAAGTTTCGCCGAGTTTTTTTTTTGCCGAGTGCCGCACTCGGCAAATCTTTTGCCGAGTGCAAAATGGTCTTTGCCGAGTGCCTCGGGCACTCGGCAAAGAAGGGAAATCTGGTAGTGTTAAAGGCCACAAGTAACTGTAAGGGAAAATGTAGAGACCAGAGAGGAAACGAAAACATTGCACCTGGCTTTGATCGGCTCCTGCTAACGTACGGATAATCACAAACAGATAAGCACCTGGCCCTCTTTTGGATTCCAGTAGTTTTAGAAAATTATGATCAAGAGATTAGTTTTATAAGCGTGCAATACCTTCGTTTAGAAAAGAAAAAGAGGTCTCAAATCGAGCTTCTATGGCCCAAGAGTATGGTTTCAACAATACCATTTATATATAAAACTAAATAAGGTTTGTTATTACATCAAAGCACTCTCAAATTTAGGCATTCTAAAGAATTTCAACAATCTAATTTTCAAATACACCATCATTAGTAAAATTTACACAACAAATTAAATGTAACTTTTGTGTAGCTATAATTAACACCCTAATTCTCAGTTACACCATCATATACCATATTTGAAGTAGTCAATATGAAATAATAATGTATCTCAGGAAGATTGTGGGACCAAGTATTGTGCCATTAAATTTAGACTTACATTCAAAATTATGTTCTTTTGTGAATATTCCGGTATTATACAAATCTTAAGACCCGTGGAGGCCTTGAGAATTTTATTTAAAATAGTTATGCAAATGTAATGTATTTTGTTACAACTTGTTTTATTTTTAAAGGTACAAGCATGTCATTTCTATACCAAGATTTTAAATAAGACCTGGCTTATATATTTATATTTGCTACTAATTTTTTAATAAGACAATGATCAAATGTCATGTCTAAGATTTCTATGTCAAACCTTTAAAAATGGATAGATTACTATTTTATTATAACTATTTGAAGATAAAATGTGATAGAAAAGTTATACAATCCTTGAAATTCTCATAGTGAAAGGCATGAATAAACGTGTCTAACCCATATTCAAATGCATAATTTAAACAAGTTTTTGACGGTTTAAATGACATTGGTTTAATTCATAGTTTATGGTCTAAACGGCGCATATATGGTATACCCACTATGCAGGGTTTAAACACGTGTATATATGATAGTTTAAACGAGTTTAGGCAAACAATGGGTCATCAACCAATAGCCTTTAACAATTAAAGGCATTGGATCTACTTAGTTTTTTAAGAAAAATTGCCCAACATGCCATTTTAAAGATAATTAAAAATAACCCCCTAAATTTACATATAAATGACTCATCATGCCATTATGAAAGATAACCTAATACATTCTCTAAATTTTCATATAAAATGCCCACTTGAAAGATAACTTAAAATAACCCCCTAATTATATATATAAATTTCTGTTGTGCTAGTATGATAGATAATTTAACATAACTTCCCTAAATTTATGTGCAAATTACTCAATATGCCATTATAAAATTTAATGACCTAAAACTATAAATGTATATTACAATTACCCTCTATGACATTGTTAAAGGTTAGTTTCATATAATTCTATATGTGTCTTTCTTAAACTTACATGTAAATTATCCACATATATCATTATTTAAAATAAAAAAACCTCACTCAAAGCTGCATACAAATTTTCAACATCTATTATTATAGAAATAGATAAATAAAGCATGCCTACATATGTTTCTAAATCACCATCTTCTACCATTAATAACATATAAAAACTAGCTAAAAGTAATATTTTTTTTATATTGTATCACAGATATGTAAATATAAGAAAATATTTTAATAGGTACACTATTAAAGTATTAATAAACAAGGGAGCGAATTTTAGCAAATTTGATTAGTTATGGATCCTAAATCTATATATTATTTTTTAATGTTTATATATGTTAACATTAGACCGTTTCTAGTTGAAGGAGCAAAAGTAGGAGCAAGAGCATTTTGAACGGTTACAAGAGCAAAATTAAATATGTGATGACGTATGAAAATAAAGGGGCCAGAGGAGCGCTCCTCCTTTTGCTCCTGTCGGTGGAAATGGTCTTACTATCCCGTGCCATAAACATGGCTGATGTACTAGTCATAACTAATGATACGATAAAATAAATGTCAAGAGGAAATGAAATGAAAACACCGCACCTTGCCGGCTTTGATCGGCTCGTGCTGCTTAACATACGGATACATTATTAGCTGGTCCCAGCGTAGAGAGTTGACTGCTACTACACATCCGGCCGGGGAGGGAACGACCGCTTCAAGCCCGTCCAAGATCATCGCCAGCGCCCAAGAGCCGCCTATATTATTAGGTGATCCATGACCATCACACGCGGCAGAGCTCGGCAGCCGCATGCCTGCATCGCTGATCTCTTCCCCTCTCCCCCACCCACCGCTTCTGCTAGCCGCCGCTGGTCGCCAATGGCGAGACGCGAGCTGTTCCTCGCGCTGCTGTGCATAGCGGCCTCAGCGCTAGCCACCGGAGCCGACGCCGCCGACGCGAGGAAGATGGTCGGCGTGTACGAGCTTAGGAAGGGCGATTTCTCCGTCAAGGTCACCAATTGGGGCGCGAGACTCATGTCCGTCGTCTTTCCCGACTCCAAAGGTGCCCTACCTGCTGCCGTCCTGTCGCCTACTCGCCTGTGCTCCATTGCTGGGAGCCGGGACCTTGTTTCCCTTTCGTGCCGAGGATTAAACCATGCATGCTGCTGCTGCTTCTGCAGGGAATTTGGCTGATGTCGTCCTTGGCAGAGACACCATCGCTGAATACGTCGTAAGATCACTGAAAGCACTCTGAATGTTCTTTTCTTTTTTCCTTTGTGTTCATCTATCTTTGTTCGGCAGTGTTATTTGACCACCTTCTATGCCTGCATTTGCCGTCGGTTCGATTTGTGATACAACATGCATGCATCGTGCAACCCATTAATGTTTACTAGTAGTTCGTATTGTAGTTCAACTAGTGATATTTTACTACTGGTCCAACAATATTGTGCTCGAGCGCGTTTCAAGGAATGGTCCAATAATATTTTCTTGCATCTCACTTATTATATACGTTTAAGGCATCGAGTTTAGCAACTACGGGAAGAGAGCAGTACTGTGACGTGTGGTCATGATGGAAAGAAAACGTGATAAGCCGTGAAGAAACGACAGTCCACAAGCATCTTTAGTTGTTGTCCCTTTTATTTCATATATAAATACAAAGTCTTTTGCATCATATGCCATTATCGCCGTCCCTTTCTTGTGATCATACTGGTCATCAAAGAGAATTTTCTAAGCACGAGCTAATCTTTCGCCACCAACCAAGTTTCAGAAATGTTTATCCACAAGTCATAAAGATATGGCCTTAAGCTTTGCAGGAAATAACAACTTGCTGTATTGATTCCTTCTGTGTTACACCTACCCATTTCAAGTTATCTTCTGCAACTGATTTCTCTGTCCGAACAGAATGACACCTCTTACTTCGGGCCGATAACGGGGCGCATAGCACAGAGGGTCGCCCGTGGCCGGTTCGTCCTCGACGGCAAGGTCTA
Source organism: Panicum virgatum (assembly GCF_016808335.1). NCBI lineage: Eukaryota > Viridiplantae > Streptophyta > Magnoliopsida > Poales > Poaceae > Panicum > Panicum virgatum. The sequence continues at coordinate 10,491,152 of NC_053143.1, read as the reverse complement.
TCACATGTATAAGAACGACGGCAACAACTCCATTCACGGTATGGACAGTGGACTATGTCTATGGGTATGTACGGACATGCCATGACCCAGAGGATCGGACGAGCGCTCTGCTCCGGGATGCTTACTGCATCTGTGTTCGTCTATATATCCAGGTGGCGGCAGAGGGTTCAGCAAGAGCATCTGGACGGTGAAGGAGTACGTCGGCGGCGGCGAGTCCCCGTTCATCACCTTCTACTACCGCAGCTTCGACGGCGAGCAGGGCCTGCCGGGGAACGTGGACGCGTACGTGACGTACCGCGTGTCGGGCCCGCCCTACTCGCTTGGCGTGCACATGAACGCGACGGCGCTGGACAAGGCGACGCCGGTGAACTTCCTGCTGCACGCGTACTGGAACCTGGGTGGGCACGGCAGCGGCGACGTGCTGGGGCACGCGCTGCGGCTGTTCGCGTCGCGGCACGCCGTGCTGGACGAGGAGCTGCTGCCCTCGTCGGGGCGCGTGGAGCCCGTGGCCGGCACGCCGCTGGACTTCCGGGCGCCCACGGCGATCGGGGCGCGCATCCGCGGCGTCATGGGCGGCCGCATCGTCGGGTACGACGCCAACTACATCGTCGACGGCGAAGGGATGCGGCCGGTGGCACAGGTCCGGGACCCGGCGTCCGGCAGGGGGTTGGAGCTGTGGGCGAACCAGCCCACCATGCAGCTCTACACGGGCAACTGGCTGAACCGCACCGCCGGGAAGGACGGCAAGGTGTACGACCAGTACGGGGGGTTCTGCCTGGAGACCATGGGCTACGTGGACGCTGTCAACCACCCGGAGTTCCCGTCCCAGACGCTCAGGCCCGGCCACGTGTACAACCACGACATGGTCTTCAAGTTCTCGTTCTAGGGTGCGCATGCATGCACTGAGGAAGCACGAGATGTAAAATAAGTTCAGCATTGGTGTGTGTGTGTGTGTGGAGGGGTACGGTGGTGATCAATAATCACAGGATCGGAGAGACGGAGATGGCATTTTTCTTCTATAAAGTTGCTAAAAAACTCCAGTGTCCACACAATATCCTCCGTAGCAACGCGTGCAGCATGTCGAGATGAAAACGATGCCGGCCGGCGGACGGACGAGTGGATACGCTTGCAGGCCCAGCCAAACGTTGACCAAGGGTTCTTTGGACACCCGAATAGCCATAACTTCACACCGAAATACCGAATGACAGATTCAAAGCCGGCGAGATAATCCAAGCACATCGCTCCCTGCACATCCGTCTCTATGATAATCCAAGCACATCGCTCCCTGCACATCCGTCTCTATTGTACTGGGTGATCGGCGCCCGGCCGGCGGCCTCAGCAGCTAGCTAAGTGCCGTACGCTCCCCCTCTTCCCTCCTAGCACTCGTGCCTTAGGGGGTGTTTGGTTGGTAGAACTAAACTTTAGCTTCCGTCATATCGGATGTTTGGACGCTAGTTAGAAGTATAAAGAAAAATATAGTCTAATTAGAAAACTAATTACACAGATGAGGACTAAACGGCGAGATGGATTTTTTAAGCATAATTAATCTATGATTAGCAAATGTGATGCTACAGTAACCATTCGTTAATCATGGATTACTTAGGCTTAAAAAAATTCGTCTCGTCATTTAGTCCTCGTCGGTGTAATTAGTTTTCTAATAAAACTATATTTAATGCTTCTAACTAGCATCGAAACAACCGATGTGACGTGAGCTAAAATTTAGCCCCTGGATCCAAACACCCCTTCCTCTTCCTGCCTGTCACAATTGCAGTCTCAGCTTGTTGTCCCGGCAATGACTAGGGTCACATCTCCTTACGCTTCTGTGCGGTACGCGTGGTAATTATTGAGAAACGCGTTACCACGGATCATCAGATCGGATCCTATTCCTTCCCGTAGCAGATCAGACGTAAAGAAGTTGTAGATCCCGTCTCCCTTCCCAAGATGCACGACAGAGAAAACACACGAGACACGATGTAGGTGGAGCTGTTGGTCTCTTTCTCATTCATAATATGTGTACAGGGGTGTTTCTTATATAGTGGTGGGAGACCCTACAAGGGTATATTTGGTATGAGCCCACCAAACCCTAATCAGGGTTACGATTTCTTAACACCCCCCTTGGGCGAATACCGCGACTAGATCATGCCTCATTAAAACTCCAAAAAAACCCAATGGGAAAAATACGGAGAAAGAGTGCATAGTTCCGCTAGATGTACTGCACTTGTTGCCTCGTTAAAAACGACTCGTGAGAAACTTCGGGAAAACTCACAATGGGAAAAAGAGTACGACTATTGTCTTCAAGACAATTACAACCTTCAGAGTTGGGTAGTTCATGATCTCCTAGATCAAAGAACAAGGACTAATTTTCAGAGCCCATTTCCATTTGTGCAATGCATGCGTATTATCTTATAGATAACAATGAGGATATTGACGGTACTAATGCCACATGACTTCTGGATATGGTTAGTCCTCTGTCATAGCCAAACACTTCACGTGCGGCCTCATATAAATCAATGCTTCACGTATTGAGAAACGTGTTACCACAGATCACCAGATCCGTTCCTGTTCCTGTTCCCTCCCGCAGAAGATCAGGCGTAGAGAAGTTGTAGATCCCATCTCCCTTCCCAAGATGCACGACACAGAAAACACACGGGAGACACGATGTAGGTGGAGCTGCTGGTCTCTTTCTCATTCATAGTATGTGTACAGGGGTGTTTCTTATATGGGATAATTCGATTCATGCCACCACAACTCCGTGAAATTGGGTGTCACGTTCAAAATCATGCCACTCAATGGCATGGATTTCAACATGAAATCCAACTTCAAGAAATTGTAGTGGCATGGATCAAAATGACCCTTATTATATAGAGGTGGGAGACCCTACAAGGGTATATCACTACCGGACTCGCCTACTTTGCCGAGTGCCAGAGACACTCGGCAAAGGCAGGAAAACACTTGGCAAAGAAGTCGCCGAGTGTAGCACTCGGCGAAGCGCACACGGCCTTTCTTCTACCGGCGAAGCCGGCTATGCCGAGTGCTTTTTTCTCGGGCACTCGGCAAACGTTTGCCGTGTGCCACGCCGCACTCGGCAAAAAAGAATGAAACGGGACGGCCGAACGGGACGGACGGGACGGGGAGGGGAACTTTGCCGAGTGCCGGACTCGTGGCACTCGGCAAAGATCCAAAGTTCGCCGAGTGCCAGCACTCGGCGAACTTTGAAACTTCGCCGAGTGCCAGACGCGTGGCACTCGGTGAAGTTTGGATCTTTGCCGAGTGCCACGCATCTGGCACTCGGCGAAGTTTCAAACTTCGCTGAGTGCCTAAGTAATTAAACTCGGCAAATCTGTTTTTTCAGTAAATAGAAAATGGTTGCTTTGCCGAGTGTCAGGCTAAAAACACTCGGCAAAGCTTGCTGTTTTTTTGTATTTTTTCTGTTTTTTATGTAATAACCACATTCATCATCACAAAGAAAGCATATATACATTCCAGACAAGCAATATAGTATATATAAGGCACATCCATCACAAATATCACATAATAACACAAATATCTCACACTACGTCGCACGAATATCACAAATAGCATAAGTCCAACATCGATGCCATAAATGTAATGTTCAACAAGCACAAGTCCAACTAATTAAACAAGTCTAGTCCCACAATAACAAGTCTATAGAACAAATATCATAAACAACTCTAAATCAACTAGGTGGCCACTGCGACGCTGCCGGTGCCGGTGAATGCTCGTCCGGAGGCTCATTTGACCCCCCAATCGTTTGATTCTGAAAAAAAATTGACATAGGATTATATCTTGAGAAAATTTTAAGAGTTCATGTCCCTCTTGATAGTATGACATTCCTAAACTCAATTTGAAAAGATAAAATATTAAATGAATAGCCGCTTTTCAACTTTCATATCCTTGACTTAGCTCATGTATATATCAGCTGTGATACCTTCTAATCATTCTTATTAAAGCATATGTCATTAATCAACCAACCACTAAGTGAGTCTAGATGTTCTTTCAGATATAGCACATGATATATTGACATAAAGTATCTCAAAATTTGAATATGTATGTGCAAGCAAAGTAAATCTATATATCATACTCACAGGAGTGCCTGTAGTGCCAGATGGAGGAAAGATAGAAGGAAGGCCTAGCGGTGGCAGCGGTGGTGGAGGCCAGGGCATCGTTGGCGGCGGTTGATAGTTGATTATCGCGCCAAGGCCTTGGAGGTATGAGAACATGGTCTGCATCTGTTGTTGCGCGGCCTGTCGCTCAGCAAGAAGCGCCTGCTCCATCCTCTGTCGCTCCTGCATCCGCTCTTCCTGCCACCTGCGCTCTTGCTCCTGCCTTAGCGTCCGCTCCTCCTCCAGCCTCGCCTCGATCTCCTCCTGCCTCTTCGTCTCTTCGTCCATCCGGGCCTATAAGATTTCACCCAAATGTTACAATGCGAACAAAAGATAACTAAAAGCAACAAACGACAAATGGAGCAGAAATAACATGGATTGCACACACGCTAGCCACTGAAGTCTCAGGCCGTGGGCGTATTGGCGGGGTCGAGTCGGTGGTCCTTGCCCGAAGCTGGCAGAGAGTCGGCGTACTGGCTGTGTCGACAAGGCTGTTGGCGATCCAGTAACGGCCGTGCTTCTTCCCTCCTCCTGCCCTCATGATGGCTTCTCCAGAAAGGGGCTGGGTGGCCGGATCCCATGTGTCCCCATGGAGCGCCTTTCCCATCTCCGTGTACTCAGTGATGCGCGTGTGGACGCTCGGGTTGCTGTACGCCTCGAGTGGATCCGCCGGGTTGTAGGAGACGTCGGACATCGCCCTGCCCTTGTGCGCCATACAGTATGCGTGGAAGTTGTTGCATTCCTGGTCTTCATATGACTCTGACTGCAAGCAAAGCGAAAGAATACAATGATTAGTGAGAATGCAGAATTTAGAGTTTGAAAGTACCAAAAAGTGTAATGACTTACCCAAACATCCCTGTACTCGGGAAGGCCTCGGCTGCCTTGATGGTGTGGCCCACCTTGCATCAACAAGCGGCGCTCCCGGCATAAGTTGTGCCGCTGAATCCACTCCTCGCTAAGCCACATGTCCACCATCATTTCCCAGCACGCGCCCTTGTCGGCGCACCAGTTCGGAGGCACCTACACGTAATGGAAGCAAAGTGGATGACATTTCCCACGTGTATGCCGGCTCCAGAATACCGGCATGCTTCACCAGCCCAGGGAAGAGCTCCCTGCATAGGGTTCCTAGGATGCAGTTGGGCTTCCTTTTGAGGGCACCCGCCTGCACGCGCATCCAATACCTGTAAAAAGTGTATAACATAAAGTATTAGTGTCTTGTCATTTTGAACATATGAATTGAAAAATAAATGCCATTGTGCATAACATAAAGTATTACCTGTCCGGTACGGGTCGAATCATCGGGAGTCTCGCAAGAGGTATCGGCCGCTGCGGCAGTTGCGACGGTCTTCGCAACCACACCGCCCTCGTATCTCCTGCTGCCTCCTCCTCCTCCTGTCTCGGCTCCTCCTGGTCCCGCTCCTGCTCCTCCTCGTCCTCCTCCTTCTCCTCCTCCGCCGCCGCCGCCGTCGTCAAATCTGGAGGTGTCCTCTCCCTCCTGCTCCTTCTCGTCCTCCACCACCTGTCTTACCTCCTCTTGTTCTCCCTAGCCCTCGTCCCCAACGCCTCCTGGACCCCTCTGAGGCATTGGACCCCCCTGCTGCACTGGACCCCTCAGGAGCCTCTTGCTCTCCACCACTACTCCTGTACAAGGCGCTCAGGAAACCAATCTTGCCCCCGCCTGGCATTTCGAATCAATAACCTGCAATGAATAATTGTAAACGAATCAGCAAAAATGAACAATATGTACTTAACAAATTATGCAAAATAAACAATAAATATATCTACAAATATGCAAAATCAGTTCATAGAATTAAAAAATTCAGTTCATAGCAAATTAAGCAAAATAAAATAATATATATACATAGAATTAAATAATTCACTTCATAATCCTCATCATCACTATTAGGCTCCTCGACGTAATCAGCATTATTCGAAGGAGGAATGTCATCTTTGCTGTCTCTGCCCAAACGCAGCCGCTCGAGTAATTCTAAGTCATGAGCATTTTCAACCTCGTCTCCAGCTTCCTCGTCAGCAATCCTTTCATTGTCCACTTCCATTCCCATCACGTCACTTAAGTCTATCTCGAAACTCCCTTCTAGTCCTTCTTCTTGAAAGAACTCTCTGCCATTGTTGTAGTCTTCATTGTTTGGGACAGGAAGTTTGTCGTGTGGCGATACCTTATACACAACATCCCAACCCTGAAGACGTTTGTCGGTTTGGCACGGATATGAGAGATAATAAACTTGTGTAGCCTGTTGAGCCACAATATAGACATCGCCGCCTGGTAACTTTGAATCCCGACGAATTTCGACTAGGCCAACATTTGGGGTCCACCTGGTTAATGTAGGATCAAACCAATGGCATTTGAAAATAACAGGAGTCAGTGGTACGGAACCTTGAAACTTGAGTTCGTATATTTCTTCAAGTCTTCCATAATACTCGACCCCATCTTGGCCTGGCGTAAAGACTCCAGTATTAGTGTGAAGGCGATATCCATTCACGTCATAAACGTTAAATGACTTAACCCTATAGTTAAATCCATCAGCTACTTGTCTCAACTCGGCACTCATGGACAAATTGGTTTGCGCCTGAAAGCGAAAGGGACAAAGTTTGTCATATTGTACGAAACATTAAATGACTTGAACCTATAGCTACAGCAAAGATCCTGTGAATCAGAGTTTACCTTTTGTTGCAACCAATAAATGAAATCGGGTTGAGAATTTCCGGCGCCATTTTTAAGAAGAGACTCTGATTCGTTCTGGGTCGGAGACCTTGAGCGACGCCAGAATTGACGAAGAAATTACCTATGTGAAATATGATCAAGGGGTTGGATGCTGCTTAGTGCAAACGCAAGAAGATGTTAAATGAGATGCTGAATCGTGGAACATCGTGAACACGTTAAATGAGAACTTACCCTATGTACGGCTCCACCTCAGAAAGGTTGGTCAACAAATAAAGCATGATACGACGCCACTCTTCATGGTTCAGGGTCTTGTACCCTGATCTGGCACTCGGCAAAGACGCGACCGCTTTGCCGAGTGCCAACCTGGAAGCACTCGGCAAAGCTAGGATTTCATTTCAAAATTCTTCAATTCAAAATTTATTTAAACATATTTGTTTGAATATAATTCAACATTTCATTACTAAACTTATATTTCAAACAAATATATCATGCTTCAATGAAAGAAATATTATTTTAATCACTTTTAGCTATATTTCAAGTTGTATGAACTAATTCTCTACATTTGACAAAAAAATTAAAAAATACGAAAACATTTCAAAAAATAACCAAAATTTAACATAAACCAATTAATGAGGTCTATTGCGTATATAAAAAATTTAACATACTTTAGCCAAAAAAATTCCATTATTTCATGCAGTAGAAGTTCAAATTAAATTTACATAGTACTAAAAAAATTTAATATTATCAAATGGCCTTAAAAAATAATGAATATTTACCATAAACCTATCCATCATGACCATTGCCTACACAAAAAGTTTTGAAGTCATAACTCAATTTGATGGTCCGTTGGACACAAAAACTTAACTGACTCATTCAAATGTCTTTGGAATTTCTTCGGGATTCCTCATCCTGTAACCAACGTATGGGATAACTTTTTTGAAATCTTAAACTTTTTCCACAGCCTCGACTTATGATATCATGATTTCACTACAAATTTCATAATTTTATGACTTCATTTGTGTTTTATAGAATTTAAAATCTATTCGGCCACAAATTTGTTGCTATGTTTTCTGAATAAGATGTTTGATGTTTTTCTTTAAATTCTTGTACAAACCCTCAAATTTGACTCAATAACATGAATATAATTTTTCCATTAATTATCCACACCTTTGACAACATTTTGCAGTTTAAATTTGAATTATCCACAAAATATTCTTGTTATGAAATAAATAATCTAAATATAGTAAACATAAAGGATAATTTGCCAAATTTAAATATGATATCTTTCACATAGTATGATAACGTAGGAAAAAGTTTGGAGGGTGTTGGAGAAAGTTTTTGTATTTGTTTGCCGAGTGCCAAAGCAGACACTCGGCAAAGTTTAGTAAATGCCGAGTGCCTGGTCTATTGCACTCGGCATTACAATATATTTGCCGAGTGTCCCAAGCTGACACTCGGCGAATCATGTTTTTGCCGAGTGTTACCTAGCTGGCACTCGGCAAACAATAACGGTAACGGCCGTGGAAAAAATGGGAACGTTCGTGGCAACGGCGTGTGCGGGGCACGTGGAAAAATGTGTCTTTGCCGAGTGCCAACTGGCCGGCACTCGGCAAAGAGATATTCTGCCGAGTGCCAGTTGTTCGCCGAGTGCATGTTGTTTGGCACTCAGCAAATAGTAGCTTTGCCGAGTGCTCGTGATTCTGCACTCGGCAAAGAACCTGGCACTCGGCATACGTGGGTTTTCCGGTAGTGTATTTGGTATGAGCCCACTGTTACAGTTTCTTAACAGTAATAGGCTGTAGTCAAAATACTACCTTCATAATTTGTTTAGAAACTTAAAAAATAAGTTCAAAAATTAATATAAATCAAATCTAATTTTTTTAGGGTTCCCCTTTAAATTTTTTTAGTACAAATTTTATATCCCAGTATCATCCCTACCGGCACCGATGCGACTATACGAGATGAAGGGATTGTAGTGGATCAACATATTCCACGAAATTAATGGAAGGGAGAAGTTCATTTTATAACCTTGAACAGTGAGGGTCGTCTGATTTTCAACCTTAAACTATAAAACCGGGTAACATGGGCCCTCAAACTAACCAATTCGGCCGAATACCACCCCAGACCCTGTTGAAGGCGGTATTGGAGGGTGGTTTATTATTTTTAAAATAATAAAACCTTATTTAATCTTAAAAAAATCAATTTATTTTAAATCATAAAAATAAAAAAAATTGTACCAAATATTCTCTAATAATATAATTTATTTTAAATCATAAAAATATGAAACTTATACCAAATGTTCTAAAATGGACTTCTTGCATAATGGAATGACCACATTCCTCATACATATACTAATTAATAGCTTGTGAGGAGAATAAGATGACGATTGTCATCGATGTTTCCAACACTCATGGCACGATTACACCCTGTGTCATGTAGAAGACGAGGAACGTGGCGCTGCTGCGTAAGATGGCTCACAAGGTCTAGGAGCACACAGGGGTTTTAAAGAGGTTCAGGCCACCAAAGTGTAATGCCTATCCTCTGAGTTGTATTGAAATGGGGAGTAAAAGGTGCGTGTTACAAGATGAGCTTGGGAGTGGAAGCGAGTGTATGTGGTTGACTCCGTCTGAATCACCTTCTATAGAACCCTACCTCCCCTTTTTATAGTGCAACCCCTTGTTTAGTTACAAAATTCAAAATTTTAAATCTATCACATCAAACAGGAATTTTACATGCATGGAGTATTAAATCTTGACGAAATAAAAAACTAATGGCATAGTTTGATTGTAAATTACGAGACGAATCTAAAGAGTCTAAGTAGACTATGATTAGACACTAAATTGCTACAGTAACTGTTACAGTAATCATGTGCTAATGATGGATTAATTAGTCTTAATAAATTCGTCTCGAAGTTTACAGATGAGTTCTGTAATTAGTTTTATAATTAGTCTACGTTTAATATTTTAAATATAAAAAATTTCTATTTCAAAATCTTTTCACGTGTAACTAAACAAAGGCTAAGGGAGCGACATGGTCTTACAATGCTCGTCCTGCGCTACATGAGCTCATTAACTACATTAGTGGCACGGTACATGCACCCGCATGGTTACAATTAGTCATTTAGATTTCTCCCGTGCCCATAGTATGACTGTTGGCAATAATGCTAGTGCCACTCGCTGTGTTCTGCAAAGAATGTCAGGCGACGTGCGGGGGAGCGCAGCGCCGCCCCAACCTTTTGACTGCAAGGTCCCGTCGCATTAATTTACTGCACCGGTCGCCAGGCGGAGTTATCCCCGTGAAGCGTTTCCACCGGGGCTTACGTCAGCCGGAGTCTCTGCCGGGGTTCTCCCGGAGTCCGCCGGGGCAATTGTTTGTCTTGTCTTGTCTCTTGACTGTTCGTGGGGCCCTCCTCTCGTAGGCTCTCAGCACGAGGTGAGGATGTTCACGGGCGTGCTGGGGGTATGGCTTCCCCAGGACACCTACAACGATGGATGAATGTCAGTCCATTCTGTTCCACAAACCTAAGTCCACCCGCAACGGACTGGCGATTTAGGCAGAAGAGTGAGACGGACGGTAGATGTTCGGGCAGAGCGTGCGTGAGAGCGAGCTTTTGCGGCAAGCGTGCGAACTAGCGACGAGTTCGTCGCTAGCGACCACTGTGCTGTGACTGTTCATCAATTAGAAAAATCAAAACGCCGGCCAAATCACCAACCGTTAGGGACGCCCTAACAACAAAAGTGAGGAGCGAAATAATGATGAATCAATCCATTTCCTAAACCAAACCCCCTACACAGATAGCACGATCTGGCTGGCATGTGAGCTTGGTTTCTGCTGGCATGTCGATTGTGCTTCTGGCCGCACCCCAGGCAGGTCATCAGTGGTCAAGTCATAACACAACAGCGTGCGTACACTGCACACCTGGCGGTGCCACCACAGACTTCACGCGGCCTGTAGTACTGTCACACATGGGCACTGCTCCTCCACGTGGGCAAGCGCCGATCCCGGTCGCGGGGTTGTTGGCGTCCTCGTGGGCGTCCGCCATCGCACAGGGTCGGTGAGAGTGGAGGCCAGCGGTGGCGGTCGTGGGTCTTCCAATGACTGCGCGCTAACCCTAGATCGGTGGGCAATAGGACTATGGGGCGGCGTGAGCATGGCGAACGTTGGTTCACGTGCCGGCTGCCGCCCCTTTTATTGTAGCGCGTGTCATCGGGGGCCTACAACCCAGACCAAGTTGTGCGCCCCCGATCAGGGCGCAAATCCGGCTCGGTTTCCTTGATCGAGTCGAGATCAAACCTCCAACATTCTCCCCCTTTTGATCTCGGCGTATCTGATTTACTTTCCTTGTTTTGTTTCTCATTCTAATCTTCTTTCTTGGTCTATTTCACATGAATATCCACAGATCAACACACCAAACTCAATGAACTTTTGGGGGGGTAGCTACTCCCCCTAATCCACTGAACTTGATGCATCTTTCTGTTTCAAAACATATCTGTCATTACCTGCGGGGAGAGGTTGTGTCTAAAACGACACATAAGTCCAGAATCATAGGCACTCTCTTAAACCCATGCCAGCTACGTGTTTCTTAAACACTTCGGGTGAGAGACCTTTTGTAAGCGGATCCGCAAGCATCTCTTTTGTGCTCTTGTGTATGATTTCTATTGTTTGATCCTGGAATTTCTCCTTAACAACGTAATACTTGAGTTCAATGTGCTTGACAGCGGCGAGGGACGGCGGGGAGACGGGGCGAGCTCGTGCCCAGGGAGCCCAAGCGGCCCTGGGGCGCGCGACGGCGCTGCGCGAGCTCGCGCAGGAGGGCCCCGCGGCGTGCGCCGGCGGTGACGCGCGACGGCCACGGCGGCGAGGTGACGTTCCGACGCCGGCGGCCGCGGAATCAAGGGGAAAAAGGGCCGGGGAGCAGGAGGGGCTTGCGGGGAAGCTCACCACAGGCTCGAATCGGGCGGAGGACAACCGGAGAGGGGAGTTCAACGGTGAGGGCGAAGCTTCGGGGGCGGACGACGATGGTGGATGGCGGCGGTGGCCCGATTCCGGCCAAGTGGGGGCTCGGCCGAGCTCGTGGAGGGGCGGAGGAGCTTCGGGGCGAGGCGAGGGAGGTTGGGGCGCAGCGAATCGACGATGGATGGCGAACTATGGCCGTCGCGGCGAGCGACGGCGCACTGCACGGTTTGGCTCGTCTCGAGCTCGAGCAGGAAAGGGAAGCGAATGGAAAAGGCTACAAACGTCGAGGAGAGTGGCGAAGCTTCGAGGCGCGACGACGCTCGCCGCGACAGCCGACGCGTGGCGTCGCCGGCGCCTCGCCGGTCGCGGTATGGGCGCCGGGCGTCACAGTGCCGAACACAGTGGAGAAACAGTGCACGATTTTGACAAAAAATGACTCGATTTTGACTAGTTGAAACTCCAGATTTCATATAGCAACTTGAAATTTGGCCAAAATAGAAGTTGTAGAGGAAAAGAAGATCTACAACTTTCATTTTGGGCGAAAATTGATTTGAGGCTCGGATCAAGGAGAAAAACGTAGACGAACACGGCTAAAACAATGTTTACCGCGCGGACTCGGTTAACGCTAATGACGCGCTTAAGCCATGATTAGCGATTAAACACAGGATTAGCGAGCACGATTAACATAGGGGTGTTACAGCCCTTCCCCCTTAAAAGAATCTCGTCCCGAGATTCATACACAAGAGAAAATAAAAAGGCGAAAAGTTCGAAGATGAAGTACCTGGATGAGCGTTTAAAAAGTCCGGATACTTGGATCTCAGAAATTCCTCTTTCTCCCAAGTAGCTTATTCTTCAAAGTGATTGCTCCATTGAACTTTGTAGAATCGGTTGGTGGTGCGACGAGTAACTCGATCCTTGCGATCGATAATCTTGATAGGATGCTCAGGATAAGTGAGATCAGACTCATTGAATCGAGTCACTTTCAACAACTTCAGTCGGGACTCTAAGTTGTGATACATGAAAAATGTTATGAACTGCAGAAAAATTCGCTGGAAGATTCAATTGGTAAGCCACAGGACCGCATCTTTCCACAATTGGATATGGACCGATGTAGCGGGGAGCTAACTTTCCTTTTATTCCAAACCTTTGCACGCCTTTCCAAGTTGATACCTTCAGATAGACGTGGTCACCGACTTCAAAAACGAGTGGACTACTCCTTTTATCAGCATAGCTCTTCTGCCGAGACTGTGCGATCTTTAAGTTTGTTTGGATAAGACGGACTTGTTCTTCGGCCTCTTGAACTATGTCGGGCCCAAAGATAGTTCTTTCTCTGGTTTCAGACCAATTGAGAGGTGTACGACATCGACGACCGTATAATGCTTCAAATGGTGCCATTTTGATGCTTTATTGATAACTATTGTTATAAGAGAATTCAGCTAATGGCAAACATTCATCCCACTTCCGTGGATAGGTTAAGACATGCACGAAGCATATCCTCCAGGATTTGGTTTATTCTCTCCGTTTGGCCATCGGTTTGAGGATGATATGCAGAGCTGCGAATAAGATGGGTTCCCAGGCTAGCATGTAATTGCTCCCAAAAGCGAGCAACGAACTGAGTCCCTCGATCAGAGATGATGGTTTTTGGCACACCATGTAAACATAGTATGCGATCCACGTACAACTCGGCATACTTCCTTGCTGGATATACAGTTTTGACTGGCAGGAAATGTGCTGACTTGGTCAGTCTGTCCACCACAACCCAAATGGAGTCGTATCCCTTTTGAGTTTGAGGTAATCCGACGATGAAATCCATGCTGATATCCTCCCATTTCCATTCAGGAATGTTTAAGGGTTGAAGAGTTCCAGCTGGCCTGAGATGACTAGCCTTAACCCTTCGACAGATATCACACTCTGACACATACTTGGCAATTTCTCTCTTCATCCTCGTCCACCAAAATTGTTGCCTCAGGTCTTGATACATTTTATTGCTACCTGGATGGATTGATAGCCGAGAAGAATGAGCCTCATCTAGAATTTGTTTTCTGAGCTCAAAATCCTTTGGCACCACTAGTCGAGTTTTGAACCATAACACATTCTCACTATATTGGTGGAAACAACCTACTTTGGGATCTCCTTCTGATATCCTTCTCTGAATTTCCTTTACCCCTTTATCTTGTTTTTGTGCCGCGATGACAAGATCACAAAGAGTAGGAGTGAGTTCTAGCTGGGCCAATGTGCCATGTGGTACAATGCTTCTTCCTCAGTATGGTGATTCCACTGAATCTTGTACATTTTAACTCTCTCTCTTCTAGTACTTCTTTCCTTGGTGTCAAGAATTTTGATCGGATATTCCACATAGGATAGATCGGATTCAATCTCGATATCTTGTGGTTCAAGGATCTCAGTAGGTACCTTGATGCACTTCCAGAGTTGTGATACATGGAAGACATCATGAATGGCGGCCAACTGAGAAGGAAGATGAAGTTGGTAGGCAACAGGCCCACAAGTTTCGATAATTTCAAATGGTCCAATGTATCGGGGTGCTAATTTCTCTTTTACGCCAAAGCGTTGAACACCTCTAGTAGGAGATACTCGTAAATATACGAAATCCCCTACCTTGAACTGTAAAGAATCTCTTCTTTTGTCTGCATAACTTTCCTGTCTTGATTGGGCTGCTTTAAGATTAGTGTGGACAACTTTGACTTTCTCCTCTGCCTTAGAGACTAAATCTGGCCCAAAGATTTTGTGTTCTCCAGCTTGTGACCAACTCAAAGGAGTTCGACACCTTCGCCCGTATAATGCTTCAAATGGTGCCATTTGCAAGCTGGATTGATAACTGTTACTATACAAGAACTCTGCCAGTGCTAGGCACTTATCCCAGTTCTTGCCATATTGAATAGCACATGCCCTCAACATGTCTTCAAGGATTTGATTGATTCGTTCAGTTTGCTCATCTGTTTGTGGATGATAAACTGAACTACGAATCAATTTGGTTCCAAGGGATTCTTGCAATTGCTCCCAGAAATGTGCAATAAACTGAGCCCCACGATCAGAAATGATCGTCTTTGGAACTCCATGCAAACGGACAATTTGATCGAGATAAATCACTGCATACCTCTTGGCAGAATAAGTTGTATGCATTGGAATAAAATGAGCGGTCTTGGTGAGTCTATCAACGATTACCCAAACAGAATCATGCTTCTGAGAAGTGTTGGGTAAACCGATAATAAAATCCGTATTGATGTCCTCCCATTTCCAGGATGGAATGGGTAAAGGTTGGAGAGTACCAGCTACTTTCAAGTGACTAGCCTTAACTCATTGATAGACATCACACTTAGAAACATATTTGGCGATCTCTCTTTTCATTCGAGTCCACCAAAAATTTTGTTTAAGATCTTGGTACATCTTGGTGCTACCGGGATGAATAGAAAACTTTGATAGATGTGCCTCATCAAGGATTTGCTTTCTAAGCTGATGATTCTTGGGTACAACAAGTCGAGATTCAAACCACAAAACTCCTCTATGATCCACTCGGAAACATTTGTACTTTGCTTCTCCTTGGGATAACTTCTCCTTAATGATTTTGATACCTTCATCATGTAATTGTACCATGATGATGCTATCATAAAGTGTAGGCTCAATAGATATATGGTTCAAACTTCCTTGAGGTACTATTTCTAGGTTTAATTTCATCATTTCCTAGCATAGAGTTTCATTAAATGGCTTCACAAATAGGCAATGACATTGTGACTTGCGGCTGAGTGCATCCGCAACCACATTAGCCTTTTCTGGATGATAATGCACTTCTATATCATAATCATTTATCAACTGTAGCCAGCGTCTCTGTCTCATGTTAAGATCAGCTTGAGTGAAGATATATTTGAGACTCTTATGGTCATTGTAAATATTACAATGAGTTCCCATAAGATGATGTCTCCAATGCTTAAGAGCGTGTATGACAGCTGCTAACTCCAGATCATGTGTTGGATAATTCTTCTCATGATTCCGGAGAGCTCTTGATGCATAGGGAATAACCCGGTTATCTTGCATAAGCACACAACCAAGTCCCGTACCAGAAGCATCACAATAGACATCAAAAGTTTTGGTGCTGTCCGGTGTAGCCAATACTGGAGCAGTAGTTAATCGTGCTGAGAGTTTGAAAAACTTCTACACATTTATCATTCCAAACAAATTTCACTCCCTTCTTTAATAACTCCGTCAAAGGCTTGGCTATTCTGGAGAAATCAGAAATGAATCGACGATAATATCCAGTTAAACCAAGAAAATTGCGAATTTGATGAACTGAAGCAGGAGATTCCCAATCCATCACTTCTTGTACTTTAATTGGATCAACGGATATACCATCACTGGAGATAGTATGGCCTCAAAAGTTTACACTATCCAACTAAAATTCACACTTGGAGAATTTGGCATAAAGATGATGATCTCGTAATCGTTGAAGAACGATACGTAAATACTCAACATGATCTTCTTCATTCTTGGAGTAGATCAAAATATCGTCAATGAATACCGCGACGAATTTATCCAGCTCCGGCATGAAGACTGAATTCATCAAGTACATAAAATATGCTGGGGCGTTGGTAAGACCAAAAGACATAACCAGATATTCATATAGTCCATATCTGGTCGAGAAAGCAGTCTTTGGAATATCACAAGGCTTGATCTTTATTTGATGGTAGCTAGAACGAAGATCAATCTTAGAGAAAACCTTGGCTCCAGCTAACTGATCAAACAGTATATCAATGCGGGAAAAAGGATACTTGTTTTTAATAGTGACCGCATTGAGTGGTCGATAATCAACACATAGCCTCAAATTGTTGTCCTTCTTCTTCACAAACAGGGCTGGACATCCCCAGGGTGAAGAACTTGGACGTATAAAACCCTTGTCAAGGTCTTGAAGTTGGATTTTCAATTCTGCTAACTCATTTGGAGGCATTCGGTACGACCTCTTAGAAATAGGGGCGGTACCGGGTTGAAGCTCAATAACGAACTCGAATTCTCTATCATGAGGCATTCCAGGTAAATCATCTGGAAATACGTCCACATACTCACACACAACAAGGATATTTCCAATCTTAATTTCTTTTGCGGCATAGGCACAAGAGTTGAAGCACTCTCGTTGTGGCAGATAGAGTATGGTGGCTCCTTGATGTGGTGAATCTATTTCGATAGCTCGAGAAGAGATATCTAACAGTACTTTATGTTTAGTCATCCAATCCATGCCCAAAATAACATTCATGCCTTGTAAATTCAACAAGATCAAATCTGTCTTGATCAAGTTGCTACCCAGCTTAATTGGCACATATCTAGTGATTTGATTGGAAGCTATCTTCCCACTAGGGGTTGCTATCATAAAAGATCCCTTAGTATGACAAAAGTCCAATCCTATTCTTGCTCCAAATTTGGCACTTATAAAACTATGAATTGTACCAGAATCAAATAATATGACTACGGGTTTATTGTGGACAGAGAAAGTACCCGTCATGACTGGTGCTCCTTCTGGAAGGTCTGCAAGAGTAGTGAAGTTAACTCGCCCTTGCCGGACTTGCACCATTTGCCTCTTGCCCTTGCCTTTATTGTTGTTCTGGTTGGAGTTTTGCCCTGGATAATTCTTTCTGGGCTGCGGACAATTCTTGGCAAAGTGAGAAGTACTGCCGCAGTTGAAGCATCGATTATTACCATTCCCACTATTGAACTGTGGGGCATTTGACCTTGGGCTAAACGGCTGCTGAGGCACTGGAGGTCTGAATCCTCCTTGCTGCTGAGGCGGCCTAAAAACAAACCTGTCCATTGGGGCATTTCTCTGTGGAGGCCTAGGTGGAGTGTTCTGCACCAGACGATACCTCGGTGGCTGAGCACTCGAGGGTCCTGTTGGTGCCTTCCGCTTCTTGTCAGCACAATGGGCAGCAATACAGTCTTCTTGAGTAATGGCCAGGTTGACCAGCTCAGTGTAAGTGTTGGGCTGAACAAGGTTTATGCGTTCCTTGAGCTTGGTAGCGAAGCCACGACAAAAACGATCACGTTTTTTGGCATCAGTATCTGCATGATGGCCCGCATACTGGCACATGTGATTGAAGGTCTGTGCATACTGAAGAACAGTGCGGGTTCCTTGATTTAGAGCCAAGAACTCATTCAACTTTCTTTCAATCAGTCCCTCAGAAATATGATGTGATCTGAAGGCATTTCTGAATTCCTCCCAAGAGATGATATGTCCAGTAGGCTGCATCACACAATAATGATCCCACCATATACGTGCAAGACCACGAAGTTGCTGGGCAGCAAAGTGGGCCTTATTTGCATCAGCACAAGGTACCACTAACAGAGCAAACTTGGAATCAATCGTACGGAGCCAAGCATCGGCATCCAACGGTTCCTCCGTTCGACTGAAAAGTGGAGGTTGGGTACCAAAGAACTCCTGGTAACCCGCGGGTTGAGCATCCCGTCCTCCATGCTGTTGGCGTGGCTGATTTTGTTGCCCTTGGACCAACTGGCGAAGCAACTCAGTCTGCATGGCCATTAATTCGGCCAGATTCGGCGGTGGTGGCGGTGGCTGCTGAGATCCACTGACAGTCTCTCGGCCGAAGCCTTCCGGCGATCCACGAGTATGACCAACCATCTGTAATTATGGAAGACATCCATTAGATACATTTTTCTTGTTCCCAAAATCAATGGTAAGTGCAATGATCATACATTGGATATCAAAACAAAATCAGCAGAATTTAACTAGATGCGGTGTAACACAATATGCAAACACATATTTGTGCAACCCACAAAACTCAGAAGTGGTCAGCTGTTAGATGGCTTCATGCTCCATCGTATTGATACTTAACGCTGAGAGCAAAAGGGGTAAAGAAGATAATCTAGCAATTCACTCTTTATCGTTCTGTGCTACGCTGCTAATCAACAGAAATTATAGAAGTGATTGGACTAAAAATATAGTCTCACAGATTCAATAGGCTAAAATTTGATGAGCACACATGCCACAAAATTTGCAACATCTTTAGTATTCATCAAACGGCCTAGAAATGCACAAATGAAGAGTTTTGGCAAGTAGGAAGATCATGATTTCCAAACTGGTAGTCGCTACTTATATTACATCCAAAGTAGTCTTTTTCTTACAACCTAGCATCACACACCCTTACCACATATAATACAACAAGTGGTACTCCTCCCTAGGGCTATTTTACAATATTGTTTTCCCTATGTACATATGCTACAACAAGAGAAAACACAAATTATCTAGGACAAGTCTAAGGTGCCTAGAAGTCATCGAAGTTGCCCACAGAAGAGGCACTGCCGGAAGAAGAGTCGTCCGGCTGAGGGTTAGGCTCAGCAAGTGCGTGCTCTGAATCTAAATCAGAAACTCCATCAACCTCATCTGGGTCCTCAACTACTGCTGCAGGCTCGGCTGGAACATCTAGTTGCTCCTGGAGCATACCAATAAAAGAATGGGTAAAGTGTTCGGCCGATCAGCGATTGCTGGCGGCCGCACTCGGTTGCGCGAGATTCAAACGATTAAATTATCCGGAGTTCGGATATCAATACGGGCACGCGATGTCTCGTGACCATGCGTGACGAGGGAGCGTTAGCTAGATTCGGAGAAGTGGCAATGCTACAAGTGCAGCCCGTAGCAGCCAGAGAGTTAGGTTCATGAAAGCGACTAAGTGTTTGAAAAGTTGGAAATTCCAGCAACATATCATCTATATCGGGGATAAACTCACGGCCCAGTGCGTGCCTGAGGGGTTTAATGGATGTGTGTGCGTCATGAGTACACCCACGCCGTGTGCCAGTGGCGTAGCATGACACACGAAGGAAACGTGCCCTGCAAGAAAATGCGGCACGAAGGCCGAATAGACAGATATTGTAGGTGGGAGGGCTCATCGGTACGAAGACCGGACAACAAGGAGGAAGGTTGAAGGTTCACCGGTCTCACGCCGGTAGCACAAGGAGAAATAGATCGCGATTGTGTGCTCACCGAGGGCCCGAGGCAGGAAGAATTCGATGCTGAGACGAAGCAATGCCGAGATGAGGAGATGCCGTGGCGTTCGACATTGCCCTCGGACTCACGGTTCGGCTCGGGGGAGTGGATGTCGACGTCGAGGTCGTCATTGTCACAATGGAGGTCGTCATCGAGGTGGCCGGACCGAGCGTCGTCGTGGTAGTCCTTCCCAACATACAAGGAAAGGGGTGAGATTGGCACATAACTGTGAATAGAACTGAATAGAAACAAAGGACAGGTGCTCACCGCTGGAATCGAGTGGCTGCCCATGGCTCTGGTATTTCGTCGAACACCTGGTGGGCGACCGTTGATGACGGCGTGGTGGCGCTGGACTGGCGACCAGGGAGGGCGCACCCACCATGGAGTTGATCTGGTGGTCAACGCTGAAGAGGTGGCCGGAGCAGAGCGACGAGGGTTCAGACGCCGGTGACCCCAGAGGCGATGGCGTCTGGAGCAGGGCGCCGTGGAGCAGGGTGGTGGCCGGAGGAGCTCGATCTGCACCGGCATGGAGCAGAGGCGACGGCGCCAGGTCGAGGCGAGGGCGTCGGGGATGAAGGTGACAGGACGTCGCTCCACAGCGCGGTTTGAGGAGGAGGCGCAGATCGGAGAGGCGGCCAGTGGAGACTGCACCCGGCGGTGGCTCGCGGGACCACGGCCGACGCAGCGCGAGGCCAAGCGCCACTGCGGCCAGGCGCGGGCGCGGCTCCAGCGCGACCGGCGGCCAAGCGCGAGCCGGCACGGCAGCCAGGCGCGTGCGGCCGGCCCGAGCGCGAGGCGCGCGGCGGCGGTGCGAGCCAGCGGCCGATGCGGGGCCGAGCCGGGGAGCAGGGGAGGAGACGGCGCGCAGGCAGTGGGAGGAGGCAGCGGAGCAGGGCGCGATGACAGCAGAGGCCGGCGGCAACCACAGCCCGCAGGAGAAGGAGGGGGGCGTGGCTTGAGAGAGGGAGGAGCAGGGGAGGTAGGGGAGGGGGCTAGCTAGCTGGAGCGGAGGGAAGCCGGCGGCGGCTTGCCTGCCCGATCCGATCGGGAGGGAGAGCAGGAAGGAGGAAGAAACAAATATGGCTGGCGGCTGGGGGGTGGAATGCAAAATGCACAGGGGTTGGTTCTCTATTTATAGAGGACAGCTAGGGTTAGAGTTTGGCTAATGGGTCAAATGCGCCTAGGTTTTGGGCTAGATTTCTAGTCCACGATTTTAATTGGAAAACTTATTTCAGGTCTCTAAGATAAATAGAATCCGGCGACGGTTACTGAAATTGAATTAGTTTGCGATGACGATACTTCGATGGTTCGGGATATTTTGCCAGAGCATGATTAGGGTTTTTAGGAACGTTGAAACGTTGAGCCAGATGGAGATATATGATTAGGAAAAGAAAGAAGGATTTACGACGGGATGCGACTAGTAATCCAAGGTAGGATTTAGTCGAGAGAAATTATATAGGCGGTTAACGGTTTAATTTCTGAACTAGGTTCTAAATTAAACCGGCACACAATCAAACACCAGACATTGATTGGAAAACATTTTATTTAGGAAAACTTCAAATTCACACAACGTTTGAATTGAGATAGGAGACGAGAATTAAAGGTTTGACCGTGTTTGACTGAGATTTCATCTAATTACAAAAGACGGTCATGTTAAGTTAATAAAAAAGTTTTAAAAATTTTAAGATTTTCGCATTTTCGAAAATTCGGGATGTTACTTGTACAACCAAACAACAAAAATGAGATCAGATTCTCTGATGAAACAGAGAGAATCACTCCTCCATTTTACACTACCACCATGGAGCTGAAACAACCGGCTCCTTGCTGCTCCCAGCATGGTTTCTACCTTTCAATCTCTAAGAAATCACTTCACAGACATACAATCAAATGATTTACATTAGGTAGATTCACTTCTACCAGCATAGAATCACCTAAAGAATCACTATACTAGAGATCAATTCCCAGAGCTAGAGAATCTAGGAGCGAGGCTCTACCAAACAGACCCTTAATATCCGCTCGTCCATGAAGGAAAGAAACGGATCCGACGAGGAGATTCGTGATCGCGCGGCATTGCTAACTGACGAGAAGATTCAAGATCGCTCAGGCTCTAGGGCCGACGAACTAATGACCCATCCGAAATCTGAAAACCAGACCAGGCCTACTCAATCCAACAAATCATAGAAACCGTTGCCAACCCACCTGTATTTGTATTTACCCAACCCCGACCAAGGGGAAACACGGTACCTCCCCCTATGAGCACCACCAAACCCGGACCAAGGGTCATTCTTTTTTTTGAAATATTGGAAGAATAACACTGGTTAAATCCTACAATAATCCAGAAAAATATGACACATGTGTCGGAGTCTAGGGCTCGAACCGAGATGAGTTGATTCCACCACCAGGAACCTAGCTCAGTTTGTGGACCAAGGGTCATCCTCATTCATACGGCTTGGGTTGACAAACCTGTGCAACATGGCAGTCTCACTCACAACAACGAGAGGGCCATCCATGTCAGGCCCCGTTCGTTGTCCAGGCACGGTGAGGTATCAGTGTACCGTGGCCTGCAAAACGAACGCAGCCAGACACATCTGGTGGACACACTGCAGTCACCTCTCTTTCCACGACCTGTCGACCTCCATCAATCTCGTCCAATTGAATGACGCCATCACGCCCTACGTACCAAAATGTCGTCCTGCCTTGCCCCGTCCCCTCATCATCCTCGTGTCAACATGACTGTGCTGGTCACTGGCTCGTCTCCTCGACAGTCGACACTACTGTCCGTCAGTCTCCAGCCTGCCTAAAACAGTAGCCTCATCATGTGGTACAGATACAAATTAAGCATGCTAGTCATGCTTTTGGTTTTGGTTAGTGCATGCCAAACACATGTTCCTGCGGTAAGAAATATATGTATATAAATTTGAGTGTCGTGAGTTATTGTACTGAATATTTTCTACGGATAGACAACAGAGAACCCGGCCTAAAACAGAGGACCAGCACTCTGTTTCTAGATGAATGGGAGCAAGGTTTTGGGTTGATTATTTTAAGCGTTTTTAGTCTGCTCAAAACTACAGATGTTTTAATATAGGGAGTAATACAAACATTGTAGACATATATTTGTACATTTCATAGAAATGTCCTCTATCACATGGTGCCGAGTAAGGTAAGATGGTTGTTTGAGCATTCGTCCTAATACAAGAGAGAATTTTTTTATAGCCCTTGAAATTAACAGTAGCCTTCTATTGCCCATGATTAAATGATTATAGATAATAGAGACCACCTATTGAAGCGAACTAAAGTGGTGAGCTAGAACTTAGATTTGTAGGTCTAAAACCTATAACTCCTGTCTAGTTTGGTCATGCCAATGCCCAGTATCAGCAGCGAAAGAACCTACTGGGCTTTTGCATAAATCCACATGCTAACTGTATGTATACTTGGGATCCGAATTCATACACGTAGCGACACCATCAGTGGATAATGGGAGACGATGTTAAAAAATGAGTTTTTTTAACTTAAAAAGAGACACAACGGTCTTACAAGTGCATAGCGGATATCTACACTCATAACAGAACTCAAACTATACAGGAAAGATCTAGATTAAGATTTTATTCTACGGTGAATAGGGAACCTCGCAAAATCCAAGACCACTTTGATAAAGGGGTCAATTGAGTCTAACTCGTTGTGGTACAAATGCATGCCGGTATCTTGATGTCGAAATGTGTTTTGAAAACTTTTAATACTTATAAACACTATGCACATGGTATAAATGGAAAAGACTAGGGACTTATTTCTTAATATGCTTTCTTTTTAAAAGGGAAAAATTATTTTCTTATACTAAATTACTGCATAATTATATAAAGTAAAAGAAAATTAATAAAATATGAGAATTTTGTTGGTTCAATTTTGGATTAGATAATCACATCCTATGTCGAAAATCTTATTGTGTGACCATAATTAATTTGTTCGGTTTTGAGAGTTGTTGGTGTAAGATATTTGAGTTCTAGTTGAGAGGGCCTTCAAAACTATATGACAGGTTTTGACAGAAAAATAAGACTTCGCTAATTAATTTTTTAGCATAAAGAAGTCATGGCATATTTTCAGATGAAAGAATGGTCTCATACAAAGAAGAAAAATAATAAACGGATGCAACCATGCATAAGTGTTATTGGGACCTTTATTAATTCATGATAAGCCTACAATTAAACAATCATAATATAAGTCGCTTCATGTCATCTAGTGAAGCAACAATACATCTTACTCTGTTGCTAGTCGAGCTATGTCGTTGGAGTCGCTTTATTTGCCTGCACTAAACCAACAGAGCATTGTATCAATCTACTGTATGTACAAACAGCTTCCACAGAATTCATTTTTCGATGGAAGCCCTTGAGAGGAATATACTACCAACCAAAACCAATATCATATATCCTATATATGTAGAAGCAGCACTCAGCCAGTGATCAAGTGTGTGCAGCTATGTCCTTAGCTAACGATGGCGCTGCCGCTGGCTGGCAGGACTGCAGGAGGGGTGGTGGGGATCCTTAAATTGGCAGTTGCCCATGCCCGGGCCGCTCGGCCCGGTGCCCTTATCTAGCACCTCTATTATCAGTGCCCCGCTGTCCTGCTCTGCTCCAGCCGCCACCCGTGGTCGTCCCTTTCAGCTACCGCATGTAGCAATGTTAATGGCCTCGGTGCGAGGATCACGCTGCAGCATCGCAGCAGCAGCAGCAGCAGCACGGCCACCACCGCCGCCCTCACTGTCATCGCCGCCGTCGGTGCCATGAATATGCCACACAACCAAATAATGAAATAAGTCGATCCCTTGTGCAATCACGTACGCTAGCTACCTGTATGTTTGATTGCAAATGGTGAAATGAAACTAGCTAGGTAGTGCGTGATGCTGGCTAGTGGCGAGGAGAGTACGCAGGTGGAAAGCGTTGGAGGAATGGTTGGTTTGTTGGAGGGAAACATGCATGGTTGTATGATATCATGGGTTGCTTTTATAGTTTTGTAGTTATCGATGTCTGATCAGAAGCCCAAAAAGCATATAAAGAACGCAATAACCAAGGACATACCGGTCAGTTCTTGACCTCTTACCGTTATCGAGACTTCTGAAATCCGTTCTCAATTCAAGCCTAACCTTACCGGACCAGCTACGCGGTATTGAACTTGAACCTCTCTATTTGAGTAGTGCAGTCCCTTTTGAATTCAAAATCCCCAAGTTTGAAGTCGATGCGAGTGTGCTGACAAAAATAAAGTTACCATATGAACTGAGTGCCCGGCCGACCATATATGAACAAAGTCTCTTGTCATTGCCTTGTTGCTTGCGTTCGTGAATTTACAGTCTGTGTCTGCTGTGTACTGTTGGACATGTTAATCCGTCAATGTTTATTTGTACCGCTCGGTCGGATAGTGCACCAGTCACCGCGCCAGGACTGGTTACATTGATCGATATCGCTGCAAGCTCATACGCGGCCCTTGTTCTCCAATTTAGTTTATCTTTTGACTTGCCATCGTTAACGACCACAATATAGCTAGGTACCGTCTTTCAATTACCGTTAGTATCAGGAAAGACAAAAACTTGGACCGCACTTTGGCTGTGTGTCTGAGTTAAACTTCATTGATTCTAGGCCACCCCTTCTAATTTCCTTGTCGCTTGCCTCTCTTAATTCTCGGCCCGCCTCCTCTGCTTACTGTTGGACTGGTTGAAAACCGCGCAGGGTTGAATATTGAGCTTAGTCACCGCTCCACGACTGATTTTAGTAATTGGACGACAACAATAGAAGTTCATATGGGGCCTAGGCATGCATCTCTGACTTATTTGTAATTGTTTTTTTAACATGTGGAACAATATTTCATTAAGGAAAAGGAGTGTTTAGTACAGGAGTTGCGTGGGTTCATGTATGACAACCCAAGGAGCTGTGAGGGCTAGGTCCTCCCAGTCTATACAGATACTGGGTTGGACGCTTCAGATGGCCTGGTTATGGCTAGTGCAAAATTTCTATATAGTGCTCGCGCGCCGCGCGCCTATAGCAACGCGCGTTTCCATTTATGGTTCTGTCTGGCAAGCAAAGCGCTAAAGCGCTTTCCTTTTTTTGTTCTGTCAGACCGTGTGATCACTTTGGATCTAATTTTCCGCCTCCGGGTTTGGTAAATAATCATTGAGTGGTTAGCTTCTTCGTGATTGCTAAAATAGTAAATACGGAGTATTATCGTATATTTGTTACGTACAAGCAAAGGATCAGTTTCACAGTAAAAATGTTTTCTTGTTTTTTTATTAGCCGTGCGTGCATGTGTGGGGATGAAATTGGGATAGATATTTTTTTTATTATCCGTCCGCCCGAAGGGGTCTAGAGATTAAACGGGACACCTGATATTCGAACCGAATAGTTCCTTATATGGATCTGTACATTCAAATTTGGACATTAGTACGATGATGAGATGTATACATCTGGATTATCTATAGCCGAAACTGATTTCAGAGAAAAAAAATTATATGTATCATATCCGTCCATGTCTACCCCTATTTCATGGGGCAATGAAAAAATTAATGTGCCTTTTTTTATACCAGTGCAATATATTTTGGTGTTTTTAACATTTTCTTTGGTGATACCAATACTGCAAATCACTAAATTTACAAAAAAATACAAATCAATTCTTTTGAATTATATTTTCAAAATTTTGCAATTGAATTAAAGGATTTGTAGTGTGCTACTTAAAAGTTAATCCAAAATTTTGTGAATATATAATTTGTAAGTTTTAAATTATGAAGAAAAAGGTTTTTAGATGTATTTCAATATATAGAGACGTAAAAAAAATTCATTATATAATTGAAAGTATAATTTTGAAATTATTTTTTCTGTTGATACCTTAGTCCAAAATGAGAATAATTCTACAAACATAAATTTTCCAAAAAGAAAGTAGACATGGAAAATCAACCACAGCCAACTGGAGAAATAAAAAATGTGCCAAAAGTGGACATATGAGATAGCAAGACGTGAACTAACGTGCAAAGCAAAAAAGGAAAAAAGAAACACGTGGGAACAAGGGATGTTTATTCATTTCTCTTCATGGTGCTTCCGGAACTGCGCGTCGCAAGCGGTGTCAACGCTAGCACATCGAGCAAGAGGGCAAGCTACAAGTGAATGGCTGATATGTCCAAGTAGAAAATTCTATGAAATCAAATGTGTTAAAATGTACGAGTTTGTTCAGGTAACGTTTCAATTTTTAAGTAGAAAGTTTCATATATTACTAAATATTTATAAGTCAGATACTTTTTATAGAAGTACATTGCAAGTTTGTCAATATTGAAGTATACATTTTTTATTTTTATTCTAAAATATAATATTGATATATAAAATTTTCAATATTTCAGTATTAAACTTTTAAATTTTTGAAGTATAAACTTTTCAATTTTTAAAGTAAATTTTACAATATCGAAATATAACTTTTTCAACACTGTAGTATAAAGTTTTCAATCATTCAAATAAAGTTTCTATATTTAAAGTACAAAGTTTTTAATATTTTAAATTAAAGTTTTCAATAGTTTTCGAAGTATAAATTGTTCAATATTGAAATATACTGTTTTCACTATTGAAATATAAAGTTTTCAATGTTGAAATATAAAGTTTTCAATAGTTTTTGAAGTATAAATTGTTCAATATTGAAATATATTGTTTTCAATATTGACATATAAAGTTTTCAATGTTGAAATATAAAGTTTTCAATAGTTTTCGAAGTATAAATTGTTCAATATAGAAATATACTGTTTTAAGTATTGAAATATAAAGTTTTCAATGTCCAAATATAAAGCTTTCAATATTAAAATATAACATTCCCAATATTTTGAAGTATAAAGTTTTCAACTTTGTAGAATAAAGTTTTGAATATTTAACTATAAATTTCAATATTTTTTGGAGTATATAGTTTTTTATATTGAAATATAATTTTTCATTATTGTAGTATAAATTTTTCATCATTCGAATATTGTCCCACTGTATCTAGGCCAGCAATGATGAGACACTACAGGAATCTCCGATATTTTCTTGGGCCATGAAAGTGATGCCATCACCTATGAAAATAACTATTTTCTTTCTCCATGTTTCTAACAACATCGACAAGATCCTCTGCTCCTTCCCCTGTAGCAATATCCTTACCATATATAGCACCCAGGTTTCAAAGTGTGGGAATGCAATTCCATACAAACCCTTTGCATCAGGATATTTCTGCAATGAATCAATACAGACAATTATGCTAATTGAACTATCACTAAAACTAGAACTAATTTAGTATATTAATTTACCTTACAATGGTCTTCATATTGTTGCTTCTCACATTGCAACATCTTTCTATTCTCATCCCAGGAAAACCCACTGTTGGATATCATAAAATCCATAGCACCATATTTTGTTCTGAAATGTCTAACCCTGGACTCAATATGGGGAAGAGCAGTAATGCCAGATCCTGGTGGTTTTTCAGCCAACACAGATTCTAGCACAGAAAGATAACCACTCTTGAAACCGTTTTTGGCTTTCCACTTTGGATCTAGAGATAGTTCATATAGTGCCTTGACCAACTCCTCATCCTCAAAATAAGTCCACACCCTTTTACTTTTTCCTCTTCCACGTGCTGAGGTTGAAGTTGAGCTCATGGCTTGATTCACCCTATAAGAAGAGTTTAATTTAATCAGTTAGCAATGCACAAACCTTAGTTACAAACAACTTGATACAGTTATGATAAAAACAATAAACATACACAAACCTTAGTTAGACCTAGAAGCTCTATAGCTATTATACATCCCTTGAGCAAGATTATTATGGAAACCAGTCCACTCATTAGATGTTGATACAGCTGTGATAAATTCTGGATCACTAATTTCTCCTTCCATAACTTCAAATGATGCTTCCATCACTGGTTCCTCGCATTCAAGTGGGTCTCTAGACATCTTTTGCAAAATCAAATTATGTAAGAGAGCACATGCCATGATATTTCGACATTGAGTCTTCACTAGAAAATAAGATGGAGACCTCAAAATTTCCCAGCGGCCCTTGAGCCTTCCAAAAGCCCTCTCTATAATATTTCTAGCTCTAGCATGGCACAAGTTAAAGTACTCTTCCGTGCTATGAGGTGGATTTTGCGTGGTGAAACCTCCTAGATGGTATCTTTGACCCCGGTATGGTGCTAAAAAGCCATTTGCATTAGTGTAACCAGCATCAACAAGATAGTAGCAGCCATGGGGACCCGTAAACCATCTGAACTTGAAATGGCATCTCGAAGCACACGACCATCATGGGCAGAACCCTCCCAACCAGGCAACACATATATAAATTGCATGTTAGGTGCACATACACCTAAGACATTTGTCACAATGTCTCCCTTTCATGATCTATACCTCCCCTTCAGCCTAGTTGGTACAGTTACTTTTATATGGGTACCATCCAAAGCCCCCAAACAGTTCTTGAAATGCTTCCATCTATAGTCTGTGCAGCCCTCAGGTATTGGTTCAGGTTTTTTAAGTAAGTGGTGGTGAAGTTTCAAAACAGCTAGGAGACATGTGTTGAAATGCCGGCTAATAGTCTCACCACTTCTAAAGAAATAGCCTGCTATTGTTCTATTCTTCAAATGATGAGATAATGTATACAAAAATGCTGCTACAATCTCTTCAAGAGGCATATTCCTTGTGCCCTTCAAACCAGCCACATCTCTAAGCATCTCACACAACACATCAAATGTCCGCCTATCCATACGAAGCTCGCTTATACAAGGAACATCACTCTCACGGATGAGTTGGTATAGACGTTTGCTTCTAAGTTCTCTAACTCTTATCCTCCTCTCTATTTTCCAACACTTCCGCTTATATGAGAGGAGTAATAATATCCAAACATAATAGCACATAAACATGAAAGCAGCCATCATATTTGTAAGAACTAGATTTCTCTTCCGTTTTCTAGCAGTTAATGGAAGGCGTGCCATAGTGCTGTACAAAAATCCAGAAATAATATAGGATAGAATTAACGAGGAGAACCACAATGAGATGCAATCAATGAATCTCATGGATGGAAAGAAAGAAATAAAGCAAGGTATCTAAATATTAGCAATGCACAAATCTCTAGTTTTTTGGTTAGGTTTTCTGTAAACAAAACTGGATGTTTAGTCACTATATAAAACTGGATGTTCAATCACTACAGAAAACTAGATGTTCAGTCACTACAGACTGCCTGCTAGCGCAACCAAGTACGTGAGCTGCCGGCTTGGGCGCCCTGCTGCAGCTGCAGTGAAGCTGCAGCATGCACTACTGAACAGCTACACAGTAGAGATGGGACTGGACACATGAGAGTTATCAAGAATAATAAGCACCCTGAACTAGTATCCATCCCCTGATGCTGAACGGCAAAAACATCTACAAGAGGACTCCCAAGAAACTAAATTCAATTTAAAAGGCTCCAGTTTCAGTACCTGAAGTGGTACGAAAGTTTGGGACGGCTGCGGACACAGGCAAATTAGCCTTGAACATGAGAGGAATGAAATATACCATCAAATTAAAAGATTGCTAATATAGTTGCTGAACAAATATTTGAAGTGCCTGTAGTCTGAAACAAAGCTTTATGACAAAAGCACCAGAGAATGGAACTGCATAACATACTAGTACTGAAATTTAACGGATTAATCATTACTGATATTTTAACTGATTAATTATTTAGTCCAAGGATTATGGTAGTGAGAAGATAACCATAGAGGGATCATGGGAACATACCTGATATGTTAATCCAGTATACGATTGATGTAGCTATTCTTCTCTCTGAGTCCCTCTCCAAGAACCTGCCTTGCACAGAATCTCCTAAACCCTTATTGGAAAGTTGGCTTCCCCTGAAAATTGCATCAAAATTGTTAATTAATTAATTTTCAACGTTAGTTTTTGACTGAGCAAAACCACATCTACGAACTGAGGTTATCCTTTGTGACATCTCAACAGTTATTGAGATAAAATGAAAGTGCAACAATATTTTTAGTGAAATAACTACAGTTTAATCAGAGATTTGCTAGGTCATGACAAGATTTGGGCCATATAGAACAGATCGATCAGAAAAATAAAATGAAATCACTTCTAGCGTACCTGATCTGCTAGTCTTGGAACCGATTGATGCAGCCTGTCTTATCTTCCAGTCCCTCTCCAAGAACCTGCCTTGCACAGAATCTCCTAAACTCTTATTGGAAAGTTGGCTTCCCCGGAAAATTGCATCAAAATTGTGAACAAGGACCAAGGTCAGGGTTTGGAGAAAAGGGCAAGTGGAGAGGGACAGGGAGAGTGGTGGGTTAGGGACAGGTACAGGTAGACATCACTGTTAGTCGCCGGACAGCGGCGAGCGCCGGCGAGCAGAACACGATGGGCGGCGAGCAAGAACACACGAACAAACTCAACGCGAACACGGTGGGTTTTTGGTGCTGCCAAGGGCGCAGCGTTTTCTGGGATTGTATTGCTATTTATTGGATTACAAGGCAGTGAGATGCAAGCCATGACGCTCACGGTTGCGTTGAGTGCGCACGTCCATCCCCATGCGCCGCAACAGCCGGCCATGGCTTGCATGCTCGAGTTCATGCCGAGCGATTCTCGTCCATGACTTCCTACAAACACGGAAACCACAAGCCGGTCCTCGTGTGCATGCATGTGCAAAACAGAAATGCAAGATATGCTAGGATTACTAACAAATTCTCCTCCTAATCCTAGTGTATATGCTGTACATCTACAACACCAATTCTGGAGCGCATCTCACAAAAGTGTGCACGTCCCAGAGCTTTGGTAAGAATGTCCGCCAGCTGCTCCGTTGTCCCGATAGACTGGAGCCTCACCCTGTCCTCCTCAACGCATTCACGGATGAAATGATAACGAATGTCGATATGCTTACTGCGATCATGGAAGACAGGATTTTTGCTGAGTGCGATGGCAGACTCGTTGTCGATCTTCAAGGTGACGGTGTTGGCCTCCTCGCCCTTGAGTTCGGCGAGCAGCCGCGCCAGCCACATCCCCTGGCATGCTCCTGTCGATGCTGCAATGTACTCAGCTTCGCATGAAGACAGCGCCACAATCTTTTGCTTCTGTGACTGCCAGGTGATGGTGTTGTCGTCGAGGAAGAAGAGGATGCCTGAGGTGCTCTTGCGCATGTCAATGTCCCCAGCCATGTCGCTGCCGCTGTAGCCGACAAGCTGGGGATCCTTCTTCCTCTTGTAGTGGCAGCCAAAGTGCAGAGTGCCTGCGACATAGCGCAGCACCTGCTTCATGACTGCCAGATGCTCAGTGGTTGGGTTCTCCATGAACCGGCTGATGAAGCCCACTGAGTACGCCAAGTCGGGTCTTGTGTTCACCAAGTACCGCAGGGAGCCCACCACACTGCGATACATGGTGGGATCAATAGCTGGGGCCGAGCTCACCTTACTGAGTTTCAGGCGAGGCTCCATTGGCGTCACGCTGGAGTTGCAGTCTGTCAGGCCTGCTGTTCCAGTATCTTGGCTGCATAGGAGCTCTGGCAGATGGTGATGCCAGCCTCAGTCTGGGACACCTCCAGACCAAGGTAGTAGTGGAGCAGCCCCAAGTCGCTCATCTTGAACGTAGCTTTCATCTGGTTCTTGAAGGTGTCGATGTCGACTTGGTTGCTGCCGGCGATGATGAGGTCATCGACATAGACCCCTACCACCAGCCGGCGAGCTCCGGTCCCGCGCAGGTAGACAGCATGTTCTGAGGCACTCCTCCGAAACCCGAGCCCAATGAGGGACTCGTCGAGTTTGGCGTACCACGCCCGTGGAGCTTGACGCAGTCCGTAGAGTGCTTTGACGAGATGGAGCACGTTGTTCTCATGGCCGCGGAGGACGAAGCCGGGAGGCTGCTCGACGTACACCTCCTCCTGAAGCACCCCGTTCAGGAATGCCGACTTCACGTCCATATGGTGGACGGCCCATCCTTGACAGGCGGCGTGTGCGAGCAGGAGCCGAACTGATTCCAGGCGCGC
The DNA here is from genome assembly GCF_016808335.1 of Panicum virgatum. Taxonomy (NCBI): domain Eukaryota; kingdom Viridiplantae; phylum Streptophyta; class Magnoliopsida; order Poales; family Poaceae; genus Panicum; species Panicum virgatum. The sequence goes on along the minus strand of NC_053143.1, from coordinate 10,458,395 downwards.
GACAGGGGCAAAAACCTCGTCAAAGTCGATGCCTTGCCGCTGTACGTAGCCCTTTGTGACGAGGCAGGCCTTGTGCTTGGTGACGATGCTGGCGGCGTCCTTCTTAGTCTTGAACACCCACTTGAGGCCAATTGGCCTAGTACGCGCCGGCGGCTCCACCAGTCTCCATGTGCCGCTGGCCTCGATGGAGGTCATCTCGTCGAGCATGGCGTGGCGCCAGCACTAGTGGCGCATTGCTTCTTCGAAGGAGGCTGGCTCGGCGTTGCTTGCCAAAAGCAGGCGCTCCTCCAGATCACGGTGGGCGAGCTCGGGCGTCTCAGCTTCCCCGAGGACGTTGTCAATGCGGCGGAAGCGGAGAGGAGTGTCATCGTCGTGATCAGCGTCGAGATAGTCCTCCATCCCGGCTCCTAGTGGAGATGCGAACTCCACTTGAGGATGTGCCAAGGAGCCGGGTGCTGGTGGAGTGTCGTGGATCGCCAGTGAACCAGCCATGGGCGTGCCCGAAGCTGAGGATGCGGCCGCGCCGCCCGATGGAGCCGGGGACGCCGAGCTTGATGCAGGGGAGACCTCCATGGTCGTTCTAGAGGTGATGATCACGGAGGGGTCCTACTGGTCCAGCTCCTCGATGGTGAAGTCGTTCGGCTCGGCGGGATCCGCTGCAGACCATGCCCACGCGGCTGCTTCGTCGAAGATGACGTCGCAGCTGATGTGGACACGTCGCGTCGAAGGGTCATAGACCCGGTAGGCCTTGGACCCCGGCTCGTAGCTGACGAACACAATGCGGCGGCTGCGGTCGTTGAGTTTCTTCTGGTGCGGCGTGTTCACCTTCGTGTGGGCGATGCAGCCGAACATCCTCAAGTGCTGGATTGACGGCGTGTGCCCGTTCCAGAGCTCATAGGGGGTGCGCCCGCCGATCGCCTTGTAGGAGGATCTGTTCAGGAGGTAGACCACCGTCGACACTGCCTGCCCCCAGAACACACCAGGGAGAGACTTGGCCTTCATCATGCTTCTGGCCGTGCCCACCATGGTTTGGTTGCGGCGCTCGACGACGCCGTTCTGTTGAGGCGTGTACGATGCCGTGAGCTGCCCGCGAACGCCGAGTTGGGCGCAGTAGTTGACGAAGTCGGAGGTGGCGAACTCTCCGCCACGGTCAGTGCAGAGCATCAGCAGCTTCTTGCGGCTCTTGCGTTCCGCCGCAGCCTGGATGTTCTTGATGGCGGTGGCCGCAGCGTCTTTGGATGGCAGCAGGGAGATACACATGAAGCGTGAGTAGTCATCGACAAGCAAGAGGAAGTACTTGTTACCACTCGGGGTCGCCGGAGTGATGGGACCGCAAATGTCTCCATGGAGCGGCTCCGTGGAACGCCAGAGCGCCTTCTGAGGGAAGGGCGTCCTCCTCTGCTTGCCGGCGAGACAGGCGTCGCAGACCTGCTGCAGCTGGTCGATGACGGGCAGCCCGCGGACCAGCTCCTCGCGCCCCATCTTGCGCAGCACGGCGAAGTGGATGTGGCCGAACCGCTGGTGCCACCTCCAGACGTCGTCGTCCGTGCGAGCCGCGAGGCACACCGGGCGCGTGATGGTGACGTCGAGGTTGTATAGCCGGCCTGGACTCCGAGGGATCTTGGCGAGTAGGCGCCGGTCTTCATCTCGCACCGGCATCACGCCGTCCTCCACCAGCACTTGGTCCCCGCCTTCGTCGAGCTGCCCGACAGAGATGATGTTGGCGGTGAGGCGAGGGAGGAAGTAGACGTTCCCAAGCGCCCGGTGCTCGCCATTCTTGCAGTGGAAGAGCACCGTGCCGGTGCCCTCGATGCGGGCGACGGAGCCATCCCCAAACCGCACGGCGCCGGTGACGCCGGTGTCGAGGTCGGCGAACGCGGCGCGGGACCCGGACATGTGGTTGGACGCACCGGTGTCCAGGATCCAGCGTGTTGGGTCTCGATCCGCCGCATCGTCGAGCTCGGGGTGGACCTTCTTCTCCAGGATATTGAGCTCAGGGAGCGCCGCAGGTGAAGGCGGCGGCGACTCGGCAAAGTGCGGCGGCTGCGGCGGAGGGGAGACGTCCTCCTCCTGGGTCACATCGATGGCAAGCATCAGAGTGGCCTCCTCTTCTTGGGCCACATGGGCCTGTTGGGCTGGCTCCTCCTTCTTGATGGGGCAGTCGCGGGCCCAGTGGACCTTCTTGCCACACCACGGACAGGGATCGTCCGGCGGCGGGCGTGCAGAGGTGCGACCGCCAGAGCCGCGTCCGTGGCCTCGGTCGCAGCCCATTCCTCGTCCGCCGGAGCCAGAACCGCCATGGCTAGGCTCCGACGCATTCTTCTTGTACTTCTCCACCCACTGCTCCTCAGTGAGCCGCAGTTTGCCGGTCGCGGTGTGCGCCGGAGCGGGCTCGACGTCGTCAGCGGCTTTGAGGCGGCCAGTGACCTCCTCGATGGAGAGCTGAGAAATGTCAAGCAGGGTTTCGATGGAGATGACCAGTTGCTTATACCGTGGGCGAACGACGCACAGGTACTTGGCCACCACTTTCTCGTCAGGCTCCAGGTCTCCCAATGTCGCCAGGCGCTGCACGATGCCGGTCAGATGCAAGGCGAAGTCCTTGATGGGTTCACCGTCGCGGAGGGCGATGGACTCGTACTCGGTGCAGAGGTTCTGTGCCGTTGCCTTCCGCACATGGTCGTCGCCGATGCGGAGAGTCTTGATGGCCTCCCAGGCTTCCTTGGCAGACTCCTTGGTCACCAGGATCGGGATCATCTCCGCCGGAACACCGCTGCAAATTGCGTCGAGCGCGCTGCGGTCGTCATCGTAGTCAGCGTCGGCGAACTCGACGGCGTCCCACTGGTGGCGCGCTTGCATCTTCAACTGCATGCGAAGCGACCACTCATGGTAGTTCTTCTTCGTCAATTGCGGCCAGCTGCTGGAGCTCCCGCCCTCACGGATGATGCGCTTGATGACGACTTCCCGCGGATGGCATGCATCCCGGGTGTGCGAACGACGTGCATCGCGCGTGTGTGATCGGCGCGGTGGAGAACGGCTCGGGGTCGGCGTGCGCTGCAGCGTCCTGCCTTTCACCGAGCGTGACGGGGTCTTGTTGCCCCCCGACGTGCCGACCTTGCTCGGCGGCGGCGTCCGGCCACGGCGCGGTGGCGGTGTCATCGCGGCGCAGGTCCCGTCTTATGGCTCTGATGCCACTTGTTAGTCGCCGGACGGCGGCGAGCGCCGGTGCGCAGAACACGATGGGCGGCGAGCAAGAACACACGAACAAACTCAACGTGAAAACGGTGGGTTTTTGGTGCTGCCAAGGGCGCAGCATTTTCTGGGATTGTATTGCTATTTATTGGATTACAAGGCAGTGAGATGCAGGCCACGACGCCCACGGTTGCGCTGAGTGCGCACGTCCATCCCCATGCACCGCAACGGCCGGCCATGGCTTGCATGCTCGAGTTCATGCCGAGCGATTCTCGTCCATGACTTCCTACACACATGGAAACCACAAGCCGGTCCTCGTGTGCATGCATGTGCAAAACAGAAATGCAAGAAATGCTTGGATTACTAACAATCACCGGCGAGAATGCAGTCGTGGGGAACTCCTCATGTCTTCTGTCTTCCCTTCTCTCCGCCGCGCTAATCTTGTTGCGTCCGGCACCTCCTCGATCTTGCTTCGTGTTTCCAGCCCTCCCTTGCGCAGATCTTGCGTCCAGGTACCCACTGGCAATGTGGAAGAAGGAGCACGGCATGGATCTTGTGGCAGCAGAACCTTCAAGAGTACACAGTTAGGGTTTGGGTAAAGATTGGAGTGGGAGAGGGAGAGGGAATGGGCAGAGGGCATAGAGCAGAGGGAGATCTGCACCGGTGGCGAGGAACGAGCGGCGGAGGACCTTGGAGCGGTGGAGCTTTGACTCGTCACCCAGAGGAAGGCGAGGCATCGACTCGTTGCAGTCACGGAAGCGGGATCAGGTAGCGCCACCAGGAGAAGGGTAACCAGATTGTATGGGCTGGTATCTGTTCACGTCGCAGACGGTTACGGGCCATCCTAAACAAACGCCGAGCAACGGCATCGCATAGCCCAATGCTGATTCTACGGGTGAGCGGACGGATGCAAAGTCACGATCGACCCCAAACGTGGCGGGTCCCGCGCTCTAGCAGCTTTTGCCTTCCTCCTATCCAACTGTGTACTCTAGAGTTTTTGCTAGATTTGCGCGGGACTAATCTAGAGGGAGCGGGGGAGAGCGCCTGCAGGAGAAGGCCGGACTGGCAGTGAGGTGATGCTGTCCTGGCGGCGCCGCCGGAGCTGTTTTCTTGATCTTGTGGCAGTGAGGCATTCCGTCGAACACGCCGGGAGCGCCGCCAGCGGCTGGTTTTTTCGTTCTCTTTGCCAGGAGAACACGTGTTTGGTGGCGGCGCGCGTGTGCGGTGGGAGCACACATCGAGCGCACGCGGGCTGCTCCCGCGAGGCAGCCGCGGCAGCTGGCCGAGAAGCGGAAGGCCCAAGCAGGCCGGGCCGCCGCTCTCCTTCGCCGTCCGCACCGCGCACGGCGGGATCGACCGAAACTTACTTTCCGCTTCCGCTTCGTATCCTATCTCAATTCCGTTTCCACTATAAAATACAGGGTATCTACCCCCGCAACCCTAATTCGCTTCCCAACTCCTGGCCGGCAGGGCTCTCCGGCGACATCAACAACGTATACGACCCTACACATTCAAGTGCGAGCATCGTCTTCGTCGACTACAAGTACGAGCGCTAGCTATTTTAATTTTCCTTTTTCTTTGATTTTTTTTGCCTATCTCTACTTCTAGCATTATTAGTCCTATTCGTAATCAATAATCATGGTGTCAGTGATCACGTAGCTAGGGTTATGGGAGTATTTTGCTGCTTCAATTGTTGACTTTATTTTAATTGGCTATTGGTTGTCATATACTCCCTCCTTTCGTCTCAAATTATTGATCGTTTTGACTTTATTAGATTCATAGACTTTGCTATATATGCACTTAGATATAGCATATGTGTAGATGCATAATTATATCAATACATCTAGTAGGAAAACCAAAACGACCTAAATTTGAAGCGGGGAGGATATCTAAATAAAATTAAGGCGTCCAAAATTAGCATTAGCAAGGGCTGCATGTTCTGTTTCGCGGTCGATCGATCGGGTCTTGATCACTAACTGGTCTTGATGGATTCTAGCAAATCTCAACTGTCCACTATAGCTGTGCAATGTTATAGATTCTTCTCTTGGCTGGTTCGGTGGCATTCGCATTTCCCTATTCCAATACAAGGTAGTGTACTGTTCGGCAAGTTGAGAACTTCATGTTAATGATTCACTTTAAGATTATTCACTTCATTGCTTCAATGTACGTACCCAACTGAGTGAACCATGTTATTTCAATGATTGCTCAAGGCTTAACTTCGCATCCTAGGCCTTATGTTTTGCATAAACAATGTACCGAGGTGAGTGTGCATGTTTTTTTAATGATTATGCTGCAAGACTTAACTTTGTACCCTATGTTTTGTATTAACCAATGTATTTAAGCTGCAGTAGATTTCTATTGTTCTTGGTTCTGCTGTTTTTTTTCTGGACATAGATCGCTGGTTCTTACTTCTGCACCTGTCACTACAGTAAACGGTGGATTCACCGTCGGCCGTAAAGGCGTCGGTTCTGAACAGTAGCCGACGTTTTTAACTTAAAAGCGTCGGTGGACCGACGGTTTTATCCGTCGGAACTATTTCGACGCCTTTAACCCAGTAAAGCTGTCGGTACCGACGGTTTTATGAATTAAAGCCGTCGGGGGCACGAGCCGACGCCTTTAACGCGGGGACCGCCCCGTATAGCTGTCGGCTGACAACCGACGCCTTTAACACGTTACAACCGTCGGCCTGGCCCACCACCGACGCCTTTAACCTTTAAACCCGTCGGCCCAGCCAAAGTCACCGACGCCTTTAAATTTTTAAAGGCGTCGGCCTGGCCGACCACCGACGCCTTTAGACTTTAAAGCCGTCGGCCCCATATTCGTGAACCGACAGTTTTAAATTATTTTTTTTTACCGCCCCTGTTTTCTTTCTCTCCCTCCCCGGCTGGGAAGCCTCCGATCCATACAGAACACACACCCTCCGATCCATACAGAACAATAGACACAGCCTCCGATCCATACAGAACAATAGACACAAGCATAACCTCCGATCAACAGCAATAAACACAAGCATAACCTCCGATCCATACAGTCAACAGCAATAAACACAAGCATAACCTCCTCAACAGTAATACATGTCCAAAATCCACATAAACACAAGCATAATATCTCACATAAACATGTTCAAAGTCTTCTAAGGTGACAAATTCAAGTTTCCCCGCAAGGTGATCAATCCATCGCCATGTCGTGGTTCGAACCTCCGCCACTCGCACCTCCGCCACTCGCACCTCCACCGCTCAAATTGAGAAATATGTCGCCATCAGGCGTTCCTTGACGGGAACCCTACGAGAAGCAAATACAACCGTTTAAGCCTTGGGGTAAGCAAATTTCCTATAGTAGATAGGAAAATGTACATATCCTGTTGCATTTGGCAGGCAAAGATTTTATCAAGGCAAAACGGGAATGGATTTATCGATAGCAAAACAGTGGCTACTGAGTCAATCATCTTGGTAATGTAAATATGTTGGGGGCTAGTTTATCAGGCCCTCTGCAACTTTGCATTAGTTCCAGGGTAAATCACTAATTAAAGCTCCAAGGGTAGTGTTATTTCTGTTCTGGGTGACTAGTATGGGTAACAATTGCTGAGCTAGTTGAGACGGAACCATATATCTTGGATCACAGCTCAGTACTAGTAGTTGAGGTAAAATTAATGAGAAGATCGAAACGTTGAGCTGAGGTACTAATCACAGAAGTGAAGAAAGCGGCTAGCTATTGTCATACCGCTGCTGGTGGAGGAAATGGTGCTGGCGGAGTCTGCCACCACGGACCGAACGGCGGCATTTGTGGGAGAACACCTGTAGAAGCTTGGCCTCCAGACCGAGATGCGCCCAACATCGCCATGAATCCCTGAGGTGGTGGAATATATGCTTGGCCACTCTCGGAACCTTGTGATTGCTGCGGCATACCGAACTGAGATCCGGTGCTACCCCCAGCCAAGAACTGCATACGTAAATTATTGATGAGATCTTAAGAAAACAGATGATCGCCTCATGTTACAACGTAAGATATTACCTGTGCCATCATCAAATACTGCATCTGTTGCTGCATCTGTTGCATCTGCTCTTGGGTACGTCTCAATTGCTCTTTTAATTCATTTGTCTCCGCAGTAGACTGTGACCGACTAGAACTGGCACTGGAGCTCCATCGTCTAGAATAAGCCTCACGATCCACATACCCATCGCCCAACCCAATTCTACAAAAAAAAACACAAGTGTTATGAATCGATAATCATTAACTTATAAACCATCAATATGTTTACATACCTCCCATGCGGTAGACCTCCGCCGGCGTCGTACGCCACAGCCACATCCAACGGCTCCTTTAAAAAATCCACATCATCGCCATGGCTCCTTTTGAAATACTCAGCATATTTTGCCTACCATACATTGAGGTCACGAATAGATGTAATATGACTTCATGGAAGATATAACCAACACTGAAGATACTTACCATTTTCTCCATTGCTCCCTCGTCAATCAATTGCTCCGGGCGATCTGGGTCTGTGCCTTTGCGCGCCTTGAGGTAAACCTCGAAAAAAGTAGGACGGACACCGGTTTCAGCTTCCTGCAATACCAAAATCCAACAGTTTAGGTAATACAAGTTTTTGATGTAATAGAAAAATGATTGTAGTAATTCATACCAATCTTTGCTCCTTCCGCACATGTCCCTCTGGTCCATAGCGGTGCAACCCAGGCTTGCTCAACCGATTTCTGCGGTTTCTATCCGAAATGTCTTTGTACTCCTGCGACGCCCAGTACTCGCAAAGCCATTCCCAAGCTTCCTGGTCCACACAGACCCAATCCACGTAGCTCTGCAAGTACTCCTCCTTACTGAGGTGTATTTTCTTTGCTCGCTTGTTGGTCATAGGCTTCCACAACTTGGTCTTGAAGTACACGGTCACAGCTTTGATCCGTGCTTCAGAGAAGGAGTCCTTTGTACGTCTTCTCGCTGCATTATGGAAAACGAACCTCGCATATGGTTCACTCGCGCCATCCTCCAAGCGAAAGTAGTTCTGCACAAACGAATCAATTAATGTCCACCAAAGCAAGATGTAATATAATTTATAAACCAAATCAAACTTACCCAAAACATCTCCCAAACTCTGTCCTGACAAGTACCCGAATTGCCATACTCTTTCTGCGCATAGTGATCCCAACTATGCGCAGCTATTCTCTGGCCGCCCACAAGAACCATCCCTGGGAAGCAATATCGGATGGCGTTTCCCAACTCTGTGTTAACAATTCGTCGATGCCCCTTGCCATCCCACCCAGGCTCGACCCAGCCCCTAGTACCCTTCGGCCTTATAACAACCCGGTTATCCAAGCTTCTCTCTGGATAACAAAAAAGGTGCCTCCGTAACCTGTAAAATTCATATTAGTTATTTGACAAAAAACTATTGTAAAAGATAGTTTATGAACTAATGCAAAAGTGTACCTGTAGGGGCATTTCCCTTCCACCCTCTGCATTTGCTCAGCTATCTCTGCCGCTCTTGCCAACCTTGCATCTCGATCGAGATCATCACCCTCGTCATCGCCCTCCATACCGCCGCCCTCAGAGCCGCCCTCAGAGGAGGACCGCCCAAAGACCTCCTCTATCAAGTCAGCTCCTGAGCCTACTCCCTGCTCCGCCGGCTGCCTGGCAGCCTCAGTCTCCTCCTCGAACGGTCTCCCAACAACCTCGCTCTCTGGTGCCTGCTCATCCACAAGACACCTTAACTGCCTCTGACGCTGTACGTTCGGGGTAGTGCCCTGCAAATGCAATAAACATTTGACAAATATTAGATAGCAAACAAATATTAGATAGCAAATAAATGTTAGATTGACAAAAATAAACAAGTACCAGAAAAGGGTCCGGGCGGTCTGAACCACTACTGGGCTGAGACGTAGAGGACGAAGTACCACCGCGCCTAACCTTCCCCTTTAGCTGCTTCCACATCTGCACAAATTTCAAAATAACGATCAGTATACGATAATATAAAACAATAAACAATAAATGTAAAACAATAAAGTTGTTAAACAATGTAAAACAATAAACAATGAATGCGTACACTAATATAATCAAATATTAATCAAAAATCATCAGCATCAGAATCTGCTTCCGCCACACGTTGTTCACGTCTCTCTAGTTCTTCCATTTCTTCTTGCACTACATCTTCTTCAATCTCTTCTCCTTCACTTTCTTCCTCAAATATCTCTTGTTCTTTGATAATCCTTTGCTGTTTTTCAATGATCCTTTGTGACTGTCGAGTACGTTTTCTTGAAGGGCCTACTTCTTGTTCTTCTGACATTAACTCTAGGGTACCACTAGCTATTTCTGCGAGTCCTGTCCCAGAAGATATCCTAAAATTTTCATGATTCTCTACATACTCATCGTCGACTTCTTCTTGATAGACACCAACATCATCATCATCTTCATGATTCTCTACGTACTCATCAAAACGCTGAGGGTGCACTTCACGGTTAACTTTATATACAACCCACCAATTTTTCAAACTCGGATGAGGATAACTTAAATAGTACACCTGTTCCACTTGATGCGCAAGTACAACATTGTTGTTATGGGCTGTATACCGCGAGTTGTGGTTAACATCCACCATTCCAAAATCATCCACTCGCGTGCCGGATTTTGGATCAAACCATTGACAGTCAAAAAACACAAGCTTCAGCTCTTTCGGACCGCCAAATGTGTACTCAATTATTTTTCGAAGAACACCGTAGTAATTATTCACTTCTCCACTACCCTCTGCGGCCGTTAATAAGACTCCACTGTTTGAGGTGGCTGCAAGTGGACGGTTGACTTCTAAACTTGCTGTTCGAAAACGATATCCATTGATGTCATATCGGTTAAACTCCCTTCCTTTCAATTGACCATGTGACATCTGGCGCAAGTCAGCAGAGATGTTGGCATCGGCCATACACTACATATACGGAAATAGACAAAGTTATTAACTATGTGATAAGCATGTGAACTATAATTGAAGAACAAAGAATGGATAGATAAATTACATGTCCACGAAACCAGTTCACGAAGTTTGGGCCACCATTTATGCCTTGACGGCGTAGCTTATCCAATTGACTTTGTGTGGGTCTTCGAGAAGATGTCCAATAGAGCTCGTCAAACATTTTGAAATATGGTAACAATTCCTCCATGTTGAAGTACAGGTAAAGCATGGTGTAGTTCCTCTCTTCCTCCGAAATATAATGAGAAGTGGCAGCCCCAACACCTTTACCCTTCCAATGAAAAATCTGAAGCTCTGTCGTAGGTTGCTCTTCTACATTATGATATCGTGTCGTAGATGCATTCAAATTGTTGGAACGTGAGAAATACTTGCTACAGAAGTTTGTTATCTCTTTAGCTGCAAATGCCTCTGCAATACATCCCTCTACTCTTGCCTTGTTACGTACTGTAGCTCTAAGTTTTTTCAATTCTCTTTCCTGACTATACATCCACCTGAATTGTGCAGGTCCTGCTACCAACGCTTCATATGGTAAATGCACCAGCAAATGTTGCATCACATTCATAAAGCCAGGCGGAAAGACTTTTTCCATCTTACATACAAGCACCACGATTTCTTTCTCCCACTGCCGCATCATCTTCTTCGACACTTCCTTAGCACATATCTGCCTGTAGAAGTAGCTAAGTTCAGCAAGCATCTTCCACAAATCAGGCTTAAAGTAGCCACGGAACATTACCGGTACAAGTCTTTCCATCATAATATGGTAATCATGACTCTTCAACCCATTGAGTTTACCGGTGTTGAGATTGACGCATCGTTTGATGTTAGCTGCATAGCGGTCTGGAAACTTCAATGTTTTCAACCAACTAAATATTTGCTTTCTTTCTTCTGGCTTCACACAGTATGGAGCTCGTGGCCTACTTTCATTTCCACTTGTATTTGTTCTAACCTCAAGCCCAGGACGATCACAAAGATCAGCTAAGTCTTTCCTAGCATTCAAATTATCTTTGGTTTGACCGGTAAAATCAAAACACATGCTTATGATGCTTTCAGCGACATTACGCTCTTGGTGCATCAAATCAATGTTGTGCGGTAGAAGCAGCGCCTTTGCGTATGGTAGCTCCCAAAGAAATGAAATATGAGTCCAGTTGTGTTCTTTACCATACCCTTCGAAGCCACCTTCTACAGACTCTTTCAACTTTTCATGCCATGCCATTTTTTGTTCGCTTGTCAATCGACGAGATGGTCCTTTTGTAACCTTCCTGCCTTTTCGGAATGATTGAATATCTCTCCTCTCTGGATGGTTAGAAGGAAGGAATCGTCGATGGCAATCAAAGAAACTGACTTTTTTCCATACTTCAGCCAGATCGCATCCGTGTCTGCCATACATATGGGGCAGCACAATTTTCCGTGGACACACCAGCCAGCCCAAATGCCATATGCCAACAAATCATGGATTGAGTATAGATACGCGGCACGTAAGGTAAATTCACATTTTTTATGGCTGTCATATGCCTTTACCCCTTGCCACAGCTCTTTCAACTCTTCAATCAATGGCTGCATAAACACATTGATTTTCTTCCCCGGATGTTTATGACCAGGAATGATGGCCGCGAGGAATATATATCCTTCTTTCATGCACATGTTGGGAGGCAGATTGTAGGGCATGATAAAAACAGGCCAACAAGAATAAGGGCTATTGCTGGTGCTGAAAGGAGTGAAACCATCTGTTGACAACCCAAGACGAACATTTCTGGAGTCTTTTGCAAACTCCGGATCAAAACGGTCCAGAGCTTGCCAAGCTGCGCCATCTGAAGGATGCACCATAATATCTTTGTCCTCGCTCTCACGTTTACCTTCGGAATGCCACCTCATCTGCTTTGCTGTTTCTTGGGACAGATACAACCGTTTAAGCCTTGGCGTGATAGGCATGTACCGAAGTTGTTTGACCGATACTTTTGTAGTTACTTTCTCTCCATCATCACTCACGACCTCCACATATCTGGACGCATTGCAATGCATACAATGAGTATCGTTCTCGTGTTCCTTCCAAAATAGCATGCAATTATTTTCGCACGCATCAATCTTCTCATAATTCATGCCCAGACCGGCCAAAATCTTCTTAGATTGGTATAGGTCTTTCGGCATCTTATGATTTGAGGGAAGGAGATCAATGATCAGCTTCAAGATACCATTGTAGCAATTGTTCGCGAAATTGTACTTGGACTTCATCGCCATAAGGCGTGTCACCGCCTGCAGAACGGTCACATTGGTACCTTCATGCACTTTTTCATCTGAGGCGGCAAGAAGACTGAAAAACTTCTGTACCTCCTCCGGCGGTGACTCCTTTTCGTACTCCCTACCAACATCTGCTATCATCTCATCCATCTGATCTTCATCATCGTTTCCGTCTGACTCACTGGCATGCTCCAGCTCCCCATGCTCGTGCCACACCAGGTACTCAGGCATAAATCCGTCCTTGCAAAGGTGAACCTGTATTTCATGTCTATACTGACGTAGACGATTCTTGCAATTCTTACACGGGCACTTCGCAACAGTACAACCACTGGCAAAGGCTTGGGTCATGAAAGCATTTGCGATACGAGCCCATTCCATAGTATGCTCGCCAGTTCGACTCCATCCATCATACATCGCCTTACGGTCGTCACCCATTTTCAAAACTACAACAAATCGAGAACCTATACAACAAATCGAGCAACCCATTTTCAAAACTACAACAAATCAAAACTACAACAAACATGTGTTGGTGATGCATATTGTTTAAATCCCTTTTCACATTATTAGGTAACCTATACAGAGAAGAAGAAGAAGAAAATACCTTGGTACGGTGGCGGTGCCCGAACAGCAGAGGCGGCAGCGGTGGCACGACGGTCGGGCCTGTTGGTCAGAGGCGACGGGGGCGGTGGACGGAGCGGTCGCCGAGCCGGGGATGGGCGGCGCCCCTCCTGCCTCTGGGCGCGACGACCGGCAGGGAGAGGCGGAGAAGAGGGCCGGGGACGCGCGCGCGCGGTGGACGAGGCCGAGAGTCAACAATGCCGGTGGACGGCGTGCTCGCCGAGGCCGAGCAGCCTCGCGCCGCCGCCAAGCTCACCCTCGCGCGCCGTCAACCCTAGCGACGCGGGCCAGCACGGACGCTGGCCATGGAGGCGGCGGAGAAGAGGGCCGGGCACGCGCGCGCGGTGGAGAAGAGGGACGGGGAGGCGGCGGCGCGGGCGCAGGCGGTCGGCGGTGGCGGCGGCGCGGGCGCGGGCGAAGACTGGGCGCGGTCGGCGGGCCTGGCGCGGTGTGGAGAAGATTGGAATGAAAGCGACCCTCGGCGCGGTGTGGAGAGATTGGGGAAAGCGACTCCGGCCTGGTGGGTCCCGCGATAAAACCGTCGGCTCTACCCGACAGTTTTAATTATTACCGTCGGCCGACCCTCGTAGCCGACGGTTTTAATTAAAAACGTCGGCCTGCCGACGCCTTTAACAGAAACCGACGGTTATAAAATTATAACCGTCGGGGAAGGACCACCGACGCCTATAATTTAATTATTACCGTCGGCCCCGACGGTCTTAAATCGGCCGACGGTGAACCTTGCGATTCCTGTAGTGTGTGGAAAGATTGTCTAGCTTGTAAATAATTAAAAGTTGAATCAAAGCATTTTTTGGCCTACAATAAAAGTAATTGGTGATGTTTGGTGTGTTCATCCAGGATGCAGATCTTTGTGAGGAGCCCCAGCGGCAGGATGAGATTTCCCTCAGAGTCTACCCTGAGGAAACATTGTATGATGTTAAGAAGAAGATTATGGAAAAACACAACCTTGTCTTTGATGGAGTGCGGATGGAGGATAACCATACTACATTGGCTGACTATAACATTCAGCATCAATCCACGCTTGATCTCCTGGAGAAGATGCAAATCCACGTCAAGGAGCCACTACAAGGCTTGACCTTCACCGTGGATTGCGACAGTTCAGATACTATCGACAAAATAAAGAACAAGATTGAAAATAATGATGGGATTCCCAAGGGCCGGCAGTGCCTTATCTTTGCCAACGAACAGCTAGAGGGAAAGCGCACCTTGGCGGAATATAACATTTGCAAGGAGTCCACCCTTCTCCTTGTCCTCTACCCATGTCCAAGAGGCAATATGCAGATCTATGTGAAGATGCTAGATAGAGAAAACACCATCACTTTTACAGCCGAGAGCTCAGATACCGTCAACAGCATCAAGGTGAAGCTCTATGAGATGTAAGGCATCCGCCCCATACATCAACGCATCATCTTTGCCGGCAAACAGCTGGAGGATTCGCGCACCCTTGCGTACTATAACATTGATAATGAGTCTACCCTCCATTTGGTGCGCCGCCTTTGTGGTTGCTGAGACTGATGCCATGCGTCGTCATCCAACAAGAGTTCTTTGCCGAAACATGAGGCACTCTCTCCCCTCCCGGTGACCTTCAAAAAAAAAAAACAAGAGTTCTTTGCTGAAGTTCGTCTTGTTCATTTTCCTTTTTTCTACTAGTGGTGTTTTATCAGTAAAACTATCATTAATTGCAGGGCGATAGTTTGCTACAGTCTTCTTTCTTTTTGCCCTCTTTCTCTTTGCCCGTATCTTTTTGTGTTATCATTGATCGGTAAAATTTTCATTGTGGTAACGTTAATGTGTGAGATATTTGCATCATCAGTTGATTCTCAATTCTTGTCCTGATGTTCGACTAAACTACTAAACTGCTCACTGTTTTGATCGTATCTCTTAATTTTCTTAACCAAATGTAGCAAGTAAATACATCTTGGACATCTACAGAAAATTTCCTACAACTTTCATTTAAGCAGTTGGGTCGAAATCTGGCTATAACTTAGTAGAAAATAGACGAAAGGTTCATGCGCACATGTTTTCGAGCTATCATAACAGCAACACTGTTTTGAGGATATCACGTAAACAGCTAATCGGATGGGAATGAAACCAGCGCCATTGTAAGGATATCGATGAAACTTACAACTTCCGTCATTAGACCAGGCTTAGATCCCTCACCAATTAATCCCAGAAATTCATCAAAGAAATTGGCTTAATTCATCTAACATAACTGAAATCTATCTTAAGGTTCATTGAATCGCTATCTAAAATTCTTGGTCTTGATATTGTGATTGGAGATTGGTATCTCGCAGGATCTGACAAATTTGCAAAGGGTTAAGATGGGATTAGAGCTAACCTTCCCCCTTCCCTCCTCTTTGTCTGTCGGCTTCCTTCCTTGCTGCCTGTGTCCAGCAGAACGTCAGGCACCACACAGCACAGCACCACAATAGGCAACGGCATCTCAGAACCTCCTCCAAATATCTGCCCACCACCAGCAGACCATAGCCCCAACTAGGAAAATCAGAGGAATAAACCAACCAACTCATGCAGAACAATCAAGGCGAGCAGTTGAGTAAACAGAAGGGTTCTCTTCGGAATACGAACGCCTGCATCTGAAGGATGCTGATGGACACGGCTCATCTGGCTGCGTCTGCCTTAGATTTTTACCGTCAGTTTTTTTTCCTGAAGAAGAAGAAATACCCCTGCTCCAAATCCTCCCCTGGATGGATGTGTGCATAATTAGTCAGCTACTCAGCTTCAATTCCATGTAGTACAAGCAAACCGGACTAAATGCCAAGCCCGTTTTCAGGACTGCCAAAGCCTGAATGTTCTGTTCAGCCTCATGTACAGTACAATGGAGCAAATCAAGTAGCAAGCAACTTCAGAGAAGCATCAAAGTTACTTAATTTTGAGATTCTGCCTATACACAATCTGAAGCAACCAACAGGGAAAGCTACTTATGAAATATATATATGTTGAGTTGGAACATGGACAGCAACGTTAAGTTTCATAGGTATCCAGAGATCCGAGGGCTCGTATATGTCTTCCACAAGGTGGATAAGCCATCTACCTTTAAAACCTATTAATAAGGCCCAATGACAATAGAAATAGTACACATATCCCAAATTAGAGATCTTAACTCAACAATTCAAAAAAAATTAAATCAGCATTTTGTGAAAAATCGAAAAATATTTCAAAATAGTATCTTCAACATTCTCAAAAACACATTTATCAACATGCTGGAAAATACTACCTTCAATAATTTTTAAAGACTATTTCAACATATTAATAGATTCAATATTTATCATAACCTAGATCAATATCAAATAGCCATATCTTCTCCAGCACTGGCGAGCCACAAGCGGGCCGGCGGCGGCGTGCAGGTCCGATAGGGCACGAAGGAAGCATGGGGCACGCGACGAGGCTGTGGGGACATGCGTGCGGGGCCGGCGGCGGCGTGCGGCGGAGCGAGATTGAAAGCATCTAGGCCCCTAATTCGAGTTTTGGTAATTAATGACAACGATTTGTTGATTAACAATTTCATTTGAGATAATGAGCATAGGTTGATCCACGGATAAAAGGGATTTGGTTGTGAACGTGTGAAGTTTAGAGATGATATGCAAAGCTCGAGCTCAAGGCAAAGGTATAAAATAGGGCTTTTGTATTTTACCGGTCACAAAGCGTTTAGTGGATGAAAAGTGATCGGATTTGTTGGATAGATAGCCGTACTATTAAGAGGGGTTGTGTACTCGTGCATGACGGGTCTTTAGTATCATTTTGCTCAAAATGTCTAGGTGCATGCATGAGGGATAAAGACGCTTTGACAAGTTTTGAAAAAGAACAAGTTTGAGAGCTGACTGCACAAGCGCGGACAGTCCTCTCCCTAGGGAGCGGTCGGTCCGCACCCGTACCAGACGGTCCGCCGGCTATTTGACAATTTGTACCAGAGACATTGTTGTCTCTGGTGATTTTCAAGGATGAAAGGCGGACGGTCCGCCCCTGGGGCACGGACGGTCTGCCAGCTAATTTCAAAGTTGTACCAGAGACGATGTTCATCTCTGGTGGTGTTGAACACATAACTGCGAACAGTCCGCCACTGGGGAGCGGACAGTCCGCCAGGCCTGTAACGGCTAGTTCTGACACGCATTAAATGCACTCTGACTCACTGGTTTATAACGGCGGACGGTCCGGTTTTTGAACCGCGGACGGTCCGCGACTTCGCAGAAAAGAGTGTAACAGCTAGTTTTTGAAGGGTTGTCTATATATATACCCAATGCCCGGCCATTGGGTCACTCTCTTGGCCATTTGGACTGCATACTTGACACTATAGAGCTAAGGCATCCCTCTCTCACACACACTTACTTAGAGATTGCATTCTTGAGAGTGTGAGGCTTCCTAGTGCATTGCATCAAGAGTTTGAGCTTTGTGGCACTAGGGAAACTTCAAGCAAGCGTCATCGACTTGTTACTCTTGGGAGTTGCCGCTCCATAGATTGCTTGGAGAAGAGGATTTCGTAGAGCTCCTCCAAGGAAATTGTTGAGGAGCCCCGAATTTGGTTGTGAGAGGTCTGGTGCTCACCTCACCGGAGTGGTGAAGAGCAACTCTAATGGAATCGAGGTGTGGTGCGGTTCCTTGATTCAAGCCGGCTCAAGATCAAGAGGTTCTTGATAGAGGAGCGGTTGATTCTTGGAATCCACCTCAACGTGGATTAGGGGTGACCGGCAAGTCATCGACACCACGGGATAAATTCGTGTGTCAAGCTTAGTTACCTCTCTTACTCTCTTTAATTCTTGTTTTTTACTTTGAGCAATTTACTTTACTAGAGCTTGATTTGTATCTTGTCACCCTAGGTTGCAAACCTAACTAGAGATAGTAGTACCATGACATAGGGCTTTCCTTTGTTACTAATTAAATTTCTCTAGTGTTATTGGTTTTAGATTTTAAACCGCCTATTCACCCCCCTCTAGTCGGTGTTCTTGATCCTACAAGTGGTATCAGAGCTAAGTGCTCCATTAATTGAGGATTTAACCATCTTGGAGTAGAATAATGACTAGTGATAATGGGATTCATGTTGGGAAGCCACCGTTCTTTGATGGGAACAATTATAATTATTGGAAGACTAGGATGTCGGCTCATCTCAAAGCCATGATTAGAAAGATATGGAGAGTAGTAAGTGATGGATATGTCATTTTGGACTCAAAGAATTTGACACCCCTAGATGAGGAAAATGAGATACTAAATGATCAAGGGGTTAATGTGCTCTTTAGTGCTCTTGATGTGACTGAATTTAATAGAGTCAAGAGCCTCACAAATGCAAATGACATATGGGAGAAGCTCATGGAAATTCATGAGGGCACATCAAGTGTGAAGGAGGCCAAGTTATATTTGCTTAAGGGTAATTTTAGTGAATTTACCATGAAGAAGGATGAGAGTATAGCCGAGATGTTTAACCGGCTAAATGACATTGTGAATAACCTCAAGGGACTTGGATTTGAGGTACCGGATGCGGATTTCATCCACAAGTTTCTTAGATGTCTTCCGGAAAGATATGACATAATTGTGACCTTGCTTGTAAGGTCAAATGTGAAGACCGCAACTCCCACACAAATATTGGGAGAAGTTCTCACCCATGACATGTTCAAGAAATCTCAAGATGAAGCTCATGGGGGGTGAAATTAATATGAAAAAGAAAAGTGTGGCATTCAAAGCTCAAGATAGCAAAAATGAAGAAGAAAGTGGGTGCCAAAAAGAAGAATCGGATGAGGAGATGTCTCTCTTTGTTAAGAGATTCAATAGAATGATGAGCAAGAAGAACTTTGGCAAAAGAGGTCAATCATCAAGAAAAAATCCTTTTGTGGACAAGACTTACTTCCAATGTGGTGAAGTGGGTCATATCATTGTCAATTGTCCAAACAAGAAAGATGACAAGAACAAAAAGGACAAAAAAATGATGAAAAGAAGAAGAAGAAGTTCATCAAGAAGAAAAAAATGGCCAAGCTTATTTTGTTGAATGAGATTCCGATGCAAGCTCTGATGATGATGATGACAAGCCATCCAAGGGAGTTGCCGGGATCGCCATCAAGGAGGCTCCATCACTCTTCTCTACACCACATTGTCTTATGGCAAAGGGTGGTGCAAAGGTACAACAAGATGGTGAACTTGATAAACTTTCATATGATGATCTTATTGAAATGCTCAATGATGACGATGAATTCATGACTAAGGAAAAGGCTAAGTTAAAGGACTTGAAGTTGAAGTTTACTTCTCTTCAAGATTCCTATGAGGAGCCAAAGACTTCTCATGAGAATCTCAAAGAAACTCATGAGAAGCTTAAGGAAGCTCACAATACCTTACTTAAACATGAAAGAAAAACAACATTGAGCATTGGTGTTAGTTGTGATTTAATTGATGATAAACCTTGTGGCTCTAGCTCTACTAGTTCTTCTTGCACCAAAATTGATAACCCATCTTGCAATGAATCTCTCATTATGGAAAATGATTTGTTAAAGAAAGAGATTACTTTCTTGACTAATGATTTGAGAAAGTGTTATGATAGTAGAGCCAAGTTTAATCATTGTTGGGTAAGCAAAAAGTTCACCTTGAACAAGCAAGGGTTTGGATACATTCCTAAGAAAGGGAAGAAGACTTTTGTGCAAACCAAAACTACTTTTGTGAAGAGTAGTGGTAAGTCATATTGTGAAAAATGCAAGAAGGTTGGTCATGTTGAGAAGAATTGCACCAACAAGAAAGTCATATCCTTTGATTCAAGTTACATTCTTATGAGAAATTCAAATGGCAATGTTAGTGCAAATTTTGTTGGGAGACCTATAGATGGTGCTAAAAAGAATGACATTTGGGTGCCAAAAGTCTTGGTCACTAACGTTTAAGGACCCAAGAAAGTTCGGGTACCTAAAAAAGTTACTTCTTTTTTAGGTGAATTACAAGTCCGGAGGAAGACATTGGGTGCTTGATAGTGGATGCACTGAACATATGACCGGAGATCCAATGATGTTTTCCTCTTTAGATGAGAATGTGGTTGGCTATAGTGACATCATCTTTGGTGACAATAGCCGGGGCAAAGTCAAAGGAGTTGGTACAATTCCTATCTCAAGTGATCATTCTCTTTCAAAAGTATTGTTGGTTGATTCTCTCAAGTTTAATCTCTTAGCGGTCACTCAACTTTGTGATTTTGGGTATAAGTGTAGTTTCACTAAAGATGATGTTGTAGTGACTAGTTTGGATGGAAAAGATCACATCTTTATGGGATTTAGACATGAGGATGTATATCTTGTGGATTTTGCTACTTAATAGGCAAACTTGTCCACTTGTTTGTTCACTCAATCATCTTTGGGTTGGTTATGGCATAGAAGACTTGGTCATGTTGGCATGAAACAACTCAACTGACTCATAAAGCATGATTTAGTAGTTGGCTTGAAGAATGTGAAGTTTGAAAAAGATAAGATATGTAGTGCATGTCAAGCCGGAAAGCAAGTTGCAAATGCTCATCCCACTAAGAGTGTCATGTCAACCGAGAGACCATTGGAATTATTGCATATGGATTTATTTGGTCCTACAACATATAGATGTATTGGTGGAAATTGCTATTGTCTTGTGGTAGTAGATGATTACTCAAGATATACATGGGTTTTCTTTCTTCATGACAAGGCCGATACATATGACATATTCAAGAAATTCTTGACAAGGGCCGAAAATGAATTTGAGTTCAAGGTGAAGAAAGTGAGGAGTGACAATGGAAGTGAGTTTAGAAACACAAGAGTTGAGGAATGGTGTGATGAGAAAGGAATCAAACATGAATTCTCAACCAAGTACACTCCGGAACAAAATGGTCTTGTTGAGAGGAAAAATAGAACCTTGATTGATATGGCAAGATCAATGCTCTCCGAGTACAATGTCTCGGATAGCTTTTGGGCGGAAGCAATCAACATGGCTTGTCATGCCTCTAATAGATTGTATTGCCATAGATTTCATAACAAGACCCCATATGAGTTGCTCATTGGAAGGAAACCAAATATCTCATATTTTAGAGTGTTTGGTTGCAAATGCTATATTCTCAAGAAGGGAACTCGGTTATCAAAGTTCCAAAGCAAATGTGATGATGGTTTTCTTCTTGGATATTCATCTTGTAGCAAGGCTTATCGGGTCTACAACAAAACACATGGCATTGTTGAAGAAACATATGATGTTGAGTTTGATGAAACCAATGGGTCTCATGATGAACAAGAAAATCTTGATGATGTGAGAAGTGATGGTTTGAGAAATGCAATAAAAAATATGTCAATTGGTGATGTTAGACCAAGAGAAGAAAATGAAGATGAGGATGGTCCTTCTATCTCTATTAGAGTTAATCCTTCAACTTCTATCTCAAATGATCAAGCACAACCAATTGTATAAGATTCAAGCAATGATGATTCTCAAGTACAAGATCAAGTTGGTTCATCTAGTGCACCTTCTCCATCAACTCAAGAACCCATTGTTCCTCAAAGAATTCATCATGTTCTTGCAAAGGATCACCCGGTGGATCAAATCATGGGTGATATTAGTAAGGGTGTCCAAACTCGATCTCGTATTGCTTCATTTTGTGAACATTATTCTTTTGTATATTTTCTTGAATCTAACCGTGTAGATGAAGCATTGAGAGATCCGGATTGGGTGAATCATATGCATGAAGAATTAAATAATTTCACCCGGAATCAAGTTTGGGATTTAGTTGAGAGGCCCAAGAATTATAATGTCATTGGCACTAAATGGGTCTTTAGAAACAAGCAAAATGAAGATGGAATGGTTGTGAGAAACAAGGCAAGATTGGTGGCTCAAGACTTCACTCAAGTCGAAGGTTTGGATTTTGGTGAAACTTTTGCTCTCGTTGCTAGATTAGAAGCTATTAGAATTTTATTAGCTTATGCTTGCTCTCACAACATAAAACTTTTTCAAATGGATGTGAAAAGTGCTTTCTTGAATGGCAAGATTAGTGAACTTGTTTTTGTTGAGCAACCTCCCGATTTTGAAGATCCCAAGAAGTCTAATCATGTATACAAGCTCTCTATGGTCTTAAGCAAGCTCCACGAGTTTGGTATGAAAGGTTGAGGGACTTTCTTATTTCTAAGGGTTTCAAAATTAGTAAGGTTGACACTACCTTATTCACTAAAGCAATTGGTAAGGATTTATTTGTTTGTCAAATTTATGTTGATGATATTATCTTTGGTTCAACTAATCCAAGTTTTCGTGAGGAATTTGGTGAAATGATGTCTAGGGAGTTTGAGATGTCCATGATTGGTGAATTGAGTTTCTTTCTTGGACTTCAAATCAAGCAACTCAAGGAAGGCACCTTTGTGTGTCAATCAAAATATGTGAAGGATATCTTGAAGAAATTTGGTATGGAAGATGCAAAACCAATCAAGACTCCTATAGCCACTAATGGGCATCTCGACCTAGATGAGGGAGGTAACCCGGTTCACCAAAAGCTTTACCATTCTATGATTGGTAGTTTACTTTATTTGACCGCATCTAGGCCCGACATCATGTTTAGTGTTTGCATGTGTGCACGATTTCAAGCCGCACCTAGATAATTGCATTTGACCGCCGTCAAAAGGATCTTGAGATACTTGAAATATACTTCTAATATTGGCTTATGGTATCCCAAGGGTGCTCATTTTGATTTGGTTGGATTCTCGGATTCGGATTATGCGGGGTGCAAGGTTGATAGGAAGAGCACTTCCGGTGGTTGTCAATTTCTTGGAAGGTCTCTTGTTTCTTGGTCTTCAAAGAAATAAAATTCCGTGGCTCTTTCAACTGCCGAAGCGGAATATATTTCGGCCGGAAGTTGTTGTGCACAATTGTTATGGATGAAGCAAACTCTTCTTGACTATGGTGTGAAATTTGATGGAATTCTCTTGTTGTGTGTTAATGAAAGTGCCGTGAAGATTTATACTAATCCGGTTCAACATTCAAGAACCAAGCATATTGATATCCACCATTATTTTTTTAGAGATCATGTAAACAAAGGTGACATCAAGATTGATGGAATTGGCACGAATGATCAATTAGCCGATATATTTACCAAGCCAATGGATGAATCTCGGTTTTGCAAGTTAAGAAATGAGTTAAATTTCATTGACTTCTCAAATGTGCCTTGAAAATTAGCACATGTGGCATATGGTTCTTTCATGCATTCTTTGTTTCTTTTTTCTGAATTTTTGAGGCATTTTTGAGCCATTTATGAGTTTTCATGATTTTACTCAATTTATTTTTGAATTCTTGTTGTAACTTGCTCATATGAGTCTTTGGAAGGTTTTCATGCAAGATTTGAGATTTTTAGATTTTTATATGAGCAATGATCCCAAATTGAAGTTGGAATTGAGAAAGTTGGCAAAATTCTGGGTTGTCTGAAATTTGGTACAGCGGACGGTCCGCGGGTAAGAGGCGGACAGTCCGCCGTTCATGAGATTTGTTCACCAGAGGCTCTGCAGAGAGTTCTCAACCGCAAAATTACACTACGGACGGTCCACCAAAGTACCGCGGACGGTCCGCTTATCATCGGTTCATCCGGCAAACTTCGGATACACCGGTGGTTTGCTACTGAGCAAGGCGAGGACGGTCCGCCGTAGGTCCGCAAACAGTCCGCCGGTGTTGGGAAGAATTTACCAGAAGCAGTTTCAGTCGGCTGTTAGATCAAATTTTTCAGAGGCGGACGGTCCGCTCCAAGGGTCGCGGACAGTCCGCTCCTGCGCAAAGCAGTGGGGTCAGCCAGAATTGACTTATATAGAAGGGTCCCTTTCCTTTTCCCCCACCAACCCGCACCAAACCTCGAAAAGCTCTCTCTCTTTCTCTCTCAAGCACGTGGTGGAGACTTCAAGGTCAAGGCTTTTTGGCGTGGTTCCCGGATGGTCCGAGCACATCCCCGGACTCTTCTCAAGATTCTACATCATGTCCTCTCGGTATTTTGACGAATCCCTAACTCTTGTTCTTGGATTTCTTCATTGGAAAGAGTTAGGGTTAGGTGCTCCGATCTATTTTTTTACCATGGATTCTTGAAAATACTTGGGGGATCTTGTTCCTAGTGATGATGAGATGCTATGGTTAAAATTTGGTTGGTGGATTTGAATCAAAACTCAAACAGTGGGTGAATCAAAGTTGGGGGCGATTCTTGTGTTCCTGCGCAGAACTGATGGGTCGCGGACGGTCCGCCTGCTGACCGCGGATGGTCCGCCATTGTGGTTCAGTGGACCGTGGACAGTCCGCGTTCAGAAGTGCGGACGGTCCGCCAGTGTCAGATTTTTTCAGTTGGTTGCTGAATTGACATATATCATAATGGATTGGTTCTATTACTTTAGTAATTGTTCTTATTGTTAATTCTTGATCTCAGGCCACCCCGGAAGACACTCAAGGCCACTACTTCCAAAATCAAGAAGGCTGTGTCTTCCAAAAGGCAAAGAGACAGTGATGACTGTGATGATGTGGACTACGCTCCCAATCTCAGTGAGATGGCTGCAACATCTTCAGTGGGTAATGTTGGTGATGAATCTTCAGAGGAAGAGACTGAGGAAGTTGATGATGATGTTACAGATCTGATGGGGCTAGATCTTCCTAGCCAACAGTAGACTGCATAGAGCTATGCCAATGCTAGATCAGTGAATCAGTTCAACTTGCCTCGGGACATCAACATCCTCTTCTTCAAAACTGAGGTACAAAAAGATGCTTACTTTGGTCATCTAGTTAAGAAGAATGTATTCAAACATCAGACCATTGACCTAGGCTATATGTGATCACAACAGGTCATGTCTAATCTAGTGGATAGATTTGAGCAAATGGGGTTAGGAAATTTTCTGCAGCATAAGTGTGATTGGAATGAAATAGTCATACGTCAGTTCTATGCCACCCTAGAGATCAATAAGGTTGAAGAAACATTTTGGTGGACAACTAGGAAGAGAACCTATTATGCTACATTTGCACAGTTTGCTGAGGCTAATCAGCTGGATTATGATTTCATCACTAGTTAGCAAAGTATGAATGTTGTGTTAGAAAACCCTTTAGATGAGAATGACTACCCCATGTACTATGAGCCTACACATCTGGGTATTACTAGAAGCTTTGGGGGAATTCAGGGTCTGAGGCATCATCTTGCTGTGATTAATAAGATTGCCAGAGTCAGTTTCATGCCTAAGAGTGGCACACAAAGACAAAATCAGAGGTTATTATTGGAATGTTATCTCTCATGTGATGAACGGCAACAGAATTAATGTCATTGCACTCATCATGGATCAGCTAGCAGATCTGAGACTCAACATGGAGATGAACCTTTACTTTGCTCCAGACATCATGTCAATCATCAAGGCCAAGACCTCTTTTAGAGGCATCTGTGAGTGCAAGCACACTCCTTTTAGGCCATTCAAGAATGACAATACTTTTCTTTTGAGGTCTTTTACTCCTTTCCCTGGAGATGATATGGATGCTGAAGCACAGGGGCAGGATGGTGCTGATGATAGTGATGATGATGCTCACATGGGAGCAGCTGCAGTTCAGCATGCCATGCCACCACCACATCCTCTAGTACAGCAGCAGTGGGCTCCTCCAGCTGGCTATTTTGACCCTTACTTTGCATCCATGCAGGAGAGCATGTCCTCTCAGATTGCGGGGTTGGCTAGTCAGATGCAGAGTCAGATGAACCTCAACTTCTAGAACATACAGCAGCAGATGTTCCAGCCCATGATGGCTCAGATGCAGGGGGTTCAGGAGAGTTTACATTCAGACATAGCAGCTCTTGACGCTCGCTTTGAGGATTTGCCTTCTTTTGAGCAGTTTGAGCAACTTGAGCAGAGGCAGCAGCATCTAGAGCAGAGCTTTGACACTTTCAACACAGCCTTCACCGGTTTTTCTGACCACTTCTACTCAGTGTTTCCGGCTCCAGTGCCACCTCCAAAGTTCTACCCGCACCAGCCGTTCTACCTACCACCACCTCCTCCACCGCTGATGGATTGACCTTCTTGGCAATTGATGCCAAAGGGGGAGAAGGAGCTTTGGAGTGCTTGGATCTAGGGGGAGCTCATGGACTTCACATGGAGATCATTCGTTTTCGGCTTCCGCTTGCTACTCGTGTTTATTTGTGTTGAACAATTGCATTACATGTTTATGATTTGTGTCTTGCATGAACTCGGTTTGTGATTTGTGTTTGGATTTGAACATTTGGTTTGTAATGTGTGATGAACTATGTTGATTTGTATTACTCTTATCAACTTATGTTCATCTTGTGGTTGTGAGGTTGTGCTAACCAAGCTAAATTTCATATCATATATATATTTTGTATCTTGTATGCCTCGATTTCCACTTGTAGGGGAAACTCCGTCAAAATTTTCAAATATATATATGTGCTCTCGGTATTCATTCAAATTTATAAGCACATATCAAGGGGGAGTTTTTTCTACTCATCGAACTTAGGTGAAGTTATTCATAACATATTCTGAAATTTTCAAGAAAAATGGGTAAGTTCTTCCAAATCTCAATTCCAAGTCCAGCTTATGCCTAGAGTATAAAGTTGACTTGAACACTCTTATCACTCCAAAATTTAGTGTTGTCATCAATTACCAAAAAAGGGGAGATTGAAAGCATCTAGGCCCCTAATTTGAGTTTTGGTAATTAATGACAACAATTTGTGGATTAACAATTTCATTCGAGATAATGAGCATAGGTTGATCCACATATGAAAGGGATTTGGTTGTGAACGTGTGAAGTTTGGAGATGATATGCAAATCTTGGGCTCAAGGCAAAGGTATAAAATAGGGCTTTTCTATTTTACCGGTCACAAGGCGTTTAGTGGATGAAAAGTGACTGGATTTGTTGGATAGATAGCAGTACTATCAAGAGGGGTTGTGTACTCGTGCTTGATGGGTCTTTAGTGCCATTTTGCTCAAAATATCTAGGTGCATGCATGAGGGCTAACGACGCTTTGACTAGTTTTGAAAAAGAACAAGTTTGAGAGCTGACTACACAAGCACGGACAGTCCACTCCCTGGGGAGCGGACGGTCCGCACCCGTACCAGAGAGCATGTTTGGCTCTGTTGGAAATTAGATGTGACTGGCGGACAGTTCGGCCCTGGTGGGCGGACGGTCCGCTGCTCTAACTCAAATTGTACCAGAGAGGGTGTTTTCTCTGGTTGAGGCGATGATCTGTTCGGCGGACGGTCCGCCCCTGGGATGAGGACGGTCCGCCAGCTATTTGACAAATTGTATCAGAGACATTGTTGTCTCTGGTGGTTTTCAAGGATGAAAGGCGGACGCTCCGCCCCTGGGGCGTGGACGGTCCGCCAGCTAATTTTAATGTTGTACCAGAGACTATGTTCGTCTCTGGTGGTGTGGAACACATAACTGCGGACAATCCGCCATTGGGGAGCGGACAGTCCGCCAGGGCTGTAACGGCTAGTTCTGACACACATTAAATGCACTCTGACTCACTGGCTTATAACGGCGGACAGTCCGATTTTTTAACCGCGGACGGTCCGCGACTTCGCAGAAAAGAGAGTAACGGCTAGTTTTTGAAGGGTTGTCTATATATATACCCAATGCCCAGCCATTGGGTCACTCTCTTGGCCATTTGGACTGCATACTTGACACTATAGAGCTAAGGCATCCCTCTCTCACACACACTTGCTTAGAGATTGCATTCTTGAGCGTGTGAGGGCTTCCTAGTGCATTGCATCAAGAGTTTGAGCTTTGTGGCACTAGAGAAACTTCAAGCAAGCGTCATCGACTTGTTACTCTTGGGAGTTGCCGCTCCCTAGACGGCTTGGAGAAGAGAATTTCGTGGAGCTCCTCCAAGTAGATTGTTGAGGAGCCCCGAAGTTGGTTGTGAGAGGTCTTGTGCTCACCTCACCGGAGTGGTGAAGAGCAACACTAGTGGAATCGAGGTGTGGAGCGGTTCCTTGATTCAAGCCAGCTCAAGATCAAGAGGTTCTTGATAGAGGAGCGGTTGATTCTTGGAATCCACGTCAACGTGGATTAGGGGTGACCGGCAAGTCATCGACACCACGGGATAAATTCGTGTGTCAAGCTTGGTTACCTCTCTTGCTCTCTTTAATTCTTGTTTTTACTTTGAGCAATTTACTTTACTAGAGCTTGATTTGTATCTTGTCACCCTAGGTTGCAAACCTAACTAGAAATAGTAGTAGCATGACATAGGGCTTTTCTTTGTTTCTAATTAAATTTCTCTAGTGTTGTTGGTTTTAGATTTTAAACCGCCTATTCACCCCCTCTAGTCGGTGTTCTTGATCCTACAGAGATGCACTACTACAAAATTGCATTAACCGAGATGTTTCTAAAAGGCCTAAGAGGCGGGTAGGAAAAATAACCACCGCGGTCAATGCCCAGTATTAATTGAGGCGGTTATCTTTTATTAACCGAGACAGTTACGACAACCGCCTCGCAAAATAAATTAACTGAGGCGGGCGTTTTAACTCAACCGCCTCGGTAAATCAGGCCCAACCCGCTGGCCCAAGAAAACCCAATTGCGAGCACATCTATATATACTAGACTTAGTTTTTTCAACCTCCCTCACCCCCTCCTTCCTCAGCCGACAGCGTCGCCCGTCCTCCAGGCCCTCCTCCCTCTCCTCGCCCAGACCCGGCAGCGCCGCCCTCCACCACGCCCTCCTCGCCCCGCCCGATGCGGAGCTCGCGCCTGCGGTGGCAGGCCGAGCTTGCTCCCCCGGTGGCATTGCTCGCGCACTGCCGTGGCGGAGCGGCGGCGCAGAACTCCCAGTCATGGGCAAAGGCGGCGGCGGCGCGGAACTCCTCCACGACCTCCTCGCCCTCCTCCACACTCTCCTCCCTCTCCTCGCCCAGATCCGTCGGCGGTGCCCTCCTCCACGCCCTTCTCCCTCTCCCCACCCAGATCTGGCGGCAGGCCGAGCCTGGGCGTGGTGCGGAGCTCAGGTGCGGCCCTCGGCGGCGGTGCGGACGGCGGATCAGGGGCCGGCAAGGCCGGATCCACCGCCGGCGAGGGCGGATCTAGGGCCGGCGAGTCCGAATCCAGCGGGGAGGCCGGATCTGGCAACGTGGAGGTGGATTCAGCGGCGGCAACCCGTGGATGGACTCGGTGGGCTCGTGGATGGGCACGATGGGCTTATCCATGGTTTTTTTATTTTTTCGATTTACCGAGGCGGACAACAGGAACCGCCTCGGAAAAAGTCACATGTACCGTGATGGTGGCTCCGAGGCGGTTGGTGTTGTCCGCCTCAAAAAATCGTTTTCAACTACCTCGGAAAACCTTTTTTGTAGTAGTGCTGGCAGCGGGCGATGGGGTTGGCGGCGGTGCAACGAGGCTACCGGCGGCGCAAGTCAGCTCGGCTGCGGTGGCAGTGGTGGGAATGGAGGAGACAAGGGAGGGGCTGTATTAGGTGTTGGTGGAGATGATCCAACGGATGTGGATGCTCGCACGAATATTAAACCATGGACCCCCTCAGGTATATGTCTAGCAGCGAGCCAGCGAGCAAGACTAGCATTGCGTCTCGCCATCTGCTTATTCCTGCTCAGACTTTCCCATCTTCTTATTTTTCCTAGCGGGATTGACGGAGATAGGATGCGGGCAGCAATGTGACGGCGCGTTGGCGCCGATGGCTGATCACACCATGACGGGCTCCCGCGTCCATGGGCCCGAGCCTGCGCAAGGAGGATTTGTTCTATCCTGCCTCTGCGTAAAAGCATCTCCAGTAGTTCCCTAGTAATCCTTCCCCAATAACTGGTATTATGAGATGTCCCAATAGCAATTTTAGAATTATTGGAAGAGTTGCTTTTGCAGTCTCTAAATACAACGAACATACTGGGAGAGGATGAACCCTTCCTTTATTTGAGGGAAGAAAAGGAGATGTACTGAAGAACTGCCGGCAAATCAACCGGCACCAGCGCAGCTGTGCAGGCAAGCACCAGGCAGCTAGCAAGGCAGCAACCGGAGGTTGGATGTTTTTACCTAAGCCTCCAGTGGTCACCCGATTGAGATAGATGGTATTATTTTTAGGGACTACCTCTAACCCGATTCAAAGCCAAACGATAACATTCAGATTACATAGAGAGAGCAAATCATCGTTAGAAAGAGCCCCATTTTTTTGTTGTTTCGCCTTAGGCCCTCAAATCTCAGGACCGCCCTGCTTACATATATGCTATGTCTAGATATATAGCAAAATCTATAAATCTAAATTTGTCAAAACTATGTACAATTTGAAATGGAGATTAGAATCTGGCTTTTAAAGATCCGACCCTTAGATTATCTAGGCTAAATTTTAAGACTCTTTGCCATCCCCCACCTGTTTCATCACACTACTACAATAATTTTAGCCGAGGCGGGCATTTTAGATTAACCATGCGGTCGACGCGGACATTTTAGATTAACCAGGCGGGCATCCAAAACACCTCTGACCCAAGGTTACGATTAATCGAACCTTTTCTGAGACATTTTGAATGCTTGCCTTGGTTAATAAAATAAAAAAACAAAAAACTCCAGCAAGCAGGTCGATGGGACCCGTTGAGCCGACGAGGCCCGCCAAACCCATCCAAGCGCCGCCGGCCTCCCTACGCTACCACTGGCTGGATCAGGCCTCCCTATGCGCGCCACAGGTGAAGGGGAGAGGTGCGGCCAACACTGGTGAAGGGGAGAGGTGCGCCGCCGCCGTGGCCGCCTGATCCGGCCTCCCTGCGCTGCCACCGGCCAGATCCGGCCGCCCTACACCACCACCGGCGAAGGGGAGAGGTGAGGCCGAAGCTGGCGAAGGGGAGAGATGCACGGCGTGGCTGTCAGATCTGGCCTCCCTGCACCATCACTAGCCAGATCCGGGCGCCCTGTGCTGCCACCGGTGAAGGGGAGAGGTGAGGCCGACGCTTGCCTGTCAGATCCATCATCCTTGGATTTTTTATTTTTAACCTTTTTTAAAGAATATTTTATGTTTAACCCTTATCGGGTTTTATTTGTGCGACATAGCCCATTTGGTCGCGCCACGCCCACTGGCACGGCGGGTAGCCTCTGTCGCGCCACATGCGTTGGCGCGACAGGGTCGCCACGCTGGTGTGCCGAGCCAGCGGTGCGCCAGGGCGATGCTGATGTGGCCCAGCCTGTAGCGCCACATGCACTGGCGCGACAAGGCTGTCGCGCCATGCGGGCTGGCGTGACAAGGCCAATGTCCTCGGCCCGTGCCAGCCCCTTCTCCCCCACCCTCCCTTTCTTTCCTCAGACAGCCCGACCCGAGCGCCGCCAAGGAGACTGCCGCTGCCCGCCGCCCCCAGATCCCCCCCAGATCCGGCATTTGGTGGGGGGAAATGTTCCCCACCCTTCCCCGAAGGTATTGCCCCTATTTTTTCCTTTCACCATGTACATTAGTAGTTATTAGTGATTCTTGGTGATTAGGGTTTGGTTCTTGATTTGAGAAATAATGTTGTAGTTGATATTGTACTCATGATTAGAGGTTTAGATGATACGTAGATGGTACTCTGCTCACGATTTCGACGTGAGGTAGTACGTGCATGCATCGATTAATATGAATTCTAGGATTGAGTGGTGGGAATGTTAATTTGGATTTCATTCATGGATAATAGGCACCATGGAAAATTCTTTGTGTAGTTGCTTTCTTTGTATAAGTGATGAAGGTACAAAGATTTGTTTTTGTTGTAGATGGACGAATTAGTTCGAGTTTTTCACGGTGATATGCTTAAGGAAAATGGAGAGTTCGAGTATATGATAGAGGATATCGAACTGTTTGATAGTCCTCCATTGTTAAAGGATTTGGTAGACCAGGTGGTTTCAAAATATTCATGTGGAATTGATGAAATATCTCCGAGGGGCAGATTTGATTGTGGTAAAGTTAGAGCACATTATGTTTTGTTGACATTAGAATCGGATATGCATTGGAGAAAGTACAAGGATATAGTAGCTCGTGCAAATGTGGTTTGTTTGGAGGTGGTTGTTGAAATAACCCGTATAACAAGATCAGAAGAACCAGTTGGAAGAGTAGATGAAATTCCATTTTCTATTGAGAATATGACTCAAGAGTCAACCTTTGTAGAAGATGTCCCAAATCCCACTTGTGATCCTTCTTTTGTTTCGGATTATGATATGGCCATCGCTTCCGATCATTTCGACAATGATACCTTCGAGGAGCAGGATGACACGGATGCTGCAGATGATGATGATATTTCTTTAGTTCGGAGGACAATGAATACGATAGTAGTGATGATGATGATGAAAACACCGGGGAAGAAGAACTGGAGGGTAATGTTGTTCAGGCCCAAGTAGAGCATCAAAATTATGGGGGCGATGGATCCAACACAATTGATGAGGAAATAGTTGGAGATGAGGATTGTAGAGATGGGTCAATGGGTAGGGCTGTTAATAACGATGATCAATGATATAGTTATACTGCCGAAGAGTTGCGCATGCTGAAGCTAGCCCACGTTGAAGTCCCTGCGGTTTCAAATGCTAAGGACCTTAGCAGGATCCATTGAGCTATTTGTGACTCAACTATTTTTGAAAGTGAGTGTGCAATTGATAGTGACAGTATAGAGATTCGCAAAGGCATGAAGTTTAATTCCCTTCCAGAGTTGCAGTTTTTCTTGGCTGATTATGCAGTGCATCATCATCGACCATTTAATGTGGTTCATTCGGACAAGAGGGTACGCTACGATGTGCTCTGCAAGTAGGGATGCCTTTGGGGTGTTTGGGCACGTATTGTTAGGGGAACTGGTCAGTGGAAGATCACCAATGTAAGAGAGCCTCAGACATGTGCATCCTCGAAGCCGAAGCAAGTTCATGCACAGTGCACCGCACATTACCTCGCTCATCGGATTCTTGGTATTGTTCAGAAGGATAGCGACACATCAGTTCCTTCCCTTATGGAGTCGATTTTTGCCAAAAATTTTTACCGGGTGAAGTACTCAAAAGCATGGCGTGCAAAACAACATGCTATAGCTCTATTATGGGGAGATTGACTAGAGTCATATGCCAGGGTGCCCCGGGTGGAGATTGGCTAGATTTCCAAAGCACTTTTGTTCTGCCCAATTCAAACATTAGCTCATACCGGCCTTGAAACCACTCCCAATCACATGTCCTTCTCTCCTGACAAATAATTGGCAGGCAAACATTCAAAAATGTTAATATATCAACAACTAGCAGAATCATATGGAGTTTCAACTTTTTGGTTAATATACGAACCCAATACTCTCCGTAGCTATTGCCATAGTAATATCCATAGCCAAGCTCAGAAAGAACTACACCTTTTGTGGCTAGAATACTACACTTGCAACGACGATTAGGAGTAGTCGTACATGGCCAAGGCTTCTTGCCACTCTCAAAATCTCGCACTTCCTCCTCTGTGGGCCAATGCGATCTAGGACCATAAATATACTCATTGAAGTCACATGCCGGCCATCCATCCTGCATGACACATAACATTAGCCACATAATGACAGCAAAATTAAAGAATCAATGCTACATTACATGTCACTTACTCTAGTCTTTACCGAGCATCTAAAATAGGGATTGAACTTTGGAGGGACACCAATATTGGGCCTCTGAAGTTTGGCATGAACACCACAATGACATTTGGGAGGATTGTTCACACGATATATAGCAGTTTCTTGCTTCTCTTCCTCTGTCATAGGTGCTAGATTTGGTGGGGGAGGCACCCATCGTCTAAACTCATTGTACGGCCATGACTCCGTGGGATAATAAGAGAACAGCCGGATTCTAGGGTCGAACTTATCCGGACCATCGATCCACTGGAAGAAAAAGCAGTGGCAAGGATTCAATAGATCATTCCACCTGCATATGTAGAATGCTCTACCGGCAGTCTTGGGATGCCTCGATTGCTTCACTAATAACTACAAATGTGCATGGCTAGCGGAAGAGAAAATAGGAGCAATACCTTCGGGGAAAGGTGGAGAACGTTTCTCCCACTTTTCCTCCCTCAAAACACTAGATTGGGGGGGGGGATTGGGTGGAGGTTGGGTCGCGGAGGAGGAGGGAAACAGTGGGAGGGTGGGGGAGAAGGGGGCCGGCGCGGGCCCAGGTCATTGGCTTTGATAGCACTGTCGCGCCACATGCGTTGGCGCTACAGGGTCGCCACATCATCGCCGCCCTGGCGCACCGCTGGCTCGCTTGGCCAGCGTGGCCCTACTGTCGCGCCACTGCATGTGGCGCGACGGAGGCTACCCGTCGAGCCAGTGGGCATGGCATGACCAAACGGGCTATGTCATGCAAATAAAACTCGATACGAGTTAAACATAAACTATTCTTAAAAAAAGGTTAAATATAAAAAAATTCCCGCCACCGGCGGGATCCACCCGCCTCGCGCCGCCACTGGTGGGAGATGCACCGCTGATTACGGAGGTGCGGGCCATGCCGCCCGGTCGCTACTGCGGAGGGAGGGCGCTCGCACTGGTGGGGATGGCATGCTCGGCCATGCACCGTCGGAGGTGAGGAGGGGCGCCGTCGGAGGGAGGGAGAGGGAGGGAGGAGTCGGCCAAGTGAGGAGAGGGAGGGAGTGCAGCGCTGGTTGGGAGAAAGGGAGTGAGGGTGAGCAGTGGAAACCCTAATTCTGCTATTTATTTACTGAGCACTATATCGGATCGATTATGGGCTGTCTAGACTCTAAGCCTAGGCTATTATTAACTGAGGTGAGCATTTTAAGAGTGCGCACTTCAGTTAATCGATCTTGAAACCATCTCGGTTAATAAAATTTGACCGCCTCGGTTAATGCTAGGTATTAACCGAGGTGGTTGAAAATTCTGCCCGCTTTGAAGCGGTTTTCAAAAGATCACGTTTAATATTTTTTTTCAGTAGTGTCATCTATTGTTATCCGTTCATCAGTTCCCTCTCCGCGACCCGCCGCTGTCTCTTGGGTCCTTGTGGCCAGGCTCCTCTCTTCGTACGCAGTCGTGCCATGGGCTTCACGCAGGCAAGCGTGCGCGGCAACCAGCAGCCAAGCACGGCGCGCGGCCACGACGACCCTGAGAGGCCCCGATGAGGGTCTGCACTCCGCCAAATTCAAGTTCTGCTTGCTAGTGATTTGAGATTGAGCTTCTATCTGTTCCCGTGACTCCGTGATTTCTTCAGATGAAACTTTCAACTGAGAGTCGGGTGCATTAGTTTAACATGGTACTGATACTGTTTCATGGCCTTGCTTCTTAGTTTCCCAATATAAAGTTTGTATCCTAATTGTGATTTCTCTTCTACCTTTTTCAGTTAAAATCCCATATGGTGGTAGGGATGGTGCCTGGACTGTGGTTCTCTTAGATAATTCTGAGAAACAGGGAGAGGACGGAACGGTGCTCCATTATTATTGATTAAAGTTCTGAAGGTTTGCCATCCATAAAACTTCTCACCACAAGATTCCAAAGTTTGTTCATCATCATAAGTATAAGAAGGCTACTATGCAGCAGTTTTACACGCCGATGGCCGTCCTTTTATTGCTTGGCTTCTTTATCCACCTCAATGTTGTTGCTCAGCCCTCTGCTGTAGCTCCCCCAAGCTCTTGGAGAGTTTCAACTATGCAGATGCAGCACATTATAGACATGGACAACGGATCTAGTATCCTTCCCATTCTTAGCCACAGAATCATGTCCTATACAACTTATTTTGGCTTCTATACCATAGATGGTCATTCATTCGTTCTCTCTATTGTGATTTTTGGCACCCAAGCTTCAGTCATCTGGTCTGCCAACCCTGACAATCCTGTAAACCATGACGCGATCTTATCATCTTAAGCTTCACCAAGGAAGGGGATTTGCTCCTCCACTATGGTAATGGCACCATGGTGTGGTCCGCGGCCACAAAAAGCAAGTCCGTCGCTGCTATGGACCTTGATGTTTCTGGGAACCTTGTGCTTATCAATACAGATAACTCCTCTGTTTGGCAGTCGTTTGACCACCCAACTGATACATTGGTAATGGGGCAGTCACTTTGCACGGGAATGAACCTCAGTGTCATGACCTCGGACACAAAATGGCCATCTGGCAGGGTTTATCTTTCTGCACAGTGGAATGGGTTGTTATACAGTTTCCAACCAGCAAGATATACAAGGTTGTTTGAAACTGATACATCATCGCTTTGTTCTGACTTTCGCAATGGTAGCTTTGGGTTACTAGAAAACATGTTCTCCCTACCCTTGGCAAGATCATTACAATTTATGAGACTGGAGCCTGATGGGCATTTGAGGCTCTACGAGATGCAAGGAGTTGGCCAGGGCAATCTGATGGTATTTGATGTATTAAGCCCAAAGATGAACTTTTGCGATTATCCAATGGCCTGCGGAGATTATGGTGTCTGCAGCGAAGGACAATGTTCTTGTCCTAGTTTGAGCAACTTTAAGTTCCAAAATGAACGGCTACTGAGCGCTGGATGCAAACCCTTAAGTAGCACTTCCTGCAACCAAGCGCAGCAATACCACCAGTTAATACAAGTCAACAATGTTTCTTACTTCAGTAAG
This sequence comes from Panicum virgatum, assembly GCF_016808335.1. Classification (NCBI taxonomy): domain Eukaryota; kingdom Viridiplantae; phylum Streptophyta; class Magnoliopsida; order Poales; family Poaceae; genus Panicum; species Panicum virgatum. The sequence goes on along the minus strand of NC_053143.1, from coordinate 10,421,916 downwards.
AGTGCATTCACGTTATTAGCCATTTCAGCCCCTGAAAATGTTTGCAAGCAGTCATGCTTAATTGCTTGCGATTGCAAAGCAGTGGTTTTCCAAAAGAATGTTTACGGTATTGATGGTGGTTACTGCTTGTTGGTATCGGAGGACATGACAATATCATTTGCAGATGATTCATCAGATCACTTTTCTGTATTTGTAAAGATACAAGGTAATCACTCAGAAAAGAGGAGAATAAGGATTAGTGTTGTTAGTTCAATTGCTGGATTTTGTCTGATATCTATCTTAGTTTGCGTGGCTCTATGGAAGAAATACAAGAAAGACAAGGAAGCACCCTTTGATGTCATACCTGGAATACCAAAGCGTTTCTCGTTGGATCAGTTAGAAGTTGCTACTGGCCACTTCTCCATAAAGCTCGGAGGTGGTGGCTTTGGGTCCGTATTCAAAGGCAAGATAGGCGAGCAAACTATTGCTGTCAAACGCTTGGAGGGTCTCGAGCAAGGAATGGAAGAGTTCTTAGCAGAGGTCAAGACAATTGGCAGAATCCATCACTTTAATCTCATAAGGTTAGTAGGCTTCTGTGCAGAGAAATCACATAAGCTTCTTGTCTATGAATACTTGTCCAATGGCTCGTTAGACAAATGGATCTTTCCCAAAAGTACAGTCTTCACTCTCTCTTGGAAAACTAGACGTGATATCATCTTGTGCATTGCTAGGGGTCTGTCTTAATTCCATGAAGAATGCGAGCAAAAGATTGCTCATCTAGACATCAAGCCACAGAACATTCTCTTGGATGACAATTTCAGTGCTAAGGTCTCAGACTTTGGACTCTCGAAAATGATAAACAGGGATCAAAGCAAAGTTATGACTCGAATGCGAGGAACGCGTGGATATCTTGCACCTGAATGGCTGGGCTCAAAAATTACAGAGAAGGCTGACATCTACAGCTTTGGGATTGTGATGGCCGAGATCATCTGTGGTCGAGAAAATTTGGATGAATCACAGCCCGAAGATAGCATCCATTTGATAAGCCTGCTTCAAGAGAAGGCAAGGATAGGCCAGTTGTCTGATTTGGTGGACATTAGCAGCAATGACATGAGATTACATATGCAAGAGGTCGTGGAAGTGATGAAGCTTGCAATGTGGTGCTTGCAGGTTGATAGCAGCAGACGACCCTTAATGTCAACAATCGCCAAGGTGTTGGAAGGTGTGATGAGCATGGAGGCTATACCTGACTGCACTTTGGTCCTTAATTTTCCATCGAACAATACCGTGGGATCAGGTTCTTCTTATGTTCCTTCTGAGTCACATTTATCAGGGCCTAGGTGATACAATAACTGTTTGCCTCTGCTTCGTGCGCGCGCGCATGTGTGTGTGCGTGTGTGTGTGTTTCACGTTTGCAACAAGGTGTTTCCATGTTTGACGTGAGCTTCAGAGTGATAAGGTCACAACACTAGGGCTTCACAATGCTGGCACTATCTAAATCCATGTTTAGCAGAGCTTCAGATTTTGAGACGTTTCCTCTGAAAATGTTACAACCCAACGATTGATGACCCTTATATCAACATGGACAGGCAAAAAGGGCAAATGTGTTCTTGCTTAAGTAGCACATCTTCTGATCCAGGCATCTTTTACTGCCTTTTACCAAATTACTATCAAAATTAGCATCGATCTTTTTGTCAGAAACCAGTTTAATTGATGATCTTGCGACTTGCCAGCGCAAGTAGCACTTTTATTTTTTTTTCTCTGATGAGTACTGTATTCGTGAGTTGTGACCTATATTACGGAAACTACTGAAACCTGAACAAGTGCTGCTCATGTCTGTGCAAAGTGCACTAATGAATCCAGACGAGCTACTACTAAATTTGGCAGTGGAGTTACGCATGGATCGGATGTCATCATTCTAATTCGCTAAGGCTTACCAGTTCATCAGAGATGGACCTTCGTGATCCCCGCAGAAGGGCAGCGCGGTGGCCTTCGGCAAACCAGAGAAAAAGACCTCTTGCTGCCTGCAGCTCGCTCGCCGAGTGCTCTGCTCGCTCACAGCCTGATCTATGCAAATCTCCTCGCATCTACTAATCTCTGCCTGTAAATGTCCTGTTACATCTTTGGCTCGAGAACCTCCAGGACTAATGTACACTTTTTGGCAGTTGTCAATGGAATGAAAAAACAGAGGTTGTGGATGATGATGGTTCTTTGAATGTGAAATATTTTTTTTGTTAGTGTGTGGAGGGGAGCCAAGGATTTTGGCAAACATGAAATGCAGAGCAACTAAGAGACTTCACCTTTTTTAACTCAGAAACTGTGCGGGAAAATCCTACGTGTATTTTATTAATACAAAAAGGCTGAACAAATGTGAGGAAAAGGTAAAAGTACAGATAAACAGTGTGTGCTGAGAAGGCAGAGAAAATTTAAAAATGAACCTCATTTCATCTAGAGATTTCCGCTAGCAGTGGCATATACCTTGACAAATCAACAGCACGGCAGCACTAGACCTTTACTTAAAATAACCTGATGGTCATGGCATCACCCTGGTGCTCAAGGGCTCAGATATTGCTGGTGGAGGTAGGGAAGGGCACCAAGCCACCAAAGGCGGCAGCACATTTATGATGGCATCCAATTTCATCCCCAATCTTTAGTTGCTCTCCATAAAGCGCATCAATGAAGCAAAACTATTAACCGTGCTGGAACTAAAACAATAAAAGTAAGGCAAAAAATGGCCCACAAAGCAGACAAATGGTAAAATAGTTACATCCTCAATCAAATATCCATTGAAGATTCTTAGACGAAGACAAAATGGATTCCTGACTAACGTCACACATCATGTAAAACGATTTTCATCTAGTAGCGAGGAATCACAAACATCAGGTGGCAACTTGGTGCCCAATCTTATGAGATGTCTAAATGTAGGTGATTAAATTAGATAAATAGAAGTTTTGATGGACTTTCAGAAATTGAAAACTTTCAGCTAGTTCCTATAAAATAAAAAACTTTACATAAACATCAGAGACCCAAAACCTTTAAAGAGCTTCACATACGAGACTACAACAATATTATTAAATTTCAAATCAGCTTCCAGATGTTATAAAAAGTATTCTGATATATACAGTTTCCTTTGATTTTTTTTTCATAAAATCAAGGCAATGCTCTAGTTTATTTTGAATGATTTTGAAACGTATATGATTTCCAATTTACCTACAGCAATGCAAGTATGTTCAACTAGCAAACGGGAAAGAAGACTGCATACAGCAGGAGAATTCCTAGCTGAATAACACAAATCCAAAGAAAATGATAGTGCAGCAGGTAAGCGACCAGCAAAACAGTGAATGATGTGCATAAAGATTTCGTAAAAAATCCACTTTGATTCAAAGAGTTAAACATATAAAACTTTTGCAAAAGCAAGGTTGTAACATGTACATGTAGATCATATCAAGGATTGGACATACATTATTACCACATCATGTGTCCTACGATAGGAGAGCATAAATATATATTCATTGATATCAAACATTTGAAAGCACCGTAGTACCATTAAAAGGATGATAATAGAAAATAGAACTGGCTAATGGAGATATGATGCTAGAAAGTTACCCAGTAGCCCCTAACTCAAGGGTTAGCAGATGTAGAGGCTCCGAGACGCCGAGCTAGCAGCTCCAAATCAACTATCGTCACTCTAGGAATATGGGAGATAAGGTTCCGGTCATCCCCGACTTCTTCCTCGTAACGCTTGGTCAGGCCACGACAGCCAAAAATGAACAGTTCTTGGAGAGCTGTAAGACATTTAATGGACTGGGGCAGGGATTCAAGGGCAGGACATTTTGTGATCTGTAGCTGCCGGAGGGAGGTGAGGCTGCCAATGCTCGTAGGTAGTTGCCTCATGTCAGGGCAGCCATGAATGCCCAAGAACTCCAGTCCACTGAAGTGCTGCAAAACTTCCCAAACCGGTGATGAGACCATCACTCCATCTAGTCTCAGTTCCTTGAGATGAGGAACCACCCCAAGCGCGCTACAGGAAGATGAGGATTTGTCCACATCTGGTTTTAGAGGACAAGAGAACAAACTACTTGAGGACAGCAAGTTCTCGTTGCTTCTTTCCACTGTCAACTTCTCCAAACATGGTGGCAAATAGGGCTTCACATACAATTTCGGGCAGAGCTTTACAGCTAAATTGGTGAGCATGGGGAAACAGTACTGAACTCCCTCTTCTCCCTGCCCAGTTTCCAAACAACTTGTAATCCACAGCTCTTCCAAATTAGGCATTCCGGTCAACGTTAAATTCTTCATTGAAGGCAACTCCACAAGTCCTTGGAGACTCTTCAAGTTCGGCAATAATTCCAGTGATAGTTCGATTAGCCAAAGGAATTGTGATGGGCTTGTTTGCTTTGACATAATAGCCTCCAAACACGAAGAATTGCGTTGCTTCCTCATCCAACATGGCAAATAGGGACCTTGATAACCAATAATTTGTAAGAAATCAATTCCTGATGGTGGTTCAAGAGAGTCCAGCACATCCAGGTCTTGTTCAATATCTGACGCTAATTCTTCCTCCATTTCGCATCGAGACCAGTTCAATATCAATGACCGTAAGTTTTTCTTCTTCAGACAAGCCTTCTTGCAGCCAGCTGGATCTTTTATGTATTTGAGGTTCTGAATTCTCAACCAACCACTAATCATATCAAGGTTTTCAAGTTCTGATATCCTCGCATCATCTCCACCACTGCCAACAACAAACAGGCCCAACCATCTTAAACGAGTCAGCTGTCCAAATCCTGATGGTATGCAACGAAGTTTCAAACAACCATTTATGTTCAAAACTTCGAGCCTCCTTAAGTTTTCTATACCTTTAGGCAACTCCACTAGGTTCATGCAGTATTCAAGCTCTATACATTCTAGAGTACCAATCAATGTGACCCATTGAGGTAGTAAGGTAATGCTGGTCCTGGAAAGATTGAGGTTGCGCAATGTATGACAGGAAAATGTTCTTGGAAGATCACGGAGACAGTGACAACCAGATAAATTAATTCTCTCTATGTTCCTAAGCTTCCCAATAAATTCTTGCACCTGGCGGTACACACATGAACAGTTGACAATATCAAGTACCCTTAAGTTTTCAATATTACCTATGTTATTGGGTATCTCAATGAGCTTGTAACAGGAATAGAGCTGCAAGATTCGGAGATCTTGACAATCACCAATAGATTGAGGTAGACTCTTAAGGTCAGTAACCATCAATAACTCTAGAGTTCTCAGCTTCTTAAGCTTTCCAATAGACTCAGGTAACCCTGTAAAGCCTTTGCAATGCATAACATGAAGTGTCTGCAAGTTCCAACAGCCTGAGATAGATTCTGGAAGTTCCATGCAACTAACATTACACATTCTTAGGTAACTAAGAAATTCAAACTTCAGTATGAACAGTGGAAGTGGTGTATCAATTGTATAATCCAGAACAACACTACGGATATTGCAACACTTCTTAATTGGTTTGTCAAAAGAAGGATTACCACCGGAGACATAAAGAGCATGGACCTTGTCAAATAACCTCCTACAAATCTTCTCAGTAGATGAAGTCAAACATAAATATCGACATCTGAGAATACAATTTGGTGTCATATTCTTCTGTGGAGATGTCACTACTTCATGCTGTAAAATTTGTCGAGTGAGGTCATGAATCAGGTCATGCATCTTGTATACTAGTCGATAAGTACAGAAATTTGTCGGCGCATCTTGAAGAAAGCAGAGTTTTGTAAGAGAGTCAAAGTAAGCGCTTCCAATATCTTCTGGCAGCTCATCATTCATTGGATTGATGAATCTATGGGCTATCCATTGGGCAATCAAGTGGTCTTTTGTGATTTCATAGCCTTTCGGAAATAAAGAGCAAAATGTAAAGCATTGCTTCAAATGATCTGGCAAGTGATAGTAGCTCAATTTCAAGGATGCAAACACTCTGTCTTTTATGTTATCAACATTCCATAAGTTACTTTCTTTTATGGCCCTCCAAGTATTTATTTCCCTCCTGTCATTGAGGACACCTCCAAGAGTTTTGATTGCTAGTGGCACCCCACCACATTTATTCACAATCTCTTTTCCAACTTGTATAAACTCAGAGTCCAAATCTTCCTCCACCAACCCAGAATTCTCGAGAAACAAGTTCCAACTCTCAACCTCTGATAAGAATTCCAAGTTGAATATATGCCTAGATTTTGCTGCTTCTGCAACCTTTTGATCTCGAGTAGTTATCAGAATCTTGCTTCCAAGTGTTCCACAGTTTACATGAACCATGAATTGTCCCCAGTCAAGAAGGTCATCATGCCAAGCATCATCCAGGATAAGAAGAAATTTCTTGCCACTCAATTTGTTTGAAATCGCACGGACCATGTACTGTTGGGCTTGAAGGTCTGACTTTTGCTCAAAGATAGCTTCAAAAAGCTTGCCAATAAGTTTTTCCACATCAAATTCTTCAGACACATGGACCCAAAATATTGTATCTTTGAAGTGCTTCTTTATCTTTTCATCATGGCAGATGTGTTTGGCCAACGTAGTTTTTCCAGACCCACCTAACCCGACAATAGAAACTATCCACACATTCTCTTCATTGGATTTTATAAGCTTAGATATGATGCCATCCTTCTCCAGATTCCTTATGGGTATTTTTGATTGTTCAACATTGCCCAACAAGGACAACTCCCCATGTGTCCTCTTTGTACTCTGAAGATGTTGATAAGAAGGCAAATTATTCACTATAGTACTGACATCTTTTCTTTGCTTCACAATCTCAGAGAATCTCTGCTTGATTGCCTTGATCTTATTGGCCATCTTGTATCGAAACAGAAACAGCTTTGGTTTCGCACAGAAACAATCAGTTCTAGAATACTTTACATCATTCCTTCCTATCTTGTATTTCTCAGCCTCTATGTAGACTTCATTTAGTAAATCATCAATATCATAAGCAACAAATTTCAATTTTATAACCCATCGACATGATGGGTCACTCTCTATTGCTCTGTCATGAACTGTGAACAGCCAGCTTGTAATCTCCGCAAGAATATCCTGGAGCTCGTAGAGGTCTTTTGTTACACCCATTATGGAGGCGAATTCACTAGCAATCAATAGAACTAACTTGTTGGCTGCAACCTTCAACAGCCCAGATGCTAAAGCTGCCTCTACTCCGGTCATATTTCAAAAACTTCTCTTGTCAAGTTCCTGTGGATGAAATTGCAACGAATAGTTATGTTGAATTTTACGAGTGAGAACTGATTCTTCGGTTGCATTGCTAATGTACAGACATTATGTTAAGGTAGATCTAGGGATAGCACGAAGAACCTGTTCGTCGCCCTCCCTTTGGAGGCTCTGACTACTTTTAGGGTTCTTCTTGCCTGTCTCTAATTGATACATGATAGTCTCTTTTATAGAGACGACTGACTTGACCCCTAAGCAATATCCTAACCGAATCAATCTAACTTATCTCTTTCCTAACAAACACATCTAATCCTTATTCCCGGCACTGTTCACGCGGTACTGTTCGCGCGGTACAGTACCGCGTGGGCCCTGGACCGGCTCCGCTTGCCATAACACTACTCCACCCTTCCAAGACAGCTCGTCCTCGAGCTATGGTGGGTGGTGGTAGCTGCAGCAGAGAAGCAGAGGGGATGCCACGGCAAAGATGATGTCGAGGTTGCTGTTCAGGCCACCTGTGGCCCATGTTCTCCTTCGGAACGTTCACCAGCATGTGCTCGAGCGCTTCATCGGCGCTAGACATCACCAAGGTGTCCAGAAAGCAGAGGACGCCTTCGCGAATGCTGATGGCAAAGTCGTCATCGGCCTTGCCGTAGATGCGGTAGGAGGTCGCCGTCGATGCCGATGCGGGCGACGAAGGGAGCAGGTGAGGCGGCACAGCCAACAACGAGGAGGCGCGCCCACCGAAGCTGAAGACAGGGCCGCGCTTGCCGTAGTGGGCACGGCCGTAGGCGCCGGCGCGGACTGGGTCGCCGGGGCCACGGCAGGCGATGGAGACGCCAAAGCCGAGGCCGCTCGTGGCGCTGGAGAACCTTCGATGGGCGGTAGCAGGTGGATGAACAGCCGCGGACGGGTGCAGGCGCGCACGGACGCACGGGCGGCTGCAGACGGGCGGAGGTGCGCGCGGACGTCGTGCTGGCGGCCGCGGACGGAGGTGCGCGAATGACACGCGGGCGGCCACTGATGGAGGTGCGCGGACGGGCACCGCGCGACGAGCGCGGATAGGCGCGTACAGCCACGGACGGGGGCGCAACAAGCGGGGACGGATCCACCGTGATGGGAGATGGACGCCACGGCGGACGGGGCAGCCATATCCGCGACGGGCGGATACCCTGCTGATGAGGATGCGCGCCGATGGGGGAGGTTTCGCCAGGCGACGATGGACTGGCGGCGACGAATCCATGATGGGTAGGGGCTGCTGTTCCCCGAGCAGATCGACAACGCCGGCCGACGCAGCTGGTGTCGCCGGTGGCAGCGGCGTCAGAGACGTCGGCGGAGCTCCTGGCGCCACCGGTGGAGCAGCGGGGGATGGCGGTAACGGCGTCCGTGGTGCAGGGGGCGACGAAGACGAATCCGTGCGTGGCGCGGCGTAACCCGGAGGCGAGGCCACGCGTGGCGCAGGCGTGGGCGCCATGACCCCGCGGGGCACGGCGTGCAGCGTGGATGGTGGAGGCACCGGCGGCTGCGGCGGAGGGGAAGGCGCCGGCGGAGTCGCTGGCGTCGCCTGCGGCGGAGTAGATGGCGCCGGCGGGTCCACAGGCGGTACTGGTGTGGGAGGCGCCGGCATGGGAAGCGTCGATGTCGGGGGTGATGCAGGGGCAGGCACCCTTGTCGTTGTGGCCGTAGTGGGTGCCGGTGAGGATGCGCACATGGAGTCGAGCTTGGCGAAGATCTCGGCGACGATGGAAGATGCAGTCGCAGGCCGCGCTGATGTTGGTTCGGCGGCCGGTGCAAACTTGCGGCTGATGGCGGCAACAAATCCTGCCCACGAAGGAACGCCAATGTTCCTCTCCACCCAGCAGTACCACTCATATGCGCTGCCCTTCAATTTGAAAGAAGCAATCCATACCTTCTCATCTTCTACTGTCTCCCATGCGTCGAAGCACAGGTTGCAACGGTGCAACCACTGCAAGGGATCAGAACTCCCATCAAAGGCAGGGATGCAGAGTTTGTGGGCGATCGTGGGGGCTGCCATGGACGAATTGCTGTAGATGCAATCTGGACGTGGTGCTGGATTGGGTTTAGGGGTGGGAGTTGGGTGGGATTTATGGTGGTGGCGGCTGAAATGGATGGTGTCGCAAGATCGAAGGCTCTGAATACCAAATGTTAAGGTAGATCTAGGGATAGCACGAAGAACCTGTTCGTCGCCCTCCCTTTGGAGGCTCTGACTACTTTTAGGGTTCTTCTTGCCTGTCTCTAATTGATACATGATAGTCTCTTTTATAGAGACGACTGACTTGACCCCTAAGCAATATCCTAACCGAATCAATCTAACTTATCTCTTTCCTAACAAACACATCTAATCCTTATTCCCGGCACTGTTCACGCGGTACTGTTCGCGCGGTACAGTACCGCGTGGGCCCTGGACCGGCTCCGCTTGCCATAACACATTAACTGTGAACTCGAGAATAAAGTTATGCTAGAACTGTCTGGATATTATGTTTCACATACTTACCTTGTGAGATCACTGGTTCACTACTTTGGGGAATCACTAATGGTATCCCTTCTACCATGTAGTTATTTGTTAACTAATTTAATTGACACGATCACGTGCAGGACAGCAAGAGCACATATTTGAGCATACAGGGAAAGATGAGCATACCAAAGAACGCAGAACGCAGAACTTTATCTGATTATGGGATGAAAACTTCGAATATGTATGGACGCTCACTGACAAGATTCAGAAGACCACAAAAATCACTTGGTTGCCAAGAAAACCATGGGAGAAAACGGGAGAGAGATGTGCAGAGCTATTCATCAGACAGTGTGCTGGATCAAATCAGGTACCTTGAGTTTCAGGTCGGATCAGCTTCTTTCTCCTAGTCCACAACTCCAAACATGGCACTGAGTTTCATCATGCTTGAACTATCACAGAACTTCTGGGTTCAGGATGCAGAACTGAAGAAGGTAGGTGCTGCAGCTTAGCAAAATGGCAGAGGTATGGTGCCTGTGGCAGCTCCAGTGGCTATGACAGCCACTTGTGTCCTATGATATGTGAGGAAGATGCGTTGAACAACTCTTAGCACAAAGAGACACTTCCTTAGCAAAAGAAAAAGTCTAGTCAATAATGATAAAGGAAGGCAAAGTGAAACTTCCTGCCGAGCTAAAGTTCAAGACAAAAGCACTCCTCTTGCTAGTCTAGTCAATGATGATAAAGGCAAAGCGAAACTTCCTGCAAAGCTAAATTTAAAGACCCTGCCATCAGAATGGTAGGGCCAGAGAACCACCTCCATGACAAAAGCACTCCTCTTGCTAGTACAAGTTGACGACAGAAAGCAGAGTAGTGGACGATCCATGGGTCCACTTGTCTAAACATGTCAGAAAAGTTGAACACAATGATCAACAATGGCCGCTGTGGCCAGATCCGCTGAACCGAACATTTCATCGAGCAGGCAGAATGCGAGTCTCACCTCCTAGCATCACCTGGGACCTACATTAGCTCTTAGCCCTGCCGCTGCATAAATAAGTTTATTAGGCTCTACATTGTACAAGCTATATTGTCAGGAGAAAGATGGCACCCCAAGCAGCTTGAGCAAAACAAAGTAACTTTGGCGCCGAGCACTGACTCTTCTCCCTATATTATAATAGCAAAAGAAGTGAATTGGAACAGGCCAAAACACCATGATAGTATTGCAAGATCCTGATGAGGTTCAGAACGGACTGCCGTAAAGACAAACTGAGACCATTGTAGAACCATTACCTCCATCCTCTTGGTGCCTACACTGATGGTTGACGACGTAGCCGAACTCCTCTGCTGGACCTACTTCCATCATCCGTCGGCGCTGGCGACTCGCTGGATGGGCGTGGGACCTCCGTTCCAGAGGCCGACAGGCGCACAGGTACGCGTGTCCTGATGCGCCGGCGGAGAGGACAGCACGTGCTGCGTCGTTTTGGGGGCATTCCGTCGAACAGGCGATGGGCGCCGGTGCTCGCAGCTGGTGCGTAGGGTGGGGCACGAGATGCGAAAGAACATCAATGGGAGATAGAGAAAGGGGACAAAAAGTTCTCAAACCTTCACCACACCATGCTCTTCGGGGAGCACCGGTGCTCCGTCGTCCATTCGCCAGTGGGCAGTGGCCACCGACGCCGGGAACAGAAGAAGGGAGAAGACCTGGCATCGAGCATCCAACTGCCTTAACTAGCTGGGCCAGTTTCTCTCAAAAACAAGTTTGGTTGGGCCAGTAGGCTTGTCTCTCTTCTTCTCTAAAGGAAACTATTTAAACGGACCTAACGATAGCTTTTGAGAGGGCTTCACGATTCAGGCCTCACAAAAAAAAAAAAAGGGCCGCACGATTTGGAAATCTGGCGCTCATAGTTTTCAGTACAAGATTCTATTACAAATTGTACAGGTCATCAGTTGACCTTCAGATCCATCATTAGCTCTTGTTGTAGAACGGAATGATGGTGTAGACAGTCTGCAGTATAGGGTAGCGAGGAGCAGGATGATGGCAGCTACGAGGGAGATAAACACCCAGGGGTTTCTTAGGCCGGTTTCGTAATGTAACCCAGTCCTTTTTGTTTATTGATAAATTTTGACGCGAGGAGCCGAGGATCCTTGTATTCTAGAATAAAGAGAGAATACACCGTCATCCTGCAATTTTTGATGCGAGGATCCTCACAAGCTGCTATTAAGGCAGGTGGTTTCTAATTTTTTGATGCGAGGATCCTTGAATTAAGACAAGGGTGTTATAAGTGGTCTCAGCTATTATCAAAGCATCACTATATTCAGATCGGACGAGTCGAAACTAAGCAGAAAAGATAAAGAGGGGGCCAAAGCTCAACATAATAACCTTCGAGTGAGACTGAGAGCAAGCTTAATGAGCAAGAGAGTAAATGGATAAAAGTCATCTGCTCTAGTCACTAGGGCTCTATTTATAGGACGGGGTACCTGTTATTTATATATATTCTATTGGTGGGGTCGAATATTAAGGTACCTAGAATTTACAAAGGAGTCCTTAGAACTTACAAATAGGTCCCTAGATGCTGTAACTAAGTTCCTAGACCCTATAAATATGCCCTCGGACTCCTATTTCGGACCTCTTTTGTGTGCAAACTAGTTGGAGCCTTAGATTAAGATTTTTCATTCTGTAATTCGCCCTCTCCGTTTCTTAGGCTACGAGCACCCGATTTCTTTCAGTGATGCAGCATAAGTGCGCACTCAATAGCATGTTGGCGATATCTCAAGCCTTGAAGGATCTCATACCAATTAATGTTGCGATCCCAGCTGCGCCTTGTCGGAGCCGATAAAGAACACAACACACGCACACACTCACACCTCAACACGCGGAGTTTTTTGTTTTTGAAAAACCGGTTTATATTTCATTCATATTTTGGCGATTACAATCCAAAGCTTACAAAGATATCCCTAAAAGAAAGTGAAATTATATTGTAATCCTTGTAAGCACCTCCCGGTCATTCTCGCCGCCGAGCACGCGGAGTTTGTGCTGCTGAAAGACCGCAGCTTTTCTGACCCTTTGATTGCAATACATAAAATGAACCTAAAACAAACTAAGCTGTGGCCCACGACCTCGTGCACTCTCCACCCTCTCGGAACAGCCGCGCCATCCTTTTGGCCAACATGCAGTGCACCTGCAATAGAAACTCTGAAGGACTCGGGCTACCTCTGCATGGACGGAGCATGCACTATAAGGTGCCTATAGACGTGCTCGTCGAGACAGACGACGGACATGCTCAGCTTATTTATAGCAAAGCAAAATAGCTATAGGAACATGTGAACGTGCCAGGATTACGCCACATCTAATTTATTGACGGGAAACAAAACAAAACAAAACAACACAAAGCAAAGTTGAACCCTGACGGTAATAGATAAAGCTGAGACAGATAGATGTGTTTCTCAGAGTGATTTGAGGTAAACACCAATGGCGTTGAGGAATGGCCCTCCACGCAAGGTTTTCTTTACCGGTAACCAAAAAAAACCGGAGGTCACCGATAAACACGTTTATCGGATTTATCGGAAAATTCTCGGATTCGACGTTTTGTTTTCGGACGAAATTTCAAAAAAATACCTCATTTTGTACGGAGAATAACATAGATTATTTTCAAACAATCTAAAAGCGAAAAAAAGATATAACAATGCATAGAAATGAGAAATATGGCTATCACGAAGCAATAGATAGTCTGTTCAACATGGAGTTTCAAATATTGCACATGAAGATGCTCAATCCCAAATATTACAGTCTCCATCCATATTTCCAATTCCAAGTACCAACAATTACTACATAGAATAGTCCATGGTCCTAAATATTAGAAGCACACGAAAAGACAAGCTCAAACCCAAACAAATAGCAATTCATTTTGCATGAACCCTCGAATCTGACTTTCAGGCTTCAGTACATGGTCTTGACAGAACGTTTCTTCATCCTTTTCGAGCTCGGACGGAGAGGGATTCCCTTATCCTTACCAGCTGATAAGAGAATACAAATTAATCAATAGTGGACCAAAATTTTCCATTGCAAGTTGATCAATAGTGGACCAAGATTTTCCATAGCAAGTTGTTCAAGTACTAGTACAAGGAACATTACCTCCTTTGTGAGTTGTCGAGCCTCCCTCTCCAAGTTCATTTGCATCACCGGAAGCATGAACAGCATCACCATCACCTTTAAAAAGATTAATATTTCAGCAAAGTTACATATATAATATGCAGAATCTCATCAAAAATTAAACTTACCATTGCCTTCACTGTCATCAGAACTACTCTCCCCTGACTCAGCATAAACAGGGCTACCTTGCTGATCCGATTCTGATTCATAATCAGAGAAAATATCTTCAAATTCTCCCTTCCTTTTCTTACCCCGTTTCCCACCAATCTTCTTTTTAAATGCAGCCACCTCTTCATCACTCATCCCTAACTCATCTATAACAAGTCTGCTAGGATTAGGGGATTCGGGCCTCTGGTCATCACGTTCATCTAGAGTCGGCGCGGACTCACTCCTAGAGGTGCACAACCAATCCATGATCGGGTTCCTTTCATCATACAAAGTCACATCTATTAGGATGCTACAAGGATCAGAATCTCTTTCATGCTCCTTGTTGGTTTGCATTTCTTGAAGGTTTTGCATGTCAGTTACGAAATGTTGGATACGCAACTTCAAATTATAATGTACAAAAACCAACTTGTGAAGCTTATCGTAACTTAACCGGTTCCTCAATTTGGTGTGCACCAAGGCAAATGTGCTCCAATTGCGCTCACACCCACTAGAGGACATGCATTGTGAGACAATACGCCTTGCAACCTCTTGTAGTTCACTACAGTCTCCACCATATTGATCCCACCAATCAGCTAGGAAAATGATGGTAAATGAAATAAGAATTCAAACATAAGAAAGCAACAAAATAATGCACATTAAAAAAATTAAACATGCAATTACCTGCACTACACCGGCCATTAAGAGCCGATTTTCGAGCCTCCGCTCCTCCAAACAACCCTCCCTGTTTTGAGAAGAAAGTAAATTGATCGATTGCAGCAGAAGCCTTTGAAGATGAGCCTGCAAGCTTCTTGATGGCCAATGTGACAGCATGTCTGGACTTTGGTTTCCTTGCAAGCTTGGAAGTGTACAGTGCTTTAGGATCAAGTGCGGCAGCTAACAAAAAATAAAATAAAATCAGCAATCTTAATAATTAGTGATGCATGAAACAACAACATGAATTGAACAATTTATCAATTAAGCCCTCACCTGCAAGCATAAGTGTATCATTGGCAAGATAATCAAGTCTTCCTTGGACTTTTTCCAACACCCTATTCTGTAGATTTTTTTGGATGGTATTATCACTTAAATTGCCACGTATTTCTGCCATAGATTCCCTCATTTTTGGAATGAATGCAGATATAGAATAGAACTTCTGTTGCTGATCAGCTAAACGAAGTACAGAATAGATTGGGGAGACAGCTTTTAACACCACTTCCATTTGACTCCACCATTTTTTGCTGGTCAAACAATCATATGTGAAATCATGGTCAGCCTTACCAGCCCACACACATTTCTCCCAGTCATCAGATACCATCCATTGCTTGAACTTATCTTGTCTATCCCAAAAACTCTGGAGAAAAATGAAAACAGTGCCAAATCTAGTGGCATTCCACCGAATCAGCTCCCTCCCTATCTTTTCTCTCATCATAGCATGCAGCCTACAAATAAAAAACATGACAACAAGAACATCATTGAATTTTCATAAACACAACAAGAAGACAATACTAGATGGCTGAATTATTTATCCAATACAAGAACACTAGTCACTAGTCATACCTATTATGCTTATATAAGAATATGCAAATTCGCTTTGCACTATCCACTACTTCCTCAACATCAGGAAAGTGCCCTATGTCCTTTAACATCAAGTTGATGGTATGGGCAGCACATGGTTGCCAAGTAATATGTGGATACATGGTAACCAAGTCTTGACATGCTTTCTTATAATTAGAACCATTATCTGTGACAACTTGAACAACATATTTGGCTCCAATCTCGTCACCAACCACTGTACCAATCATGTCAAGAAGATATTCTGAATTTTGAGTATCACCGGTTGCATTTACAGACCTGTAGATGCAGCAGAAAAAACACAACGCTAAGTGCACAAGATTAATTATTTCAATATGGACAGTGCAACAAAATATAGGCCTACAAAGGTACAAGTATTCACCTGTCCATGAATCACACATGACAGTAACCCCATAATCTTTCCAATCATCCTTGAAGGCAGCCATGTGAGCCTCCATGTCAGCATAATTCATATCCAGCAAGGGACCATCTATTTCTTTCCCACGTGGAATTGGCACTCCTTCACCAAATTGTTGGGTTAACTTAATTGCTGAGCGGAAGTATGGGCAGTCCGCTTTTCTTCCGGGAATATCATTAGCATGAAACCATTTTGACCAAGCTTTCCCAAGCTGCTCTTTGGCAACCCCCTCTAGCATAACATCCACCCGAGGTTGTGCTTGGGCCTTACTGCGAGCCAAATCGACATCAAAAGGAGCATTGGAAGAACTTCCAGGACCTTTATAGTATCTATCAATCGTAGTTTGCTGATTAGCTGAATAACTTGCACCAGCCTTGTTACAAACAGACTTGCCAAAAGATGAAGAATTATCTTGCTGCATGGCAGAATTAGAATCCCTTAGAGACTCTCTCATTGCCATCTCAATCTGTGCTTCTTCATCAAGAGGGATGCTTGTCCTACCAGATACCCTTTCTGTTGCCACCTCCTTTTCAACATAGAGACGAAGATTAGTACTTCTCTTCCTTCTTATTCTTCCTGATGCAAATTCATCTGCCATTATATTCTTAATATGCGTTGGCACATTTTTACACTCCACTACATTCCCAGTTATTCCACCAAGATGCTCCCTTAGACGAGATACACCACCACCCTTTTTTGTTTTAAAACAATAGTAGCACAGAAATCCAGCCCCATTAGGTTTGGGGTAAGGCTCGCCATGGCTCCATGTGACCTCAATTGGTCCATTTAACTTCACCACTCTCCCTGCAGGAAGCCAGGAACACATACAAACTCAACTTTGTCTACTGCAGTAACACTTTGGCAAGTAGTACAAGACATCTAAACTCTAAAATTAATGTCAACTTTGGCAACACTTGCAGGAACACTTTGGCAACACTTGCAGGAACTCTAAAATTTCTAGTCCCTGCAGGAACACTTGCCAATCTAAACTCTAAAATATAAATCTCACAATACTACTAAGGGAGCTACTCAAATCAGCACTTCAAAACAAGATAAATAACCAACATTTCACAATGACAGTCTAATAAGCAACTAGTTTGTCGATTTACCATCTTTTGCAGTCACCTCCACTCCACTATTACTGTCCGTTGTTCGCCTAGGAATGGCACCACTGTATGATGCGCCGGCGGCACCACTGGAGGATGCACCAGCGAAATTGCCATCTTCCCTTCCCCCATCCATTGCCATCACCACTCCGAGATGCTGAAATTGAAAAGGCTCAGCTTACCTTGCTACAATCGGCAAGCACTGCTGAAAAGGCTCAGCTTACCTGGGCCGCCGTGAGCGGCGAGGATGCGGGAGACGGCGCCGGCTTCCTTGGTGGGGAGGAGCGCGATGATGTCCTGGAGGACGGCGTCGGGTAGATCGCCGACGCCGATGCGGGCGGCGCCGACGAGGTCTTGTCCCCCTCCTCCTCCGCCAACTTGAAGAACCGGCGGCGGGTCTTGCTGCCTGCGGGATCCGGATCCGTCCCCGTCGGCTCCAGCTCCAGCAGGGTTCGGATCGGGCGAATCCGCCGCGCTGGGGAAGATGGCCGCGCTGGGGAAGATAGCCGCGCTGGGGAAGATGGCCGCGCTGCGAGAAGCCCCCTATCTGCGCCGCAAGCTGGCCACCTGGAAGCCGCCTCGGCCTGGACGAAGGAGTGGAGCAGGCTGTGGACGGCGACCCACACCGCCACACGGGGCCTCCCCTCGCATCCCTCTCTGCGACCTCCGCCGGCGAGGGAACTCGAGCGGGCGGCCGGGGCTCGTGCGTCGCGGCGTCCGGCCCGTTGTGCGGCGCGGGAGAGGCAGGAAGGAGGCGGAGGCTCGGCGCGCGGTGCCGACTGGGAGGTGAGGCGGTGTGCGCCGCCGCAGCTACGGCGCCGGCGAGCAGGGGCCAGGGGGAACGAGCGGAGCGCAGAGTGCCGCCGCCGCCAGAGCCTGAGCTGAGATTGGGAATTGAATGGATGGGGCGCTAGGGTTGTGTCACCGGCGGCGTGGACTGGTTTTTGGGCTGGGCCGATTTCAAAACCAACGAAAATTTTGAGCGGTAGAGAGAATAACCGGGCCCCACCGAAAAACGTGATTTTCGGTTTTATCGGAATTTTATCGCCGAGAAAAAAAACCTTGCCTCCACGTGCATAGAAGCCCACGATAGCGCTGCCAGCTGGCGCAGTGATGCTGAAAGGTGTTCCTTTCGGAAAAGCCCACGGTCCAAAAGTCCTCTCGTTGGTAACGAGTTTGAGCGAGGTTAAGCAAATGATATCGTCGAAGCGGTCGAATGTTCCAGAAAGTTCCTTGATGAACTCGTTGGAGCTGAGATCCATCTGCATACATACATGAAGAGAAACACAGATCTTCATTACTTACGTATCGATAAAACTAGGGCGGTCATCTTCCGATGGATAATGAAACTATTGACCATTAATAAGCAAAGACAGAATAGAAGAAAACTCAGTGTGAGCAGTACCACCGTCGTCTCCACCCCATGGACCTTCAGTGCGTCTCCGGCCAGATTGGCCAACGTAAGAAAATTCAATTGAATCAATAGCACTGCTACTGCGGATGGTGACTCTTTCTAGACGACTTGGTAATTCTGCTACGTCCAGTTCAGTCCCTTCGTTTCCACCACATAGTCCAGCCTTTGTGACAGGGCTCTGAATAGAAGACCCCGGTTCTCTCACCGTTTGCACTTTGAGCACGGGGCAAAATCCTTGGATAGTAAGCTCTATGATTCTCGTAGAACCACGTAACTCGAGCATCCTTTTGTTTATGACACCGGTTGTCATTCTGAAATCTCCTGTACCTCCGACAATAGCCCACTCACCTGTTGTTGTATCTGGTATACCCATCACCTGAAGTGTTGACCCCTTAAACCTACATCAAAGGGTATTTTAATTAGTTAATGCCATGCACCTGGCTTACAATTGAGCTGAAAATATGCCAGGTAAATTTGTTCTAATATAAGAGTAAGGTGCCATAATTATGCATGAGATTACATTAATCATGTATACTGTACCTTTCATTCTCAAACGCAAGGCTGAAGGTACTGTACCACTGAGCACCTTGGGCATGCAGGCCCTGTGCGCGAGCGACAATTTTCGCATCGAGGCTAGGACCATCGTGTACTACCCAGTTGATGGCAACAAAGGATCCAAATAAGTTCTTGTCACTTGTGGTAACGGAAAATACCTCGTTTTGATTTGGGCCTGACAATATCTGGAAGAGGTACACATGGAATTTGAGCTAGTTGCACTCCGTAAGTGCAGAACAAGGAGTGATTTGGAAATTTGGATCGTTCGCCATGGTTGCGTTGGTGGATGAAAACAGTATAGGCTTCCTCTACAACAATGTAATGAATGGTTATGGTGTGACTGATGCCGGGTGCAGTCTATTTATAGGCTTCCTCTACAACTATGCTATTCCATTTAAATTCATGTAGTGGGTATCTTTGCCTGTAAAATTCATCTTGACAATGAACTGCATGATTGCATTCATCACTGCATAACCAGCTAATCAATTTCTTTTGACTAATATTATTCATTGGGTTTATTTAACATGTTAGGGTAACGGGTCGAGGTCAATTAATGGTGCTGCAATGCTGCAGTATTTTCTAGTAGCTATTGCTAGATCTAAATCTTGTTTGTATCTACCTACTATATAATATGTAAGGCACAAGTGTATACACTACTACTACCGTTGACATCCTATATATGTAGACGAAGCAATAATCTTGAGATCTTGCAAAAGGCTGATGATCTCAATTATATAACAACGTGCCTTGCGATCTCCAACAATCATATTTCAATCAACGGGATCTATACAATGTATGTTTAAACATAAGTTTAGTATCAATGAATTATATATAGGGCCGCTTGCATATAGATCTCTGCCGGAAAAAAAGTTTCTTGGAATCTATTTTTACAAGGATTTTGTAATAGCTTGAATAGGACTGCTTACTTATATAGAAGTATCTGTGAAAAAAAGTCAATATCTCTATGTCCTTTCACTAGATCATTCATTGGACGATGTGTAAGAAAAAAAGTTAAGCTTCTTGGTATCTATATTTTTACAAGGACTTTGTGGTAGGTCGGCCATGGCATGTGGATCTCTGCTAAAAAATAAGCTTCTTGGGGCCCGTGTTTTTACTAGGACTTTGTGGTACTTAGGATATAGCCGTAGCTTGTTTTAATCTTTTGATCCAGCTTTAACTAATTCTTGGTCCAATTTTACGACGTCTATTTGGAAACAGGAATATTTATCTATCAAAATGCATTCGTTATTAGCCGGACAAATACCAGACCCGGCCACGTCCAACGTCATGTAAGTTACTACGGTTCACCAAATTAATTAGAGCCAGCTGCATTGCAGAAGCCGGGGCATTCGAGCTACAAGAAGCTGACAATAATGCCTATGCTTCAAGGATGTAGTTGTGGCAGGGGGAAAGTGAAAGTGATCGTGTGCTCTAGTTTAAGAGGAGATGTTGTCGATTGGTCTTCCTCTCTATCAAGTCAGCGTGCGGCTTTATTCCTCCGACTGGACAGAGATGTCATGCCCAACAATACATGCTACAAAATTTATGAGAGAGAGGGTGGGCATCAGCCCATAGATCCAAACAACCTACCTTGGGCCAATGCTTAGCCTACCAATTTAAGACTAAACACTAGCTTTCAAAATTAGCCCTGGGCTAATGTTTCAAACAGAGCCTATACCAATCAAATACTTAGATGATCCGAGTCTCTTTCATATTCATATTCATATTCATTTTAGTCAGTGCTACCATTTAATAGTCTGGTACTGTCCTTCCATATTCATATTCAACACACTTAGGTCCATTGCATCCAACTATCCAAGCCCCCGCTGCTCATACACGACCACACATTATTCAGTCGAAATGGTCTGCCACATAATTCTTTTATGTTCAATGTGAAGAGACTTAATTATTTGATATTGAAAGAACTCATAATAATACATACATAGATGATGCAGAATAATTTATTATGTAGACAGGCCATCTGACTAGCCACCGGGCGCTCCGATCCGATCCAGACTTCCCACCTCGGCCTTCCTGGCAGTTCATTAATTGCACGCAAGCCGACCGCAGGATCCAGCTGAGCCGATGCAACCCCAAGGACCATGCACGTTGATTACTGGGAAATCAACGCAGCCATTTAAATTAATGACGTTGATTAGCTCACGCGATGTGATCTGGGGGGATTCAGAATTCGTGTTGCAGGGTGGATGCAAAGCATATGTGTGATTAGCTAATGGATTGTATCCCTGGGTCTGACAATGAGCTCCTCGAAGTCCTCCAGCGCCTCGCCCTCGGGGAAGACCGGGCGCAGATTTCAGAAGTCGTGCCAAAGCCAGGTCTGCACGACAGCACGTGCTGCGTCGTTTTGGGGGCATTCCGTGGAACAGGTGATGGGCGCCGGTGCTCGCAGCGGGTGCGTAGGGTAGGGCACGAGATGCAAAAGAACATCAATGGGAGAAAGAGAAAGGGGACAGAAAGTTCTCAAACCTTCACCACACCATGCTCTTTGGGAGCACTAGTGCTCCGTCGTCCATTCGCCGGTGGCCACCGACGCCGGCAACAGAAGAAGGGAGAAGACCTGCCATCGAGCGTCGAACTGCCTTAACTAACTGGACCGGGACCGGTTCCTCTCAGAAACAAGTTTGGTTGGGCCATTAGGCTTGTCTCTCTTCTGCTCTAAAAGAAACTATTTAAACGGACCTAACGATAGCTTTTGAGCGGGCTTCATGATTCAGGCCTCACAGGAAAAAAAGGACAGCCAGCATATTCTTCCCCTCGACTCGTTCCCCATCTACAGTAGAAAGTTATCTAAAAAATTATACAGTAGAAAAGGGCGAATCGAGGGCGATTGTGCTCCCAGCGGCGATTTCACCGGTTTCCCCTTGTCTCTGGGGGCCTCGTCGGCACCGGAGGTTGGGGAGGGACCTCGTTTCGCCAAGCGGTGTACATACCCATGCCTACTGGAGGTATATTTGGCAGATTAGGGTTGTTTCTTCCTAATCCAGAGCTACAGAGTGGATCTGTGTACTGGTGCTGCTGCGGCTTCGATGGACGACGATGAGGTGCCGAGGATGTCTTCCAACACTTGTGGAAATCGATGCATCGGTGATGAACCGTTTTATTCACTGAAGAGCCAAAATTCGTCATTTCAAGAATTCTGTGGCGAATTTGTGACGAATTTTGATTCGTCAAAAATGGAGCATTGAGTTAGATTTGTCTTGATAAAATGACCGAAACATCACTAGAACATTTTTTTTTCTCGACAAAATAAACTTTCATCACCGAACCATTTTTGCTTTGTTGACGTGTCACTGAAACATCACTGGACGCCCCGATCCACGTGTACATGTCCGCATTGCGCCGTAGGACAAGCTGGCGCTCCACGTGGATTCGTCCACGCTGGCAGGTAACGTTGCAGGCAGCACATGTCGCAAAAGAGGATAGCGACGTGGCGAGCTGGTGTTGATACTATTTTTTGACACGTGTCAATGAAGGTGATATTGTGAAGGAAAGGGTGCCAATTTTAAAGAAACCAAGAGATGCACATGATCAGTACTGGCCGATAGGGTGCAGCTGATGAGCTAGAAGAATATTCTGTGAAGATGCTGATTCGCGTGGTTTGTTGATCGGCCGATGAGGAGTTGCCAATGAATCAGGAAAGGAAAAGGAAATCCGAGTTTTGCAAAGATTCTGAAGATTCGGTTGTAATTTTTAGTGTAGTTTAAATTAGGAAGTTTTTACTTTTTTGTCAAGTAATATGTTTGCCGTAATCGGCTATGACTTGTTAGCGTAGACTATAAATATCAGTTGTACGGGACCGGAAAAAGTTGATACACATCCAATACAACAAACCCTTTACAATTTCATCACAATTTATTTTTCGGCGACTTCGCTACTTTTCTTTTTCGGCGAGTTCTTTCAAGTTGATCAAGGACGTTTCAAGTAAATTTACGGTTTTGCATATGAATCTCTTTTAACTTGCAGTAATCTAGTGCCGCCCGGAATTGTCGCATCGGCCGTAGATTTAAATTTGTATCATTCTTGTCCCTTGCTCTATAGATAAAGTTGAAGTCACCCAGGAGGAGCCAATTTATGCCGGGTGGCGGCTTGATGGCGCGAATGTGCTGTAGGAAGGCCACCTTTTGCGTTCTTTGGGATGGACCGTACACTGAAGTGAGTAGGAACATTGTACCGGAGTCTCTAATTGTGACCATCGC
Organism: Panicum virgatum; assembly: GCF_016808335.1. Taxonomy (NCBI): domain Eukaryota; kingdom Viridiplantae; phylum Streptophyta; class Magnoliopsida; order Poales; family Poaceae; genus Panicum; species Panicum virgatum. The sequence continues at coordinate 10,398,700 of NC_053143.1, read as the reverse complement.
GCTTAGAGAGAAGTTCCCAATCTGCACGTCACTCAGGAGGGTCATATTGTCATTCCAGAGTATAATAATCCCTCCCCTTGTCCCCTGAGCAGGTTTGTGGACAAAATTGTTAAGACGGTAACCTCCCAGGAAGCATGCCAAAGCACTGTCAACATTCTGTATTTAGTTTCTTGTAAGCAGGCAATGTTGCACGTTGTTGATTTTAAGGTCTCATGAACTGCCAAACAGCACGCAGTTGAGTTAAGGCCACGGACGTTCCAGCAGAGCGTGTTTAGATCACTAGTCATTATGCACTGAACTTTGCCGCTCGCAAAATTGTCGTGGCGTGCACTGAGCGGCCAGAAGGTAGAAGCCAGCAGGGCATAGTCGAAGTCGCATTCAATATGCCTGAAGGTCGAAGCCAACAGGGCAGAGTCGAATTCGCGTACAATAGGCCCGAAGGTCAAAGCCAACAGGGCAGGGTTGAAGTCTTGTACAATACGCCCGAAGGTCGAAGCCAGCAGGGCAGAGTTGAAGTCGCGTACAATAGGCCCGAAGGTCGAAGCCAGCAGGGCGGATATGGAGTCTTGCCCTCAGGTCATAGGATGCAGGGCTTGGATACATGGATCGTCTTGCGCTCTTGTGCAGGCTAAGTGCCGCATCAATCATCTGTTGCCGCCAACTCATGTTGCAGGTCTGAAGCCGCCTCTCCCGCATGCTGCAGCAGGGCCTCATGCACCAAGTCGTAGTCGTCGTCCTCCAGGTTGAAGAGGGCTGTCATTGCAGCCATGATGTGCTCAGGGAGAGGGCATGAGAAGGTGCTAATGAAGTCCTGAAGAATCTCCTCAATGGGCTTCATTTCGTCTTTAGAGATCCCCAGCTTGCGCCAAAGGTTGCGTTGTGCCCGCTCCACCGCCGGCAACACCGGCCACTTGGCCAGTCTGGCGCTCCTTCTTACCACAGATATGTTAAAGATTCTTGGTGCAGTGAAGAGGTCGTCGATTGCCGCCTTCTGTCACTCCTCGTGGAGCAGAGATATCTGGCTGCCGACAGGCGCCGACTCCTCGTCCTGTGCTGGCAGTCCACAGGCGTTGGTTGCCCCCGCAAAGGTACCAGGTGAAGGCCTTCACGGGCCTGCGCAGGCACCTCCAGCAGACCCGACCCAGCAGCCAGCAATTGATGGGTCACAGGGGAGTCAAGACCCAACCCAGAGTTGTTGACCGACCCAGCAGCTGGGGAGTCTCGGCCCATACCAGAGTTGTTGATGGAGTTCTGGGCCAGGCCCGGCGAGAGTTGGTGCGTCTCCCCCAAATCATCCTGGAGGGACATAGGTGCCGCCGTCGAGACCTGCATGTTCTACAGGGCGTGCTCCACCACCTCCGCGACCGACGGAGCCGTAGCAGAAATAGTACTGGAGAAGACACGCATAGCAGGGATTAACAGCTCACTTTCCTTCGGGGTGGACCAGGCTCCATTCCCCCTTGCAAGTTCAGCAGCCACAATGCCAATCCTCTCGGCAAGTAGGCAAGCTTTGTTGATGTAGTCCACCGCATCTCGAAGCCAAACGCTAGGCGAGTCGTCCACTCCAGCTAGCCTGTTGGTCTTGAGAATCTGCGCCTGTCTTGTGAAGGTGGCATGAAGCTCAGCCGCCGGCATTGCCCCTAAATCCGCCACTTCAGGAAGTGGCAGTTGCAGCATGCGCATGCAGCTGTGTGTCGGCAAGCATGAGGTGCAACGCCGGCATCGGTCGCCCTTGAAATCATTGTCCCAACGATGCGGCGACCGCGTACATTCACGCCTCGGGGCATCCGAGGCCCCACGGTCGGAATCCCAGGGCCAGTGGCGTGATTGGCCGCCCCGGCCCGGGTGGTCGTAGGAGTCATGGTCGTCGTCGTCGTCCCGGCGCCCCGGCAAGACGAAGCCCTCGTCTCTGCACGTGCGGCCGTCATTCTGCCGCCAATCAGACGTGTGGGCATCCTCGCGTTCCCGTATGCGCCTGGGGCTCTCCCGTGTAGGCGCCTTGCCATCACATCGTCGCTCATCGTCATGACGCGCTGGTTGCACAGATCCACTGGCAGCCAGCTTGCGTGGCGGTAGGGGGAGCCGTGCCGGAAACTTGGAGCGCGCCTCCGCAAGCAACCCATCGGCCAGCCCATAGCGCCAGACATAGCCCCGTCGAACCTGCTTGAAAGCAGCCAGGTTGGAGATCGCGGCATGAAGGTCTTGCGCCGCCGTCGTGTAGTACTCGACGACGCCAATGTGAACGAACACCTCGTAGCGGACCCCTTGTTGCCACTGATCTGGTAGCTGCTGAAAGACGGCAATAGTTGCGGAACAATCCGAGGGACTATGGGTGAACACTAGCCATACCTTCCTGGGGTTGGCACTTGGATTCTCCGTCCAGGCCCACACGTCGATGTGCCTGGTGTGGAGCGGCTGCAGCAAGTCCGTGTTGATGCACTGGAGTGCACATCGGTGGCAGATGATGCGCTCCATGATCTCCGGCGTCCAAGCGTAGCCGGGGATTCCGTCGAGGTAGAGCCGCACACGGTAGATGATACGCATCCCTAGTGCGTGCGTGAGGCTCCTCCATCGCGTCAAGCAGATGTCGATGCCACGGTGCTGAAAGCATCCGTGGCTACATGCCTTCTGGCAATGCTCCTGGCACTCGAAGCGGATGAGGTACGGCTTCGGCTGATGAACAGTGACAGTGATGGCACCCTGCTCCAGCTTGAGGGCGTCCCTGCACCGTGGAGCAGATGCAAGGCCCAAGGAACAAGGGTACAGGCCTCCCAATCACGGGCGTCCCGCTCCAAGTCGAAGGAGTTTGGCACGAAGACCGTGTCCTCCTCAGGTTGTGTGTGTGGGTCGCTGATTGCCATGGGCACTACCCCAAGGTGCAGAGGGTGAGGAGGAGGCGGCGGTGAGGCGGTGGGGGTGGAGGTGGAGGCGGAGGTGGTGGCGGAGGTTGACTACGATGTTTGCCCAGGCGACACTCTCACTCGCGGTGCCCAAAGCAGTAGCAGCAAAAGCACATGAAGGGGTCACGACATGCGGCAGCACGGTGCCCGCACCCAAGACATCTGAAGCAGCGACCGTTAATGGCAATCTTGAATGCATGAAGAGCGGTAGTTGAGCGTCATGAAGGGTGGCGTGTTTCCTTGAAGCGGCTTGAATGGTGGTCATGTCCACCGTTAACTCGGTGCAGCAACCGCTTTCGGCGCGTACGCGCAGGAGTCCACCCCGGTTCAAGCGGCGTCGGAACAGACCGTCGTGGGATCCAGGCTTGCATCATCCTTGAAGTCTTGTTGGAGTAATTGCGCATCTCGGGAGGAGCACGCCGTGGAGGAGTAAATGTTCGGCGGGGGCGCTGGTGCTGTGCAGTGGAGGTCACCGGACGACGAGATGGGCGGTGGGAGACCAGCGGGTAATCCAGAGCAGGTGACCCTGACGAAGGAGCAAATCTTGTTGTAGATCCATCGCGTTTGACGACGTCCACGTAGGTGGGGGCCGGATCCGCCTTGTTGTTGCCTGGATCCGTCGTGGCAGCTTCATGCTCCGGCGTGGCGGCCAGCCAATCAACCTCGTCGGTGACGGGGTGCCCATGGCGAGGCGGAGGCGGCGGCGAGTCCCTGAAGAAGGCTTCCCACGCAAGCTGGTCCGGCGGTAGCTGGGAGAGTTGGATCTATGGCTGGGATGGCTGAGCGTGCTGCTGGCGGCGGAGGATCTTGGGGGAGTGGTTCACCAGCGGTGGATGGCGACGAGGGGGCGGAGTTGGACAGGGGTCGGGAGGCATGGTTGGCTGATTCAGGAGCATTTGTTTTGACAAACTGATGCACATGGTGCTTTCTGCTTGATTAAATTTTAGGAGCATTTGTTTTGACAAACTGAAATTTATTTTAATAAGATGTGAAAAAAACAGACACTACTGCAAAAATGATTTTTAGGGGCAGGCAAAATCGTATTTTTAGAGGCGGTTGCGGTACCCGCCCTAGTTTTCGCTGCTAAAAATATCATTTTTAGGGGCGGATCATGGCATGACCCGTCCCTAAAAATCGATTGCTAGGGGGGTCATGTCATGGCCCGTCCCTACAAATACTTGTCCAAAAAATGAAAAAATTTCAAAAAAAATCAAAAAACAGCAAAATAAAAAAAGATAAAAATTATCCTAGCCAACTAGCCACCACCATTAACCCTGTAGTGTCAAGCTACGATTTTTTGACGAAAGAAACACACTTTGCTTCACCTGGGATTCGAACCATCAACCTCCAGTCTACGATTTTTGACGAAAGAAACACACTTTGCATCACCTGGGATTCGAACCAGCAACCTCCAGTCTCGCGCGTACCTTCCTTACCACTATACTATACAAGCACTTGTGACTCTGTGAGGTATGCTATTCTTTTATATTAACTCAGAAATTGATTTGTAGGGGCGGGTGACGCCATCACCCGCCCCTAAAAATAGTTTTCTATTTTATCCAAAAATTTATTTAATTGTTTACATATAGAAACTTTTACACTATGGTTATAGGTAACTATAGAAACAAAAAAAAAATATGCCAAGTATATTTTAGTGTATATAAAGGTTAAGATTGTGAAAACCTCAAAGTATGACTTGAGTTATATGAGATACTATATAGTTATAGCTATTAAGGAACTTATACTATTTTTTTGGACCATTAGATGACCTCAAATGAAAAAGTTATCAACTAAAAAGTTTTAGGTCTCATAATTCTCTACAATTTTAATATAAAGTTTGTCTTCATCAGAGATCATATGAAAAAATTATGATTTTTTATGGAACCATTTGTAGGGGCGGGCCATACCATCACCCGCTCCTAAAAATATATTTGTAGGAACGGGTGAGGCCATAACCTGCCCCTATAAATGCCACCATTTTTAGGGGCGGTTCATGGCGTCACCTGCCCCTAAAAATGCTCTTTTTAGGGGCGGGTGACGCCATGAATCGCCCCTGAAAATGATGCTCATTTTTAGGGGCGGTGAGGGGGTGACCCGCCCCTAAAAATGCTTTCTAGGGGCGGGTTGGATGCTACAGGAATCCCGCTCTATTTATAGCAACGGTTGACATTTTGGTCCGCTGCTATAAAAATTGGGGCGTTCCTACAAATCGTTTTTATAGTAGTGAGAGTCCGCATGTCTCATGTTTAGTTGTTTTGCAAGAAAAATGTCACATGTTCAGTTCTTGACTACATAGGTTATTAATTAGTAACCTTAAATTTTGCACAAAATGGTTTCCGCAGCAAACCTAAAATTTTGTAGTTGTCGTGCAGTTTCTGCAGCAACCTGCTGCTTCCTGCTCTATGCTTGATCAAGTGAAGAGAAGAACAATAGAAAGACAACAGGCAGCGGAGCTGAGACAGCTTGTCAAGGCCTCACTGATGCCGCCTTTGTCACTTAAGCTAGAGGACGTATTGCTACGCTCAGAATCTGCGCAGGTCCGAACCTCCCCTAACGCTGAACAATACTAATGTTCCGTCCTTATTTTTTTCAGCGACTAATGTTACCCCTTCTTGAAAATTTCCAGTTTTATTTTATTTGAAAATTAATTAAGTTGATACGCAGTTTTTTATTCATTGGAGTGCTCGTAACGAATCTGTGTATATGAATTTTGGCCAAAACTGATGGAACACATTATAACACGACGGTGTGAAAATATTCTGTTCTGGGTTCAGTAGTTTAGCACATCTCTTATATATGGAAGCAGGCCCGACCATAATTAGTTTTGGATTACTCCCATTTCAACATCATAGTACAGCATCGACGTCGCTGTCCCACATGCTTCACGCGAGCATACAACGTCGCTATCTTGTTTGTTGTGCGTTTCTATCTATATATATATGCATTAACGTTAGGCGCCAACCTAGTAGCGGCCAACAAATCATACAACACACTAATCAATAATATTATGAGCTCTGTTACGGTGGTTGTAGAGTATCAAAGGGAGTACTTTTTTCTAGCCGTTTATCTGTGAAAAGTTAAATTAAATTAGTATTATGTCTCATTCTTTTTGGTACTTGATCTCATATTTTTATACCATCTGATACTTTAGTCTAGCTACTTTCTATCTTGACCACCGTCCAATTTTATCAGATGGACGGCTCTTATTTTTTCAATCATTATAAAAGTTCTCTAATATTATAACAGTATTGGACGAAACTCTCTGGATCACATATAGGCCATGTCATAAATTTTCAATACGTTAAAACATGTCAGCCCTCAGTGGTACGAATCTCAATAAAAATTTAGTTGGGGCTGCTTCGTCAACATGCCCAGTCTTGGTTCTTATAAATCCCCCTGTCGCCCGTTCATTCCCTGAGAGATCTAGCCAGATAGCTTGAACTCGGCACTAGCAGCAATGTCGCACGCCGGCGACCATGCCGTCCTCCTGCTTGTCCTCCTTGCATCGTCGTCCCTAATAAGCACGGTGTTTGGTGATCCTGTGCTTGGCCGCAAGGCTGGGATTACTACTAGCGTCGAGAAGGCACGGTACGCTGTCATTTTCGACGGAGGCAGCACGGGAAGCCGGGTGCACGTCTTCAAGTTCGACGAGCAGATGGACCTCGTCAAGATCGGCGATGACATCGAGTTCTTCGCCCAGGTGTGTGCTACACTAGCTAGTGTATGTTAACGAGTAGCTGCAGGAGAAATCATGGTTGTTTCTCCTGACTAGTCGATTCCATGATGTTGTCCGTGATGAATTCTTATCGGTTCTTTAAATTACGTGTTCGATCGACTTCAGCCCGTTCGGATCCGGTTGCTAATAATGTAAACTTTGGTATTAAATCATCCAAGCAGGAGAGCTAATAATAGATGAGATAAACTTTAGCCATGCATCAAAAAGTTGTTTAAACTTTAGCTTGGAGAAGGGTACTAATGGGAACCAATAATAATTTGGTAAAAAAGACATTTCTCACTTACCTAATTAACTAAACTTTATCCATAGATCCAAACATTCCTTTCTAAAGTTTAGAAGCTAAACTTTAGCAAGTCCTAAACTTTTAGACGCATTGAAGAAAAAAGATGATAGTACAGGACGGTGATATGGCATCATACATAAGGGAAAAGTGTATTTTGCGTCCGTTAAATATGACTACAACTAAGTGGACTATTTCTCACTTAAATTTAATTAAAGATATGACTCATAATCCATCAACACTAGCGTACGCCAAACTCCAGCCTCTATAAATTCTTAAGTATGGATGCTCCTCTCCAAGAATTTTTCAAGCTGAATAATCTCTACCAAACATACACATTGTGGCATGTTTGTCTTTGTATTTTTTTCTATTAAATATCGCCTCAGTCCATAATTGTGGATCATATATCATTGGTTAATTTCACTAACTATTTGTCAAAACAAACTATTTTTTACTTTAAACAGTAAAGAAAATAGATAGATCAAGGTAATGGATACCAATTATTGATAAACCTAGACAAAGTTCATTACATAAAAAGAAAGGAAATGATATTTTTTATACTTACAGAACAACAAGAGATGTCATAATGTAGTGGACAATCCAGAAGTTCCCTTCCCCTTTCGTGGACTAGATAGATGATTAGTAAAAATAATTTATTTTCCCTTGGTGGACTAGTGGCAGGTGGTGGGTCCGATCAGTAAGGCTCTGTTGTTCCATCTAGCTGGTTCGGCAAAAAAAGAACAATAAACATTTCTCTGGCAGATCACCCCATTGATTGGTCAAATCGTAACATAAACAAATAGATTAAAGAAATGCTTGCACGTTAAGCAAATAGGGGCAGTGGTATTAGTGTGTTTCCCTAAAATTTCAATCCACATAAAGTTGAATTATTAAGGAATGCTCAGACAAGATGACAATCTCGGATGTCGACCTAAGGCTGCCTAGAAGCACCAGTGGAAATAGAAGGTTCCATGACGGATGGCTTCCGTCGCTGTGAAGGCCAAATTCGAAACAAAGGAAATTCTGTGACGAATTTGTAATGAATTTCTGTTCATCAAATATCAAGCGTAAAGTTTGTGTTTTTGTGACAAAATGCCAAAAAACATCACAGAACTGGTTTTATCAATGATGAAAAAACCTTTCATCACGGAAGCATTTTTCGTTGTGACGCATCGCAAAAACATCATAAAACTTCTGGATCTACGTGTCCTAGTCCATGCTGGAAGATGATGTGGCGCCATCCACGCTAACAAGTGACTTGTTATGCAGCACATGTCGCGAAGAGGACCGTCACGTGGCAAGCTAGCATCAGGCCACTAGGCGAGCTAGCTTGATGCCACATGGCGAGGTAGTATAAGGCCACGTGTCATTACTATATTTACCCATGTGTTACTATTTCATATGGACATGTGTCATCTTGTAATCGATCCACATGTTAGTTTGTGACGTGACCACGTGGCATTTCCCAATTTGTCCACGTGTCGTTATCCTGTTCGCCCACTTGTCCTCTCTAGGTTCACTCACGTGTCGTTTTTCCTATTTGCCCATGTGTCATTTCCTATTAGTCCACATGTCCTTTCCACGTTCACCCAATGTAGGTTTCTTGTTTGTCCATGTGTCCTTTTCCTGGTTCGTCCACATGTTGATTTTTTGTTTGTCATCGCATTATGCCCCTGCTGGTCCACGTGGTGTTTTTCTATTGATGCACATGTTTTTCGCATATTTGTCCACGTGTCATTTTATGATTTCACATGTAAGTTTCGTAGTGTGCCACATGCATTTTTTTCTATTGGTCCACATGTCTATTTTTTATCAGTCCACGTGTCCATATCCTACTTGCCACTACAGCTTCCACACGCTGGCCGTCGTAGCTTTGTCCAGTGCGCCGCCACGGTACCCACGCTGCAGGAGAGAGGGAAGGGAGAAGTGATAGGGGAGGCAGGAGCAGCAGGGGGAGGTAAGTCGCCAAGGGAAGAGGAAGGTGGGAGTGGCGGGGGAGAGAAGGAGATAGGAGAGAATGAGAGGGAGAAGAGGGAAAAATAGACGGATGATAGGCATCGCCGTGGAGTCGTATTTGCGGTCCAGCAGTGATGCCCGTCAAAGCTATCACCGCTGGGAGTAGTGTCATATATAAAGTGCTGGGAGTAGTGTCATATATAAAGTGCTGAAATAGAAGAGAGTTTGGTACCTTCATTCTGTAGTTGCACCAGACGGTACCTCACTACGTGTGGAGTATTAGTTCTAGGCAGCAATCAATATTCCGGCCTCTACAACACAATGTGAAATATCTGGCCATTATTACAATAGAGAAGCAATTATATGGAGGGAAAAAAGCTAAATTTAGCAAATAGCTTATTATAAACGAAGTCTCTATTACTAAACCGCCACCTATTTCTTGCGAAGATCTCCATAGCTATGGACTCCAAAACTCGACAAATGTGATTGGAATTTTTTTCTTCGTTCAGTGGCGTAAAATTATTGATTTAATTATTATAACAACACACGCCTAAACTTCCCACAAATGCAGGTGAAGCCTGGACTCAGTGCATACGCTGGTGAACCACAGGAAGCTGCAGAGTCTATAGCTCCTCTCCTTGAGAAGGCCAAAGGCGTCGTCCCCAAGTGGCTCCAGAAAAGAACTCCCCTTAAACTTGGGGTAATTAATAAATAAGATTAAAGCTAATTAATCTCAAGATAATTAAGTAACATTTCTACGTGTGAATGGTTTATTAATTTCCAGGCAACTGCTGGACTGCGACTCATTGGAGAGGAGAAATCAGGAGAAATTCTTGAAGCGGTAATTTCACCTTTACCTTATCTTCGTAGTGCTTACATTACGTGCTAGATACTGACTATATGCTTGCAGGTTCGTGATCTTGTCATCCGCAAAAGCAAATTCCAGTACAACCCTAAATGGATCGCTATCCTTGAGGGATCTCAAGAGGGCTCATACATGTGGGTAAGGACTTACTTATCTACTGATAAGATAGTTTAGTTCGTACCAAGACTATACTGATAAGGAGGCTTCAACATTGAGGAAGCTTTTCCATTAGACATCCGTATCGAGAACACCTTATCCATCTGCCGGCCTCTCCATCTGCAAAGCGCCCCATCCCGGCCACCGCCTCCACCTACCTCCCGCTGGGTTTAGGGTTTAGGGTTTAGGATGGACACAAAGAGAACTCTCGGTGAGCACAAAGAGAACTCTGCCCATCCGTTAGGGTTCTCTTTGTGCTCATGGAAGTAAAAAAAAGGCTTTCGAGATAGGGTTAAATGGAGAGGCCTCTTCATGTTGCTTTTGGGTACTGATAATTGTATTTATTTCTACATCATCATTTAATTTATGCACATCATTTTTTAAGTTTTGATTTAATATACAAATTTTTGTGTCGTTTTTTTATACTTATGATAATTGTGACAGATTGCCCTAAACTATCTATTGGGTAACCTTGGAGGTGACTTCTCAAAGACGGTAGGTGTGGTTGATCTTGGAGGTGGATCCGTGCAGATGGCCTATGCTGTATCTGATGGTGCTGCTGCCAACGCCCCTGTGGTCCCAGATGGGCAGGACCCTTATATTACCAAGGAATACCTCAAAGAAAAACAATACAATCTTTATGTCCACAGGTTTCATCGATGCATGCATTTTAATAGTTTTTTGTGATCTGAAGTTAAAAAATGTGTACATTCACTGATGAGTTCACATGTTTATATATGATGTTTTGCTGTAAGATTTTTCTACGGAAATAATTTCTTCTACTGTCCATTAACTGAAGCAACATATGCCTTTGCAGTTACTTGCACTATGGACTTTTAGCTGCTCGGGCAGAGATACTGAAAGCGAAAAACGGACCATTTAGTTACTGCATTCTCGGTGGATTCAAAGGTATGTGGCACAAAAATTGCATGCCCCTCCCTGCATTCACATCATAATACATACTTGGACTTGAAAAAAAACATACACTAGCACTCCACTGTTTTGATTTACTCGCCGACATCATGAAAGGTACATACACCTACAATGGTGAGGAGTACAATGCAACAGCTCCACCGGAAGGCGCGTCCTACGACAAGTGCAGAGATGTTGCAACCGCAGCCCTAAACATGGGCGCCTACTGTGAGGCAAAGAACTGCACCTTCAACGGCGTGTGGAGCGGCGGCGGCGGCGCCGGGCAGGCCAACCTTTACGTCGCTTCTTACTTCTACGACAGGGCCTCACAGGTCGGGATCGTCGACGGCGATGCGCCCAATGGGAAGAGCACTCCAGCCGCATTCGCAGATGCGGCGCTGAAGGTCTGCTCGTTGAGCGTCGAGGATGCCAAAGCTGCGTACCCCATGGCTTGGGACGTGGAGTACCTCTGCATGGATCTCGTCTACGAGTACACACTGCTCGTGGACGGCTTTGGTGAGTTGCAGCATCCACAAAACTTACAGTACACTACGCATTTCAACCTATGAAATGATAGTTGCAGCATCCATATACTTCCATACCTGTGCTGACATGGCAATTTTTTCGAACAGGTTTGGAGCCGACCAAAGAGTTCACACTCGTGACCAAGGTGAAATACGGAGAGTACTATGTTGACGCAGCGTGGCCCCTGGGCGATGCGATAGAGACCTTGTCATCCCAGCCGCCGCAGCTGCACCAAATCGCATGATCGATAATGCTCTAGTGAGGTGTCACCGTAGATGTGATGACGTGGATGGTTACGTACCACTAATGTTCAATAAGTATCAGGCTGCTATAAGCTAATAATATTTATGATAAAATCACTGGAGCTTATATATTCAAATCTCCCATCAGTTGTAGTAATTGTCATGGACATGTTATTCTGCCATGTTGTGTTTGGTCCAGCGTATGCTATTTAGTACTACTATATTCTAAGTCCCCTCGTTTTTGTCCCGTGCCAAAGCGCAGGTATAAGGCCCGCCCTAGGTTATTGGTCGTCTCACACGGGCTACGGTGCCGCTGTGTTATGATGTAGCAGGCCTGTGGTGTGGTAGAGGTTCGGAAGTTGTCTCGACAGGTGTAAGAAAAGTCTTCTCTTAGCAAATACCCGGGGCTGTGTTACCCTCCGCAGGTCGAGTTTTTATTAAATAAAATCTTCTCAAGCTCTGGTTCCAAGCCTTCAAGGGATTCGAGACACTTCATTTGTCCAGGATATATGAAGTGAATGTAATACAATTGGAGGTAGATGTGAGCAAAAATATGGAAATTCCAGTTATTTTGGAAATTTTAAAGATCCTATCTGCCAAACCTATATAGTTTTGATCAACATTAATGAAAGGTCGAACTAATAAGGTTGATATAGTTAAGTTTGTCATAAAATATTTTCGTAAAATGTAATTAATTTTTGTTTGAAATATTATGTTTTTGAAGAACGTGTTGATGTCTGAAAAAAAAACATTATATATTGGATCATAGGAAGTACTGTATTTGCTATGGTGGCTTATGTCGATCAGTTATCTTCAAACTGGAGCTAGTAGCCAGTTTGCTGGGGGGGGGGGGGGGGGGGGGGGCAGAGCGCTTTTGGGTGTTCAGGAATCAGGATGCAGAGTTGCACAATGTAGGGGGTGCATCTTAGCTGGATGGCAGAGAGACATGGCTTGTGCTCTGGGTAGCCACAGTTCAGTGGGTTCCCCATCGTCTATACTAAGCTTAAACAGTTTACACCCCAAAATGCAATTGCAACATTTTCTCCAGCTTAGTAGGAACGACTCTCGGAGGCTGTAATCAAACAGATTTGACAAACAAGACACCATGGAACTCTCCTGCCAACGAAAAATTCAATCCATTGGCATCATACAAGGACCCAAAACATGGCCCCAAACGTTTGAAACCGAGCCAATCGCGGCTGCTAATTTGCAAACTGGAATGCGACGGGATGGGCGTGAACTTCTGATCATATATACATGACCCTCGCTCTTGGCAGCTACTCACTCATCGTCGTCGCTCTTGGCACCGGCCAGCGGCCGCCGACCGCGAACAGAACGCCGCCATTGGATTGGCTGAGACTACAGCAAGGAGAACGTCAAGTCGTTAACCACCTGTATTATAGAATTAGTAAGACAGACACAAATATTAGCGTGTGCGTCCACTTACTGAGGACAGAGTCCATCGGTGCCCAGAAACAGAGTGTTCTTTAAGGCAGCAAAACAGCTTATATCGAGACACCATCAGCATATGCCCAGAAAATTAGGACCACATTAGGAGGTATTTTCTCTTGCGAATCAGCACTGCCACACGAAACTGGACTCATGCAAGCACCGACATGAAGGCTTCATGTTCCACCTTATTGTCGTCTGAATTCAAGGATGATGAAGCAGAGGGCCTGAATGTGTTCCAAAGCGAGTGTGTTTAATGAATCACCAACATTGTAAACAAACTTTAAGGGAGCTTGATATCTGCATACAGGAAGCGCAGGAGCAGGAGTACGAGCAAAATTTAATGTGCTTCCTCTCAGGAGCATCCAGTGGTAAGCTTGTTCGCTAGAACACTTCTGGGTAATCTAGACAAAGGGGACCAACCAGCAGTCGAATCCTTCTAGTCCTTGAAATCCAATCCAATCCGATCCTGCAGAAGCACAAGAAAGCGTAGTTAGCCAGGAGTCACAGATATTAATTGGATCGTTTAGCAGTATACATATCGAAATACACAAGCAGTCCTTACGACACTACAGCTTGGCTGAAATTTGATCAAATTGTTATTCTGCATGAGTGCAGGCATCAGCAAGCTGAAGTGTACCACTGTGAGGACAAAGGTCACAAAGCATGTGTAATAAATGGAGACAGACCGAACATGTGCTAGTTTGCTGCATTGACATGCCACCAGGGAGGAAAAAGTAGTAATCAAACCGCTCTAGAAATTTGGAACGGAACAGTGGCACAAAGATGTGTGGAAAGGCAAATCACAGAACCATTATTATCGCCAGGGTAATGACACAGCACAGGCACGAAAATATTTTTTGCAAAATGAAGTACCAAAAGTAACTGTTTAAACAACGTACCAAGGTGCTTGATGCTGCCGCGTCCTGGAAGGCAAGGCGCTGGGCCATTAGGAGTCCTAATCCAGTTAATGTATATATGATATATCGTCTCATGAGTCATGAGGGATGCGAGAGACAAGGTGCCGGTCTGGCCCCACTCCTCGCTTGTAACGCCTCGCCAAAGCAGGGCAGCCGTAAATGTCCAAACCTGGAGAGCACATTGTAGAACCATCATTATCTCAGCGGTAATGACACAAGCTCGAAAATATTGCTGTTACAACGTACCATGGGGGTTTGGTGCTGCCGCGTTCGCGCGCATGTCTTGGGCCGTAAGCCTCCTAATCCTCTGGTCAAGATATCCGCACGAAAGGGATGTGAGAGATAAGGTGCCATTCCGGCCCCACTCCTTGCTTATAACGACTCGCCAAAGCACGGCACTCGGCAATGACCAAACTCTGGAGAGCAGTTAAGCGTTGTATGGATTGGGGCAGGCACTGAAGGGCAGGGCAACCCTGGATGAAAAGCCGCCGAAGCGCAGATAGTTGCCCGATGCCCTCTGGCAGCTCGGCCAGCGCACCACAATATACCAAGTCAAGAGATTCAAGGGAGGTGAGGTGCCCTATCTGCTCCATCAACCATCGTGGCAAACAGGGACCTTGGTAACCTTTGATTTTCAAGCTCTCAATTTGCGATGGTGGTTCAAGAGCACTCAACACACCCTGCTCCTGTTCCACATCTGAGGCTAACTCTTTTTCTTCTTTATCCAAAGACCAGTCCAAAACCAGAGTCTTTATGCCATTCTTCTGTTTCAAGCAAGCCTTCTTAGCATCACACGGATCCTTCAAATACTTAAGGTTTCTAATTTCCAATTTACCACTTAGCCTATCAAGATTTTCAAGCTCAGAGATTCTCGCATCATCTCTACCACACCCGACAACAAACAAGCCCAACTGTGTTAAACGGGTCAACTTTCCAATACCTGATGGCACGCAACGCAGTTTGCTGCAACCCTTTATGTTCAAAACTGCAAGTCTTTTTAAACTCCCTATACCTTTAGGCAGCTCCACTAGCTTGAAGCAAAATTCAAGGTTTATACACTCTAGAGTACCAATCGTAGTAACCCATGGAGGTAGCATGGTAACTTTGGTACGAGAAAGATCAAGTGTACACAACAGTGGACAGGACAATGTGCTTGGCAGTTCCTGGAACTGTGTAGCATTAGCTAAGTTGATTGTCTGCAAGTTGCTGAACACCCCGGTGAATTCTGACGGAAATTGTTTCAGAAATGAACACTCAGATATATGAAGGGCCCTCAGGTTTTTAATTTTACATATGGTGCCTGGTATCTCTCTGATTTTTCTACAGGGATACAGAATCAAGGATTGAAGGTCTTGGCAATCACCAATTGACTGAGGTAAACTCTCAAGATCATCAGCATAATTCAGCTCTAGAGTTCGTAGCTTCCTAAGCTTGCCAATAGATTCTGGAAAGGTAACAAGACCTTTGCAACGGATACTTATTTCCTTATTCTCAGAGAGGATACCTCCAAGTGTTCTGATTGCTAGAGGCACCCCACTACATCTGTTTAGGATCTCTTTTCCAACTTCTATATACTGAAAGCCCAAATCCTCCTCTACACACCCAGAGCTCTTTAGGAACAAGCTCCAGCTCTCATCCTCCGATAACATTCCCAGCTCAAATATATGCCTGGATTTCACAATTTCTGCAACCTTCAGATCACGAGTAGTTAGCAAAATCTTGCTTCCAGGTGCGCCACTCTTTAGGTTCACCATGAATTGTTCCCAGCCACGCTTGGCCCGATGCCACGCATCATCCAGGACAAGAAGAAACTTCTTACCACCTAACTTGTTTGAAATTTCACGGGGCATGTTCTGTTCAACCTGAAGATTAGACTTTTTCCTAACGATAGTTTCAAACAGCCTGCCGATAAGCTTGTCGACATCAAAATCTTGAGACACATAGACCCAGAATATCATTTCTTTGAAGTGCTCCTTTATCTTGTAGTCATGGCAAATGTGTTTGGCCAAAGTAGTTTTGCCGGACCCACCTAATCCAACGATAGATAGTACCGTTCTATCATCCTCAGCTTCATTATATTGTAAAATCTTACTTATGATATCATCCTTCTCCTGATCTCTTTTGGGTATTTTTGAGTCCTCAACATGAGATAGGATGGAGGGCTCTCGATGTGTCCTGGTGTTGCTGCTCGGAACAGGACGATCCACATGTAAATCTTTCTTTACAATAATGGCATTGCTTGCCTGCTTCACAATCTTCTCATATTTCACTTTGATTGCCTTGATCTTATGGGCCACCTTGCATCTGAACAGAAGTGATTTTGGTTTTGCGCAGAAGCAATCTGCTATCGTTTGCTTGTCACCGTCACTGTGCTATCGTTTGCTTGTCACCGTCACTTGTGCTGCTGATGGCTGTGAGAAGTGAGATCAACACTCAGTTAGCATTGCTGAAGAAACTAGGAGAGAACGCACGAAAGAGATGTAATGAAGAATCAACACTCAGATCAGAGCAAGTACCTTGATTAGTTCCAACTCCGTGCCAGTGCAATGATCCGATCCCCAAACGCTGGATGAGGAGGCACTGGTTGAGGTTGAGAGATTTTGGGTTCCGAATGCAGAGCTTGTGGATCTGAGGTGGATGGTGTTTTTTTTTTTGAAAGAGAGGTGGATGGAGTTGCTTAGCTAGATGGTAGGGAGACAATTATTGCTTCTGGGCGTCGGGTTCCCGGGTCTTGGTCTTCACTGTCATCTAGCTCTGAACGCAAGACAGAGCACGTTGCTTGTGTCCCTTTTAGTGACAAAAAACGGTCCACAAAGGAAAACGAAGCCACGGCGAGACTTCGTTGCAAAACAAGAATTCACAGTGCTGCCACACAAGTAAATAAAGACCTCAGGGGCTAGACGTTTTGCAAGAATTTCACTGAAGTTTATCGGGGACGTCAAATTCAAGTAGGATGGGCTCAAACCTTATTTATTTTGCTTTTAATTGAATAGTGCAGCGCAGTATCCCTTTTAATAATGAAGAAAGGATAATGGAAACAGAGTGTTTGTCGAGATGGTAGTAATGGAAGAATGATGTAACAGAACAACTCATCTGCACTTCAAGAAAAAAAACAAAAAAAATAAAGCATTTAGATTTAAAAAATGGTACGAAAATTCTCAGATCCAATGCACAACAGAATCAAGTCAAGAGAGTATAAGGGGAGAATTACTCCATGACAGGATCATGATGTTTGGTTGTTGCGTTATAACCCTTGGGACACTAGACCTCACACCAGTTTTGTAGCCGGTGGTGGTGTGGACACCTATCATTGGATGCCGCTATGGTCAGAATTGAAAGAGAAAGGGAAGGAAATATCAATATAATTTGTATACGTAGTTGACTACGCACTGACTGTATGGGAATACTATGCTTGAGCGAGGGTCGACCCCATGTGGTGGTAGTACCAAGAGTTGATGCCCCTGCAGCCCTGTCATGGACGGAGTGGGTGAGTGCTGTCCTCTGTTGTCGCTGAAAACGCAGGGCCAGCTCCAAATAATGCAACAGCCCTCGCGATCCAGCAATCAATTCTTTTTTGTTTGGGTGCGTCACGAGGGCTCTACGATGACAATGAAGTTGGTCCGTTGCATTTGGACCTCTAGTTAGAAGGAATATCGTACTAATGACACCAAGATGGGAGCCTGACATGGCGAGTCTACTACATGTAAATTATCTTCCGCAGAAATCTTCTGTATGTGTTGTAAGTACGTGCTTACTACCTCCGTTCTCAAATATATATATGTTATGTTTGGGACAAGCTAGTTAGTTTATTTTAAAGCAAATTAGCTTGTATTAAACATCTTTAGAACAGAGGCAGTTTATGACAAGACTACAAGAGCGTGAACGACACAAACTAAACTAGATGCTGCTACGTACTCTCCAATTTTTTTTAGATGTCGTATGAGTTCCCCTTTGATATGCAGACCAAAAGATGTCCTATTCTCCCATCCCTATTTCTGCAGTGCCGCCTGCTGAACGAAGCTTTAGTTGAATTGGAACAATGATTTAGTGCTTCTAGTCGTTGCTTACCCCGGGTCTGTTTCTTCACAGTCATCTGGCTCTGAACGCAAGGACAGAGCGCTTTAACATCATCCTTTTTACTGAGAATCAAACGGGCCCCAAGGCGCTTTATATGTCGATATGGAAACAATGAAAAATGATGTAATAGAGCAATTCATCTCTAGTTATATGGAAATTCAGAAATCCTATTGCCACAAATTGCAGATAGTGTAAGGAAAAATAAAAAAGTACACTCTTAAAGCACAATCAAATCATTTTCTAGCCCGTGGTGGTGGACCCTGAACACCATCAATCACTATTGCACACCTATCATCATAGATTCATGGATCAGAAAAGTAAAGGAAACATCATCACTGTTTACACAACTTCCCGCAAAAAAATTAGAAAAACAATCGCAGCTACCGTGTAGTTTCTCCTCTAAAGTAGTGATCTTTCATGTACTATCCGCGCAGAGAGAGAGAGAGAGAGAGAGAGAGAGATGGGACGATGCTTTGAAGAAATAATTCGACACGTTTCTTGATCGGAGTTGACGCCCAGTGGACTACTGGAGACGACTTGGAGCTCTTGGATAATTGGAGCAGCAAGAGCACTGGATAAGTGAGCGAAATTGCATACCATAAACTGGAGAAGCATACATGGGAATGGCCTGATGCTAGAAAATCTTCAGATTGCACCTAGTGGCGAAGTTAGTGTAAATTGGAGGGAGTGCATTTGCCTTGTGGGTGCATAGGATTGTGTCATGGGGGATGCAAATATGATGAAAATTTACATAATTACTATTTTTCACTTTTTAGGGGGTGCAAATGCACCCCCTAATTAATACATAGCTTCGCCCTGATTGCACCCGAGCTCCCACGTCCCAAGTACATCTCTTTGAAGATTCCATATTTTTTATTATTTTAGACTCCGAATAAAACCTAAACTTTTTGGTACGCAATTTTAGGGTGTCTTGATAATCATAAGAAAATTTTCTCAAGTCTCAACTATCTCTCATCCCATGACAACCTAAACTTGGTTTAAAGATATAGGTAGACATATCACTACTTATGCTAATAAACTCAAGCTAGATAGATAGATAGCGTAAGATTGTGTGTAATGCGTGGGGTGTATTGCATTGAGCCTCTAGAGCGAATATACAGGAGTACATGGCTTGGAGGGTAAGTAGACTCTCCTAGAGACAAGAAAGGTTATCCCGGGATTACAATCAATCTTAAACTAACCATATCCGGAATTGCCTAATATACTCTAACATGTCCCCGCAGTCGTAGCGGTAGCAACACGAACGGAGAGACTGGAGAACAATGGAGACATCCCCCTAGTTGGAATGCCGGTGCGGAAGCTTCGACAGTAGTAGCTCATGCATATGATAGATAATTAGTGCTGAAGTAGTCGAGGTCGAGGTGGACGTGATCAAAGCCGTGGAGGAGGGCGTGTGTAACACCCTAATTTTAAATTTCAGTATTTATTAATAAATTAATTGGCTTTATTTAATTTTCTAAGGTTTATTGTGTTTAGTTGGCATTTAATCTAAATTTTGTTCCTTAATTAATTAAAATTTATCATAGGTTTAATTTTTTTTTCGCATTCATGCTGGTGCATAATTTTATTTGAGGGTGGTTTGAATTCAAATTCAAATTTGAATTCAAACTTTGTTTGAATTAGATTTAGAAAGGAGAGAAATAGAAATTAGAAAGAAAAAAAAAACCAAAACAACCCAACCCATCTTTTTCCCCTCGGCCCATTTCCTTTCCTCGCGGCCCAAACCAGCTCTCCCTCCCCAGCCCAGCCCGCTCTCTCTTTCCCTCGGCTCGTTTCCTCCCTACCGCAGCCTGCCCAGCCGCGGCCCAGCTCGCTCCGCAGCCCAGCCCCGCCTCAGCCGCTCCTCCCCCGCGCGCGCGCGCCACTGGCCTGCCCAGCCGCGGCCCAGTGCGGCCACGCAGCATCCCGCGCAGGCCAGCTCGCCAGCGCCCGGCGCCCACGCAAGCCCAGCGCTCGCCCCCCTCTCACCGACGCCTGGACCCCACCCGTCAGCGGCTCCCTCTCCCCCTTTCCTTCCTCCCCGCCGCGAAACAGAGCCCCCGAGATCACCGGCGAGGACGCCGGGATCCTTATCCCGCTGCGCCCCGCCGCGATCTCCGCCCGGCCTCTTTAAACGCCCAAGCCGGACCCTCCCCGGACCCTATCCCCCACGCTGCCGCCGCCTTTGCGCCCTAGCGCCACCCCGCCGCGCTTCGTCGGAGTCAGAGCAGGAGCTCCGCCGCCGCGTTCCCGGCGCTCCCTGCGCCCCGTCCACTCCTCGCGCCGCCCGCAACCCTAGCACATCGCCCCGCCTCGCCTCCGCTCGGAGCAGAGCCCCCACGCCGCCGGTAAGCTCCTCCGCCACTACGTTTTCCTCGCCGCCGGTGACCCCGGAGCCCCCCCTGAACCCCTGTCCTCACCGCAGGAGCACCCGCGTCGATCTGAGGCGCCCAGGAGGCCCGGAGCTGCGCCCCATCGACCTCTCCCCGGACCCAGCACCGACTCGCCGCCCAGACCTCGCCGCCGGTCCCCTGCGCCGCGAATCCGTCCGCCCCGCGCCCTCGGTGAGCGCCCTGGATCCCCGAATTTTCCTTTTGCGCAAGTTGATTAGGCCCTTAGCCGCTCCCGAGGTCAGCACACCACCCGCCGGCGAAGCCTCGCCGCGCCGAGCCGCCACCACCCTTGACCTCCCCGCTCTAGGCCTCTCAGAACCCCAACAACCCCATAGGAAGTTCACGCGTGCCACTAGCTTCCTCCCAGGCCAGGCGGCACCCCGTTTCGAGCTCGGAAGCGCCGTTTTGGCCTGCTCCGGCGACGCGCCGCCGCGGGAGCTTCAGCTCCGGCGGTCAGCGCCGCCCACTGCGCGCCCAATCTCCCTGGACCGCACGATCCGTCGCGGACGGACGCGATTAGATCGCGTACCGGTTCGATCTAATCCGCCGGATCTCGATCCAACGGATCAGATCCGAAGATACCGGTTCGGCCCGCCCCTTTTGCTAAAGAACCCCCCGGGTTCTGAGTTTTCGACCCGCGGCCCAGCCTTAGTCAAAAATAATTACGGTTTGGTCCTATTTTTTAGCAAACAGCCCCCTGAGCTTTTTAAATTTTGAACCCGCCGTCCTGCTCTTGTTCTTTTACGAGTTAGACCCTGGATCTATAGTTTAATTACGTTTAGCCCTCGGTTTTGGCAGAAAAGCCCCTGGAACTTCTGTTTTCTTACAAATAAGCCCCTAGAACTTGTTTTTAGCCCAGAAAATGCGTTTTAGCTCCGTTTTTAGCGTTCTTTATATCCACGCGATCGTTGTAACGCGTAGAATAGTTCTAGAGTAGTTTTGTGCGCTGTTTTTATGTATTGATGTACTGTTTCTTAGTTTTTGTTAATGTTTGCTTGTATGCTTATTATTGTGCATTGTTTTGGCCATGTGTTCGTGAGTAGACGTTGATCCATCTGAGGAGCCCCAGTACCAGTACCCGGAGCAGCCGTCTTCCGAGCACTTTGAGCAGCAGCAGGAGCAGTACGAGGAAGGCAAGTGTAACATGAACAACCTATCACTTTAAATACAATTTCATACTGCATTTTAATACTGTATGCCTATAAGGATTTCCTAGCCACTTTATATCCTTTATATATGCCTTTGGGTTGCATTTTGGTTAGTTGTGCTAGGTTGCTGCGCTATAACACACTCTGGTCCTTTTAATTAAATTGATTAATGGTTTACTTGAATTAAATTCTGAGAGTGGCACTCTGTGTGGCTTGAGTGGCTCACTTCTCGTTAAAATTGGCTTTTGTTAGAAACATGGTTTAGGGGGCCAGCACGGTGCTTAGTGCTTGGTTGGCCACTCTCCATAAGGACCGGTTCATAGAGCGACAACCTGGGACAACAGCGCTACCACAAGGCTAGAATGGGATAGACTTGGCGTAATAACTAGATCTTTTTGGTTTGGAGTAACTTACCTGCGGGGCAAGAGTAGTAAGCTTCAATGGTCCCTGCTCCTCCGGCTTGGTCTGTGCTTGGATTGCGCTCCTGTGCTTGTACCCCCGGAGGTGGGCCCCATCGTCGCCGACCTAACTCTCGCGGTTACGCCTTACCAACGAGATTCTTTTTTTAAAGGCCTCGTAGTGAGTCGCTGGCCATCTCACCTAAGGAAGTGTGATGAACAACTGGCATAGCTCACGACTTGTGGGTAAAGATGTGCAACCTCTGCAGAGTGTAAAACTGGTATACTAGCCGTGCTCACGGTTATGAGCGGCCCAGATCCTCCTTTTGATTAGTGAAGTTATCTCCTTCCGACGAGGGAGGTGCTTCTCGGGGTTTACCTTGGTGGCTTGGTTTCGGTTTGGTACTCAGTAGTAGTATAATTAATTCTGATTAATTACTATGTAACTGGGTTAATGGTAACTCATCAACTCGTAGTAAATAGCTTTAATAAAATTTTGCCAACACTTAAAAGCTAATGCAGTTGAGTCAGCCAACCTTAGAGCCTCATAGTTTGTGTTATACTTGTTGAGTACAAGTTGTGTACTCACCCTTGTCTCTTCTCTACTTTTTCCTCCTGGCTACGCTACTGCTGCTCAGTTCCTGCCGACACGAGGGAGTTCGTCCAGCGCTACCAGGACTACGAGGACTTCTAGGTGCTTCGTCTCCCAGTCGACGTCCCTGTGGCGCCCTGCTTCAGCTTCGGAGAGCTTTATTCGTATTTTGTACTTTGCTTCCGCTGTATCAGACATTTTGTCATTATTGTAATAAATAACATTCGTATTCGCTTTATTATATCTTTTTACGTGATATGTGCTATGATATACTGTTCATTCTGTTGTATATACGTGTGACTTGATCCTGGCACGTATATGATTGCTCGGTTTATGTTCTTTTATAAACCGGGTGTTACAGAGTGGTATCAGAGCCATATCGACTGTAGGACGAAGCCTAGATAGAACTGGTCGAGTTTTAGGACTTCTTCTCACCAATCCTTGACTGCTGAAACTATTTTACTATTATACCCCTTGACTTCTTTGACTTTTTACCCTTCTTGCCTTGATTTCTCCCTCTGAAGAATAGTTTTGTAGATTTTGGCCTGAATCAGTCATCTGACCACCATGAGCATAGCTAGGTGACCTTTTTATAATAATACGATAGCACGTTCTGCGACGCGTTGTGTTAGTCGAGTCTTTTGCTAAACTCGGCTAAGTCGTGAAAATTGTCTGCTTGTTATTATGCTACATGGTTGATTTGGATTTTTGACTGATTGCATAGCTTAGTAGTTTAAATTTGTTTAAAGCAAATCACTCAGATGTTAAAGTTAACTAATTAATAAAATGAGTTAGATCGTTGGGGGTAAAACAGTCAACTCTATCCTGTCTACTTTATCATGGCTGAGTCTTTTTCCACAAAGAGTTATCATATCCATCTGAGTTTATCCTTGCAATATCCTTACTCGTGAAATCTTTTGTTCAAATCAGATGGTGAACACCAGGAGCACCGGTTCCGGTTCTGGCCAGCAGCAGGGTCAGAACAACCAGGGTACTGGGATCCCGATGCCGCCACCTTTGACTCCGGAGCAGTACTTCCAGCTCCAGATGCAGATGATGGCTACCCTGAACAACACTGTTCAGGCTCTTCAGCACGCTCACACTCAGCCTCCGCCTCCTCCACCGCCGCAGCCTCGCGACAGGCGTGCTGAGTTCCTGAGGGGTCACCCGCCGACGTTCTCTCACACGTCCGACCCTCTTCAGGCCGACGACTGGCTCCGTGCAGTGGAGCGTCAGCTGGACATCGCCCAGTGCGATGATCGTGAGCACGTCTTGTACGCAGCAGGACAGCTGCGAGGGGCAGCTTTGGACTGGTGGGAGTCCCACCCAGTCCATGACCGCGAGTCTCTCACTTGGCTCCAGTTCAGGGAGCGCTTTCGCAGCCACAACGTCCCCGCGGGCGTTATGAAGATGAAACAGAAGGAGTTCCTTGCACTGAAGCAGGTAATCCTAAATATAATCATTCAGCGGTTTCTTTTGAGCTAATGCCCCTTGTTCTATCCTTATGAATCTTGAGTTAATCTTCCGATATCTATCTGTCTTTGTGAATTCAGGGGACTATGTCGGTCACGGAGTATCGTGATCGCTTTCTTCAGCTGGCACGCTACGCCCCTGCCGAGGTTGCGGATGACCGCAAGAAGCAGGAGCACTTCCTGGAGGGTCTTGAGGACTACCTCCAGTACGCGTTGCTCAACCTTCGCTTCGACGACTTCAACCATCTGGTTGACAGCGCGCTCAACACTGAGCGTAAGCACCTGGAGATGGAGGACAAGAAGAGGAAGGTTGTCCCCGTTGCTTCCGGCAGCAACACTCGTCCTCGACTCCAGCAGTCCCAGCAGTACCAACAGCAGTACCGGCCTCCTCAGTAGTACCAGCAGAGGCCACCACAGCAGTACCCGCCTCGACAGCAGCAGCAGGCAGGTCAGGGCCAGAGGTTACCGGCACCTCCGGCTCGTGCTCCACCGGCTCCACCGGCACCGCAGGCTCCACGTCCGGCAGCTCCTACCGGACAGCAGGCTCAGGGACCTCCTCGCACCTGCTTTCACTGCGGCCAGCCGGGGCACTACGCCAACGCTTGCCCCCGGAAGGCGCAGGCGGGACAGCAGGGGCGCCCAGCTCAGCCCAGGGCGCCAGCACAGGGCAGGGTGAACCACGTGACGGCCGAGTCAGCGGCCGAGGCTCCCAACGTGGTTATTGGTACGTTCATGGTTAATTCATATCCAGCTACAGTGCTTTTTGATACTGGTGCTACGCATTCCTTCATTACTCAGTCTTTTGTCGAGCATCATGGTATTCATACTAGCACATTAAAGAGGTGCCTGTTAGTATCTTCACCGGGAGGACAGTTGAGGTCTCACACTTACTGCCCGAGAGTCAGTGTTTCTTTGAGGGGAGTAGAGTTCTGTACTGATCTGATGGTGCTAGACACCAAGGGCATTGATGTCATTCTGGGAATGGAGACTCTGGCCAAATGGGGAGTTCGGATAGATTGTGCTCAGAGGACAGTCTTGTTGTCAGCTTCCAGTGGCCAACAGGTTGTTATCAGTGCAGTAGAGCCTTCTGGATTTCTTCATCAGATGGAGGCTAGACCCACGGATGGTATTCGCGTGGTGTCTGAATTCCCGGATGTCTTTCCGGATGATTTGCCAGGTATGCCGCCTGAACGCGCCATTGAGTTTTGTATTGATCTCTTGCCTGGCACAGCTCCTATTGCAAAGCGGCCCTACCGTATGGCGCCTATAGAGCATGAAGAAGTCAAGAAGACTATTGATGAGTTGCTAGCCAAGGGCTATATCCGTCGCAGCTTCTCTCCTTGGGCTTTTCCATTGTTGCTGGTAGATAAGAAGGATGGCTCGAAGAGGATGTGTGTCGATTATCGGGAGCTGAATGCAGTTACTATCAAGAACAAGCATCCACTGCCCCGTATTGAGGATCTCTTCGATTTGCTTCGAGGTGCTCGTATATTCTCGAAGATTGATCTTCGTTCGGGTTATTTTCAGCTGAGGATCCGTCCTGGGGATATTCCGAAGACGGCATTCACCTGCAAGTACGGGCTATATGAGTATACAGTCATGTCCTTCGGCTTGACTAATGCCCCGGCTTACTTCATGCATCTGATGAACATGGTCTTCATGGATTATCTGGATGTCTTCGTGGTGATCTTTATTGATGATATTCTGATCTTCTCCAAGACAGAGGAAGAGCATGAGGAGCATCTGAGACTCGTATTGCAGAGATTGAGAGAGCATCAGCTGTATGCCAAGTTCAGCAAGTGCGAGTTTTGGATTGACGAGGTTCCATTCCTCGGTCATGTTATCTCTCAGGGAGGCATTGCTGTTGATCCGAGCAAGGTGAAGGATGTGCTCGAGTGGGAGACACCGCAGACAGTAAAGGAAGTCAGATCTTTCTTGGGCTTAGCTGGATATTATCGGAGGTTCATTGAGAATTTCTCCAAGATCGCGAAGCCTTTGACTTCTTTGCTAGAGAAGAATGTGGCTTTTGTATGGACTGATGAGCGTCAGATGGCCTTTGATGAGCTGAAGAAAAGGTTGACTACGGCGCCAGTCTTGACTCTGCCAGACCAGACGAAGAGGTTCACGGTATATTGTGATGCTTCGAAGGATGGTCTTGGGTGTGTTCTGATGCAGGATGGCAGAGTGATTGCTTATGCTTCACGGCAGTTACGTCGGCATGAGCTGAATTATCCTACTCATGATCTCGAGTTAGCCGCAGTTGTGCATGCTCTGAAGATTTGGAGGCATTACTTGTATGGGCAGCGGTGTGATATCTACACTGATCACAAGAGCCTCAAGTACATTTTCACGTAGAATGAGATGAACATGCGGCAGAGAAGATGGCTAGAGTTGGTCAAGGACTATGATCTGGAGATTCACTATCATCCGGGCAAGGCCAATGTTGTAGCAGATGCTTTGAGCAGAAGGAGTTATGTCAACATGGCCGTGGCTTTCCAGATGCCTCCAGAGTTATGCGAGGAGTTTGAGCAGTTGAGTCTGGGCTTCTTGCATCATACTTCCAGTGCAGCATTTGAGGCAGTACCGACTCTAGAGTCAGAGATCAGGCAGCATCAGAAAGATGATGAGAAGCTGCAGGAGATTCGTGAGTTGCTCAAGAAGGGCAAGGCTCCTCATTTTAGAGAGGATGATCAGGGTACCTTGTGGTACAAGAACCGGATCTGTGTGCCAGATGTGAAGGATCTTCGGAAGTTGATTCTGAGTGAGGCCCACGATACAGCTTACTCTATTCATCCGGGCAGCACGAAGATGTATTATGATCTGAAGGAACGTTTCTGGTGGTATGGGATGAAGCGTTCAGTGGCAGAGTACGTGGCTATTTGTG
The DNA here is from genome assembly GCF_016808335.1 of Panicum virgatum. Lineage (NCBI taxonomy): Eukaryota > Viridiplantae > Streptophyta > Magnoliopsida > Poales > Poaceae > Panicum > Panicum virgatum. Next base: position 10,371,795 of record NC_053143.1, on the reverse strand, counting down.
ACACCTGTCAGCGTGTCAAGGCTGAGCATCAGAGGCCAGCAGGTCTGTTACAGCCTTTGAAGATTCCAGAGTGGAAATGGGAGGAAATCACTATGGACTTCATTGTTGGATTGCCTCGTACTCAAAAAGGGTACAACTCCATTTGGGTAGTAGTGGATCGTCTGACGAAGGTTGCTCACTTCATACCAGTGAACACTACTTACTCCGGTGCTAGACTTGCAGAGTTGTACATCTCTCGGATTGTCTGCTTGCATGGTGTGCCCAAGAAGATTATATCCGACAGAGGGTCTCAGTTCACTTCTCGTTTCTGGGAGCAGCTTCATGATTCTTTGGATACGAAGCTGCGATTCAGTACGGCTTATCACCCTCAGACAGATGGGCAGACAGAGAGAACCAACCAAGTGTTGGAGGATATGCTGAGAGCTTGTGCTATTCAGTATGGTACTAGTTGGGATAAGTGCCTGTCATTTGCTGAGTTCTCATATAACAACAGCTATCAGGCCAGTCTAAAGAAGTCTCCCTTTGAGGCATTGTATGGCAGAAAGTGCAGGACTCCTCTCTATTGGGATCAGATTGGTGAAAAGCAGCTCTTCGGTCCTGAGATCATAGATGATGCAGAACAGATGGTACAGGCTGTGCGGGAAAATCTGAGGATTGCACAGAGCAGACAGAAGAGCTATGCAGATGGCAAACGGAGGGATCTGACTTTCAGTGTCGGTGATTATGTGTATCTGAAGGTGTCTCCGATGAGAGGAATTCGCAGATTCAATGTCAAGGGAAAGTTAGCACCTCGTTATGTGGGGCCATTCAAGGTGCTAGAGCGGAAAGGCGAAGTTGCTTATCGCCTGGAGTTACCTCTCAGCCTCTCAGGAGTTCATGATGTCTTCCATATATCCCAGCTGAAGAGATGTCTGCGAGTACCCGAGGAGCAGGCACCCCTGGATGGAGTCGATGTCTAGGAGGATCTGACTTATATTGAGCATCCGGTGAAGATTCTGGAAACATCAGAGAGGGTTACTCGGAACAAGCGCGTCAAGATGTGCAGAGTTCAGTGGAGTCACCACAGTGAAGCTGAGGCTACTTGGGAGCGAGAAGATGAGTTGAAGAAGACATATCCAGATCTCCTTGCTAGCCAGCCCAGCTAAATCTCGGGGACGAGATTTCTTTAAGGGGGTAGGGTATGTAACACCCTAATTTTAAATTTCAGTATTTATTAATAAATTAATTGGCTTTATTTAATTTTCTAAGGTTTATTGTGTTTAGTTGGCATTTAATCTAAATTTTGTTCCTTAATTAATTAAAATTTATCATAGGTTTAATTTTTTTCCCATTCATGCTGGTGCATAATTTTATTTGAGGGTGGTTTGAATTCAAATTCAAATTTGAATTCAAACTTTGTTTGAATTAGATTTAGAAAGGAGAGAAATAGAAATTAGAAAGAAAAAAAAACCAAAACAACCCAACCCATCTTTTTCCCCTCGGCCCATTTCCTTTCCTCGCGGCCCAAACCAGCTCTCCCTCCCCAGCCCAGCCCGCTCTCTCTTTCCCTCGGCCCGTTTCCTCCCTACCGCAGCCTGCCCAGCCGCGGCCCAGCTCGCTCCGCAGCCCAGCCCCGCCTCAGCCGCTCCTCCCCCGCGCGCGCACGCCACCGGCCTGCCCAGCCGCGGCCCAACGCGGCCACGCAGCATCCCGCGCAGGCCAGCTCGCCAGCGCCCGGCGCCCACGCAAGCCCAGCGCTCGCCCCCCTCTCACCGACGCCTGGACCCCACCCGTCAGCGGCTCCCTCTCCCCCTTTCCTTCCTCCCCGCCGCGAAACAGAGCCCCCGAGATCACCGGCGAGGACGCCGGGATCCTTATCCCGCTGCGCCCCGCCGCGATCTCCGCCCGGCCTCTTTAAACGCCCAAGCCGGACCCTCCCCGGACCCTATCCCCCACGCTGCCGCCGCCTTTGCGCCCTAGCGCCACCCCGCCGCGCTTCGTCGGAGTCAGAGCAGGAGCTCCGCCGCCGCGTTCCCGGCGCTCCCTGCGCCCCGTCCACTCCTCGCGCCGCCCGCAACCCTAGCACATCGCCCCGCCTCGCCTCCGCTCGGAGCAGAGCCCCCACGCCGCCGGTAAGCTCCTCCGCCACTACGTTTTCCTCGCCGCCGGTGACCCCGGAGCCCCCCCTGAACCCCTGTCCTCACCGCAGGAGCACCCGCGTCGATCTGAGGCGCCCAGGAGGCCCGGAGCTGCGCCCCATCGACCTCTCCCCGGACCCAGCACCGACTCGCCGCCCAGACCTCGCCGCCGGTCCCCTGCGCCGCGAATCCGTCCGCCCCGCGCCCTCGGTGAGCGCCCTGGATCCCCGAATTTTCCTTTTGCGCAAGTTGATTAGGCCCTTAGCCGCTCCCGAGGTCAGCACACCACCCGCCGGCGAAGCCTCGCCGCGCCGAGCCGCCACCACCCTTGACCTCCCCGCTCTAGGCCTCTCAGAACCCCAACAACCCCATAGGAAGTTCACGCGTGCCACTAGCTTCCTCCCAGGCCAGGCGGCACCCCGTTTCGAGCTCGGAAGCGCCATTTTGGCCTGCTCCGGCGACGCGCCGCCGCGGGAGCTTCAGCTCCGGCGGTCAGCGCCGCCCACTGCGCGCCCAATCTCCCTGGACCGCACGATCCGTCGCGGACGGACGCGATTAGATCGCGTACCGGTTCGATCTAATCCGCCGGATCTCGATCCAACGGATCAGATCCGAAGATACCGGTTCGGCCCGCCCCTTTTGCTAAAGAACCCCCCGGGTTCTGAGTTTTCGACCCGCGGCCCAGCCTTAGTCAAAAATAATTACGGTTTGGTCCTATTTTTTAGCAAACAGCCCCCTGAGCTTTTTAAATTTTGAACCCGCCGTCCTGCTCTTGTTCTTTTACGAGTTAGACCCTGGATCTATAGTTTAATTACGTTTAGCCCTCGGTTTTGGCAGAAAAGCCCCTGGAACTTCTGTTTTCTTACAAATAAGCCCCTAGAACTTGTTTTTAGCCCAGAAAATGCGTTTTAGCTCCGTTTTTAGCGTTCTTTATATCCACGCGATCGTTGTAACGCGTAGAATAGTTCTAGAGTAGTTTTGTGCGCTGTTTTTATGTATTGATGTACTGTTTCTTAGTTTTTGTTAATGTTTGCTTGTATGCTTATTATTGTGCATTGTTTTGGCCATGTGTTCGTGAGTAGACGTTGATCCATCTGAGGAGCCCCAGTACCAGTACCCGGAGCAGCCGTCTTCCGAGCACTTTGAGCAGCAGCAGGAGCAGTACGAGGAAGGCAAGTGTAACATGAACAACCTATCACTTTAAATACAATTTCATACTGCATTTTAATACTGTATGCCTATAAGGATTTCCTAGCCACTTTATATCCTTTATATATGCCTTTGGGTTGCATTTTGGTTAGTTGTGCTAGGTTGCTGCGCTATAACACACTCTGGTCCTTTTAATTAAATTGATTAATGGTTTACTTGAATTAAATTCTGAGAGTGGCACTCTGTGTGGCTTGAGTGGCTCACTTCTCGTTAAAATTGGCTTTTGTTAGAAACATGGTTTAGGGGGCCAGCACGGTGCTTAGTGCTTGGTTGGCCACTCTCCATAAGGACCGGTTCATAGAGCGACAACCTGGGACAACAGCGCTACCACAAGGCTAGAATGGGATAGACTTGGCGTAATAACTAGATCTTTTTGGTTTGGAGTAACTTACCTGCGGGGCAAGAGTAGTAAGCTTCAATGGTCCCTGCTCCTCCAGCTTGGTCTGTGCTTGGATTGCGCTCCTGTGCTTGTACCCCCGGAGGTGGGCCCCATCGTCGCCGACCTAACTCTCGCGGTTACGCCTTACCAACGAGATTCTTTTTTTAAAGGCCTCGTAGTGAGTCGCTGGCCATCTCACCTAAGGAAGTGTGATGAACAACTGGCATAGCTCACGACTTGTGGGTAAAGATGTGCAACCTCTGCAGAGTGTAAAACTGGTATACTAGCCGTGCTCACGGTTATGAGCGGCCCAGATCCTCCTTTTGATTAGTGAAGTTATCTCCTTCCGACGAGGGAGGTGCTTCTCGGGGTTTACCTTGGTGGCTTGGTTTCGGTTTGGTACTCAGTAGTAGTATAATTAATTCTGATTAATTACTATGTAACTGGGTTAATGGTAACTCATCAACTCGTAGTAAATAGCTTTAATAAAATTTTGCCAACACTTAAAAGCTAATGCAGTTGAGTCAGCCAACCTTAGAGCCTCATAGTTTGTGTTATACTTGTTGAGTACAAGTTGTGTACTCACCCTTGTCTCTTCTCTACTTTTTCCTCCTGGCTACGCTACTGCTGCTCAGTTCCTGCCGACACGAGGGAGTTCGTCCAGCGCTACCAGGACTACGAGGACTTCTAGGTGCTTCGTCTCCCAGTCGACGTCCCTGTGGCGCCCTGCTTCAGCTTCGGAGAGCTTTATTCGTATTTTGTACTTTGCTTCCGCTGTATCAGACATTTTGTCATTATTGTAATAAATAACATTCGTATTCACTTTATTATATCTTTTTACGTGATATGTGCTATGATATACTGTTCATTCTGTTGTATATACGTGTGACTTGATCCTGGCACGTATATGATTGCTCGGTTTATGTTCTTTTATAAACCGGGTGTTACAGCGTGGGTCCGAAGCATCAACGAAGGCGTACGAGTGCACGTAATCAGTAGCTTCTTGCTGATGAGTTCAGCTGGATGATGAGCCATGGATGGTGATCGTAGACAGTACAGCTAAAGAGCGCGAATCGTCTTCCTTCAGCAACATCGGCAGCGGTGTCCGTGAGCTTGGAGCAATAGGCGCGGACTTGGATCGAGAGCCAGCTTGACGATAGCAGCATGGGTGGCGCCACCACCTAAAAATGCGGTGACACCAGCAATGGTGGCTTGATCACGAGTGTCGGCGCTGTAGCCTGGGAAGACGCAACGACAACCTCATACTCGGGAGTGTCGACGATGATGTGGCGATGAACGACAGGGCGACGCAATCTGATCTCTGATCGGAATGAAAAAGAAAATGACAGCAGCAAGACGGACCTCTGGGTACTTCCTTCGTAGCCACTCACTCGCGCTCGAGGCAGCAGTGCAGCGGCACCGGTAGGTGGGGGGAGCTTGGAAGGGGCGAAGCCCAATGGCACTGCAGCCCGGTGATGGTGTCGATTGGAGGTGCAGTGGTCCGATAGCCCCAACGGCGCGGTGGCCTGGTGACCCCACGGTCTTCCTCCGCAACCACGTACTCACACTCATGGCAGCGGTGCGATGGTGCTGGTAGGAGGAGGTGCCTGGCCTGTTGTGCGGAAGGGGCAGCAAATCCAGATGCGATGAAGGAGGCAACGACGACACGGAGGCATAGCAAGCCTAGCGGTGACCCCATGGCTACAAGGTTCCCGATGAGGACGATGGACGGTGCAGCCATGGAGCCCGGCGGCGGCGGGTTGAGGTTGGCCCCTCTGCTGCTTGTTGACCACGACGGTGCGACGGATCAGAGGATCGGCCACGTATCCTATGAGGGCGCTGCCCCTACCTGCGGAGATCGACCTCCCGGGGGTGGCGCGAGGATAGCGGAAGCCGGAGACCTAGGGTTAGAACCTAGACTCGTGATAGCATGTATAAGATTGTGTGTAAAGCATGGGGTGTATTGCATTGAGCCTCTATGGCGAATATATAGGAGTATATGACTTGGAGGGTAAGTAGCCTCTCCTAGAAATAAGGAAGGTTATCCCAGGATTACAATCAATTCTAAACTAACCCTATCCGGAGTTGGCTAAAATACTCTTTTTTTTAGAAGAAGGATCATTATCCGGCCTCCCGCATTCACAAGTGAATGGTTAAAGCCACAATTACAACATTCAGGAGCCAAGTCCTTAGGCTCCAGGCGCCTTCTCCGGCAACACCAGAAAGTTCAGAAACAATCCTGACCAACGGAAACCAACATCGTTAAGAAACAAAGCTAACAGCCACACTCAAAAGTGAATCAACTAAGACTAGTGCTGAATCCTATTCCTGAAGTTCCATCCTGCTTTGCTGAAGATTTCCATAACACAGGCTTCTAATCTTTGACAGCACTCATTCAAAGAAGTTTTCTCTTCCTCTTTAGACAGCCTTGCCCAGTTTCTTGTCCAATACGTCCCTCTGAAGATCACCTGCAAATAAGAATTAGGCACCTTCCTTTCGAAAATTATTTCATTCCTACTCAACCATAACACCCAGCAAAGAGCGGTAACTCCAACCAACACTTGGTTTCTAACAGTATGATGAAATCCTTTGATCCAAGCACCCAGTAAATGTGTAAAACTGGTAGGAGGCTTTATGTTGAAAGCAATAAAAACTGTGAACCAAATGAATTTTGCTATATGGCACTCGAAAAATAAGTGTTGTATGGTTTCATTGTAATTACAGAAACAGCACTTAGCACTGCCTTTCCAATTTCTTTTGATCAGATTATCCTTTGTTAGTGTAACCCCTTTCTTTAAAAACCAAAGAAAGGTTTTGATTTTTAGTGGGACTTTTATTTTCCAGGATCTACAAAATGCCAATGTTGTTTCATTAGTCATCAGATTTGAGTACATGGATTTTACTGTGAACAAGCCATTCCTATTTGGCAACCAGACAAAAGCATCTTTCTCATTAGTTAAAGCCACATCCGCCACTTTGCTTACCAGTTGCAGCCATTGGGTTAATTTGTTACCTGACAAAGCTCTTCTAAAAGAAACATTGAGAGGCCTAGAATTAAGCACATTGGCCACCATAACATTTTTTCTTCTAGTGATTCTGTACAGCGCCGGATACTCATCTTTTAAGGTTTTGTTTCCTAACCATAGATCTACCCAAAATCTAGTTTGGTCTCCACTATGAACATTGAAAACTCCTAATGATAGGAAGAGATCTTTCACCTCCATGAGGCCCGACCAAAGATGAGAATCTCCGGCCTTCTTAGATACTTGTGACAAGGTTTTATCTCCTAAGTATTTTTTCCTTATTAACCTTTGCCATATTCCATCCTCGTTTAGAAGTTTGAACAACCATTTGCTCAATAGGCAAAATTTTTGCATCTCCAGGTTAATTATTCCCATACCACCAACACTCTTTGGTTTATTCAAAATACTCCATTTCATTAGTCTATACTTCTTATGTTCATCATATTGCCAAAAGAATCGGGATCTATAATAATCCAACTTCTTAAGAACTCCTTTAGATATTCTGAAGAAAGACATCATGAACATTTCTGGCGCCGGATCAGAGTTGAAAAAGCAAGTACCATGAATCGCAGAGCTTTTCCAGTTCAGGACGCAGAGCTGCAAGTGGTATGTGCTTTTGCGGTTCAGTATGCAGAGCTGCTGGCAGTGCTTTTGGTAGCTCTGCTTCCCTGTCAGGCATAGAGTACTTGTTAAATACCACAAAATGCAGGGAGATAATTTTTTTTTGTGGAATAGGGAGAAAGGGACTTGTGCACGACCCAACTCACCCCGAAACTTCGTTCCCATGTCCCAACGAAAATTCACAATTTGCAAAACCGGAAGACGATGGGGCAAGTTAGATTTCAGTATTTCACTATGCGCGTTTGCTATTCGCATTCCCGGCTGAATAAATTAACAACTATGATGAATAAAAACTAAAAAAAGGCAAAAACGCGATTTAACACATTCATCTATCCCGGAGGGGAAAAATGAATAAAACAGTTGTAAAAATTACCCGTCGGAAAAATGAATAAAACTGGAGATGCGCTGTTGGTAATCCGCCTTGGGGCGCTTCCTCATGGTCTAGATTTGCATTAAAAAAATGTAATAATGAGAGATATTTTATTTCTTCAATGAAAAAGATGGAGACCCAACGACGACTCGTAGAGAAAGCGGACAAAATAATTGAAAGAGAAGGTGCCATGAAACTTCCTTGACAAGGAAATCCCAAGAATTGGTCATTAGAAGGACCCAATACTTGGTCCCACACGTTGAAAACTTGCGCGATTGCTGACGTGCAAACTGGATGCCAACGATCGAGAGAGGATAGATTTCGCAAACTAAAATAAAACTATGGACTTTCTAGCGTCCGGACATCTGATGGTAATTTTTTCCATTGAACGTTCCGTCGGTCCACACAACATCAAATAATAATGTTTCTAAAATAGAATAAAAACGTCTATAACATAGAAAACCATCGTTTGCAACATAAAAGATATTGAAAAAAATTGTTAGCCATCGGTTGATCACGAGAAAAGAACCCGCCGCAACATCTGTTTCATGTTGCATGTGACATTTAAATCTATCGTTGGAGGAACATCCAGATTAAACACTGGCAACATCCAGATAAACGCTTGCAACATCCAGATAAAACACTTGCAATAAATGCAACAACACAACGTCTAGATCTGCTTTTGCAAGCACATGCAACGTTCCAAAAATATCAATTGTAACATTATAAGATACTTATTGCAACACAACCACCCGGTGCTCGCCACAGCCTTCGTTTATCTTCAATCTCCGGAAGCTGCCTACCATGGACGCCGCTTGGAGCTCCTCCGTCGCCTGCATGGGGAAGCTGCGGGGAGCGGCGGCCTGCCGTCGGCCGCGCCACCAGCGAGGTCCGCCCCGCCCGCGCGCCAGCCGCGCCCTGAGGACCTCCGCCTCTACGTGGGGGAAGCTGCAGAGAGCGGCGGGCCGCGGCCGCCTCGCCGGCGAGCTCTGCCCGCAGCCGCACCCGGCCGTGCTCTGAGAAGGACCACTGCCCGCAACTGCGCCAGCCACGCCACGAGGAGGAACTCCGTCGCGCCTATGCCGTCCGCCCCACGCCCGGCCGAGCGCCGAGGAGGTGGTCGCCGGAGTGGGTCAGAGAGCTGTAGGTGTGGGGGAGGAGGACGTCGGAGGGGATAAGAGGTGAGCAAGCCGCACGGATGCAGGGGAGGAGCTGCTGAAAGTGATCGGGTGCTCTAGCCTAAGAGGGGGAGAGGGTGAATTAGGCACAATTAAAACCATAACCTATGGCTCCAACTAGTTTGCATAAAACTTAAACTAAAACAAGCTATCTAGATGTGCAACTATGGTTCACCTTAGTGTGAAACCCTCATCCCAAAAGAGTTTTGCAACCTATAGCCAATCCTAGCAAGATACTACACTAAAAAAGTAAAGGAACACAAGTTGCAATATGAAATGCGGAATCTTAATGGGAGGGATGAGAGGAAACGAACTATCGACACGAAGATTTATCCCGTGGTTCGGATTGCCACAAAGGCGCCCCTACGTCCATGTTGTTGAAGCACTCACGAAGAGTATCGCTTCCCGACAATCAAGTCTCTTCCTTGAACACAATCACGGTCACCTTGATCCCGGTCTTCACTAAGGGAGATTACCCACGAAGGAGGGGTCTCCGTCCCCTGCACAATGTCGTCGACGCCGCTCCACACCAAGCCGGAGGGTCGTTGACTTGCCGGCGAGCCACCAATTGCTCCAAGGGGCCGGCGCACCGTAATACAAGTGTGGTTCACTCTAGAACTAGCCACAAGGATCTCAACCTTACTTGTTCACTCACTCAAGAGCTAATCTAGCACTCACACTTTACAAAGCTAGTGCTAAAACCTAAGGATATGATCAATGAGCTCTTGTATGACTTGGAGGTGTTCTTGGGTGTGTATGAGATGTCTTGGGACTCCAGCAAGCTCAAAATGGCCGGGGTGAGGCGTATATATAGGACACCATGTCAAGAGAGCCGTTACTAGACGTTGGCCAGTTTTCTGCGTAGGCATCGGAACTTCCGGTGCATAGAGCATCGGTTCTTCCAGTCACTCTGCGCTCTGAAGTAACCGTTGACCTCTCTGACACGCTGCAGCAACTTCAGGGACCATCGGATGAACCGATGCTACGGCTTCGGAACTTCCGGTGACACTTGTCCTTCATATAGCCGTTACAACTTGCTGACGTCATTGCACTGACGCATTACTGCGGTAGCCGTCGGATCTTCCGGTGCTAAAGGCTTGGCTGCTACATGCTTGACATCGTCTCTGGAACATAGTACATTGAATGCACCGATGCTTAACTTGGCCTCGTCGGTTCAACCGGTGCTTCACTCTTTATTCACATGATCTCCAGAGGTGCTCAGACTTGCACGGATGCCAGGGCGTCAGATCTTCCGACAACCATCGAATGCACCGATGCTTAGGCATCGGTTAAACCGGTGCCCCTGTTTTCTGCCAAACTCATCCAATGCATCGCAGCGATCAATTTGATCCTTCAAATTTATTCTCTCTAGATTTCCACTATGCTTTGACATCTCTACGGTGGATTGGACTTGTCATCTTGATGGTGAATTGGACTTGGCGTCTCAACAATAGATTGGACATTGCGTCTTGACGATGAATTAGACATGTTGACTCATATCCATGAGACCTAAAAACTCCTACAAGTGTGATCTCACAAACTCATTAGTCCCATTGATTATGTTGTCACTCAATCACAAAAATCACAAACAATGGCCTAAATGGTGCCATGTTCGTTACAATCTCCCCCTTTTTGGTGATTGATGACAACACAATCAAAGCAAGCATAAAATTTACAAGAATTGGCAAATTGAACCACTTACACTTGCTTGGATGCTTACCATCATCCAATGTTGGCTTGGCCTCCCCCTAAAACCATGATTCCCCCTTTGTTCCCCCCTATTTGCTACTCCTCTCTCATATGTTGACTTGATCCACTCGGCATGTCTCCCCCTTTAGAATATTTTTCCTTCTTGGGAACATCTCTCCCTCTTTGTTGGGAACATGCCTTGCTTTGATCAACATTTCTCCCCCTTTGGAATCAAATCACCTAAAAGGTCTTGCAAAACAATATAGCTCAATAGAAGATTAGTAGCCTAGGGAGTTTGTTTCATGACTCATGATCCAATTGTATGATTTCAATGAAGATACCAATTGAAAATTTACTATGGTGGATCACAAAATCACGAAACTAGCATGACATGAGCTAAGCTTTCCACAAGTGTGTACACAACATGATAATGTGAAAATCAAGTGTACAACTAAAAGTTTCAACAAGAAAGCTTAGATTATATCATGCACGGAGGTAGCTCGATAAGAAATTGACAATTATACCAATTGAATGAGTTTAGAACCTTGCATACCTCCGGGGGAGCTTTGTTTACCTTGCATGTACCAATTGAAAGTGACTTTGCAACCAATTGAAAGTCTTTAAACAAAGAGAACTTGGTACACCAAGGTTAAGCAAATGTATGAGCACATTGCCTATGAACTTAGATATGAGCATTTAAGTTCAATAGCGCATGGCTCAATATGCATGAAAGCACAATTTATCTAATCACTCTTATAGAGTTGTTTGTTCACATTGATCGTGAGAAACATTCTCTTAGAGTGTTAACTCTACGTGAGACTACAAAAGATAAACTTGCAAATATGTTAGTCTCAAAATCACAAACCATAGAGTGAACTCCCCCTAAATATGTGCATTTAGTGTTTGAATCACTAAGCAAATGTATGCACATTGATTGTGACACAATTGGGAAGTTTACCCTATAGCTTGTGCTCATGGTACGCATATGAAATTCATACCTCATGAAGTCCATGTACCATGAAAGGTAACTTTGTGTAGCTTTCTACACACTTATCAAACCATGTAGATTGCTCATGGGTTAGAATCATGACACAAGCAACCTACCATAAATAACACTAGAAGATGCAATGTATGCAAACAACCTAGCAAAAGCAATGGAGCTACATGATGCTTGAATTGAAAAACTAGCTACCATTACCTTATGGGGGACTTGGGCAACAAATGTCCAAGTTGTGAGCATAGCTACTTTGGCTTGAACCTTCACTTTAACTTGTGAGCTAAGCCTCCAAATCCTCCGTAGCCATTCTTGGGCTTCAAGTCTCCTTTGGAACCCACACCATTTGAGGCCCCTTCATATTGGTGATGATGTCCTTGGGCACCCAAATGGAGTGGTTCCAACTCCTTTCCTTCTTCCCAACCTTGTGAGCAACCACCATGCCATTGGTCTTCTTTTTGATTATATAGGAGGTGCTATTGCTTTTGTTCCTCCGGTTGGGCTTGGTGTAGATGAGATAACTCTTAATTGTGAGCTTCTTCTTGTTCTTCTCATCCGGAAGCTTCTTCCTTGGTTGTAGACACTTGTTGGACTTGTGGCCTTCTTTGTGGCACTTTGAGCAAGTCACGGTGGACCCCTTCTCAAGCTTCTTCACCATGTCTTCACGGTTATCTTGAGAAGGTTGGACATTGCTCTCTGTGCCTTTGCCTTTCAATCTATACAAGTCCTTCATGAGCCTTTCTACTTCTTGCTTGAGCTCATCATTTTCCTTGGCAATGAGATCATCACATGATTCTACAACAACATTCTCATTGTATTTCTTATTGCAAGGGTTAGAGCAAGATTCATCAATTAAGTCAATGCAAGAAGTTGAAGCGTCTACTCTAGAGATAGGAATTGTACAAGGGATAGTTTGCTTCATTTCCAAAGAGTCATTAGTATCATTAATGCTCTCAAATTTTAATTTGAGCTCTTCATGCTCCTTGCTTAGCAATTTAAATTTGCACATTAAATCTTCAAAATTTGTAGCAAGAGAAGCATTTAGATTATTGAGAGCATTAAGGTTTTTAATTTCTTTTGATTGCTTCTTAATGACTTTTTGGTGCTCATGAACAAGGTCAAGAAGTTCATCAATTGAAGGAGAGTCGGAGTCATCATCACTTACATCGCTATCTATACCTTTGGCCATAAAGCAAGTGTTGGATGATGATCCCATGCGAGTGGTGAATTTCTTGTTTGATTCATCACTTGAACCTGCACTTGATTCTTCACCACCGCTAACCCATTCACCAAATATGGAAAATGATTCATGCTTGGGCTTTTTCTCCTTCTTTTGCTTGTTCTTCTTGAACTTCTTCTCAACCTTCATAAGTTGATGGTGAGGCCCATCTTTGAGGAAGACCATATACCCCAATGAGTTGATTTCCTTCAAGCATTTGTTCATTTTTTTACTTGTTTGTAGAGGTAGGGGTGCATTGTCTCTTGATCATCACTTGAGGAGCTTCTTGCTTCCTCTTCTTCCTCTTCACTTGAGCTACCTTTGATGGTCATCTTCTTCAACTTCTTGAGTTGCTTGCATGCAAGTGCGCTATGTGTTGGTGAAGAAGATGACGCCTTTGTCTTGATGTCATTTTGTAGCTCATGGGCAATCACCTTGTTGAGGACTTGATTTGATGTCATTGTGCCGAGCTCTTTCTCATATAGAATTGTGGTCACCAAATCATAGTCCGGCCTTCGGAGTGAGTGAAGGATCTTGCGAATGAGTTCCAAATCTTCAATTTGCTTCACACCTAAGGAATTTATCTCATTCACAAAAGTGTTCAAACGTGAGTACATAGATTCGGCATTCTCATCATCAAGTTGCTTAAAGCTATTAAGCTTATCAATGAGAACATGATATCTTTCGTTGGCAACATCCTCTGTGTCCTCATGGTTCTCAATGATAGTCTTCCATAGCGTTTTAGCATTTTCACAAGAATAAACCCGATTGAACATATTGTCACTAAGAGAAGACAAGATTATGCATTTAGCGGTGACATCATATTGCTTCTCTTGTTGACCATTATTTTTTACACATTCACTCACAACTCTCCAAACGTTTAATCCCGTTGCTTGGAGATGGGCTTGCATCAAAACCTTCCAACGTTTGAAGCCCGTGCCGTCGAACCGTGGAGCGGGTCTAAAAGGATCCATCCTTTCTCCTAAGAGCTAACTCAATAGGCGGTGAAGCCTACTGATCTAATGAGCCGGTAAACACAAATTTGCCAATGGAATTGGCTTTCTTTGTGAGAAGTGAGTCCCGGCTCTGATACCAATTGAAAGTGATCGGGTGCTCTAGCCTAAGAGGGGGAGGGGGTGAATTAGGCACAATTAAAACCTTAACCTATGGCTCCAACTAGTTTGCACAAAACTTAAACTAAAATAAGCTATCTAGATGTACAACTACGGTTCACCTTAGTGTGAAACCCTCATCCCAAAAGAGTTTTGCAACCTATAGTCAATCCTAGCAAAATACTACACTAAAAAAGTAAAAGCACACAAGTTGCAATATGAAATGCGGAAGCTTAATGAGAAGGATGAGAGGAAGCGAACTCTCGACACGAGGATTTATCCCGTGCTTCGGATTGCCACAAAGTGCCCCTACGTCCACGTTGTTGAAGCACTCATGAAGAGTATCACTTCCCGGCAATCAAGTCCCTTCCATGAACACAATCATGGTCACCTTGATCCCGATCTTCACTAAGGGAGATTGCCCACGAATGAGGGGTCTCCGTCCCCTGCACAATGTCGTCGACGCCGCTCCACACCAAGCCGGAGGGTCGTTGACTTGCCGGCGATCCACCAATTGCTCCAAGGGGCCGGCGCACCGTAATACAAGTGTGGTTCACTCTAGAACCAGCCACAAGGATCTCAACCTTGCTTGTTCACTCACTCAAGAGCTAATCTAGCACTCACACTTTACAAAGCTAGTGCTAAAACCTAAGGATATGATCAATGAGCTCTTGTATGGCTTGGAGGCGTTCTTGGGTGTGTATGAGATGTCTTGGGACTCCAGCAAGCTCAAAATGGCCGGGGTGAGGCGTATATATAGGCCACCATGTCAAGAGAGCCGTTACTAGCCGTTGGCCAGTTTTCTGCGTAGGCATCGGAACTTCCGGTGCATAGAGCATCGGTTCTTCCGGTCACTCTGCGCTCTGAAGTAACCGTTGGCCTCTCTGACATGCTGCAGCAACTTCAGGGACCATCGGATGAACTGATGCTAGGGCGTCGGAACTTCTGGTGACACTTGTCCTTCATATGGCCGTTACACCTTGCTGACATCATTGCACCGACGCATTATTCTGGTAGCCGTCAGATCTTCCGGTGCTGAAGGCTTGGCTGCTGCATGCTTGACATCGTCTCTGGAACATAGTACGTTGAATGCACCAATGCTTAACTTGGCCTCATCGGTTCAACCGGTGCTTCACTCTTTCTTCACTTGATCTCCAAAGGTGCTCAGACTTGCACGGATGCCAGGGCGTCGGATCTTCCGACAACCATCGGATGCACCGATGCTTAGGCATCGATTAAACCGGTGCCCCTATTTTCTGCCAAACTCGTCCAATGCATCGCAGCGATCAATTTGATCCTTCAAATTTATTCTCTCTGGATTTCCACTATGCTTTGACATCTCTACGGCGGATTGGACTTGTCATCTTGATGGTGAATTGGACTTGGCGTCTCGACGATAGATTGGACATTGCGTCTTGACGATGAATTAGACATGTTGACTCATATCCATGGGACCTAAAAACTCCTACAAGTGTGATCTCACAAACTCATTAGTCCCATTGATTATGTTGTCACTCAATCACCAAAATCACAAACAATGGCCTAAATGGTGCCATGTTCATTACAGCTGCGTAGATGAGTAGACAAGACGTCCGATCTGTGGGACGCCCTATCCCTAGCATTAAGGTTAAAACTATCCGGAAATGAAGAACCATGCATCAACCGTTAGTATCCATTACCTCCATTTGTTTGATAACTTGTGCGTGGGTGTGGTTCACAACATTGCTGAAACCTTCTCCTCCCTGTCCCCATTGGTAATTGTTGAGAGGAACGCCAATACGACTTCCATTCCGGCGGTGGGTGATGGAGGGAGCACATTGGTTCATCCGGCGGCATCGTTTGCACCGATGCTTCTTCACGCCAATGTCCCCATAAACATGGGCAGGACGACCCCAATCCTGATTTTACTGTCGCCCACAACTAGGAGAACTCACGGTCAACCAACCATGTGGTGGGCCCCGACACCCACGTGATTATCTCCTCCTATGTCACAGCCGGTTTTAAGGACAAAACCGAATGCATAACTATATGTATGTCAGGATCAAGTTTTATACATATAGTGACATTATAAGTGAATAATCAGTAACAGTATAACGAAAAAAAGAAAATAGAACAACTAAAAGACTATCAGAGTTATACAGCTTATCCTAGAAACGAAGGCTTCAAACTTCACAGGCAATCAACTGGGGATTGCGTACGCCTAATATTCAGCAACATCTTCAGAAAACTTCATACACCTCTTTCCTTCTGAGCAGCAGTAAACAAGTGTGAGTACACTTATGGTTGGTACTCAGCAAGGCCACAAGAAATAACCAGAAAATAATTTAAGTCCATCTTTAAGTTAAATTAATCATGTGAGGGTTCAAGCCGCTCATGACAGTAAGCACGGCTGATATATCAGTTTTACACTCTGCAGAGGTTGTACACTTTCACTACAATTTACGTAAAAGTTAAAAGAACTTTAAACCCAACTATGCAAGTGCGGGCCGGGCACCATATCACACTTCCTTAGATATGATTGCACAAGGACGCTACAAGACATTTACAAAGATTCCCTAGCCCGTGACAGCCGGCTAAGGTTTCAAGTCAAAGCGGCCATAACACTTCCTAATAAGAGTGACGCCTTAGCCAGGTCTACACTACTTAAGTGGACAGAGCTATACCCAATGATGCATCCCCTTTTTCCCTTTCGATAAGATTGTCACAAGCTAGAGTTTCTAATTATTCAGTCAAGACCAGAGCCATATGCTATTGTGGTTGCACTGTTTTCTTTGGTGGTTCTCCATGTTCCAATTAAATCACATAATACTCTTAAATAACCATAGGTAGAAGTATGGTTAGGGCCACTTGTCTTTATCCAAAGATAAGCTACTCTTACTATTGTTCAGCTCTTGCTCACTTGGAAAACTTGATCTTCAATCTTCGAACTTCGATCCTTCTACTCGAAGCAATCATTGGGCAACATACAAAGCAACAAAAAATACAACTAAGAACAATACACCAGAACAAAAGAAAGGCTTTAAAAGAGCGTATTAAAGGATAGGGCTCGCTGCTACGGTTACAAGAGCGCAAGAAACACAAAAAACGGAGCTAAAACGAAGAAGTTAAGGCTAAAACATGGTTCCAGGAGCTTATTTGTAAAAGTTTTGAAAGAACAGGGGTTCTGGGTGAATAAACTGAGGACTAAAACATAATTAAACCTAAATTTCAGGGGCTAGCATGAAAAACTACAGTCTAAGGATGGCAGGTTCTATTTTAAAAAAGTACAGGGGTCAAAATATAAACTAAAGGGCTGTCTTGTAAATCTTATTAAACTAGCATGGACGGCGGGTTGATTTCCAGAAACTGGAGGGACTCTTTTTGCAAAACGACCCAGGATTGACTGGTATAGTGCTGGGTTGACTTCGGTCAGATCTGTTCCGACCGTTGGATCTCGATCGGGCGGCTGGGGTTGGCCAGGCGGAGCGGGCGGTGCTGGCGGCGGTGCTAACAGCCAGCGGCGAGGCAGAGACGGCAGCGCACCGCCGGACTTGGCCAAAATGGCCGTTCGGGGCTCGATTTCGAGCGCGTCTTGCACGGGGAGCACGAGCTCGACGCGGCGATCTCGACTAGGGGGTCTATGCGGGGTAGAGGTGAGCGGAGCAGGGCTTACGGCGGCGAGGTGCTGAACGGCGATGACGGCGAGCTAAAACCACACGGGAGAGAGTGGGATAGAGGAAAAAGAAGGGCATGGCGCTTCTCACCCTGCGGAGAAGCTCCAGGGACGCACAGGCGTTGAGGAGAGGCGGCAGAACGGTGAGACAGCTGCGGCTCCGAGCTCCCAAAGGCTGCGTGGCTAGGGCTAGGGTTTGAGACGAAGGCTGCGCGAGCTCGAAGGGGTCCAAGGCGGGGTCCGCGGCACCTTAAATAGGGATGGCCGGGGATCCTTGGTGTGCGCGCCAAGGGAGGCCGGGCGAGGCGTGCAGCGGGCGGACTCGGCCTCGGCTCGAGTCCTGGTCGGACCCGAGGTCGGGATGCCCCCGACAGGAGGGGCCCGCGCTAGCGGTGACCACATGAGAGAAAGGAGGTGGGGGGCGCCGGGTTGGGCCGGGAGAGAAGGAGATGGGCCGCCGGGTTGGGCCGGGAGAGAAGGAGATGGGCCGCCGGGTTGGGCCGCACAATGGGGAAAAGAAAAGAGGAAGGGAAATGTAGTTTGGGCTGGCCCAAAAGAGATAGGGAAGGAAAGAGAGGTTTCTATATTTTTTTTCAACAAAAGATTCGAACAATTCAATTCAAATTTAAATTCAAGAGAATTTAAACCCGAGTTGAACAACAAGCAATAAA
The DNA here is from genome assembly GCF_016808335.1 of Panicum virgatum. Classification (NCBI taxonomy): domain Eukaryota; kingdom Viridiplantae; phylum Streptophyta; class Magnoliopsida; order Poales; family Poaceae; genus Panicum; species Panicum virgatum. Next base: position 10,353,561 of record NC_053143.1, on the reverse strand, counting down.
ATAATGCATTGCGGCATGAATGCAAAACAAACTAAACATCCTTATTTAATTTAAAAAACAACCAATATTTATTTTCTTTTATACTAAATTCTCTATAAAGAAAACAAACGTTGGCAAAATTGTTGATTTATTTTTAATTTTAATCACATCCTGAAATCTAAAAATTATAGGGTGTGACATTCTAGCCGGCGTCTCTCTCCATTCCATCCCCTCTTCGTCTCTCTTCTGTTTCTCTTTCTCTGGATCCGACTCCGGCTAGGGGGAGCTCTGCGAGCTCCGCGCCCCCAGGGGCGAGCAGCTCGGTGGGCCGGCGGCAGGGAGATGCGGCGGTAGGATTGCTGGGTGTGACGGCATCTTTGGCCGGAGAAGCTCTGCCCCTAGGAAGCACGCGCGGCGGGGACCTCCCGCTGGGCGCTTGCCCCCGGCAGCGGCGGCAGGGACCTCCCGCCGGGCGACAGCATTGTTTTTTTCCTTTTTTTTCTTGGATGCAGAAGTTTCTTACAAAACTTTTTTCCAAAAAAAAATCAGTTACGATTTGGATGCAAAAGTTTTCTGTTTCTATTTTTTTCTCAATTTTTCTTGAAACTCTCTTTCAAATTTTTTCTCATAAAAGTTTTGTCTTCTCTCTAAAATATTTTTTAAAAAATTTTCTTTGGAAAATTGTTGCCGGAAAACGACAGAAAATACTAAAAGAACGAAGAAAGAAAGATGGTCAGAAGATCGGTCACCCCGTAAATTAGAATCCCCCGGGACGATTGGGGTCCGTCACATTGCGGGAGCACCATTTGTGATACTGCAAGCGGGCCCGTCCCAAAGCAGCACACAGACAGCTACACAGGTTAGAGCAACTTCAACAGATTGATCTTCCCATTTCTCCTTTCTCACTATATAGGGAAATCACCTTTCTCAATTTCAACATATATGGAAGAAGTGCTCCAGCAAATTGATTTTCCCCTTTTCTATATGGAAAAGGAGATGTGATGTCTCCCCTTTCTATTGGGGATTGGCGAGGAATTATTGGAGATTGAGAAAAAATAAAGGGGAAAGGGAGATGGAAAATCAATCTGCTGGAGTAGTTTTTTTCAATATCAATCCCCTATATTGAGAAAAAGTGGAAAGAGAAAAGAAGAAGATCAATATGTTGGAGTTGCTCTTACCACCGCGGTGGTCCGCTGTGATGGATGAGTTGCACGAGCAGTTCTAACGGGCCGGAACTGGGCTTATTGCTATGCGACGGCTCGAAGTCACACCTGCAACTCTGAATAGCCCTCCGAGAGAAATGCAAGGAGAGGGTAGTGAGTCAGTTGTCACTCGTACAACTACTAATAAATGGGATTGCATCAGGCTGGGTTCTGTCGTGTTAAGAAATAAAACAGGTCTGTAATTGGAGAGGGCATGTGCTAACTTTTGCATACAGGAGGAGCAAATTGCTACACACACACTCTCTCTCTAATAGGATTGCATCGCGCTGAAGAAGTCTAACGTTATGAAAACAAAACAGTGACGCCAAATTGTGCTGGAAGGCGTAGCAATAAAAAGGAACCACTATCTGAGGAATGTTGAGTACTCTATTTTGCTTGTGATGAGTGAATTGTCAACCGTGCGGTGTGATCGTGCGCTTGGTCTTTGGATTGCAGGTACACGGACGTCGAGTGTCGACGGGGAGCTGCCGTGGAGGTGCTGTGGCCGATGGACCATGTGGTGGACGGCGGTGAAGGGCAGCCGGGACCGGAGCTCGGACCGGGCGGCAGCTGTGGCGTCCACTCCTGGATCGAGGGCGCAAGCGGCGACGGAAGGCGGGTTTCTTGGTTTGCACCACAAAACCAAGGAGGCAGACGGCGGTTGAAGACGCCGAGTCGTGGAGGCACGGGCGTCGGTCTCAGGGCTGACGGAGGCGACAGGCGTCGACGGCGTCTAGGGCCTCGCTGCGGGCGAGGAGGTGACAGGCGGCGGGCGGCGTCTAGGGCCGTCAGAAGGCCGAGGCGGGAACGGCATCTAGGGCCACAGCGTGGAGGCAGGAATCTTTCCGCGCGTGAGGTTTTGGCGGTTTTCTCAAAACCGGCCACCTATCCGGGTTTCGCGGACCCTCCAAAACCGCGCGTGAGGCAGGAATTCATCAAGACGGCGGCATCGCGGAGAAGACTTCGTTTTGAAGAAAGAACCTCGACCGTCGGATGAGATCGTGTACAGGGGTGCTGCAGGCCAACCGGTCTGACCGGTCCCTGGCACCGGTCTGACCGGTCTAACCAACCGGTCCCGCGGGTATAAATACCCATTCACTTGTGTTAGGTTAAGTGCGGCTTTTGTAACTCGTCCGTGAATTGTTCTCTCTCCCAGGCCGCCGCCCCTGTGTTCCTCTCCCTCTGTTCTTCTCTTTAGAATATATTTGGTTGATGGATTTGTGAGACCTTGTGTGGATTTGATTGGGAAAGGAGGCCCTAACCTCCTAGTACCCTCTGGGCTTTTTGAATCAATCCCATCTCCTCGTTTTGTGCCCTTGTGTGATGGATTTCGATTTTGTTTTTGGTGCACTTGATTGCGAGGAGGCTACGAGCTCTTTGCTGTGATTCCCGTGCTTCTAACCCTGTCCTAAACCCTCTGGAATCACGAGCTGCTTGAATTGGATTTCTTGAGTTCTTGAGAAAACCCCAATCCCTCTTGATCTCCCTCATAATTCTCAAGATTCGGTGATCTTTAGGACGAGATCTTTTGGGGATTTGTTCACGGGGTAGGGACGAAGCTATCCCCCAAGTTTCATTGGTTTTTGTGGTCGTTTGGTTGAGATTCATCGTTTGAATCCAAGTTTTCGGGGGTTTTCTGGGTGCCACCGGTAGGCAAGACCGGTCAGACCGGTCTGCTAGTTTCTGAATAGTCAAGACCGGTCCAGCGCACTGGTCAGACCGGTCCAGGCAGATCAGTTCTGCAGTTTTCCCAATTTGCTTCCAATTTTCTTCGTGGTTTCGCTCGCTCGTTCGAGGCCTTTTGTGTTGGTTTAGTTTTTCCATAGCTATTCCAAACTCTGCCCAGAACGCTTGAGGCCTTGGGTGATTTTTGGGACATAGGCCGACGGTTTGAATTTCGGAAGAAATTTTGATCGGCACCCATTCACCCCCCCTCTGGTCGCCGGCTTCAGTCCCTCAATTGGTATCAGAGCTCGGTTGAGGTTTTCAGTACCTTAACCGGTTCGAAAACCACTCGGCGACCATGGCGAGTCTTGGTAAGATCCCGGTGTTTTCCGGCGAGGATTATGCCTACTGGAAGGTTCGCATGAGAGCTTTCCTGCAGAGCATGGGAGCCGATGTCTGGGAGATTACCACGAACCAGCTTTGCGAGGTGCTTGCTGTTCGGACAACACCTCTCCAGGTGACCCAGCACGAGGCTAATGCCAAGGCCGTCAATGCCTTGTTCGCTGGCGTTTCTCGTGTGGAGTTCTCACGCGTCCAGGGTTTTCAGGAAGCCCACAAAATTTGGACGTGCCTTGAGAACTACTATGAGGGTACACCTCAGGTGAAGGCCAGACTATTCGAGACTCACCGGCGTGAGTACGAGAACTTCACACAGGAGCCGGGTGAGAGCATTGACTTGATGTTCAGTCGTTTTTAGTCGATTGTGAACAAAGTCAATGCGAACAGATCTGATGGTGCCCTTGAGTACACAGAGCACGAGATGGCTCTCAAGTTGCTCTACGCACTTGACCGCTCTGTGTGGGATCTCAAGGTGAATACGATCATCGAGTCTGCAGGCTATGAGACTCTAACCGTGAACGAGTTTTTCAGCAAGCTCATGGCCACAGAGGTGGATAACCAGACACGAGCCAAGCTCAATGGTGCCCCTCCTTCCAAGAGTGTCGCTCTTGTGACTGGCCCAGGTGGATCGAGCTCTAACGCTAACTCTGCTCTTGGCTTTTCTCTTGCCTCTTTGCCTTCTGTTTCAAATGAGCAGCTGGAGACGCTGGGCGACGACGACTTGTGCCTCCTCATCAGCAAGTTCCAGCGCATCTACCACAACAGGCAGAGGAAGAAGAACCCCGGGTGCTACAACTGTGGCGATCTGAACCACTTCATCGCCGATTGTCCCAAGAAGTCTGGCGGTGGCCAGAACAACTCCTTCGACTACTACCGCCACCGCGATCGTGACGAGGGAGGCTCCAACAAGGAGCGTCGGCGCCACAAGCACCGCAGTCATGACCGGGGAGGACGCTTCGATAAGGAGTCGCTCAAGAAGCGCTTCCAGTACAAGGCCAAGAAGCGGGAGAAGGCCTTCCTGGCGCAGCTCAGCGACCTCGACAAGAGATCCGACACCGACCGCTCTTCTTCACTGACCTCCGACGACGATGACAAGAAGAAGATGAAGAAGCGGGACAAGGAAGCCACTAGCTTCATCGGCCTTTGCTTGGCGGCCGGTCGGCGTAAGAGCTTCTGCACCATGTCGGACGAAGCCGATGGTGCTCGTGCGTCTTCAGGTGGACATGCTACACCGACGCACTCCGGCTCTTCTCCTGGATCCGAGAGCGATTCAGAGGTAAACTCCACGATCGACCTGCTTGATACAGAGGTTAGGGAGTTGTACGCCGCTCTCGACAACCAGAAGAGGCTGCTTAAGGAAGCAGCTAGAGAGCGTAGAATGCTTAGGGCTGAGCTGGCTTGTGCTACGGAGAAATCTAGTGAGGATGAGTGCGCTGGCTGCATATCTCACATGAACGATCTTGTTGCTCTCCGTGCCAAGCATAATGAGAACGTCGCGAACTTAGATGTTGCTAAGACTTCGCTTTCTGACATGTCTCACGAGCTAGCCAAGGCCAAGCATGAGCTTAAACTTGTCAAGGACGCTCCCATTGTTAGTGATGTGCTTGAATGCGATGAGTGTCCTATCTTCAAGTCTGATCTAGCTTCTTTGCAGTCCAAGTTTGCTACTGTTGCTTGTGAACTAGAAGAGCTTAGATCTAGGCCTGCTTTGCTTGGCACTTGTAAGCTTTGTCCCACGCTTAGGTCGGAGCTAGAGGAGAAGAACGCTTTGATCAAGTCTTTTGGAAAGACTAAGGTCATAGAGTCTAGCCCACCTATTGACTGCTCTGTTTGCCCTGGTTTAATCTCTGATTTGGATAGTCTTGCGATAGAGAAAGACAACTTGGAGAATGAGAACACATAACTTAGGGCGATTCTGAGTTGGGTTTCTAGCAGTGAACCGCAGTTGGGCATGATGATTAAGCAGTTCAAGCGTGGTGATGGGTTTGAGGTTGGTTACACATACACGAAGTCAGACTTTGACAGGTTGTATGGTAAGATTGGCAAGGCTGCTAGAAACACTGCTAGCACGAGCACGCAGCCTTCGCTTGTTGACCTCGCGGATGGTGTGCTTAAAGAACCACCGAAAGCACCTCCGCAGAAGCAGGTTTGGGTTCCAAAGCCCAATGAGCTGAGGAATCCCCTCGACACGCTCCCTGTTGCCACAACCCAGGTTGCCCAGAAGAAGAGGGCCGCTCCTCCCCGTCCGCAGGCTAGGCCTCCACCTCCCAAGCGTGAGGTGAGGTACCACTGCGAGTTCTGTGACAGGGAAGGTCACTTGGAGGAGTTTTGCTTCAGGAGGAAGCAGGCTGTGAGGAGAGAGCAGGAGAGACAGAACGCGGACATGTACCCTGCTCGGGTGCATGGTCCTTCTCGGCGTGGTGGTAGGCAAGATGATAGGGCGCGCCGTGTAGGTGGAGGTCTGGGAGACGGTGGCGGTTACCGTGCTCCAGTAGGTGGTCGTTTTGCCGGTCGTGCTCCTGGTCATTTTCAGTACGGCTATGGACCATCTGGAACTCCTTTTGGCCCTTCTCATTGCTTGATGGTTGGTCCTTCTTCTGATTTGTGGAAGTGGCATAGGAGACTTGGACATTTGAGCTTCGATTTGTTGTCGAGACTTAGCTCACTTGGCCTGATCCGAGGATTGCCCAAATTGAAGTTTGAAAAGGACCTTGTGTGCCATCCGTGTCGCCACGGGAAGATGATTGCCGCTTCTCATCCGCCTGTTAATCAGGTGATGACCGCTCACCCTGGAGAATTGCTACAGATGGACACAGTAGGTCCCTCTCGGGTGATGTCTATTGGTGGGAAGTGGTACGTTCTTGTGATCGTGGACGACTTTTCTCGCTATTCTTGGGTCTTTTTCATGAGAACCAAGGATGAGGCTTTTGAGTTTGTTCGAGACTTGATCTTGAGGTTGAAAAACGAGTTACCCCAGGCCATGAGAGCGATCCACAGTGACAATGGCACAGAATTCAAAAACGCTCGTTTTGACGCCTTTTGCAGTGATCAAGGACTCGAACACTAGTATTCTTCTCCCTACACTCCACAACAGAATGGAGTTGTAGAGCGGAAGAATCGGACGCTGGTTGAGATGGCGAGGACGATGCTCGATGAGCATAGGACTCCTTGCAAATACTGGGCTGAGGCGGTTAACACTGCTTGTCACTTGTCCAACCGCATTTTCTTGCGTGCTTTCATGCATAGGACTTCATATGAGTTGCGGTTTGGACGCCAGCCCTGTGTTGACGATCTAAGAGTTTTCGGTTGCCGGTGCTTTGTGCTGAAAGATGGAAATCTTGATAAGTTTGAGTCTCGCTCGTCTGACGGTATTTTTCTCAGATATGCTTCTCACTCTAGAGCATACCGTGTGCTGATTATTGATACTAATATCGTCAGAGAGACTTGTGAAGTCATTTTCAATGAGACTGCACCGTGCAATTCTTCTGTCTTTGAAGTTGCAGGAGATGATGAGCTCGGCACCTCCATCATTGAAGATGAGGAGGAAGAAGCTGTAGAGGGCGACGCTGAGGCTACCACGCCTGCTGTGGACCCAGCTATCTCTGCCACGAGCTCGAACGATAACGACGACCCCGATCCGACTACGTCTACTTCCTGGGGGCTGATCGAGGAGGTGACTCAGGCTTCACCAGCTGCACCTGAGGAGGCACCAACTTTGGTTGAGGACCTCGACTTCGACACGGGAAGCACCGCGACACATTCAACATCGTCATCCACCTCAACAGATGCTAGGTGATCTCAACGAGCGAGTCACCAGGTCCAAGGTAACAAGTATCGCTAGTTTTGCTCATTCAGCGTTTGTTGCCTCTTTTGAGCCCAAAGATATTGGACACGCTCTTTCTGATTCTAATTGGGTCAATGCCATACATGAGGAACTTGAAAATTTTGAAAGAAACCAAGTTTGGGTCTTAGTCGAGCCTCCACCTGCTTGTAATCCCATCGGAACGAAGTGGGTTTTCAAAAACAAGCAGTGTGAGGATGGTTTGGTTGTTCGAAACAAGGCTCGTCTTGTTGCCCAGGGGTTTTGCCAAAAAGAGGGTATTGATTTTGAGGAGACTTTTGCGCCTGTTGCTCGTTTGGAAGCTATTCGAATCTTTCTTGCATTTGCTGCTTCCAAAGGTTTTAAAGTTTTCCAAATAGATGTTAAATCTGCCTTCTTGAATGGTTTTATCGAAGAAGAAGTTTATGTGAAGCAACCCCCTGGTTTCGAAAATCCCAAGTTTCCAAACCGTGTTTATAAACTTCAGAAAGCTCTTTACGGTTTGAAACAGGCGCCTAGAGCTTGGTATGATAGATTAAAAACCTTTTTGCTGGCTCAAGGCTTTAAAATGGGATGTGTGGATAAAACATTGTTCCTCATGCGATCTGGCACTGATTTTCTTTTAGTTCAGATATACGTGGATGATATTATCTTTGGTGGCTCTTCTCACGCTCTTGTCTCCAAGTTTTCTGATCAGATGTCTAGGGAGTTCGAGATGAGCATGATGGGTGAGTTGCAGTTCTTCCTCGGGCTACAGATCAAGCAAACTCCTCAGGGCACTTTTGACCATCAAGCCAAGTACACTAGAGACTTGCTGCGGAAGTTCGACATGAGTGACTTGTCTCCTCAGCCGACTCCGATCAGCACATCTACGGCGCTTGATGAGGACTTGGACGGCGAGGCGGTGGACCAGAAGGAGTACAGGAGCATGATCGGCTCTCTCCTGTACCTGACGGCGATGCGACCGGACATCAAGTTCGGCATCTGACTTTGTGCGCGCTACCAGGCTTCTCCGCGCACCTCCCACAGGCAGGTGGTGAAACGCATCTTCAGGTATATGAAATTCACCCCTGAATTTGGTCTTTGGTATTCTGCGGATTCTTCTCTGGTTTTGGTGGGCTTTTCTGATGCCGATTTCGGTGGGTGTCGGTTGGATCACAAGTCGACATCCGGCACTTGTCAATTTCTCGGCACATCTTTGGTGTCTTGGTCCTCTCGCAAGCAGGCTTGCGTAGCGCTTTCTTCCACAGAAGCTGAGTATGTTGCCGCTGCTAGCTGCTGTTCCCAGATACTTTGGATGAAACAAACCTTGCAGGATTATGGCTTGAGTTTCGGTAGGGTTCCCATCTTTGTAGACAACATGTCAGCCATTAGCATTGCAAAGAACCATGTCTTACACTCCAGAACTAAACACATAGATATCCGGTTCCATTTCCTGTGAGATAACCATGAGAGAGGCCACATAGACTTGGTCCATGTCCCTTCAGAGAGGCAAACTGCAGATATCCTCACCAAACCGCTAGATCAGGACACCTTGGCACGCTTGCGAGGGGAGCTTGGAGTTTGTTACCCCTTTTGATCGCTGACTTTTGTTCGGTTAGCGTTGTAGGTCCTTGTTTTTGCTTCTCTTGGTTTTCTAGTTTTGGTAGTTGCATTGTGCATATGTATTGTACATGTTTGCATTTCGCATTGTCTCACTTGTACTAGTATTCTTGTATACATTGCTATGATCTTCTAGTGCCTGCTAGTGTGAGTTGATAAATTTGATCATGTATAGCTTGCTCCACTGTGTATATGACATCATCTGAGTTAAGCTATTTTGATTTGAAAATCTGAAAACATGAGCATCCTGTTTTGGCTACTAGCATGTTAGGGCGTGTTGATGTGCTTTGCTATCTTATTCATGCTAGTGTAGCCTTTCGTTCAGCAATTCTTAATTGAAATGTTCTAAATTTGATAAAATTGCTTGAACTGCTCTTGAAATGGATTGAAAAGATCCAGGTGGGATTGCTTGTCGCACTGATCGAGCTTTCGGGACGGCTCACTTTGCACTTGTGAGAACCCGGGCAAGGCTGTGCATGACTGAAACGAGTGCTTTAAGCTTCTGATTGTCTTTTGGCATAGGCTTGGCCTCGTTGCTAAGTAGAGCATGACAAGCTTTCAACCCCTGGCATTAAGAATTGCTTGAGATAAATTTGATTGAAAAATGAATGTTTGCAACATGTTTTGGCTGAGTTTGGCTCACCTGTATGAGTTTGATTAGCACTGCTTTCCATTCCCTACTTGTTAAGTGCTAGATTATGGGTGATACTTTTATTTCTCCTAAACTGAACTTGCCTAGCTCTAAAACTGTGGACTGGATCTTCATCAAGACGGCGGCATCGCGGAGAAGACTTCGTTTCGAAGAAAGAACCTCGGCCGTCGGATGAGATCGTGTATAGGGGGTGCTGCAGGCCAACCGGTCTGACCGGTCCCTGGCACCGGTCTGACCGGTCTAACCAACCGGTCTGACCGGTCCAGCGTACCGGTCTGACCGGTCCCGTGGGTATAAATACCCCTTCACTTGTGTTAGGTTAAGTGCGGCTTTTGTAACTCGTCCGTGAATTGTTCTCTCTCCCAAGCCGCCGCCCCTGTGTTCCTCTCCCTCTGTTCTTCTCTTTAGAATAGATTTGGTTGATGGATTTGTGAGACCTTGTGTGGATTTAATTGGGAAAGGAGGCCCTAACCTCCTAGTGCCCTCTGGGCTTTTTGAATCAATCCCATCTCCTCGTTTTGTGCCCTTGTGTGATGGATTTCGATTTCATTTTTGGTGCACTTGATTGCGAGGAGGCTACGAGTTCTTTGCTGTGATTCCCGTGCTTCTAACCCTGTCCTAAACCCTCTGGAATCACGAGCTTTTTGAATTGGATTTCTTGAGTTCTTGAGAAAACCCCAATCCCTCTTGATCTCCCTCATAATTCTCAAGATTTGTTGATCTTTAGGACGAGATCTTTTGGGGATTTGTTCACGGGGTAGGGGCGAAGCTACCCCCCAAGTTTCATTGATTTTCGTGGTCGTTTGGTTGAGATTCATCGTTTGAATCCAAATTTTCGAGGGTTTTCTGGGTGCCACCGGTCAGACCGGTCTGCTAGTTTCTGAACAGCCGAGACCGGTCAGACCGGTCCAGCGCACCGGTCAGACCGGTCCAGGCAGATCAGTTCTGCAGTTTTCCCAATTTGCTTCCGATTTGCTTCGTGGTTTCGCTCGCTCGTTCGAGGCCTTTTGTGTTGGTTTAGCTTTTCAATAGCTATTCCAAACTCTGGACAGAACGCTTGAGGGCTTGGGTGATTTTTGGGACATAGGTCGACGGTTTGAATTTCGGAAGAAATTTTGATCGGCACCCATTCACCCACTTTGTAACGCCTCACCAAAGCAGGGCAGCCGTAAATGTCCAAACCCTGAAGAGCACATTGTAGAACCATCATTATTTACACCGTAATGACTAATGACACAAGCTCGAAAATATTGCTGTTACAACGTACCACGGGGTTTGGTGGAGCCACGTCCGCGCGCATCGGCGCATTACTTGGGAGGCAAAGGCGCCGGGCCCTCAGCCGTAAATGGATCCTCCGGCGAAATTATGAACACGTGAGGGATGTGTGAAACAAGGTGCCAGTCTGGCCCCACTCCTTGCTTGTAACGACTCGCCAAAGCAGGGCAGTCGTAAATGATCAAAATCTGGAGAGCAGCTAAGCGTTGAATGGAATGGGGCAGACACTGAAGGCCAGAGCAATCCTCGATGTGAATCTGCTGAAGCGCAGATAGTTGGCCGATGCACTCTGGCAGCTCAGTCAGCGCACCACAATATACCAAGCAAAGATATTCAAGGGAGGTGAGGTGCTGAATCGCGTCAGGCAGCAGCTTCAGATTGTGACACCCTCTAATTTCCAGCTTGGTGAGGGACGTTAGGTGCCCTATTGACGGAGGGAGGCTAGCAAGCATTGGGATAAAGCAGACGTACAGATCTCGTAAGGAGCACAGCTCTCCCAGCCACTCGGGCAGCGCGCCAAGGGTGCGGCAACTGGTGATCCGCAGCCGCTGGAGGGAGGTGAGGCTTCGAATGCTCTCAGGTACTTGTGTCAGGTCATTGCAGATTCCGATGCACAAGATCTCCAGTTTAATATGGTGTCGCAGGAATTCCCAGCTAGCAGATGATGATCCTGTCATTTTTATCTAGTTGCAGTTCCCTGAGGTGAGGGACTGCCGTGTGCAGGCTGCTGGATGGCGATGATTCATTGGCAGGTGTTGGAGGCAGATGGGAGAAGTTACCTGGGGATAACAGCTGCAAGTTGTTTCCTCGTAAACACAACTTCTCCAGCGATGGTGGGAAGTATGGCTTCACAATACTCAATTGTCGGCAATCTAGTATGGATAGGTTGGATAGGACAGGAAAGCAATATTGTGCACTTAATTCCTCCTCCTGAATTGCTAAACCGCTTGCTGTAGTCCACAGCTCCTCTAAACTAGCCATTTTCGACAGTTTGAGGGACTTCAGTGAAGGAAACTTCAGAAGTCCTCGCATATGCTTCAAGTTGGGAAATTGTGATAGTGTCAAATTAGTTAAAGACAGGCACGGATAAGGACCAGTTTGCTTTAACGTTGTGCTTTCACAATAAGAACCTTTCTGCGCCATCCACCACCGTGGCAAATAGGGACCTCGGTAACCTTTAATTTCCAAGCTCTCAATTTGCAATGGTGCTTCAAAAGCACTAAGCACACCCTGCTCTTGTTCCACATCTGATGCTAACTCTTGTTTTTCTTCGTTGAAAGACCAGTCCAAAACCAGATTCTTTATGACATTCTTCTGTTTCAAGCAAGCCTTCTTAGCATCGCATGGATCCTTCAAATACTTAAGGTTTCTAAATTCTAGTTTACCACTTAGCCTATCAAGATTTTCAAGCTCGGAGATTCTTGCATCATCTCCACCACACCCGACAACAAAAAGGCACAGCTGTCTTAAACTAGTCAACTGTCCAATACCTGACGGCAAGCAACGCAGATTGGTGCAACCCTCTATGTTCAAAACTGTTAGTCTTTTCAAGTTAACTATACCTTTAGGCAACTCCAGCAGCTCGCAGCAATATTTAAGGTTTATACACTCTAGAGTACCAATCGTACTAACCCAATGAGGTAGTACGGTCACTTTGGTTGCATAAAGGTCAAGAGTACGCAAGTTGCTGAACTCCCCGGTGCATTCTCACGGCAACTGTTTCAGAGATGAACAACTATATATACGCAGGACTCTTAGGTTACTAATTTCACACAATGTTCTTGGTACATCTCTGAGTTTATCACAAGAATACAGATTCAAGGATTGAAGGTCTCGACAGTCACCAATTGACCGAGGTAAACTCTCAAGATCAGAAGCAAAATTCAGCCCTAGAGTTCGTAGCTTCTTAAGCTTGCCAATAGACTCTGGTAATGTAATAAGATTCATGCATCCAATTAAATAAAGTGACTGCAAGTTCCAACAACCTGAGATGGCTTCTGGAAATTTCGCGCAACAAAGGTTATGGATTTCAAGATATCCAAGATATTCAAACTTCAATGTGAATTGAGGAAATGGAGTATTTTCTGTGTAGTCCAGAATAACACTGCGGACACAGGAGCTCTTCTTAACTGGTTTATCAAATATTGGATTACCTCCAGAGATAAAGAGAGCATGGACCTTGTGAAATGAATTCCTGTGAACCTTATCTGGCCATGAAGTCAATGATAAGTATCTGCACCTCTGAGTGCAGTTTGCTATCATATTACTCGATAGACAAGTCACCACTTCATCCTGCAGTATGTGTCGAGTGAGATCATGAATCAAATCGTGCATCTTGCATACTAGCTGTTCAGTCCACCAGTCCTTAGAAGGATCCTGAAGAAAGCCAACTTTTACAAGAGAATCAAAGTAGCCACTTCCGATATGTTCTGCTTGCACTCCATTCATCGAACTAATGAATCCATGGGCTACCCATTGGGAAATCAAGCGATCTTTGTAGATTTCTGAGCCCTTCGGAAATATAGAGCAAAGCATGAAGCATTGCTTTAGTTCATCTGGCAAGTGAATGAAGCTCAATTTCAAGGAAGCAAACACTCTGCCATTTATACTATCAACAGTCCATAAATCACTCCCTCCTATGGCTCTCCAGATACATATTTCCTTTTTTTCAATGAGGATACCTCCAAGTGTTCTGATTGCTAGAGGCACCCCCACTACATCTATTCAGGATCTCTTTTCCAACTTCTACATACTCAGAGCTCAAATCTTCCTCTACCCACCCAGAGCTCTTTAGGAACAAGCTCCAGCTCTCAGCCCCTGATAACATCCCCAGCTCGAATATATGCCTGGATTTCACAATTTCTGCAACCTTCCGATCACGAGTAGTAAGCAACATCTTGCTTCCAGGTGCGTCACTCTTTAGGTGCACCATGAATTGTTCCCAGTCATGCTTGTCCTGATGCCATGCATCATCCAGGATAAGAAGAAACTTCTTACCAGCTAACTTGTGTGGGACCGAAGCCGGCGACTAGAGGGGGGGTGAATGGGAGCCGATCAAAATTTCTTCCGAAATTCAAACTGTCGGCCTATATCCCGAAAATCACCCGAGCCCTCAAGCGTACTGGCCAAAGTTTGGAGTAGCTATTGAAGAGCTAAACCAACACAAAAGGTCTTGAACCAGCGAACGAAAACACAAAGCGAATCGGAAGCAAAGTGGGAAAGTTTCAGGACTGATCTGCCAGGACCGGTCTGACCGGTGTGATGGACCGGTCTGACCGGTCGTGTCTGTTCAAAAAGAGCAGACCGGTCTGACCGGTCTGTCCTACCGGTCTGACCGGTAGCACCCAGAAAACCCCCGAGAAAAAGGATTCAAACGGTGAATCTTGAGCAAACGACCATGAAAATCGGTGAAACTTGATGAATAGCTCCACCCCTACCCCGTGAACATATCCCCAAAAGATCTCAGCCTAAATATCAACGAATCTAGAGAATTATGGGGGAGATCAAAAGGGATTGGGGTTTTCTCAACTACTCGAAAACTTCGAATCTGAAGAGCTCGAGATTCCAGAAGATTTGGCACGCAGCTAGTAGCACGGGAATCACTCCAAAGAGCTCTACGAAACGTCGCAATCAAGTGCATCAAAATCGAAACGAAAATCCATCACAAAAAGCACAAGAGAGACATAATTGGATTGATTCAAAAGCCCAGAGGGCACAAGGAGGATGGGGCCTCCTTTCCCAATCACATCCAATACAAAATCTCACAAATCGATGAACAAATCTACTCTAAAGAGAGGAACAGGGGGAGGAGAACATAGGGGCGGCGGCCTGGAGAAACAGAGAGTCCACGAACAGATTACAAAAGCCGCCCTTGACCTAACACAAGTGAAGGGGTATTTATACCCGCGGGACCGGTCAGACCGGTACGCTGGACCGGTCAGACTGGTTGGTTAGACCGGTCAGACCGGTGCCAGGGACCGGTCAGACCGGTTGGCCTGCAGCACCCCCTGTACAACGATCTCATCCGACGGCCGAGGTTCTTTCTTCGAAATGAAGTCTTCTCCGCGATGCCGCCGTCTTGATGAAGACCCAGTCCGCGGTTTTGGAGGGTCCGCGAAACCCGGGTAGGTGGCCGGTTTTGAGAAAACCGCCAAAACCTCACGCGCGGGAAGATTCCCGCCTCCACGCCGTGGCCCTAGACGCCGTTCCCGCCTCGGCTTCCTGACGGCCCTAGACGCCGCCCGACGCCCGTCACCTCCTCGCCCGCAGCGAGGCCCTAGACGCCGTCGACGCCCGTCGCCTCCGTCAGTCCCGAGACCGACGCCCGTTCCTCCACGACTTGGCGTCTTCAACCGCCGTCCGCCTCCTTGGTTTTGTGGCGCAAACCAAGAAACCCGCCTTCCGTCGCCGCTTGCGCCCTCGATCCAGGAGTGGACGCCATAGCTGCCGCCCGGTCTGAGCTCCGGTTACGGCTGCCCTTCACCGCCGTCCACCGCACGGTCCATCGGCCACAGCACCTCCACGGCAGCTCCCCGTCGGCACTCGACGCCCGTGTACCTGCAATCCAAAGACCAAGCGCACAATCACACCGCACGGTTGACAATTCACCAATCACAAGCAGGATAGAGTACTCAACATTCCTCAATCTCCCCCTTGATGAGTGCATTGTCAACACACCACAAACGAACCAAGAGAAGTGAAACCAAAGAAGAACAAAGAAGCACGAAAGAGAAGAACTCAAGCAAGTGACAAAAAGCTCAGAAAGTCAAGAACAGTCACTTACTCAAGCAAAGATCGATCCCCTAAGACAAGGGCAAAGGCTCGACGCAATCGATCAAAAGCCACAACATGACTCCTCAAAGACAGAGGTAACGCTCGACACAGTCATGCAAGAAGCAGAGGGAAAACGAGAAAACCAGGAGCCAAAACCAAAGCAGAAACTCCCCAAGAAAAGTTTTTCCCTCTCACAAGTGCAACTCTCCCAAAATGATGCACTCTCAAAGCCCTGTGCACAACAAGTTTTTCAAAAATCAAACAAGTCTCCCCCTTGTTCGATCACTTCTCTCAAAATTCTCCCCCTTCTTGGCACATGCACACATCAAGGCTACAAAGACCTAAAGCTCCCCCTGAAGCTAAGACTCCCCCTGAACAGATGCTATGCAATGAATGCAATGCAGGAGGTGTAAGTGAAAGCATTCAGGGATACAAAGATATGAGCAACATCTAGTCTCAAGCATGTGTGCATCCATAAACAAGACCTGCATCTAGCTCAACAGGGTATATCAAATCAGTATAGAGCTAGGCAAGTTCAGTTTAGGAGAAATAAAAGCATCACCCATGATCTAGCACTAACAAGTAGGGAATGGAAAGCAGTGCTACTCAAACTCATACAGGTGAGCCAAACCAGCCAAAACATGTTGTGAACATTCATTTTTCAATTTAATTTGCATCAAGCAATTCTTAATGCCAGGGGTTGAAAGCTTGTCATGCTTTACTTAACAACGAGGCCAAGCCTATGCCAACAGACAATCAGAAGCTTAAAGCACTCGTTTCAGTCATGCACAGCCTTGCCCGGGTTCTCACAAGTGCAAAGTGAGCCGTCCCGAAAGCTCGATCAGTGCGACAAGCAATCCCACCTGGATCTTTTCAATCCATTTCATGAGCAGTTCAAGCAATTTTTATCAGATTTAGATCATTTCAAGTATGAATTGCTGAACAAAAAAGCACACTAGCATGAATAAGATAGCAAAGCACATCAACACGCCCTAACATGCTAGTAGCCAAAACAGGGTGATCATATTTTCATATTTTCAAATCAAAATAGCTTAACTCAGATGATGTCATATACACAATGGAGCAAGCTATACATGATCAAGTTTAACAACTCACACTAGCAGGCACTAGAAGATCATAGCAATGTATACAAGAATGCTAGTGCAAGTGAGACAATGCAAAATGCAAACATGTACAATGCATATGCACAATGTAACTACCAAACCTAGAAAAACAAAGAGAAGCAAAACAAAGACCTACCAAGCTAACCAAAACAAACGTCAGCGATCAAAAGGGGTAACAAACCCCAAGCTCCCCTCGCAAGCGAGCAAAGGTGTCCTGCTCTAGCGGTTTGGTGAGGATATCTGCAGTTTGCCTCTCTGAACGGACATGGATCAGGTCTATGTGTCCTCTCTCATGGTTGTCTCGCAGGAAATGGAATCGGATATCTATGTGCTTGGTTCTGGAGTGTAGGACAGGGTTCTTTGCAATGCTAATGGCTGACATGTTGTCCACAAAGATGGGAACCCTACCGAAACTCAAGCCATAATCCTGCAAGGTTTGTTTCATCCAAAGTATCTCGGAGCAGCAGCTAGCAGCGGCAACATACTCAGCTTCTGTGGAAGAAAGCGCTACGCTAGCCTGCTTGCGAGAGGACCAAGACACCAAAGATGTACCGAGAAATTGACAAGTGCCGGATGTCGACTTGCGATCCAACCGACACCCACCGAAATCGGCATCAGAAAAGCCCACCAAAACCAGAGAAGAATCCGCAGAATACCAAAGATCAAATTCAGGGGTGAATTTCAAATACCTGAAGATGCGTTTCACCACCTGCCTGTGGGACGTGCACGGCGAAGCCTGATACCGCGCGCAGAGGCAGAAGCCGAACTGGATGTCTGGTCGCGTCGCCGTCAGGTACAGGAGAGAGCCGATCATGCTCCTGTACTCCTTCTGGTCCACCGCCTCGCCGTCCAAGTCCTCATCAAGCGCCGTCGATGTGCTGATCGGAGTCGGCTGAGGAGACAAGTCGCTCATGCCGAACTTCCGTAGCAAGTCTCTAGTGTACTTGGCTTGATGGACAAAAGTGCCCTGAGGAGTTTGCTTGATCTGCAGCCCGAGGAAGAACTGTAACTCACCCATCATGCTCATCTCGAACTCCCTGGACATCTGCTCAGAAAACTTGGACACAAGAGCGTGAGAAGAGCCACCAAAGATAATATCATCCACGTATATCTGAACCAAAAGGAAATCAGTGCCAGATCGCATGAGGAACAAAGTTTTATCAACACATCCCATTTTAAAGCCCTGAGCCAGCAAAAAGGTTTTCAATCTGTCATACCAAGCTCTAGGTGCCTGTTTCAAACCGTAAAGAGCTTTCTGAAGTTTATAAACGCGGTTTGGAAACTTGGGATTTTCGAAACCAGGGGGTTGCTTTACATAAACCTCTTCTTCGATAAAACCATTCAAGAAGGCAGATTTAACATCCTTTTGGGAAACCTTAAAACCCTTGGAAGCAGCAAATGCAAGAAAGATTCGAATAGCTTCCAAACGAGCAACAGGGGCAAAAGTTTCCTCAAAATCAATACCCTCTTTTTGGCAAAACCCCTGGGCAACAAGACGAGCCTTGTTTCGAACAACCAAACCATCCTCACCCTACTTGTTTTTGAAAACCCACTTCGTTCCGATGGGATTACAAGCAGGTGGAGGCTCGACTAAAACCCAAACTTGGTTTCTTTCAAAATTTTCAAGTTCCTCATGCATGACATTGACCCAATTAGAATCAGAAAGAGCGTGTCCAATATCTTTGGGCTCAAAAGAGGCAACAAACGCTGAATGAGCAAAGCCAGCGATACTCGTTACCTTGGACTTGGTGACTCGCTCGTTGAGATCACCTAGCATCTGTTGAGGTGGATGGCGACGCTGAATGTGTCGCGGTGCTTCCCGTGTCGAAGTCGCCTCCTCCTCAACCAAAGCTGGTGCCTCCTCAGGTGCAGCTGGTGTAGCCTAAGTCACCTCCTCGAACAGCCCCCGGGAAGTAGACGTAGTCGGGTCGGGGCCGTCGTCATCGTCCGAGCTCGTAGCAGAGATAGCTGGGTCCACAGCACGCGTGGTAGCCTCAGCCTCGCCATCTGCAGCTTCTTCCTCCTTATCTTCAAAGATGGAGGTGCCGAGCTTATCACCTCCTGCAACTTCAAAGACAGAAGAATTGCACGGTGCAGTCTCGTCGAAAGTGACTTCACAAGTCTCTCTGATGATGTTAGTTTCAATAATCAGCACACGGTATGCTCTAGAGTGAGAAGCATATCCGAGAAAAATACCGTCAGATGAGCGAGACTCAAACTTGTCAAGATTTCCATCTTTCAGCACAAAACACCGGCAACCGAAAACTCTGAGATGGTCAACACGGGGCTGGCGTCCAAACCGCAACTCATAAGAAGTCCTGTGCATGAAAGCACGCAAGAAACTGCGGTTGGACACGTAACAAGCGGTGTTAACCGCCTCAGCCCAGTATTTGCGAGGAGTCCTATGCTCATCGAGTATCGTCCTCGCCATCTCAACCAGTGTCTGATTCTTCCGTTCTACAACTCCATTCTGCTGTGGATTGTAGGGAGAAGAATACTGGTGTTCAAGACCTTGATCACTGCAAAAGACATCAAAACGAGCATTTTTGAATTCTGTGCCATTGTCAGAGCGGATCGCTCGCATGGCCTGGGGTAGCTCATTTTTCAATCTCAAGATCAAGTCTCGAACAAACTCGAGAGCCTCATCCTTGGTTCTCATGAAAAAGACCCAAGAATAGCGAGAAAAATCGTCCACAATCACAAGCACGTACCACTTCCCACCAACAGACATCTCCCTAGAAGGACCAACAGTGTCCATGTGTAGCAACTCTCCAGGGTGAGAAGTCATCACCTGATTAACAGGCGGATGAGAAGCGGCAATCATTTTCCCGTGGCGACACGGATGGCAAACAAGGTTCTTCTCAAACTTCAGTTTAGGCAATCCTCGGATCAGGCCAAGTGAGCTCAATCTCGACAACAAATCGAAGCTCAAATGTCCTAGTCTCCTATGCCACTTCCACAAATCAGAAGAAGGACTAGCCATCAAGCAATGAGAAGGGCCAAAAGGAGTTCCAGAGAAGTCAACCAAGAAAACTCGATCGCGAGGTGTAATCCGGCAAACCAAATCTCCCCTGGAATCCAAAACACGCGAACAGCCCTCCTTGAAGCGAACCTCAAACCCCTCATCAAGAAGTTGCGAAACAGAGAGCAAATTAAAACCAAGATTCGAAACCAAAGCAACTTCTCTTAGGGTAAAGCGATCAGAAACTCGAACAGCGCCAAGTCCACGTACCTTTACTCTTCAATTATCCCCGAACACAATGTACTCCTTGGAGCGCATCGGGGTGAGGCTGGAGAACCATTTGTCATTTCCGGTCATGTGGCGCGAACAACTGGAGTCCATGATCCACCTGTTCTCCAAGCCTCCGACCTGCACATCAGTAGTGAGACAAAGGGTGAGCAAATGTCTCAACACTGGGGTTAGCAAAGTGAGAAGCAAACTAGTGTCGAGCCATTTGCTCTACAGAAGGGTTAGCAAAACCAGACAAAGCATATCCCCCGTCCCGTCTACCGCGTGACTGACGAACACTACCGCGAGGAAAGCGTGGAGCCTCAAAACCTCCTCCAAAGCCTCGGTCTCGTGGTCCATAGCCGTACTGAAAACGACCAGGAGCACGACCGGCAAAGCGACCACCTGCTGGAGCACGGTAACCACCACCGTCTCCCTGACCTCCACCTACACGGCGCACCCTAGCATCTCGCCTATCACCACGCCGAGAAGGATCATGCACCCGAGCAGAGTACATGTCCGCGTTCAGTCTCTCCTGCTCTCTCCTCACAGCCCGCTTCCTCCTGAAGCAAAACTCCTCCAGGTGACCTTCCCTGTCACTGAACTCGCAGTGGTACCTCACCTCATGCTTGGGAGGTGGAGGCCTAGTCTGCGGACGGGGAGGAGCAGCCCTCTTCTTCTGGGCAACCTGGGCTGTGGCAGTAGGGAGCGTGTCGAGGGAGTTCCTCAGCTCATTGGGCTTTGGAACCCAAACCTGCTTCTGCGGAGGTGCTTTCGGTGGTTCTTTAAGCACACCATCCGCGGGGTCAACAAGCGAAGGCCGCGTGCTCGTGCTAGCAGTGTTTCCAGCAGCCTTGCCAATCATACCGTACAACCTGTCAAAGTCTGACTTCGTGTACGTGTAACCGACCCCAAACCCATCACCACGCTTGAACTGCTTGATCATCATGCCCAACTGCGGCTCACTAGCAGAAACCCAACTAAGAATCGCCCTAAGATAGGTATTCTCATTCTCCAGGTTGGCTTTCTCTACCGCAAGATTATCCAAATCAGAGATCAAACTAGGGCAAACAGAGCAGTCAATAGGTGGGCTAGACTCTATGACCTTAGTCTTTCCAAAAGACTTGATCAAAGCGTTCTTCTCCTCTAGCTCCGACCTAAGCGTGGGACAAAGCTTACAAGCGCCAAGCAAAACTGGCCTAGACTTCATCTCCTCTAGCTCGCACACAACAGTAGCAAACTTGGACTGCAAAGAAGCTAGATCAGACTTGAAAATAGGATACTCATCGCATTCAAGCACATCACTAACAATGGGAGCGTCCTTGACAAGTTCAAGCTCATGCTTGGCCTTGGCTAGCTCGTGAGACACGTCAGAAAGTGAAATCTTAGCAACATCTAAGTCCGCGACATTCTCATCATGCTTGGCACGGAGAGCAACAAGATCGTTCATGTGAGATATGCAGTCAGCGCACTCATCCTCACTAGACTTCTCCCTAGCACAAGCCAGCTCAGCCCTAAGCTTTCTACGCTCTCTGGCTGCTTCCTTAAGCAGCCTCTTCTGGTTGTCGAGAGCGGCGTACAACTCCCTAACCTCTGTATCAAGCAGGTCGATTGTGGAGTTTACCTCTGAATCGCTCTCGGATCCAGGAGAAGAGCCGGAGTGCGTCGGTGTAGCGTGTCCACCCGAAGACGCACGAGCACCATCAGCTTCGCCCGCCATGGTGCAGAAGCTCTTGCGCCGACCGGCCGCCAAGCAAAGGCCGATGAAGCCGGTGGCTTCCTTGTCCCGCTTCTTCTTCTTCTTGTCGTCGTCGTCGGAGGTAGGTGAAGAAGAGCGGTCGGTGTCGGAGCTCTTGTCGAGGTCGCTGAGCTGCGCCAGGAAGGCCTTCTCCCGCTTCTTGGCCTTGTACTGGAAGCGCTTCTTGAGCGACTCCTTGTCGAAGCGTCCTCCCCGGTCACGACTGCGGTGCTTGTGGCGCCGATGCTCCTTGTTGGAGCCTCCCTCGTCGCGGTCACGGTGGCGGTAGTAGTCGAAGGAGTTGTTCTGGCCACCGCCGGACTTCTTGGGGCAATCGGCGATGAAGTGGTTCAGATCGCCGCAGTTGTAGCACCCGGGGTTCTTCTTCCTCTGCCTGTTGTGGTAGACGCGCTGGAACTTGCTGATGAGGAGGCACAAGTCGTCGTCGCCCAGCGTCTCCAGCTGCTCATCTGAAACAGAAGGCAAAGAGGCAAGAGAAAAGCCAAGAGCAAAGTTAGCGTTAGAGCCCGATCCACCACCTGGGCCAGTCACAAGAGCGACGCTCTTGGAAGGAGGGGCACCATTGAGCTTGGCTCGTGTCTGGTTATCCACCTCCGTGGCCTTGAGCTTCCTGAAAAGCTCGTTCACCGTCAGAGTCTCATAGCCAGCAGACTCAATGATGGTGTTCACCTTGAGATCCCACACAGAGCGATCAAGTGCGTACAGCAACTTAAGGGCCTTCTCATGCTCTGTGTACTCAAGGGCACAAGCAGATCTGTTCGCATTGACCTTGTTCACAATCGATTGAAAATGACTGAACATCAGGTCAATGCTCTCACCCGGCTCCTGTGTGAAGTTCTCGTACTCACGCCGGTAAGTCTCGAACAGTCTGGCCTTCACCTGAGGTGTACCCTCGTGGTAGTTCTCAAGGCACGTCCAAATCTTGTGAGCTTTCTGAAAACCTTGAACGCGTGAGAACTCCGCACGAGAAACGCCAGCGAACAAGGCATTGACGGCCTTGGCGTTAGCCTCGTGCTGGGTCACCTGAAGAGGCGTGACCCGTACAGCCAGCACCTCGTAAAGCTGGTTCTTGGTAATCTCCCAGACATCGGCTCTCATGCTCTGCAGGAAGGCTCTCATGCGAACCTTCCAGTAGGCATAATCCTCGCCGGAAAACACCAGGATCTTACCAAGACTCGCCATGGTCGCCGAGTGGTTTTCAAACCGGTTAAGGTATTGAAAACCTCAACCAAGCTCTGATACCAATTGTGGGACCGAAGCCGGCGACCAGAGAGGGGGGGTGAATGGGAGCCGATCAAAATTTCTTCTGAAATTCAAACCGTCGGCCTATATCCCGAAAATCACCCGAGCCCTCAAGCGTACTGGCCAAAGTTTGGAGTAGCTATTGAAGAGCTAAACCAACACAAAAGGCCTTGAACCAGCGAACGAAAACACAAAGCGAATCGGAAGCAAAGTGGGAAAGTTTCAGGACTGATCTGCCAGGACCGGTCTGACCGGTGTGATGGACCGGTCTGACCGGTGTGATGGACCGGTCTGACCGGTCGTGTCTGTTCAAAAAGAGCAGACCGGTCTGACCGGTCTGTCCTACCGGTCTGACCGGTAGCACCCAGAAAACCCCCGAGAAAAAGGATTCAAACGGTGAATCTTGAGCAAACGACCATGAAAATCGGTGAAACTTGGGGAATAGCTTCGCCCCTACCCCGTGAACATATCCCCAAAAGATCTCAGCCTAAATATCAACGAATCTAGAGAATTATGGGGGAGATCAAAAGGGATAGGGGTTTTCTCAACTACTCGAAAACTTTAAATCTGAAGAGCTCGTGATTCCAGAAGATTTGGCACGCAGCTAGTAGCACGGGAATCACTCCAAAGAGCTCTACGAAACGTCGCAATCAAGTGCATCAAAATCGAAACGAAAATCCATCACAAAAAGCACAAGAGAGACAGAATTGGATTGATTCAAAAGCCCAGAGGGCACAAGGAGGATGGGGCCTCCTTTCCCAATCACATCCAATACAAAGTCTCACAAATCCATGAACAAATCTACTCTAAAGAGAGGAACAGGGGGAGGAGAACAAAGGGGCGGCGGCCTGGAGAAACAGAGAGTCCACGAACAGATTATAAAAGCCGCCCTTGACCTAACACAAGTGAAGGGGTATTTATACCCGCGGGACCGGTCAGACCGGTACGCTGGACCGGTCAGACCGGTTGGTTAGACCGGTCAGACCGGTGCCAGGGACCGGTCAGACCGGTTGGCCTGCAGCAACCCCTGTACAACGATCTCATCCGACGGCCGAGGTTCTTTCTTCGAAACAAAGTCTTCTCCGCGATGCCGCCGTCTTGATGAAGATCTAGTCCGCGGTTTTGGAGGGTCCGCGAAACCCGGGTAGGTGGCCGGTTTTGAGAAAACCGCCAAAACCTCACGCGCGGGAAGATTCCCGCCTCCACGCCGTGGCCCTAGACGCCGTTCCCGCCTCGGCTTCCTGATGGCCCTAGACGCCGCCCGACGCCCGTCACCTCCTCGCCCGCAGCGAGCCCCTAGACGCCGTCGACGCCCGTCGCCTCCATCAGGCCCGAGACCAACGCCCGTGCCTCCACGACTTGGCGTCTTCAACCGCCGTCCGCCTCCTTGGTTTTGTGGCGCAAACCAAGAAACCCGCCTTCCGTCGCCGCTTGCGCCCTCGATCCAGGAGTGGACGCCACAGCTGCCGCCCGGTCCGAGCTCCGGTCCCGGCTGCCCTTCACCGCCGTCCTCCTCACGGTCCATCGGCCACAGCACCTCCACGGCAGCTCCCCGTCGACACTCGACGCCCGTGTACCTGCAATCCAAAGACCAAGCGCACGATCACACTGCACGGTTGACAATTCACTCATCACAAGCAGGATAGAGTACTCAACATTCCTCAACTTGTTTGAAATGTCACGGAGCATGCTCTGTTTAACATGATGATCAGACTTTTCCCCAACGATAGCTTCAAAAAGCTTGCCGATAAGCTTATCGACATCAAATTCTTGAGACACATAGACCCAGAATACCGTGTCTTTGAAGTGCTCCTTTATCTTGTTGTCATGGCAGATGTGTTTGGCCAAAGTAGTTTTGCCGGACCCACCTAATCCAACGATAGATACTACTGTTCTTCCATCGTCCCCTTCATTAGTTTCTAAAATCTTACTTATGATTTCATCCTTCTCCCGATCTCTTCTGGGTATTTTTGAGTCATCAACGTTAGATAGCATGGAGAGCTCTCCAGCTGTCCCGGGGTTGCTGCTCCGAACAGGATCATCCATTTGTAAATTCTTCCTTATAATATTAGCATCACTTGCTTCCTTCACAGTCTTTTCATATTTCACTTTGATTGCCTTGATCTTACGGGCCACCTTGCATCTGAACAGAAGTGATTTTGGTTTTGCGCAGAAGCAATCTGCTATCGTTTGCTTGTCACCGTCACTGTGTATCTTGTGTTTATCAGCTTCAAGGTGGACATCATAGAGTAAGTCATCAATATCATAAGCAACATTTCTCAATTCGTTCAACCGTGGAAGCGGTGTGCCAGTCCCTATGGCTCTATCACGAACTACAGCCAGCCAACTACTTATCTCCTCAAGTTTGCATTGGAGCTCACGGAGGTCTTTCTCCACACCTGTTATGGAAGCAAACTCACTGGTTATCAGTGAAGCTAGCTTGCCACCAGCAGTTTTCAACACTCCAGACGCTAAAGCAGCCTCTATTCCACTCATACTTCAAAGGTTCTTCTTTTGAGCCTCTGTGAAAGAAATTAGGAGACGAGCAAATTAATATGTTGAGTCTTACAAACCAAATACTAATTCAGTGACGTCATCCGTACCAATGTAGCATTTATTTACTGGTGAACAAAATAACGGATGGAAAAAAATTAATTGCTAAGTAAATTGGCCTAGCAATTACCTTCCCTAAAGAGGAGCAGCAACGGCAGGTGAACTAGTGAAATCGCGTTGCGTGTGCGGCACCGGCACTCACCGAAAAGACTGAGAACAAGACTCGAGTTGATTACTGAAGAAAGAAACCAGGGGTCAAGGTAAAACACTTGTGCTGGGTCGGATCAGGTCAACTCTGTTTTATATCAGAGCAAGTGTACACGTACCTGGATGATCAGCTGCTTTCGCCTACTCCATCTCCAAATGTTGAAACGCAGAATGACTGAAAATCGCAAAAGCTTTTCCGGGGCTCAAGATCCAGCAGATCTGCACACATATGGTAGGAGCTGCAGCTTAGCTAGATGAATAAGTGGCCGTTGGTGCTTTCAGTAGCTCTGAGATGCTTAACTCTTATACTAAAGGAGTGAAGATTTATTACATTAGCAAGTTACTAAAGGCTTTGTTATGAGCTATAAGGATCATTTATATGTGAAAATGCAGTGAAATAGATTAACCTGGAATGATGGAAAAAAGTTGAATAGAAGATTATGCTTAGCATACCAAGTACGAACCTCTCAAAAGAAAGAACACCAGAGCAGCAGCAATCGTAGTGTGACACTTGTGTGCTGATGGCTGAGAAGAGTAAAGATCAAAACTCAGTTAAAGTTGCTGAAGAAACCAGGAGAGAATGCACGAAAGAGATGTAATAAAGAAGCACACACTGTATTAGATCAGAGCAAGTACCTTGATTAGTTCCAACTCAATGCCAGTGCATTGATCCGATCCTCAAACGCTGTAAGAGGCGGCACTGGCTGAGGTTGAGAGATTTTTGGTTCCGAATAATGCAGAGCTTGTGGATCTGAGGTGGATGGTGTTGCTTAGTTAGATGGCAGGGAGACCATTATTATTATTACTTCTAGGCGTCGGGTTCCCAGGTCTTGGTCTTCACTGTCATCTACTCCGTAGCTCTCAAGGCAAGGACAGAGCACGTTGCTTGTGTCCTTTTTTCTGACAGACGACGGTCCGCAAAGGAAAACGAAGCCACGGCGAGGCTTCATTGCAGACCAAGAATACACACAGTGCAGCCACACAAGTAAATAAATACCTCAGGAGCGAGTATTTTGCATGAATTTCAGTGAAGTTTATCGGGGATGTCAAATTCCAGTAGGATGGTCTCAAACCTCATTTATTTTGTTTTTAATTGAATAATGCAGCGCATTATCCTATTTCTGCTTGGCTCTTCTTCCCTTAAAACTCATTCGTTTTGATAATTAGTGGCCAGAGGCTAGAATAGCCCCCCACGTCACAGGACGCTAGGCACCGGGGTTCTCACACCCCGGCCGACCCGGCCGCCCTCCATTTTAGCGAGAGCGCAGCTGACGAGATTTGAACCTAGGGCGCTTGATTCATAGGCTGGCCTACTGGCCGCCCGGGTTCTCCTCTCCGCCCATTCGTTTTAATAATGAAGAAAGGATAATGGAAACAGAGTGTACGTCGAGATGGTATATAATGGAAGAATGATATAACAAAACAACTCATCACCAGTTTTGTAGCCGGTGGTGGTGTGGACACAGACACCTATCATTGGATGCGGCCATGGTCAGAATTGTAGAACTGAGAAATTCGACCAGAGGGGGGTGAATGGGAGCCAATTAAAATTATCGCATCGAAAACTTTGGCTCAAGATCCAAGTGCGCACCCCAACCCTAGAGTCTTAGGCGTAGTGCAGAGTAGTTATAGAAGAGCTACACAAACACTAAAAACCATAGGAACAAGTATGATCAAGCGCGGAAGCAAATACGAAGAAGCAGCGCAGAAATCAGCACGGTATACTAACACCGGTTAAACCGACGCGTGAAGGAGTGCTTCACCGGTTCAACCGACGCTACAGAGCTGGCAGCAGGAAACAGCAAGCACCGGTTGATCCGACGCAATGTTTTGAACTGCGTCGGTTCAACCGACGACCCTGCAACGGATGATCCGACAAAATCTAGTCGAGACGCCGGTGCAGTTGTCCAGAGGGACAGCAAAATGAGTCAACTGAACACCGGTTAATCCGACGAAATGAAAACCCCATCACCGGTGCAGTTGTCCAGAGCAACTTCCAAAACACACCAACTCGAGCACCGGTTCAACCGACGCTAAGGAAAGTCAATACGCCGGTTAAACGAGCCAAAACAGCAAACACACAAGCAATACCGGTTGATCCGATGCTAGTGAAGACTGAAGCACCGGTGCATCCAACAGAAACCTCAAAAACCCTAACAGACGACAAAAACAGTCACCGGTTGATCCGACGCATAAGAATGAAAGCGTCGGTTCAACCGGCGTTAAGGAAAAATCCTGCCCGAGCCCAGGAACTCTGTTTTCTTCTCGGCTCGACCCAAAACTCGATGATTCATGGATCAAAACGAGTCAAAAACACACCAAACTTGGTGGACACGATCACAAGGGTCTTGAGAACAAACCCACGGAAGGAATCAACGAATCAATCCATGGTTAGGAAGGAATCGAAGATTTGGCAATCAAGAACGGGGTTTTCTCAAACGTGAACAGCTCAAGAACGATGATCCTAAAGAGCTCGTGAATCCTAGGGGTTTTGCACTAAGCAAGAAGGCATGGATTCACAACAAAGAGCTCTAGGAACACCACGATCTCATGCACTGTAACACCCTAGTTTAAATTTCA
Organism: Panicum virgatum; assembly: GCF_016808335.1. Taxonomy (NCBI): domain Eukaryota; kingdom Viridiplantae; phylum Streptophyta; class Magnoliopsida; order Poales; family Poaceae; genus Panicum; species Panicum virgatum. The sequence goes on along the minus strand of NC_053143.1, from coordinate 10,325,500 downwards.
GCACTTTTAAATAAATTTAATTGGCTTTATTTATTTTTTTTCTAAGGCTTAGTGTGTTTAGTCTTGCATTTAATCTAATTCTGTTTCACAAGTAATTAAAATTTTGCTAGGTTTATTTTCGTTGTTGCATTCATGCTGGTGCAAGGTTTTACTTTGTTGAATGCATAGGAGTTTGAATTCAAATTCATTTGAATTCAAATAAATTTGAGTTGGGTTTAAAAGGAAAAGAGGTTTGGAAATAGGGAAAACAGTGAACCCAAAGCCCAGCCCAAACCCTCTCCGCAGCCCAACCCGCACCCCTCACTCCCTCTCCCCGCGGGCCACTTCCTCCTGCTCTCGGCCCACTCTCTTTTCCCTCTCTCTCGGGCCCAGAGCGCTCACGCGCGGCACACTACCCCCCTGCTTGGGCCAGCCCGGCCTCCGCTCACCCTGCGCGCGGCCCAGTCCCTAGTCGTGCTGCACCTCTGCGCCGCCGCGGCCACGCCGAACCACCGATCCCCGAGCCCTGTAGACCCCCGCACCGGATCCGCCTCGACTCCAGGAGCATCCCGGAACCCGTCGACCCCAAGCTCGGCCGCGCTTCGCCGGGGATTTCGCCCGGAGCTCAACTCAGGTGAGCCGCTCCGCCGTGAAATTACTTCGCCGCCGGTGTTTCCCCAGCCACGCTGACCACCTCCCTGGCCTCGCAGCGCGACGCAGAGCCCGCCCGTGGAGCCCAGACACCGGAGCTCCACTGCAACAGCCTCTCCCTCAAGCGCCGCCGCGACCTGCCGCCGAATTCCGCCGCCGGCGCCGCTGCGTCACGCCACAACCCGTTTCCAAGCCTGGTGAGCATCCCCTCGGCCTCTCCTTTCTGTTGCGCTAGACGTCTTCGCGTGTGACGCACCCTAGGTGCCCCGGCCACGCTCGCCGGCGCTTTTCCACTGCCGCCGAGCCGCCCATGTCGGCGAGACTCCCTCTCCCAGCCCCGCAGCGCCCCGTGAGGTGGGCCCCATCGTCGCTGATCCAACTCTTCGCGGTTACGCCTTACCAATGAGATTCTTTGTAACGGCCTCGTAGTGAGTTTGCTAGTCATCTCACATAAGGAAGTGTGATGAACAACTGGCGTAGCTCACGACTTGTGGGTAAAGACATGCAACCTCTGCAGAGTGTAAAACTGGTATACTAGCCGTGCTCACGGTCATGAGCGGCCCAGATCCTCCTTTTGATTAGTGGGGTTATCTTCCTTTGACGAGGCAGGTTTCCCCGGGTGGCTTGGTTCGGTTTGGTTCTCAGTAGTTTCTTAATTAATTCTGATTAATTACTATGTAACTGGGTTAATGGTAATTCATCAACTCGTAGTAAATAGCTTTAATAAAATTTTGCCAACACTTAAAAGCTAATGCAGTTGAGTCAGCCAACCTTAGAGCCTCATAGTTTGTGTTATACTTGTTTAGTACAAGTTGTGCACTCACTCTTGCCTCTTCTCTACTTTTTCCTCTTGGATACTCTACTGCTGCTCAGTTCCTGCCGACGCGAGGGAGTTCGCTCAGCGCTACCAGGACTACGAGGACTTCTAGGCGTTCGTCTCCCAGTCGACGTCCCTGTGGCGCCCTGCTCAGCTTCGGAGAGTTTTATAGTATTCGTACTTCGCTTCCGCTGTATCAGACATTTTGTCATTAATGTAATAAATAACATTCGTATTCGCTTTATTATATCTTTTTACGTGATATGTGCTATGATATACTGTTCATTCTGTTGTATATACGTGTGACTTGATCCTGGCACGTATATGATTGCTCGGTTTATGTCCTTTTATAAACCGGGTGTTACATGCACACAAGGAATCAACCACGGAATTGAAAATCCATCACAAAGAGCTCCAAAAGAACACGAACCTGAATTCGATTTCAAAGCCCCGAGGCACAAGGAAGGATGGGCCTCCTTTCCCACAAAATCTCCTTACAAAATCTTCACTAATCCATCTCTCAAATCTCAGAGAAGAGAGGGGAGGAGAAGAACATGGGAGGAGGGCGCCTGGCTCACATCTTCTTCTCTTCTGTTCTCTCGAGCGCGTGCAAGAGCCAGAGGAGAGGAGGGCGTCCCTTTTGTGCTGAGGGCCAGCGCCACCCACTCCAATTTGCCCTCCCTTTCTTTGCCTCCAAGTCTTTCCTAAAGACTAGAATACCCCTAAGTGCTAAAACTAAACTATAAGGCCCTTAGGGGCAAAATCGGAAAAGATACATTGAAGACCATCCGACGGCTGCGACGACTTGGAGATATTTGATTCGACCCGATGCAATCTTCCCGATGTCGCCACGTGTCCTTCTGGAATCTTCACGGGGGCAGTTTTGGGAAAACTGCCGAAACCGAGTTCGGGGGGCGGTTTTGGAGGACCCGCCAAACCTTCCCGCGCGATGTTTCCGGCACACCCGCCAAGCCCGATGTCGCCATGTGTCCGACCTCCCGCCGGAACCCTCTACAACTTGGCCGACATCGACGCATCCCGCCGTTGGTTTTTCCCGAGCTACCAACAAACTCCACGCCGTCCTGCCTTGGCGCCAGGAGTGGATCGCCACGCGGCCCAGCAGTGGCCCAAGCATTTGGGCCGCCCTTCTCCACCGCACGGTCGTCCGATCCAGCCTCCAACGCCACCGCAAGATCTCCCGCCTCCGCATGGTCATCAAGCTCCCAGCCACCGCAACGCCGCCGCATGGTCCATCGGCGCGCGCCTCGCTCTTGTCTAAACCATCTCGCTGCCACCGCATTGTCCGTGTACCTGCACACCACAGACCAAGAACTGGCGCAATCTCCACAGAGTCGCGACTACACACTGTTAGTCCACTCCACGTGTTGGCAATCACTCATCACACCAAGGAGCAGGCCTCCACTGCCTCTCAATCTCCCCCTTGATGAGTGCATTGTCAACACCACACCCCACACGGGCACTGGTGAAAGAAGGAGGTAACCAAAAGAGAAATAGAAAACAAAGAGAGCTAACTCAAGTGATCGAAAGCGAATGAAAGCCAGAAAAGATCACTTGAAGATAGCAAAGCCAAAAGAGTCAGCCCCTAAGACAAGGGCAACGGCTCGACGCACTGACTCCAAAACATGCTTGACCCCTCAAGAAAGAGGCAAGGCTCAACACAGCCAAGCATGTGCAAAGCTGGCCCCTCCAGAAAGAGGCAAAGCTCAACACAACCAGCAAAGAGCATGAAAAAGCTCAAAACTCCCCCTGAAATGCAGCTCCCCCTCACTATGCAACTCTCCCCCGATGTGTGCACACTCAAAAACTGAATCTCTGAATCTCTCCCCCTGAGACCTAACAACAAGTTCTCCCCCTTGTTGACAAAGCACACGTCAAGGAAACTCCCCCTGCCTAGATGCTCCCCCTGGAAATATGCCATGAAGTGCATGCGTGCCTAAAAGCTTCCAGGTACAGAATAAGAGCATTTGCAAGGGTCGAACAACACAGCATATGAGGGTGCATATACAAAGACAATGCATGGAGAAGCTCATAAGAATATATCTATACAGATTATGAGCAAGCATTTGTCATTTGTAAAAGAAAAGCATCACCATAAAGGACCTAGCATACTAGAAGGTAAACAAGCATGCTAGTGCTAGCAAGAACATACCAGTGAGCTATCCAAAGCATATCATAGCAACTACCACTCAAGCAACGGAAAACTTGTCAAGATTTTGATACCAACTGAAAACTTGCCAGGGGTTGAAAACTTGCAAGAGCTTAACTTAGCGAATGTGCCAAGCCTAGGTCAAGGACCATCAGAAGCTTAAGACAACACTCTCAGTCATCCACAGCCTTGTCCAAGTTCTCCAAATGAGCAGTCTTGGTACAAGATCAGTGGTGCAAGCAAACCCACCTGGATGTTTTCACCCAAAGCAAAGCATGATATACAAAAAGTTGGATTTTTGAAATTGAGTACCAATTTTAACACACCAACCAGGAAACAAAAAGGGCATCTTGTTGCAAGTGAGAGCAAAGGACCTAGCCACTAAGCATGATCAAGATAGCATAAGCATACACACCTACACATGCTAGTAGCGGATTCTGAAGGTGACCATGTTTTATGATTTTCAAAGAATAAAACAGCTCAGCTCACAGCCAATATACAACATGTTCAAAGGAGCTAGCTACACATGGTCAAAGCATATATACAACTCATAGCATAGCCCAAGATACAAGCAAATGCAGATATCATACAAAGAAGCTGGTGCAAGGGTAATGCATATGAGCAAATGCTATGCAAAATGGTATGTACACAAAAATGCAAGAAGAAGCAAAGAAGAAAGGAAAACCAATCCTAAACTACAGAAACAACTACCCAACTCAAAATGGGTAGCACACGCCAAGCTCTCCTCGCAAGCGAGCATAGGTGGCTTGTTCTAGGGGCTTGGTCAGGATGTCGGCTACTTGATTGTCAGTGGAAACATGGGTCAGCTCGACATCACCCTTCTCATAGTGATCTCTCAGGAAGTGGAACCTCACGTCTATATGCTTGGAGCGAGAGTGTAGGACGGGGTTCTTGGCTAAGCTTATGGCTGATGTGCTGTCTATGAAAATGGGAACTCTGCCATAGGTTAGGCCATAATCGCTGAGAGTGTGTCTCATCCAAAGGATCTGGGAGCAGCAACTAGCAGCAGCTATGTATTCGGCTTCTGTGGTGGAAAGAGCTACACTAGTTTGCTTGCGGGCAGACCAAGACACAAGAGAAGTTCCAAGAAACTGATAGGTGCCAGAAGTCGACTTGCGATCAATCCGACACCCACCATGATCAGCATCAGAAAAGCCAACCAACGCAAGAGAAGAGGAAGCAGAGTACCATAAGCCAAACTCTGGAGTGTATCGAAGGTACCTGAAGATCCTCTTCACAGCATTCCTGTGAGAAGTGCGCGGAGAAGCCTGGAACCTCGCGCAGAGACAGACCGCGAACTGCATGTCGGGTCTGGTGGCCGTCAGGTACAGGAGCGAGCCGATCATGTTCCTGTACTCCTTCTGGTCCACAGCAACACCTTCAGTGTCCTCATCCAGCGCCGTAGAGGTGCTCATAGGAGTCGGCAAGGGACTGAGATCCCCGAAGTCAATCTTCTTGAGCATGTCCTTGGTGTACTTGGCCTGGTGGACGAAGGTGCCATCCCGGGTTTGCTTGATGTGCAACCCGAGGAAGAACTGAAGCTCACTCATCATAGACATCTCAAACTCCCTGCTCATGTCATCAGAAAAACTAGAAACAAGAGAGTGAGAGGAGCCACCAAAGATAATATCATCCACGTAAATCTGGACCGACAGAAAATCAGCGCCACGCCTGAGGAGAAACAAAGTCTTATCTACTGATCCCATGACAAACCCCTGCTTAAGTAAAAAGGCTCTCAACCTCGCATACCAGGCTCTAGGGGCTTGTTTCAGGCCATACAAAGCCTTCTGAAGCTTGAAGAATCGGTCTGGAAACTTGGGACTCTCAAAGCCAGGAGGCTGCTTCACATAGACCTCCTCCTCTATAAACCCGTTCAAAAAGTCACTCTTCACATCCATCTGGTACAGCTTGAACCCCTTCGAAGTTGCAAAGGCTAAAAAGATCCGGATGGCCTCTAAACGAGCTACAGGTGCAAAGGTCTCCTCATAATCTATCCCCTCCTGATGGCTGTAACCCTGAGCTACTAACCTAGCCTTATTCCTCACAACCATCCCATCCTCACCCTGTTTGTTCTTAAAAACCCATTTGGTACCTATAGGGTGGCAGTCTGGTGGAGGCTCTACAAGGACCCAGACTTGATTTCGCTCAAAGTTTTCTAGCTCCTCATGCATAGCATTGACCTAGTTAGATTCAGATAAAGCATGTCCAATATCTTTGGGCTCAAAAGAGGCAACAAACGCTGAATGAGCAAAGCTAGCGATACTTGTTACCTTGGACCTCGTGGTTCGCTCGTTGAGGTCACCTAGCATTTGTTGAGGCGGATGGCGACGCTGAATGTGTCGCGGTGCTTCCCTTGTTGAAGTCACCTCCTCCTCAGGTGCAGCTGGTGAAGCCTGAGTCACCTGCTCGATCGGTCCCCGAGAAGTAGAAGCGGTGGGGAGCGGGCCGCCGTCGTCGTTAGAACTCGATTCACCAGGAAGTGGGCCTGCAGCTGGCGCAGGGACACCACCATCATCCTCAAAAGCCTCAGGCTCATCCTCATCCTCGAAGATGTCCTGGCCAAACTCATCGTCACCTGCACACTCCACAGAAGCAGACAAAGAAGGAGTGGACTCGTTGAAGGTTACATTACAGGTTTCGACGATCTGGTTAGTCTTAAGAATAAGAACACGATAGCCTCTAGATTGAAGAGCATAGCCAAGAAGAATGCCATCAGAGCTCCTAGACTCGAACTTATCAAAATTTCCCTCCTTCAAAACAAAGCATCTGCAACCAAAAACACGCAGGTGGGACACCCTGGGCTGTCGACCAATCCGCAACTCATACGAAGTCTTCTTCATGAAAGAGCGAAGGAAGATGCGGTTGGCAACATAGCATGCGGTGTTGATCGCTTCGGCCCAAAAATGCCTAGGAGCCCTATGCTCATCGAGCATCGTCCTGGCCATCTCCACTAGGGTCTGGTTTTTGCGTTCAACCACACCATTCTGTGGAGGAACATAAGGAGAGGAGTACTGGTGATCAAGACCAAAGCCACGACAGAAATCATCAAAACGAGCATTCTTAAATTCAAAGCCATTATCACTGCGGATAGCCCTCATGGCATGTGGAAGCTTGTTCTGTAACCTCAAGGCAAGGTCTCGAAAGTACTGAAAAGCCTCATCCTTAGTCTCCAAGAAGAAAACCCAAGAGTACCGAGAGAAGTTGTCAACGATCACAAGAATGTACCACTTCCCACCGACAGAGCGCACACGAGCAGGACCAACGGTGTCCATGTGAAAAAGCTCGCCTGGGTGCGATGTCATCACCTAATTCACAGGTGGGTGCGGAAGGGAGACCATCTTCCCGTGACGACACGGGTGACAAACAAGGTCCTTGTCCATCTTGAGCTTGGGCAATCCTCGGATCAAATCAAGTGAGCTGAGCCTAACTAGTAGATCAAAGCTCAAGTGACCGAGTCTCCTATGCCACTTCCAGAGCTCAGATGGCTGAGCAGTCACCAGACAGTGAGAAGTGCTCGAAGAAGATCTAGAAAAGTCAATGCGAAACACACGACCAAAAGGAACAATGCTGCAAACGAATTCCCCTCTGGAATCAAGAACGCACGAGCAACCTCTCTTGAAACTCACCTCAAACCCATCATCAAGAAGTTGCGAAACAGAAAGCAGATTAAAACCAAGTTTATCAACAAGAGCAACCTCTCTCAAGGTGAAGTCATCAGAAATCCGAATAGCGCCAACTCCACGTACCTTTCCTCTGCTGTTATCCCCGAAGGTGATGTACTCTTTGTCCTTCGTCGGGGTGAGGCTGGAGAACCATCTGTGACACCCGGTCATGTGGCGCAAACAACCAGAGTCCATGAGCCATATGTCCTCCAGGCCTCGAGTGTCCTGCTCAGTAAGAAGAGAAAGAGCGGGCAAATGGCCCGACACTGGGTTAGCACAGAAGGAAGCAAACCAGTGTCGTGCCATCGGCTCGAAAGCAGGATAAGTATCCTCAAACGAAAATTGTGGCTGGCGACCACCACGCTGAGGAAAATGTGGTACGCCTCCGCCACCAAAGCCTTGGCCACGCTGACCACCACCGAAAGTACGGTGTGGAATGGGGCCGGTGAAACCACCAACAGGAGTGCGGTATCCACCACCGCCTCCCCCTCCTCCACCTACACGATGTGGCCTAGCATCCCGCCTCTGCCCACGTCGAGCTGGAGCGTGTCCACCTGTAGGCTAGTGGAACACCTCCAGAGCGCGCCTCTCCGGATGACTGCGCTCAAACCTCAACCTCCGAAAGCAGAATTCTACCAAGTGACCCTCCCTTTCGCACCACTCACACTGGTAAGGCTCTCTCCTATGTGTAGGCTGTGGTGTAGGAGCAGGGGCTCTCTAAGGCACTCTGGGGGGCTGAGTCCTCACCTTGGGCTTAGGAATAGGCATGCAACTAGGAGGGAGTGTATCCAGTCGGTTCCTGAGGTGGTTAGGTTTGGAAACCCATACTGGATTCTTAGGTGGAGCTGTGGGTGGCTCAGTGAGGATTCCATCCTTAACTGGTGCTGGCTTAGGAGCTGGTGGAGCTGTGGAAGAAGAAAGTGCACTCACACTCGGCTCAAGCATCTCACCAATCTTGCCATAGGGTTAGACAAAGTCAGCAGGAGTAAAAGCAAAACCAACCCCAACACCATCAGGACGCTTAAACTGCTGAACCATCATGCCCAACTGAGGCTCACGGGCAGACACCCAACTGAGAACCTTCCGAAGGTGGGAGTTCTCCTCCTCCAACCGGGTCTTGTCCTTCCATGCCTCCTCAAGCTCAGAGATCAGGCTTGGGCACACAGTACAATCAGCAAAGCAAGAGCTAGGGACTGCAGACTTCTCAAACTTCCTCAAAGCAGCATTCTTCTCCTTAAGCTCTTCTCTAAGCGATGGGCACTCCTTACAAGCACCCAAGAGGGTAGGCCAGGACTTGAGCTCATCCAAGGCCTTCTTGCCCTCCTCGAGCTTGAGCAAGTTCTCATCATACTTGCTCCTGAGCTCGAAAAGGTCAGACATCAGACCAATGCACTGACTGCACTCATCCTCCTCACAATCCTCCACTATAGGGGCAGACTGAGCTATCTCTAGAGCTAGCTTAGCTTCCTTCAACTCCTGCCTCAACGCTCTAAACTGCCTCTTAGCATCCTTAATGATCAAATCCTGATTATCTAGAGCAGTGTAAAGATCCTCCAACTCCTCAGGAGTGGGGTGCTTAGGACGTACCTCAGAGCTTGGCTCTGGCTGAGGTGAAGGCTCTGCTGTAGTGGAAGGAGTCCCATCGGCGTCGGAGTCGATGGCCATGGTGCAGAAACCGGCCGCCTTCCCAGCATGGAGGCAAAGGCCAGTGAAGCCCTTCGTGGCCTTCTTCTTGGAGCTCCACTTCTTCTCGCCGCGGTGGTGTGAGTCGGAGTCGCTGGAGCTGGATGAAGACGAAGACGTAGAACTCTGGCTGGTGGAGGAATGATCCTCGCTCTGGGCGACGAACGCCTACTTGCTCTTGTACTTGCCGACCTTCTTCTTCCGCTCGTGGTGCTGCTTGGAGCGTCCGCCCTTCTTCTTGTGGGAGTCCCCACTCTTGTTCTTGTGGCGGTGCTCGCAGTACTCATCGTGCCTGGAGCGGTCGTCCTCATCCCTGGAACTCTTCTTCTTGGGGCACTCGGCGGCGAAGTGACCAGTCTTGCCGCAGTTGAAGCAGGTCTTCGCTCGTGCTTGCCTGTTGTTGAAGGCGCGTTGGAACTTGTGAATGATCAGTGCAAGCTCCTCGTTTCCCAGCACCTCCAACTGCTCATCTGCCACAGACACAAAAGAAGACAAGCAAAAACCTCCAAGAGAGGGGTCAGAGTTAGCTCCAGAGTTGCCTACCAGGGCCATCGACTTGGAGACGGAGGCATCAGCATGATTGCCTTCCATCTTAGCTCGAGAGAGCTTCTCCACCTCCGAAGCCTTGAGCTTGCTAAATAGCTCATCCACGGTGAGGGTCTCATAGCTAGCAGACTCTATGATAATCTAGACCTTCACCTCCCAGACCTTGCGATCAAGATCATAGAGAAGCTTCATAGCCTTCTCATGATCGGAGTAGGTCTGGGTGCCCGGTGGTTGGTTCGCACGAACCTTGTTCACAATCGACTGAAAACGACTGAACATGGTGTCGATGCTCTCACCCGGCAACTGAGTGAAGTTCTCGTATTCTCGCCGGTCAGTCTCATACAGCCTCGACTTGACATGGTTGGTTCCCTCATGGAAATTGGCCAACCATGCCCAAATCTCCCGGGCTGTAAGAAGGTCGCTGACACGATCGAACTCAGGGCGAGCGAGGCAGGCGATGAGAGCGTTGTACGCCTTGCTATTGACCTCATGTCTCCTAACCTGAAGTTCGGTCATGCGGACCGCAAGATTCACATAGTCAGGGTCCACGCAAAACTCCCAGACTTCGGAACCTAGACTCAAGAGATAGGCACGCATGCGCACCTTCCAATAGTCATAATCGGTTCCATCGAAAATCGGAAGTTTGCCAGGTGAACCCATGGTCGCACAATGGTTTCGAACCGGAGAAGGCTATAGAGAAACCGTCCCAGCTCTGATACCAATTGTAGGACCGAGAAATGCGACCAGAGGGGGGGTGAATGGGAGCTGATTAAAATTATCGCGATCGAAAACTTTGGCTCAAGATCCAAGTGCGCACCCCAACCCTAGAGTCCTAGGCGTAGTGCAGAGTAGCTATAGAAGAGCTACACAAACACTAAAAACCATAGGAACAGGTATGATCAAGCGCGGAAGCAAATGCGAAGAAGCAGCGCAGAAATCAGCACAGTATACTAACACCGGTTAAACCGATGCGTGAAGGAATGCTTCACCGGTTCAACCGACGCTACAGAGCCGGCAGCAGGAAACAGCAAGCACCGGTTGATCCGACGCAATGTTTTGAACTGCGTCGGTTCAACCGGCGACCCTGCACCGTATGATCCGACAAAATCAAGTCGAGACGCCGGTGCAGTTGTCCAGAGGGACAGCAACATGAGTCAACTGAACACAGGTTAATCCGACGAAATGAAAACCCCATCACCGGTGCAGTTGTCCAGAGCAACTTCCAAAACACACCAACTCAAGCACCGGTTCAACCGACGGTAAGGAAAGTCAATACGCCGGTTAAACGAGCCAAAACAGCAAACACACAAGCAACACCGGTTGATCCGATGCTAGTGAAGACTGAAGCACCGGTGCATCCAACAGAAACCTCAAAAACCCTAACAGACGACAAAAAGAGTCACCGATTGATCCGACGCATAAGAATGAAAGCGTCGGTTCAACCGAGGTTAAGGAAAAATCCTACCCAAGCCCAGAAACTCTGTTTTCTTCTCGGCTCGACCCAAAACTCGATGCTTCATGGATCAAAATGAGTCAAAAACACACCAAACTTGGTGGACACAATCACAAGGGTCTTGAGAACAAACCCACGGAAGGAATCAACGAATCAATCCATGGTTAGGAAGGAATCGAAGATTTGGCAATCAAGAACGAGGTTTTCTCAAATGTGAACAGCTCAAGAACGACGATCCTAAGGAGCTCGTGAATCCTAGGGGTTTTGCACTAAGCAAGAAGGCATGAATTCACAACAAAGAGCTCTAGGAACACCACGATCTCATGCACACAAGGAATCAACCACGGAATTGAAAATCCATCACAAAGAGCTCCAAAAGAACACGAACATTAATTCGTTTTCAAAGCCCCGAGGGCACAAGGAGGGATGGGCCTCCTTTCCCACAAAATCTCCTTACAAAATCTTCACTAATCCATCTCTCAAATCTCAGAGAAGAGAGGGGAGGAGAAGAACAAGGGAGGAGGGCGCCTGGCTCACGTCTTCTTCTCTTCTGTTCTCTCCAGCGCTCGCAAGAGCCAGAGGAGAGGAGGGTGCCCCTTTTGTGCTGAGGGCTAGTGCCACCCACTCCAATTTGCCCTCCCTTTCTTTGCCTCCAAGTCTTTCCTAAAGACTAGAATACCCCTAAGTTCTAAAACTAAACTATAAGGCCCTTAGGGGCAAAACCGGAAAAGATACATTGAAGACCATCCGACGGCTGCGACGACTTGGAGATATTTGCTTCGACCCGACGCAATCTTCCCGATGTCGCCACGCGTCCTTCTGGAATCTTCACGGGGGCAGTTTTGGGAAAACTGCCAAAACCGAGTTCGGGGGGCGGTTTTGGAGGACCCGCCAAAACTTCCCGCTCGATGTTTCCGGCACACCCGCCAAGCCCGATGTCGCCACGTGTCCGACCTCCCGCCTGAGGAACCGAAGCCGGCGACCAGAGGGGGGGTGAATGGGAGCCGAACAAAATTTCTTCGAAATTTGAACTATTGGCCTATATCCCAAAATCACCCAAGCCCTCAAGCATTCTGACCAAAGTTTGGAGTAGCTATTGAAAATCTAAACCAACCCAAAAGGCCTCGAACGAGCGAGCGAAACCACGAAGCAAATCGGAAGCGACTCGGAAAAACAGCCGACCTGATCTGCCTGGACTGGTCTGACCGGTGCACTGGACCAGTCTGACCGGTCTTGGCTGTTTAAAAACTAGCAGACCGGTCTGACCGGTCTTGCCTACCGGTCTGACCGGTGGCACCCAGAAAACCCCCGAAAACTTGGATTCAAACGGTGAATCACGACCAAATGACCACGAAAATCGATGAAACTTGGGGGATAGCTTTGCCCCTACCCCATGAACATATCCCCAAAAGATCTCGCCCTAAAGATCAACGAATCTTGAGAATTATGGGGGAGATCAAGAAGGATTGGGGTTTTCTCAAAAACACAAGAACTTCAATTCTGAAGAGCTCATGATTCCAGAGGGATTGGCACGAAGCTAGAGGCACGGGAATCACTCCAAAGAGCTCTACGAACCGTCGCAATCAAGTGCATCAAAATCAAAATGAAAATCCATCACAAAAAGCACAAGAGGGACGTAATTGAATTGATTCAAAAGCCCAGAGGGCACAAGGAGGATGTGGCCTCCTTTCCCAATCAAATCCAATACAAACTCTCACAAATCCATGGACTAATTCAACTCTAATGAGAAGAACGGAGGGAGGGAGACACAGGGGCGGCGGCCTGGAGAACAGAAGAGTTCACGAACTGATTACAAAAGCCGCTATTAACCTAACACAAGTGAAGGGGTATTTATACCCGCGGGACCGGTCAGACCGGTACGCTGGACCGGTCAGACCGGTTGGTTAGACCGGTCAGACCGGTGCCAGGGACCGGTGCCAGGGACCGGTCAGACCGGTTGGCCTGCAGCACCCCCTGTACACGATCTCATCCGACAGCTGAGGTTCTTTCTTCGAAACGAAGTCTTCTCCGCGATGCCGCCGTCTTGAAGAAGATCGAGTCCGCGGTTTTGGAGGGTCCGCGAAACCCGGCTAGGTGGCCGGTTTTGAGAAAACTGCCAAAACCTCACGCGCGGGAAGATTCGTGCCTCCACGCCGTGGCCCCAGACGCCGTTCCCGCCTCGGCCTTCTGACGGCCCTAGACGCCGGCCGATGCCCGTCACCTCCTCGCCCGCAGCGAGGCCCTAGACGCCGTCGACGCCCGACGCCTCCGTCAGTCCCGAGACCGATGCCCGTGCCTCCACGACTCGGCATCTTCAACCGCCGTTCGCCTCCTTGGTTTTGTGGCACAAACCAAGAAACCCGCCTTCCGTCGCCACTTGCGCCCTCGATCCAGGAGTGGACGTCACAGCTGCCGCCCGGTCCGAGCTCCGGTCCCGGCTGCCCTTCACCGCCGTCGACCGCACGGTCCATCGGCCACAGCACCTCCACGGCAGCTCCCCGTCGACACTCGACGCCAGTGTACCTGCAATCCAAAGACCAATCGCACGATCACACCGCACGGTTGACAATTCACTCATCACAAGCAGGATAGAGTACTCAGCATTCCTCAATCTCCCCCTTGATGAGTGCATTGTCAACACACCACATGAAACAGAGAAGTGATCAAAAGAAGCAGAAAGTGAAGAACTCAAGCAAGTGACACAAAGCTCAGAAAAGCAGAAACAGTCACTTACTCAAACAGAGATCGATCCCTTAAGACAAGGGCAACGGCTCGACGCAATCGATCAGAAGCCAAAACATGACTCCTCAAAGACAGAGGTAACACTCGACACAGTCATGCAAGAAGCAGAGGGAAAACGAGGAAAACCAGGAGCCAAAAACAAAGCAGAAACTCCACAAGCAAAGCTTTTCCCTCTCACAAGTGCAACTCTCCCAAAATGATGCACTCTCAAAGCCCTGTGCACAACAAGTTTTTCAAAACTCAAACAGGTCTCCCCCTTGTTCGATCACTTCTCCCAAAATTCTCCCCCTTGTTGGCACATGCACACATCAAGGCTAAAAAGACCTAAAGCTCCCCCTGAAGCTGAGACTCCCCCTCAACAGATGCTATGCAATGAATACAATGCAGGAGGTGTAAGTGAAAGCATTCAGGGATACAATGATATGAGCAACATCTAGTCACAAGCACGTGTGCATCCATAAACAAGACCTGCATCTAGCTCAACAGGGTATATCAAATCAGTCTAGAGCTAGGCAAGTTCAGTTTTAGGAGAAATAAAAGCATCACCCATGATCTAGCACCAACAAGTAGAAAATGAAAAGCAGTGCTATTCATACTCATACAGGTGAGCCAAACCAGCCAAAACAAGTTGCCAACATTCATTTTCCAATCACAATTTATAGCAATCGATTCTTAATGCCAGGGGTTGAAAGCTTGTCATGCTTTACTTAGCAACGAGACCAAGCCTATGCCAAAGACAATCAGAAGCTTAAGGAACTCGTTTCAGTCATGCACAGCCTTGCCCGGGTTCTCACAAGTGCAAAGTGAGCCGTCCCGAAAGCTCGATCAGTGCGACAAGCAATCCCACCTGGATCTTTTCAATCTATTTCAAGAGCAGTTCAAGCAATTTTATCAGATTTAGATCATTTCAAAAATGAATTGCTGAACGAAAAGCTACACTAGCATGAATAAGATAGCAAAGCATATCAACACGCCCTAACATGCTAGTAGCCAAGACAGGGTGATCATATTTTCAGATTTTCAAATCAAAATAGCTTAACTCAGATGATGTCATATACACAGTGGAGCAAGCTATACATGATCAAGTTTATCAACTCACACTAGCAGGCACTAGAAGATCATAGCAATATATACAAGAATGCTAGTGCAAGTGAGACAATGCAAAATGCAAACATGTACAATGCATATGCACAATGCAACTACCAAATCTAGAAAACCAAGAGAAGCAAAAACAAAGACCTACAAAGCTAACCAAACAAAAGTCAGCGATCAAAAGGGGGTAACAAACCCCAAGCTCCCCTCGCAAGCGAGCAAAGGTATCCTGCTCTAGCGGTTTGGTGAGGATATCTGCGGTTTGCCTCTCTGAAGGGACATGGATCAGGTCAATGTGTCCTCTCTCATGGTTGTCTCGCAGGAAATAGAATCGGATGTCTATGTGCTTGGTTCTGGTGTGTAGGACAGGGTTCTTTGCAATGCTAATGGCTGACATGTTGTCTACAAAGATGGGAACCCTTCCGAAACTCAAGCCATAATCCTACAAGGTTTGTTTCATCCAAAGTATCTGGGAGCAGCAGCTAGCAGCGGCAACATACTCAGCTTATGTAGAAGAAAGTGCTACACTAGCCTGCTTGCAAGAGGACCAAGACACCAAAGATGTACCGAGAAATTGACAGGTGCTGGATGTCGACTTGCAATCCAACCATCACCCACCGAAATCGGCATCAGAAAAGCCCACCAAAACCAGAGAAGAATCCACAGAATACCAAAGACCAAATTCAGGGGTGAATTTCAGATACCTGAAGATGCATTTCACCACCTGCCTGTGGGAGGTGCGCGGAGAAGCCTGGTAGCGCGCACAAAGGCAGACGCCGAACTGGATGTCCGGTCGCGTCGCCGTCAGGTACAGGAGGGAGCCAATCATGCTCCTGTACTCCTTCTGGTCCACCGCCTCACCGTCCAAGTCCTCATCAAGTGCCGTTGATGTGCTGATCGGAGTCGGCTGAGGAGACAGGTCGCTCATGTCGAACTTCCGCAGCAAGTCTCTAGTGTACTTGGCTTGATGGGCAAAAGTGCCCTGTGGAGTTTGCTTGATCTGCAGCCCGAGGAAGAACTGCAACTCACCCATCATGCTCATCTCGAACTCCCTGAACATCTGATCAGAAAACTTGGAGACAAGAGCGTGAGAAGAGCCACCAAAGATAATATCATCCAAGTATGTCTGAACTAAAAGAAAATCAGTGTCAGATCGCATGAGGAACAAAATTTTATCCACACATCCCATTTTAAAGCCCTGAGCCAGCAAAAAGGTTTTCAATCTATCATACCAAGCTCTAGGAGCCTGTTTTAAACCGTAAAGAGCTTTCTGAAGTTTATAAACACGGTTTGGAAACTTGGGATTTTCGAAACCAGGGTGTTGCTTCACATAAATCTCTTCTTCGATAAAACCATTCAAGAAGGCAGATTTAACATCCATTTGGAAAACTTTAAAACCCTTGGAAGCAGCAAATGCAAGAAAGATTCGAATAGCTTCCAAACGAGCAACAGGGGCAAAAGTTTCCTCAAAATCAATACCCTCTTTTTGGCAAAACCCCTGGGCAACAAGACGAGCCTTGTTTCGAACAACCAACCCATCCTCACCCTGCTTGTTTTTGAAAACCCACTTCGTTCCGATGGGATTACAAGCAGGTGGAGGCTCGACTAAAACCCAGACTTGGTTTCTTTCAAAATTTTCAAGTTCCTCATGCATGACATTGACCCAATTAGAATCAGAAAGAGCGTGTCCAATATCTTTGGGCTCAAAAGAGGCAACAAACGCTGAATGCGCAAAGCCAGCGATACTTGTTACCTTGGACTTGGTGACTCGCTCGTTGAGATCACCTAGCATCTGTTGAGGAGGATGGCAGCGCTGAATGTGTCACGGTGCTTCCCGTGTCGAAGTCGCCTCTTCCTCAACCAAAGCTGGTGTCTCCTCAGGTGCAACTGGTGAAGCCTGAGTCACCTCCTCGATCAGCCCCCGGGAAGTAGACGTAGTTGGGTCAGGGCCGTCGTCATCATCCGAGCTCGTGGCAGAGATAGCTGGGTCCACAACACGCGTTGTAGCCTCAGCATCGCCATCTGCAGCTTCTTCCTCCTCATCTTCAAAGATGGAGGTGCCGAGCTCATCATCTCCTGCAACTTCACAGACAGAAGAATTGCACATTGCAGTCTCGTCGAAAGTGACTTCACAAGTCTCTCTGACGATGTTAGTATCAATAATCAGCACACGGTACGCTCTAGAGTGAGAAGCATAACCGAGAAAAACACCGTCAGACGAGCGAGACTCAAACTTATCAAGATTTCCATCTTTCAGCACAAAACACCGGCAACCGAAAACTCTAAGATGGTCAACACGGGGCTGGCGTCCAAACTGCAGCTCATAAGAAGTCCTATGCATGAAAGCACGCAAGAAAATGTGGTTGGACACATAACAAGCGGTGTTAACCGCCTCAGCCCAGTATTTGTGAGGAGTCCTATACTCATCGAGCATCGCCCTCGCCATCTCAACCAGCGTCCAATTCTTCCGCCCTACAACTCCATTCTGCTGTGGAGTGTAGGGAGAAGAATACTGGTGTTCAAGCCCTTGATCACTGCAAAAGGCATCAAAACGAGCATTTTTGAATTCTGTGCCATTGTCACTGCGGATCGCTCTCATGGCCTGGGGTAACTCGTTATTCAACCTCAAGATCAAGTCTCGAACAAACTCGAAAGCCTCATCCTTGGTTCTCATGAAAAAGACCCAAGAATAGCGAGAAAAGTCGTCCACGATCACAAGAACGTACCACTTCCCACCAACAGACATCACCTGAGAAGGACCGACAGTGAACATGTGTAGCATCTCTCCAGGGTGAGAGGTCATCACCTGATTAACAGGCGGATGTGAAGTGGCAATCATCTTCCCATGGCGACACGGATGGCAAACAAGGTCCTTTTCAAACTTCAATTTGGGCAATCCTCGGATCAGGCCAAGTGAGCTCAGTCTCGTCAACAAGTCAAAGCTCAAA
Source organism: Panicum virgatum (assembly GCF_016808335.1). NCBI lineage: Eukaryota > Viridiplantae > Streptophyta > Magnoliopsida > Poales > Poaceae > Panicum > Panicum virgatum. The sequence goes on along the minus strand of NC_053143.1, from coordinate 10,307,739 downwards.
TGTCCAAGTCTCATATGCCACATCCACAGATCAGAAGAAGGACCAGCCATCAAGTAATGAGAAGGGCCAAAAGGAGTTCCAGAGAAGTCAGCCAAGAAAACCTGATCGCGAGGTGTAATCCGGCAAACCAAATCTCCCCTGGAATCCAAAACACACGAGCAACCCTCCTTGAAGCGAACCTCAAACCCCTCATCAAGAAGTTGCGAAACAGAGAGCAAATTAAAGCCAAGATTCGAAACCAAAGCAACTTCTCTCAGGGTAAAGCGATCAGAAACTCGAACAGCGCCAAGTCCACGTACCTTTCCTCTTCCATTATCCCCGAACACATTGTACTCCTTTGAGCGCATTGGGGTGAGGCTGGAGAACCATTTGTCATTTCCGGTCATGTGGCACGAACAACCGGAGTCCATGATCCACCTGTTCTCCAAGCCTCCGACCTGCACATCAGTAGTGAGACAAAGGGTGAGCAAATATCTCAACACTGGGGTTAGCAAAGTGAGAAGCAAACCAGTATCGAGCCATTTGCTCTACAGAAGGGTTAGCAAAACCAGACAAAGCGTATCCCCCGTCCCGTCTACCACGTGACTGATGAACACCACCACGAGGAAAGCGTGGAGCCTCAAAACCTCCTCCAAAGCCTCGGTCTCGTGGTCCATAGCCGTACTGAAAACGACCAGGAGCACGACCGGCAAAGCGACCACCCGCTGGAGCACGGTAACCACCACCGTCTCCCTGACCTCCACCTACACGGCGCGCCCTAGCATCTCGCCTATCACCACACCGAGGAGGACCATGCACCCGAGCAGAGTACATGTCCGCGTTTCGTCTCTCCGGCTCTCGCCTCACAGCCCGCTTCCTCCTGAAGCAAAACTCCTCCAGGTGACCTTCCCTGTCACAGAACTCACAGTGGTACCTCACCTCAGGCTTGGGAGGTGGAGGCCTAGCCTGCGGACGGGGAGGAGCAGCCCCCTTCTTCTGGGCAACCTGGGCTGCGGCAGCAGGGAGCGCATCGAGGGGATTCCTCAGCTCATTGGGCTTTGGAACCCAAACCTGCTTTCTGCGGAGGTGCTTTCGGTGGTTCTTTAAGCACACCATCTGCGGGGTCAACAAGCGAAGGCTGCGTGCTCGTGCTAGCAGTGTTTCCAGCAGCCTTGCCAATCTTACCATACAACCTGTCAAAGTCTAACTTCGTGTATGTGTAACCGACCCCAAACCCATCACCAGGCTTAAACTGCTTGATCATCATGCCCAACTACGGCTCACTGCTAGAAACCCAACTCAGAATCGCCCTAAGGTATGTGTTCTCATTCCCCAAGTTGGCTTTCTCTACCGCAAGACTATCCAAATCAGAGATCAAACCAGGGCAAACAGAGCAGTCAATAGGTGGGCTAGACTCTACGACCTTAGTCTTTCCAAAAGACTTGATCAAAGCGTTCTTCTCCTCTAGCTCCAACCTAATCGTGGGACAAAGCTTACAAGCGCCAAGCAAAGCAGGTCTAGATCTAAGCTCCTCGAGTTCACAAACAACAGTTGCAAACTTGGACTGCAAAGAAGCTAGATCAGACTTGAAGATAGGACACTCATCGCATTCAAGCACATCACTAACAATGGGAGCGTCCTTGACAAGTTCAAGCTCATGCTTGGCCTTGGCTAGCTCGTGAGACGTCAGAAAGCGAAGTCTTAGCAACATCTAAGTTCGCGATGTTCTCATCATGCATGGCACGGAGAGCAACAAGATCGTTCATGTGAGATATGCAGCCAGCGCACTCATCCTCACTAGATTTCTCCCTAGCACAAGCCAGCTCAGCCCTAAGCTTTCTATGCTATCTAGCTGCTTCCTTAAGCAGCCTCTTCTGGTTGTCGAGAGCGGCGTACAACTCCCTAACCTCTGTATCAAGCAGGTCGATCGTGCAGTTTATCTCTGAATCGCTCTCGGATCTAGGAGAAGAGCCGGAGTGCGTTGGTGTAGCATGTCCACCTAAAGACGCACGAGCACCATCGGCTTCGCCCGCCATGGTGCAGAAGCTCTTGTGCTGACCGGCCGCCAAGCAAAGGCCGATGAAGCCGGTGGCTTCCTTGTCCTGCTTCTTCTTCTTCTTGTCGTCGTCGTCGGAGGTCGGTGAAGAAGAGCGGTCGGTGTCGGAGCTCTTGTCGAGGTCGCTGAGCTGCGCCAGGAAGGCCTTCTCTCGCTTCTTGACCTTGTACTGGAAGCGCTTCTTGAGCGACTCCTTGTCGAAGTGTCCTCCCCGGTCACGACTATGGTGCTTGTGGCGCCGACACTCCTTGTTGGAGCCTCCCTCGTCGCGGTCGCGGTGGCGGTAGTAGTCGAAGGAGTTGTTCTGGCCACCGCCAGACTTCTTGGGGCAATCAGCGATGAAGTGGTTCAGATCACCGCAGTTGTAGCACCCGGGGTTCTTCTTCCTCTGCTGTTGTGGTAGACGCGCTGGAACTTGCTGATGAGGAGGCACAAGTCGTCGTCGCCCAGCGTCTCCAGCTGTTCATCTGAAACAGAAGGCAAAGAGGCAAGCGAAAAGCCAAGAGTAGAGTTAGCGTTAGAGCTCGATCCACCTGGGCCAGTCACAAGAGCGACGCTCTTGGAGGGAGGGGCGCCATTGAGCTTGGCTCATGTTTGGTTATTCACCTCCGTGTCCTTGAGCTTGCTGAAAAGCTCATTCACGGTCAGAGTCTCATAACCTGCAGACTCAATGATCATGTTCACCTTGAGATCCCACACAGAGCGGTCAAGTGCGTAGAGCAACTTGAGAGCCTTCTCATGCTCTGTGTACTCAAGGGCACCAACAGATCTGTTCGCATTGACTTTGTTCACAATCGACTGAAAACGACTGAACATCAAGTCAATGCTCTAACCCGGCTCCTGTGTGAAGTTCTCGTATTCACGCCAGTGAGTCTCAAACAGTATGGCCTTCACCTGAGGTGTACCCTCGTGGTAGTTCTCAAGGCACGTCCAGATCTTGTTGGCTTCCTGAAAACCCTGGACTCGTGAGAACTCCGCACGAGAAACGCCAGCGAACAAGGCATTGACGGCCTTGGCGTTAGCCTCGTACTGGGTCACCTGGAGAGGTGTGGTCCGAACAGCAAGCACCTCGTAAAGCTGGTTCTTGGTAATCTCCCAGACATCGGCTCCCATGCTCTGCAGGAAGGCTCTCATGCGAACCTTCCAGTAGGCATAGTCCTCGCCGGAAAACACCAGGATCTTACCAAGACTCACCATGGTCGCCGAGTGGTTTTCGAACCGGTTAAGGTACTGAAAACCTCAACCAAGCTCTGATACCAATTGAGGGACCGAAGCCGGCGACCAGAGGGGGGGGTGAATGGGAGCCGAATAAAATTTCTTCGAAATTCGAACCGTCGGCCTATATCCCAAAATCACCCAAGCCCTCAAGCGTTCTGACCAAAGTTTGGAGTAGCTATTGAAAAGCTAAACCAACCCAAAAGGCCTCGAACGAGCGAGCGAAACCACGAAGCAAATCGAAAGCGACTCGGAAAAACAGTCGACCTGATCTGCCTGGACCGGTCTGACCGGTGCACTGGACCGGTCTGACCGGTCTCGGCTGTTCAAAAACTAGCAGACCGGTCTGACCGGTCTTGCCTACCGGTCGGACCGGTGGCACCTAGAAAACCCCCGAAAAGTTGGATTCAAACGGTGAATCACGACCAAACGACCACGAAAAATGATGAAACTTGGGGGATAGCTTCGCCCCTACCCCGTGAACATATCCCCAAAAAATCTCACCCTAAATATCAATGAATCTTGAGAATTATGGGGGAGATCAAGAAGGATTGGGGTTTTCTCAAAAACTCAAGAACTTCAATTCTGAAGAGCTCATGATTCCAGAGGGATTGGCACGAAGCTAGAGGCACGGGAATCACTCCAAAGAGCTCTACGAACCATCGCAATCAAGTGCATCAAAATCAAAATGAAAATCCATCATAAAAAAGCACAAGAGGGACGGAATTGAATTGATTCAAAAGCCCAGAGGGCACAGGGAGGATGGGGCCTCCTTTCCCAATCAAATCCAATACAAACTCTCACAAATCCATGGACTAATTCTACTCTAAAGAGAAGAACAGAGGGAGGGAGACACAGGGGCGGCGGCCTGGAGAACAGAAGAGTTCACGAATTGATTACAAAAGCCGCTATTAACCTAACACAAGTGAAGCGGTATTTATACCCGCGGGACCAGTCAGACCGGTACGCTGGACCGGTCAGACCGGTTGGTTAGACCGGTCAGACCGGTGCCAGGGACCGGTCAGACCGGTTGGCCTGCAGCACCCGCGTACATGATCTTATCCGACGGCCGAGGTTCTTTCTTCGAAATGAAGTCTTCTCCACGATGCCGCCGTCTTGATGAAGATCCAGTCCGCGGTTTTGGAGGGTCCGCAAAACCCGGGTAGGTGGCCGGTTTTGAGAAAACCGCCAAAACCTCACACGTAGGAAGACTCCCGCGTCCACGCCGTGGCCCTAGACACCATTCCCGCCTCGGCCTTCTGACGGCCCTAGACGCCGCCCGACGCCCGTCACCTCCTCGCCTGTAGCGAGGCCCTAGACGCCGTCGATGCCCGTCGCCTCCGTCAGTCCCGAGACCGACGCCCGTGCCTCCACGACTCGGCGTCTTCAACCGCCGTCCGCCTCATTGGTTTTGTGGCGCAAACCAAGAAACCCACCTTCCATCGCCGCTTGCGCCCTCGATTCTGGAGTGGACGTCACAGCTGCCGCCCGGTCCGAGCTCCGGTCCCGGCTGCCCTTCACCGCCGTCCACCGCACGGTCCATCGGCCACAGCACCTCCACGGCAGCTCCCCGTCGACACTCGACGCCCATGTACCTGCAATCCAAAGATCAAGCGCATGATCACACTGCACGGTTGACAATTCACTCATCACAAGCAGGATAGAGTACTATACATTCCTCACCGCCGGAACCCTCTCCGACTTGGCCGACGTCGACGCATCCCGCCATTGGTTTTTCCCGAGCTACCAATAAACTCCACGCCGTCCTGCCTTGGCGCCAGGAGTTGATCGCCACGCGGCCCAGCAGTGGCCCAAGCATCTGGGCCACCCTTCTCCACCGCACGTTCGTCCGGTCGGGCCTCCAACGCCACCGTAAGGTCTCCCGCCTCCGCATGGTCATCAAGCTCCCAGCCACCGCAACGCCGCCGCATGGTCCATCGGCGCGCGCCTCGCTCTTGTCTAAACCATCTCGCTGCCACCGCGTCGTCCGTGTACCTGCACACCACATACCAAGAACTGGCGCAATCTCCACAGAGTCGCGACTACACACTGTTAGTCCACTCCACGTGTTGGCAATCACTCATCACATCAAGGAGCAGGCCTCCACTGCCTCTCAAGAATTGAGAGAGAAAGGGAAGGAAATATCAATGTAAGTTGTATACGTACTTGACTACGAATTGACTGTATGGGAATACATACTATGGTCAAGCGAGGGTCCACTCCATGTGGTGGTAGTACCAAGAGTTGATGCCCCTGCAGCCTTGTCATGGACGGAGTGGGTGAGTGCTGTCCTCTGTTGTCGCTAAAAACGCAGGGCCAGCTCCAAATAATGCAACAGCCCTCGCGATCCAGCAATCAATTCCTTTTTGTTTGGGTGCGTCACGAGGGCTCTACAATGACAATGAAGTTGGCCCGTTGCATTTGGACCTCAGTTAGAAGGAACATTTTACTAATGACACCAAGATGGGAGCCTGACATGGCGAATCTAATGCATGTATATTATCTTCCACAGAAATCTTCTGTATGTACGTGTTGTAAGTACGTGCTTACTACCTCCGTTCTCAAATATATATGTTATGTTTGGGACAAGCTAGTTAGTTTATTTTAAAGCTAATTAGCTTGTATTAAACATCTTTAGAACAGAGGCAGTTTATGACAAGAAAGCGTGAACGAGATGCTGCTACGTACTCTCCAATTTTTTTAGATGTCGTATGAGTTCCCCTTTGATATGCAGACCAAAAGATGTCCTATTCTCCCATCCCTATTTCTGCAGTGCCGCCTGCTGAACGAAGCTTTAGTTGAATTGGAACAATGATTTAGTGCTTCAATCAAATTATATTAGGACTTATTACCTGGCACTTGTTTTTTTGAAGAAAACTACCTGGCACTTGTGTACTACATGTTTATCCTGATGGAAGGGAGACCATTGTTGCTTCTAGTCGTTGCTTACCCCGGGTCTGTTTCTAGTCGTTGTAAGTACGTGCTTTACTACCTCCGTTCTCAAATATGTCATGTTTGGGACAAGCTAGTTAGTTTATTTTAAAGTTAATTAGCTTGTATTAAACATCTTCAGAACAGAGGCAGTTTATGACAAGACTACAAGCGTGAACGACACAAACTAAACTAGATGCTGCTACGAATTCCAATTTTTTTTAGATGTCTTATGAGTTCCCCTTTGGAACAATGATTTAGTGCTCCCATCAAATTATATTAGTTCTTATTACCTGGCACTTGTGTACATGTTTATCCTGATGGAAGGGAGAATTTTTAAATAATAAATTATACTGTAATTACGGAACAATGTTGGAGATTTGCGAAATAGCAAAACTAGACCCCTTTCGTTTGATGGGCAGACGAAATCTAAATTTCATCTACCTAGTGGACGAAAATTCAATATTTCGCTTAATGAGGTGATGAAATACAGTATTTTTCATTCAATCGTCGGATGAAATCTATTTTCGTCGAATCAGTGATGGAAGTGCATGAAAAAGATAATTTTATGGGACCTACATGATGAAATCTCGTTTTCGTCCAACGGGTAGATGAAATTTAGTTTCCATCTGCCCATTGAAGGACGCAAATGATGTGGGTAAGGCTACGTGTATACATGGAATGGAGATTTGATGGTCCATGAACGATGCCTACGGCGGTCGACGAAAGCACCTGCATGGACAAACGAATCCGATGGCACAGTAAAACATGCAAAAACAGAGCTGAAGTACCCTACTCCTAGTAATCATAGCCTGCACCAGCCTACACCAAAGCCTAAAGCGAGTGAGTTTAATGAATCACCAACACTGAAGTACCCTACTCCTAGTTATAGATTTATTTGTATTTATAATTGTTAAATCTATACTTTATCTATAACTAAGTTATACTTGATCCAATGAGTATGAAATTTTTACTACAGTTTAAGCATAAAATAATTTGTCAACCAAAAAATTTTCATCACAATTGGACCATAGAAGCTACACCAAAATATAGATCTAAAGTTATAGCAAAAGCTTTGTGCTAAAGCATACTATATTATATCTTCACTGTGTAGATCTACTCATGTGGAGTCCAACAAAATTAGATTTTCTATTTTATAATTTTTTACGATTTACTATAATTTTTCAAAAATTCAGCGGAAATGAATAAAAAAAGAAAAAGACAAAATCACACCACAGTAGCAAAAACATCCGGGGGTTCGTTTTACCGGTTTTGGAAAGTTCTGTGGGTACAATATCCGGTTTTATAGTTTAAAGGGTGAAGTAGTCCACCATGAATAATTGGAGGGGTTATGTAGACTTTTTCCGAATGAATATGTGTTGGGCTAATGTGAGTTTGAGATGCCCAGCATAATGCTACTGCTATCGAAATGGTGATAATTCTCATGATTATGTGTTTGATTGTAGAAGATGCAATGATAAAGAGATAAACATAGTCGGATAAATTAAGAGGATAAAGAGATAAACATAGTCGGACAAATTAAGAGATACACATATCCATATGTTAATTTTGATAAATGGCAAATATTTATTAATAATTCTACATACACAGATATTAATAATTTTGATAATATCTTTGATGGTGCGCAAGCGCGCCAGACGTTCTAGTCATCACTGTATACATACCTTCCCGCAAGAATATTAGAAAAACAATTGCAGCTACCGTGTAGTTTCTCCTCTAAAGTTGTGATCTGCCTTGTAATCTTCCATTGTGATCTTTCATGTACTATCCGCGGAGAGAGAGAGAGAGACGACTTGGAGAGAGAGAGAGAGAGACGACTTGGAGCTCTTGCATAATTGGAGCAGCAAGAGCAATCGATAAGTGAGCGAAATTGCACACCATAAACAGGACAAGCATACTTGGAAATGGCCTGAGGCTAGAAAATCTTCAGATAACACCCGAGCTCTCACGTCCCAAGTACATGTCTTCAAACATTCTATAATTTTTAAGATTTTAGACTCCGAGTAAAACCTAAACTTTTCGGTATGCAATTTTAGGTTGTCTTGATTATCAAAAGAAAATTTTCTCAAGTCTCAACTATCTCTCATCCCATGACAACCTAAACTTGGTTTAAAGATATAGGTAGATATCACTACTTATGCCAATAAACGCGAGATAGATAGATAGAATTGCATCCAGTGTCCTACATGATAAACCTGTGAATTCAATCCACAAATGAGGCTAAACTAACAGGGACACAAGAAAAGAGATGTCCGGGAGCGCGACACTCTGTGTTTTTCGCAGTGCTTGCCCTGCTTGGAAGTTGTACTCATGCAGGTACGTTCTGTCTCCCTCCCTCTCTTCTCTTTCTAAAACAGAAAAAGGGCGAATCTCCTACATACATATTATATATAAAATCATGTGTTTTTGTTTCCAACTTCTACTTCAAGCCTTTAATTTGATTTTCTTTTGCGAGGAGCCGAGGAATACAAAATCTCACAACATTTGTGAATTCCGATTTGATTACTCTATCTAGTCTGCAGTTTGGTATACTCCGGTAGTCTGTATTTCATTTTTCATGTCAGTGGGGTTAGATTGCATCCAAAATCATAAAAAATAATTTCTAACAATATTTTTTAATTTCCTGATAAAGTTATATGTTCTTTTACAGAGTACTGCGAATATCACCGCATTAAGATGCCTGACTGCAAACGCTCGAGCTGTAACGAGAGCTGCCACCTTCACTATTCAAACAAGCATATCACTGATGCCTACTGCACTGGCAAGTTGTTTGATAGTTACTGCAACTGTATGGTCTGTGACTACAAATGAAAGAGGTGTAAAAAAGTTCCATGGGCTGATGGATCAAACATATGCATTATGCATAATAAGTCTGAATAATCGTTTTTGAAGGTATCAATGTCTCAGTCCAGGAAGCATATGGAAATGAATAAACTCTAACATGGTTATTTTAGTGAGGTGGCGCCAATCTTCCATTAGTGTTTACAATATTTAGTTTTTATATTGTCATTTCTTCACAACCACCGACGTTGGTGCTGCCTGTCCTCTGCATTTTTCTTCTCAGTAACATGCCGACTACTTTTTTCAATCAACTAATTATAAAATCATACAATATAATCAAATTATTTATTGCCAATTTTGTCATTTATTTTTATCAAAACCATGAACCATTGTAGCATAGCACATCAATCTGTTAGTTACATCGATTAACTAAATACACCAAATGTGTAAAAATTAGCGAATTCCTAAAATGAAGAATATTGCACAATGCTTGAATGATCAATACAATGAAGAAATTTTGGTTTTTATTTAAGATTGGTTGTGGTCTATTTGAATTTAGATTTTTTGTTTCTATTTTATTCATTGATGCCATGTTGTTTGAAGCATAGTAGAAGAAAGCTGGCACATTTTCACTATTACTTCGGGTTAACATCCTTAGTAAAGGCATGCATGGCACACCAATCTGGCTAGTATGTTATAAATTAATCAAACTGAAACTAGTCCATCGACCCATTGTCACACCCGGTTTTAAGAAGAAAACCGAATGCATAGCTATATGTATGCCAGGATCAAGTTTCATACATATAGAGACATTATAAGTGAATAAACAGTAACAGTATCACGTAAAAGAGAATTAAAACAAATAAAAAACTATCAGAGTTATACAGCTTATCCTGGAAACGAAGACTTCATACTTCACAGGCAATCGACTGGGGGTTGCGTACGCCTAGAACTCAGCAACATCTTCAAAATACTCCACAGCAACTTTCTCCTCTGAGCAGCAGTAAGCAAGGGTGAGTACACTTATGGTTGGTACTCAGCAAGGCCACAAGAAATAACCAGAAAATGATTTAAATCCATCTTTAAGTTTATTAATCATGTGAGGGTCCAAGCCTCTCTTGACCGTGAGCACGGCTAACCGGTTAGTTTTAACTCTGCAGAGGTTGTACACTTTCACCACAATTCGCGTAAAAGTTCCGAAGAACTTTGAACCCAACCACACAATGTGCTAGCTAGGCACAATACCACACTTCCGAGGTGTGATTGCATAGGGACGCTACGAGGCCTTTACAAAGAATTCCTATATGTATGTGTTGGTCCCTGCCGTGCGGTCCCTCAGAAGACGTAGCTTCCTTCACCCGCTCCACAACACAAACTTATAACCACCAAGCGGAACAACCCCAACACAACATATAGTTCATCTAATTACTTAGCCAAGACCAGAGCCAATTAGTATTGTGGTTGTACTATTTTCTTGGGTAGTTCTCCATGTTCCAATTAAATCATCATAATACTCTTGTAAATAAGCATAGACAGAAAGATGGTTAGGGTCACTTGCCTTTCTCCAACGAAAAGCTACTCTTATTGCTCTTCAGCTCTGGCTCACCTGGAAATCTTGATTCTTCAATCTTCGAACAATGATCCTTCTACTCGGAACAATCATCGAGCAAACATACAAAGCAAACAAGAAGATACAACTAAGAACATTACACCATAACAAAAGAAAGGCTTTAAAAGAACGTACTAAAGGATAGAGCTCACTGCTACGATTACGAGAGCGCAAGAAATACGGAAAACGGAACTAAAACGGCGATTCTAAAGACTAAACGGTGCTTCAGGGATCTAGTCGCGATTAACTAAAGAGTTAACAGCTAGTGGAAAGATTTGCAAGACACAGAAAACTGTGCTCACAGAGGATAACAAGGTCATAAAGCTATCGCACACGTTGCAAGGATCACGTGAGCGCAAGAATCGATAAAAACGGAGCTAAAACGAAGAAGTTATGGCTAAAACAAGATTCTAGGGGCTTATTTGTAAGAGTTCTGGAAAGAACAGGGGCTCTGGGTGAAGAAACTAGGAACTAAAACGTAATTAAACCTTAACCGCAGGGGCTAGCCGGCTAAACTACGACTCAGGGACGGCGGGTTCTAATTTACAAAAGCGCCGGGGCTAAAACAGAAAAGAAAAGGGCCTTTTTGGAATTACTTTTGAACTGAAGCGGACTGCAGGTTGAATCCTATAAAACCGAGGGTCCTTTTTGCAAAAAGACCAGGGGGCTCTGGTTTGACCGGCATTGACTCGGCTCTGTTGGATCTAATCCATTGGATCAAGATCCAACAGTGCAGAGCAGATCGGGCGGCTCGGCTGGGCTGCGGCTCAAGCGGGCGCGGCGGCCTCACGGCTCGACGGCGGTGCTGGCGCCGGAAGCAAGTGCGCACAGCGGCGGAGCTTGCCGGCGTTGGCCAAAACGGCCATCCGGGGCTCGTTTCGAGTCGGGGTTGGACGGGGAGCAAGACCGCGCGACGACGAACGCGACTACATGCTCTGGGAGGCGAGTTAGAGACCGGGTAGGGGCGCGCGGCGGTGAGGGGCGGCTCGGGCCGTCGGAGCTTGCTCCAATGAGCTATTCCACGCGGAAAAGAGAGGGAAGAAGGAGGAAAAGGGCTGGAGACGTTTCTCACCACGACATGGAGCTCCGGGGTTGCATGGTCGACGAGGATAGACGGCGGAATGGCGGATCGGTGTGCGGCGGCCGCGAGCTCGAGCAAATGCGGCGGCGCAGCTAGGGTTTGCGCGAGAGGCGGGGGTTGCAGCTCGATAGGGTTTAGGGGGGTCGCGGGCGCTATTTATAGGGCCGGTCTGGGATCCTTGGCGTGTGCTCCACGCCGGAGCGGCGTGTGCTCCACCCGGACTCGGGGGAGAGTCCGGGTCCTCCCCGAGGTCGGGTATGATGAACGGGACCCCCGCGTCAGTGAGAGAAGGAGGGAAGGGGCGCAGAACGGGCCGGCGGGGAGATGGGCCGGAGAAGGGAGAACGGGCCGGCGCATGGAGATTTCCTGGGGCGCGGGGAAAAAAAAAGGAAAGGAAAAGGGGCTGGGCCGGCTGAGGCGTTTTGGGCCGAAAGAGCCTTTTTTTTCTTTCTTTTGCAAGAGATTCAAACAAATTCAAATTTGAAGAATTCAAATTCAAATTGAACCACAACATTAAAACAATGCAAGGGTAGCATGAGTGCAACACGAAACCAACTTCATTTTAATTTTTTTTATATTTTTTAAAATTCAAACAAACTTTATTTATTTTTACTAAATTCCCTGTGAACAAAAGAAAATGTTGCAAAATTTTAAAACTATGAGAAAATTGTTTATTTATTTTTAATTTTAATCACATCCTGAAATCCAAAAATTTCAGGGTGTGACAGAACTACACCCCTTAAAAGGAATCTCGTCCCGAGATTCACAAGGTTAGCAAGAGACAAAGGTTTAGGTGGGTAGCATCCGACACATTAACTGTCTTCCTAGTCATTCCTTCTTACAATATGTCATCAAACATGCATTTTTTTTTGCAACTCACATCAAACACTTCATGGATACTCATTCTTTAGCTACCCATTCTTTCCTTAGCTCTGTTGGCCCATCTAGCATACCCATTTCGACTTTCTCGTTTTGTGGGACATCTATTGGCATAGTGGCCTTTTTCACCACATTTATAGCACATTACTCTTTTAATACGTCCATCCCGACTATTTTTCTGCTCCTCCACAACTCTCGGTGGAATGGCATGTACATCAGGATCATTTTTGGCAGAGGGGTCACATGGAGGTCGAACAACTTTTGGATGTGGTTGATTGAAACTAAGTTGAGTACCGTTATCTGCCAATGGTTGTGGTAACTCCATCTTCTCTTGGCTTGCTTTACTAATTTGTTTATTAGGCTGCTTGCTTCTTTTAGGCTGAAACTCTTTGAAAGTGATAGTCCAATCCTCGAGGTTTATAGTCGGATTTCTATCTTCAGCTTGAGTAACTCCTTCTAGGTTTGGAACATGCATAGATAACTTTCTATTGATATCTGAATGATAACGTTGCCTTACTTCTGTTGTCATTAAGCTATCTTCTTGTAGACACCGACGGCCATAATGCTCACAACATTGGCACTTTTCTGAAGTCTTACTAATCTCATGTTGTTCCTCTATCTGTGGCTTTAGTGCTTCATAGTTTCTCTTACGCTTTTCATTGTTCCATGCTTTAGTTACTTGCCTCTTCACTGGTCCGGTAGGAATCTTTGCTTTGGTCAACTCCATGCTATGAGGTGATGCTATATTAGGCTGCAACCTTCCTTGTAAAACACGAGCTTGCATAGCTAACAGCTTCTTTTTATCAAACGGTGGCAGACCGGTTGGGACTTGATTATCACTGCTAACAGGGTTGTGGCTCCTAGGAAATGAGGCTTGCTCTGTAACATGTTGTTGGATATTGACCCTGGTTGGAACCATTGCTTGTACTCCCTGAGTTTGTGCTGGGATGTTGAAGTCTTCATTCTCCTTTCTGCTGGGACTCACCATCTGGTTGGGTGGAAGGGATAAGGTCAGTAGAGAGAATGAAGGATAAAGGAAGATTGAATTAACAAGGCAGAGTCCATGATATCCTTTTCACCAGCTCTTGGTGGTCACAACTTAAATAAATAAAGATGGAGGGGAGAAAGACATGAGGGTAACAGCAAGGAGAAGAGAGCATTCTTGTCTTCATTTTCTTTCATTTGTTGATCATTGTAGACACTAGGAGGTTTCTACTATTGCTGTCAGTGTTGTCATGAACTTCTTTCTTGACATCCTTTAAAGGATTAGGTAGATAGAAGATAACAAGGAGGTGGGAGGTACATAAGAACCCATCTAGGCAACCGATGTTATTGTAGGTAGAAGACCCACAATACACCGATAATCATTACAAAGAAGCGAATCAAACAAGGTCATAAAGACAAACATCATCATGCAAGCACCAAATTCCACCAGTCAACATGGTCAAAGAACGATTGTAAACGTTGTTAATAGAGTTAGAAGGGGTACTCCTAAGCATGGTTATATCTTCCAGCTTCGTTGTTGATGACACGTGTCTCCTTCAACTTGTCCAGCGTTGACTTCTCCATCGTGATTGCAGTAATAGTGATAGCGTCACCATGTGGCTCAAGCTTGATTCTTTGGTAGTGCTTTGAATTTTCCATCCAACATGAGTAGGAAGGTGAGCAGGTGGTATTATTTCTAATTCAACTCGACTCCTTATGATGAACTAGCAGCTCTATTCTTAAGATGACTTGGATCTCAGATGACTTGGACAGGCATTAGTATAGATGGCGCGAATCATCTAATTTTCTTGAATCATGAAAGATACTTTGGAATAAAAAAAAGGGATGATTCCATAGCGGTATTGTTGTTATTATTATTATTTTGGAAAGAAGAGGCACAATGTGAAAACTGAGCACATTGTAAACAAATTAAAAGAAAATAGGCTCAAGAAAGATAAGTTAAAAGAAATTCAAGGATGGAATTTGTATAATCATACATCAAGGAGGATTAAAATCAAGGAGTGATCCAGAAGGGGAAATTAGACCTACCAGAATTGAGGGTCTAACATTTGCAAAATAATAAGGTGCAAATGAGAAAGGGGTCAGACGAGAAAGGTGAGTTATCAAAGCGGATTGAGAGAAGAAAAAGCTAAGGAGTAAGAATATTCAATGGAGGGGGTCAAGGAATAAGTATGAATGGATTTGATATCAAAAGAAACCTTAGAACACGGCCATTGCTATCTAGGCTTACGTCCTACAGTCGATACAGCTCTGATACCACTTCTGTCACACCCGGTTTTAAGAAGAAAACCGAATGCATAGCTATATGTATGCCAGGATCAAGTTTCATACATATAGAGACATTATAAGTGAATAAACAGTAATAGTATCACGTAAAAGAGAATTAAAACAAATAAAAGACTATCAGAGTTGTACAGCTTATCCTGGAAACGAAGGCTTCATACTTCACAAGCAATCGACTGGGGGTTGCGTACGCCTAGAACTCAGCAACATCTTCAAAATACTCCACAGCAACTTTCTCCTCTGAGCAGCAGTAAGCAAGGGTGAGTACACTTATGGTTGGTACTCAGCAAGGCCACAAGAAATAACCAGAAAATGATTTAAATCCATCTTTAAGTTTATTAATCATGTGAGGGTCCAAGCCGCTCTTGACCGTGAGCACGGCTAACCGGTTAGTTTTAACTCTACAGAGGTTGTACACTTTCACCACAATTCGCGTAAAAGTTCCGAAGAACTTTGAACCCAACCACACAATGTGCTAGCTAGGCACAATACCACACTTCCGAGGTGTGATTGCATAGGGACGCTACGAGGCCTTTACAAAGAATTCCTATATGTATGTGTTGGTCCCTGCCGTGCGGTCCCTCAGAAGACGTAGCTTCCTTCACCCGCTCCACAACACAAACTCATAACCACCAAGCGGAACAACCCCAACACAACATATAGTTCATCTAATTACTTAGCCAAGACCAGAGCCCATTAGTATTGTGGTTGTACTGTTTTCTTGGGTGGTTCTCCATGTTCCAATTAAATCATCATAATACTCTTGTAAATAAGCATAGACAGAAAGATGGTTAGGGTCACTTGCCTTTCTCCAACGAAAAGCTACTCTTATTGCTCTTCAGCTCTGGCTCACATGGAAATCTTGATTCTTCAATCTTCGAACAATGATCCTTCTACTCGGAACAATCATCGAGCAAACATACAAAGCAAACAAGAAGATACAACTAAGAACATTACACCATAACAAAAGAAAGGCTTTAAAAGAACATACTAAAGGATAGAGCTCGCTGCTACGGTTACGAGAGCGCAAGAAATACTGAAAACGGAACTAAAATGGCGATTCTAAAGACTAAACGGTGCTTCAGGGATCTAGTCGCGATTAACTAAAGAGTTAAGAGCTAGCGGAAAGATTTGCAAGACACAGAAAACTATGCTCACAGAGGATAACATGGTCATAAAGCTATTGCACACGTTGCAAGGATCACGTGAGCGCAAGAATCGATAAAAACGGAGCTAAAACGAAGAAGTTATAGCCAAAACAAGATTCTAGGGGCTTATTTGTAAGAGTTCTGGAAAGAACAGGGGCTCTGGGTGAAGAAACTAGGAACTAAAATGTAATTAAACCTTAACCGTTGGGGCTAGCAGGCTAAACTACGACTCAGGGACGGCAGGTTCTAATTTACAAAAGCGCAGGGGCTAAAACAGAAAAGAAAAGGGCCTTTTTGGAATTACTTTTGAACTGAAGCGGACTGCAGGTTGAATCCTATAAAACCGAGGGTCCTTTTTGCAAAAAGACCAAGGGGCTCTGGTTTGACCGGCATTGACTCGGCTCTGTTGGATCTAATCCGTTGGATCAAGATCCAACAGTGCAGAGCAGATCGGGAGGCTCAGCTGGGCTGCGGCTCAAGCGGGCGCGGCGGCCTCACGGCTCAACGGCGGTGCTGGCGCCGGCAGCAAGCGCGCACGGCCGCGGAGCTCGCCGGCATTGGCCAAAACGGCCATCCGGGGCTCGTTTCGAGTCAGGGTTGGACGGGGAGCTAGACCACGCGACGACAAACGCGACTACACGCTCTGGGAGGCGAGTTAGAGACCAGGTAGGGGCGCGCGGCGGTGAGGGGCCGCGCGGAAAAGATAGGGAAGAAGGAGGAAAAGGGCTGGAGACGTTTCTCACCACGACATGGAGCTCCGGGGTTGCGTGGTCGACGAGGATAGACGGCGGAATGGCGAATCGGTGTGCGGCGGCCGCGAGCTCGAGCAAATGCGGCGGCGCAGCTAGGGTTTGCGCGAGAGGAGGGGGCTGTAGCTCGATAGGGTTTAGGGGGGTCGCGGGCGCTATTTATAGGGCCGTTCTGGGATCCTTGGCGTGTGCGCCACGCCGGAGCGGCGTGTGCTCCACCCGGACTCGGGGGAGAGTCCGGGTCCTCCCCGAGGTCGGGGATGACGAACGGGGCCCCTGCGTCGGTGAGAGAAGGAGGTAAGGGGCGCGGAACGGGCCGGCGGGGAGATGGGCCGGAAAAGGGAGAACGGGCGGGCGCGTGGAGATTTCCTGGGGCGCGGGGGAAAAAAGGAAAGGAAAAGGGCTGGGCCGGCTGAGGCGTTTTGGGCCGAAAGAGCCTTTTTTTCTTTCTTTTGCAAGAGATTCAAACAAATTCAATTTGAATTCAAATTTGAAGAATTCAAATTCAAATTGAACCACAACATTAAAACAATGCAAGGGTAGCATGAGTGCAACACGCAACCAACTTCATTTTAATTTTTTTATATTTTTTTAAAATTCAAACAAACTTTATTTATTTTTACTAAATTCCCTGTGAACAAAAAAAAATGTTGCAAAATTTTAAAACTATGAGAAAATTGTTTATTTATTTTTAATTTTAATCACATCCTGAAATCCAAAAGTTTCAGGGTGTGACACCCATGCGACTGCATGGGGCTAGCGGGGAGGGTTATAAGAGCAATAGTCTAATATATATTATATGAACAAATTATGGATAGATTCAAATTTAAAATGTTTATGTTTTTATATTCTATAAAAATGTGTAATTTATTATAGACTTTACTGTTGCAGCTTTGAAACAATGATGCATATACTAAAGATGAATTGTGCTTGAGACCTTGACCAACCACTTTTATTATTTAACCTAATAGATACATATCACAAAAAGTTGACACTTGAATTGGTTTTATTAACTAGCATATGTATCTTCATCCGAACTCCTTATAATGACAATACGCTCTATTAAAGATGACAACCGTCTGTTCACACCATGATCTGGAAGGAAATCAGATTAATCTTTTTAGCTTATACACATATATGTATATTTATTTATGTACTGGAAATAGAACAGAAATCAATGGTTTTTACCTTATTCTGCTTAGGAGCGGGAGGAGAACGTTGTCCGCATATCAGTTTAAGGGCCAAGATCCTATGCACGTCGTACTTCTTCTTCTTCTCTTCATCTGTAAGCAGCTCCACGATGCAGCGCATTTCCCTATTCGGAACCGCTCTTACCGTCTCACAACAGACACTATCTCGGTGTACAGCAATAGGGGGAGTTCCACGCTCAGTAAAAGCTATACAATGTAAAAGAACCTTTTCCTTCTGTTCCATGGTACATTTCGACTTTCTATTACCACTCACAAGATGGGGGGAGGTTGTTGAACATAAAAGCAAGATCAAAATGGCCAATTTCCAAGAAAACATCTTGTCGCAAATCTGTCTTCAGGCACAGATCAAACTCAGTTAAGGAACAAGAATCAAACTACTTGATCCATCCACAACTTCGATACACACATGCTTCCTTATATATAGCATAGGAACGACCGTAACTAGATATGTGAAATTTGATGCTAGGGATGGGCAAAATTCTAGGACAATGGATACTTCTGCATATGGCGCGCAGGATACGATGTCACCATTTATGAATAATAGTTTTCTTATATTGGTGTTTCAATTTAATGTAGATCTGTAGAAGAGATATCCATTCCAATTTTTGTGTCATCCTAGCTCCTCATTTAGTAAATACATTTAGCTTTAGAGGATTGGATAATTTTTTAGAACAAATAAATCCCAATGCTATAATTGTCGGTGACGATTAGGATCTACGTAATTGATGGTTGGATGTTTATGATTTTTGTAACAATTTGTAATATTTTTCTTAGCACGTCTTGTGAATTTTAGCATACAGATGGGAGTCTCTAATCATTAATAGTAAGGTACGATGCGCCGTGCATGGGCTGAAAACCAATGCTGTAGGAATAGTTTTGTTATCCGGTTCTTGATGGAGATGGTATAAAATCACATTGATATAAGGTGAAGCATTTGAACAAAGAGAAAATGGGTGTATTCAAGTATGAATTTGCATAAACAACCAACTTGTATTCATTGTGACAATAGTTGTATTCTTGCATATATATTTTCAAATCTCTATTTCCATCTAAGATACGGATTTCTAGTTTCATGGAATCCTCGCTCCTCATTTTAGTTAGTTATGGTGTGGCACTAATTGATTTTGAATAACCAGGCAAATATGGCTCATGTAGAGGATCAGCCACTGATTTCTGGAAAAAAATAATCATCCCCTCCATATTAACGGCAGGTATGAAATATTTCGAGCCAGCGAATGTTGCATCAGACATCAGCCTCGAAGGCTCGAACAACCCACAATGGGCGTGAGTCAATCCAGGCCATATCGACCCATCTATCTCATGTCAAAAAGGTCTCTCCAGTACTAGTAGTAGTAGATAAAAACGAAGCATAGCATCGCAGCAAGACAGCAACTTTACAACATGCCCCAGCAAGCTAAGAGAAACCAAAGCCCAATAGGCCATTCCCCTTTCTGACGCACACCAACGTTTTTGGTCTTCCATGAAGCTAAAATGAATATCTTCGATGTCAAAGATATATTAAATACCTCTGCAGGTCTCTTAATAAATGATATCATATCTAGGTTTGGCCATAGGGTATTTATCTTTCGCAATTGTTCAGTCAAAAGTTCAAGCATCTATCACAAGCATTAAGCTCGGGTATACCACCTATATACAGGGGCACGTACGCTGCAGTTTTAGACACAACATTGGGTCTCCCACAGTTAGTCATCAGCACCTGCTAAAACTAGCATTGAGATGTTACCTGCTGGTAAAGTGGCCCTTCTCCTCCTTGTCTTTGCAACAATCCCTCTTGATCCTGTGTCGGTAGATGTTGCTCTGTGTCGGATTAGCTTGTGATACTTTACCTACTTCTTGAACTTTGGTTTAGTAGTAGTGTTGATCTACTGCATGTAAGAATGTTTGGACTGATTTCCTCTTGGCAAGGGGATAAAACCAGAACTCTTTCAATTATCTAAAAAAAGAGAGAAACAAGCCCTAAATCCTGAGATCGGACCGCCGCACCACCCAACCAAAGCAGCAGCCAGCAGGTGCCTGCTGCCAAGCGGCGAGAGAGCTGCAGGGCGTCGACGAGCGAGGGGATGATGCACTGCACCTATCTTTGACAAACTTTACAGGCGCCGAGAAGAAGAGATACTACGGGAAAGCACTGACAAAACATCTCAAATCGTACTGCACGCAAGTTCCATCTCGAATTGTCTTTGGCAATTATGGATGGCAACGGGGCTATCCCCGCCGGGGAACGAGCGGACGTTCTGCTTCCCGAACGTGGAAAAACAGCCCGTCCCCATCCCCATCCCCGCTCGTGGGGGAGGATTTTTCCCCGTCTCGGTCCCCGAGTGGGGATTAGGCACCCGATGGGGACCTGTCTATTGACGGCCAAAATTAGCAGCAACTTGAAGAGACCGGTCTGACCGGTGCCCCGAGGCAGTATGACCGGTTGAGGCATATGTAGTTGGGCTGGCACGATCGACCGGTCTGATCGGTAGGTTTCACCGATCTGCATAGAGTCCGAGTACAATTAGAGATTTTTGTATATTTAGATCTGTAAAAGGATTTTTTGCAGGGCAAGACCTCCCCAACCTATAAATATAAAGGGCCACGGCCAATTGAGGACATCCAATCGATCAAACACAAACAAATCTACTATTTTTATTGCCTTTACTTTTATCTCCAAACCCTATCTCTTCCAACCTCATTATCTGCTGTTCTTCTTTTGTCTCCGCAACATTTGAAGGCGTTCTAGGTGGCCTGCCGACCCTAGAACAAACCTGCATGTGCTTGCCCTAACGGGGTTCCTCCCGGACGAGCGTTTGTTGGATCATCGCTGTTCACCCCGGCGACCGGTCTGACCGGTCCCTTAGACCGGTCTGACCACCTTACGCAGGAGGTGCTGCACCGAGCCCCTTCTCGCATCACGCGACCTAGCGCGTTCGTGTGTTGGCCCAGAAAAGGCGCCAACATATTTTGGCGACTCCGCTGAGGAATAGATTAATCTGGTTATTAAAAAAACTCAATCTAATCTATCCCAAGAAGATGGACTCAACTACCGAAGTTGACAAGGACAATATCATCCCAGCAACGGCTGAATATCTTCTTGAGGACATTCGCTAGATGCTGGGGGCGCAAGAAGATGCGCGATGAAGAAGATCTGAAGGCGGCGCTTGCAAGCATTAAAGTTGATCGACGTGGTAAAGTCACCAAGATCAAGGAGATCGACATCACTTCTACCTCGACGGATGCATCTACTGTGGTAACATCTACTGTAAGTGAATCATCATCTATTGTTACCATGGATCAGGTTAAAAATTTGTTAGCTAAGCAGGATGTGCAATTGGTTAATTTGTTTAGTTCTAAGATGCTGGCAGCAGCCGGTAAACAACCAGAGATAACCAATGATATATCACTTGTTTCTACTGTCATTACTACTGAAGTTCCTATTTCTCAACCATCGGTAGCGTTACCTGTGAGCAGCCAACCACAGTATAGAATGCCGATGAATTATTTCAGTAGTCAAACAATAACACCAACTAATGCAATGGTGGCTCAGCAAACATATTCTGATCCAATTATGAGCATCCCTAGTTCGACCAACTTTCGCCGAACAAATGAGTTGGAAAATTTTGTACCTCCATATTCCACTCACGCATACAGCACACCGCCTGTACCCACCAGAGGCACCATAATACCTATCGGTCCTATCATGATGAGATGTTTGACCGATATGTCCAAAGGTGGCAAAACAGGCAACAACCGGTCAGACCGGTGCGCCTCAATCGGTCAGACCAGTCGCATCGACCGGTCAGACCAGTTCCCCCGGTCATGCAGCCCCAAACCAGCAAATTGCGTCTACTTCTACACAGCCAAATTCTTCAATTAATTTTGAGAAAATACTTGCTGAGTATAAGAGTGATTTGGCTAAATTGATTAAAGAAAATCTTGGAGTAGATGTTAGAGGCAAAACTCAATCTTATCAAAAGTTGTATCCTATTTCTTTCAATATGGTTCAGTATCCTGCTGGTTTTAGATTGCCTGAGTTTGTTAAATTCAATAGGGAAGATAATAAAAGCACTTTTGAGCACATTAGCCAATATCTTGCCCAATTAGGAGAAGCTGGTTCTATAAGCGAATTGAAAATGCGCTTATTTTCTTTATCGTTAACTGGAACCTCTTCCTCATGGTTTAGTTCTTTAGCTCCTAATTCTGTTAGCTTATGGGAACAATTAGAGCAAAAGTTTCATGATCATTTCTTTTCTGGAAATTATGAGCTTAAATTGTCCCATTTGACATCGGTTAAACAAATGCGCGATGTAACGAACATGGCACCTTTTATGCCATTTCGAGTGATTTTGGTGATCGAATAACAACGCAATCAACGGGACTAATGGTTTTGTTAAGTGAACATTTCTAGATTCTAGGGATGAAGTAAAAAGGCCATGCAAAACAAAACACGAAGAAAGAACTCAAAAAAACGCTGAATTAGACGAGTTCTACTGAAATCAATAGCACTGGAAGAACCAATGCCTATAGCATTGGTGCATCCGATGGTTGTCGGAGGATCCGATGCCCTGGCTTTGGCACAAGCTTGTGCGCTTCTGGAGATCAAGTGAAGAAAGAAGTGAAGCACTGGATGAACCGATGGTATCAAGAGAGGCATCAGTGCATTCAACGTACTATGTTCCAGAGACGTTGTCAAGCGTGCAGCAGCCATGCCTTCAGCACCGGTTGAACCGGTGATGCGTCGGAGGAAGGCGTCGGAGCAATGACATCAGCAAGGGCAACGGTTACATGGAGATCAAGAGGCAACGGTTGAACCGACACTAAGTCATCGGTTAAACCGGTGGTTGCCAACTCAGCTGCAGAAGTGTCAGAGTTGCCAACGGCTACTTCAGAGCGCAGAGTGACCGGAAGAATCGATGCCCTATGCGTCGGAAGTTCCGATGCCTACACAGAAACTAGCTAACGGCTAGTTCGAGTTGGTGGCCTATATATATGAGCTCCCCCGGCCATTTGAAGATTGCTGGAGTCCCAAGACATCACACACACATCCAAGAACACCTCCAAGCCATCCAAGAGCATAAAATCAAATCCTTAGTCCTTAGCACAAGCTTTGTGAGTGTTAGTGCTAGGTTAGCTCTTGAGTGAGTGATCAAGCAAGGTTTAGATCCTTGTGCTGTGGTTCTAAAGTGAACCAAAGTTGTATCTTGGTGCGCCGGTCTCCTTGGAGCTTTGGTGGCTCGCCGGCAAGTCTACGACCCTCCAACTTGGTGTGGAGCGGTGTCAATGACATTGTGCGGGGGACGGAGACCCCTCCTTCGTGGGCAATCTCCCTTAGTGAAGATCGGGATCAAGGTGACCGTGATTGTGTTCACGGAAGAGACTTGATTACCGGGAAGCGATACTCTTCGTGAGTGCTTCAACAATATGGACGTAGGGGCGCCTTTGTGGCAAACCGAACCACGTGATATATCCTCGTGTCAAGAGTTTGCTTCCTCTCATCCCTCTCTTTAAGCTTCCGCATTTCATATTGCAACTTGTGTGCCTTTACTTTCTTAGTGTAGTATTTTGCTAGGATTGGCTATAGGTTGCAAAACTCTTTTGGGGTGAGGGTTACACACTAAGGTGAACCATAGTTGCACATCTAGATAGCTTGTATTAGTTTAAGTTTTGTGTAAACTAGTTGGAGTCATAGGTTAAGGTTTTAATAGTGCCTAATTCACCCCCTCCCCCTCTTAGGCTAGAGCACCCAATCGCTTTGAATTGGTATCAGAGCCGGGACTCACTTCTCTCACAAAGAAAGCCAATTCCATTGGCAAATTTGTATTTACTAGCTCATTAGATCAGTAGGCTTCGCCGCCTAGTGAGTTAGCTCTTTGGGGAAGGGATGAATCCCTTAGAAATGTCTTCACAATTCTACGGGGAAGGGTTAAATATTTCACCTTCTAATTGTCCCCAAAAGGTTGAGAGAAAGCACAAGAAGAAGAAGAAGGAAAAGAAGAAGAAAAAGTCCAAGGATGAACCTTGTGTTTTTCTTCAAGAATGGGTGGGTGGTGATGAAGAGCCAAGCGCAAGCTCAAGTGATGAGTCTATCAAGAGCAACATCACCCGCACCAACAAGGAAGTTTCATCATCATTCAACACGTGCAACATGGCCGAAGGTATGGTTAGCAATGTAAGTGATGATGACTCCGATACTCCTTCTTTTGAAGATCTTCTTGATCTAATCCATGAGCAACAAAGAGTCATGAAAAGACAAGCTAAAGAAATTAAAAACCTTAATGCACTCAATGATCTAAATGCTTCTCTTGCTACAAATTATGAAAATTTGTTGTGCAAATTCAAATTGCTTAGTAAGGAGCATGAAGAGCTCAAATTAAAATTTAAGAGCATTAATGATGCTAATGACTCTTTGAAAATGGAGCAAACTATCCATTGTGCAATTCCAATCTCTAGGCTAGATGCTTCAACTTCATGCATTGATTTAATTGATGAATCTTGCTCTAACCCTTGCAATGAGAAATGCTATGAGATTGTCATCGTAGAATCATGTGATGATCTCATTGCCAAGGAGAATGATGAGCTCAAGCAAGAAGTGGAAAGGCTCATGAAGGACTTGTATAGATTAAAGGACAAAGGCATAGAGAGCAATGTCCAATCTTCTCAAGATAACCGTGAAGACATGGTGAAGAAGCTTGAGAAGGAGTCCACCGTGATTTGCTCAAAGTGCCACAAAGAAGGCTACAAGTCCAACAAGTGTCCTTGTTGGCGCTCATTAAGTATCCATTTTATCCCCTGTTTAACTTTGATAATGGCATGAATTTAATATCAAAATCACTAACCATCCTAACCTCAGCCCAATTATTGGTTGTTTTCGCATTTGCACAAATATTTTGGAGGTACTTCGTTTTTACAAGTTTTTGACCAATTTTGGAGCATGAAATGACGAGGCCCACGATCACGCGATGACACGAAGAAAGACGAAGGCCAAAGCCCGAACAAAGGACCAAAGGCCATGACGATTAGAAGCCCGTTCATGCACATCCACCCTCCAATGAAGCCCAAAGGACAAAGCCCACAAGATAAGATCGAGATAATTCCGGGCTAAGCAAAGCAAAGAGAGATTTAAGGAAGGATTCTCCGTCCTATCCTTTCCCTCGAATAAATCTCGAAGATAGCGACGTCCCACGGGGTGCAATCGTGAAAGGCATAAACTGCAGAAGACTCCAGAAGACTTGGGGAGAAAGGAGGACGCGAGGCGGCGAGGGAATGGGCTAGGCCAGCCGGCTGGCCCAGGCCCTTTTCAGGGTGTTTCGGCTTCCCCTTCGAACTAGGGTTTCCTGAGGCTATTTAAAGACCCCTCCCCAAGGTTCACGGAGAGATCAATTGGGGAGACGACGCCAAGGAATAGAGAAGATAGAGGGACACCTCTCGGAGAGCCGAGGGTCGTGCTAGTTGTCTAGGGGCTTCCCTAGCCGACGTGGGAACCTTGCAAGGAAGACGACGTCGGAGTTCTGGAGCTAGGATCATCAAGATCAAGGTAGGGCCCCGGTTGTGATCTTGTGATGTACAATCATTCATGGTGAAGTTATTTGCAATTCCGAATTTTTAGCGACCATGTTCTCTCTTTCGATTTCGTTCATCTTAGATCTATTATCGAGATAGATCTCTTAGCATGATCTTGTAGTCATGGAGGCTAGAGGTTCATGGCAGAACTACCAAAGGGGGTTCGACTTGCTTTAGGGTATTTCGTTCAAAGGGGGTGCGTCGTGACAGGCCGTTCCCACTGAGTAGGCGGAGTATCGAGGGATCGGATTGGAGATTTTGATTTTAAAGAGGATTTTCATTGAGATTCACATCTACCTTACTTCACTTCATCTAGCTGGAACTACAACATATGCATGATCTAGGTGATCTAGATTGGTTATCTCTAACTTTCTCTTGTTACCTTTGGTGTTTGTCGTTTTTAGTAGATTAGATTCATTTTACACCACCTCAACACAAAGAAATCTCTATGTTAGTAGATTGTTTCTTGTATCTTTGGTTCCGTGGATTGATAAACCTTGAGAGAATACTCTGAGGGAAAAACTACACGAATCGTGCGCTTGCGGTATACAAATCGGGGGCGCTAAGGAGCGTCAACAAGCTTTTCTGGCGCCGTTGCCGGGGAACCATCGATTTAAGATCCAATCTTACTTGCATTCATAAATCTTTATTTTTCTTTTTGACCTTTTTAGATCTCTTATTTTTTGTGCTAACTATAAAAAAATGAAAACGGATCTATTCCACGAAAATCAATCTAATCTAGAGTTTGCTTTATTTTGTTTTATTTTTTCTTTTATGTTTAAGATCTTGCATATTCATCTTTTAGATCTTCGTATATATTTTTCTTTTCACTAACCCCTAACAGGAGATGGACGGGAGCCTCTCCAACAAACCCGAAAATTTTGTGGATGATCCAGAAAAAATTTACAGGCAGAGGAGACGCGAAGCACGAAGGAAGTTGGAACTAGTAGATCCAAAAGAAGAAGTCGCCGGTTCATCATCTTCACCTCAAACGACTCCACCAACAAGTCCAAAGGAGGCGCCACTTCACCAAGGGATGGCGCTACCGGAGTAGGAGCGTACGATCGGAGAGCTATGTACTCCGGACGTTCGGGACTTGCCGATCCAAAACCTCAACAACATCGGAGTTCCGTTCGAGATCAAGACTTCAATCATAACGATGGTGCAAAGCTCGCCCTTCACTGGAAAAGAAGACGCTAATCTACATCTTCAAGCATTCCTCCAACTATGCCGCACCTTCTACATGCAAGGGATGACTCAAAATCAAATAAGAGCGAGGCTCTTTCCGTTCTCTCTACTAGGGAGAGTGCTGCAATGGGAGACTTTGATGAAGGAGTTCATGAAGGAGTTCTACTCGCCGGGCAAGACCCAAGTTTTACGCAACAAGATTGCTACATTCGCGCATGCCCCGACGGAGACTATTGCGGAAGCCTATGAGCGCTTCAACGACTACATCCGCGCCGTACCTCATCACAAGTTTTCAAGGGATGATGTGGTCCATAAGTTCTATCAAGGCCTTACTACTGCATCAAGGGGAATTATTGATGCATCACCCGGAGGTTCGATCATTGAGCTCACGCCGACTAAAGTTTTCAAGCTATTCAAGAAGGTGGCGGACAATGATGCATGGGCATCATCGGGGCGCCTACAACTACTCCAAGCCGTGGGCGCCGCGAAGAGTGTATTGCAAGTGGAACGTGAAGAAGTGTTAGAAGGGAAGATCGACTCGCTCATGAGAAGGTTGGAGAAGATGGAAGTAGAAAAGAGAGAATCCCAAGCTATTGATTTGAAGGCGGCCGAAGCAAGGTCTACATGTGAAGAATGTGGAGAGTACGGCCATGTCCAAAAGAATTGTCCGGAGGAAGCCAAGATGCTCGACTACATGAAGAAGGGAGAATGGATCCCGCAACCCAACTTCCGCTATGGGCAAGGTAGACCTCAATTTAATACAAGCTCTTCCATTCAAAACTCGGTGCCTCTTCGTATACAATTGAAGGAGTTCATGGAGGAGCAAGGCAATATCAACAAGGACACCGTCACCAAGTTCAAGGCTATGGACAAGATCTTGGAGAACATTGATGGCAAGGTGACGGAGGTCGGAAGCTCTAACCTTCAAATACACAACACGATGAAGATGCTAGAGACGCAAGCAGCCCAGCTCGCCGGACGCTTATCTAGCAACGAAGGGAAATTGCCCGGGCAACCTCAAAGTCCGAAGACGGCAAAGGCAATTCAAACTCGCTCGGGAAAGGAGACCGAAGAACCCGAACATGCGGCGGGAGCAAGGAAGCCTTAACCAAGAGTTGAAGTGGAGACCATCATCAAGGAGAAGGCGGCTACTCCTACGCCAGAGATAGTCACCGAGGAGCCAGAGTTTGAGCTAGATAATATAGACACCAAGATTCTACCGCCAAGACCACGATACCGCAAAGGTAAACATGAAGATGAGCAATTCAACAAATTTGTTGACATGGTATGCAGGTTGAGCATCAATATGCCGCTCTTGGACGCTCTACAAGTTCCAACATATTCTCGCTACTTCAAAGAAATCGTGGGAAATAAGCGCGAGATACCGCCAAGTACCATCAAGCTAACCGAGGAGTGTAGCGCGGCAATCGCTAATGAAGCTCCTGAGAAGAAGAGGGACCCCGAATGTTCTACCATCCCGTGTTCCATTGGATCTCTTATGTTCGAAAGAGCACTTTGTGATCTCGGCGCAAGTGTGAGCGTCATACCAAAGAACGTGTTCGAGAAGCTAAGCTTACCGGAGCCGGAACCCACCGCCATGTGCCTAGAGTTAGCGGACAATTCCGTTTGCTATCCTTTGGGAATCGCCGAAGACGTACTCGTGAAGATTGGAGAACACTCAGTTCCCGTTGACTTTGTGATTCTCGATATGGGAGAAGGAAGCAAAGCACCTCTCATCCTTGGTAGGCCTTTCCTCAAGACCGCAAGGGCGAACATCGACGTTGGCAAGGGGGAGATCAAGTTCGACATCAATGGCACCACAAGCGAGTTCAAGTTTCGTCCACGCTTCGAGGTATGCAACATGATCAATGTCAAATATGTTCCGCCTCACCGCCGTGTCAAAGAAGAGGAGCCGAACGAGAAGGAAGCGAAGAGGGAGATAGAAGTCGTCGCATCCATCGCGACAAAGAAGATTGCTGCACCCGTCAATATAAAAGCTAAAAGCCCGCCTGTGAAGACCAAAAAGATGACTAACCTAGAAGACAAACCTGCACAAAGGGTTGTGCGGAAGTGGGTACCCAAGACTGCAGCACCATCACCGAGCGTTGGTCCGAAATGAAGAAGAAGAAAGTCTAGCTATAGACTATAAACGAAGCGCTTTGCGGGAGGCAACCCATTCATCGAGTCAAGAATAAAGCTGACAAGAGTTCAACCCATTCGTCGAGTCAAGAATAAGCTGCCGGGAGGACAACCCGCGAGAGATTTGGGTAAGTGAGTCGAGAATTTTGCTATGCAAGAACATGACAAACTTTTGAATAATTGGTCGTTCGGTCAAACAATTCGATTTGGATTTTTATTCGCTCAGTCATTTCGATGTTGTTTCTTATTTTAAACCAATGACATGAGCCATCCTAAGATTTATTTCCCTCTTCTTGAGAAAGCCACATCCAAAATTACGTACCTATTTTTGGCGACCGTCCTCTCCATGACGGCCGGACCAAGTTGAGATAAAAAGACACGAGTAGAGCCGCGCTTTGTTTATATTATCTAAATCCCTGATGCGTAGGTTCGCTCAAACATAGAGAGAATTTTCAGTTTTATTATCATAGGACTAGAATTTCCCTAGCTTTATTTATTTTCAAAAATCTCTCTCTCATTTTGACAAAAATTAGAACCTAAACCCAAGACCCACGGTTGAATTCGAGATTGTTCGCTATCAATTCATGAAAGTGAACGGTTCCAATGCAACCAAAATTAATGTAGTCGGAAAATATTTTTCGACTTACAAATGTAAAGATGTTTTGATTCCCCTCTGATTATTCATTCAAGCTCATTGCATGCTTTGAGTTAATTCTGAAATTTCAAAGTTAGAGGAGGATTCAACATCTAAGCATGAATTAGAGAGGGTTTATGTGCTTGATTAACACCTATTGATCAAAGTGAGTTCATGGGAAGGAATTGTGCTCTCTACCTACCACCACATGCAAATAATTCAAAGGAGGGAGCAGCCATGCATGGGAAGAACATGAGATTTTCAGCAAAGATGGCACCATGTGATTAATGATGAAGCATGGGACAAGATGAATGACACAAAGTGGAGAAATAATGTTGCAAGTGGACATCAAAGACAAGGAATGAGTGGTTCACGGGATTTGGACGGTGCAAAGCACAAAAGATGTACTGGACAGAAACAAATAATTGCACCAGGAAGCCACCAGAGAAAATTGAAGTGGAGGAGAGCCAGGAAACCCCTAGGCCGGCCGGCCTGGAGTCTTTTTAAGTCGTCTGGTGCACTCCTTTGATAGGTACACTCCTCACTCAGTTCCTTGCTTATGTTCTTCAAGTTCTTCACCCAGAAACACAAGTTAGAGCCCTGAAAAAATTCATCCACCAAATTCAACTCCAAAAATCTCAAAAAATTCACCACAAATCCTAGTTTGCTCCACTCTTCGATATATTGTTCTCCCACCGGCAAGAAACCCCCGGGGTGTTTGTTTTTGAGTGTGTGCAGCAAGGAGTCACCATGAGTGGCCTCATGAAGTTCATCGCCGGGAGGAGAAGGACGCGTTCATCAACATCCGATGCATCGCCAAGTTCTTCGCGGAGGCACTCGGTCTCCGAGTCTCCACGGAGCATGGAGGAGGATAACCCCGCACCGAGGAGCGACATGTTGCTCCTTGGTGGGATGAGAGACCCAAGAAGCTCCTCCATGAGATTCACCGAAGGGATGCCACCTCCTCCACGGCGTTCGACAAGGTCATCCGCACCACCGCCATACAAGCCCAAGAATTCAGAATATGGGTTTATTATCTTGTCGAAGGAAGAAGAAGAAAGGCTCAAGTTCATGAAGGGAAGGCTGCGGGTAAATTATGATTTTGATGATGAAGCATTGGAGAAGTTGGGATTCCATCATGATATTTACCAGCTCTTGGAGAACATCGGTTGGAAGTTATTTTCCGACGGTGTTACGGTAGACATGCAAGAAGAAGTGGCTTTGGAGATGTTCATGACACTAGAAAAAACAACGAAAGTGGTGGATGATGAAGAAGTGTCATGTCTGAAATTTCGGCTCAAGAATGAAGAAAAAGTCATCACCTATGGACAAATAGGGAGTTTGCTCAGGTTCAAAAGTAATGCATATGAAATGGTGCAAGTTGAAGATGGAGAGCTCGATGAGTTTTGGACAAAGATAGCAAAAGATGTCAACCGCCAAAGGAAGAATATAAGTAATGTGATCCCCCAAATATTCCACTCTTGGTTGAGCAAAAGAATTCTCGGGAGGATGAGAGAATCAAAGGTCACCGACCAATAATTAAATTGGATGTATGCAGCATTGGTGAAGAAGCAAGTGATTGATCCCACCTACATCATGGTTGAAAGGTGGATTTGTGAAGCATCATCCAGCATGGGAGAAGTTGGTTCGGGGTGTTATCTCACACTAATAGCCCGAGCCATGAATCCGAGGTTAGCGGTGATCCAAAAATATTATGTCCCGGGAAGAGATATAGGAATTGAACATTTGAGGCAAGGACATTATATCGGAGGAGATGAAAAGAAGGGATTCACTATTTCCAAGATGGATATTTCCCTCCCCGATCAAAGGCTCAAATTATTTGCAAGAGGAAGAACCGATTGGCGAGTTGAAAATATTGGAGCAAAGGTGAAGAAATCAAAAAGAGGAAGGTTGATTGAAGGAACATCGGCGTCGGCACAACAAGAAAATTTAGAAGTGAAGCTTCCACCACCAAGTTCTGCTTATTGGAGGAATGAATTTCAAGGTGCATCAAGTGGACACGGACACCCGCAAGGATGGACGAGTCAATGGGAAGGAAACCAAGATCAAGCATGGGGGCATGGTGTGGCGGCACCTCCATCGGTGTACCCGGCGCCCCCACCATTTAGCAACTATGGCTACCCACCCCCGTCATACCAAGGAGAGATGCCCGACCCGTCATTTGGAGCACAATTTTTTGACCTCCCTCAACCGGAACAAGGAATGAGAATCAAGGGTGCCTATGCAAGGAGAAACATGGAAGACATAGACGCCATCCGGAGGCACACAAGCCAACTAGAAGATAGAACCGCGGGAATTGCATATCAAATGGGACTTCTAGGCCTAGCGCCACCGGAACAATTTGATGGAGGAGCATTTCAACAATATTATGACCAAGGATACAACGCAAGAGGCAATCAAGAAGAGTGATCGACGACAAGACCATGAATAAAATGCTCGCACGTGTGGTTTGGATTTTTCTATTTCTTTTCATTTATTTTCAGCATGTGTGCAAGCTTGTGTGTGCGTAGCAATTTTCTGTTTTATTTATTTTCAGCATGTGTGCAATTTGCTTTCTTTTATTTTCATCACCATGATAAATAAATGCATCACCCACGCTTTAATGCTATGGTTAGCGATGATGATAGAAAGTTTGTGCCATGTTAAAATATGATGATCGTTGCCGCTTTGTCTACTTTCTTGTGATTGGTTTATGCATGATTGAACTAATGCTCTCTCTAACATGATCTGAAAAATTAAATAAATGCCGGCTAGTTCAATTGTGGAGGTTATGATAAATTAAGACCCATATCTTTTTATTCTTGCTCTCTTACTTAAGCTTGTCAAGGAAAATTTAATTTGGATTTAATTTTGAGCTAACCTTGTCAATAATACCTTTTGCAATTGCTTTACCCTTTTAAAAATCCTAAATGTTATATCATGACAAACCATAGAGCAAGGTTTATTTTCAAGTGAATCAATTCAAGATTTATCTTCTTTGGTACGAGACTAAGAAGCTGACCATTCCGTATTTTTGTGTACCTCTCTTTTGCTAGCCATTCTATCCATGCATTGTGAGTTTCCACACCGGGAACATCGCAAAATTCGCTGGATATCCACCCTTAACCAAAAACATCTTTTTGTGAAACACCTCCTTGACCACAACCTATATATTGAGTATATATTATTATTTCGGCGGCAAAATAGTGGAATCAAGAGAAAAATTCAGTAAAACATAAGCTTGGAAAGCATCAAAGAGTTCGCAGCAGAAAAATCAGAAGAAGTGGAGGCCTACAGGCAGTAGGCCAGCCGGCCCAACACCCCTAGGCCGGCCGGCCTGCCCTTTTTCCTCCTTTGTTAGCTTCAATCTTTTACGAGGAGATGCCCCATTGAATTCCAAAGTTGAGTCCAGAGAATTGATAAGAGTTTTGTGCACTCACTCCATCGGATTATAATCACTTCATTGCTTGAGGACAAGCAAACGTTCAAGCATGGGGGGAGGTGAAGTAAGTGCATTGTGTTGCCAACGGTTCTGAGGAGCAAAAAGAAAGAAAGAAAAGAAAGAAAAAAAAAGAGGAAAGAAAAAATGATGATGAAAAGCTCCTCGGTTCCTTTAGTTTCATTAAACTCCAAGTACTTTGAAGATTATTCTATACTCAATTATTCCAACCATATGCAATCCGATAACAAGGACTTCAGTTGTGCCTTGGGATCAACCATTGCCATTTGCACATGTCCACCATCTAAAGTGTGTGTTCCATTCTCTCCCTCTCCACAAAGAAACTATTTTCCAATGGTCTTTTTGACGAGTCTCGGTAAACCCATGAGAAGTATTTCTTGTTTTGATAATATCTTGATTATAACATCTTTTGTTAGGACTAACCTTTCCAGAGCTCCAGACAAAGCCTCACACATACATATGAGAGAAAGAAAGGAGAAAGTTCTAGCAAGTTTGAGAGACAAGATGAGCTGAGAGTTTCCATGAGCAAATTGCAATGAGGTTTAAATTATTGATCTTGGTTTAGCATTACTTATGGAACTTACATTCTTAATTCTGAGACTTGTTTAATTTTGATAACATGTGCTTAATAATTGTGGGGAAGCATTTAAGTTGTATCTACCTTCCACATTGAAAAAGCTGGTTACAACTTGAACTATTAACTGCAAAATATTTTGTGAGCATTGTGTTTTCTCGTGTATGATCAAGTGCAGGGATTGGACACTGAAAGGCAGCGCTGATTTTTATCAAAGACTTACTCGAGGACGAGCAAGGTTTAAGCAAGGGGGGAATGTTGGTGCTCCTTAAGTATCCATTTTATCCCCTGTTTAACTTTGATAATGGCATGAATTTAATATCAAAATCACTAACCATCCTAACCTCTGCCCAATTATTGGTCGTTTTCGGATTTGCACAAATATTTTGGAGGTACTTCGTTTTTGCAGGTTTTTGACAAATTTTGGAGCATGAAATGACAAGGCACACGATCACGCGATGACACGAAGAAAGACGAAGGCCAAAGCCCGAACAAAGGACCTAAGGCCATGACGATTAGAAGCCCGTTCATGCACATCCACCCTGCAATGAAGCCCAAAGGACAAAGCCCACAAGATAAGATCGAGATAATTCAGGGCTAAGCAAAGCAAAGAGAGATTTAAGGAAGGATTCTCCGTCCTATCCTTTCCCTCGAATAAATCTCGAAGATAGCGACGTCCCACGGGGTGCAATCGTGAAAGGCATAAACTGCAGAAGACTCCAGAAGACTTGGGGAGAAAGGAGGACGCGAGGCGGCGAGGGAATGGGCTAGGCCGGCCGTCCTAGGCCCATTGAGCTGGCCGGCCCAGGCCCTTTTTAGGGTGTTTCGGCTTCCCCTTCGAACTAGGGTTTCCTGTGGCTATTTAAAGACCCCACCCCAAGGTTCACGCAGAGATCAATTGGGGAGACGACACCAAAGAGCAGAGAAGATAGAGGGACACCTCTCAGAGAGCCGAGGGTCGTGCTAGTTGTCTAGGGGCTTCCCTAGCCGACATGGGAACCTTGCAAGGAAGACCACGTCGGAGTTCTGGAGCTAGGATCATCAAGATCAAGATAGGGCCCCGGTTGTGATCTTGTGATGTACAATCATTCATGGTGAAGTTATTTGTGATTCCGAATTTTTAGCGACCATGTTCTCTCTTTCGATTTCGTTCTTTTCTTTGGGTTCGCTTCATCTTAGATCTATTATCGAGATAGATCTCTTAACATGATCTTGTAGTCATGGAGGCTAGAGATTCATGGCGGAACTACCAAAGGGGGTTCGACTTGCTTCAGGGTATTTCGTTCAAAGGGGGTGCGTCGTGACAGGCCGTTCCCACTGAGTAGGCGGAGTATCGAGGGATCGGATTGGAGATTTTGGGTTTAAAGAAGCTTTTCATTGAGATTCACATCTACCTTACTTCACTTCATCTAGCTGGAACTACAACATATGCATGATCTAGGTGATCTAGATTGGTTATCTCTAACTTTCTCTTGCTACGTTCGGTGTTTGTCGTTTTAATAGATTAGATTCGTTTTACACTACCTCAACACAAAGAAATCTCTATGTTAGTAGATTGTTTCTTGTATCTTTGGTTCCGTGGATTGATAAACCTTGGGGGAATACTCTGAGGGAAAAGCTACACGAACCGTGCGCTTGCGGTATACAAATCGGGGGCGCTAAGGAGCGTCAACAGTCCTCAACCAAGGAAGAAGCTTCCGGATGAGAAGAACAAAAAGAGGCTCACAATCAAGAGTTCTCTCATCTACACCAAGCCCAAAAGGGAGGAACAAAAGCAATAGCACCTCCTATGTAATAAAAAAGAAGACCAATGGCAAGGTGGTTGCTCACAAG
This sequence comes from Panicum virgatum, assembly GCF_016808335.1. Lineage (NCBI taxonomy): Eukaryota > Viridiplantae > Streptophyta > Magnoliopsida > Poales > Poaceae > Panicum > Panicum virgatum. The sequence goes on along the minus strand of NC_053143.1, from coordinate 10,272,399 downwards.
GTTGGAAAGAAGGAAAGGAGTTGGAACCACTCCATTTGGGTGCCCAAGGACATCATCACCAATATGAAGGGGCCTCAAATGGTGTGGGTTCCAAAGGAGACTTGAAACCCAAGATTGGCTTCGGGGGATTTGGAGGCTTAGCTTACAAGTTGAAGTGAAGGTTCAAGCCAAAACAAGCTAAGCTCACAACTTGGACATTTGTTGTCCAAGTCCCCCATAAGGTAATGGTAGCTAGATTTAAATTCAAGCATCATGTATCTCCATTGCTTTTGCTAGGATATTTGCATACTTTGCATCTCCTAGTGTTATATATGGTGGGTTGCTTGTGTCATGATTCTAACCCATGAGCAACCTACATGGTTTGATAAGTGTGTAAAAAGCTACACAAAATCACCCTTCATGGTACATGAACTTCATGAGGCATGTATTTCATCTGTGTACCATGAACACAAGCTATAGGGTAAACCTCCCAATTGTGTCAAAATCTATGTGCATACATTTGCTTGGTGATTCAAACACTAAATGCACATATTTAGGGGGGGCTCACTCTATGTCTTGTGATTTTGAGACTAACATGTTTCCAATGTTATCTTTTGTAGTCTCACATGGAGGTAACACTCTAAGAGAATATTATTCACGATTAATATGAACAAACAACTCTATAAGAGTGATTAGATAAATTGTGCTTTCATGCATATTGAGCCATGCTCTATTGAACTTAAATGCTCATATCTAAGTTCATAAGCTACGTGCTCATACATCTGCCTAACCTTGGTGTACCAAGTGCTCTTTGTTTAAAGACTTTTAATTGGTTGCAAGTCACTTTCAATTGGTACATGCAAGGTAAACAAAGTTACCCGCGGAGGAGCGGTACCGGGCGGGAAACCGGTACTAACCGGGGGTTCCCGCCCGGTACTAGTGTGAGTTTTTTTAGCAGTGCCATGCTCCCGCACTAGCTAATTACAACTAATATAAAAGTAAAACTTACAGCTAATAATTATAATTTTCTATCCCACGCCCTCTTTCTTCTATTAAATATTCTAATACTTACTATAAATATATATTTATTATTATCTAGTTGTAATAGATTTCATTTTGCATCACACCATATATGTTTGATATATATTTAATTGAACTATTTGTTTGTGAATTGGTATTCTTGTCTCTTCCATCATATATGAATACATGGTGACACATATCATGGGGAGTATTTTATATAAACAATAACATAAATGATATATTGGTGCATTTTTAATATTTTGTTATAATTATATAGTTTAGATTCAGATAAAGGGGTTACATTAACTTTTAAGAATGTATAATTGGATAATTTATATGAAAATTTATTAGGAGGTTATTTGCATTATTTTTATAAATTGTGGAGCCACTGCATGTGCTGCTCCTAGAAATTCATGCACGTAATACTTTGTGTCAGGTGAGTAATATTATTTATCTCTCTTGATTATTTGTTGGCATGCAGGCTATTGATAGGATCCGGTCAAGTCGATTCTGGAGGGGAAAAGACGGAAGGCATGGTGAATTGGTGAGAGTTCCCTGGCATAGACAATTGAAAACTTGGCCTGATGAAGCGGGGACCTGCAAGTTGCAGTTAGAGAAATGTGCGGCAATGCAAAGGAGGCAGAAAGTTGTCGCCCCAACCCATCCAAACGCATCGGGCCGAGCTAACTGAGCTAGTGCGTTGCATGCGACGGGCAAGTCGTTGAGCTGGCCCAACAGTTCAACGACTGCGAAACAAACAATATATTCCACTAGCTAGTAAGAGTTAAGTAGACTATCTTTTGGTAAAGAACAGGCGTTGAAGAATATGATTACCTCCGTCTTGCACTTTGGGACAAGAGAGTAGTAGCATATATAGTTCCCCTGATTATTGTTGGCGTGCAGGCTTTTACACTTTAATCGAAACGAGATCTGGACTAGGCAGGCACCCACTGCAAAGGGGCATCCCGTCCATTAGGTAATATGATGGCCCAACAGCTAGAAATGGAATCAGATAAATAGATTAAAAAATACTAGGAATAGAACGTCCGACCCGTCGCATGCCCCTATTCACTCAGGGTCCGACTGGTTGCCCGCATCTAGCGCAGCCAAGCTCCAAAATGTAAAGACTTGATGATTGCTCTACTGTACTCAGCAGTAGGCCTGGCTTGTCAGATGCAAAAGGCCACTCCAAGCCAGGCTCTTGAGATACACAGGAAACGGTTGTTTCCCAGAGCCGAGAGATGGTGGTGGCAGGTTGCCGAGAGGTGGCGGTGAGGATGAGGCTGCTCGAGTAGTGGTCGTGGGCCGGAAGTGGGCTTATTGCTATGCAACGGCTCGAAGTCAAAAAAAAAACTGCAACTCTGAGAGAAATGCGAGGAATGGTAGTGAGCCTGTTGTCACTTGTACTACTACTAATAAATGGGATTGCATCAGGCCGAGTTCTATCGTGTTAACAAAATAAAACATGTCTGTCATTGACAGAGGTGGTAATGGATCATGGCCCTAGTAGTCTCTTCGCAGCCTAACAAGATCTTTAAATTTTTTAGCTCAAAATTATATAAGATTAGAGCTCGATCTTTTTAGGGCCCAATTCTTAGATTTTCTAAACCAAAATCTAGGGCCCTTTACCAACCCTAGTCATTGGAGAGGACTTGTGCTAACTTTCTGCATACGGGAGGAGCAAATTGCAACACACTAATATATAGGTATGTTGGCAGAAATAAAGAAGTTCCAGTTATGTGGATCATAGGAAGTACTGTATCTGCGATGGTGGCTTATGTCGATCCATTATCTTCAAAATGGAGCTAGTTGCCAGTTTGCTGGGGAAAAAAACAGAGAGCATTTGGGGTGTTCAAGTTGCAGAGTTGCACAAGGTAGGGGGTGCAACTTAGCTGGATGGCAGAGACCCCGCATGTTCTTTTGGTAGCCAAAGTTCAGTGGTTCCCCATCATCTTACTTGCTTAAACAGTTTAGACCACAATTGCATTTGCAAATATTTTCTCCAGCTTAGTAGCAACAACTATTGGAGGCTGTAATCAACAAAGTGAGAAAAAAAAAGGCACCATCATGGAACTCCCTTGCCAACGAAAATTCAATCCATTGGCATCACAAGGACCCAAAACATGTCCCCAAACGTTTGAAACCGAGCCTATCGCGGCTGCCAATTTGTAAACTGGGTGGCGACGGACAGGCATGGACTTCTGGAGGCACAGTTATCAGCTGCGGGTGAGCATGCAGGTCAGCTCGGCTGACACGCCACCATTGGATCGCCTGAGACAGCAAGGAGAACGTTAAGTTGTTAACCACCTGAATTATAGAATTAGTAAGATAGACAACCATATTAGCATGTGCATCCACGTACTGATCGAGAACAGAGTCCATCGGTGCCCAGAAACAGAGTCTTCTTTGAGGCAGCGAAACAGCATATGTCGAGACACTATCCGCGTATGCCTAGCCCTAGAAAATTAGGAGGTATTTTCTCTTGCGAATCAGCACTGTCCCACGAAACTGGACACATGCAAGCACCGACTCTTCATGCTCTTCTCTCCTTGTGTGACCTGAGGCCTTCATGTCCCACCTTATTGTCGTCTGAATGCAAGGATGCTGAAGCAGAGTGTCTGGATGTGTTCAAAAGCGAGTGAGTTTTATGAATCACTAGCATCTATTATCTTATTATTTGGCCAACAAACAGAGCCTATATAAGAAATATGGCCTCATTTAGGCCATTGTTTGTGATTTTGGTGATTGAGTGACAACATAATCAATATGACTAATAAGTTTGTGAGATCACGCTTATAGGATCTTTAGGTCCCATGGATATGAGTCAACACGTCTAATTTATCGTCGAGACGCAATGTCCAATCCATCGTCGAGACGCAATGTCCAATCCACCGTAGAGATGGCAAAGCATAGTGAAAATCCAGAGATGCATTGGACGAGTTTGGCAGAAGACAGAGGCACCGGTTTAACCGATGGATGACCATCGGTGCATCCGATGGTTATCGGAAGAACCGACGCCCCTGGCATTGGTGAAATTGGACGTGCTTACTGAGCCAAGTGAGGAAAACTCAGTAGCACCGGTTGAACCGGCGGGTCACTCAGAGGCATCGGTGCATTCAACGTACTATTGTCCAGAGACAATGTCAAGCGTGCAGAAGCCAAGTCTTCAACACCGGTTGAACCGACGGTGCATCGGAGCATAGCGTCGGTGCAATGACATCAGCAAGAAAGGAAGAGTGCAACGGCTACGTGAAGATCAAGTGTCACCGAAAGAACCGACGCCTAAGCATCGGTTTAACCGATGGTCCCTGGAGTCGCTGCAGCTGTGTCAGTGAAGCCAACGGCTAGTTTCAGTCTGTGAGTGACCGGAAGAACCGATGCCTTTAGGACCGGAAGTTCCGATGCCTACGCAGAAAACTGGCCAATGGCTCTAAACGACTAGTTCAAGTTGGAGGACTATATATATGTGTTCCCCCGGCCATTTGAAGCTGCTGGAGTCCCAAGACATCACACACACATCCAAGAACACCTCCAAGCCATCCTAGAACATAAGAGATCAAATCCTTAGTCCTTAGCACAAATTTTGTGAGAGTTAGTGCTAGGTTAGCTCTTGAGTGAGTGATCAAGCAAGGTTGAGATCCTTGTGCTGTGGTTCTAGAGTGAACCAACATTGTATCTTGGTGCGCCGGCCCTCCTTGGAGCATTGGTGGCTCGCCGGCACGTCAACGATCCTCCGGCTTGGTGTGGAGCGGCGTCGACAACATTGTGCGGGGGACGAAGACCCCTCCTTCGTGGGCAATCTCCCTTAGTGGATATCGGGATCAAGGTGACCGTGATTGTGTTCACGGAAGAGACTTGATTGCCGGGAAGCGATACTCTTCGTGAGTGCTTCAACAACGTGGATGTAGGTGCGCCTTTGTGCCAATCCGAACCACGGGATAAATCCTCATGTCAAGAGTTTGCTTCCTCTCATCCCTCCTCGTTAAACTTCCGCATTTCATATTGCAACTTGTGTGCCTTTACTTTCTTAGTGTAGTATCTTGTTAGTATTGGCTATAGGTTGCAAAACTCTTTTGGGATGAGGGTTTCACACTAAGGTGAACCGTAGTTGCACATCTAGATAACTTGCTTTAGTTTAAGTTTTGTGCAAACTAGTTGGAGCCAAAGATTAAGATTTTTTAAAGTGCCTAATTCACCCCCTCCCCCCTCTTAGCCTAGAGCACCCCATCACTTTCAGCCTCCACGTTCACTCTCAAGGTTTAGAAATTCTCACGTTAATCGGAGAAAAATAGAAAAATAAAAATTACCCACCACTGCCATTACGATAAAAATTAGCCCAAAATACCCCGGTGCCTAGTTAAAAATCACCCACTAATGCCATTATAAAAAATTAAATATAACATATCATTTAGCTATGTATCAGTTATAAATATATACTATTAATAAAAACTAAAGCTAACAACAATCAATTAAAATAAAATAAAAATAAGAATAATTAATTGTATAATATTATTAAAGTTCAACAAATCAAATTATTATAGGTAGATCATAGTTGAATTGTTTTAATTAACAATAAGATATAATTTACAATAATAAACAGGATGATGTATGATAAAAAAATAGTATAACATTTAAATAAGGATACGAGATGATGTATGGTAAAAAATAGTATAATCTTTAAATAAGAATACAACGACGTGTAAATTTTTAAATTTTTAATACTAACCGCGCAAATACGCGAGTTATATGCCTAGTTGTAAACAAACGTTAAGGAGCGTAGTGTCTGCATACACCTTATTGTTCGGTAAAATACGTCTCAGTCTAGCTACAGGTCTATTGTCCAGAGCAAATTCTATTACAAGTTCGAAGCTCCTCCATCCTTTAAATGGAACGGACATAGGATGCCCAATATATATTATATGGCAGTACAACAAACGAACAACATCCCCACGAACAAAAGGAAAAAACTTCTGGATAATGCAGACAAAGGGAAAGGGGACCAACCAGCAATCGGCCGCACGCGGTGACGAGCGCACACGGCCGCGACCACCACAGCCCCCGCGGCGGCGAGCGCCCACCACGGCCACCGAGCCACAGGAGCAGAGCCGGCCGGAACTGACCTCCAGACCCTGGATCCGGCGAGGGGGTGACCGGATCCGGCCCCGGCGGCTAGCGGCGGAGCACCAGTCGGCGAGAATCCAAGGGCGGCGGCACCTGGGCCACTAGGGGCGCGACGCCCCGAGGCCAGTGACGGCGGCGATGGCGCACCACCAGCCGAACCCGGCGGCAAATCCGGCCTCGCAAGGCCCGGAAAAGGCAAGGAGAAGGCCGGATCCGGCCCCAGTTGCCTGCGGCGGCGAAGGACACCGGGGGTGCAGGCTTGGGAGGGGGAGGGGGGAGCAGGGGAGTGTCGTGGGAGGAATCCCTGCCGCCGCCGTCCTTGAGCATTGGCGGACTTCCGCGCGGGTTCTCTCCGGCGGCGGCGAGGTGGAGGGAGGGAGGGAGGAGGGCCTGAGGGGCGGGGGCGCGGCGGTCCGCCCTGGTGGGCGACGCGAGCGGGAGGGGAGCGGGTTCTATCTCGTGACCCTACTCGTCTGAAAAAACTTTATATATTGGATCATAGGAAGTACTGTATCTTCAAACTGGAGCTAGTAGCCAGTTTGCCGGGGGGGGGGGGGGGGGGGGGGGGGGGGGGGTAAACAGAGCACTTTTGGGTGTTCAGGAATCAGGATGCAGAGTTGCACAATGTAGGGGGTGCATCTTAGCTGGATGGCAGAGAGACATGGCTTGTGCTCTGGGTAGCCACAGTTCAGTGGGTTCCCCATCATCTATACTAAGCTTAAACAGTTTACACCCCAAAATGCAATTGCATCCTTTTCTCCAGCTTAGTAGGAACGACTCTCGGAGGCTGTAATCAACAGATTTGACAAACAAGACACCATGGAACTCTCCTGCCAACGAAAAATTCAATCCATTGGCATCATACAAGGACCCAAAACATGGCCCCAAACGTTTGAAACCGAGCCAATCGCGGCTGCTAATTTGCAAACTGGAATGCGACGGGATGGGCGTGAACTTCTGATCATATATACATGACCCTCGCTCTTGGCAGCTACTCACTCATCGTCGTCGCTCTTGGCACCGGCCAGCGGCCGCCGACCGCGAACAGAACGCCGCCATTGGATTGGCTGAGACTACAGCAAGGAGAACGTCAAGTCGTTAACCACCTGTATTATAGAATTAGTAAGACAGACACAAATATTAGCGTGTGCGTCCACTTACTGAGGACAGAGTCCATCGGTGCCCAGAAACAGAGTGTTCTTTAAGGCAGGGAAACAGCTTATATCGAGACACCATCAGCATATGCCCAGAAAATTAGGACCACATTAGGAGGTATTTTCTCTTGCGAATCAGCACTGCCACACGAAACTGGACTCATGCAAGCACCGACATGAAGGCTTCATGTTCCACCTTATTGTCGTCTGAATGCAAGGATGATGAAGCAGAGGGCCTGAATGTGTTCCAAAGCGAGTGTGTTTAATGAATCACCAACATTGTAAACAAACTTTAAGGGAGCTTAATATCTGCATACAGGAAGCGCAGGAGCAGGAGTACGAGCAAAATTTAATGTGCTTCCTCTCAGGAGCATCCAGTGGTAAGCTTGTTCGTTAGAACACTTCTGGGTAATCTAGACAAAGGGGACCAACCAGCAGTCGAATCCTTCTAGTCCTTGAAATCCAATCCAATCCGATCCTGCAGAAGCACAAGAAAGGGTAATTAGCCAGGAGTCGCAGATATTAATGGTTTCGTTTAGCAGTAGATATCGAAATACACAAGCATTCCTTACTACACTACAGCTTGGTCGAATTTTGATCGAATTGTTATTAATGCTGAAGTGTATCACTGTGAGGACAAAGCATGTGTAATTACCACGCTCTAGAAATTTGGAACGGAACAGTGGCACAAAGATGTGTGGAAAGGCAAATCATAGAACCATTATTATCTCCAGGGTAATGACCAGCACAGGCACGAATTTTTTTTTTTTGCAAAATGAAGTACCAAAAGTAACTGTTTAAACAACGTACCAAGGTGCTTGATGCTGCCGCGTCCTGGAAGGCAAGGCGCTGGGCCATTAGGAGTCCTAATCCAGTTAATGTATATATGATATATCGTCTCATGAGTCATGAGGGATGCGAGAGACAAGGTGCCGGTCTGGCCCCACTCCTCGCTTGTAACGCCTCGCCAAAGCAGGGCAGCCGTAAATGTCCAAACCTGGAGAGCACATTGTAGAACCATCATTATCTCAGCGGTAATGACACAAGCTCGAAAATATTGCTGTTACAACGTACCACGGGGTTTGGTGGTGCCGCGTTCGCGCGCATGTCTTGGGCGGCAAAGGCGCTGGGCCGTCAGCCTCCTAATCCTCTGGTCAAGATATCCGCACGAAAGGGATGTGAGAGATAAGGTGCCATTCCGGCCCCACTCCTTGCTTGTAACGACTCGCCAAAGCAGGGCACCGGGCAATGATCAATCTCTGGAGAGCAGTTAAGCGTTGTATGGATTGGGGCAGGCACTGAAGGGCAGGGCAACCCATGATGTAAATCCGCCGAAGCGCAGATAGTTGCCCGATGCACTCTGGCAACTCGGCCAGCGCACCACAATGTACCAAGTCAAGATATTCAAGGGAGGTGAGGTGATGAATCACGTCAGGCAGCGCGCCAAGGGCGGGGCAATCGATGATTTGCAGCTGCCGGAGGGAGGTGAGGCTTCGAATGCTCTCAGGTACTTGTGTCAGGTCATCGCAGTCGAAAATCAGTAAGGTCTCCAAATAAGTGTGGTGCTGAAGCAATTCCCAGCCAGGTGATGATCCCATCATTCGAAGCATTTGGAGTTGCTTGAAAAGAGGGGCTGCCGAGTGCAGGGTGCTGGGTGATGAGGATTCATTGGCAGGTGTAGGAAGCAGATGAGAGAAGTTGCCTGGGGATAACAGCTGCAAGTTGTTTCCACTTAAACACAGCTTCTCCAGCGATGGTGGGAAGTATGGCTTCATTGTACTCAATTTCGGGCAGTCCCGTATGGATAGGTTGGATACGGCAGGGAAGCAGTATTGTGCACTTAATTCCTCCTGAATTTCAAAACCTCTTGTTGTAGTCCACAGCTCCTCTAAACTAGCCATTTCCAATAGTTTGAGGTCCTTAAGTGAAGGAAACTTCCCAAGTCCTCGCATATGCTTCAAGTTGGGAAAATGTGATAGTGTCAGATTTGTTAAAGACAGATACTGGCAAGGACCAGTTTGCTTTAACGTTGTGCCTTCACAATAAGAAGAACCATTCTGCTCCATCAACCACCGTGGCAAACAGAGACCTTGGTAACCTTTGATTTTCAAGCTCTCAATATGCGATGGTGGTTCAAGAGCACTCAGCACACCCTGCTCTTGTTCCACATCTGAGGCTAACTCTTTTTCTTCTTCATCCAAAGACCAGTCCAAAACCAGAGTCTTTATGCCATTCTTCTGTTTCAAGCAAGCCTTCTTAGCATCACATGGATCCTTCAAATACTTAAGGTTTCTAATTTTCAATTCACCACTTAGCTTATCAAGATTTTCAAGCTCAGAGATTCTCGCATCATCTCTACCACACCCGACAAAAAATAAGCCCAGCTGTCTTAAACTAGTCAACTGTCCAATACCTGACGGCATGCAACGCAGTTTGTTGCAACCCTCTATGTTCAAAACTGTGAGTCTTTTCAAGTTACCTATGCCTTTAGGCAACTCCAGCAGCTTGCGGCAACGTTGAAGGTTTATACACTCTAGAGTACCAATCGTAGTAATCCATGGAGGTAGCATGCTAACTTCGGTTCCAAGAAGGTCCAGAGTACGCAAGTTGCATTCTGACGGCAACTGTTTTAGAGATAAACAATTATATATATGAAGGACTCTTAGGTTACTAATTTCACACAAGGTGCTTGGTACCTCTCTTAATTGCCAACAAAAATATATATTCAAGGATTGAAGGTCTCGGCAATCACCAATTGACTGAGGTAAACTCTCAAGATCATAAGCACAATTCAACTCTAGAGTTCGGAGCTTCTTAAGCTTGCCAATAGATTCTGGTAATGCAACAAGACCTCTGCACCCGATTAAACGAAGTGACTGCAAGTTCCAACAACTTGAGATGGCTTCTGGAAATTTCGTGCAACTAAAGTTACGGATTTCAAGATATCCGAGATATTCAAATTTCAGTGTGAATTGAGGAAATGGAGTGCTTTCTGTGAAGTCCAGAACAACACTGCAGACACAGGAGCTCTTCTTAACTGGTTTATCAAATATTGGATTACCTCCAGAGATAAAGAGAGCATGGACCTTGTGAAATGAATTCCTGTCAACCTTCTCTGGCCATGAAGTCATCGATAAGTATCTGCACCTCTGAGTGCGGTTTGCTGTCATAATACTTGATACACTGGTCACCATTTCGTCCTGCAGTATGTGTCGAGTGAGATCATGAATCAAATCGTGCATCTTGCATACTAGCTGTTCAGTCTCGCTGTCCTTTGAAGGATCCTGAAGAAAGCCAACTTTTACAAGAGAATCAAAGTAGCCACTTTCGATATCTTCTGGCTGCAATCCATTCCTCAAATTGATGAATCCATGTGCTACCCATTGGGAAATCAAGCGATCTTTGTAGATTTTTGAGCCCTTTGGGAATATAGAGCAAAGAAAGAAGCATTGCTTTAGTTCATCTGGCAAGTGAATGAAGCTCAATTTCAAGGAAGAGAACACTCTGCCTTCTATACTCTCATATGTCCATAAGTCGCTCCTTCCTATGGCTCTCCAGATACTTATTTCCTTATTCTCAGAGAGGATACCTCCAAGTGTTCTGATTGCTAGAGGCACCCCACTACATCTGTTCAGGATCTCTTTTCCAACTTCTACATACTCAGAGCCCAAATCCTCCTCTACGCACCCAGAGCTCTTTAGAAACAAGCTCCAGCTCTCAGCCTCCAATAACAATCCCAGCTCATATATATGCCATGATTTCACAATTTCTGCAACCTTCAGATCACGAGTAGTAAGCAAAATCTTGCTTCCAGGTGCGCCACTTTTGAGGTGCACCATGAATTGTTCCCAGTCATGTTTGTCCTGATGCCATGCGTCATCCAGGACAAGAAGAAACTTCTTACCACCTAACTTGTTTGAGATTTCACGAGGCATATTCTGTTGAACATGAAGATCAGACCTTTCCCCAACGATTGCTTCAAACAGCTTGCTGATAAGCTTGGTGACATCAAATTCTGGAGATACATACACCCAGAATATCATGTCTCTGAAGTGCTCCTTTATCTTGTTGTCATTGCAGATGTGTTTGGCCAAAGTAGTTTTGCCCGACCCACCTAATCCAACGATAGATACTACCGTTCTGCCATCCTCCCCTTCATTAGGTTGTAAAATCTCACTTATGATTTCATCCTTCTCCTGATCTCTTCTGGGTATTTTTGAGTCTTCAACATTAGATAGCATGGAGGGCTCTCCAGCTGTCCTGGTGTTGCTACTTCGAACAGGATGATCCAGTCCTAAATTGTTCCTTATAATATTAGCATCACTTGCCTGCTTTACAATCTTCTCATATTTCACCCTGATTGCCTTGATCTTACTGGACACCTTGCATCTGAACAGAAGTGATTTTGGTTTTGCACAGAAGCAGTCCGCTATTGGTTGCTTGTCACCGTCGCTGTGTATCTTGTGTTTCTCAGCTTCAATGTCGACTTCAAAGAGTAAATCTTCAATATCATAGGCAACATTTCTCAATTCGTTCACCTGTGGAAGTGGTGTGCTAGTCCCTATGGCTCCGTCACGAACTGCAGCCAACCACCTACTTATGTGCTCATGTTTGCCCTGGAGCTCACGGAGGTCTTTCTCCACACCTGTTATGGAAGCAAACTCACTGGCTACCAGTGAAGCTAGCTTGCCACCAGCAGTCTTCAACACTCCAGACGCTAAAGCTACCTCTATTCCACTCATACTTCAAAGGTTCTGGTTTTGAGCCTCTGTGAAAGAAATTAGGAAACGTGCAAATTAATAAATTGAGTCTTACAAGCATATATTAATTCAATGTCGTCAATGCTAATGTGGCATCTACTGGTGAATCAAATAACTGATGAAGAAAGTTAATTGGCATAGCAATTACCTTCCCTAAAGAGGAGCAGCAACGTCACTTGTGCTTACTACCCAATACCCGGTGAAGTCCTTGAGCGTGTGCGGCGCTGGCGCTCACGGGGGAGACTGAGAACAAGACTCTAGTTGGTTAATGAAGAAACAAAGCAGGGGCCAAGGTGAAACACTTGTGCTGGAACGGATCGGGTCAACTGTGTTTTAGATCAGAGCAAGTGTACACGTACCTGGATGACCAGCTGCTTTTGCCTACTCCATCTCCAAATATTGAAACGCAGCAATGGTTGGAATCGCAAAAAGGTTTTTTGGGGCTCAAGATCCAGCAGATCTGCACACATAAGGTAGGAGCTGCAGCTTAGCTAGATGACAGAGTGGCTGTTGGTGCTTTCAGTAGCTCCGAGATGCTCAACTCTTATACTTGCCAGTTACATGAGAAGCTTGTCTGTGTGCATGGCTTGGTTACGATCCATAAGGATCATGTACATCAGGTAAAAAATCGAATGGAAGATTATGCTTAGCATGCCGAGTACGAACCTCTCAAAAGAAAGAAGACAAGAGCACCAGCAACTACAGAGTGACACTTGTGCTGCTGATGGCTGTGAGAAGTGAGATCAACACTCAGTTAGCATTGCTGAAGAAACTAGGAGAGAACGCACGAAAGAGATGTAATGAAGAATCAACACTCAGATCAGAGCAAGTACCTTGATTAGTTCCAACTCCGTGCCAGTGCAATGATCCGATCCCCAAACGCTGGATGAGGAGGCACTGGTTGAGGTTGAGAGATTTTGGGTTCCGAATGCAGAGCTTGTGGATCTGAGGTGGATGGTGTTTTTTTTTTTGAAAGAGAGGTGGATGGAGTTGCTTAGCTAGATGGTAGGGAGACAATTATTGCTTCTGGGCGTCGGGTTCCCGGGTCTTGGTCTTCACTGTCATCTAGCTCTGAACGCAAGACAGAGCACGTTGCTTGTGTCCCTTTTAGTGACAAAAAACGGTCCACAAAGGAAAACGAAGCCACGGCGAGACTTCGTTGCAAAACAAGAATTCACAGTGCTGCCACACAAGTAAATAAAGACCTCAGGGGCTAGACGTTTTGCAAGAATTTCACTGAAGTTTATCGGGGACGTCAAATTCAAGTAGGATGGGCTCAAACCTTATTTATTTTGCTTTTAATTGAATAGTGCAGCGCAGTATCCCTTTTAATAATGAAGAAAGGATAATGGAAACAGAGTGTTTGTCGAGATGGTAGTAATGGAAGAATGATGTAACAGAACAACTCATCTGCACTTCAAGAAAAAAAACAAAAAAAATAAAGCATTTAGATTTAAAAAATGGTACGAAAATTCTCAGATCCAATGCACAACAGAATCAAGTCAAGAGAGTATAAGGGGAGAATTACTCCATGACAGGATCATGATGTTTGGTTGTTGCGTTATAACCCTTGGGACACTAGACCTCACACCAGTTTTGTAGCCGGTGGTGGTGTGGACACCTATCATTGGATGCCGCTATGGTCAGAATTGAAAGAGAAAGGGAAGGAAATATCAATATAATTTGTATACGTAGTTGACTACGCACTGACTGTATGGGAATACTATGCTCGAGCGAGGGTCGACCCCATGTGGTGGTAGTACCAAGAGTTGATGCCCCTGCAGCCCTGTCATGGACGGAGTGGGTGAGTGCTGTCCTCTGTTGTCGCTGAAAACGCAGGGCCAGCTCCAAATAATGCAACAGCCCTCGCGATCCAGCAATCAATTCTTTTTTGTTTGGGTGCGTCTCGAGTGCTCTACGATGACAATGAAGTTGGCCCGTTGCATTTGGACCTCTAGTTAGAAAGAATATGGTACTAATGACACCAAGATGGGAGCCTGACATGGCAAGTCTACTGCATGTAAATTATCTTCCGCAGAAATCTTCTGTATGTGTTGTAAGTACGTGCTTACTACCTCCGTTCTCAAATATATATGTTATGTTTGGGACAGGCTAGTTAGTTTATTTTAAAGCTAATTAGCTTGTATTAAACATCTTTAGAACAGAGGCAGTTTATGACAAGACTACAAGAGCGTGAACGACACAAACTAAACTAGATGCTGCTACGTACTCTCCAATTTTTTTTAGATGTCGTATGAGTTCCCCTTTGATATGCAGACCAAAAGATGTCCTATTCTCCCATCCCTATTTCTGCAGTGCCGCCTGCTGAACGAAGCTTTAGTTGAATTGGAACAATGATTTAGTGCTTCAATCAAATTATATTAGGACTTATTACCTGGCACTTGTTTTTTTGAAGAAAATTACCTGGCACTTGTGTACTACATGTTTATCCTGATGGAAGGGAGACCATTGTTGCTTCTAGTCGTTGCTTACCCCGGGTCTGTTTCTTCACAGTCATCTGGCTCTGAACGCAAGGACAGAGCGCTTTAACATCATCCTTTTTACTGAGAATCAAACGGCCCCCAAGGCGCTTTATATGTCGATATGGAAACAATGAAAAATGATGTAATAGAGCAATTCATCTCTAGTTATATGGAAATTCAGAAATCCGATTGCCACAAATTGCAGATAGTGTAAGGAAAAATAAAAAAGTACACTCTTAAAGCACAATCAAATCATTTTCTAGCCCGTGGTGGTGGACCCTGAACACCATCAATCACTATTGCACACCTATCATCATAGATTCATGGATCAGAAAAGTAAAGGAAACATCATCACTGTTTACACAACTTCCCGCAAGAAAATTAGAAAAACAATCGCAGCTACCGTGTAGTTCCTCTAAAGTTGTGATCTTTCATGTACTATCCGCGCAGAGAGAGAGAGAGAGAGCAGACAAGATGGAACGATGCTTTGAAGAAATAATACGACACGTTTCTTGATCGGAGGTGACGCCCAGTAGACTACTGGAGACGACTTGGAGCTCTTGGATAATTGGAGCAGCAAGAGCACTGGATAAGTGAGCGAAATTGCATACCATAAACTGGAGAAGCATACATGGGAATGGCCTGATGCTAGAAAATCTTCAGATTGCACCTAGTGGCGAAGTTAGAGTAAATTGGAGGGAGTGCATTTGCCTTGTGGGTGCATAGGATTGTGTCATGGGGGATGCAAATATGGTGAAAATTTACATAATTACTATTTTTCACTTTTTAGGGGGTGCAAATGCACCCCCTAATTAATACATAGCTTCGCCCTGATTGCACCCGAGCTCCCACATCCCAAGTACATCTCTTTGAAGATTCCATATTTTTTTTATGATTTTAGACTCCGAATAAAACCTAAACTTTTTGGTATGCAATTTTAGGGTGTCTTGATAATCATAAGAAATTTTTCTCAAGTCTCAACTATCTCTCATCCCATGACAACCTAAACTTGGTTTAAAGATATAGGTAGACATATCACTACTTATGCTAATAAACTCAAGCTAGATAGATAGATAGCGTAAGATTGTGTGTAATGCGTGGGGTGTATTGCATTGAGCCTCTAGAGCGAATATACATGAGTACATGGCTTGGAGGGTAAGTAGACTCTCCTAGAGATAAGAAAGGTTATCATGGGATTACAATCAATCTTAATCTAACCATATCCGGAGTTGCCTAATATACTCTAACATGTCCCCGCAGTCGTAGCGGTAGCAACACGAACGGAGAGACTGGAGAACAATGGAGACATCCCCCTACTTGGAATGCCGGTGCGGAAGCTTCGACTGTAGTAGCTCATGCATATAATAGATCATTAGTGCTGAAGTAGTCGAGGTCGAGGTGGACGTGATCAAAGCCGTGGAGGAGGGCGTGGGTCCGAAGCATCAACGAAGGCGTACGAGTGCACGAAATTAGTAGCTTCTTGCCGATGAGTTCAGCAGGACGATGAGCCGCGGATGGCGATCGTAGACAGTACAGCTAAAGAGTGTGAATCGTCTTCCTTCAGCAACATCGGCGGCGGTGTCCGTGAGCTTGGAGCAATAGGCACGGACTTGGATCGAGGGCCAGCTTGACGATAGCAGCATGGGTGGCGCCACCACCTGAAAATGCGGTGACACCAGCAATGGTGGCTTGATCACGAGCGTCGGCGCTATAGCCTGGGAAGACGCAGCGACAACCTCATACTCGGGAGTGTCGACAATGATGTGGCGATGAACGATAGGGCGACGCAATCCGATCTCTGATCGGAACGAAAAAGAAAATGACAGCAGCAAGACGAACCTCTGGGTACTTCCTTCGTAGCCACTCACTCGCGCTCGAGGCAGCAGTGCAGCAGCGCCGGTAGGTGGTGGGAGCGGGGAAGGGGCGAAGCCCAATGGCACTGCAGCCCGGTGATGGTGTCGATTGGAGGTGCAGTGGCCCGATAGCCCCAACAGCGCGGTGGCCTGGTGACCCCACGGTCTTCCTCCGCAACCACGTACTCACACTCATGGCAGCGGTGCGACGGCGCTGGTAGGAGAAGGTGCCTGGCCTGTTGCGCGGAAGGGGCAGCAAATCCAGATGCGATGCCGGAGGCAACGACGACACAGAGGCATAGCAAGCCTAGCGGTGACCCCATGGCGACAAGGTTCCCGATGAGGACGATGGACGGTGCAGCCATGGAGCCCGGCGGCGGCGGGTTGAGGTTGGCCCCTCTGCTGCTTGTTGACCACGACGGTGCGATGGATCAGAGGATCGGCCACGTATCCTACGAGGGCGCTGCCCCTGCCTGCGGAGATCGACCTCCCGGGGGTGGCGCGAGGGCAGCGGAAGCCGGAGACCTAGGGTTAGAACCTAGACTCGTGATAGCATGTATAAAATTGTGTGTAAAGCATGGGGTGTATTGCATTGAGCCTCTATGGCGAATATATAGGAGTACATGACTTGGAGGGTAAGTAGCCTCTTCTAGAAATAAGGAAGGTTATCCCGGGATTACAATCAATTCTAAACTAACCCTATCCGGAGTTGGCTAAAATACTCTTTTTTTTAGAAGAAGGATCATTATCCGGCCTCCCGCATTCACAAGTGAATGGTTAAAGCCACAATTACAATGTTCAGGAGCTAAGTCCTTAGGCTCCAGGCGCCTTCTCCGGCAACACCAGAAAGTTCAGAAACAATCCTGACCAACGGACACCAACATCATTAAGAAACAAAGCTAACAGCCACACTCAAAAGTGAATCAACTAAGACTAGTGCTGAATCCTATTCCTGAAGTTCCATCCTGCTTTGCTGAAGATTTCCATAACGCAGGCTTCTAATCTTTGACAGCACTCATTCAAAGAAGTTTTCTCTTCCTCTTTAGACAGCCTTGCCCAGTTTCTTGTCCAGTACGTCCCCCTGAAGATCACCTGCAAATAAGAATTAGGCACCTTCCTTTCGAAAATTATTTCATTCCTACTCAACCATAACGCCCAGCAAAGAGCGGTAACTCCAACCAACACTTGGTTTCTAACAGTATGATGAAATCCTTTGATCCAAGCACCCAGTAAATGTGTAAAACTGGCAGGAGGCTTTATGTTGAAAGCAATAAAAACTGTGAACCAAATGAATTTTGCTATATGGCACTCGAAAAATAAGTGTTGTATGGTTTCATTGTAATTACAGAAACAGCACTTAGCACTGCCTTTCCAATTTCTTTTGATCAGATTATCCTTTGTTAGTGTAGCCCCTTTCTTTAAAAACCAAAGAAAGGTTTTGATTTTTAGTGGGACTTTTATTTTCCAGGATCTACAAAATGCCAGGGTTGTTTCATTAGTCATCAGATTTGAGTACATGGATTTTACTGTGAACAAGCCATTCCTATTTGGCAACCAGACAAAAGCATCTTTCTCATTAGTTAAAGCCACATCCGCCACTTTGCTTACCAGTTGCAGCCATTGGGTTAATTTGTTACCTGACAAAGCTCTTCTAAAAGAAACATTGAGAGGCCTAGAATTAAGCACATTGGCCACCGTAACATTTTTTCTTATAGTGATTCTGTACAGCGCCGGATACTCATCTTTTAAGGTTTTGTTTCCTAACCATAGATCTACCCAAAATTTAGTTTGGTCTCCACTATGAACATTGAAAACTCCTAATGATAGGAAGAGATCTTTCACCTCCATGAGGCCCGACCAAAAATGAGAATCTCCAGCCTTCTTAGATACTTATGACAAGGTTTTATCTCCTAAGTATTTTTTCCTTATTAACCTTTGCCATATTCCATCCTCGTTTACAAGTTTGAACAACCATTTGCTCAATAGGCAAAAATTTTGCATCTCCAAGTTAATTATTCCCATACCACCAACACTCTTTGGTTTATTCAAAATACTCCATTTCATTAGTCTATACTTCTTATGTTCATCACATTGCCAAAAGAATCGGGACCTATAATAATCCAACTTCTTAAGAACTCCTTTAGATATTCTGAAGAAAGACATCATGAACATTGGTACACTAGATAATACCGAATCTAACAAAACTAGCCTTGCTTCCCCCTATAGAGGAGTTTACCCTTCCAGCTACTTAATTTCTTCTGGAATCTTTCTTCAACTAAGCATCAATCCTTATTAGAAATTTTATGCATGTTCATTGGGATCCCGAGATATGTGAAAGGAAAAGCTCCTTCTTTGCATCCAAATATTTGTACAAATTCTTGAGCATTTTCTTTTGCCTCTCCAAAACAAAATAGTTCACTCTTATGGAAATTGATTTTAAGGGCCGACAACTTTTCGAAAGCACTTAGTACTAATTTCAAGTTTCTTGCCTGTGCCAAACCATTTTCCATAAAGAGAATCGTATCATCCGCATATTGTAGGATGGAGAAACCTCCCTCCACAAGATGGGGTACTGGCCCCCTAAATTGCTCTCTCTCTCTCTCTCTCTCTCTCTCTCTCTCTCTCTCTCTCTCTCTCTCTCTGTTGCTCGTGTTATTAAAATCGAGAGCATATCTCCCACAATGTTAAAGAGGATAGGGGCAGAGGATCTCCTTGTCTCAAACTTTTTTTTGTTTGAAAGAAATGTCCTATCTCATCGTTTATCTGGACCCCCACACTTCCTCCTGTGACAATGTTCTCAATCCACTTGCACCATTTTTGAGAAAAACCTTCATTCTTAAGGCTTGCTGTAGAAACTCCCAATTTACTTTATCATATGCTTTCTTGAAGTCTAGCTTCAAAATTATCCCATTTTGTTTTTCCCTTTTGAGTTCATGTATAGTTTCATGAAGAATGACTACTCCCTCCATAATATACCTTCCAGTCATGAATGCTGTTTGAGTCGGTTTGATAATTTTATCTACCACAATATTCAACCTGTTGGCCAACACCTTGGTGAAAATTTTGAAACTGATGTTTAACATGCAAATCGGCCTGTATTGTTGAATCATCTTTGCTTCTTTCATTTTTAGGATTAACGATATAATCCCAAAGTTCAGGCTAAAGATTGGTAGATTACCCTTGTGGAAATCTTTAAACATGGCCATTAGGTCATGTTTGATGAGACTCCAAAAAACCTGATTGAATTCTGCTGGAAAGCCATCTAGTTCCAGTGCTTTATTATGTTTCATTTGAAATATAGCCCCCCTTACTTCCTTTTCAGTAAAATCTGCCGTTAAACATTCATTTTCCTGGTCTGTTACCTGAGGAATATCCCCTGTCCTCGACTCATCCATCGAAAAATTATTTTTCTTGGATGGTCCAAAGAGGCCTTTATAATAATTTGTTATATATCTTTTACGATCGTCCTCTCCTTCAATTACTCCTTCATTCTGCTCCAAACGATAGATTCTAGTCTTTCTTCTTTTACCATTTGCTACTGCATGGAAATACTCGGTATTTCTATCTCCCATTAGCAATTTAGTTGTTTTTGCTCTTTGGAACCATTTGACCTCCTCTTCTCTTAGAAGGTGTGCCAATCTATCTTTCACAGTTTGCTTTAAATCAATCTCCCTTTGTGTGAGCAGCCTACTTTCAGCCTTTTTTTCTAGCTCATCTGCCTTCTTGAGAAGAGCGTCTTTTTCTTTTTTTTTATTCACCATTTATATTTTTGGACCAACCCCTTAGGAATTGTCTCAGCCTTCTAATTTTGTTCTGCCATCTCTGCATAGGTGTGGCACCTCTGTTCTCCTTTTTCCAAACTTCCGCTACTATGTCAAAAAAAAAAATCCTCCGTTAGCAGCCAGCTCAATTCAAATTTGAATCATGAGTGGCTACTTGCTTGGTTCTCCTCCCCTGTATCTAGAAGTAAGGGGGTGTGGTCCGAGATTTCCCTATTTAAAGCGATAACTGTAGCAAGTGGGAACTTTAGTTCCCAATCTGGACTTACTAAAACCCTATCGAGCCTTTCGTACGTTGGGGTATCTAAAGCATTAGCCCATGTAAATTTACGATTCGACATCTCAAGCTTCCTTAAATCCAAGCCATCTATGATAGCATTAGATATATAGATAGAAAGAGTCGATCACCTTTATATAGATTGATAGATAGATAGACACAGTCAGACAGACCGACACGGAGATACTGCATCCAGTGTCCTGCATGATAAATCCTTTGACCTCAATCAACACGTCGGGCTAAACTAACAGGAACACAAGAAAAGAGATGGACGGGAGTGCTACACTCTGTTTTCTTGCAGTGCTTTGCCCTGCTTGGAATTTGTACTCATGCAGGCACTACTACAATAACTATTAACCGAGGCGGACAAAAACTATTAACCGAGGTATTTTTCGCAACCGCCTCGGAACCAATGCAAGGTCACGGTAAATGACCTATTTTTTGAGGCGGTTGCCTGCCCGCCTCGGTTAATCGAATAGAAAATCAAAAAAAAATAGAAAGCCCGTGGATGGGCCCGCCAAGCCCATCCACGGGCGGCCGCCACCGGGGCGCGTCTTCCGCCGTCAAGCTCGCCGGATCAGCGATCTGCGTGGCCAGATCCACCAGACCCGTGAGCTGCGTCGCCAGATCCGCGAGCCCAGTGGCCGGATCTGGAGCTGGAGGTGGTGGAGAGAGTGGAGAACGCTGTGGGGGAGGAGGATCGAGGCCGGGCCTCCGCGCCGCCGGTCCGCTGTGCCCGCGTCATGGGGGAGGAGGTACGGGTGAGGCCGGGATGCTTGCCGGCCTCTTGCCGCCGTCCCCGCTCGCACGTGTCCGCCCCCGCATGCCTCCGCCACCGCACGCCGCGAGGGACGCCGCACGCCACTACTACAAAAAATCTTTTTCGAGGCAGGCAAAATGCATTAACCGAGGCGGTTTTTGCAACCGCCTCGGAGGTACAGTCACGGTTAATAGGGCATTAACCAAGGCAGTTTCCTGCCCGCCTCGGTTAATCGAGTGAATTTTTTTTAAAAAAACAAAGCCCGCCAAGCCCATCTGGGCCCGCCAAGCCCATCACGACCCCGCCGCCGCGTCTGCCGTCCGCCACAGCCGCGCCTGCCGTTCGCCGGATCCGGCCCGCCGGCCCCAGATCCGGCCATGCCGGCCGCGGATCCGCCGCCGTACCCCGCTGCAAGCCTCCCCCGCCGGGGGCCCCGCGTGTGCCCCCACTCCGCGCTGCCGCCACCGCTGCAGGCCTCCTTCGCCGGGGGCCCCGCGCGCGCCCCCACTCCGCGCCGCCGCTGCAGGCCTCCCCCTCCGGGGGCCCCGCGCGCGCCCCCGCCATGGTGCGTGAGAGGGAGATCTGAGAGAGTGAGGGTAACAGGGAGAGGGGGGCGGCGGCTGTGGAGAAGGAGAGGGAGAGAGAGTGAGAAATGTGGACTCCAAACCCTAAGTGCTATATATATACTTGTGCTTGCAACTGGGCCATTTGGGCTAGTGGGCTGGTCTTTTTTTACCGAGACAGTTGAGTTATACTGGCCGCCTCAGTTAGCCATTAACCGAGGCTGTTAAATAAGGATGACCGCCTCGGTTAATGTCTATTAACCGAGGCGGTCATATTAGCAGCGTCCACCTCGGTTAATCGATTTTGCGAGGTGATTTTTTGTAACCGCTTCTGTTAATATAAAATAACCGCCTCGGTTAATGCTGGGCATTAACCGAGGCGTTTAAAAATTGTGCCCGCCTCCGAGCCGATTTTCAAGTACCTCGCAAAATAGAATTTTGTAGAAGTGCGCGCGCGCCACCGCCATCGCGGCCATTAATAAAAAATGACCGCCTCGGTTAATGTCTACTATTAACCGAGGCGGTTGAAATTTCTACCCGCCCCGGAGGTGTTTAAAAAAAGTCGCGGTAAATTATTTTTTATAGTAGTGAGGTACGTTCTCTCTCCCTCCCTCTCTTCTCATTCTAAAACAGAAAAAAGGCTAATCTCCTACATATCAGATATAAAACCTGCTTGTTTGTTTCATACTTCTACTTCAAGCCTTTCATTTGCTTTTCTTTTGCAAGGAATACAAAATCTCGCAACATTTGTGAACTCCGATTTTGTTACTCTATCTAGTCTGCAGTTTGATATACTCGTAGTCTGTATTTCATTTTTCACGTCAGTGGGTTTGATAAAGTTATATGGTCTTTTACAGAGCACCGCGAGTATCACCGCATTAAGATGCCTGACCAAACGCTCGAGTTGTAATGAGAGCTGCCACCTTCAGTATTCAAACAAGCATATCACTGATGCCTACTGCACAGGGATGTCTATTCCTCGCATCTGCGATGGGAATCCATCCCATTGTAGAAGGGCGGCCGTGCTCCGCCCCACGCTTGCTACCCCGCCTCCCGGGCTCCGGCGCCGCCCCCGGCGCCTCCGCCGCCGCCTTCTCCTCGCCCCTGCCGCCCGCACCGCCCACCGGTTGTCTGGCCCTGCCCGGCCCACAGCGCTCCCGCGCCACCACGCCCTCCGCCGGTCGAACCGCTGCCACCGCCTGGTCGCCGCTGCCCCCGACCCCCTCCTCTATGGCCGGCGGCCATGGAGCCTCCCCACCCCCAGCAACCCGGGATCATAAGGCAGCCGCCGCCCTCCACCACCCCGGCCGCCGGCGACCTCGCCGGCGGCCGCTCCGCCCACCTACCACCCCTTCCCGGCCCCTCCCCTAGCTCGCTGGCTGCCGCGCCCCGTCCCCTGGCTCGAGGTAGAAGATGAACAGGGGCAGGGGCGGGCACCGCGCGCGTTTGCGATGGGTCGACATAAAATCGCATATGCGATAAATAGATTTCCCCTACTGCACTGGCAAGTGGTTTGATAGTTACTGCAACTGAATGGTCTGTGACTACAAATGAAAGAGGTGTAAAAAATTTCATGGGCTGATAGATCAAACACATACATAATAAGTCTGAATAATATCGTTTTTGACGGTACCAATGTCTCAGTCCTGGAAGCATACGGAAATGAATGAAATGTAACATGGTTGTAGTGAGGTGGCGCCAATCGTCCATAATGGAAATTATAACCCATTAGTATTTACCATATTTAGTTTTTATATTGTCATTTCTCCACAACCACCGACATTGGTGCTGCCTGTCCTCTGCATTTTTCTCCTCAGCAACCTGCAACTTCATCGAAATGTTAATTCATGCCAAGTGATCCTCATAAATCATAAATATGGGGAAAGAATACTTCACAATACACCTAGTGAACATAAATACTTTTGCAGTACCCCGAAAGTATACTACATATACTAAAGCTTAAAGATTCGGAGGTGTCTCAATGATCCTGCTACTGTTCATGTGGGGCTATTTTACAGTTCAGTTGGTCCCAAGTGGTGTTGCGGATGTGTCTTAAAGATTTAAAGAACCACATGCTGTTTTAGATCAGAGCAAGTATTTTTTTTAGAACAATCAGAGCATTGATCCATACCCAAACTCAGGAAGAGGAGACACACTACTACAGAATAGGCCTTTGTTCCAGGCTATTTGTCCCGGCAGCCTTTGGGCCCGGGACAATATGTGGCTTTTGTCCCGGATCCAACAGCTAGCCGGGCCAGCGGGGGGACAGGGGCCTTTTGTCCCAGTTGGAGGCACCAACCGGGACAAAAGGGTGGCCTTTTACCCCGGTTGGTGGCTCCAACCGGGACAAAAAGCCCGCGCAGCCTTTTGTCCCAGTTGGAGCCACCAACCGGGACAAAAGGCCTTGGCCCCCTTATCCCCTTTCCTCTCCCCCCGCCCGAGCCATTCAGCTCACTTGTTTCTTGCTGTTCTTGGCTCGGGAGAGAGGAGTTCTTGCTCATTTTTTCACCACATTTGTGAAGATCTTTGATTCCCCGTCCATCCATCGGTGCTAAAGGTTTGGGGCTTGTTTTTCTCTTCTTCCTTGGCTTGTATAGCTCATTTCATGCTTTAGAAATAGAGAAAATGTATAGCTAGCTCATTTCTTGAACATTTAGTTAGATTGCATATGTAGGTGTGATTTTCTTTTAGATTTAGATGAGTATATGGATAGTAGAAATTTTTAGATTCAGTGTAGACACTTCATATGATATACTTGTATATATGACCATATTGTGGATAATTGATTTTTGTATTCATGAATGAATTAATGAAATGAGTATATTAGATTTTTTTTGTATTTTGAATGGATTATTTTGACACTCTAGTGATGTATTTATTCAGGCTCACATTGAAACCATCTAGAAGCTAAAAAAATCTTTTTTTCGAAACAAGTATATGTCGTTAATCTCCATCCAACGGTGATGGCACTACTTTTCGGGGATACACGATGCGCTATAAGGACGTCGCGAATCGGTTGGTCGTATCACCAGCACTTCCGATTGATAAGAAGACAGCATTTGACGCAATCAGCATGGCTGTTGTTGTACTGAGAGCATATCAACGAGCACGCTGCCTGTGCCAAGTGCTGTGCCTATTAATCGTAAATGTTCGTGCTGCGACTGGCCGATTGGTGACATCCTTGTACCGCACCGTGTCCCCCCGAAAAGCAGTGTCATCACCGCAGGGTTGAGGTTACTGACATATACATTTTCAGAAATAAAGGTTTATTTTTCTTCTAGAGGGTTTCTGGATATTGAAAAGAGTGAAGGGTGTCAAAGTAATTAGAAGTTATAGATATTTCTTGAGGATTAATGATACATTTCGTCTTTTTATATGATTTCATTGTTATTTGTAAGAGTTATTAATCTGATCATTGTAATTGTAATAGTAAATAATTTTTGCATTGTAATGGTAAGAATTTATAATTTTGTGGAAAATAAAGGTATTTTTCAGTAAAATATGGCTTCAGCAGCTGGAGGGAGTGGCGCCGGTGGGGGTGATCGTTGTCCTTCTGGAGAGAAGGGCACAACTCGAGTAGGTCGTCGGTCCAAAAAACCTAGTGCTTTTCATTGGGCAGCGCTCCATTATTTGGAAAAAGAATATAGAGAATGCATGGCAAGGGGCGAGGAACTTCCGTTTGATCTTAGGATTTATTACGGCGTTACGGTTCGTCACCACCAAACTCGGAGGTTTCAGCTCCGCCATCTTCTTCTGCACCAGCAAGAAATCTGTTAGAGCATTCTGCGTTCCAATGCAAGGACGGTTGAAAACCTATGTGTTGTTGACCGAATTTTTAAGTTTCATGTATAGTACTCCTTTGTTAAGTTCTGTAATGGATTAAGTACTCCTTTTAATTAATCAAGATGTATGATGAATATTGCATATCTTTTAATTATTCATGTTATGTTACATTTAGTTTAATTTAGGTTTGATATATTTTATTTATTCAATACGTGTAAAGAATTCAAATCGATTTATTTAAAATGCAGATGGACCGGCAATAGATGTACAATGCTGACCGACGTTCGAAAGAATTCATTGATGGCCTGCATTATTTTTCGTCTGTGGCTGAGGCAAACAAGCAGAATGGTTTTATGTGCTGCCCGTGTGTTCATTGCAACAATAACAAGGATTACTCATCTTCAAGAATCCTACACAGCCACATTTTCGGAAATGGTTTCATGGAGAAGTATTTTTGTTGGACGAAGCACGGAGAACAGGGGGTTACCATGGAAGACAATGAAGAAGATTTTGACGACCACTTTCCCGGGAATGCTGGAATCGGTGCATTCGAGGACGATATTCCCATGGAAGAGCCCGAAGTAGATGTAGCAGAAAATGATCCCAACGACGATCTGGGGCAGGCATTGCACAATGTGCAGGCAGACTGTGAGAGTGAAACGAAGAGGTTGAAGCTCCAGAAGTTGTTAGAGGACCACCGTAAGTTGTTGTACCCAGATTGTCAAAATGGATTGAAGAAACTTGGCACCACCCCTATATCTCCCTTCTTCCTCCCCCTTCCCCAACACTTGGTGGTTTTCTTGATCTGCGTCGTGCCGCCGCCGTCCCCTGCTCCCACCGCGCCTCCTGCTCGCCGCCGCCGCCGACCTCCACCGCCCGAGCTCCGCCGCCCCATCGCGCCGTCGGTGCCGAGCTCCGCCGTCCCCGAGCGCCGTCGACGTCCCCCATCGTCCCCCACGAGCGCCGCGCGCCCGAGCTCGATCCGCCGCCCGAGTGCCATCGGGCCGCCTCCACACCGCTGTTCTGCCCCTTTGGAGTCGCCGGTGAGGTTTGCCGCCGTGTCCTCCACCCTGTGCGTGCCTCCCCTGGCCCGCTTCGGCGCTGCCTCCGTCGCGCCGGCTGTCGTGTGCCTCGACGCCGCCTCCCCCGCCCCTGTGCGCCGCCGGCTACGCCTCCACGCCGACGCCGACGCCTCGACTCCACCCGCCGGCACGCCTCGACGCCGACGCCACGCCGTCGTCCTTGTCCCCGACGTGGTATGGGCCGGCCGCCGGCCATTTCTTTTTTTTTCTTTTACTATAGAATTATATATATTATTTGTTTCTATTAGTAAATATTAACTACAATTTAATTATAGAGATATTTTTATTGAATTTAATTAAGGTATAAGGTTTCCATTATTTGATATTATCTAGAATTTAGTTATTAGATATAGTGAGAATTATGGAGAATTTAGAGAGAAATAGAGAAGGAAATGCTTTTAATTATTTAAATAGAGACTGTATAATGTATTAGAGAATTAGAGAGTGTATAATATATTTATTATTTAATTATGTCATTCAAAGACTTTAATTATCTTGTATTCATTATTTACATATGTCATTCATAGACTTTTATTTATCATGTATTTATTATTTAATTATGTCATTCAAAGACTTTAATTACATGTATTCTTTATTCTTAATTCAAAGGTGTCATTTATATTACTTCTTTATATTCACCGATGCTCTCTCCTTCTCACCGACGCTCGCTCACTCACTCACTCACATACGCACACACTCACTCACTCGGTCGCTCACTCGTTCAATATTCAAACCGTTACCGAACGTAGTCCCCTTCTCGTTACCGCTTGGAAATGGTTAGAGTATTTGCCATCTAAACGTCCATGTAAACATAGTCCGATCCAAACGTAGTCCCCTTCTCGACCTCGTCCATGTAAACGAATTTTGATCCAATCCTCGCAAATATGTACATTTTTTAGAGAATTTTTTTAAGGGTTTTATTTGTATTCATATTTTAGTTACGATGGACCCGCGACACACAGACGCGGAAGACGAACAGTTCCTGTTGAATATGATTGGCGAAGGTCAAGGAGATGTCCCTGAACAAGCTAATGATGGCAGCAATACCGACATATATTTGAATATGTCCGGTGGTGGAATTGAGCCACCATCTATTCAGGATGACGCTGCTGGTGAACAAAGTGCTAATGTACATATCACAACTATACTTATTTGTAGTAAAAATCATATTTTCATCTGAATCTATATGAATACTATGAATGTTTTTTATAGCCGTCTGCATCATCGTCGCAGCAGAAAAAGACGAAGCGAGGCACGACAAAAAAACTGGAAGGGCGGTTCCTTATAACGGAAGTTGGTCCAGATGGCGAACCGATCACTCCAGAAGCTGCTGCCAAAAAATTCATAAGACAATCCAGATGTATTGTCAGGGACCACATCCCGATCAGCTTCAGGCTCTGGAAAGCTTCCAATCCAAACGAGGAACGAGATGCGGTACCCGAAAGAGAAAAAGAATGGTGCTGGCGGGAGCCTAAGAAAAACTTCACGGTTCCAACTGAATCCGAAGAGATATGCAAGCGCTGGACCCTAAGTAAGATGGCCGAACAGCTGCAATCATTCAAGAAAATTTTGACGAAGAAATATATCAAGACCGGGACCACACTCGTATTTACCGGCGAGCTCGAAAAGCTCAGGGGTCACTGGGATGCATTTGTGGAATGCAAGTCTTCAGAGCTTGGGCTTCAGAAGGTGCAGAAGGCCAAAGACAACGCCTCGAAGAAAGTGTACCATCACACTCTAGGCCAAGGAGGCTACAAGCTTGCAATACCCAATTGGGAGAAGATGGAGCAGGATCTGCTTGACAGAGGCATCCAACCTGCAACCATGAACTGGCCTGAAAGGTCAAGGACCTGGTTTTATGGTCAGGAGGGAAGCTTGGACTCATTGACTGGTGACTGCATCTATGGGCCAAACATCCAGCGAGCAGCCCAGAGACTACAGGAGGCCATACAAGCAGCCGGCCGAGGGAACATTCCAGCCGGATAGAGAGAGGGATGAGCTGACTTACGCCCTTGGGAATCCAGAGCATCCGGGCTGCACAAGAGGCAAAGGTGTGGTTCCGTGGAAGTATGGGTTCAAGGATTACATTGAATCATATAGAAGCCGGCAAAGAAGAAAGAATGATGAGCAGGAGCACTTGCGAAGGCTAGAGGAACGGTCATGTCACACGATCAAAGACTGGAGGAAGAGGTTCAACGCCAAGTGGCCATAGCAATGAGCCAGTAACAGCAAGCGCAAATGGTGCCTCCAGAGCCTAATGTCGCAGCCGATCATCTGTCTCATCGGAAAAGCAGCTGCGCTTCCACAGACGTCGCCATCGCCGAGCCAACGGGGATCCAGGCCGCAGTTGAAGCGATGGCCCCGCAGCGATTTCCGGTGGATGAGATCACCCAGCGGACACCTTGTGACCTGCAGACTACCGTTAAGAACTTAATGTTCACTGTTGCGTACGGTACCGCCATGCCAACCCAACCAGGCGATGTGTACTACGGACACCAAATTCCGCCAGGATACACAAGAGTTGGCATGGAGCAGGTGTGCCAGGGTTGGGAGACGCTCGAGCTTGATATTCCTGGAGGCGATGGGGAGAGGACACTAGCAGAAGCCATTCATGACTACATTCTATGGGATAAGCGCTACATTGTCCTAAAGTTGGATGATCAAACACCAAGACCGGCATCTCAGCATGCCTTTCCAAGGCCGGCATCTCCGCAAAACTCCCTGATCCAAAAGGCACGATTGCACGATTCATTAGTTTTATTATATATTCATGTAAATACCTGATAATTTCTTCTCTCTTAAAGTGTATGAGGCAGAAATAAGGCACTGTATTATGCGCATACTATGTATGCGAGAACATCCATGGTCTGGTAGGTCCTCCAAAGGGCTGGACAGATTGGGAGGAGGAAGTAAGTAAAAAACTTGTTAATATTTGAACTCGTATTTTAATTAGTCGAAATTAATTATCCCCTTTTTCCATAGGTCGAGGAGATGCGCGATAAACTCATACCGGAGGAAAAGATTATGGTGATTCAAGAACAATTGCCCGGATTTATTGTTGAGCAAGTCCTCGATCCAAAAGGCGAATTCTACTATGATGGACTATCTAATATTGACAATTGCAGCAAATATGATAATATACGTGTATATATGTAATTAAGAACGAATATACCTATGTAAATATATATGTGTGTGTATGTATTAAATTTCTATTTATGAGTATGTATGTATTATATATAAGGCCGCAACATGGTGACCATAAGCAACACTAGAGATGGGTACGGTAATTTACCTATAGTTCTTTCAGTTTTTCAATCCACGAGTTGGTGGCTTGATACGGGTGCTAATGTTCATGTGTGTGCTGACATCTCTATGTTTTCTTCTTACCAGACCGTCCGGGACTTCTCCGTGCTGATGGGGAACGGCTCACATGCTTCTGTTCATGGTGTTGGCACGGTAGATCTGAAGTTTACTTCGGGGAAGATCGTGCAACTGAGGAACGTGCAGCATGTGCCCACTATCAACAAAAATCTGGTCAGCGGGTCAGTCCTATGCAAGGACGGGTTTAAGGTAGTGTTAGAGTCCAATAAATTTGTCGTGTCAAAACATGGACAATTCGTTGGTAAAAGGTATGGTTGCGGAGGCTTGTTCTGCTTTTCTCTTGCTGAATTTTGTAATAAGTCGGTGAACCATATTTGTGGCAACGTTAGCGATGATGCGAGTGTTTGGCATTCACGTTTGTGTCATGTTAATTTTGGTTTGATGTCTCGGCTTTCCAGCATGTGTTTAATTCCAAAATTCACCATTGCTAAAGGTTCTAAGTGTCATAGTTGTGTGCAATCAAAGCAACCTCGGAAGCCTCACAAGGCTGCTGAGGAGAGACACTTGGAACCTCTATAACTCATACATTCTGATTTATTTGAGATGAATGGTGTGTTGACAAAAGGTGGGAAAAGATACTTCATGACGTTAATTGACGATGCGACTAGATTTTGATATGTTTATTTGTTGCGAACTAAGGACGAAGCGTTAGACTACTTTAAAATCTATAAAGCTGAAGTTGAGAATCAACTAGAGAGAAAGATCAAGCGTCTAAGGTCAGATCGTGGTGGTGAGTATTTTCCCAAAATATTTGATGAATTCTGTGAGGAGCATGGAATTATTCATGAGAGGACGCCTCCCTATTCTCCCGAATCAAACGGGATTGCCGAGAGGAAAAACCGCACGGTGACTGACTTGGTTAACTCCATGTTAGACACAGCTGGTCTTTCTAAGGCATGGTGGGGGGAGGCTGTATTGACTTCGTGTCATGTCTTGAATAATGTTCCAAACAAGAATCAAGATCAAACTCCATATGAGATGTGGAATGGGAGAAAACCATCACTTTCTTATTTGCGCACGTGGGGGTGCTTAGCGAAAGTTAATGTGACTATTCTAAAGAAGCGCAAGTTGGGACCTAAGACAGTGGATTGTGTCTTTCTGGGATATGCTCAGAGAAACATTGCTTATAGATTCTTAGTGGTTAAATCTGAGATACCAGATGTGCATGTTGATCCTATTATGGAATCTCGTGATGCAACATTTTTTGAGAATATTTTTCCTATGAAAGATATGCATAGCAATTCTAGATTTTCGATAGAGATAACTCCTCAACTTGTAGCACCTATCGAGTCTTCTGAACAATCCGATGAACATGAGCATGTCCTAGAGAAGGATGACTGTGAAGCTCCTAGAAGGAGCAAGAGACAAAAGATTGTAACGATTTCACTGTGTACCTTGTGGACAATACTCCCACGTCCATTGCAGAGGCATATGCATCTTCAGATGCAGATGATTGGAAAGAATCAGTCCAAAGTGAGATGGACTCAATTCTTTCTAATGGGACATGGGAGCTCACTGAACGACCCTATGGTTGCAAGCCAGTAGGATGTAAGTGGATATTCAAGAAGAAGTTTAAGTCTGACGGTACTATTGACAAGTACAAGGCTCGGTTTGTTGCTAAAGGGTACACACAAAAGGAAGGCGAAGACTTCTTTAATACTTATTCACCTGTCGCTAGATTGACCACTATTCGAGCATTAATTTTCTTGGCTGCCTCATATGGTTTTATCATTCATCAGATGGATGTTAAGACAGCTTTCCTAAATGGAGAGTTGGATGAGGAGATCTACATGGATCAGCCTGATGGATTTGTAATGAAAGGTCAAGAAAACAAGGTGTGTAAGCTTTTGAAGTCTTTGTATGGGTTGAAACAAGCACCTAAGCAATGGCATGAGAAGTTCGACATAACTTTAACTTCTGCGGGCTTTGTCATTAATGAGGCTGATAGATGTGTGTACTATCGCTATGGTGAGGGTGAAGGAGTGATATTATGCTTGTATGTAGACGACATACTGATCTTTGGCACAAACATTTATGTGATCAATGAGGTCAAGTCCTTTCTTTCAAAGAGCTTTGATATGAAGGATCTAGGAGAAGCTGATGTTATCCTTAACATCAAGCCTATTAAGGTTGAGAATGGGATTACTCTTTCACAATCCCATTATGTAGAAAAGGTCTTTAGCCGTTTTGACTATATCGACAGCAAGCCTTCTCCAACACCTTATGACCCTAGTGTGATGTTGAGAAAGAACAGGAAAATTGCCAAAGATCAACTGAGATATTCGCAGATTATTGGTTCACTCATGTACTTAGCTAGCGCAACGAGACCCGACATATCTTTTGCTGTGAGCAAATTGAGCAGGTTCATGTCAAACCCGGGTACTGATCATTGGCATGCACTTGAAAGGGTTATGCGCTATCTAACAGTTACTATGAGTTATGAGATTCACTATTCTGGGCACCCTGCTGTGCTTGAGGGATATAGTGATTCAAACTGGATATCTGACGCTGATGAGCTATATGCCACGAGTGGGTATGTGTTTACCCTTGGAGGTGGTGCGATATCATGGAGGTCTTGCAAACAGATCATTTTGACGCGGTCAACCATGGAAGCAGAACTTACTGCTTTGGACACAGCCACTGTTGAGGCAGAGTGGCTGCGTGAGCTCTTGATGGACTTGCCTGTGGTTGAGAAACCAGTGCCGGCCATCCTTATGAACTGTGACAATCAAACGGTGATAGTCAAAGTGAACAGTGCTAAAAATAATACAAAGTCATCAAAACATGTTAAACACTACAGAAAACAGCCCTACACATACGTTTTTGTTTTAGCGCTTTCTTTAACGTGTCAAGCTAAGCACGCTATAGCACCTTGATACGAAATTTGCTACGATTAAAAAAAGTGTGTCAAGCTCAGCACGTTATAGCACCTAGATACGAAATTTGCTACGATTAAAAAAAGCGCCAAGGTCATGTGTTTCAGCGCTTGGAGGGAATGGGGAAAAAATCAGTCGCAGGCACATCTCCCCCCTCCACTACTCTGACCCCAAACCCAACCGCCGTCGCCCCAAATCTAAAGTCCCACGCTGCCGCTCCCCAGCGCCGCCTCTTGCCGTCGCTCCTCCCCGGCTCCCTGCGCCGCAACTCCCATCTGCTTCCGTGATGCTATCTTCCCTGGTGCTGCTGCTCGCTGCAATTCATGATCCTCCTTATCTGCATCTAGCACTGCGCATCTTAGGTGCCCTGGCGCACCCAAATCAATCCCGCTGGAGGAGCCAGTAATGTTGGATCCAGCGCTTCCACTCGCTCCTCTTCGGCTTCAACGCCACACTCGACACATGGTGATGCCGTGAAAGGCTTCTGAAGTGGTGAAGTATCCTCGACCTGCAGGCCCTCGACCTGGGAGCGTCTCATGAGGATGACACCTTCATTGCGCCCATCTGTGCCGCGGTCTCCGCATGGCTCGCCGCCACCTCATGCAGCTGTGATCCAACTCCAACAGGTTAGGAACACTTCCCCACTGTAACACATGCAGTGCTGCGATGCTAGACATCTAATTTTCGAATTACATGTGTATGAAAGACAAGAAGTTTCTCCCTGCGTCACTTGGACATTTCATCGAGTACGTATTGGTTCTCTCTTACTCATAGTTTCCTAATTGAATTGCTTTAATCTGACGTCTTGGTTATGATTAAATAACACTAGTCCCATTACAATTTTGTGAGTTCAAATTTTTATATCATTTGTTTCTTGAGTTTTTTTTTGTATCTTCAAATTAAGTTCTTCCTGGTTGTGATGCAGAATCTGAACCCCCTTGATGCTGCTCGTTTCATAATTGGCATAAGATGAAGTTGAGGTAAGTACTTCCCTGCATGACCCTGATTCACTTTTGTTTTTCTTCAGAACTGAGTTTTGACAATCAAATCTCTAATCTTTTATGGCGTCAAAGTTCCAAAATATGTCCTAAGGATAATTTCAAGCTCTAAACTAATGGCAGGTAATCTGTTCCACATGCAAGTGTTCAATTTCATAATATACGTGAGATAACATTTTTTTTTGATAAAAAAAAAGAACTCATATATATGCTTTTTCCTTACAAGTATAGTTTATACTACCAATGGTATTTGCAATCGTCATGTTAGGTATGCGTGGATGCTCTCATTATAGCTTGGTAAGTCTCATGGTGCAGCCTTTCATGTCAGTATTAATATATGATCCCGATAGCATTAGTTACCACCTAATATGACCACTGTACTGTTGTCTTCAGAGAATAGACATCTTGCATCATTCCAATGCTATTGCTTAATAAACATCTTGCATCCTTCAAATGATACTGTTTATATTTGACCTTTTAGTACAATTTGATCTTGAATCAAAGAGTCCGTTCTATTAAATTGACTATAGTTTAATCTTCAGTGGAAGCCATGATGACTTCTACTGAATGATGCTTGATATAACCTCATTTACAGGTTAATTGAAGTATTCTAATTTCATCATGTAAATTTGGGTCACCACACATATCCTATATCTTATACACAAATAATTTGTTTGTTTAATATGCAGGATCCTGGGAGACCATGAAAAAAATCTGAAAACTGAAGCAAACATGGACGAGTGAAATACAAATTAGCTGCAAGCATGAAGCTTTTTAAATAGATTTTGATTTTATAAAAAATAGGGGTGATATGTAACATTTTCAGTTTGTTAGATGATTGTTGACTGTATATGCTCTAATATGAAATGAGTATTGGTTCCTGTGGGGTTTCTCTGCTGTGTACTCTGTGGTACTTGAAGTGAAAAAATGGCTGCACATATAAATAGAAACAGCAAAATAATGTCCGTACTGACATCGCAGTCAAACTATATTAGAAATAATAAAGAACAAATTAAAAAAAATGAAACTTATTAATTAAGTTGCAAGCAACAAAATACAAAATGTTTCTACAAGCTTAGACATGCAATTTATCGTATCTAAAAAGCATATCATGTCTTCTAGATACGCTTAATAAAAATGTATCTACAGTTCTTGACACGGTCCGTGTGGAGACGCTACAGACACGTTTTAGTAAAGCGTGTCTACACTCCATTAGACATGAAACAAAGTGTACCTAATCTAGAAATAAAGCGTACCTATAGGGGGTTTTTCTTGTAGTGAAAAGACGACTGAAGTCTGTCAGGAAGTTGAGAAACTCCGGAGTGATAAATGTGACTTATATTCAAACAGACAAAAACCTGGCAGATCCATTTACAAAAGGATTATCACGGAATATGATAGATAGTGCATCAAGGGAGATGGGTATGAGACCCGTATGAGTTGCCACAGTGGTAACCCAACCTATGTGATCAGAGATCCCGTGAATTAGGACTTGGGAGAACAAGCTGATGGTGAACTGATGAGAGTAATGGTTAAACCCTCTCTAAGAAAAGATGCAATACTCTCAGTTGCTGTAAGGCAGGTTGGCTATTTGCCTTAATGTGTTTCTGTTGGCTCTAATGAGCAAAGGTGCTGTCCTACAGAGCATTCTTGAAAGAAAACACCTATATGAGTCTGACTGTCTAACGTCGCAGTCTGTGAGATTTGGGTGATCTCTAGTAAACTCATGAAGAGACCAGGGAGTACGACGTATATGCTCCACCCGCGGAGAAGGCTACTGGTAGCCATGTACTGGTTATGACTTTGAGTGAAATTTGTTCGCACCAAACTTGCAATTCAAGGCGTAGTCTATTGTTCAAGTTGTGGATAAGTGTAGCTTGGAGCTCTAGGTGAGAGTTCAACTTAACTATCCTCACTAAAACACTGGTATATCAAACAATAGTAAGAAACAGGCAAAATCTATAAATGGGTATTTGAGATCTGGTGGGGGATTGTTAGATTTATGGGCTTGGCCCATATAAATAATCCTAATAAATCTCAAAGGCACATTAGCGCTAAGAGGAGGTACATCATCTATTAGTCCCGTATTGCTAATGGACGAGGGTGTAGGGGGTTTTTCTCCCTTTAAATACGGACCACCTCCCTCATGGAAAAAGTGCACCATAGATCGTTATACGTGGAGTCCCCAAGGTTTGGGACTTCATAAGAAGATCTAATATGAGTTAGGGTTTTGCCTCCTCTCGTTGCTGCGCCGCCACCGTAGTCTTCTCCATCCCGAGCGCCGGCGTGCACCGGCGAACGGGAGAGCAGATCTCCGGAACCGCTCGCTCTTGTGATCCTGCACCGGGAGAGGGCGAATAAGGTTTTTGGGAAGCGCTAAGCGTGACTGCTCATCTTCTTCGCCACGGCTCGTCCTCCGTCCAAGTCAGGAGCTGCGGCGTACCGTCGTCTGCAACGCCGGTTGCTGCGCTCCGTTCGAAGGACCGTCTTCGTCTCGTCTGCAACTTTCGTCTTCCCGGCGGCTCCCGCACAGTACGTATTTTGTGATCAGATCTGTTTCATAATCATGTTTTCTGAGATCATGTTTATGATATACGTACTGTCTAGTATGTTAGAGTCATGCATGCTAGGTTTAATTCTCGTCATGATAAATCTAGTTCGGAATTTAAACTTACAGTTGTCTATTTTTCCAAAGAGTTTACAGCCAGTTGAAAGGAGGTTGCGATGGCGAGCTCCTTTAACCAAGTTCCAGTACAAAATAATTAATCTATTACAAATAACAAATTGTAATCTGCCTTGTGTTTCATCTTCGTCCTTTGTAATCTTCCATTGTGATCTTTCATGTACTATCCGCGCAGAGAGAAAAAACAGACAAGATGGGACAATGCCTTGAAGAAATACGACACGTTTCTGGAGTTGACGCCCTGAGACGACTTGGAGCTCTTGCATAACTGGAGCAGCAAGAGCAGTGGATAAGTGAGCGAAATTGCACACCATAAACTGGAGAACACTAACAGTACTTGGAATGGCCTGAGGCTAGAAAGTCTTCAGATTGCATCCGAGCTCCCACGTCCCAAGCACATGTCTTTCAAGATTAAATATTAATATTAAATATTCCGAATAAAACCTAAACTTTTTTGTATGCAATTTTAGGATGTCTTGATTATCATAAGAAATTTTCTCAAGTCTCAACTATCTCTCATCCCATGACAATCTAATCTTGGTTTAAAGATATAGGTAGGTATATCTACTTATGCCAATAAACTCAAGCTAGATAGATAGATATATACATAGATAGAAAGAGTCAATCAGCTTTAGATAGATAGATAGATAGATAGATAGATAGATAGATAGATAGACAGACCGACACGGAGACACTGCATCCATCCAGTGTCCTGCATGATAAATCTGTGATCTCAATCAACACATGAGGCTAAACTAACAGGAACACAAGAAAAGAGATGGACAGAAGCCCTACACTCTGTTTCTTGGAAGTTGTACTCATGCAGGTACATTCTGTCTCCCTCCCTCTCTTCTCTTTTTAAAACAGAAAAAGGGTGAATCTCCTACATATTAGATATAAATCGTGCTTGTTTGTTTCTGACTTCTACTTCAAGCCTTTCATTTGCTTCTCTTTTGCAAGGAATGCAAAATCTCGTAACATTTGTGAACTCCAATTTGATTACTTTATTCCCTGCCGAAGATCTTCGTGTGGTAGGTTCTCATTTTTCACGTCAGTGGGGTTAGATTGCATCGGAAATCATAGAAAATAATTTCTAACAGTTTTTTAAATTTCCTGATAAATTTGTATGTTCTTTTACAGAGCATTGCGAATATCACCGCATTAAGATGCCTGACTGCAAATGCTTGAGTTGTAACGAGCAGTGGCGGAGCTACATGTCGGCAAAAGAGGGCTATGGCCCCCCCTTGTCCAAATGAAATTACATAGGTATATGCAAAATTGAAACATTGAAGGTCCATCTTGTGTGCATCAAATTATACAGGCTGGCAGCCACGCAAGAAGTTGCAGATAGCACGCAACATCGGAGTGACGACCGCATCGTCGCTTACGCCTCATCGCCTCATCAGCCCCCTACCGCCCCCTCCCCCTAGTCTGCGGTCTCCATCATCTGCTGCTCGCCCGCCTCCGCAGCGCGGCCGTGAGATGAATCGGACTCCGGTTGTCGCAATCCACCAATCCCAATAAATTTGTGGTTCGTCCCATCACTAACGCCACCTACCAAGGGCAGGCTTCTTCCTCCTCGGTTCTTAGTCAGGGAAAAATAGCCCCCCTACCGTTCATTTCTAGCTCCGCCACTGGTAACGAGAGCTGCCACCTTCAGTATTCAAACAAAGCATATCGCTGATGCCTACTGCACCGGCAAGTGGTTTGATAGTTACTGCAACTGTATGGTCTGTGACTATAAATGAAAGAGGTGTAAAAAATTTCTTGGGCTGATGGATCAAACACTAATAAGTCTAAATAATCGTTTTTGACAGTATCAATATAATGTCTGAATCCAGGAAGCATTGTAAAAATACTATAAAATCTAACGTGGTTGTAGTGAGGTGGCGCCAATCTTCCATCATGGAAATTATACATCGTTTTTTTATATTGTCATTTCTTCACAACCACCGACATGGGTGATGCCTGTCCTCTGTATTTTTCTCCTCAGTAACCTGCAACTTCATCGAAATGTTAATTCATGTCAAGTGATCCTCATAAATCATAATTATAGGGAAAGAATACTTCACAATACACCTAGTGAACATATTACTTTTGCAATACCCCAAAAATATACTACATATACTAAAACTTAAAGACTCGGAGGTGTCTCAAGGATCCTGCCACTCCACTGTTCATGTGGGCTCATGTTACAGTTCAGATGTTCCCATGTGGTGTTGCGGGAGGGAGGATAATGTATCTGATTTGTTCAATAGATAAAGTCATCCTTACTACTTTTCGACTTTGTTCAATCAAATAACTACAAAATTGTAAAATATAATCAAATTATCTACTACCAATTTTGTCATTTATTTTTATCAAAACCATGAACCATTGTATCATAGCACATCAACCTGTTAGTTACATCGATTAACTAAATACACAAATTGTGTAAAAATTAGTGAATTTCTAAAAAAATCTAGAACAATTTTTGAATAGAATAGTTGTGACCAATTTGACTTTAGGTTGCATTTTGTTTTTTAATTTGGCAAATTCCTAAAGCAAAAAATATTGCACAATGCATGAAAGATCAATACGATGAAGAAAATTTTGTTGGAGTTCAAAATTGATTGTGATCTATTTGAATTTATATTCATTTTGTTTTTTATTTTAATATATTCATTGATGCCATGTTGTTTTCAGCATAGTAGAAGAAGCCAGCACGTTTTGACTATTACTTCGGGTTAACATCCTTTGCTACAGGCATGCATGGCACGCCAATCTGCCTAGTATGTGTATAAATTGATCAAATTGAAACTAGTCCATCACACACGTTATAAGAGCAATAGTATAATATTATATGAAGAAATTATCAATATATTCAAATTTAAAATGTATATTTTTTATATTTTATAAAAATGAGTAATTTATTATAGATTTTATTGTTGCAGCTTTCAAACAACGATGCATATACTAAAGATGAATTGTGCTTGAGACCTTGACCAAACCCTTTTATTCTTTAATTAAATGATGGATACATATCACAAAAAGTTGCCACTTCGATCGATTTTATTAACTAGCATATGTATCTCGCTCCATTAAAGATGACAACCGTCTCTTCACACGATGATCTGGAAGGAAATCAGATTAATCTTTTTAGCTTATACACATATATGTATATTTATTTATGTACTGGAAATAGAACAGAAATCAATGGTTTTTACCTTATTCTGCTTAGGAGCGGGAGGAGAACGTTGTCCGCATATCAGTTTAAGGGCCAA
Source organism: Panicum virgatum (assembly GCF_016808335.1). Lineage (NCBI taxonomy): Eukaryota > Viridiplantae > Streptophyta > Magnoliopsida > Poales > Poaceae > Panicum > Panicum virgatum. Next base: position 10,232,584 of record NC_053143.1, on the reverse strand, counting down.
GATCCTATGCACGTCGTACTTCTTCTTCTTCTCTTCATCTGTAAGCAGCTCCACGATGCAGCGCATTTCCCTATTCGGAACCGCTCTTACCGTCTCACAACAGACACTATCTCGGTGTACAGCAATAGGGGGAGTTCCACGCTCAGTAAAAGCTATACAATGTAAAAGAACCTTTTCCTTCTGTTCCATGGTACATTTCGACTTTCTATTACCACTCACAAGATGGGGGGAGGTTGTTGAACATAAAAGCAAGATCAAAATGGCCAATTTCCAAGAAAAAATGGGTGGTAATAGAGTTTTGTTATCATGGAGATGATATAAAATCACAGTGGATTTTTGTAACATTTTCCTTAGCACGTCTTGTGAATTTTAACATACAAAATAGAGTTTCTAATTATTAATAGTAAGGTAAGATGCGCTGTGCATGGGCTGAAAACCAATGCTGTAGGAATAGTTTTGTTATCATGGAGATGATATAAAATCACAGTGATATAAGGTGAAGCATTTGAACAAAGATAAAATGGGTGTATTCAAGCATGAGTTTGCATAAATGGTTAACTTGTATTCATTGTGGCAATAGTTGTATTCTTGCATATATATTTTCAAATCTCTATTTTCATCTAAGATACCAATTTCTAGTTTCATGGAATCATTGCTCCTCATTTTAGTTAGTTGTGGTGTGGCTCTAATTGATTTTGAATAACCAGGCAAATATGGCTCATGTAGAGGATCAGCCACTGATTTCTGGGCAAAAATAATCATCCCCTCCATATTAACGGCAGGTTAATATGAAATATTTCGAGCCAGTGTTGCATCAGGCATCAGGCTCGAACAACCCACAATGGCCCGTGCGTGAGTGAAACCAGCCCACATCGACCCATCTATCTCCCTGTCAAAAACGAATCACACCATCGCAGCAAGCCAGAAACTTTACAACATGGCCCAGCAAGAGAAAGCAAAGCCCAATAGGCCATTTTTCTTTCTGACACACATCAACGTAACCACAGCTGCTGCATGCATCAAAATTTTGAGATTTGCTCATAAAAAATTGAGATCAATAGAATATAGTTTGTAAAACTAGTATCCAAAATATATTTATGGTTGAACAAAGTTTTTGGTCTTCCATGAAGCTAAAATGGATATCCTTCGGTATTAAAGATATGTTAAATACCTCTGCAGGCCTCTTAATAAATGATAGCATATCTAGGTTTGGCCATAGGGTATTTATCATTCGCAATTTTCTTAAATTATATAGTACAACTCAAATATTCACAACGCATGCACACCCACCCATATTCTATAAACATGCAAGTGCAAACTCTATCTTTATGAACATATTTAAAGACTGAGCCGGCAAATTATCAAGACACCTATATATACAGGGGCACGTACACTGCAGTTCTAGATACTAACATTGGGTCTTTCCAATTAGTCATCAGCACTGTAGGGAAACAGGCAGCGAAAAATAAAATTTTCTATCCATATCCAGGAACTACTGCTGTTATAGATCACGGGATTACCACTAGACGCGCGGGTGCGGAACTTCTGTAGCGCGTCGGTGTAGTGCAGATGGAAACCGGCAGTGCAGTTGCGAGAACCTCCTCACGTTGTAAGGATCACCGGGGTGTCCGACCCTAGAGGGGGAGGGGGTGAATAGGGTCGCTAATTCGCTTTCTAACCTAGGGCTCAATCTACTTGCATAAGATAAATCTAACACGTCCTACACATGCTAGTCATGACTAAGGTTTATTTATGCTACTCTCTACTTACCATAAAAGACTTGCAACCTATAGCCAATCCTAATCAAACTAACTAGGAAAGTAAAGGCACACAAGATAGAATAAATGTGGAAACATAATATGGTAAGTAAAGATTTAAGGGAGATAATATGCAAACTCTCGTGAAGACACCAAGACACACGATTTAACGTGGTTCGGTTAGGACACCAAGTCCCTCCCTATATCCACGGCCACTTGTCCAACAAGAACAAGTGTGATGCCGAGTCTCTTCGCTTGATCACCATCTTGCGTTCGCCACCAAGGCTTCCGGCAAGCAAAGGCTAAGTGACGCCAAGTCACCAAGACAAGGTCACCGCCACCGTCTCTCTCGAAGCGTCACCAACAGCACTGTCTTCACTATTGGAGCTTCTCACCAAGAGGGGTCTCCTTCCCCGCACAAATTGTCATTGCCTCTCCACACCAAGTCGGAGGGTCACACGACGGTTTACAAGATGCTTGCCGCAACAAGGCTTTCACTCAAGCTAGTTCTCTCAAGAACTAAGCCTAATCAAGCACTAAGCACTCTCACAAGTGTGCTTAAGCCTATATGATGTACAATGAAGCTCTAAGGTGGTTGGAGGTGATCTTCAAGTGTAGTAGACTTCTCTATATCTTCAGCAACTCCAGCACACTCCAAATGAGGCGTGGGGTGGGATATATATAGCCCATCCCTCCAAAACTAGCCGTTGAGAAAAGCTGACAGATTTCCCTAGCACCGGTTAATCCGACGCTCAGGAAAATTGCCATCGCTGGTTTAACCGGTGAGTGCATTTTCCCAGCCGACCGTTGGCCACTGACCATTACTGTTCCAACTGCTACTTGATCAATTGACCAACGCTCTCAAAAGCATCGTCAGTTTAACCAGTGTATGTAAGCTCAGAAACCCCCAAAAACGGAGTCTCTGGACAACTGCACCGACACTTGTCTTCAGGCATCGTCGGTTCAACCGACGCAAAACCCTAGCCTCAGCTTCTGGGCACATTGCACCGATGAGTACAATTTGCTCATCATCGGGCCTAGCTACGCCTATCTTCTCTTTGTCATCACTTGAACCTAAAAGCCTGAGAATGATCATCTTAACACATATATTAGTCCAAGTGTTGTGTGTGTCATCAATCGCCAAAACATTATATTGAAATATGGCATGAGAGGCCATTTTCGCTACACACATGCGGCTCATTCTTGTGCAGCAGATGCGGCACTGAAAGTGCATCTAGGCCCCTAATTTGATTTTGGTGATTCTTGACAATCACAATTTGGGATATGATGTTTTTAATAAGATGTGTGCAGGAATAAACAAAAATAATCAAGAAGAAGATGAATGGAAGGCCTCCAATTCAAATTCAATATATGGTGGATTCTATCGGAGTTTTAATTCTAATTTTTGGTTTGAAATTGAGTATAGGACCACCGTACTATCAAGGGGGATGCGTTTGATTGATCTAGGTCGTTAAAGTGCTTTATTGAGATGAATTACACGCATGAGAGACACTCTTTGCACTCACAAATCACTTGTGCACAAAACTCAGCATTGGGTCGGATGATCCAGCCCTTGGCCGGATGATCCGGCCACCCAGCCGGTTTCTCTCTGGACTCGGCCGGATGATCCGACCCCTTCTGATTTTGTGAGCCCGAACCACTCTGTACAAGTCAGGATGATCCGGCCCTACCCCGGATGATCCGGACCTGGAACTTTCTGGACATTTCTTCTACCTAAAAATAAAAGAATTTTGAGTGACTCCGGATGATCCGACTCTATGCCGGATGATCCGGACCTGGGAGTTTTCGAGTGTGTTTGAGCCTATTCTATTACCGATTCGGATGATCCGAGAGTATCCCGGATGATCCAGAACTCACAGAAAACACACATAACGGTCACCTGCGGGGGTGGGGCTATAAATACCCCTTCACCCCCCTCATTTACTCCTCTCTTCTCTCCCGACCAACCCAGCTCCAAAAGCATTCATTCCTCCACTCTCCTCCATCCAAAAGCTTGATTCTAGCAAGGATTCACCTAGGGATTGAGAGGAAGTGGATTTGGGAGTTGGTGTGTGAGCATTTCGTGAGCTTTCACTTGTTCATTTCGAGAAGCACTTGAAGCAACCTTGATTCATCGATTCGCGTTCTTTACTCTTGGTGCTTTGCTCCTAGACAGTTAGAGGTGCCGGTGAGCTCCCATTTTTTTGTGGTTGAGCCTCCGGGAGTTTGTATTTCCCCCTCTTTTAGTGAGAACAATAGTAAGCGACTCAATCCTCCTACGTTGTTGATTGGGCAAGGAAAAAGGGTTATAGGGCAATCCTGCTCTTTGTGAGCCCCTCAACGGAGACGTAGCTCCTTCATGGAGTGAACTTTGGGATAAATCTTGTGCCTCCTTTACTTTTGTTCTTCATATTGTTCTTGAGCTCGTTTTGACCTGATCTACTTTTTAGTAGCATATCTCTTGTGTAGAACTTGTTTGCAGGCTTATTTACTTCATTTGTCAACTTTCTATTCAAAGAGAATCGTCAAAAGCTAAGTAGATTTCAAATCTCGTACAAGATTCCTTTCGCCTGCCGGATCATCCGACCCTACGTAGGATTATCCGGACATGACATTTTCCTGCCAAGTTTTTTCAGGAAATTTTTAAACATGCCTATTCACCCCCCCCCCTCTAGGCCTAGTGTCGATCCTTTCAATTAGTATCAGAGCCTAATCTCTTGATTAAGGCTTAACCGCTAAGGGAAAAGCACTATGGCCAGTGGTAAGGATGAAAGTGCAAGTGGCACCTCCTCTACCTTCGAAGTCAATGATAGTGACTTTGAAGTGAGTGATGTACAAGGAGAAATGGAAGAAGAAGAAGAGAGGATGGTCAAGTGAAAAGAAAAGATAAAGAAGAAAATGAACGAAGACTTGAGAAGAAGGCTCAAATGCTTTTCGAAGAGAAGATAAGATTGGAGAAAGAAAAGAAGATTCAACAAGGATATAACTCGGTGTCTCATGCATATGAGACTTCACAATCCTCTAACTCTACCAACATTTCTTTCTGTACCGTTCCAATGGGCAAACCTCCTCCATTTGATGGAACCAACTATGCCCATTGGAGCGAAGATATGCAAGTACATCTATATGGACTTAACCCACATCTTTGGACGGTTGTGTGTGTGGGTGTGCCTCAACTTGGAGAAGATGAAGTGGCTACTCCGGAACATAAACATGACATGTTTCGCAATGCTCAAGCCGTGAGAGTCATTAGAAGCTCTCTTTGCACAATGGAGTACAACAAAGTTAGAGGAATTGCTAGTGCAAAGGAGATTTGGGACACCCTCAAGATGTCACATGAAGGAAATGAGGAAGTCAAGGAGGGAAAGATAGATCTTTTCCAAGGAGAGTTGGAAGCATTTGTCATGAAGAAGGATGAAACCATTCAACAAATGCATGATAGGCTCACCATTCTTGTCACCGATATCAAGGCTCTTGGTAGTAAGGATTGGGATGATTTCAAGGTCACAAAAAAGATGCTTAGAGCTTATGCATCCAAGAATCCTATGTTGGCAACCTTCATTAGAGGCAAAGATTCATATAAGAAGATGAAACCAATCAACTTGTTGAACACATTGCAATTTCATGAGATGAATGCCCTAGATGTTGCCAAGTCAATTGCTAAAGAAGAAGTCAAGACTATTTCTCTCAAGACCAAACCAAGCAAGACGGTAGAAACAAATGAGAAGCAAACAAAGCAAAAGAAGAAAGTTGAGTCAAGTGATGGAGAAAGCACCGATGAGAAACTAGCCTTGATGGTGAAGAACTGCAAGAGGTTCATGAAGAAGAGAAACGTCAAGAAAGGAACCTCACAAAGAAGATGCTACAAGTGTGGTGAAAAAGATCACTTCATAGCGGATTGTCCTCAAAACAACAACAATGAAGATAAAGACAAGAAGTATAAGGACAAGGGCAAGGACAAGAGCTATGACAAGGAGAAGAGGTACAAGGAGAAGAGCAAGGAGTACAAGAAGAAGAATGACAAGGCTCATGTTGGTGAAGGATGGGAGTCAAGTGACAACTCCGACAATGAGGGCACGGCATCACTTGCCTTGTTGACTACTTCATCAACACCAAGGCTCTTCAACAACCTCTCCGATGACGAAGATGATCACCCCATGTGCCTCATGGCTAAGGGGAATAAGGTATCAAACTATTCAAACCCTCTATCCTCTCCTATCTCCATATCTAGTGAAGTAGAAGATAACTTAGATAAAGAGGAGGCCCAACACAAAGAAAACATGATAAAGAAGTTTGGCAAAGAAGGTTATAAACAAATTAAAAAGATTTTGAAGAAATTAGAGAAAAAGAAAGAGATTCTTAGAGAGAAAGAAGACTTGCTTGTCTTTGAGAAGGAAAGAAAACTTTCTCTAGATGAATCTTTAGCTAAGGAAAAAGATAAGGTTGAGAAGTTGACAACGGACTTGTCTCTTGCCAATGATTCAAATGTGAGGATGTCAAAGGATCATACCTTAGCAAAGGACTCACTAGTTAGCCTAAAGAATGTTCATAGTGAACTTCAAGAGAGGCATTCACGCCTTGAAGATATAAACAAAGATCTTGAAGTGAGCTATAGCACTCTTTGGGAGAGCACCAAATCTAGTTCCAAGGCTAATCTTGACTCTAATGTCTCCACTAGCAAAGGGTGCTCAAAATATTGTAATCATGATATAAATGCTTGTGTTACTAACCTTTCAAAGTTAGAAGAAGCAATCAAGAGCAAGGATGATCAAATCCACAAGTTGAACATGCTACTTCGTAAGGGAAATTTTAAGTCAAAGAGTGACTTTAAGTCACACCCGGCTTATGATACGGCTAGAAGGTTTCCAAGCATTGGTGATGGACTTGGCCTTACAAGAGGAAATAAGGTAAATGGTACTAAGATTGTGAATGGCCAAGCCATCACACTTTGGAAGAAAAGAGCCAATCTTGAGGATTTGATGATCATGGCTCACAATGACTCAAAGATAAATGTTTACCAAGGTGAGAAAAAGGTTGAGGCCACAACAAAGGTCAACACAAGCAACAAGAAGGTGCCATTTCCCATATCACGCAACTACACCGTCGACTACACGATTGTGATTCAAACTAGGAAGATGGTGGTCAAGTACATTGGTGCTCACACTAGGAAGTTGAGGAGTGTGTGGGTGCCCAAGATGGCTTATTCTAACCTCTAAGGACCCAAACAAATTTGGGCACCTAAAACTTGAGCCTAAATCTATTTTGTAGGCATACTCCTTCGGTGGAAGCACATGGTTGATTGATAGTGGATGTTCAAATCATATGACCGGGGAGAAGGACTTGTTCACTTCATTGGAAACGGATGACATACCCAAAGAAACTATTGTCTTTGGAGACAATAGCAAAGGAGAAGTAATTGGTTTGGGTAAAATCGTTCTCACTCATAATAATTCAATTAATGATGTTTATTGGGTTGAAAAATTGGGGTACAATTTGTTGTCCGTATCACAACTTTGTTTGATGGGCTACAATTGTCTCTTTACTAATGAGGGTGTGACCGTTGCTAGAAGGGAGGATTCCTCTATTATTTTTACGGGTCTTTTAAAGGGCAAAGTCTATATTGTTGATTTCTCTAAGGAGAAGATTGAGCCCAAGACTTGTTTAGTGGCAAAATTCGACTTGGGTTGGCTTTGGCATCGCCGACTTGCCCATATTGGCATGAGGAACTTGTCCAAACTTCAAAAGGACGGGCACATCCTAGGACTAACCAATGTTGTTTTTGAGAAAGACAGGTTGTGTAGTGTATGTCAAGCGGGGAAACAAGTTGGTGCTGCACAACCCGCCAAGAACATTTTGACTTCATCAAGACCATTGAAGCTTCTACACATGAATTTGTTCGGACCAATCACTTACATAAGCATTGGCGGTAACAAATATGGTCTTGTAATTGTTGATGATTTTTCTCATTTCACTTGGGTATTCTTTTTGAATGACAAGAGTGAAGTTCAAGGAATTCTCAAGAAATTCATTAGAAGAGCTCAAAATGAATTTGAGTTGAAGATCAAGAATATTAGAAGTGACAATGGCTCGGAATTCCGAAACACCAATGTTAATTAATTTTTTGATGAAGAAGGGATCAAGCATGAATTCTCCGCTCCTTATACCCCTCAACAAAATGGTATAGTGGAGAGAAAGAATAGAACGTTGATTGAAGTTGCAAGAACCATGCTTGATGAGTACAAGACTCCGGATAGTTTTTGGGCCGAAGCAATCAGCACGGCGTGTCATGCCATCAACCGTCTCTACATCCACAAGTATTTGGGAAAGACACCCTACGAGATAATCACCGGTAACAAGCCCAAGGTGCACTACTTTAGAGTTTTTGGTTGTAAAGAGTTTTTGGTTGCAAATGTTACATACTTAACAAGAAAACCAAAAGCTCAAAGTTTGCACCAAAGGTTGATGAATGCTTTCTACTTGGTTATGGTACTTATGAGCACGCCTATCGTGTTTTCAACAAAACCACTAGTGTTGTTGAGACCACGGTAGATGTGAAGTTTGATGAATCCAATGGCTCTCAAGTAGAGCAAGTTGATATGAACCTTGTAGATGATGAAGAACCTCCAAGCATATCAATCATGAGAATGGGCTTAGGTGAAGTGAAGCCAAGAGAAGAAGGAAGTCATGCTACGGTTGAAGCAAGAAATGAAGATCCATCATCATCACCTAGAGTTGAGCCACCAAATTTTCAAGTCCCTCAAGATCAAGGTCATGCTCATGGTGACAATCATGATCATGACATGGATCAAGGGGGAGCACAAGGTGAAGAAACTCAAGAAGAAGTACCTCAAATTCAAAATGATGATAATGGTGAACCTATTCAACCTCAACACCAAGTGTCTCATCTAAGAGTTCATCAAAGTATACAATAGGATCATCCCGTTGACAATATCCTTGGGGGTATTCGAAGAGGGGTAACTACTCGTTCTCGTTTAGCAACTTTTTGTGAACATTACTCATTTGTTTTCTCTTTGGAACCTCTTAAGGTAGATGAAGCGCTTGGTGATCCGGATTGGGTGATGGCAATGCAAGAAGAGTTGAACAACTTCACAAGAAATGAAGTTTGGGAATTAGTGCCAAGACCCAAGCAAAATGTGATTGGAACTAAATGGGTTTTCCGGAACAAGCAAGATGAACATGGAGTTGTCACAAGAAACAAGGCTAGATTGGTTGCTCAAGGTTACACTCAAATTGAAGGCTTGGATTTTGGAGAAACATATGCTCCGGTGGCTAGGCTTGAGTCAATAAGGATATTGATAGCCTATGCCGCTCATCATGATTTCAAGCTATATCAAATGGATGTCAAGAGTGCTTTCTTGAATGGACCACTATCCGAGCTAGTCTATGTTGAGCAACCACCGGATTTTGAAGATCCCAAGCATCCCAACTACGTGTACAAGCTCCATAAGGCACTCTATGGGCTTAAACAAGCTCCTAGAGCATGGTATGAATGCCTTAAGGAATTCCTTTTCAAGAACGACTTTGTAGTGGGCAAAGCCGATTCTACTCTCTTTACTCAAAAAGTAGAAAAAGATCTCTTTGTTTGCCAAATTTATGTTGATGACATTATCTTTGGTTCTACTAATGAAAAGTTTTGTGAAGAGTTTAGTAGGATCATGACCAAGAGATTTGAGATGTCCATGATGGGTGAATTGAAATTCTTCCTTGGTTTTCAAATCAAGCAATTGAAGAAAGAGACTTTCATATGTCAAACTAAGTATACAAGTGATATGCTCAAGAAGTTTGACATGGTCGATGCTAAACCAATCAAGACTCCTATGGCCGTGAATGGACATCTTGATCTTAATGAAGATGGAAAATCCGTGGATCAAAAGATATATCGCTCAATGATTGGTTCCTTACTTTATCTTTGTGCATCTAGGCCGGATATTATGCTTAGTGTGTGCATGTGTGCAAGATTTCAAGCTAATCCTAAGGAATGCCATTTGGTAGTTGTTAAATGAATCTTGAGACATTTAGTGCATACTCCAAACCTTGGCTTATGGTATCCCAAGGGCTCCACTTTTGATCTACTTGGCTATTCCGATTCGGATTATGCCGGTTGCAAGGTAGATCGAAAGAGTACAATGGGGACTTGCCAATTCCTTGGTCGGTCCTTGGTGTCTTGGAGCTCTAAGAAACAAAATTCCGTTGCGTTATCCACTGTCGACGCCGAGTATGTTGCAGCCGGTGCTTGTTGTGCTCAACTACTTTGGATGAAGCAAACCTTGAGTGACTTTGGCTGTTAGTACAAAAAGATCCCTCTCTTGTGTGACAATGAGAGTGCCATTAAACTAGCCAATAACCCCGTCCAACACTCAAGAACCAAGCACATTGACATAAGACATCACTTCCTAAGAGACCACGAAGCCAAAGGAGATATCGCTTTGAGTCATGTGAGTACCGATAAACAACTAGCCGATATCCTCACAAAGCCTCTCAATGAGCAAAGGTTTTGATTTCTTAGGAATGAGCTAAATATCTTGAATTCTCGTAACTTGGCTTGATTTGTTGCATACACTTTGTATTGATGCCTAGACTAGGAAAAATCATATTTGTGTGAGTTTTTCAAAACATTTGATGTTGTGATCTTTGGATCACTCCTTGGCTCAAATGATCATTATTATGTATTGTTGAATGTGGCTGATCATTTTTGAGTCAAGGTTCTTATATGTCCATACATAATTCTTCTCGGATCAAAAATTCATACATTCAGCAAATCTGTCAAAAACTCTTTGGTGTTCCCTGGATCATCCGGTATAATACCGGATCATCCGGCTCCCTGTGCTCGGCCGGCTCTGGAAGGCGCCGGATGATTAGGCCATTGACGGAGGTATATCCGAGTACCTCCCAACCGAGTAGTTATCTCCCGACTGGGTACCTACTCAACCAGGACCACTCTGCACGACTACCCGGTGGACAGGCACTCGGCTGGACGTCAGAAGGTTCCTCCGAGGATCAGGATCAAGGCGCGGATATGAGTTCCGGATATCTAGGGATCTTAACCGACCTGATTCCATGTAACAACCCGAGTAGATATCTTCTCTTACTTGTATCCCACGGCACCTGGCCTATAAAGGCGCCGTGAGGAGAGCCACAGAACATATCTCATCGTCGCATCTCATTCATTCATCATACAATACACACAACACAGGACATAGGGTATTACGCTCTCGAGCGGCCCGAACCTGTCTAAACCCTAGCATCATCTCGCAACCATCTAGTTCTTGCCTCCGGAATCCCTCCTTCACCTACAAATCTACCGCCGGGCATACCCCTGGTGGACTTGCCGGATAAGCAATCCGACAATTGGTGCGCCAGGTAGGGGAGATTTCTCAGGAGTCCTTACAGTGAGCTCGATGGCATCAAGATCCAGCATCTTCTTCTCCGCCAACATCAGCATCCAGATGGAGGCCGCCGCCGGATTCGCCTTCACCTTTGGTAGTTTCCCGGATACTACAGTTCCCCGGAACCCACCCACCAGCCCCTCGATCATCGAGAGCGGTAATTCTACAAGCGTTAGATCCAATCTGACGGCTCAGAGTTCTATCATCCATCGAGTTTCCGAACTCGACACCAACGATCCCCCGATCGTTCGCCCCAGGGCAACGCGTCGTCCGGTCATCTCCAATACCGATCTAATCTCTGGAATAGATCACGTTACCAAATCCCTTGCCGAGTGTATCCAACTCGGTGAGAGTGTGCTGGGTCGTCCAGGTGACTCGACGGTCGTGCCATATGAGCTCTGCAACAACTCTGCGGTCTACTCAGATCTGGTCCGAGTACGCATGGGCAACCTATGCATCACAGAGCTAGATCAGTCCGACTCGGAGCAGATCCAATCCGATCCATCCTCATCTCCCGAGGCTGGATATCAGGTCGCTGTCTTCGCCCTCCTGCCCAACCGCAGCAACTCCGATGGCTGGTGTCAGATTTTGGTCGTTTCTCTGGACTCTGAGTCCGTTACCTGCGAAGATGACCAACAGCGGGCGCAGCGTCTTCACCGCAAAGCCCTTCGCGTCGATCGTCGGGCCAACGAGGAAATCATCATGCAAGCTGAAGTAGATCTCGAAAACATCGAGCGCCGCAAACCCCGGGTTGGACGGAGGCGTCTATCTCCACCGAGGCCCAGGAACCTCGAAAATGAGTTCGTCCTGGACTATGACGGCCACCAAATCTTCCCCACGCCATCTGCCAACATGGCCGCCATTCTTCAGGTATTCGAAGGCCTTCCCCAAACCCCTGAGATCGAAAAAGTCCGTGCTCGTCTCCACATTGCAGCAACCCAGGCTCAGGGCCTGAGAAGAGAGTACTCCAACTACCGGGTGCAATCGAGCTCTAACCGCTCGGGACGCCCCCATCGCCGTGACGAGGAGGTTGACCAGCCAGATCTCCGTGGCCGCCTCGGCCGCCGCGATCTTTGACCCCGCATCGACAACCGTCATCGCGAACGGGACTACGTCGAGCGGGAATGACGACGCCGCTACGACGAGGAGCATGGTGCACCTGGCGCCAACTGCAACAACCACGATCATCGACCCCGCGACAACGACTACAACATGGCGGATGCCCTCGACGGCTTCTTCGCCTTCTCTGACAGGTCGCGAGCCATCCAATGGCCTGCGACCTTCAAGCCGGTCGGCATCGAGAAGTTCAATGGCAAATCCGACCCCAAGACGTAGTTGCGCACCTACGCCATCACCGTCCGAGCTGCGAACAGCAACAACGACATCATGGCGGCATACTTTCCCGTGATGATGAGCTGCCAAGCACAGAACTAGCTCGATTCCCTTCCTGCCGGCTCGATCAACTGCTGGCAGGACCTCTGCACCGCCTTCGTCCAATACTACCAAGCAGCCTGCCCAGGCCCCAAAACTAGATGGGATCTGGGCAGCATCACGTAGCGTCCCTCCGAGTCCTTGCGTGACTACATCAAAAGGTACTTTGCTAACCGTAACACGATTACGGAAGTTGATGGCAGGGATGTGATCTACCACTTCCACCAAGGCCTCCATAGCATCAAACTATGGAGGAAGATATTTGAAAGCAATCCCAAGACTGTCTCCGACATGATGGCCGTCGTTAACAAGCATGCCGACATGGAGGACGCCGAGCGTGCACACCGCCGCCACAAGGACCGCTGCAAACCCCTCAATCGTCCTCGCCAAAGGTATGACGACTCGGCTCATCTAGCTGGCGATCATCCTCCACGACACAGCAAGAACCGCGACTGCGTCGAGTCATCCAAGGCTCGTGAGCGCAAGCGCGGCCCCGACAACACCGTCGCCATCGCTGATCGGCCCCAGTAGCGCACCTCCCTCGACCAGGAGGAGCTCGACAGGCTCCTCAACACCAAGTGCCCCTGGCACAAGGATGCCAATCACACGGCGCACGAGTGCCGCGCCCTTTCCAACAGCGTTGCCCCGGAGGAGCCCAAGCGTCCAAGGCTGGACGACCGCGAAAGGCCGGGTAGCTCCAGAAGCTCCCGCGGCCGCGGCTGCAGGAACCGCTCGCCCAAGCGAGACGAGGACAATAAGCAAGGCAACAGATCACCTGGTACCTTTCAAAAGGAAGAACGGGTGGTCAACATCATCTTTAGAGGCTCCAGCGCGCCGTCCTGCCGGCGCAGCATCAAGCTGCACAACCGCGATGTCAACTCGGTGTTCAGGCACGCGGTTGAGCCCCTTCGCTGGTCGGAGATCCCGATCACATTCGACCGACGCGATCACTGGGTACACCTACCCAGGCCGGGTGCTTACCCCCTCGTGGCGAACCCGGTGATCCGCCAGATCCGTCTGGCCAGGGTGCTCATCGCAGAGGCGGCGCCCTCAACATTATCTTCGCCAAGACCCTGAAGGAGATGGGCTTCGACATGACCAAGCTAGTCCCTTCAGACCAGGCCTTCTACGGCATCATCTTGGATGCTGGCTCGACTCCGGTCGGCAAGGTCACCCTCCCGGTCACCTTCGGCACTCGGGACAACTACCGCACGGAGTCCATCATCTTCGAGGTGGCGCCATTTGAGACCTCCTACCATGCTATACTTGGGAGACCAGCTCTCTCCAAGTTCATGGCGATCCCGAACCACACATATCTTCTCCTGAAAATGCCGGCTCTGAATGGAGTCCTCTCCATCCGTGGTGACATCCAGGCGTCTCACTCCCATAGTCATAGGATTTGGGGTCGAGGGTGCCGTTCCTCGACCCCGAAACACCGATCCCATCCCGAAAATGCGGGGTCATTTTCGTCCCCGCCTTGTAAAAACCTCTCACGAGGACCATATCTCATTCCTCGACCCCGTCCCTCGACCCCGAATCTTTGTGACTATGCTCACTCATGTGAGACGGAGAACATCAACACTGCAGATGCCATGGAGAGAAGCAACAACTAGGCCTTGATCGCCCAGGCGGCAAAGGCCCTCACCATGGACCAGCTCCAGAAACCCTCCAACGACTCGGGGTCCCAGCTACACCCTGACAGCCAGACGAAGGCGATCGTCCTCA